>NC_134404.1:295929891-297183224 GCF_038048845.1 Mixophyes fleayi | reverse complement strand
AACACACTCCCTTCTAGTAGGCAAAGCTTTAACATTATATATGGTGAATGCCCTTACTGCAGCAAGGTAAGATTAATATTCCACTTTCATAGAATCTCATATACAACATTCTACACACACACCTAAATATTTTAACATGCTCTGGTTCCTTTGATGCTTTTTTTGCGCCAAATCTAATCATAGCAAATTGGTTCCTTTTGACAGCATGTTGGCTTACCATAAGGACTGATTCACACTAGGATTTATCATTGTCTTTTTAAGAGGTGAGGTCATATCTGCCTCTTGTAAAGTGCACAATGACCTAGATTTTTATTGTTCTCATGCCTCATTCACACTGTAGAACACGTTAATAACAACCATACCAGGAATGTATTCCCAGCAAACTGATCCTTATCATCATCACTGATTCCGCAGCGCTGTACAGAGAACTCATTCACATCAGTCCCTGCCCCATTGGAGCTTACAGTCTAAATTCCCTAATATAGACACACACTCACACACAGACAGACAGAGAGGGAGAGACTAGGGTTAATTTTGATAGCAGCCAAATGACCTACCAGTATGTTTTTGGAGTGTGGGAGGAAACCGGAGCACCCGGAGGAAACCCACGCAAACACATGGAGAACATACAAACTCCACACAGATAAGGCCATGGTCAGGAATTAAACTCATGACCCCAGTGCTGTGAGACAGAAGTGCTAACCACTAGGCCACTGTGCTGCCCATCCTTAGCATGGGCATAGAGATCAACGATCCTTTGGTCAAAATGTGGTTTGCAAGCAGCTGAGGATAACCAGAAAAATTGCTCATGGATAAAACCCCACTGACATAAATGTCCACAAGAATATTGCTCACATGGAAAGTTGCTTACACAGAAAAATGCCCTCAAAAAAAATATCCACATCTAGTAATTTGATATTACTATATAAGTATATTAATTCATTGCTATACGTGGCCTGTGAGTGTAAATGTTTGTATGGTAAATACAGGAAATCATAGTTTTTTATCAACACTTTATCAAGAACAAAAAATAATAATATAAACAACAATTATTTAATAATACACTTTTTAACCCGTAATTAGAGTGGATGCCTGCAGAGATCCCTGACATTAAATAATGCCATAAATAATCAGTTAAAATTCTTTATTGCAAATATGCCAGTTGTCTTAAGTAAGTTAGTTTATCTTCCACTTGCACAGAAGTAGCAACCATTTCATGGAGTGCCTTATATTCCTCTTTTTCACCTCTAGGCGACCTGCCTGTGCATTAGCCAGTGTTCATTTGTAGCCAGCCAAGTCCCTTTTTAGTCCATCAAGCCACGCACTGGGATGACTGCGGAGTAGGGAATTAAGAGCATTGTGAAACAGCTTGTATTTTTTGGCGACTCTTCCAGGGTTGCATCATATTGATTGCATGTTGTTATAGGAAACAGGATCTCTACCTGCTGCACCCTCAATATATGTAAAAAAGTATGTGAGCACCTCATTATAGCTGTCTTCATCTGGAAATGTGGCGGCAAGGTTATCCAAAACCCTTCTGACATAATAGATTGGAACAAAGGCTAATGCAGCAAGAGACTTCAGTGTATTTTTTAGATTCATATTAGTTTCAGTCTTCAAGCCAACATTCTTGATTTTCCTAATGAGACTGACATAGATGAAAATTACACCCTTTGACCTCAGCATGTGGAAAGGCAATCCTAATTGATTCATACAAGCCTTCTCAAAATTGACTACAATTGAGGTTCCAGATTTGGAATCAATAGCTTCATTATTTCAAACAGTCTAGAGGGTTAATGTATCAAGCTGAGAGTTTTCCGGCGGGTTTGAAAAACCAATCCGATTCTAGCTATTATTTATTTAGTACATTCTACAAAATGACAGCTAGAATCTGATTGGTTGCTATAGGCAACATCTCCACTTTTCAAACCCGCCGGAAAACTCTCAGCTTGATACATTTACCCCTAGTGTCCATGTTCTTTTTTTGTAGCAAAATGTGAATACATGGCGGATATGAATTACCCACCTTAGCATAAACATATCTGGCACTTTATCAAAGGTACCATCTCCATAAATATTATATTTGTTTAATACCAGCATAAGATCTCTATCACCTAAAGCCAGAATTCTGTTTAGATTATTCACACCTGAATCATGGATGTTCAGGAATCTAAAAATGTATGGGTTTTGGATTGGGCAAAATACTGTGTGTTCTGTGATAAAGAAGATTGTCTGGGTATATGGGCAAATAGATCATTATTTAACCCTGACAACACATGTCCCATCACATTGTGAGGAGTGGCACTTTCGGCTCTCATGTCTTGCCTCATTTTGCTTCTGTGAACGTTTTCTGCTGCTTTTTGAGGACAAAAGTCATGGCAATGTTCTGTTGCTTCTTGTACTATGTTATGATCTTTTGTTTTTATAATTGAATGGCATTTTATAGATCGATTTTGTCTGTATCTCCAAGTCACCACTCCATTGATGGTGCAGAAAGCAAGCTATTCAAACCCAAAATAAATCATAACTTTGTTGTTTCTCTGGGCTTTTGAAAACTCCATTGTTTTCACTATGAAGGAGCCCTGTGTGAGGATATAGGGTTCGCAGATCACTCAGACACAGAGTTATCTTTAGAAATCACAAAGGTTTGATAAACCAGGAGGTTAGTACACAGCACGGCATGTTGAATAGTAGTAAATACCAACAAGAACAGCAATGAGTGTCAAGCCATTGTGGGTGAAACAGGAACGTAACAAAACTTTACAACAGCAGCAGGTTAAAGTCCAAATAATTCCAGTCCAGCTTCACGCCTTAGCTGAAGGACTATGACTGATTAACTCGAGCCTCCAGGGTAGGCCTTTTTATCCCTCTCCTTGTCCTATTTAAGGTGCCCCCCTACTGTGGCCAACTCCTGGGTGTCTGGTAGAGCTATGAAGTAAACGGAAGGGATATTGCTGTCTGGGTTCTGTACACAATGGTGTGGTGTGATCAGATTACATACAGCTCGGAGATAATTAGTCTGATTGTACAGAGGACTACCTTACAATAGGCTACTTTAAGCATATTAAAACAAACATTTAAACAAAGAAGCCTCTGGCCTACAATAATTCCTCTTAACTATCTATATCCTCCCAATATTTGTATTATTTTCCAACAATTAAGGAGATGGAAACCTCTGGCATTTAAAAGAGCATTTAAGCCCTCTTCATACACAGGCCACATTTGTATAGCAATAAATTAATATACGTAACTACTATATGTGGGTATTTTTCTGTGTTTTTTCCATACAGGCATTTTTCTGTGAGCATTTTTCTTGTGGTCATTGATGTTAATGAGGTTTTATCCGCTAATAATTTTTCCTGTGTGTTTTTTTCATGTAGGCTTTTCTCATAGAACAGTGCGTCCTGGCCACACCGCTTGTAAAGCGGACCATAAATCCTAGTGTGAACAAGCCCAAATTGTACATACAAAACACCCTTAGGTAGGAAAGTGCAATATATATTTTCTTTTTCCTACTCCATGGCAGCCCGTACAATGTGGTTAATGCCCTACTTAGCTGAGTGTAGACAGGAAACAAATAACAACAAAAATCACCTGGGGGAGTACAAGGTGACTTCTTCAACATACCAGTGTCTTTATAGAACTAAATTATTTAGACTTTAGGTTCAGCCTTTCAAGGATCGCAAAACAGTCCCACAATTGTTGGCAACATTCCAGGTTAAGGGGTAAAGGTACAACTCTTTCAGAACCAGAGTGAATAGTGCTTACAACAGACTCCAGTGCTACAGGTTGGCAAGCCCATCTGCATACAGAAATAATTTAATGCACCTGGCTAAAGGTGGAAAAGCATCTCCACTGAATGAGAGCAGTGGGTATGCAAGTTAGCACTTTCAGTCCTGCCTACAGTACAGACTTTTAAAGATATTTTCCAACAACAGAATAGCACTTGTTTTCATAAAATAAGCAAGGAGGCACTAGAAGCAGGTCATTGTTGCCAGAAGTAACAGCTTGGATGTTATGGGCAGACATGAGTCAGAAAACTTTCGGCCTGACAAAGACAATGTTATAGCAGATTATCTCAGCAGACGCCAAATTCTCCTAGGGAAAAGGGACTTACTCAAGAGTCTTTTTGTCGACTAGGCCAGAAAAGCGGGTTCTCAGACATCAGTCTGATGGTGACAGCCCAGAATGAGGCCTCAGTTCAATTTCCGTCACAGAGACAACAAGGCACTAGAAGTAGGTGTCATATTAGTGCGTTGAAATTTTAAGCTAGGTTTTGTGTTTTCTCTCCTTTCCACATCATTGCTTGCATTTGAGAACAACCTTAGCCTCTGCTATGCATGCCAGATCTTCTACACAAAGATTCAGTCCTTCACCCATATCCAGATTCCCTCTTTTCGGGATGGCATGGAAATTGAGCACTCACGTTTAAAACATAAAGGTGTCTCTGATGAAGTTATTGATATATTGGTTCAAGCGAGAGAGAATTCTTCTAACGTTTACAAGAGTCTGAAGGAAAAAAAATAAAATGTTGTGGTCAAAAGATAGTCCTCTCTCCTATGGCGGCTGGTATCCCAGTTAATCGAGAATTTCTTAAAAATGGTTTTGTTAAGGGGTTGGCTCTCTCTCTACACTGAAAGTACAGATATCTGCACTGAGTATTCTTCTTGATGCCAAGTTGGCATCTTAGAGTGGTAAGAAGATTGCGGCCACAAATTAAACCGTTTGCTGCACCTTGGGATCTCAACATTGTTTTGCATTCCTTAACCTCTGGTTCGTGTGAACATCTGCAAGACGTTTCCCTCAAATGGCTCATTCTTTAGGTATTAGTTTTTATTAGCAATTACATCTGCTTGTCGAGTATGAGCTCTTAAGGAGCCTTTCTTAAACATCTATACTGATAAAGTAGTCTTAAGGGCTAATCCTGCTTATTTACCCAAAGTTGTTTCAGCTTTCATATTAATCAAGGAATAATACTGCCATATCTGTTCACATCCATTTGCTAATAGAGAATAACAACTTCATACCTTAGGTTTGGTCAGAGCGATATTTACCTCTCCAGAACAAGAAGTTTGAAAAAAACAAAGCTTATTCTTAGTGATCCCACAATGCGTATACTCCCTCCAAACCTACCTTTGCGGGATGGATTAAGGATGTTATTACACAGGCCTACAAGGGGAACGGTCATGAGGTGTCTAAACTATTAAAGACACTTGAAAAGGCCTGTGACTACCTCCTGGACGCGTAAGGCTAAGGCATCAACGAACGACATCTGCAAAGCAGCTGGATGGTTATCAATACACATGTTTACCAAACATTATTGGTCAGATCTCATCTGCTGCTGATGGACAGTTTTGGAGAAGAATTCTCCAACAAGTGGTTCAATATAAATCATACAGACGTTTATCAGTTTGTTGATTGTTTGGCCCATCCTACTATTTATACTGCTTTGGTATATCCCATTGTAAGGGTTGCCATGGAGAAGGAAAAGGAAAATTGAGAATTATACTCACCGTTAATTTCCTTGAAATACTCCATGGTAGCCTTATATTTCCCACCCATGTACTTTAATTACATTTTGGTAGGACAGCTTGGGAAGGTACGAAAGACACTGGTATGTAGGAGTCACCTTATATACCCCCCAGGTGGGAGCGAGGTATATAAGTAGGGTATTAACCCACTGTAAGGGCTGCCATGGAGTATTGCAAGGAAAGGAAATTAATGGTGAGTATAATTCTCAATTTCTTTTTTTCATTATGACATGTCAGGAATAATTGCCATTGAATGTTCCATTATAAAAGTTAGAGGAGCAATTTGTATTGTACAAACAACATAAGGTAATTAAGTATTCCCGGTTTATATTTACATTCATAAATAAAAGTAACAATGAAAGAGTTACAAATAGTGTCTATTTGTAATTTAGTGAGCAAGAGATATATTTTCTTTTAAATAGGCAGAGCTGCACAGAGAATATGTAATCATTCACATAATGCCTGTTCCATTTGAGCTTACAATCTAAACTCCCTACCACACACAAACTGCTTAGGGTCCATTTTATCAGAAGCCAGTTAACCTACCAGTATGTTTTTGTACTGTGGGAGGAAACCAGAGCACTCAAGAAATCCACATACAAACGCCACACAGATAATGCTCATTTTAGAATCCAAGTCATGATCTCAGCACTGTGAGGCAGCTATGCTAACCACTGTGCCATATTGCAGTCTAACTGCTGTCTGGCCGGGTATTTAATTGAGATCATTCCCAAGCATGTCACACCAAAAAGCTCCGCACAACCAGGCTAGGTGGTTACATGCCTGCCCTGGCTTGTCTGCCTATTGAATCTGTAATGTATTTTTAGTCAACTGTGCAATTCCTTCCCACCCTAACATATAAGCCATTTAATTGCAAAACTTAAACAAAGGGGATATGGATGTTGTGTTGAAAGGAGTGAGATTTGTAAGCTTTTCTTTTATTGTAGGTAGAGTATCAAAACTTTGTTGCAAGAGGCTTATGTCTATGTTGGAGCCAGAAATGCAGCATTTTTTGCAATAAATACATTTTTTTGAACATTTTTAGAAATATAATCAATATAAGTTTATTTAATTAAAAAAAATGGCACTCAAATAATTGAATACACACAAAATTTTCTTTTCCAGCCTATCACACTGAAGCTGTCTAATAAGGCATTTTGACTGGATAAGAAGATGGGCATCTGACATAAGGAAAATGAGTTTACCAAATGAAATGGAGTTCACATAATAAAAAATAGATCATTAGCAAAAGTACAGGAACACCTAAAGCATATTTAAATATACGTTGAAGATCCTGGTGCTGTATATTAGGTTCATTTAACGAAGCTTGGTATTCTTGATCTTGGTCATGATCTTCAAACCATTGATCTTGATCTAAAGCTACGTTGTAGTTTTGAATAAAGTTCACATTGACCGTTCCCTGGAAACAAATGGAAAAGAAAAAACAAAATTATTAAAGCTTTTTTAAGCTTTAGCCCGAAATACTATTCTAGCGCAAAACTTGCAACAAGTCCAGAAAACCTTTAACTTCATTCAAGTATGTAAATAGTGAAATTTAGAAAAAAAAATACTGTACAGCCTTAATACAGCACATAACAAAGGTAAACCAGTTTAATTACATGTTGTGAGTTTACACATTTGTGGATCTATGGACACTATGTACATGTCTATGTTGGGGGAAAAAGAACTAATCAAGAACAGCTAAAGGTAGTGCATGCTCTTGATTTGTCATTAATTTTCTGAAAAGCTTTTGTACATTGAGTATTGGTATTGCATAGACAATAATGATCCTTATTTTGTTCAATTAGCCCTTTGTTTATCAATTGTGACCAGCATGTTTCAGTGATGGCAAAGCAGCACTTTTGAAAAACCCTCAGTTACCTTACATCATATGTATAAAAGCAGAAATATTATACCACCAAACATAATTGTAATGTAATGTGACCGTCTACATGTGCTGTAATTTATCATGAAAAACATTTAAAGTTAAGCTATATGGGAAGGACCTCATTGGTTTCAAATCTGCCTATTATGTACAGCAAGAAATCCATTTTCCTTTATAGAGCACTAGATTTATTATTTTAAGAATGAGTTTAAAAGGCCCGCCAGTAGATGTTCATACGGTTACTTGTTATGTTTTTGTAACAGTGTTATCTCACAAATGTTTTTAGTAGTTTATAATTTACTGTATATTCTAGCTTAAACATATATCTCAGCTAGCCTTACCATTGGTTTTTTAATACTAACAAATTCTGGGTACAAAACCGCTTGAGAAGTTTTCTGCAATTTAATGGGTTTTCCATAGGTACCGTCATCAAGAAAATTTGCATCATCTTTGCTGTTGTTCATATGTTTTCCATCTGTTTTCTTTGAATTAATCTGTTTAATGAAACATTCTATGTAAATAAAGACTATCATAACATGTTGTAGAATTCATTTACATACGTATCACTGCTTTACTCACAAACTAATTTGTTTGAAAGTAGATGGAAAAATATCTAAACATTTGCTGTGGCCACTGACAGGAATTGCACGTCTTGAAAGCCTAAGGTCCTCCTGATTCATTAAAGCATGCACATTAGTATTTATCAAGGAGCAGATGTAAAAAAAACTATTCATTTAATGTCACCTGTTAATAAGTCATTAATGACAAAACATAAAAAATAGAAATTTCCCCCTTTCGCCATAAAATTAAAATTTATTAGGATGTTATTAATGTCTATTGTACATAAAATGCATTTTTACAGTTGCCCTGATTGCAAACATATTCTAGCTTGCATGTGTGATATTCATCACTAGTAATCGCCACATACACCAGACCTGTAGCTTGTGCAAGTGATAAAATAGTAAAAAAACAAACAAAAACATACTTTTGAGATAACCAACTGTCTTTCTGCTATCTCCACATGGATATCTCAACACTACCTAAAGCTCAACATGTCCAAAACAGAGCTCATTATCTTCCCTCCGGCCAGAGTCACCACCTGCCCTCAAATCTCCCTCACTGTCAATAACGCCACAAATGCCTTGGTGTCACACTTGACTCCACCCTCTGCTTTATTCCTCGCATCCAGGGCTAGATTTACTAAGCTGCGTGTTTGAAAAAGTGGGGATGTTGCCTATAGCAACCAATCAGATTCTAGCTTTCATTTATTTAGTACCTTCTACAAAATGATAGCTAGAATCTGATTGGTTGCTATAGGCAACATCTCCACTTTTTCAAACCCGCAGCTTAGTAAATCTAGTCCCCAGACTCTCTCCTGGTCCTGTAGACTCAGTCTTAAAAACATAGCCAGAATATGCCCTTTACTCAACATGCTACCAAAACTCTCATTCATTCACTCATCATCTCCTGTCTTGACTATTGCAACCTCCTGCTATCTGGCATTCCTGACACCCATATATCCACATTTCAATCCATCCTAAATGCTGCTGCAAGGCTGATATTCCTTTCTCACCACTTTGCAAATCCCTACACCGTTTCCCTATGTCCTCCAGAATAAAATTCAAATTTCTCACCCTTACCTACAAAGCCCTCAACAACACTACCTAAGCATATATCTCAAATCTCTTATCAAAATACTCTCCCTCCTGCCCTCTTACCTCTGACCTTCGCCTTGTCTCTTCTCTGGTAACCACCTCTCACTCGCGCATACAAAACTTCTCCCGTGCTGCTCCCTACCACGCTCAATCAGACTTTCCCACGGCCTTTTTTTTTTTTTTTTTTTTTAGAGGTGACCTTATCCCCGATAACATTATGCACAATAATGCACCCTCACAACTGTCCCAATTTACACTCTGAGCCGCTCCTTGTTTCAGATGTGCCCTCTTCCACTTAGAATGTAAGTTCTCTAATGAGCAGGGTCCTTCATACCTTTTTGTTTTGTCTACCTTGTATGTCCCTGTTACGTATGTACTGTTTTCTCTACTGTACGGCGCTGCTCAGCACTGTGCCTCCTTACAAATTTACTATAATAATGTCCAAAGCTTGAATTGAACACTGTTACGTGCGCTTGAGCTTGGTACGCCCTTTATGTACATGAACTATGTGCATACGCCCAGTCAACTCCCCTTTCCGCCCCTATAGTAATTGTCCTTTGTGCTGGAAGATCAATTGAACGTTGCTGCCTTCTCTGGCATGTGATTTATTTCTGGGCATGCACAGAGTGATTTTACGCACATACATCATGTATCAGCAATTACATGCCTTAATGAATCCGACCCTCAGTGCAAATCTCTCTGACTAAAAGCGTGGGTGGATGTCATGGTATGGGGTATTAGAGCCATAGCACACACTATAAACCCCAGAGCACACCTTTAGGGTTGATAGGAAGGCTAAAATAGTACATTTTGTTGCAATATACAACAATATGATGCAAAACAGAAACAGCTATATACAAAACACATTTAGCAAAAGCCAGTTCGCTATAGTAACAAGGAATAGCTCTATGTCTCACGGCCTGGGATGCCATCTCACATGATCGGCTAAAAAGACTACTGAAAGAACAGACTAATGAAACTTGAATCCTCAAACTTAACCTTGCCAAAACTGAACTCAGTCTTCCCTCCCCCTCGCACCTCGCCCCCTTCTGACCTCTCTATCACTGTCGACAACACCTTTATCTCCCCTGTCCCCCAACTTCGCTGCCTCAGGGTCATCCTCGACTCCTCTCTCTCCTTTGGCCCCCACATTCTCTCTCTTGCTCAATCCTGCCGCTTCCAGCTGCGTAACATCGCACGCATCCGGCCCTTCCTTTCCCAAGATGCCACTAAATGTCTTATTCACTCTCTGATCATCTCCCGCATAGACTACTGTAACCTCCTCCTTACTGGCCTCCCCCACTCTCACCTCGCTCCCCTTCGATCTGTACTTAACGCTGCCGGTAGGCTCATCTTCCTTTCTCGCCACTCCTCTTCTGTCTCCCCCCTCTACCAATCCCTTCACTGGCTCCCCTTACCCTACAGAATCCTATTCAAGCTCCTCACTCTTACATACAAGGCCCTCGCCAACTCCACAGCACCCTACATCTCCTCCCTCCTCTCTATTCATGCTCCATCCTGCCCCCTCTCCGATCGGCCAATAACCGTCGCCTCTCTTCCCCCCTGATCACTTCCTCCCACGCGCGTATCCAAGACTTCTCCCGCGCTGCCCCCCTCCACTGGAACCAGCTCCCCCGCTCCATCAGAACTTCCCCTAATCTGTCCAGTTTCAAAAGGTGTCTAAAAACCCACCTTTTTCTTAAAGCTTTCCAGTCTCCCACTTAACTTCCTACCCTTTCTTCTGACTCTTCCCCCACATTCCCCTTCCCCTATCCTTATCATCCGTTCCTCCTTCTCTCCCCTTTGTCTCTGTGTCAGTCTTCCCCTCTCCTTAGATTGTACGCTTCTTCGAGCAGGGTCTTCTCTCCTCCTGTCTTAACCACTTTTAACGCTGCTCGCCTGCTACCTAGCCTTACTCCTTGAGGACCCTCTTCCCCCATCCCCTCTCGCTTCCTCCTCTTCCCCTGGGGGTCTCCCTCTCATCCGTGCCCTCCCTCCTTGGTGCCGTTGTTGGCTGACCTTCCCCCGTCCCTCTAGCTGTGCCTTGAGCTCACTGAGTTACTGTGATTATTGTTTACTGTTCTGTGCCGTCTCTCCTCGTATTGTTATTTCGTTTTTGTCCCTGTACGGCGCCGCGGACACCTAGTGGCGCCTTATACATAAAAATTAATAATAATAATAATCCCTGCTCTGTCTTCAAATTAAAGTAGCACCTAGATTATAGCTTTATACCCCATGCTGTAGCTGGGGTATAAAGCTATAAATGGTAAACTATACTGTGCCATGATGTCTGGACCTATGTTTATACTATCTGTCTCCAGACAACAGGGCTCACTGAGAACATACTAAAATTGCCACCCAAGTCACACAATCTGAAAAGTTCATTAAGTCCCAGTGAATAAACAATAGGCCTACATTATCTATGGCACCCACCTGGTTAGATTTAATCAACATTAATAATACAGATCTCTTTCAGAAATGACACCAATTTATACACAATAGATTCAGATAATTAACATATTACAAGTTAATACCTTACCAAAGACTGGCCTGCATAGAAACACTGTTGTGTTCATTCACAAATATAATATTAATACAGCATGAACTATACGTTTAACAGGGAACCCCAACCTCAGAACATATGAAATCCGCACCAATGAACAATATTACACCATTTAAGAACTTGGGGGAAGCTCAATCCTCAAGTAATGTCTCCTTCACAGCACTGTGGGGATCTGGGGAACGTCAAACTAGACTATAAAAGTACCAGTTATTCAATCTATATTTTGTGAGGTCCAAAAAGAGTAAAGTGAAAGCAAGCCCCTCATTTTATCACAGTGTATAAGAAAAAACCCATAGAAGACAAACTCTAATAAAGTACATATCAGTCAGCAATTAGATCATATAAACTAATAGATGAAAACTCTGTTTTGACTGTACATTATTTCTAGAAAACATATTCTGGTGATCACAGCACATTTACATGTTTGATCATTCATGTAGGGGTGGTAAAGCATTCATATACAGTAGTTCAGTGGGATGCTTCCTCTAAAGTCTCACGGCTGCAATGCCAAGATATTAAACTCCTAATCACCTGACTGCATCTGCTCAGTCCAAGCTCTTTGTAGACTTGCAGGCTAATCATCTATCCGGAGAGCTTGAGAAAGCTGCTAAGCGGCTAGTAACTGAAGTATATATTTTCCAAAACTCATGAAACTAAGGCAGATCACTGTGAACTGTAAATGGCCCTATCCATGTTTATGAATCTACTGATCCACAAAGGGAAAGTCTGAAGACTTGTTACCAAATGGGATGAAACACCCACAAGATGTGTAATAAATATACAGAAAATGTAGAAACATTGAAAATACTATTTGAAAAATGAGAATAATTTACCTTTGGCTTTTTCTGTAACGGACGTGGTTTTGGCGAGTTCCATCTTTCTGTCGTTATGCCTTTGCCTTCTCCAGTATTCATATTTAGGCACTGTTTCTGTACCTTTGACTGGATAGAATGTGAAAATAATTAATACATAAATGTCCACTTATTGTTATATCAAGAACCAAACTTACAAAATAGAGCTTCCAGCAAAATGAAATTATACCCATCATTTATATGTAGAGGAGGTCATTTTGTAGACTGAACCACTATTTATTAAAATACAGTCTTTCTATTTGATAAGGACCAGTGCTATCACACAGGCATGATGTACCATCTGTAACTCAAATAAAATAAAACATTTTCAAAAAACCTATTACAAACTGTCTTGTTATTTGAATTAATTCAGTATAATTCTGGGAAAATACTGTGAGAAACATTTGGGTGGAAAAAGGGAACGAACCTAGGAAAAGCTGAGATCGATGCTGAACAGTTATTCTCAAATTCCACAGCATAATGGGATCTGGCTTTGATTGGGCCCCACACCAAGATATTATTTTTTTATTATTATTTAAGCCACTCCCATGTGGCTTTTTCTGCATGCTTTTGGTCATTGACCTTGAAAATAAATCTTCTCCCAAGCTTTAGGTGTAGCCTTTAAGAAGCAATAGTGTCATAGTCTGTTGTACTAATGTTTCAGTAGCTCTGAACTTTTGAGATTGGTCAACTCATAAGAAAAATCTGCCTAATAAAATTGAATAAAAGTACTGAAAACATGTCACCAAGAAAAATGTTCTACACTTCAAGTGCAAGCTTTTTTTTTTTCCTGGAAAAACAAACTAAGGAAATCGCTAGTGTGCCACCATAACAAAAGGCAGCTGAATGGACACCACTTCAAGCAGAAAGAAAAGCTAGATGGGGCCCCTGCAGTTCCAGAGTAACTCCTTCAAGCACCGGTAATGTACCTTCTACAGAGCTTGATACTTTGGTCTTGTTTAAATGAATACAGCTCTTTGTGCATTGTTTTCATAATGCTGGTTCTTTAGATGCCCTGGTTTGGCAGCAGTTCTGAAATCAATGTTATCAACACTTCACAGTGTGCTGTATTAATTTAACATTTGAAGAGTCTCAAGCCCTGAAGAATGGACTGATACCAATGCCAGCAGAGGTGGCTTACTCAGGATCTTCCAAATCCAGAACATGAGACCCCTTGATTCTGTCACTTAAGGACAAAGGGAAGTACCGTTGTTACAGTAATGGCTTTTACTGGACATTTCAGAAAGATCCCTGAGGCACTTTTCTCAGACGGGGTTCTAAGAATGACATATCACATAGGCTTACAAGAGACTTAGATTTAATGCATGACCTTTATATGGATGCTTCTAGATTTTGCTTTAGAAGTGAGTTGCCATAGACTTTGCTCTTGTTTTAGGTTAAATGAAAAGTGCATACACCCACCAACAGGATCCTCACTTCCAGTTGACAAATAATCTTCAAAAATAAAGGAAAGCTGAGTACTTGCTTGATATCAAGCAACCTAATAGAACCCAACATTTTTTTTCACAATAACATTTCACTATTGTTTTAATGTAAATAAATGCTAGGTCAATTTAAAAAGAAAATCTCTTTGAAGATGAGTGGACAGAGGAATGTGCCTAGTTACTTATCAGGTCTAAATTAATAGTTTTATATAATAGATTGGTATATTGCATGAAGGGACATGAGTAGCAAAAAACACAAGTTTGGGTTACAGGAAGAATGGGAAGCACTTTCTTTTCATCCATAATAATACAAAATACTCTATTCTTTTACCTCCGTATACCATGTAGCTAAATACTCCATAGTTATTTCATGCTTTCCAAGCTAAATACATTTTTTTCTTATGGAAAGAGGGTAAATTTTGTTGAAAATAAAGTTCAGCATTATTTTCACATGAATTTATTATTAACCTTTGCTGGGAATGAATCCAGAAGTCTTCATGTTTTAAATTCATATTCATAAACCTCAACCCCATTCATAGTAAGTTTTCTTCCATATCAATGAGCCTAATTAATATGAAAAAGAATTATGAAATGTGATTTTAATCACTACATTTGCTTTTCCATGCAGGTTATCTGACCTTTTCCGAGGAAGACGGCAGTAACACTCCTTATGACTGATTATATGTATTAAACTCTGGCATTCAGCTTAAAATAAGAATGTTCATAGTCTGTCTTGACTTTACTGTATATGAATATATTAATGTAGTGGTGTTTAAACCTTCATTCTCACTGCAGTTTTTCAGCATTGACTTGCATAAATTCTGTGAATCACTGTTGAGTTGTGAAGATCCTGAAAACATGCAATGTTACAGTCATTCCTACATTATGCATTTAAGCACTAAGGAATTTCTAGTTTCTCGTAAACTCCACTCATGAATATTGTATGTGCTCACAAAATCAGTCTGTAGGGGATAACTGTACTCTAATTGATAGTTTAGGCATACAGCAATTGTATTTATCAAAACAGACATGTAGTCACTTAATACATAACCCAACTGGAACTGGAATTAACCCATGTGCTTGGAGGTAATTTACTAAAGTCCTAAATGAAAACATAAAACCGAATTATTGTAAAAAAAACTCACAGTACATTGTTTATTTGGGCAGAGAAAGTATATAGTTACACATACAATGCATATATATATATATATATATATATGCATTGTAAGTGCCTAACACTTATCAGTTGTATGGTATACCAAAACTAGAATAGAATATCTGCTCCTTTAAATGCACACATTGCTGAACCAATATTCCAGAAGTGCACCACAACTGTCAGGGATGCATTGTCTATCTGTCTGCCTCTGGATGGGCAGTACTTTGATGTACAAATCATGCCGTCTGCCATCTGGTCTATAGGTGGAGACAAACTGAAGCTCATTGTTGTGTGTCCAGCTTATGACTGGTGGCACCTGACTTCTCGTGTATACATTCTCTTCCTTGTGGAAGATTCATGCCTCACATAATATTGCTATTTGTTATCTTCAGCAGTCTCCTGTTAATGCTTTCTTATGCGACAGCACTGGATCCTGTTTATTTGACCTCTGGCCAGTGAATTCTATTTTAAAAAAAATAATCACTGCACACATTAATTAGTGGATATAGGAGAATATGAATTTAGATACGTTTTGAGCCTTATTATGTAGTTATCTACTACTACCAGTCACACCTGCCCATCTGCCTCTGCCAGTCCTGTTGTGCAATGATCAGCGACTACTAGGTCTACTACCTACACCAGTTCCGTTTTGTCGCCACATTCCGATCAACCATATTTCACACACCTTAAATAAGGACAATCAACGAGACCTTCATTTTGCAGATTTCATTCAACTTATTTTCTTTAAAACCTCTTCTGTCTCCAGCTTGAGTGAAAAATATTCTATAATTTCTTTATGGAAGGTGAAGTTAGAGATTGGGCTAAGAATCTTCTGGACAGTGACATGTATCTTCTTGATGATCCTTTAGGATTCCTGGTATGCTGTTTCAAGGTAATTCCTACAGATAATTTGACTGGTTCAAAAATGACCAAATAATCTGGAAAAGTTCAGCATTCTAAACCTCAAACAATGTTATCGATCCAAACTGCAAGGAAGAGTAAAAGAGTAAGACTGCTTTTTTTGTCACCTCCAGAGTGTCTGGTTGTCAGCTTTGGCCTAACTTCAAGAGCCATAACTGTGCAGACACTAGATGTTTATGTCAAATTTATAAAATTATTTTCCAGTCCGATTTGGCTACAGATACTCCTTTGTCCCGATTCTGGATTATATGAATTGTTTTATGAATAGCAAATTCTCTTTTGACTCTGGTGGACATCTATATGGGCTTAAGCCTGATATTTCCCATCATTATACAATATGGAGCATCTGAAGTTTGGAGAAGGGGGTAATATGTTCAGATCCTGTAGTCTGCCATCTGGTCTGCACGTGGAGAAGGACTGTTTGAAGCTCAGTGTATTGTGTGTCTGGCACCTGATTTTTCATGTGTGTATATATTCTAGCATATCAGTCAATTAAATGGTCAGGTCTACATGGCCTAATCCTTAATCTCATGTGTATACCGTTAACTCTTTCTAGTGCGACTGTACTAGATCCTATTTATTGGAGTTCCCCACGGTTTTTTCAGTTCCTGGTCTTTGTCTGCCTTGCCAAGACTCTCTTTCCCAGCCCCAGTCCATTGTATATCCCGACTTTCTGAATTCCATTCAATTGTTGTTGTTTTAGGTTTTGCTTGTTCATTTATTTCATCTGCCTTTGTAGACTGGTGTGTATACTCAAGTCTGGAACTTTACTATCCTGAATTATCTCACCTCTGGAGATCAGAACAGTGCTCCAGGAAATTGATAGGCTGCCGAGTGTAGATGACTGGTGCATAAAAATATTTTGCTTAAATGGCTGTGGGACTTTTAGTACAGTTGCAAAAGTTACAAAAAAGATAAATCTTATCTTAAATTACATTTTCCGCTTTGCAAGACAATATTTACGAACATTGGTTGTATTCTATTTTCTATACAAGCAGTGTGACTACGTCCCTTGCTACAATAAAATGTAATTGTATGATAAGGGAAAGGTGACAATGGGGAGAGCATGCAAAAATTACATTCTCAATGGTAGTTAATTAGCCATGCAAAACCTCCTCAAACAGATATTCATTTCTATTAGAAATGATTACTATGCAAGTCTACAGATGTCAATACCACAGTCATTCAAATTCTTCTTCCCCTACTAATTGAAGGTTGTAAAGCTCCAGTGCCAAGGTTTCCTTCCAAAGAGCTAATTTATGACTAGAAGGATATTCTATGTCTTCAGTCAAAGCAGCTTAAAAACACAGCAAATCAGAACCATCTGTGTACTGATGCTTGAATCACCGTTTATCTATCAGCCCATCATTCTTGTTAGTTTTCACCCAGCATTCTTGGCTGCTGTGTACTTTCCTGTGGCCAAATTTCGTAAGATATATTAAAAATTTAAGGTATCTTGACCCTTCCACATTGCAAGTGCATTGGATGGAAAGAGTCTTCTTCCTACACAAGATATGTTTGAGAAAGGTCACTGGCTGATGCTTTTAAGCTAAGCAGAGATGACAAAACTCGAGACGTTACCTTAATATTTCAAGTGAAGATGGATGTACAGTATACTTTATTTTACATTAAACAGAACATGCTTGCATTCAGTTATCTTTTGGATATATTATTTTATGATTTGTGCAAAGCTAATGTTTAAAGTATATGTACAGTGGTTATCTACAACAATTTGTGAATAAGTTCAAGTACAGTTTAACCTGCTGGTAGTGAAGCTTTTAAAAGTCCCTTATTTTCATAATTTAATCACACCCGTTACATGACACTGATGCAATTTTATTAAGCAAACTATTATTGGAGTTGAAGAAATTTGAATTTAGTCTATTTTAAGCCCCTATCCCTTAAAAAGAGGGTACATTTAAAACCATCTTCCCTCCTGTCTTTACCATTCCTTCTGCTCCAACCTCACTATAATTGTTATGTTTGGTGCTTCGGGAGTCTTGGTATTACTCTTTAATTGCTTTGTACTGTTTTTACCTCTATGGTCTACTGTTTAGTATTGTGTACGGCGCTGTGGATATCTTGTGGCGCCATATAAATAAACAATAATAAAAATAATAAACAGGTTTTCAGTGCTGCAGAGGGAAGCATATGATTGGTTGTGGGAGGGGGGCTATAACAGTTATAGTTTTTCTCCATCAGCCATTATGGCTTATTACTTTTTCACTATTTTTGAAACTACAGAGCACAACAATACTATGGAATCTGCTGCACAATATGAGAGATGCTTTTCCAATATGATAGAATGTCTTTTTTAATGTCAAAAGTTATTTTATCAATCACTAATTTTATTCTTTATGGAAATCTATTTATAGATACATTTATCAGTATTACTGGAACAAGCACAGCCTACAATGGTACACTTTTGTTCAGAATCTGATGGCTGCATTTCTGGATGTTTAAGCATTGCACTTTACAGCCACCCGATCTAAACACAATAAAAAAAATGTGCGGGATATGTAGCACAGAGCAACCACATACCCGTGCACAGGGCCAGACTTACCACTAGAATAGAGGCCTGGAGCTAGGGGTAGCAGAAGGCTGAAAGTCAGCTTTTATCTTTGACACATTTGTTTTTCTCTTTAGCACAAAAAATGTATTGAGAGACTGAGAAAAGGCACATTTGAAAACGATGACGCAGGAAAACTGGTGTTTCCCATAACAACCAATCAGATTCTAGTTATCATTTGTGCAGTGCAGGAAAAGAAGCGAACATCTGATTGGTTGATATTTTTTGTAACCCAGCTTTATATTGGTGCAAATTATTAACACTCTTCTGGATGATATTACATATGTAATCAAGGAAGCAAAGGAAAAAAAAAGGAAAAAAGTATCCTGCACTGGGCTACACCACACGGTAAATACAAAAAACCAAAGCTACAATACTAGTTTCAATTGCTATTAGAGATGCTCACTGAACTGGTTTTGGTTTGGGTTTTGGATCTGGATTAAGCTTTGTGTTTTGGCAAAACCGCCCTCATGTGTTTTGGTTTTGGATTTTTGTAGGAAAAATCCTAAAATCACATAATTTTTGCTCTTTTTTTGTTCCTACATTATTATTAACCTCAATAACACTAATTTCAAGTCATTTGCAGTAAATTTTGACCACCTCACAGATCACAATATTATTTTCATACACTTTCGGACAAATACTGCAGCGACCTGGATGGTAAGCGACAGAGCAATGACACAAACACACGGCAGTTCCTACCACATCTAGGACACATTGGCACACAGCAGTGGCAGAAAAGAAAAATGGTGCAAGATGGAATTGTCCCTTCCACCCACCGTTATGTTGGATCTTAAAAAGCAATCCAAAAATTGCAAGATCCGAGATCCGACGACGCAACAATGATGTTTGTTTTCGATTCAGTACGCGAAAGTACCGAGCCGAGCCAGATCCCTTAAGTTCAGGTGTGTTCGGGTCTTGAGGAATCGAGCCTGAGCATCTCTAATTGCTATACCTCACAAGAAAAAATACCAAAAAGACACAGCAGCAGCACTGATTGTTAGTATTGAGAGGGGGGGGGTCTAGAAATGATAGTTCACACCATAGCAGGATACATAATAATCGGCCACACCAAGGATTTATATAAAATATTTATTACTGTGAGAGCTAAAATACAAGTGTACCAACACATACTAAGTACAGTAGATCCATCTGTACAGTAGAATGTTGTCTTGAGACACAATCCCACTGTTGGATATTTATATACTCTTCTTCTGGCAGCCATTTAGGTGTTTCAATAGTAGTTTTCCTACTGTTGACTGATTAAAACACAGTGCTCAGCTGTATTGGTGTTTTCATCATGGGCAGGTGCGTGGTATAGGGTCCGGGATTTGACTATAACTCCTGTATCCTAGGGAACTTCTGAGTCAAAGGGTAGTGACATAGTGCAGATATAGAAATAGAAGATTTAGGAGTCCAGGCCAGATGTTAAGATATTAATGCAAATGTTAAACAGTGAGAGCAATCACACCTCATTGTGTTAGGAGATGATGTTTAGGTGTCATGCTGTAATAGTCACCTTCATAGAGGGCAGGCATGAAAAGAAAAAGAATATTTATTTTAACCCATACAAAGATTTTACAGGTACATAATTAAAAAGCAGCACCTATATTTTTTTGTGTGATTTTAGTAATTTTTAAGTGAAAATCCACATTAATAAGCACACCTTTGGCATTTGGATATGAAAGCAGTGTCTCAACTAAAATTAAATACGTCGCCATTCAAAATTTAAAGCACTACTAATGGATTTTTTTAAAAATAGTAGTTTTTATTTAAAGGACTAAAATTCTACATGCAGATTTTGCACTAATGTGTATATTTACTGAAGATTGGAGTTCTGAATATCGGACAATGTTTTTTGTGCACATTTTTTTTTAATAAAGTTGCAAAGAACTTGTCTTACCATATATTATGATTTGTTCTAAAACTTAACAAAAGACAATTATTCATAAGTAACATTACATATGGCAATTACCATATATTTTGCATTTTAAGATCTAGTGCATATGGCACACTGAAGCTCTTAGGTTGTGAAATTGGAAAATGTATTTTTTTGCCAGTTGTGGCAAAAAAGTGTTTGTGTTTTAGCTCAAAAATATGGCCAGCAACCTAATTTTGTTGTGGTGTTAAGCAGATACATAATGAAATCTTAAAATGAGCTTTTTTCATAATGTAAGTGTTGCAGAGTAGCCTCGGATGTCTGTAAGGTATTCTTAGGTAAACTAAAACCAGATGTCTATGGTCCTGGAATAAGTTGATAGATGGCACAGCATGCAGTAAGGAAATCCTCTATATAACTTTCCTGTGTGGATACTGGCAGGCCCGGCGCTCCCATTAGGCAAGGTTAGGCACTTGCCTAGGGCGCTGGGCTCTGGAGGGCGCCACAGAATGGTAAATGACTTTAAAACTGTGCGGCGACCGCTGACCATACCTGTCATGGCCGCCGCACAGCATTCAGATGCACGGGGAGGGGGGGAAGAGGCTATTGCTCACCACCGCCGCCTCTCTGCTCTGTCTCCTCCCCTCCACTCACTAGTGTCAGTGAGTGGAGGGGAGGAGACAGAGCAGAGAGGCGGCGGTAATGAGACAAGGTAAGGAAAGACGGGGTGAGGGGGGAGGAGGAGGGGGGGGCGCCGATTTTGTAAAAATGCCTAGGGCGCCATGGACCCTAGCACCGGCCCTGGATACTGGATGTGTAAATATGTTGGTGACATTCACTGACAGAAAATGTCCTGTGACAGAATTTAAAACCGATATCCATAAGGCTCAATTTTGGCGCTACTCAGAAAAGGGCTTGTCTTAGGTATTAATTCTCTAGCGTGATAAGAAAAATAATACCGTAAGTTTTTTATATATTAAATGTTCATAGATTTTTTTTTTCCTATAATTAATGTAGTGCAAATAAAAATTGGATTTTTATACTCACGATAAATCTTTTTCTCGGATTCCATCTGGGGGACACTGCTACCATGGGTTGTAGTGGGGAGTTAGGGAGTTGGCACTTAACTAGTTAACTTGTTACTTGTGACCTGCTGACAGACCACTCCCCTCTGCAACCCCCCTGTAGCTCCTCAGTGTAATGCTAAAGCCCCAAGGAAGGGGAGAAAAACAACCATTTAGTAAATGTCGTTTGCGGATCCTCCCTCCCCCTTCCCCGCCCTCTCTAGCTGTGCATTGAGCTTACTGAGTTGCTGTGTTTACTGTACTGTGCTGTCTCCCATTGTATTGTAATTTTGTGTGTCTCTGTACGGCGCTGCGGATGCCTTGTGGCGCCTTATAAATAAATATTAATAATAATAATTAATAATAACCAAAGACCAAACAGCAGAAGAGCAGAAGGGAGGGAACGCAGTGTCCCCCAGATGGAATCAGAGAAAAGGATTTATCTTGAGTATAAAAATCCCATTTTTTTCTTTCATCCTTCTGGGGGATACTGCTACCATGGGGACTTACAAAAGCAGCCCCTCTAAGTGAGGGACCGCTCTGATTGCCTGGCCTATAAAACACAATGGCCAAAGCTAGCGTCAGAAGTCACAAAGACATTGAGCTGGTAAAATTTAGTAAATGTGTATTCCAATTACTAGGTGGCCGCTTGACATAGCTGCTCCGCCGAGACCCCATTTCGCGCGGCCCAAGAAGCTCCCACTGACCAGGTGGAATGGGCAGTAATGCGACTGGGCACAGATCGATTCACACTGATGTAAGCATACTTGATAGTTAAAACAAGCCATCTGGAAATGCTCTGCTTAGAAGCAGGCCATTCCCATTTACGGGGATCATATAGTACAAACAGAGAATCTGAACGTTAAATGCATGCAGTTTGATGAACATATATGCGAAATGCCCTGACGGCATCCAAAAGCTCCGTCTGGTTATCTCCGGAAGGAGTAGAAGGTTCTTGAAAAACTGGAAGTACAATTTCCTGGTTTAAGTGAAACCCCGATACCACCTTAGGTTGAAAAGATGGAGCAGTACGGAAGACCCCCCTATTATCATGGAAAACCAGATATGTTTCCCTGCATGAGAGAGCCCCAAGTTCCGATACTCTACGAGCTGAGGTGATTGCCAGGAGAAAAAACACCTTCCATGTTAATAATTTCAGATCCGTTGACTGTAAAGGCTCAAAAGGAGAAGACTTAAGCATTAAAAGTACCAAATTAAGATCCGATGGAGCAGTGGGTGGTACATAGGGAGGCTGAATGTGCAATACCCCCTGCAGAAAAGTCCTTATGTCTGGCATGTCCGCCAATCGCAACTGAAAATAGACAGATAAGGCCGACACCTGAACCTTCAAGGAACCCAACCATTTCAAGACCATGCTGTAGAAAAATCATAAGACGAGGAAGATTAAAAGTCGCAGTATGGTGATCTCTACTCTCACACCAACGAATGTAGGTTTGCCAAATCCTGTGGTAGATACAAGCAGAAACAGGTTTCCTAGCCCGCAAACGAGTGTTCACCACCTTGGAAAAAAAAACCTTTTTGACCTCCAGAGGGCGGCCTCAACAGTAATGCTGTTAAAGCCATCCGAGGTATGTCCTGGTGTGGAAACAGTCCCTGAAGGAGAAAGTCTTCACGTAGAGGTAACCGAAACCCCTGACTGACCGCCATGGACAGAGTGTCTGCGAAGCAGACCCTGCGTGGCCATACATGCGCCACTAGTATTACTGGCAGACCTCCCTGCCTGGCCCTCTTGAGAATGCATGGAAGAACTGGTATTGAAGGAAATAAGTATCCCAACCTGAACTCTTAGCACATTGTCATGACATCTCCATCCTGCTGGCAAAACTTCGTGTTGACTTAGAAAGTCTGCTTCCCAGTTTAAAAAGCTTGGGATGAATACTGCCAAAAGCAAGGGAATGAACAGTTCCGCCCATTTCAAGGTCTGAGTAGCCACCTGCATTGCCCTGGCACTTTTGGCTCCCCCCCTGTTTGTTGACGTATGCCACTGCTGTGGCATTGTGGGATTGGAGGTGAACTGGAAATCCCTGAAGAGCCTGAGCCCCCCTCAGTGTCATTAACATAGCCTTCAACTCCAGAATGTTTATTGGAAGAGCAGTTTCTGCTTGTGACCAGAGACCCTGAAGGCGAAGATGAAGGGTCACCGCTCCCGAGCTACAAAGACTGGCGTCCATCATGAAGATTATCCAGGACACTTCTACAAACGACCTGCCGACAATCAAATGGTCCCGAATTCTCTACCAGTGAAAGGACGACCGGGTCTCTTGAGACAGATGGACTGGCTGGGAGTCCAATCTGAGGTGAGACCCTGACCACTCTGATAGAAGATCCCACTGAAACCGTCTGAGGTGGAATATTTTGTAAGGGATAGTCTTGAATGTCGAGACCATCTTCCCTTGGAGCTTCATGCATAGCAGCATGGAGGGACTGCGTTGAGACAAGTCCCAGGTCGTCAAGATCTGAAAGGTTCGGGCATTGTCCTCGGGAAGGAACACCTTCTGTTCTCTGGTGTCCATGATGAGACCCAAGAATGTCATCCTTTGGCAAGGGATTAACTGGGAATTGTTTAGATTTAAGATCCATCTGTGAGATTATAACACCCTGATTGCGTGATCCAGATGTTGACTCCAGAGATGAGCGAATGCCGTCTTGAAGAGAAGATAGTCCAGATAGGAAACTATTCTCACCCCCCTAGAACGAAAACAACTGCCCATCACCGACATGACCTTTGTGAAAACTCTTGGCGCTGACGAGAGACCAAATGGAAGCGCCCTGAACTGGTATTAGGAGGCTCCTATTGTGAAACAAACTAGGGACTGATGTTCCTCCCATATTGGAATGTGCAAATAGGCATCCTTAATATCTATGGACGCCAGTAATTTTTCCGGTTCCAGGCCATTTATTACAGACCGAAGAGATTTCATGCAAACTCTTTCCACCCGCACGTGTAAATTTAGGTACTTTAGATTGATAATTGGGTGGAAGGAAACATCCGGTTTTGAGACCAAGAATAGGCTTCAGTAGAATTCCTGGCGTCTCTCCACTTCCGAAACTGCACAAATGACCCCTGCGGAAAGAAGAGAAGCAACGCAATCTAACATCACTTGTCCCCTTATGGGATCTAACGGTAAGGAGGTGGGAAAGAACCGACTTGGGGCCTGACCCACTAGCCTGATCATGTAGCCCCTTGTCATGATTTCCTAAATCCACTGACCTGCGGAGGAAGATATCCATTGTTCCCTGAATAACTGCAGACGCCCTCCTACTCCTGTAGCCGCGAGGAGAGGAGGATGCGAGACAGGCTGCAGGTTTACTCTGCAGCTTGGGAGCAGCACGCCTTGCTGAGGAAGAGGAAGAAGACCTTCCTTTTTGCGCATGCCCTCTGGAGCTAAAAGATCTGCCTCTACTTGCTTGACCTCAATTGGATGAGTTCCGTCGTAAGGGCTGAAAAAACGAACTGAACCAGAGTACCCGAGACTTTGGTACATTTACTGGAAGGAACGTGATTTTCTCCCCCATCGCCTGAGAAATGATATTATCCAGCTCAGGGCCAAACAGTACTGATCCTGAATATGGAAGGGCCTCAAGGGAATGCTATGACTCTGCATCGGCTTTCCAGGATCTAAGCCAAAGGGTTCACCTTGCTGCCACCACTGAGCCAGATGCAACTTAAGACACTGAGGCTGCATTTTGAGCCGCCTCATATAAATAGCCTGATGCCTCTTTAAGTTGCAGCGCCAGGGAGAGAAGGTCAGAATTCTGACGTGCTGCAGCAAATTGGTTAGCCCAGGGCTCCATGGCCCTGGCAACCCATGCCGAGGCGTAATGCGCCAGGCGTGCTACCGGAGTGTAAACCCTTGGTACTTGTTCCCAATGGTTAACATCCTCCAACTATAGACAATGCCATAAACCTTTTAGGAACTACTACTTTGCGGTCCGGTTGAGACCAACCAGCCTCCGCAATTTCTCTTAACTCAGAAGAAGGGAAAAAACAGACTGTGCTTTTTTTTATTTTTTTTAAAAAAGACCCTGATCAACAGCGGTAGGCTTATTTATGTCTAAGAGGTCTTAGGTCCTTCTAACTGCTAAGACCAGATCCTCAATGCCTTGATTTCTGTGAAAATCCTCAACATCCGTCACCTGGTGCCCGTCTGTCTCGTAAGGAATTTCTCCATCCTCCTCAGATGATATTTCTGAATCTGATACTGAAAGAAGAGGATGATTGGTTCTCTTAGATTTGGTTCTAGACTAAGAAGATCTCGGAGAGTCTAGAAGCCTGTTCAGTCTATCAATTCCCCTAAACAAAGAGGAGGACCAAGCGGGCTCCCCTATGGGGGCCCTCTGGAAAACAATAGAGGATGAAGGGCCAGCGGTTGATAGGTCTTTCCCATCATTAACCTGTTATTGGAGTAGCGCTGAAACTGTAGCCCCCCGTCGAGGTAGAAGGAGAGCTTGCAGACAGAGCTGTAGTCTACGCCTGATGGGTAAAAAGCTGCACCAGAGTGCCCATCGATTGTGCCAGCGATACTGCCCACCCTGGTTCTTCCGTTAACAACGAAATATTGCCCTGGGCCTGTGCCCCCTACCTCACAATCTACACAGAGCACCCCCAGGTCCTGCTCTACATTTGGCAAATTTACCTTGCATTTTGTGCAAGCAAAGTATTTTGCTTTTAGTGCATTCCCTTTATCAGACATTATAAAGGGAATAACAGTCACAGAATAGAATATACAGAGACAGTTAGCAATTATACAACACATGAAACAAGGTTATGAAAGATACTATCTAATCTCTGATGTATCTTGGATTATGTTGTAAGACATTGTATTATATCCCAGCCAACTGTGAGATATAGCGATTTTTCTAGGATATGCTGCTATCCAACAATGAATATCATTCATCAATACTGTCTCAGTAAATTATATATATATATATATATATATATATATATATATATATATATTATATAAGCCTAGCGGCGTGTGTTAGTGTGTGTGTGTGTGGAAAAAATATTTTAATCAGAAAGGGCTCATCCAATTGAACTGAAATTTGGTTTACTGACATTATTTGACAAAAAAATTATAATAGTGAAGTCAGTTAACTTCCATCATCCCCCCTTCCCCCCGTGGGAGGGGTAGTAAAGGCTAAATTTACCAGTTGAGGGCTCAAACTCTTGACCGTGTGGGTATTTATTTACCAGAGCCTGTGTTTGGTCATGGACAATTGTATGTCGCATTTTCACGAGTACGGAGAAGCAGTGATGTAAAAATGCAGGTTATGAATACTGCCCTTCAAGGAAGACTGATTGAGCACAGCGATAAGGTGTTTAGCAGAAACGTGTATCGAGAGGTTTTAGAACAGTAAGACGATGGAGATTAAGGATGTGGCGATGAAGATGAAGGATGAGGTGATGGAGAAGAATGATGAGGTGGTGACATGTGGACAAAACCACGTTAAAAAAGGGCGCTTACGTCGGGAAGTAACGCTCTTCCCCTGAGAAGGCCTGGCCTAGCCCCAAATGCATGACAAGAACCTTTTTAACACCTTAAGTAGCTTGATTTGACTAGAATGCATGAGTATCATGCACGGGTTAACTTGTATATAGATAGATTGTATGTATATATATATATATATATATATATATATATATATATATATATATATATATATATATATACACACACATACACACACACACACACACATAGTTGTACTTAGCCTTCCTAGACTAGTGCACGTCTGCAGCAGGAGAGGAGTCTTGGTCAGCAGTGAAGCAGAAGCTGGGAGTGTACTTTTCCCGGGCAGATCTTAGGAGATACCATCGCACCCTCTTCGGTGGGGAGGGAGGGAGCTCTCTCATCCAGCTGCATTACTCTGCTTCAGCCGTCTCTCTCTCTTAGCCCTAATGTGCGCCACTTCCATAATGTAAGTGCATCATCGGGTCTGCTGCCGTACATCAATAGATGATGTAGTTATTTACCTAACCCCCCCCCACTTCTGAGGGGGTACTTGGTAGTGACCATAAGATGGCGGCCGCCTTCACTCCAAATCGCGGCACTCTATACCCGCAGGTAGTGACGGTCATTAGGTACCACCAAGTGTGACAACGGCTAATGAGCCGCCTGTTACACTCTTGATATTCACATTGAGAGTGAGAGCCGACCCCGTACACAGCCTGCTGCTTCTCAATCTTCTTTTTTTTTTTACACAGTGTGCCGAAGAATCGCACACTAAGCAGGCTGTGATTTATCTATGTAAAAACAAGAATATAAAAGAAAATAAACCTTACTACACTATGCCAGCAGTAATGAAGTAAGCCCAATTCCTTAGGCACTTAATCTACACTGAGGAGCTACAGGTGTTTGCAGAGGAGAGGGGTCTGTCAACAGGTCACAAGTTAACTAGATAAGTTCTAACTCCCTCACTGCCCACTACAACTCATGGTAGCAGTGTCCCCCAGAAGGATAAAAGAGAAAAGTAGATTTGACTGGTTAATTTGGACCAGTGAAGTACAACATGATACATTACAGGGGACATATGGTGTGGCCCTCTAACCTTCAAAAGGGCCGCACATTACCCTTAATCTCAGTGATAAGTTAAAATAATACATTTAATCAAAGAAAGACACCCATCAGTAGTACATCAGCAGACATTTTAAACAAATATTATGAGCTATAACAAACAAATCTATGAAGGAGCTGGGGCCACATGTGAAGTCTTGCCACCTGTTCCCCACCACTGACTTAGACACTATCCTTATATTTATAAATTGCTACTCTATGTTTGCTAGATTTTAGAGGGTTTGCAATGGAATAGGAAGTCACTATCCTTTCATCCAATGAAGTCATCGATTTGGTTGTTACAATTATTAGCATGAAGGAGCCTAATTTTACAACTTTAAACAAAATTATTAAAATGTTTGCAAATTTAGAGAATGTACATGGATTGTCCTTGACAGCCTACACATGAACAATCCAACTATGCACGTATTTGCTTCCTAGGTTCCCACTTCAAAGAGTTTAGAAATTATCCACATCATAAACCAAGAAAGAAAACTTCTTCATATATAACAGAGCTGGTCAATTCGAAGAAATCATTGGTTAATCTATCTCAGTGGTTTTCCAGACTGTTTGCCCTGGCATACTGGTATGCTTCATCTCACTTTCTGTGCCACAGTCTCTCCTAGAACCATTGACTTCTGGCAAACCCTTTTGCACTCTACTTGCTGTCCAAACCTCAGTTCAACGGAGCTGATCTCTGAGTCTGTTACTAAAGAAATCACTATGCAGAAAACTAGTATTTATAAAAGTAAACTCTATCATTGTGGCACCTTTGCCTTGGATGGTTCAAAAGCAAACATAGGTGGAGCAAAGAAAGTTGGAGGTTTGTGACACAGCGGTGAGCTGGATCATATTTTTGAGGATCAAGTGAAGAACGGTAGAAATAAAAATAAATCGTCCAGGGAAAGAAAACAAGCACTGCAGTAAATTACTATAAATCACTATGAAGTAGTACCAGATACTGTTCTTACATGTATAACTGTATTCCTTGCTGTCCATCAGAGTGCATAAAACTGGAATTGCGGCACCTAATACAAAACATCTAGGAATAGTTTGCACTGAAAACAAACCTGTTATAAAGTCAAAACTTCCTACTATCCTTGTGTCAAATTTGCCCAATACCATAGCTCACAAACATCTCTATTTTAGCAGCACAGTCCCTCTTTGCCCTCAAACTCTCATGCTATGTTTTCTTTATAACCGCCCCCCCTTCTTTTGTGTATGAAATTTATAATTGGCCCAAACAAATTTGGCTCTAAATATGCCACAGTGTCATGAATAAGCACTTATTTATTAATTGTTGTTTAATAGTACCCTGTGACAGTCTCATTTTAACTTCAGTATTCCTCAAAGATAATTTTATCTTCTGAGAGTACCTTGAAGACCAAAGTTTAAAGAAATGGTGGGGCTAAACAGTATTAATTATGGTCCTGTTAAATTCCACAAAGTCAATTCTCATATTTGGGCTGATTTAGAGCGAAGCATAAATATTATTTTGGTTCAGTATTTGCTTTCAAACAAACCATGTTGCACTGCAAGGAATACAAATGCAACTTTTAATGCAGGGCAAATACTGCAGGCACTTGCACACTAATAATAGCCAGCTCTATTTTTACACTGATATTTAAATCAGGCTGTGTATTTCACATTACCCCGGACCTGGTCAACTGCAGTGCAAAGAAAATTTTCAGGGTGCAAATATTGCACCCAGTAGCTGAATTTGCTCCTAGTTCTTAATAAACCCCATTATGTTTAAAAATAAGTTTCCATTTCAACAGGGGATCATTTTGATGAATATATGTTATAAAGTCCCTTTGTTATGAAACAATAACACGTGTGAAGACATTTATATACATATAGTACCTTTTTAACATCTGTAGGCATTTTTGGAAAGGATCTCATATGTGAAAAAATCAGTGGAGCACTAAGACTAGTTCCAGCAGACTCCAGAGCCTTCAACAGGATTCTCTTCAGGGCTACATAATTTGGCTTTTCACTGTATTTCAAACAGGAAACTGCAACCATAAACTCGGCTAGTTCATCTGGAGATGCATAAAACAGATTTGAGATTTAGTAGGTGCACTGAAATATAGGTCATGAAAAGAAACAGTTTTAAATTATAAATTTGGGTCACTGCCCTTTACCCCATCCAAATAAGAGGATAGGATAGAAGAGGAAACAGAGAAAAACATTTTCTTAACTGGGAGAAGTATTGGCTTTTAATATCTTTTATGGAGTTTATTGCTTTGGGTTAGCAGTGAATAAGAAATCAACCATAACAGATGTATAACTGAAATACAACTTTCCAGTATAGTCTGGGTTTGTACAATTCAATTTGGTTGAAATGCAAGAGAAAGATACAGTGATGTGAGGAAGAATGCTTGAGATGTGTTGATGTCTAAACTGTGTATTAACATGAAGTACCTTAGTGATGACAGGATGCCCTTCCCATGAATAGTGTTCCAAGCAAAACAATGACCGCATCCACTGTATGTAGGTGACTGGTCAACTTTAACCCCTTCAGGACATGTGGGACTTGTCCTTAGAACTGTTGAGGTATATGTGTAGAACGAGTCCCACTTGTCTTCAACACTTAAGGAGTTAAAATTAATCAAAATTATACTTACAAGTCCCCCCACCAGCATTTACTGCCGATGGGGGCAAGGGGAGGGGCATGATAATGATGACTGTCCCCTGCACTACAGAAAAATGTGAGGAGCCTTGGTCTAGGGGGAGAGTATCAAAACTGCCTGATCTCCCCCATCCCAGCACCTACACACTCAGGGGCCCCCTCGTTTCAAAGAGTTTAATCACTAGACAATAATTTCTTGCACTACAGAAATCATTGAGAAGTCCAGGTATGGGGTAGGATCTCCTCTATCCTGGCTACAATAAACTCAGGAGCACCCTCTTTCTAATACTGTTGCCCATTAGTAGTTATCGTTTGTTGCTCACATGTGGACAATTACACCCTCACTATGGAAAACATTAAGGAGGCCAAAATGGGGGAAGGGTTTTGTAATGCCCAGATCACCCCCATTCTGGTTCCAAGAAACTAGAGGGTTCCCTCATTTCAAAATATGTGTCTTGTTAGTCACCAGATACTAACACTCTACACTACAGTTTTTAAAGTGTTAAGAAATTCAGAGCTGGGGAGATAAAATACCCAGACATGCCCAGAAACTCAGGGATAAGCTCATTTGATGCGGTGGGTTGTCTTGTTCTTGTTTTAGAAAAAAGGGCTACCCAAATTATTCCTACTTAATTTATGCATTTTCAATCAAGACTGCAAACTAGCAACAACAAAAAAGTATGTTTATAATCCTGCTTTTTGTTGTTTTGGAAAGGTGGATCTATGCCAAACCAATAAACACCACCAAGTATTTCTCGGTGGTGTTTAGATAAAATAAGCACACATATGCTTTTAGTTCACTTTCTTGCTATTTCAATTGCTGGTATAAGCAAATGAATGATATTTTCTGAAAATTTAGAGGGGTTGAAGGAAAACTTTAAAACAATTTAAAAAAAAACTCCCTCTCCCACCAACAGGCATAAGATACAAATAAGCTCCAAATTAACTACCCCTGAGTCTGCCCAGTTCTTCATAGTTGGCACCATGAACATCTTTGACCGAAAACAGCGATCAATGCAAATAGATATATAATGCTGATTGGATTGCACAGTATTAGGTGGAAAATAAGCTGCTCTTTTGTGTAATTCCCAGCCTTGCCTGGTACAAAACGGCAAAGCTGTTGCAGATGCCCCTACCCTATGTGTTTTCCAGTGTGAGCTTGAATTAGAAAGGGTCCATTGACAATATCTTTGCCTGTTTTGGGTCAGGTGGGTATTGGAAGTCTATATGAGCATGTGTGCCTGTTGGAGATTTAAAGGTCCTAGGGGATAATGAGTAAGGCAGCAGGGGGTAAATGTATTATTCTCCGATTTTTTCAACTCGCCGGAAATCGGCGTCTTTGCAGCTAAAATTTAAAGCGGCGATGGCTTGTAAAGGCAAACTTGCTTTTACAAGCCATCGCCGCTTTAAATTTTAGCTGCAAAGTCGCCGATTTCCAGCGAGTTGAAAAAAATCGGAGAATAATACATTTACCCCCAGATCTTAACTTATTAAGTCTAATGAAAGATTTTAAGTTTGGAGGCATTTTTCTGTAAGGTTTATCAAAATATTTCTAAAATGTATCTAGAATATTAAGTAATTACACTCAAACTAAAATTTTCAGTAAAACTAAAAGTTGCTTAATGACAACTTCCCTTGAAAAAAGTGTAATGCGGACGATGACTTACAACAATACTAGAAATTATTTTCTACAGTTCACGTGGAATAGAAATCATACAGAAAATGACAAGGAACTCTAACTAATACCAATTGTCTAACGCTACAACACTTTTGTTGTTCATTTATGTATGCATGCAAATACATTAACAAATGTATTCAATCTGCAATTTTAAATGTATCTGTAACAAAACAGGAAGTTATCTTGTTCCAGGGAAAACGCATGCTGCAACGCATATGTAAACATTTCTTAACATGCTCCCATTGAGAGGAATGTAAGTTTTTAACTGCGTTGACATGCCATACACACATTGAAATGTAACAAGAAACGTTACTAAGAAATAAGATACTGCAGTGCAGAGCAAGCTAAATGCTTATATATACGGTCTCATTTGGTACACTGATTTTTTGTTTTTAGTAACAAGTCTTAAAAGCAAAACAGGTAAGTAGCTTTATACTAAAATATTAGTAAAATACAGTTTATGCCTTAATACATGAAATGCTCTACGCTGTTGTAAGAAGGCTGAGAATCACAGCTATGTTATGTACCATATTCCTTAATCTTTAGGAAGGTAGACTTCTTTTACTCTTGGTTATAATCAGAGATATCCAGGGAATCCCTATGTGACAAATGAAGAGCCCCTTTGGCAACAAAGATGTAGAATTACTTTGGCCCCAGAGGGCACTGTAATGTTTATTACATTACCATATGGCAGTACAAATTTCTATTTGCATATGGGTTTTTGGCACTCTCTTTGATTGGAAAGCACAAATTAATTTAATACTGCATGCTTATTGGGCATATACAACACTGAGTGAATAGATTAACAATGTGATATGGTTGTTTTTTTAAACCACATATTTATATTCCCTTTTTTTCGTTCCTGAACATCCTTAGTATCCTAATTCCCATAGCACCACTGACCATTGCTGCTGAATTGTTGCCGTATTAATAGACTGTTGCTATAGTTCACTACATACAGTATACTCCTTAAAGCACAGTTAAGTTACTTGCATATATGATGCTTTCTATTAAAGTGAAACATTGGTGCTTGAACAATCTGCATCACATCTTAAAACAACAAAATTAGCGTTATATATTTCTGCTTACAGCATCCATCTTCTTGACCTAACCATTCAACAACAGAGTTCGGGAGGTCATCCACAAACCTAAAAAGAAGAAAAAATGCTTAATTTACAGCTATAATATTCAAATTGTTATCTTTCACATTTCATTGATTCAGCATTTATGCTTATAAAATGTATTAGGAACTATTTATATAAGAACTATAATAACTACATCTTTATCATTTTAACAAAACTCCAGTTGAACTGTTTTGTTTTTTTTTTGCAATATTTAGAAAATATTAAAAAATTATTCCACATTTGCACAGCATAGGAACTCGCTGCAATCATTCTGCACTTAGGTTTCAATGTATGCATGATTGGTTGCTATGGGTTACTGCACTGCGAGTGACTATCCTTTGAAAATCTGTGCATATACCACATTAGATTAGGCTAAAAATACTGTATGTCAGAAAAGATTGATATCAGCAATAGCACTGCGCTTGCTGGTAACCCCACTATGTCTTTAAGATCATTGTTTCCTCTTACAGGAGAGCCTATCATTTCAAAGTGTAGTTGAAGTAAAATGTGATTTATTGGCTGAATTATGTTGTTGTCATTAAAAGTCAATTAAAATGAAGCCGTTTCCTGCACACAGCAAAGCCATTTCTTTTGTTCATCATCATCACCATTTATTTATATAGCGCCACTGATTCCGCAGTGCTGTACAGAGAACTCACTCACATCAGTCCCTGCCCCATTGGATCTTACAGTCTAAATTCCCTAACATACACACATACAGACAGAGAGAGAGAGAGACTAGGGTCATTTTGATAGCAGCCAATTAGCCTACTAGTATGTTTTTGGAGTGCGGGAGGAAACCGGAGCACCCGGAGGGAACCCACCCAATATTCAATAGAATTCAGCCCATAAATTCAGTAGTGTAATGCCCCAGCAATATTACTGCATATCATATTGCCAATCAGCAGCTAAATGCATCGCTAGCAACTTGACAAAATATTGCCGTCATTAACATACACACTAATAATTATATATATATATATATATATATATATATATATATATATATATATATATATATTCCATAGTCAAAAAACTTTACGGTTTAACATGTCCGATTAAGGTTCCTTATACACAATCTACAATGTGAGAAAACGATTGAAATTTTTCAACTCAAACTACAAAAAAGCAATGAAATTACGACGATTAAGGCAGAAACCTTAATGGACGTGTTCCTTGCGCAATACAGACATGGTGTTCCATCACATCCTGGGGTTAGCTGCAGATTCAGCACTATCATGGAGTGAGATTGCTGTCACTCACAAATTGTTGGAGCTGCTAATTCACAGATTTGTGTGTTCACTGGAATACACAGATGACAATCACCACAGCCATCCCTCTTAGTCCTGATTTCTGGATGGTAATTTATATAAGTGTGTATGCAAGTTTGGAGCTACATACTAGAGCCTGGTTTGTGAATGTACCGAGATTTGGCTGAACAGAACCTCATATTGAGGATTTAGCATTTACTAGTGCATAACTGAAGTTTGAGCATCAGTACTCTTATTAACTAAGGATTTGGTAAACCAGCTGGTTACTGCTGCAATAATACCTTATCCAATTGAGGACCTTTCATTTTTACCAGAGCTGGACTAATTTTGGTTCCTTAATTTTCTCTGAGCAATTATAACATCTGTGTCTATCTGTATATGCTGATTTGAGCACTCGCTGCATGTTTAAAATACTTTGTATTTTTGGCAATCCATTTGCATGAAGTTTTACTTTATTAATAAATGCATTTGATATCCTTTATTATTATATTAAAATAAACTACTTTTTATTTTTATTTTGCTGTGGGAAGCCAGTCTGAGTACACCCCTTGCAGCTTTGTTCTGGCGCTCTCTGTGCGTTCAGTTTACACTACTGAGCAGTTTAGCTGGAAATATTTATTAGTTAAGTCTTGTTGGCTTTATGTATCCTTGAATTGTTGTTAAAAGTCAGCTTAGGCCTTGTAAGGGAATGTAATGGCAAACTTTGCTCACTGATAACCAAACTAAGCAGAGGCTTCTCTACCATTTACATGTATTTCAAATCTATTATTTTGTAGTTTTTTTTATGAAGTTATTCTACTGTCCCTTTCTAAGACACAGAGACCCTAAACTACGATAAAGGTAAACTAAGAAAATGTACTACTACTGTATGTGTGTATTCCAGTGAACACACAAATCTGTGAATTAGCAGCTCCACCTTTTTGTGAGTGACAGCAATCTCACTACATGATAGTGCTGAATCTGCAGCTAACCACAGGATGTGATGACATACCATGTCTGTATTGCGCAAGGAACACGTCCATTAAGGTTTTTGTCTTAATCGTCGTAATTTCAATGCTTTTTATAGTTTGAGTTGAAGAGCTTCAATCATTTTCTTACAGTGTAGATTGTGTATTAGAAACCTTTAATCAGACATGTACAACCGTAAGGTTTTTTGTCTATGGAATTTCATGACTTTTTGTAAAGTGAAAATATTGATAATAAATTTATGAACTTAAAATTTCACAGCAGTTAAAAATAGTGGAAACTAGATGGGCCAAGTGGTTCTTCTTAATCCCTAATAAACAAGAGTCTTTACATTGCTCTACTATATTAGCCTCTACCACCTCTTGTAGATGCCTATACCACCTCTCCCCTACTGGTTTGATAAAGTAATTTTTGCTCAGATTTCCTCTAAACCTAGTACCCTCCATTTCCAGTGCATGTCTTTTTTTCACATATTCCCAACTGCCCATCAGCTTTGTAACCGCATGCACATGTCACCGCCGATTGCACCAGCTTTTATCTCATGTTACCTCCTGTGTACCAGTGTCTCACTTGGCACCTCATTCTCACCAGCTCTATTTTCACTTGTCACCCCCTTTCAACAAATATTTCAAATGTCACTCCCTGCGCACCAGCTTGTGTCACATGTCACGCATGTATGTATGTACAGGCAGGCAGTGATGGGATGAAGTATGTATGTTCTGGCAGGATTTGGTGCATATGTATGTTCTGGCAGACAATGGTGGGGTGCAGTATGCATGTTCTGGCAGTCAGTGGCGGCATACAGTATGTATGCATGTATGTTCTGGCAGTCAGTGGCGGCGTGCAGTATGTATGCATGCATGTTCTGGCAGTCAGTGGTGGCGTGCAGTATGTATGTTCTGGCAGTCAATGGTGGCATGCAGTATGTATGCATGTATGTTCTGGCAGTCAGTGGCGGCATGCAGTATGTATACATGCATGTTCTGGCAGTCAGTGGCAGCGTGCAGTATGTATGCAGGCATGCATGTTCTGGCAGACAGTGGCGGCGTGCAGTATGTATGCATGCATGTTCTGGCAGACAGTGGCGGTGTGCAGTATGTATGCATGCATGTTCTGGCAGACAGTGGCGGCGTGCAGTATGTATGTATGCTCTGGCATGCAGTGGCGGTGTGCAGTATGTATGCATGCATGCATGTTCTGGCAGGATGCATTATGTATGTCTGCTCTGGCACGTAGTGATGGGGTGCAGAGTATATGTTCTGAAAGGGAGTGGTGGGGTACAGTATGTATGTATAAATGATCTAGCAGATAGTGGTGGGATGCAGTATGTATGAATGATCTGGCAGGCAGTGGTGGTCTTGAGTTCTTGTTGATGCTGGTGCAGACAGACTTTTACAGAGATTCTGTCAGAAAAGTCCTCCAAGACCGGAAGTAATGAGGCGGACTGTCATATTAGCTGTGAGTTAACCCTCCATGGTTTCAGCAGCAGAGTTCTCACACAGAAGTACAGCACAACACTGGGAAGGACCAGTGTGTGTGTGTGTGTGAAAACACTACATTCTGCTGACGAACCAATGAGTAAAACACAGCCCACAGCAGGCAATGAGAAGTGGGTGTGTATAGATTATCTGCAGCTTCTCTCCAGTACATGTCTCTTGTAAAGAGGAACATGTCAGATGCTAATGTCCAGATACCTCACATCTACTCCCCGCTGTGATCAACATTGAGTGTGATCAGTACAAGTACCACAAAGCACTTTTGAATTTCTTTGCTCCCAGCTCAGTGAAGTGAATAAATCAACGATGTCACTAAGGGGCGGGAGGTTTACAATGGATTCACTAACAGCTGTCGCTGGCACCACAGGGAGAGATTAAACGCTCAATTGAGAGCAGTGCCTGGGCTAATAGTACTACAGGGTGCCCCTCTCTTATATCCCCAAAACACTAACAAGCCCCCTTGTGGCTAGAAATTGTGGGTAATTCAGCTCAGAGATGAAAATCTCTTAGCCAGAGACTCAGCCATGTTTGTGCTCTCAAGTGAAGCCAGTCTGAGTACACCCAGCACACACCTCTAACTGACATGCACAACGTTATGAAATCTTTAAAATGGGGCATATTTTACCAAATTGTAAAAAAAACTATAACTTTCTCAAAATTTTAAACCCTCAAAAGGCACTGCTCAGTCATAATAGCTTTCTTATAAACCGAACCCCAAGTCTTTAAACCTCCTGTACACTGAGTTACACTCTCCCAAAAAAAAACAGAAAATCAGTGACTTTTGCAAAACAGGAAGTGGAAAAAAATGGCGATATTTTGACCTTTAGATTATTCCTAATTTGTTATTTTTTATTCTTTTTTTCTGCAATTTGGCATGCGACACCTATGGACGGTTCTTCATTCGCATGCCAAATTTCAGTTTAATAGCTTTAATACTTTTTAAAATGTAGTCCCTTAAAACACCATGCCCCCCCCCTCACAGATTTATAATGGCAGAATGTCGTCCAACAGGGACTATAATAACATTGTATTCAATTAGATATACTTTACTATGGAGTTACAGCTTACACTCTTCTTGGAAGATTTTCCGCAAGATGTTGCAGGGTTTCTGTAGGAATTTGTGCCCATTCATTCTATAGAGCATTTATGAGGTTAGGCAGTGATGTTGGACGAGAAGGCCTGGCTCGCAATCTCTGTTCCAGTTCATCCCAAAGGTGTTCGGTGGGGTTGAGTTGAGGGCTCTGTGCCAGCCAGTCAAGTTCTTTCACACCGATCTCATCAAGCCATCTCTTTGTAATCCTTGCTTTGTGCACTGGGGAACAGTTATGTTGGAATAGAAAAAGGCCTTCCCCAAACTGTTGCCACAAAGTTAGAAGCAAAGAATTGCCCAAAATGACTTGGTATGCTGAAGCATTAAGATTGCTCTTCACTGGAGATAAGAGGCCTAGCCCAAACCCTGAAAAACAGCCCCATACCAATATCCCTCCATATACACATATATATATATATATATATATATATATATATATATACACATATATATATACACATATATATATATATATATATATATATATATATATATATATATATATATATATATACATACACACACATATACACACACACACATATATATATATATATATATATATATATATATATATATACATACACACACATATACACACACACACACACACACACACACACACACACTACTAACTTCTTTGTGCCAAATACCAGAGGAAATATATTATATTACAATGCACACACATACATGCACAACATGGCAAAAGTATGTGGACACCCCTTCCAATTAGTGTGTTTGACCACAACAGGTGCACACAATCAAGCATACAACAATGCAATCTCAATAGTCAAATATTAGCAATAGAATAGAAAGAGATCAGTGACTTTCATCAGGGAACTGTCATAGGATGCTGCCTGCCAGGAGAGCGCCTAGCAGTACAAATGTGTATTGCTAACTGTAAAGTTTGGAGGAGGAGGAATAATGACCTGGAACCCCTTAGCTCCAGTGAAGAGAAATCTTAATGCTACAGCATACAAAGACATTCTAAAGAATTGTGAGCTTCCAACTTTGTGGCAACAATTTAGGTAAGACACTTTCCTGTTTCAGCATAACAATGACCCTGTTTACAAAGCGAGTTTCATCAAAAAATGGTTTTCTGATTTTGGTATGGAAGAACTTGACTGTCCTGGACAGAGCCCTGACCTCAATCCCATTGAACACCTTTGGGAAAAGTTGGAATGCCAACTGAGAGCCTGAGCTTATCTGCCAGCATGAATGTCCGACCTTACTAATGCTCTTGTGCATGAATGGATGCGAATCCCCACAGACATGCTCCAAAATGTAGTGGAAAGTCTTTTCAGAAGAGTGGAGGTTATTATAGTAGCAAAGGGGGTACAAGTACAGATGCTGTCCTCCTATCGCCAGGGGTTAAACCAAGAAAAAAAAAATGCTGTATTATGTAAATAAAATATGTTTTATTCATTTAACTATATGAAAAAATAAATCTATTTTTTCCATCATATCTTTAATTTACATAGAAAGCGGAACTGGCAGCTCTAGTCTGGGCTTCAAGTTCCACTGCACATGCGTAAATCAGCAAGTTGATTCACAAAGGCTCCCACATTGGCCTGACGAAACTGTAAGCTCAGCCTCACCGCTGCAAGCCTGTGACATGGGGGAGATGCGTATCGTTCAGCTGCACTGGCAAAAATGTATTGGTAATATAGAGGTTTTTCGAATACTGCAATATGCAGTAATAGAAAATCTTCCATATAGCCATCTAATAATAAATAGACCCCATATGTACACACAGACAATCATGTTTAAATAATGGACAACTCTACCATCCATGATAAACTGAACTTGAAATATAATACACCTCTTCATTTGTGCCCATGCTCAGTATTATTCTTGCACATGAGATTAATATCCTGATTACACAGCAAATGGAGGGTTTCTAAAACGGTGCTCAACTAGTGTATAAGATGGAACTCTGTTGAAAGAGAACTGTTCAGTGCGTTCCGTTTTGTGCGTTCTTTATCCTTTTACAATGATATTCACTTTTATATTCACATATGTATTATTCATGGTAAGAGGCTTAAATTCATACATAATAAGAGCAAAGCAGAAGGAGTCGTTCTGATTCTTCTAACTCAGTGCATTTAATGTTGAGATTACCATTTTTTAAAGCCATATAAACAACAATTGGAAAAAGGTTAAATCTTTCAAGTTTAGTTCTTTCTATTAATTTTACACATTTTATGGATGAAATCCTTCCAAAATTAAAACTTCAAGCTAACCAGCGGAATATATTCAATATTAAAACACTCAAACCTTCCCTACCTGTGAGGGTGGATTTGGATATAAATTAACCCATTCAATTAGGGGACATCATTAACCTTAACAAACAACTAAACTTCTTAATGAAGGCTACATTAACCTCCTACTCCATCAAAAAGCCAGTCAGTGATAAAAGTATGTAAATAAAGAAGTTGAAAATTGGTCGGATAAAATAAAACTGCATATAGCAACCCTGCAGATGACTGTAAAAAGCAAGCACACTCACAAATGTCCCTGGGTCATTGTAAGAATGAATGTAAAAAAGTAGCTTTTACCAATATTGTGCAAGCATAGTGTGATTTTCTTAGAAAAGACATCTACAATCTTTATAGCCAGAATTTTCTACTATCTACTTGAACATGTTTTCTTGCTTGTGAATGACTATTATCACAATTGATTAATAAAGCAACAATATTTTCCTCAGCGTTACATATAAGGCAAAATTCTTAGCCTGTTTTACCTAGGACAAAAATGATATTGGTGACCCGTGACCTATGGCTCAGTTGTCCATTATTAAAGTACAACTATGGGAACACTGGTAATAATATTATGTTCATATTGTTGATTGCATAGTAAAGGATAACATTAATTATAACATGTTTATTATTTGATCTGTATTATTTTAATTGTCATGCACTATAAAGAAATGTTTACTATACACTTGTAACTAACATATACAAACTATACAGTTGGAAGCTGATTGTTTTCTTGAAAAGCAAATCATACTTTGTTTTGGAAACCTGGATTAAGGAAGGGTCCCTTAGGCGGGGATGCCAGGGCAATTTTCCAGATATCCAATGGAGTATACAGAATGCAAGGATTTCTAGATCCCCTCGTCTGGATGTGGCTATGAGGAAAAAAAAAAAAAAAGAAACATTAAAAAAATGATGGAGTATCAGAATACATTTTTTGAAGAAAGCATTGACTATTAGTGATGAAATATGAAAAAGTAAAATGGGCAAAGTGTTTTGTTTGTTCAGCTGTATTAAAACTAAAAACGCCCAGTCGTTTTGGCTTTACACCACAGACAGCCAAGTGACTTGTTGCAGTAGAAAGGGAGGGTCAGTTTACTTACCTCCTCCAACTTCATCCTTTTTCAGTCTAGCCTGTCACATGAACTTGATCCCCATGGCCTCTGACATGATCCAGACAGCCCATAACCCAGCACCAACACTTTCTCAAAGAGCCAGGCAGTAAAAACAAAGAAAGAAATGTCTGCAGCTAAATTGCTAACACATGTTCCAGGAAGTCCATGGGGTCTACACTGGTCATACAGAGACCATTTGAGTGCAGACTAAACATTGATGGCCTTTCCTGTTCCATCATGTTTAAATGCTAAACCTGAAAGATAAGACAAAACTGCCATCTAGTGTATAACTAATATAGTCAATGTGCTCTGTCTTCGCTTTACAGTGCATTATAAGCAAACAATACACATCCTTCTACATTAAGATTTTCTTTTCAGGTATTATGCAGAATTTAAATGCCAACAACCGACCTAATTACTTAATCATTAATGGAATTGTAAGAAAGATAATCGAGAATGTTGGTATAATAGAAGGAAAATACCTTCACTGCTGTAGAACACAATAATTCATCATGAAATCATTTCACGCAAAGAAACCTTGCAGAGAAAGGTGAGGACTGCTAGGAATGGGTTAAATAAGATAAAAAAAAAAAACCACTGCGTGCAGATCTTCATTATTCAATGTTTAGGAAGTTCGGGTTTATATGCAAGATAAAACTAGCTGATATACACACCTATGAAAGTTAGTCACAAAATATTTCAAGCCATAATTTAAAATTTGTTTTATTGTGTTATGAATATTTGGAGTGTGGCTTCTAGGAAAGGCGATGAGCTATGTTTCAATCACTAAAAGCAAGATTGTAGATGTATATTTTATCTGCTATTGCAATTGGAGAGAAAGATATAATCTCTTCCTCTGCTGCATGTGGTTGTTAAACCTGCAAAATGTTTTATGGGCTTTCGTTAAGTGAATTCGAGAAAGTCAGTCAGCAAACTTATCTTTTAATTTAAAAAGTCAACTATTAAAAGCTGTAGTGCCAACACATCATAACTGTTTTGTGTTACTATGCATAAGTTATTATAGAATCAGAGGAGAAGATTAGCTTTACATACACACACACACACACACACACACACACACACTCGACCTAAACTGCTATTAGGGTATGCGATTATTAAAGGCCCTTCAACCTAACAGAATACTGTTCTGTCCCATGGGTGTCGTTTATTTTCTGAACTGGCTTTAACAACGTCCTAATGCAAGACTTGGCTCTCGTATTAAAATAAAAACACAATCTCCACCACTTGCTGTTCTGTACCGATTTTATCAGTCATAAATCTCCCAATAACTGTGGAATGATTCCATTCATACACATGTATTCACAAGTTCTTTTTCCATCATGGCAATACCAGATTACAGCGTTGTAAAACCAGCCCATTTGCTTGATGATCCCGCATAAAAGGTGTATTTATTTGTATATGCATATACAAACGGATATACATGCATGCATATATATATATATCTTATATTCAGAATCAAGCAAATACATATTGGTACAGTATATAGATATGGAACAATGTGCAGGTATAGTAGGCAAGTTGGTCACTAATCCTAAATGAAAATATGCATGTTGCATGTATGTGTGCATATACACACGCACACATATATATATATATACACACGCATACATATATATATATATACACACATACACTCACACATACATCTATATACACACGCATACATATAGATAGATAGATATATATATATACACATACACACACACACCTATATACACAGACATATATATATATATATATATATATATATATATATATATATATATATACATACATACATACACACACATAAATACATCTATATATACATACATACAGTGCTTTTTTGTAATAAAAAAAGGTACCGGAACTCACATCACATAGTCTATCACTGTACACACATCCACACTTCAGTTGTGCAACGAAACATAACAGTCACCGCCTGCAGTAAGCTCTCAGCGCGCGACGATACGACCAATCACAAGCTGAGCAGTGCCATAAGTCGAGAAGTGGCATCACCACCAGCGTGGATGAAGTACGCAAGGATCGGACTCTACACACAAGCAGCCCGCGCATGCACCATTTTAATGATTTTGCACTGACCTGCTACGCTCGACAAGGTGCTTCAAGTCCACATGGACCAAACATCAAATGTTCAAAAGTTACTTTTAAAACTTGTAAAATCCGTTGAAAAAAGGTGTTCTGTGAGTTCTATGACAAAAAAAGCACTGCGCGCATATATATATATATATATATATATATATATATATATATATATATATATATATATATATATATATATATACACACACACACAGTGTGTAGATAAATAGATAGATAGGAGAGATAGATAGACAGACATGAATTCCTGTAATACCATAATACCACCGGGAAGCAAGAATATATGAAAAAGTATATCAGCCATGTACAGTTAATTCAAAAGAGACTCTAGAACACAACTACCATGTGTTATTAAATGACTGTCGTATAAAGATGAATGAAATATATATATATATATATATATATATATATATATATATATATATTTTTATGTACACACAGTAAAAACATTTAGTAGAGTGATTAATAACTGAAGCAAGGAGAGCCATTTTTTCACTATTCCATAGTCATGTTTATAACATTTTCAAGTAACTTCACTTTTTACCCCAATTTGTACTTACTCCACTTTTATTAATAATCACCACTATGGTTTGAAAAAATGTGTTCTTTTTTAAAATTATATATTTTTTTAATTTTAAATAACGAGACAGCCAGAATGATAGTCAGACAGTATAGCTTCTCTGTAGATATGTTTTGCCATTATATATTTCTTTTAGAATCCAAGACATTCATCACAATTATTTGAGGCATGACGGGAAAAAAATGCTTATTTGGCTTTGTTTAAACAGCATATCCATTCTCATCTACTAGTTATAAACAACGCGCATATGATAAAAGGGTTATACTACCAAGGAATCCTTATAAAGATCGTTCTCCAAATTTCTTATGCGTAGCAAGCCAAATTAACATTTTAAACAGTACCAAAGGGACAGATGTGCTGCTGCATTAATTTAGATCTGGGAGATGAGATGACTCTCCAGCTACTGTATTTGTGCAGTGCATTATCAATGTACCAAGCAGCAGCTAAATGCATCAATGGTAACTTGACAATTTAAACTGATTTTTTTTTTCTCCTGTATGATGCACTGAACATCCCCAGTGCTTTGACTGCCGCCACTGTTACAGTAGTGTTAAAACTAAATATCTAATACTGAAGTAATATTACATAATAAAAGGCACACATCTAGAAAATAATCAAATGATCTAATATATTTATTTAACACATTGTTCACAGCTTACACCAAACAAAGGCAAATGAGTGGAGTTCTTACACTGTACACTATTTCCTTTATTTAACGTATTAATTGTGGCACACCTACAAAGAAATTAGATATTGACTGCTTGCATTGCAAATGGAAGATTCTTCAAAAATCTATAGTATGAATTAATCTAAATATTACTTTTAACAGTACTAACAGTGTAGCAACGTAAAATGGTACCCCTGATGCAGAAATAGTTCTCTTTAATTATCAAGCAACCCGACAAATATAACACAATTTACGTAAAGTGAGATATTAAAATGAATAGTGACTGTAGATAAACTCAAAGCGATTTAGGGATATGGATCTTTTAAAGGAAGACCTATAATGAACCATTCATAAAAACAGCTGCTATATTTATCAAAAACAGTTTTGTTTTTTTATGTCATTAAAATCAACGCTCATATGGAACAGTACAGCCTACAAAATACTGGATGATGCACCTTGCCCTAATAATTTTATCATTTTGGGATATCAGGCATATCATTTATCTAGGGTTCATGTGGTTGAACACGTTAATAGTGTTGTTGAATTTTGGGCTCACATTGGGCTCTAAAGCAGGGAGAGCAATGAATAACTGTCATAGGCAACAATGCGCATACAGGCACAACCAGCAAGATTAGAAGCTGCTGAGAACAAATTATGTTAAAATTATGTGCGTCTTTTGGTCTGAACTAGCTGCCTGTGTGAACAACGTACCTGTCTGCATGTCTAGTGAAAATCTCCACGTAAGTAGTATTTACTCAATGCTTTTCTCCACAAAGCGAGGACAACTTAAGTGCTTGCTTGAGCAAATACTTGCTAGCTACAATTGCCTAACAGAGAATTTCCTAATATTGTGCAAAACTTAGCAGCTTCCTGGCTTCATTATATACTGTAGTTGTACCACCTATCACTGTTACTGTACTGTGCCATAATGAAATAAAAAGTGTATTTGCTTGAATATAAGTCACATCTTGGGCAGCACAGTGGCCTAGTGGTTAGCCCTTCTGCTTCTCAGCACTGGGGTCATGAGTTTGATTCCCGACCATGGCCTTATCTGTGTGGAGTTTGTATGTTCTCCCTGTGTTTGCGTGGGTTTCCTCCGGGTGCTCCGGTTTCCTCCCCCATTCCAAAAACATACTGCTAGGTTAATTGGCTGCTATCAAAAATTGACCCTAGTCTGTCTGTCAATCTCCCTCTTTGCCTGTCTGTGTGTGTGTGTGTGTGTGTGTGTGTGTGTGTGTGTGTGTCTACATTAGGGAATTTAGACTGTGAGCTCCAATGGGGCAAGGACTGATGTGAATGAGTTCTCTGTACAGCGCTGCAGAATTAGTGGCGCTATATAAATAGAGGATGATGATGATCTTATCTAGTAGTTCATTACCCAATAAGTGGTAATCTACCATATGACTTAAACACTAGAAATTATTTCTGATTCAGTTAGTAATAAACCAACATTAAATGACTTGTTATTTTTAGTATAATCCTTTATATTCATTTATCTTTGCAGCATTCAGCTAAAATAATTTCATAGGTTGTCATGCAGTGTAAAGAACATTCATTATGTATTCTCTATAAGCTTATTTTACAGTTTATATTTGCAGAATCCAAAATACAAATGTAGACTTAATGTCTGCAGCATCTGTGACGTACAGTTGAATTGTCTGATACCATATGATTTCCAGGGTATTCACAGTAATGAAATCTAAATAGTGGAATAGCTTAACTACAATAACAGAACAGGACACCAAATACCAAAGCATGAACAATGTTTCAATGGTGCTGGCTTCACCTGTGAATTTATAGTGTTACCTGTGTAAATAGAAGCAGCTCTAAAGCCATTTTAAAATGATTCACTAGTACTTGAAGGACATGAGGCAGCAGATAATGTATAATTTATTTCTCAATAGTTCCCCAGTCTCCTAAGTGACAATGTTTTCCTGCTGATACAGATCCTCAACATACTCGTACTTATGGTTTATCTGAAGAGAAAACATGGCACTTGTTTCTACATGAGCCACACTGGGCAGTCAGTGCACAAAGTCTGTCATATGTAACCATGGGACTTATTTTGATAGTACATATCAGCAAGCACATTGAATAAAGCCCGCCTAACCTTTTTTTTCTTTACTATTGCTGCTCTTTAAATGGTGGTATACAATTTTATTTAATACATACTATTTGTATCAGCAGTATTGCAAATTATTTCCTTTCATTTTTACTTAAAGGAAACTTATATAGTTAGCAAATAAACAATATTTTAACAAAATGCCGATATATTTTGCAAAGAATAAGGAAAATATGATTCAGTAGGACTTTTTTCTCTTCCTCCAAATAAATTTCTTGCACAAACTCTGTTCCTGTCGCTTTCACTTACTTGCACAGTAGGTGAAACAGAGGACTACAAATATTTCATGCAGAGACCCCCATTGCCCTGGAACCCAAAACACACCCCCCCTTTTTTTTTTTTTGTTTTAAAGACATTGCCGTCTGGAGTATTTTGTACCAGGTAAGAAGCTTTTTAGATCGCTGTTCTGTTAGCCAGATGGTGGTGGTCTAATTGAATTGGAAATAATACGCTAGTGCTTTTTCATCTCTACATAGACAACAACAGCAACAGTGTTACAACCACGTTAAAAAAAGAGACCATCCTGTAAAAGTAACTTGTCATGTCTGGCCAAAGTAGGAAGTTGCATGTATAAACACTTGTTTTACCATATTATTAGAAAATAATACATTGAAGTCTTTATTGCTAGAGTGTAAAAACACACAGATTGAAACATGCACCTTTTTTAATACACGGCATACTCCGATGCACAGTTGTGAACAACCTCGTTAAGAATAATGTGTGTTTATTGTAAAGTGATTTCCAAGCATTAAATGGCAAATGCAAATTGCATTACAGTCACAATAGTGTAAACAAGTCCTTAGTGCTGCCTTACCATCTTACCCTTTAACCTCTTCCCGGACATTACAAATTAAATGTACATTTCTTGCAAAGAAATTGAATGCTTTAATACATTGTGGTATATATGGTATATGCAAATGTTTTGGTCAATCAATTATTAAGTAACAATAAAAGTTTTTAAAAATAAAATATTTAACAGATTATAATTATTTTAGATGATACAGTCTAAACTGTCTCTGGACAAAAAAAACTAAAAAAAAAACTATATTGAGTATATATCCAGATTACGTAGAAGGGTCCTATTTCAGGAGAAGGTAGGCAGAAGCTAAATATAATAGGTATATATACATTTTATTTTTCAATGGAAAATTGCACATAAACTGTCATTAGAAAAAAAATAATTTCATTTACATTCACTACAAGTTGAAGATTGTATTAAATACAGAAGCAGTGTGGCAGTGCAATTATCTCACATGCTAAAGCAGAATTGTATTTTCTCTCCCTAACAACTGATATTAAAACTACTACAGTTTTCGACCCTGCTGGCAAATTACCGGGACCTTGTTCATTACATGGTCAATAGCCATTTTAATAGAAAAAGCAATAATATGTAGCCGTTTACACCAACCAGTACTTGAAGGAACAAAGCAACAGGCTATAAAGTAATTGAAATGGCCAAGGTGAAAAGCCTGCATTTGTTGCAGTACCAAACTCCAATATTGTTTAGATTAAATATGATTTTGAGGTTTAAAGTATGTCGGGAGTCTGAACAAAAATACAGTTTTGCAAGTCTAGGTCATTAAAAAAATCACTTATTTTTCTTCCAGTATAATATTTCAATTGACTTTTTGTCTTGCTGACAGAGCAACTGAGAGAGCGGTACTGCATTGACCACATTGATCCTCAGCCTTTCTGTCAACAGTAAAACTTTATACAATATATTTTCAGCATTGACCTTCCGTGCCATCACAGTCCACAGACTGTTCCTCCTTGGTTCCTGTGGCTGTCTGTGGATTGAGACTGCAATGTAATAAACAACTAAGGTTTAATTAATGGTAAATGAATACAAGACATAGGTTATGACTTTAAACTAATTAGGGAATTGTTGAATTAAGTCTGCCTGGGAATGCAAGGCAGTACAATCAATATCCAATAAAAAGGACTATGTATGTAATTTAGCTGGAAATGTGTTTCCAATACCATCAAAGTGAGTTTAAGTAAGTAGAATATATGAAAAGAGAAGAACAGTTTAAAATGCAATACCTTAAATATTTAAAGCATGCTTCACAAGACACTTTTGGCAGCAATAAACTGGAAGTTGCTAGTTTTGTTGTGTCCTATGTCATTTTTTTTCATGGGCAGAGGCTGCTTACAATTCGAAACAAAGAATTAAAGCATATTGTGTGTGACAGCCGCCCATGCTTCTGTGCCCGAGTTTTCCCTGACAGTCCTAATTTTTTTACCTTAAAAAATGGTACCTTTCCTTAGCTATCACAACCCTGATGGAGTTACAATCTATTAATTGGGGAATAACAGAGATGCAAAAGGATTTAGGAATAACAGCTGACAGAAACTACATAGTAGAGATATATAAAAGTTGGATAAATGTTTATGATGCAAACATAGTACTGTCATTATAGTAGAAGTCAATAGACTATATCTTGAATATGGGCTACAGTTTTGAGCACATCACTATGAATGGGAGGGAGTTCTGAGGTGGGCAACATCATTGATAATGGAAAGATTAAACAATAGAGAAGGGCTAAAGTTAAGTTATGGCATTATATATATATATATATATATATATATATATATATATATATATATATATATATATATTTATATATATTTATATATTATATATAATGTGCCATTATATATATATTATATACAGGGCCGGATTAACCATAGGGCTAACTGGGCTACAGCCCAGGGGCCTATGGCATCCAGGGGACCCTTGAAAGTGCTCAGCAGCAGTATTGATCGGTCGGCGCGATCAGTGCTGCTGAGCACTTTCACTGCGGTCCTTCTCCGGCGCGCTGTAGTCTCCTTACTGAGGAGATCTTGTGAGTCTCACTCTCACGAGATCTCCTCAGTAAAAAGTGTACAGCGCGCCGGAGAAGGAGGTAAGTGCCGGGGGGGAGGCGCTGGCAGCTTGGATCACGGTGGGGGGGCGCGGGCAGTTTGGATCACGGTGGGGGGGGCCCTCACAGGGGAATGGAGGCCCCCTTAGCCCAGGGGCCTCCATTCCCTTAATCCGGCCCTGATTATATATAATGTGCCATTATATATATAATCTCTACCTATAGGGCCTTATATATATTTATGTATAATCCAAGGTCAATACAAAAGGTTTGTCTAATGAACTTCTCATACGAAGAACCAGTACAGAGGACAAAGGACCATTAATTGTGAATGGAACAGTAAAGAGTTCAGTAAGGGAGGAATTCCTTGCCACATTTACCCCTTGAGGTGGTGAAGGCAAATTCACAGAGTTTAAATATGGGTTGCATGAATTTCTAAGAAGAAATGGTAAATTGCATTATGAGTTTATCTGATTGCCATTTTTGGGGTCAGTAAGGTTTTCTCTCTTGCTGTGAGGCTAAATTGACTACCATCATGCAGGGGGGTTTATTTTGGGCGCCTTTGGATCACCACAATTACAATTTATGAAATATGGAACATGATGTTCCTCTGCCTTCCTTATTAACTACATAATTGCATATGTAGGTCAAAAATAAACATGGCGTAGTCTATATTAATGGGCAGAGCACAGTTCATGCCATTGGGACATACTGCTGTTTTTATGCTTTAACAAAATAAAAAGAGAGACACCTTTCCAATAGAAACTGCTTGTTGTGTAAAAGTAGCTTTTTTGTTGTACAAGGTATCCAGGACCAAACATGCAGGGTATACTGCTGGACATTAATAAATTATATGCCATTATTGAATGCTAGCTTTACCAGGCCCTGTGTAATATATTTATAGATGTCGGATGTTTCAGCTAGATTGTCCGGCCAGAAACTTTGCCACCAAGCAAACACAAATTTGGAGCTCTTGAATAAGCGGAGCCCAACTTAATATTTATAATGCTCTTCTTGCTTGCTAAAAGTCTTCATCGCAATAGCAGCTTAATTTAAACTGGTCATGAAATTAGATCAGTATTATTAGAATTCGCTCAGACTTGGGCATGGAACTAAAGAAATGAAACACATTAATAAACTGTCTTAAAAGTGCAATGGGTCACAATACATTGTTTTTACATCTTCAATTTCCCTTGACACAGATTCTACAAATGGGACATCAATAAGTTCTAAGGATGGCAAAAGAGTGGGGTCAGTGAAGGCACCACCTGCATGGACACATGCAATACCTGTCCAATCAGGTGATTCCTTCACTGAAACCCTTCTTTCAAGGACTCAACTGGGCAGGGTTTCAAGCAGCAGCATCTAGGTAACTGTGGAGGAACCTTTTCTACCACTTTTCTTCTGGGAGGCAGAGGTATTCCTAGGAGAAGATCTGGGTTGAAGGTCTATTTAAGCTTATAGGACCTCATTTAGAGTTTGACATAAGTCCATTTACAATATATAAAAATGTCTTCTGACGCACTGCGCATGCCCCAAACCTACATTTACATATAGAGTTAGAAGTATCTTAGACTTGAAGCCCCTTGTTTCTGCTCAAGTAGAGTATGGTAAGGGAGTGCAGACACTAGAAGATACATCCTATATAAGTATAAAGGAGAGGGGCATTAGAGACCCTATTCAGATAGCTGCATAGAGTCTCTTACAGGTGCAGGTTCTCAGTAATGCCGCAAGCTGCGTATTTATTAAAGTGTGACCAGACCAGCCTGTCTAGCCCAATACTATTTTCCACTTCAGAAGGGGGAAGGTTTCATTTAAGTGGAAACCAGGACATGCTCAATGTCCCCCCATTTTAATGGAAACCAGCACAGGATGTAGAGCACTATGAATTTCAAGGGTGGAAGGGCACACACTTTTTTATTATTATTATTTATTTTAACAATAAAAGACAGTCATCATTATCAACTTCTTCCCCAGGCTATTAAAACAGCTTGATTGTTAGAGCGACCTATCTTATAAAAAATGCATCTGAAAATTCAGATGTAAAAACACAGATGCATTTTTACCCATGCATTCTTGGCGTATCATTGTGTGCAGATCTAAATGAGACCCATACTGTTTATTTTCATAGAATCCATATTCCTGAAGCATCCACAGTAACGCTAGGTACACACTGGAGAATTTTCCGACCGACGTGTTATCTGCAACGATTGTACCTACGACTGAAGGTCCAATTGGTCGGGTGATTCATGCGTACACACTAGACACGATTTACCTTCAGATCTGTGCTCTTTATCTGGACCATTAATTGTTTAGAGAATAACAGCACAGTATTTATTCATTCATTCATGTCAAACTGATTAAAACCGCTGTGTTATAGCTATCCACATGTCATAAAGTATTTCGTTAGCTTCTGAGACTCAAACAAAATATTCAGTCTCAGAACGAATTATTCCATCTACAGCTTTCTCTACATTTATTCATCGGGACATGTTCATTGCTGGCATCAGCTGAAAAGAGCACGACTCTGTATACTCTATGGAGATCATGAACATGAGTGCATACACACTGCATGAATGGAAGTTGATTGGAACGAGATAAACAGTACGACCAACCAAATGAAACGACAATTGGCATTTTGGAACCGCTGTCATTCATCGTGTAAGTATACACACTAATACAATATTTGGTCACATATCAGCTGATTGGCCCAATGACTGGCTGAAAAACCTCCAGTGTGTACCTAGCCTAACACATTAAGTATCAACAGGATTTTGTAACGGTTCTACTGGAGTTGGCCTTGTAAATTATTATATGGATTGGCTTTAATTGACTCCATGGCGATAATGTATTAAAATGCAGTTTTCACAACTCGACGATATTCAGTAACATTGCCGGCTAAATTTAAAGCGTCAATGTGGTAAAAGGCAAAACTTGCCTTTAATAAAATTGTCCCTTTAAGTTTAGCCGGCAATGTTGCTGAATATCGGTGATTTGTGAAAATCGCACCTTAACACATTTACCCCCTTGTCTCATTTTTTTTAAAAATGAACTAGACCTACCAAAGAAAAAAAATCCAACATTTGTGCCTTTCATAAACTGGGTTTACAAGCATATAAACAAATGCACTACTGAACAGGCATCAAGGTATGTGATAACAGACAGATACAGCATATAAATAGCTACATGTGATAAAATGCAACCAATAAAAGATCCTATTCACTTTACACATTATACATTCTTTTAATTAAACTACTCATATAGTAATAATAATAAAAAAGGAACATACTGGCCCCCTTGTGAGCATCTAAGCTGGTAAACTCAATTGTCCCATTGTGGCATCTTTTTAGGTCTTCTTTATATTCTTTGTGTTTCCCATCGGGGCAGTATCGGTAACAAAGTCCATAATCTGCAAGATAAACCTGGAAGACAAGAACAGATAAATGAATAATGCTTTTGTCCTTTGGAAGTATAACCTTTATAATTAAGCCTTAAGAAACTTATAGGTTAAGGACAAGCTTTGATCTACATTTTATTAAACCAAATGGTGCCTTAAGATAAAATATGCACATCTGGGGGCTATAACAGTTACCATTCCACTTTAAATCCTTCCCATCATAGTCATATCTTGTTTCTGAATTTAGCCATTTTTCAGATTTTTTTTTTCTTCATCTCCCAAGCTTTCATCTCTCCAGGTGGGTATCTACACATCATAAACTGCAATGCGTCTTTTATGTGTCCTCTCGGTTTATATCTTAGAAGTTCTTGCATTCCTCTAGAACGTTTCATTTAATTGTGCAAAGGTTTGTAAAGTTTGGAATTTAGAACACACAGAGCAGCAAAGTTATAAATGTGTGACGAAACATACAGGGTAACAATAGCAGTAAAAAACAATAATAAAAAGCAAAAATAATAAAATGCTATTATATTCAGAGTTGCATGTTAACAGTAAATTGCATTTAAACGTAAGACTGCTCTTCCTATGTAGACAATACAATTCTAAAAGCTAAAATTACACATTAAGTAAAATCTTATGTGAAAAATAAAATTACGTAGAAAACTCTTAGTAATGGATTAAATAAGGACTAATTCAATGGCAGCTTATAAGAAGTTTTAAACACCTATATGAAGCATATAATCTTGGACAGTGGATGGGGAATAGTACCATAATACAGTATTAGATATCATTCCACCATGTTAATATCATAATATTGCTCAGTTTGAGAGTTGTAGGCTGTACCAATGTTATCTACTTTAATCTACTTTTGTGATGCCTGTGCAGTACTTGTCTATTATAAAGGACCTCCTATATTTCTACTTTTCCTTGTGATGTTAATGCATGGTGGTCGTATATTCGAACACAGTATGTTGCATTTTTTACAAGTTTGTTTGTGTTTTTCACTTGGACTGGTGTATGTGAAAAATATGTGCTATGTGAGCAAGTGAACCTATCCTTAAATAGACAAAAAAAACAACAAAACAAAAAAGTTATAGGTACTTGGGAGACTAGAATTAATTTGATCTATACCATGGTACCATCTACTAATATTAGGGGTATAAAAAGTCTGAGTCCAGGGGAATGTATGACGGTAGTTAGAGCAAAGGTCGGTTGCTTGTAGAGTTTATGACAGGTAATCCCTCCCGCATCTACCAGTGATGATTCCAAGACAATTTAATCTCTACAACACTTCAATATGAACTAAAAGCATGTGCAGTGCTGCCATCTGACAACAAAAAAAACACTAGCAGTAGTTGCAAACCACAAAGTAATGCTTGTTACCTGCATGGCTTTCAAATGTACAGGGCATGATGTGCCTTGAACAAAACAAGATATTTTGCATCTTAAGTGGTTCATGACTTATAAGCAGAATATAAACAAACTATGAAGGGAATAGTGCAGGATGTTGCCCGTTAGATCAGTGTATTACTGTCCTGGAAACTACACAGACAACCCCACAAGAGGTGTCAGCAAGCATGGCTTCCCAGATTTACAACAGCAACTCCAAGATATCCAAAAATCCCAAGAGGACTCATAAAATACATCCCAAAGAAACACATTAAATTGATACCAGGAGATCTCCCCTGGCAAGCATATTTACCACCATAAATTAAAATTCTGTTACCAGCACCCAGTGATTTGATAATGTATATATTTCACAGAGCTCTAAAGTCAATACCTGATTTGGTACTAAGAATACATTACCATTTGTTTCTGGTGAGGCTTCCACTACAAACTGGTGGTCCAACACAACAAGACAAACCTCACTCTAAGAGATCCCAGATATAGCAACATATTTCTACACCATCAAATGGCACAGAGTTTGGTGCCCACACGGACAAAGGAGAGATCACTTAACACTAATGGCTCTCTAGACTGTTACTTAAAACTGCACTTCCATGGAATAAGTACACCCATAGCCAAAAGTTTTGAGAATGACACAAATATTATTTTTCACAAGCTCTGCTGCCTCACTTTTCATTATGGCAATTTGCACATACTCCAGAATGTCATGAATAGTGATCAGATGAATTGCAATTAATTTCAAAGTCCCTCTTTGCCATAACAATGAACTTTATCCCAAAAACAACATTTCCACTGCATTTCAGCCCTGCCACAAAAGGACAAGCTGGCATAAGGTCAGTAATTCTCTCGTTAACACAGGTGAGAGTGTTGACAAGGACAAGGCTGAAGATCACTCTGTCATGCTGATCGCGTTAGGATAACAGACTGGAACCTTTAAAAGGAGAGTGGTACTTGAAATCATTGTTCTTCCTCTGTTAACCATGGTTATCTGCAAGGAAACACGTGCAGTCATCATTGTAATGTACAAAAAGGGCTTCACAGGCAAGGATATTGCTGCTAGTAAGATTGCACCTAAATCAACCATTTATCGGATCATCATGAACTTCAAGGAGAGAGGTTCAATAGTTGTGAAGAAGGCTTCATGGCCCCCAAGAACGTCCAGCAAGTGCCAAGACCGTCTCCTAAAGTTGATTCAGCTGCAGGATCAGGGTACCACAGTGCAGAGCTTGCTCAGGAATGGCAGCAGGAGGGTGTGGGTGCCTTTGACACTTATGAAATGCTTGTAATTTTACGTCACTATACCATAGCAACATCTTACAAAAAGGTCTAAAAATACTGAAGCGGAAAACTTTGAGAAAACCAATACTTGTGTCATTCTAAAAACTTTTGGCCATGACAGTACAATTTCAGGTATACCAACCACACACCCCCTCAACCGCCATTTTAAATTGCAAACAGAATTAATTTGCCGTTTCTGTAATACAGCACAGACGCACCACTGGGAAAAATTGCTGCATAAAGTGACCCTCGTGACCCTGGTTACTGTAGGGAGAAGCTTGGTAAGATTGATTGCATACGTGTCTATAATCCTGACTAACATGCCTTAACTCTAGACCAGTAAGCACTTATTGTTTGTGATCTGGAATTTTTACCTGATGTGGCAGTAAATCAATTTCCTATGCTTCCTGTTCAACTTCTGGTTAGTGGTTGTGAATTGGAGGGGAGCGTGGTGAGGCACAGTGTTTTGTTGGGTATCTCTCTTTTCAGTTTCACTTCGGTAGAAATCTCATTTTTATATTCATTGTAACTCTGTCTGACTTCTTGCCGGCTGAGAACTCGAAACTCCTTTTTTTTCTCCTAATCACCACGTTTTAGGTTTGTGTGGGTGTAATTGTAAATATATGCGAGGGGAAAGAATGGGTGTTTCTGAATTAACTGTACCTTGGATTTATTAGTATTTATTTTTCAGTTTGCTTCAGATGGATCCCTCCACAACTGACTTAAATATCTGTTTTTATAAACACCAACAGCTTAAATAACCCCCTCAAGAGAAATTTAGCTTTTTAAACTGACCATACAATTCATGCTTATCTCCTCCTCATTCAAGATACCCAATTTTATGTCCAGTTTCTTAAATACTTCCTCACTTCTGATTTAGAAAACATTCCGTAATTCTAAAGGTATATACAGAAAGGATTCAAAACATGCTAATACCAGGGAGTCAGAGTGGCACCTACACATCACTAGACACTTTTTGCAGTTTATGTTCTTCTGTTTCTTTTGGTGGCACATACCTCATTGCCTAATCTATTTGATCTGGCTGCCAAGTTTGAATTTATATTGGGCTCTAAAACTATTCAAATCTAAATCGCAAGCTCTACCCACTGTGATGGATCAAGCATTTGCATTCAGGGCCAAAGAAAACTTTTCATTCACTTGGTACAAAGACTATATAGAATGCCTAGGAGACTAACTATGGACCTCTAATATTCACGCTTTAGCAAAAATTTTTTCACCATGATTCTACCTATTTTGCACTTTACTAATTGTACTCCTAGACCCTATAGCTGGTCTTTTATCTGGACATATAAAAATAACCTCAGCAAATCTAGAAATAAGATGATTTCTTACTCAGAAAATACCTAGAACGCAAACAACAAACTCAAACAGCCAAAGCAAATGGATGCTACACAGTGAACCTAAATGGACTCAGAGAAATTGATTTTATGGTGCATAAAAAATCCTCTTTTCTCTTTCCTGGCAATGGGGGTCACTGCAACCATGGGGACATTCTAAAGCTGCACCTAAGGATGGGATTGCTCTGAACCAACTGTGCACCCCAAAGTTTGCATCCTATGATGCAAAACCTAGCAACCGCCAAAAACTGGAAAAGGTATGGACAGATGGCCAAAGAGCAGCCCATTACAACTATTAGGGCTCAGCACCCCGACGCGCCTCCCAGGAAGCACCGACTGCCCCAAGTAAATGAGAACTCAATCCAATCGGCACAGGTATAGCCCTGCAATGTAAGCAAAACGAATACTGATTGTTATTCAACAGACAATAGAATATCGGCCACCCACGTTTGTGCATATCATACAGAATGAAAAGGTTAGTTAGTCTGGACCACAACCAGAAAGTGCAGAGAACATCAGAAAGTGGAGACTAAGGCAAAATGTCAGAACAACAATCTCCAGGTTCAAGAGAAGCCGAGAGACCACCTTTGGCATACAAAAGAGTTTTGTGGAAAGCACCACACCGGCAGAAAGAAAAAACTGAAAAGGTTCACAAGCCTGGAACACAAAACCACAAACTGTGAAAACTGTGACGCTCGCACCTTGGAATATAAGCAAACATCAGTGCCCGAACTTACTAATGCTCTTGTGGCTAAATGGATGCAAATCCTTTCAACCATGTTCCAAAATGTAGTGGAAAGCCTTTCTGTAAGAGTGGACAATGTTACAGCAGCAAAGGGGGGACAACCTCCACATTAATACCTATGGTTTTGGAATGAGCTGTTCAACAAGCACATATGGATATGATGTTTGGGTGTCCACATACTTTTGGCCATGTGGTGTATTTACTACATGAAGGAAAAATTACATAAAGGGGGAGAAGGTATCCAAAAAGAACCAAACTCATTTACTGACCTTTTAACATATTTTTAGGAGTCCCTAATTTCTTAGTGGTCATATTACCCTGTTATATTACTAATAATATTGTTGCTAAAATAAACACACAAAAAAATTCAAATAAAAGTTTCTGCTTTTCCCTTCATTTCTTGCTTCCCATAAAACAATACTGCTATATATGTACAACAAGAATTGTGAATTTATTTGTATTTCTTCATCAGATTATTGTGTTTTTAATATATTGAATAAAACAAAAAGTATAGATAGAAAATATAGATCATGAAAAATACATATGGATGAAATTAGCAATAAAAAAAGAAGAGCCAACCAAGCCACAAAAGCCCAATAGCTACAATACATATATAAAATATTTTGGATGGTAACAAGTTGGTAGCCTCTGTGAACCATACATATTTATTCTTTGTATATTCTCCTATGGTCTCCCAGAATCAAGAGGTAGCTGGCACAGTCTTAAAAGCTATATAAAAAAAATATTTGCTGCCGTTTAATTATTATATCCAAGGGGATCCCAATATTTTGTGTGCTTGCATATGCTGACTGCAGCTACTTTGTATATACATGTTTTGTATCTCCTTTGCTATTGTTGTAGTGCTACAATTGCCTAGTAAATGTAATGTCATTCTTCACATGATTTGCTTACTTGATGACAGTTTTGACATGAGGAATTTATAAGTCGCAAATGTTGATCTTCAAGAAACATGGTGGTTTCAGCAGATCCCATGTGCAATCATTGTATATCAAGGCAAATAAAAAGATTTAATAGCAAAACACACCTAAAAAGATACAATACAGGGGCAAGTATTCCTTCGTGTTTAATTTTAAACTCTAAGGGGGAATTCAATTGGCCACGTTACTCGCGAAAATAACATGGTCCGCGAACTATTACGGATAGTACAGAAAATTAAATGCAGATTTCTGCTTGTGGCTATCAGAGATGCGGGCAAAAATCAGCGTTGAAATTACCGTACCAACGGTAATAAAGGGCACTATTATAGTGCGGGCCACTTTACTTTCACGAGAAACATGCTCAAATGAATTCCCCCGGAAAAGTAGTACAGGTGCTATTTCTGTCACATAACAAAATAAGTGTAATACTGTCTTAAACATCTGCGTGAATGTTTGCTTTTTGTACATTGATGCAGAATGTGTTAAGATTCTTCTTTTAAAAATAAAAGATAATGAAATCTTATTTTGCTCAAAAAAAGGTAAATGCATCTTTGTTTAGGAGGTTAATCAGTGTTTACCTCGTACAATGTCCTCAAATTATTCCACAGAAAATGCATACCTGTATTTAAATAAAACAATATTTACTGCTGGGCGTGCTTTTGGCTACACAATAAAAACTGTGAAAAGGAGTCAAAAATGATAAAGCCAATAAAAAAGGCAATGTTTTCATTCCAATTCAAATCTCCATAGCAGCTGCATATTCAAAGCAGCTCATTTTATTTGCTAAAATATGTTAAAACATGTTAAAATAGCAAAGCACGGTTTTCCTGCTTCAAAATAAATCATCCCCCATTGCAAGCAAACCAATGGCATTATACACTACAACATTTTTCATGGAGAGTCATATTTGTTAATCTATGCTAATCTCCATAACACTTTCAACCACTGAAAGAATAGAGTTGAAAAAAATCTAACGCCTGTAAACTTGGGAAATAGCATTTCAGCTAAAAATAGACTTGTATATTCACACCGTATAAAGACCAGAGAGGGATGAAACACAGAAATTGAAGGAGTCAGCCTAAAATTTAGGAGCTGCAGAAATACTTATTTCGATTTAAATATTTCAGTGTAGGGATTTTTTTAAGCACCAGATTTTTCCTATTCGACTATTAAGTGAATCCCGCTTCATTTTCTACTATGAATTTGGATGGAAATGATCAGGTTACAATGCTAGTGATGTTATTATTATAATATATTCAGTTAGTGATAAATCAACACATGCAATCTATACAGCAAAGCAACATGGGTGACATTGTAGCAGAATATAGCTAAACTAAACAATGTGTGTCCAGTCTATATAGCACAGTACGCTTGTCCTTTAATTGACTATTCAATTGGTAACAACATCATATGCACTGTACAATAAAGAAAAATGGCAAAAAAAAAAATACACGTACTGATGGAACAGCAACATTTCTGTGGTTTTCAAACCCACCAGTGTGAAGGTGACAGTACAAGAGCTTTGTGATGGAATGTGCTAAAGGAGATCCACCACAAGCTAATCTGCAACAAATATATAGGACACACTGGAGTTGGCATGTGAGAGTGTCACACTTTCAACATGTTGATAAGCGAGTCTATGCTCAACAGATTCAGGCTGTTGTGTGAGCAAATAAGCTCATTATAGACAAAAATATAACAAAATAACTACTAAGGGCCTGAGTCATTAATGTAATGCAAAAAAAAGGAGTAAATGTTCTCTGGGACACACCATGTTACAATGCAAGGGGTGTAAATTAGTTTATAATTTTGCACATAAGTTAAATACTGGCTGTTTTTTCATCTAGCAAACAAATACTTGATAACTTCATTTTTAAACTGAATTTTAAAGTTGATCTAGGACATGCCCTACCTAAACTATAAACCTGTCCCCACATTTTAAATTTACCACCCCCTCCAATGCAACATGGTTTTGCCCAAATGCAAGGTTACTCCTTTTTTATGCTTTGCTCTCCTTAATGACTCAGGCCCTAAGTGTATATCTAAATATATATAACGGTACGCTATTACAAGAATGAAAAAAAATAGGAAGCAAAGAACCAAATTATTTTGGTACAACACAAATGTACCTAATTAAGCCTGCAAACAAAATTAGATTGCAATGTATTGAATGGCAGCTCCTCAGAATTATTTACTAAAGCAATTCTATATTGTTATATTTAGTCTGGTGTCTGGGAAAACTTCCCCTTGTCCGACTGGTGAAGACATTTTTAACTACTCCATATAGCTGCCAAATAATCATTTCCCCCCCAAAATAATGGGACAGCACTCACCACATTGCAAACAGAATATTTATTTGCATAACACATGGCTAACAACCAAATAGGAGACTCTCTGAAGGAGTAACTAGATCCTGCTTGTGTAGTTTATTTATAAATATAATTTCTGTTATACTAGAGTTTCACTTTATTGAATTATATTGTTTTACGAAGTTTGTTACTTCAGATATACAAGATTACAACAGCTTAGCACAGATTCGTTTATAATGAGCAATTAATTTTGTGTCTATGTGCAATAAATTCTGTTTTTACTCTTGAGAGTATATTTGGTGAATCATTCAGTCTAAATTTGTTTGCGGGTTTAATTATATAGGTGTGTGTCATACAGAAATAATTTGGTTCTTTGCAGGGGCTTTTTTTGTCAATTGAATTCTCTTGCATTATGCATTTAGGGCAGTGTTGGGCAACAGGACTCCCTAGGGCCACATGCAGTCCTCTAAACCTTTACCTGCACCTCACAACTGCTCCTGCTTTATTGTCAAATTTGTTTGTTATAGCTTGTACACCTGCTGATATGTTATTACAAATGGGCATCTCTTTCTTTGATTAAATGTATTGTTTTAACTTATTACCGAGACTAAAGGTAACAGGCGGCCTATTTAAAATTTAGAGTGACAACTATGAATCCCCTGAACTATATTAGGTTGCCTATCACTGATTTAACATGGTCACTGACCTTTAATTTACCCGGAGCACTTTTTCAGGGTCGTTTGAAAGGTTCTACAAACCAAGCTCCATTACCTTTTCAGGATCAGAAGGGTGAAGAAGGATATTTGCTGCTTTGATATCACCATGCACATACTCATGCTCATGTATGTATTCTAGAACATCCAACTGAAATACAAAAAATAACCAATTAACACACAAAACATTTCAAAGCAGTTTGAGGATTAAACACACAATATATCTCATTTACAGTTATGATCAAGGCAAAAAAAAAGTGCAAATGTGCTCGTGGACATACCGTGGTGCAATGCATTTATTTTTACATGCAGGGAAAATATTGGCTTATTTTGCATTTAGAACACGAATACTGGACAGCTTTATTTTACACCGTTATTAGCCAGGACATGCCCCCTTCCAACTCTAAGGGCTAGATTTACTAAGCTGCGGGTTTGAAAAAGTGGGGATGTTGCCTATAGCAACCAATCAGATTCTAGGTGTCATTTTGTAGAAGGTACTAAATAAATGAAAGCTAGAATCAGATTGGTTGCTATAGGCAACATCCACACTTTTTTAAACCCGCAGCTTAGTAAATCTAGCCCTAAGTCTGTCCACACATTTTAAATTTGCCCCTCTTGCTGTGCAACATGGTGTTGCTTTTCTTTTGCTTTGCTCCTAATTTAAATAAGGCCCAATATAACTAAATATGGAGTGACATATCATGAGGCAAAATCCAAGCACCTCAGCAAATGTACAGATTGGATCCTATGCCCAATCCTAAATCAGACTGATTAAGTGAATGATGAATACATTGCCATGTCACTTCCCAGCCCATATTTTATGTGAGATGAGTTTGGAAGTCATGGTGCTCATGCCAATACAGTACAGTATGCGCAGGAAGCAAACTCTTTATTTGGTCTGAGATGTGGCACTTTCTAAAAACAAAATGCATAATTTTTAGTGTTTCTAGATGCTAAAAAAGGTAAATTATTAATATTACAATGTATAATGTTCCACATGGCTTTCTCATCGATGTTTTAATATACATAAATGTATGGAAACCTTTTTAGATCTCAGCCCCAGTGCTGCTATGCAGCTAAAATATTAAAATGCATTTGCTACACAAAGCAATTACTACTTACTACTGTTGTTGTATTTTTTCTGGCAATGGTATATTTAACCTTTGATAGAACATTCACAAGTATTCTTTATCCTGAAATAATTACATCAATTGTATCAGTATAAAGTTTAGTTTATATTTATACAAGCTACTTTTTGGAGGTTCATCAGCAATCTTGGCATAAAGCCCCATCTCTGTAAAGTACATGTGTTACATTAGCTTCTCATAGAGAAGAAAGCACAGGATTGTTTACTTTAAAATCTCAAGCTAGTCCTACAGCATGATGGGACTACAGGTGCAGTCATGGGTGAGTTGCTTCGTAAGAATGACCATCCTGGCATTGGAACACCAAGGTTCTGCCATCTGATAGTTGGGACATGGAGGGCTTATTGCAAATAGAAATATCAGTCATGGAATTCTACTGTAAACACACTGTCCACTTTGCTCATATTTGCCCTCATGCAACTTTTACTATAGATGAGGGTTTCTTCTATCTAGATATCCATCTGTGCTCATCATATTATGAGGCAGATGTGGAAATATTTGGCATCATAAAAAACTCCTCTCTGCAAACAACTGTATCTAATGCAGAGAACACAACAGACCTGTGCTGTACCCTGGAGCAACATAAACTACTATATCTGAAGGACACAAATAAGAAAAATCAATGTATGTAATACAATTTGCAGAAGGGTGTCTATAAGCCAATTAAAAGACATCTAGTCATCTCAAGGTTAAAAAACCCTATGATAATGAGCCCAAGCTATGCATGCTAAATACACATATTTTTGTTTAATTACCATACGTATACCAATTTGCATCGATGTTATTACTGGCAATTTGCCATTGTTGTTGTTCTGCAGCTTCAGCAGATCCAAACCAAGTCGATCGATCACCATGAATCTGTACCTGTTACGATTGATTAAAGAAGGAAATAAAAGGTTAGAAATATATAATTTTGTATGCAGTGTCACAAATGGAAAAATATATAGGTGTAACTGCCCACATGTGATTCTTGCACAAATAAACTGGAAGCTAATTTTGTTGCCCAGAAAGTTTGAACTCACTACATTTAATAATGTCTGAAGGTGGTGGGGTGCGTGTGGGAGGCAATGCGGATTGAACACATAAAAAATTAGTACAATGGGGTGAGAAATGTATCAGGTGGGAGGAGTGAGACACCATTTTACCCGTGACACAGCAGGAAGATCAACAGTAACATCTCTGTGACTACAGGTAATGCTCACATTATTAGAGATGTCCAGCAGGCAATATCATCATGGCAATTTGCACTAACACAGCAAATATATATAGTCAAGACAGCAACATACTCAGACTAAATATGGAAAAAACTTAGAACATGTACTACTAATTTGGAAGAGCGGTTGCCGCAAATGTAAGTTAACGAAATTCCGCAAGGATTAAAACATCTACTGAATTCAAGAAAAAACATGAGACCGATGTTTGAGTCTGACAATTCTGGCAGTCCAAAGAAGGAAAATCAAAGAGTTTGACTACTGTTCACCTATGCTGAAGTACCGAATCATATTCATGCAGATTTACAACTTTCCCTTTCAAGTTTGAACTGTATAGTACTGTATAGTCTTTCATTAGAGTACTTTTTTTTGGGGAGGCGAGGTGTCTAAAGCCTCTCTTGTTGGAGGTGAGTGGGAGGACCAATCAAAAGTCTTGCTATCTGTGATTGCGGTATCTGATTGGCAGTTCTGCACTTTACGTAGTAATTTAGCTGTAAATAATAAGAGTATATTTGGCAGATTCACAGTATTTCCTAAATCAGTTCACAATAAAACATGACACAACTGATATGAGGAGGGATCAACCTTGTTTCAACCATTCTATCTTAAGAAACACGGCTTCTATTGCTGGAGTGGCGCTTCTTATCTTTCATGTATACTTTCAGGCTGCCCAGATTCAACTGGCAAATGTTTTGCTGCAGGTACAAAGTGTGGGAAAGCAAAGATTCTCTTAATGGGTTCCTCATCTATACATAAGGGTATCATACTTGTTGGAGCAGTATATAGGGCATGGAGAGAGGCTCTTAAATTGGTATGAACTAATCCTACTTCCTAGTCGACTATGGCGGGACTGTTATAATATTATCACATTGGGGCATATATTTGGAGAAGGGAAGATAAATACTAAAAACTTCACAAATGAGTTTGAGGTACTGGCAAATACCTTTATTACAATGTGCATAACGTGGACATGTCACACAAGCAAAGTTTAAAAATATAGCCCCTGTGATTCCAAAGAATAGAATACAAGAAACATATCTAGAGGGGTCAACTAAATTACACAGTGTGACAGAACCACCGGGAAAATGTCAAATGGTAGGTATATATGTGCCCAACTCTCAGTCTTATATGCTTTTAAACCCCAGGGAGAGTGCTGGTGTTTGGGAAAAGCTTCTCAAAGAGTATGTTCAGCTTTAGGAACACCTAAGTAAGGGTCCTGGAATGTAAATGGAGAGTGAAGGGTTGGATCCATTTACAAAGCCCAGTTTCCAGATCTCCCAGGCTGATTAATGGTTACACCTGCAAGTTGCTGATAAAAAGCTGCAAGGCAGTTTCCTCTGTCTTTCAGACCTGGGGAGGAGGTTGGATGCCTCCTGAGAGACACTGCAAATGGTGACCAGTAAGTTGCATATTTTGTATGTGTGTAGAACACAAGGTTCTTCACAGAAGAAAGGGTGTTCCTGTGTGGGTAGTTAGTGCTGGACAGGGAAGGTGTTTATTTTGAAACTGGTCGAGGCCTGTTGTACCAAAACCTTGGGAAAAATAGATGACCAGTAATCTAAACTTAACATAAAGTCCTTTCTAAATTGGCACATGTACAGTACTGCCCTAGGCAGGTTAGCTGTATGTTAACAATTGGGGAACTGGGACAGGTCCTCTGGTGGTGGGTTGTTAATGTAAAAAAGAAATCCATTCTCCTTTAGTCAACCAGGTGCATATTGGAGCAGGCAACAAACTTAGACTAAGATATAAAAGTACTATAATTTTTCACGTGTATTACTGTATGTATGGTTTGAGCTATTGTATAGAAAAACATCTGTATATATCTGGTGTCTTCATCAATGAAGTCACCTATTTACTAGTGTCAACATGTGGTTATTTACTGAAGTGACCCGTGACAGGGTCACTGCACATTGTACTGCTCTACCAGTTAACAGTCATACACTACATCAAAACTCACAACCTTACTTTGCCGATTTGAATGTCGTTTCTCCGGATCCCCAATACTTAGGAATTCCTAAAAAATCTAGTTTGCGACTATTCATCCATTTCATAACTGTAAAATCAAGCATATTAAAAAATAATCTAATAATTTAAGGTGAAAGAAAGCACACAAAAATAAGACAAAAAAATTAAGCTTAAGCTAAAAGAAGCTGGATATTTTTTTTAGACTTTTCGCTGCTTTTCAAACCATTTACCTTCTAATTTCTTTATTACCATTTTGCTCTGTTTAGGACTAGTAAATCTGAAACACATGCATATTCATATACTGTAGCACAACCACTGATCTTCAAGTAACTGAGTAACTAGGGCAAATTAAAGACCAGAAGGGATTACTTTAAAGTGGACCAATCATCTACACAGTGAATGTATCCATTTTTTGGACTGAACCAATATTTTGTGCATCAATTTGCTAGGAACCAGTGACATCGGTGAGGCACTGCCTGATTAATATTCCTGGTGAATTAATAGGCTACAGTCTCATAAAAATTAGATCAGCCCACAAAATAACTACCTCTAGTGTGTGTAGGTGATAGGTCCACTTTAAGAGGGAAGAGAGGGTGTGAATACCACCTCTTCATTAGGTTATATGAGGACATGATGAAGCCATTTGGCCACAAAAAAAAATTCTGGATAAATTTGGCCTTATATGTTCCCAGTCCTACTGATACAAGAGAATGAATTGATGGTTATTGTCCATTCATACAGGAAAAATTCTATGAAATGCGGATTCAATGGAATGGCGAAGCAAAAACAGAACTTGAAGATTGTATTACTGGAACGTCAAACCACTGCGAAAAGTCCTATTCTACTGCAAAACTTATGTAAACTTTTGCAGTGGTCTTGCTCATCTCACCTACTGGTCTGCAAGTTTCTCTCACCTTTAGTAACTTCTAGTATACAGTACTGTTTATTAATATGTATAGGCAGGGCTGCCATCAGAAACTGTGGGGCCCAGTACTAATTAATCTGGCGAGCCCCCCCCTTGGTCCAGTACCAAATAATCCCCATACATATGCACCCCTCCATCTTTGCCATACATACGCCCTCTATCCCTCATCACAGTACATCCCCCCCACTCCCTCATCACAGTAAATGCTCCCCTCCCCCCAAAGTAAATGTCCCCCTCCCCGCAATCACAGTAGATGTCCCCCCCACAGTTAATGTCCCCCTCAACCCCCCTTCCACAATTAAGGTCCCCTTCTCCCTCCCCCCCTTCCACAATTAAGGTCCCCCTCTTCCCCAGTTAAGGTCCCCCTCTTCACCCCTCTCTCTCCACAGATCAGGTCCCCCAGGCTCTCCCTGTCCCTTCCCCTCACAGTTATGGTCCCCCAGGCTCTCCCTCTCCCCCCTCCCTCCACAGTTATGGTCCCCCGGGCTCTCCCTCTCCCCCCCTCAAAAAAAATAATGAGCTTATTTACTTACCTTCTCCTCCGCAATGCTGCAGCTCTTCCTCCGGGTCACTGATACACTGGGAATGTGGCGCGCGGTGATGACGTCACCGCGCCGCGCTCCCAGCCTATCAGGGTCTGGGAGGCAGAGCTGCAGCATCGCGGAGAAGGTAAATAAAAAAATGGGAGGCACGGTCAGTGACTATGGGGCCCGGACAGTCCAAGGAGTCTGGACAGATGGAGAGGTCTGTCTGGGCCCCCCTAGTCTGTCCGGGCCCCTCACAGCAGTACTGGCCGTACCCCCCTGATGGCGGACCTGTGTACATGTTGTTTTCATGGTGGGAGAAGTGTTAAGTAAAATAAGTAACACACTAGAATAGGATTTGGTATTTATAACATTTTGACCCAGAAGTACTGAAGTATACTATCTTAATATATTATGTAGTGAACACTAATTTTGTTTATTATGGTCTTATGAAATGTGCAGCTTAAATGTTAATTGATATGATATGACAGTGCACACATTGCTAATCTACTTGCTAGAATATGTATAACTCCCAAATCATAGAGACGTTTAAGTAAAACCATGCTTACTATCATCTTGCTTTGCTGCTCTTTGGTAAAATTTCAGTTCACAAAACAATGGGCCATTTTGATGGTATTCCTAGAATTAAAGTAAAAAACGTTTCAAAATTGATCAAACTTTTGAGGTTAAATACAAAAGATAATCAAAAGTAAAGTAAAGATTAAAAAAAGTTTAAACTGCTACAAAACTAAACATTTTTTAAAAGATGTTTAAAAAAAAGTTACTGGTTTACAACGATCTTTCACACCCTGTTACCAAAAATAATAAACTGGAGGTTAAAGTGGCTGTGGCTTGGTTACACATAGCTTTTTTTAAAAAAAAATTAAATGAAATGAACTAAACACTCAAAAATATAAAATTCTGATATGTAGGGGACATAACTTTTACAAATCATTTGTCAGATTTACTGTAACTTTTCGAGAGAAATGATCTTGTTTAACACAAAGTGACAGAATTCTCAATTACGTATTTAATATTTTGTTTTATTTGCTTTGCTTGTGCTGCACATATTAGAGCTACTTCATTTACTCAATTCTGGTAATAAGACTATCAGATTGGGATTGGTAATAGAATAATTTGTAGATTCCACAGCACACTATAATAAGGGTTTATATGGTATATAAATCAGTGGCACATTACTGTATGTATTTGGTGTTGGATTAAGAGCCTATTAAGTCCGTCTGGAGCTGAGACTGAGATTGGGCACCAAGGTTATTTTTTTATGCAACTGTCATTTTTACTTACAGTCTCAATGCCACTAGTTCCAACTCTGGAACCAGCAGCTGTCTCTAGTCAGTGCAGTACTGACCTGTAGAGATTTCCTGCACTAGAACAGGTTTAATATCTCAGGAATACTGGAAGGAAAGTCAAAGCCTCAGATATGAACCAAACACTGATCCTATTATGTCATGCTCATAGGTCTATACAGGTTTGTTTCTGGACTACAGACTGGAGAAGGAAGAATTAAATTAAATCAATTTGTTTTACTTTGTACATGCTATATATAGACCAGTATCTCTAACAAATTAATTAATTAATTAATACAGTGAATCACAATAGTCAGAATTAAAATCTAACAAAGAAAAAGGATGGCCATGTTATATTACCACTTTAATGCCATAAGCATCCTTGTCATCACCTGGTATGTCCACATTAGGGGAAGCTGTAAAGGAAAATCATATTCCTGTTAAGTTTCCAAAATAAACAGGCCAGAAAGTACATAACTGCAATATTAACAAATTAATCTGTGGGTGATAAGAATTGGAGGTACTTGAAAGGATAGACTTAAGTGACTAGGGTATAAAGGACAAAACATGGTGAAAAGGAATGCATTAAATATGATAATCACAAGCCTGCTTCACATAAAGAAAGTAGATAAAACACATGACTGCATGAAACGTATGTGGATAATTCTGGTACTTTCCTCTTTCATTATGTGAGCCACTTGTCGATTATATGCTTTTTTTGAGCAATCTTTTGGTAAGGCTACATCACAATTATATTTATAGAACAATATATGATAGCATATTTACCTTACAATTACCATTTCCAATATACTGTATATAGTCATAATGATTGTGTTGTTACCTGCCAACGTGTAATATGTTTACCCCTAATCATTTCTCTTTGGCTCTAACATTTTTAGTTAAAAAATTCCTGGCTTATGACCTTTGGATAGTTTTGTCCAGGTCTCTATTACTTTATTATTATTATTATTATCCTTTATTTGTTAGGCGCCACAAGATTCCCGCAGCGCCGTACAGAGAACAAACAGTAGACTAAACAGGGTAAAACAGTACAAACCAATAAACAAAAATACCAATACATTAGAAACTCCAGGCTGGCTGATGTAGTAAACAAGGAGCAGAAGAACGGTAAGTAGACAGGAGGGAAGAGGGCCCTGCTCATGTGAGCTTACATCCTAAGGGAGGGAAAACAGACTGGCACAGGGGGAGCCAGATAAGGCAAGGGGAGAGCGAGTGGAGTATAGAGAAGGAGTTATGTGGATTTTAACATCAAAGAAAACCAAAATGGCATTTATCAAAATAAAATCACGTTGGTGGCTTTAACATTAAAGATTTGACTTGCTACAGTACTTTTTTAACTACTGATATTAACTTTTGCAATTATCTTTTAATTTCCCAGAATTACACTGGCAAATACCACCTTATTACACTACTGAAATGCCTTCTAGCCCTTTCCATTCCCTCACTCTGAATGCTATGTACAACAATCAGGTAGCCAGGAACCGAAAATAAAGGTTTTTGGCGATTTCGCTGGAACTCCAAGCTGTCAAGGACAAGATATGGTGCCTCATGCTGCACATACTCAGGAATTGGTTAAAACAGGTCAACGAGGGACAGTTAAACAAGCAACTTTATAGTTCCTTGACCCCACTATATCATAGCTCAAACTATATGTGAAAATATAAGAACTAATCTGCTTTCTTAGCACAGTTACATCATACACAAAAACAAAGCACAGGCACAAAGACATAACAGAAATGAAACCCCCTTATACACTGCACTATAAGTGTGACATGCTAAGATGACGGTTATAGTAACTTAATGCTGTGAATTACGTTCTTAAACAAATAATACAAAAATTACCTAAGTATACTAAACCAAATCCTCCTTGGCCAATCATTTTACCCAATCTCCATTGATTTCTGTTTGTGTCTGTTACTGTCCATCCTTCTGGCAAAGGATCAGGTAGTTTGTTTCGTCTTGGAGGCATTTCTTTTTTCTAAATCTAAAAACGACACAATGGAAATGATATATAAAGCGGTTACAATTCAAATGCTTGCGGTTAACAGTAGAATAATTTTTTTTTATGAAGGTTACCAAAAAAATCCACTGATATATTTTGTTTTAAAAATAATAATAATAAAAAAAAAAAATCACATCTAATTGATAAGAAGATCATTGAAAAATGTCTAACTCTCCCGCTGCCTTCTGGTAGAACAATAAAGATGTATGAACATTGTTTCTAACTTACCAAATCTACTTCTGTGCTGCATATTGGAGTCAAAATGTATTGCTAGATACAGTGGTTGAGGCTCGCATATCTCCTTCCTTTACCTCTTCAACATATAGAATTTGGCAAGCAGCCAAGCTACTGTAATTTCTTTAGCCTTAGGGAAAATACACTGGGCTGGGGTTAGGTCAGACGGATGTGAAAATCCAGCGCTTGTTCCTGGGTGAAGAAACTACGTATACGTAGCATATTTTTTATTGTGGGTCTTATGAATAGATCTCTATTGAAAACTCCAAATTGTATAATACCATTCACCCTGTATATTTCTAAAGCCTTTAAAGGTTTCATTCATTTATTTATTGTAATGTATGTGGGCACTTGATGTCAAATAAAAAGTGCTTTCTGCAATGTATTGTCTGCTTTTCAATCCCGCCCTTTCCTCTGCTCCCTCTAGTGTAGTAGCATAGCACACATCCCAATTTAAATCCAGAACATCTACTCTGGATAACCATTATCAGTTTAATCCATTGGTCGAAACACCACTGATGGTCACAGCTTCAATCTTATTGATATGTCTGTCACCTGTGGGTATTAGAAAATCAGGTGCAGATGAGTTCTATCCATTAGAAGCTTGCTTTTATTTATTAAGCATAACTAGAAAAATTGCAGAAAATGATTGATTAGTATGGGTCAAAGCTAAGCTTTGAAACATCAGGATTCATAAACAGTTTAATAGTAGTGACAAGAGCTATTTTAATTTCATTTTTATTCTTAGGATCTTTACCAACTAGCGTTGCATATGCTTTAATAAACATTTACAAAAAGAGCAAACTGACTGTGAAAGCCCTATGTATTTACATATAGCAGACAAGCGTTTGATATGTGGATCACATGTGGTTGATATGCGCTGGACAGAATCACATGCATTTGCGAATGCAAACTGTATAGCGATTTTCCATTTTTTACTAGTTTAGTTTTAACTGTACACATAAAGCAACAAGTTTTATCTAATCAGTTAACGAATATGTTATTTTTTTTTAGAACTTTAAATATTTAAATGTAGGTGAATTCAAGACCTGTTCTCACAACAATTTCATTTTTGCAGCAATCAAAAAGTCAGGTGCTGTCTGTGACAATTTTAAATCCATTACCCTCAAACACAATCCAGATCCTGTACTCACAGTTCTATACCGGCTTTGTGTCACAGTTTCACTTTCAGTGCGTTCACTTCACAAGTACTTTGCTTCCTACTTCGTTCATAAATAAACTGTAGTCTTTCAGTACAAGTAAAGGGTTACTACTTCAAACAATCTGTTTATACAGTTCTAAAAACAAAACAAAATACAGACGTCTTGCTGCAGATAACAGCTTGTGCATTTCCTCTTATTACAAGTTGTAACAAGAGGAAATGCATACACCAGGTCATGTGATCACCGACAAGAGGCATAATCAACAAATAGTATCTCTTTCTCCAGACTGATGAGGGAGTGTCTACAAACTTCTGAGTAATGTGCAGTGGGATACTTATAGTAAGGAAGTTTCAATTCATGGAAAAGGAAAGTGAATGCTTCAGACCTGCTTCAGATTTATGGTCTAAATTTAGCTCTTAGGCTGAATAGTAATTAGTGAACAACTGGACTTCTAAATGATGTACCTGATAAGTATTTTAAAATGCCAATGACTGTCACAACAAGAATTACTATACATTATGACTTTAGAACATTTGAGGATATGAGATTTCATATGACATTTACTATACATTTTGATTTTAGAACATTTGAGGATATGAGATTTCATATGACATTTCAGGATCAGCTTGTTCTAGGGTCTGTCAATGAAAAACTTATTCACTCAGTTTGTGATCAGAAGAGACTGTGATTTTAGGGACATCCTCTGGAGCATGTGTGGTGCACAGGGAAGCAGTGGCGGATCCAGGGAGGGGGGGGGGGGGGCGATCGGGGCGATCGCCCCCCCCCATAGCAGACACTTGCTGCCGATGGCTGCACAGTATGTGCAGGTCCGTCCAGCCGTGACAGGCAGGGACAGTGTGCTGCCCGGCTGCTCTGACTGATGTTAGAAAGGGGCGGGGCCTAAATCACATTTTTCTAGATCCGCCCCTGCAGGGAAGAGAGGAGGGATTCATTATCATCCATTTTCGCCCTTGCTCCACCCAACTCCTCCTCTGGCCTCCAGGAGGCGCGCCAGTCCATTGGTAAATGTGAGGTAAAGGGGTAGATTCAATTGGGCGTGATGTTCTGAGGAACATTGCGCCCACGTTTTATTACGGTTACTATGGTAAAAAGTCCCTCAGATTTTTGCCTCCACCTCTGTGGGGTGCGAGCAGAAATCAGCGTTACTTCTGTCAAAAAATATCTGCGCAAGGTGTCCCGCGGCCATTCCTGAGGCAACTCGCGCAGAATCTGCTCCAAAGAGTTCAAATGCACTGCTTTTTCCTGTTTTGCCTCAGTAAATAGACCTAATAGATTGCAACATTTGAATGCAAATTCATAGTTTTTTCTGCTTGTGGGATACATAAAAGCAGGTTACACCAGTGCCGTAACTAGACATTTTAGTGCCCTGGGCGAGACAGGGCACTGGCGCCCCCCATCTAAGTGGGAGTGACATTTGACAAGTGGGTGTGGCCAACCTAATGTGGGGGTGTGGCTAGCACTTTACTGAAATAATTCTGTTACACATATTTGCAAATGCATGATAGAGAGATGGATGGAGAAAGGGAGGAGAAAGAGAGAGGAGGGATAAAGATAGAGATAGAGGGAGAGAGAGAAGGGGGAGGAAGAGAGAGAGACAGAGAGAGAAAAAGAAAGAGGGAGGGAGAGAGAGGGATTAGTGAAAGAAATACAGATATGACAAAGGGATAAAGGGGTGAGGGATGTAACAACAGAGAGACAGCCAGACATATAGATACAGAATTGAGTGAGAGAGATAGAGATAAGAGGTGTATAAACATGGAGACAGGCAGCCATACATAGAGACACAGATATGAGTGTAAGAGATACATAGGTGAGCGAGACATGGGAGAAGCAGAAACAGTCAGACAGACACAGAAATGAGTGTGAGAGAGATATACATAGATGAGATGCAGGAGGACACCAGACTGGAATACAGAGACAGAAGCAGGTATGTGTGCTGCCATTAATTTGTATAATAGGAAGGTTAGCAGGAACAATGTACACTGAATAGACATCTGTATAAGAGGTGAAGTGGAGGGAACTAGTAACAGGACAACAATAACCCAGCATCTGGACAGCAGTGACAGCGATAGTGAAGCCAGTGTATCCCTGTAACTGGCCGAGAGATCCCCCCCCCCACGGGCGTGCCCAGTCTGTGCCCCTCCGAGAGGCTCTGAGTCCCCGAGTTAGAGACAGCCAGAGCTGGCAAGTGTCTGTGTGCCTCCCCCCCGTGTGACTGGAGTCCCCTTCTGACCGTGACGCTCCTGAACCCGCCCCCATCCACCAAGTAGACAGCCTCAGAGAAGCAGGGAGCCAGAGGGGAGAATGGTCCGGATCCTGCAGCAGCAGCAGCATCACCTCACACACAGACAGCGCTGCTGCTGCACCAACTCCCGGGGCTCGATCAGAGAATCTTTCATTCACTTACCCGCAGTGGAACGCATATGCGTTCCACTAACAGGAAGTTCGGCATTTGCGTTCCAAATGCCGAACTTCCTGTCAGTGGAAGATGCGTTCCACTGCGGGTAAGTAAAAGCCTGTAGATAGAGCCAGGTAGCGGGCGGCTGCTGCGCCCACTTGGGCTTGCGCCCTGGGCGACGGCACCGCCCGCACCACCCTAGTTACGGCTCTGGGTTACACTCGATACATCTAGAAATAATTTAGAGTCCCATATACCTGAAGTGGTGTGGTAATTCATATATTGGATGTACAGTATTATGAACAATGTTTTGTGTTATATGCTTTTATCTATAGCTTAGTCATTTTATATACTCTAAAATTACACACAAGTTGCCCTTTTCTGTGAATCACAGTAACTTGCCTGTTCACCTGTAGTGCTTCTATCCAGTTTATGGGGCCTATTTATGAAGCCCTATACCATGCGGAAATGCCTTATTCCACATGGTTTAAAAGTAAAATTGTAATTTAAGCAAAGCTTTACGCAGGAGATATCTTTTGCATTAGGCTAAGTACTGCATTAAATGCAATCCCCATAAAACTCTGTGGGGCTGCGCTCTGGGCAGTTTTATCAAGTTCCGAAAAGCTTACATTTTTTCAGAGCTTGACGCCGATGGCCAATGCTCTCCCCTGTGGGGAGAGTATCGTAGAAGAGGGATCTTCACAGCCCCCTTCGGCAGCATTGCTGCTTTCCCCTGCACTGTTTTATGCAAGTGGCATAGGTCGCGCATGCGTAGTAAAGATTCAGTTCCCTGCGTTGTTCTTTGGAACAATGCGGCCCGCACTCAATTACCATTACTACGGTAATTGCTGCACATTACTACAGTTACTACGGTAATTTCAACGCTGAGCAAAAATCTGTGTTAAAATTACCATAGTAACGGTAATAATGTGAGCCCCACGTTGTTCTAAGGCACAACGCGGGGAATTGAATCTGCCTGTCTGAGTCAGAACCTGGAGTCTTCATTAGGAAAACGTAATCACTAGGACAGCCTCCTATCGGATGAGCTGTCCCGACATGAATTCTATAGTAAATTGCCCTGAACTATGACAGATAATACTTTATGGGGTAAAAAGTCAGTAATTATTAAATAGACCACTATATATGCACATGCATAACAGTAAAAAACATAACAATGTACATTTCTGTTTCCTAATATTATTGTACTTGCAAATATAATTCTCATGGGAAAATATTATTCTGAAACTTCTAAACTTTTAAGTCCCTAAGTTTTAAGCAGCCTGTTCGTCTAAAATAATTAAAAGGATTTTGTGATTATGCAGCCGCACACAGCAGGGATATTACATTTTCTGCAGCATATGAGCAACTTGCACTCACCAACACTGTAGCAGTGTAGCACTCTCCTGGTATTTAATACTGACATTTTAGCACATCCCCTATTAACATGTTTTCCAGTCTGGCACATATCTTTAAATATCATTGCTAAATTTACACAGCTGACATACCTCCTCAGCATAAACAAAATCAACAGCAACTTGTCACGTTCTAAATCCGAGAAATCTGTTTGCTTTTTTATTTATTTATTTATTTATTTATTTATTTCTTATTTTAACAGGAGACCACACTTGATTAATCCACAAAAGTTTTAAGCATAATTGCCTTATTACTGATGACTTCACAACAAACAAGGGGTCAAGACGCCCATCTCTGTCATCATCAGGGTGCAATGGCGCTTTTTCTAAAGGCTGTGACACTGTTTAGTGTGGCTGGCCCAATGATTGAGCTCACATCATTGCAATAATTAGCTAGATCACCTCAGCATATTATCAAAGTGACCCACCCAAGCCCAAGTCCATATGGTTTGAAATACCTAATGAGTCAGTTAATGTGGTATGTCCAGGAGTAATGGATACTTGTTATGGATGACATGAAGCATCATTTGCCAACTTTCTGACTGATTAAGGTTTTCATGATGACTTTTTTCTTTGCATTTATTAATTCCACACTTTAAAAAATGACTTGATCATAGGGTGTGATGGTGTATGGGTTAGAAGCAAAGATGACAAAGGAAATGTATACTTTGCTTTAGTTTGAAAAATCAAATGCTTGTTTCTTTTCAAATGCTAATTGCATGCATATCAGTAGACAATACTTGTGAGGCTAATATCTCAGACAATCAGGATTTTAGCTGGCCACAACTTCTGCTAATAAGTGAAATTGTTAACAGTTTGTTTGCAGAACAGAATTGTGAAATGGTTCATAAAATGAGTTCTATTATGTGTAACTGTTAAAATCTCAACCAAACATTAGAATAATTAGTGGGCAGAAGCATTACTGTGAACCAATTTGAGATTAAAGATTGTCCACAATGACTTTCTCATTATATCTATGACTTCTTAATTTCATTCACGTTTCATGGAAATAAGGGGAAGTATGGTAATTAAATGGACGATCGCAGGAGAAAGTTTCTAAGTGGGGAGGGGGGGGGTGGAAATGGTATAAAATCATGTGCACGGCCAGAGGCGATGTTGTGATGCCAGGAATGCGGAATGCTAACCGAAAGGGGACAGGCCTAGCCCTTTTGAAGCACTATGCCACTGTCCAAGTACATCCGACTCCAAAAATAACAGCAATACTGCATGCCTCATTGTTTTGTTGCGGCATTCCCTTTGCGTTGATCTGCGTGGTATAGCATAGTGTAGGGACACATACCTATAAGTCCTCAGCAAAATCATATATAATAATGCAATATAAATGCTGCATGTTATCACCATATGCTAAGCGGTTAGCACTTCTGCCTCACAGCACTGGGGTCATGAGTTCAATTCCCGACCATGGCCTTATCTGTGTGGAGTTTGTATGTTCTCCCCGTGTTTGCGTGGGTTTCCTCCAGGTGCTCCGGTTTCCTCCCACACTCCAAAAACATAGTAGTAGGTTAATTGGCTTCTGTCAGGCGCCGCTCGGCGGCCGCCCGCCCGTCTGCATAGCACGTCTATTGAAGGTAGGGGATCAAGTATGGCTTTCCACTAAAGATTTAAAACTCAAAGTACCATCTATGAAAATGGCTCCACGTTTTATTGGTCCTTACATCATCTCACAAGTTATTAATCCTGTGTGTGTAAAGCTAAAGCTACCTGCTTCTTTACGATGCCATAATACTTTTCATGTTTCCCTACTCCAGCCATTGGGGCTTAACAGGTTCTTTGTACCTCCATCTCGACCTCCTCCAGTTCAAACCTCCTCTGGAACAGAGTTTGAGATAAGCCGGATTCTGGATGTCCGTATTCGCTATGGGCGACAACAGTTCCTTTTGCACTGGAAGGGATTTGGTCCAGAAGAAAGATCTTGGGTGGATAAACCGGACCTTCATGCTCCTCAGTTACTCAAGAGATTCCTTCAAACAAGGGGAGAAGGAGGAGGGCATACTGTCAGGCGCCGCTCGGCGGCTGCCCGCCCGTCTGCATAGCACGTCTGGTTGCCTAGCAACCAGACGCGTCACTTCCCCTTCTGCCGGCCGGCCAGCTACTGACTTGAAAGAGTTCCCGTTGCTAGGCAACGGGACGCTGCATGAAGATAGCGCTACGGCGCTAAGGAATGACTAGCGCTACGGCGCTGGAGTATGACAGCACTACTAGTGCTGAGGGCATTGGCTAGCAGCACTATTTAAGCCTCTCTGACCCCACTTCCTGTGCCAGAGTTTCAGGTCCTTTCCTGTCCTCCAGCGTTCCAGTGTTCCTGTGATTATCTGTTTCCTGACCCTTTCCTTCCTCCAGTTTATTGCCGTTTGCCTGTGACCATTGTGACCCGGATTGCCTTTACTACCCTTTTGGATCTCCCTTTTGTACCTCGCTGTCAGAACGTTATCGACCCGGCTTGACTCACTACCCCTTCGGATTCTCCTTGTGTACCTGCATTGCCCGCACCGTTGCCGACCCGGCCTGTCTGACATTCCTCTCGTACTTCGCTATCTGACTCGTGGAAGGACCGCGACCTGCGTGTTTCCTGCAGCTAAGCCCATACCTCCTTGCGGGGGTCCCTGGTGAACACCAGGGGCACGTTAGACTCCGCACCTTCCTCCGAGTAGTGCCAACGATAGCAGGTACGCTATACTAGTCGTGACAGCTTCTATCAAAATTGACCCTTGTCTGTCTGTCTGTCTTTCTGTTTGTGTGTGTGTGTTAGGGAATTTAGACTGTAACCTCCAATGGGGCAGGGACTGATGTGAGTGAGTTCTCTTTACAGCGCTGCGGAATCTGTGCCGCTATATAAATAAATGGTGATGATGATGATATGTTGTTTGAACTATCTCGCCTCTCACAATCTCCCCTTTTTTCCGGCAGTTTGACCAAGTGCACATTGATATATGTAAAGCTTTGTATTTTTTACATACAAAAAAATGGAATGGTGACTTGTAATGTGGAGCTTTATATAACAGAATTTGCCTTCGGTTAAAACCACCCCAAAAAAACACACATTGATAAATCTCCCCTCCTATGCACTCCTATGGGTCTTGGGTTCACCATATAGAAAACATTCAATTGGAATGTTTGTTTTGCAAGAATCCAAATGCTGAAGATACCCATAATAATACAACTAATAAGTTCCTATAACTATTTTATTTTAGTAGTTGACTTTTATAGAGCCAAAGCATATTATTTTAAACTCACTAAAAATGTAATGCACTTAGGAAGCATTACAGTCAGTGTGCAGGTTAACATACTGGCACTGTTTTAATATTAATGCCCTATGTTCTAATAGCTAGACATCACTTCACAATATTTATTTTTCATTTAAAATGATTAGTAATGCTTGAGAAACACTTTATAAATATTAGTCATATTGCTGAACCATTAAATAACAATAAAAAAACAGCTGCGTTGATTTATGGTCCAAATTGCTTGTTTTGATTAACCCCTTATGATATATAGTAACAGACACATATTGAACGTTTTTAAATGTCTATTAAAGATGACACAATGGTAGCAGGGTGTCAGGAACTCAGCAGAGTGTCAGGAACTCCGGACTGCAAATGGGTAGCAGGGTATCAGGAATTTAGGATTGCACTCAGGTAGTAGAGTGTCATGAACTCAAGATTGCACATGGGTAATAAGAGTGGCAGAAACTCATGACTGTATTTGGGTAGCAAAGTGCCATGTACTCAGGATTGCACACTGATAGAAGAGTGTCAGGGACTCAGGATTGCACACTGATTGCAGAGTATCATTAAGTCAGAATTGCACATTATTATAATGTTTGGAACTCAGGATTGCACACTGATAACAGGATGCAAGGAACTCAAGATTGTACACTGGTAACATAGTGTCAGGAACTCAGGATTGAATTTCTCTGCTGGGAAACCTTGGATTAATATATTCAATATCCTTTTTCAAACATTTTCCAGTGCGTATAATGTATTAGTATTTTAACAGTACTGTGGGGTTGGGAAATAGGCTTAGTAGCCCACTACTGTCAATCTGGTCTTGGCATTGTTAACAGTTAGCTCTGGTACAATGTGTACCAGTTAGTAAAGATGAAGAATCAGTAAGTACCTTCAGTATTGTAATTAACTCATCTAGCCCAAAATAAGAGTATCAATAAAAGCAGGACACAGACACAACAAGGTTTAACAAGCAAGATAGATAAAATGATGACCTTATACCTGAATCACTGGTGGAGAGCCTAGTACCTGGTCTGGATGTGCACTAGAGCCTGTATAAACTACCTTTCTCCTTCAGGACATGATTTTTACTTTTTGGGTATTAAGATGTACCCAGGACTTTACCAAACAAGGAACATGGACATGCAGAAAGGCAGACAAGGGTGACAGGACCAAGACCGAGGCAGACAAAGGTGATAGGACTAAGACTGAGGAAAGGCTGACTAGTAAGACTAAGGCAGATGGCATAAAGGCCTCAACCAAGAACAGGAACAAAAGCCCAGTTCAATTAAAAAAAAACATACTGAAGACAGAAGCAATGCCACAAATGCCAAAATGGACCAGCAGATTCCAATGTGTTAGTAGGCTTTATGTAGGTATGGGGCTGCTTAGAATTAACTGCAATTGGTCTCATTAACAGAAGTTACAACACAGAAGAATATTCAAAAACAGGAGAGCAGGGAGAGAGGTAAGCCAGAGTATCTGCTGCAATATCCTTGGAGCTAAGGAGAAGGCACTGAATTCAGGGATTCTGATTTTAATCCGTACAGAATCATACAAATACCTATCCATTGCATTCCTCGAATACTGCCCCTAACTCCCTGTAAGCAACTCAGAGTTGTTTAACTTTTTAATAACTAAAATTTAAATAAAATAATGCATCTAGCAACAATTTCATATATTTTTCTTTTTATGGGGATGCCTTTTAGTAAGAGTTATACACATTATTGTTAATTCCACTTAGCAAATATACTTTCCCATTTGATTTCACGGGTTAACTAGTTTTTAGCTGTTGTAATGCAATGCTATTTCCTGAACATAAGTGTAAAATGTAGTTAACAAGTGCACATTACAGGCATTACACCTTAGCAATAATAACATAATTACTTTAGACCCTATATCTTGTTTTTACCAAGTGAACACATGCCCTTTGGATTTTATATACCTCATCCGCAATAATGTTCATTATTCGCATGTTAGTGCTACATTTCAGTATAAACCTAATTATCATGATGGGATATATTAAATGTGACTCATTTTACGGCACAATCAATATGTCTGACCTCAGAATAAAAATTGATCATGATGATCTTTAAATGTAGTACAAGGGTCATTACATTAATGGCATACTAATGGGAGACAGTCCTGACCATGAACTATTAATAGATTAGTATTGCTTCCCAGATTTACTTTGGTTCGAGGAAGTATCCTGGCCTCCAGTCCATTCTTCCCCCGGGAGAACAAACTAGAAGACATCACCCGTAGACTCTGGTTCTTATCTAATTAAAACATTTTGTTACATAGAGTAGAAACAAAGGTTGTCTGCTTTTTACAGATCCTTATTGATAGCTGAGAGAAACTGTTGCATTGTCTAAATTTAATTTATACGCATCAAAATACTACATATAAAGCTATGTTTCTATAACGCTAAATATAACGCTATCTTTAGATAACGTTATGTTTCTTTTAATCTCATGTTAGTTTTCCTTTAGAGAAACTTTATACATAAAAATGATCTATTTTGAAGATACCAAGCAGGTATTCTGTCCTTTTTCATGAGGTGTTGACAATAGGTAGCCCTGTTATTTTTTTATTTTTTTTATCCATGGTCATATTTATATCGGAAATGCAAGCAATTAGACAATGTACACTTATATTACTAAATGCAAAATTAAAGATAAAAGGTTCTCTGTTAACTTACTATTTACCAGTCGTTTATAAAAAGTTGCAGCAAAAATGAAATAAAAAATAATTTTATGCGCTTAAAAATGTTTCTCAAATGAAAACCAAAAATAGGAGCTGTCCATGATGATGTGTATGTCAAGTTTCCAGGGCATTACAATTTAAAATATTTAAAACATAATTTAATGTTTTTTATCGGGATCACTGGCCAATGGATTATGCAGTCAGTTCACAAACAAAGGGCACTATTTATTCTGTTTCAGTTAAGGGTATTAAAACTATACAATTTTAATGACTGACTTCTGATTTCAAGTCCAAAAGAACAGACTATACGACCAATGTTTAAAATAGACATAATTGTTCTTAAAGTATACAGATTAAAAGCTTCCCAAAAATGTAGTGGTGATTGGTAATTTACAGCTAAAGTTGAATTATAGATAACTTTTTCTTCTACTTTGTAATGCCCAGCATCTTTCTTATGCAGTCTGTAATATTGTAAGTAATAACACTTTATTACAATATTTTTGTTTTCTAATACATTGCTATATTAAGTCTATTTCCATATATACGATTTCAATAACTTCTGTGGAAAGTTTGAGGTGGTCCCACACCAGCCTCTGGCCAATTAAATGCTGGAAATTAAATGTGATTTCCAGCATCAATCACATTTTACATAATCAATTACCACCCCAGACAAATCAATTTTCAAATATAATGTTACTGAACTGGACTTACCTATTTAGAATATCTAGCATCGCCATGCAGATCTTTCTTTGTTTTCTCTGTATTATATCTATGAAGCATATGTTATTTTGCTCCATTTATTTCAATTGGCTGGCATAACCAATGGATTGAAGCAAGTTGTGGGTATAGCATCCATACTTTGCGATACACTCTGCTTTACATCTGTGAAAATGGACTCAGGTACCAGTGATCCCTATTTCACAATCTATTTGCACTAAATTCACCAATAGGTTAATGGAGTAGAACTTGGAGGAAGCAAAACCATGGAGCATGTGTATTTGTGTTCTTGTCCTCCATTCCTATGCATATAGTTTGCCCAAGGTCATAACTGCCATAGGTGCAGAGATTTCAGCCACAATGGGGCCCACAGCTGAGTGGTGGCTGTATTCCCTGTAAAAGCTCTGTGTATTTCATATTTTTTTAAACTTCTTTCCGGGAGATCCCAGGCAGGGGGGTGGGGTTGGAGGGCGGGTGCGGCGAATCGTGTCTTTTTGGCCCCGCCCCCTGCGACAAAATGCCGTTTTGTCGTGGGGGTCGGGCCAAAATGACGCTATTCACAGCGAATCGCGTAATTTTGACAGCAAGATGCCGTTTGTGGAATATTTGCCTGCTCTCCGGGGAGTCCTGGAGACCTTCCCAAATTTCGGGAGTCTCCCGGACATTACGGGACAGTTGGCAAGTATGGTGTATTTATGTGAATTTTTCACCATTGGGCGAAACATGGGGGCCATTACATTTTTTTGCTATGGGGCCCATAATTGTCTTGCTATGACCCAGTCTATGCCTACACCTGTATACATTTGCATGGCTAGAATATGAATTATGTTTTGAGTTTGTCTCTTAAATCCGATTTTTTTAAGCAGTAAATAAATTGTGCTGCTAATACATTTTTTTCACTTTAAGTGGGGAATTCAATTGGGCCACGTTTCACGCGGCATTAATAGTATCACCGTTAATGCAGCACAGTGGCCTAGTGGTTAGCACTTCTGCCTCACAGCACTGGGGTCATGAGTTTGATTCCTGACCATGACCTTATCTGTGTGGAGTTTGTATGTTCTCCCTGCGTTTGCGTGGGTTTCCTCCGGATGCTCTGGTTTCCTCCCACACTCCAAAAACATAGTAGTAGGTTAATTGGCTGCTATCAAAATTGACCCTAGTCTGTGCGTCTGTCTCCCTCTCTGTCTGTCTATGTCTGTGTGTGAGTGTGTGTCTATGTTAGGGAATTTAGACTGTAAGCCCCAATGGGGCAGGGACTGATGTGAATGAGTACAGTCCTGCGGAATTTGTGGCGCTATATAAATAAATGATGATGATGATGATGATGATGATAATACGATCATTTTAACCCTGGTTTCTGCTCGTGGCTCAGGGAGCTCCGAGCAAAATTACAGCGTACTAATGTTAATTATGCGCACTTGAACCGTAGTAACGGTAATAATGCACAGGCTGCGCTACTTTTGGCAGTAACGTGGCCAATTGAATTCACCCCTAAATGTGCACCCACACTGTCCCCTAGTCTGTCTATTATAAATAGTTTGCAAAAAAACTGGAAAAATAAAAAAAAATGAATTATGATAGTAACGACTGTTATATTTATTTATTTATTGTGTGTTATTGAACATGGGTTAATTTGTTTAAATAACATAATTTTATTTTAGCACGTATTATTTTTTACATAATTAGATAAATATACAGAGTGATACTTTAGGCATCTCAATTTGAACAAAAACAGTTTGAGCACAACAGGACACATTATAGGGCATGACAGATGTCATGTGGATATGTATAATTGATATACATTTTACATCACTGAACATGATTGAGCTGGAGTCTTAGTGCAGTAGTTATACATTATAAATTGAGTTGGCTGAGAATGGATTCAAGATTAAATTATTATTATTATTAAATCCTTTAAAACTATTTAAAATACTGTATAATATTGTAAGATATGTTACTGATATTTTTTTTTGCCTTCTTCATTTCATTACCAATTTAATGGCAATCAAGGGTAATGAAGTTAGTGTAATATAACAGAGTGTAATTCTGTTTTCTTTTTCAAGGATGAACATGGATCTGTAAATACTACGTTAATTTCCCTGATGTGTTATGAACACAATTGTGCCGTTGTTACGACAATTCTTTGTTGATTAAAATGTATATTTTTGCAGTGCGTGTTCTAAAAGTCCATTTCTTGCTGTGTTCTAATAAAAAATTACCACAAACAAGCCGAACAGAAAGAGAGCATTTTACAACCAAATACCTTGTGTGAGAGTTTGATGTTCATTTGGTATTATTAACATCTAATGAATACTAAAATATCGCAGGTGTCAAATCATATCTGTTATTTTGCAGTTGAGAGTGGATACAGGATGTATTGCTATGGCAAATGAACCTAATATGAATCTAATGAGCAATAATGAGCAACTGTTTTGTCGTTATTTGAAACAACCACTGAGATGCTAATAAAATCTTGTTTCTATGGTTTATACGCAACACTGCCTGGGATTCATAACGTGGCCATAATGTGCAGAAAACCATATGCAAGATTGGGAAGTTAAACCTCTCTAATGAGCATAATTTGGTTAGCTTGCAAATGAAAAAACAACACTTCTTGCAGACAAAATGACTGATTTGTGCACCAGCGAAATGTATGTAAAAAGGAAAAAAGAAAGTTTTTTCTGTTACACTTCTTTTTTTATTACCCGAAAAAATAACTATAATTAAATGGATGTTTATAAACATTTGAACAAAATGGAAGCTGTGGTGTCATTAGTGATGGGTAAGTCAATTCTGCCTCTTTGATAATTCAGACAAATTTCAGAGATTCACCCTTGACAAATTAATTTTCAAATTGTCCCAGTTTCACCCAAAATTCAACAAATAATTAATGCCCGCTAAAGAATCAGTCCAATTACAGTGTATGGAGCGGAGGGAAGCCAATCAGAAAGCATCGACAAATGTCACATCGATAGCTTTTGTATAGGACATTACAGTCACTTGGCACTCAATCCTTCTGGAATGTAATAGGGAAGAATGTCTACGGATGCTCTGTGACTTTTACTATTAGTAGACTACATTTTATTGCTCTCACTTCATTTGTTACATAGCTGTGTAAAACAGTCCTGCTGCATTTCTCACCTGATTTCTTTCCCTCACATTATATTTCCCAATTACAATTCACTGACAGACATTATCTTGGCATTGAAATATACAGGAAATTCATTGCAATCTCAAGCAGTTAATTTTTACAACACATTGGTGCAAAGCACAACTATTTTGGGACTTGTCATTAGCACCATCTGATATGTAGGTGTACTCATTCCGAGGCAATACTCTGTGATATTAAATTGTGTATTTGATGAAAAGCTACAAGCAGAAAAGGGTCAAGGTTTGTGCTGCCTCTAAAACAGAATCAATGTACATTGCCAAGAAATACCTATACATCCTCTTCAGCCATTCATACAGCAATTAAAGGAATGTTAGAGACAAATAGTGTCACTGGACACACAACACAACCACCACCCTGGATGGTCTGCCTTGCACACATCAAGATGAATTCCTGCTCTGCAGTCTCGAGAGTGCCTCTAATAAAATAATGCTCAATTTAGCCTAGTTAATGGCTTTAATTAATCACAAGAGTTAATGGTCATGAAGACTGTTTTTATATTCTTTGGCACTTAGCTATATTGGGCACAAAAGTGTAGGGCAAGACTACTCTTTTTAAACTGGTGCAAAAGTTCTTTTGAGGAGTAACAAGTAAAGGTACAAAAGTTTGAACTGGCATAGGGAGGAGTTGGACAGAGGAGAGACATTACTTGCCAAGTGTACCTAGTTTTTGTGGTACATCAGAAACCCCGATCTAGACAGGTCTCTTATAGTTACAAAATAGTTGAAAAATGTAAGCAAGTTTCTGTAAAATAAATACTACTAATAAAATAAAAATGTTAAACTTTTAATGTGTGACTGTGAAGTATCATCTGGAAAATGTCTAGCTCTCACACAGATTTGCTGCATGCGGCACTCAAACATCCCAAAATAGTGCAGGCTCCTCACATATATTTACATACATACATCTGCCTAGTCCTCACATATATTGTATGAATTATATCATTTATCCAACCTATTCCTATCATAAATGTTTATCTTGACAAGTATTTTTAAAGTAAGTGCAATACGGGCATAAAACCTGTTAAAAGTGGAAATAAAGTGGTTTTGGTTTAATATTTTCTGCAATTAATATAATGTATGCATTTATGGCATTAATAATGTAATAATACCAGTACTTACTTGAGTAAAAATTATAAACATTCCCAATGTATCAGCTGCTATGTATGTTTCTCTCCAAGTGTGAGTTGTCTTTTTTTGCAACACTTCCCAACTTTCTTCCTTCTGACTCACAGTGAGCTGCAGTGTGCTACCACATCACATATGTGGGGACATTTATGAAAACCATTGCATAAGTAATATCATACCAATATGTACTATTGGAGCAGGTGCTATGGTGTATCTCTCCTATGCTCTCTTGTAGTATTGTGTCTCTATTCTGAGTCTGGTTTTTTTCACCCTGATGATCTCAACTATCTGAACTGGAGTTCGGTCTCAGTAAACACCAGGAGTATATAAGGCCTATTAGCTGGGGCGTAACTAGACATTTGTGGGCTCCATAGCAAAATATTGTAAGGTACCTCATTTCTCGTCCACTGGTGAAAAACTCATATAGACATATGGGGCTTTGACAGAAGCCCCATAGCAACTGCATCGCCTGCAACTAGTATAGTTATGCCCTTGCTTATTAGCGGTTGCTGGTGCTGTTCCTGGCTTGCTCCTGTGTCCAACCTTACATTGGATCTTTTGATCTTTGCTTGCTATTTTATTGTCTAGTTCTGCACTGTGCTCATGTGTGTTGCATTCTTATAATAGGCTTCATCATCATCATCATTTATTTATATAGCGCCAAGATATTCCGTAGCGCTTTACAATTGGGGACAAACATAGTAAACTAATAAACAAACTGGGTAAAACAGACAAGGAGGTGAGAAGGCCCTGCTCGCAAGCTTACAATCTATTGGATGTATCTAACTCTTTTGTTTATCTTATATATCCTACTATTGCATCCCTTTGTTTACCCCAGCGGCGGTTCCCAAAGTGTGCGCGGCGCCTACCAGGAGTGCCGCGGCACTGTCACAGGGGTTCTGTGGTGCTGTCACAGGGGTGCCGCGGACAGGGAACAAAAAAACAAAAACAACAACTTACCAATCCAGCGGCGCCCGGGACCCAGCATCCTCCTCCCTCCTCACTTCTCACTGAATGTCGGGCGTGACGTCAACAAGCTCAGCTGATTGTTACAATATTTTCTTTGTACATATAACATTATATGTGTTTGTATGTTTTTATTTAATGGGTAACTTGTTTTTCACATGGAGATGTAACAGCACTGTAATTGCTGTCTCTAAAATCATTTGGTAGTCATCTGCCCCCCAGGCAAGTCCTATAGTGGGCTGTCATGGGCTGGTTCACTGGTCTACCTGCATTTATTCTTTTATAATGTTCCTAGTAGGCTGCCGAGTCAAGCCTCGCGCCCCAGGCTAAAATTTGCCAGCCAGCCCCTGATAACACCATCCATCATGGTGCTGTTTTAACCAGAGAGTACCAGAATTTTTAAATGTCACATGTCAATAGAAATAACTTATTTTTAGCATCAATTTGTCAAAGAGGGACATTTGTCTTTTCTTTTTCTAAGTATCCTTTGCTCTCCAGGGTGTCTGTTCATGATAATTGGCTTATCTGGCATAGAAACACAACTTTCTATTGTTTATCAAATGTTTGTTTTGTAGTCCAAGGCACATATTTCATGATGCTGTACATATCTATTTATGATCAACCACTGCTCGTTTAACCATTACACCATGCTGCGGAGGCTAAGAATTTCTTCGTTTACTGATTGTGAATTTATGTCTTCTTGTTCAAATGGTTCTGACCCAGACTGTTTATTCCTATAGACTCTTTATCTTGGTGTACATGATACCTGAATTACTATAGAAATCCTGATTTGATAGCCATAGAATACCCAGAGGATTATATGAAAGAAAATAAATTATAATGTTATTCCACTTAACTTCCACATAGTAAAAATGTGAAAATTGATAGTCACAAAGTCATAAATAATCTTAAATAATCCATTATTTAAACGTTCAGCATATGTATATTTTATTTATACTTTTCACTGTTTAGTATTTGTTTTTTACAGTTTTGCATTTTATAATAGTATATTCCTATCTGCATAAGAAAACACTGAGCATTGTAAATTCTCCTCTATTGTAGATTATAAATTCACAAATTTGCTGTAACCTAAATGTTAGAGAATAGCTTCAACCTTAGTAATAAATTATTCAGATTGCTGCAGTCAGGTTGTTGGTTCTTTTCTTCACTGAGAGCATTTTGTTTATACAACATGATTGAGTCATGACCCTGTGGTCATTTGTGACTTTGTCTTTATAGCTAATGTTTTTGTTTTTTTGGAAGTTTGTTCTCTCTTTTTAACAGCCTTTAAGGTGTTATACTGGAATGCCATCTGGCTTTAACAGAAAAATTGACATTTATATAATAATGCGCAGGACAGATATAATTAACATGTTAGAAATAGAAGTAATATTTGCTTATTCTTTCTAATTTATATATTTTTTACAGATAAAATGCTAATGTTACATTGCATTTCTTGTGTCCACTAAGCTCGCCTAATGAACATCAATCTGTAAAAGATTTACAAATGACAAATGTCCCGATGACATAGTGTTAATAGTTGCAGAAATATGCGTTTCCTTCTGGCAAAATGTATCCATTACAAATATTAGTGGAATTTCTTACCTCTGTACAGTCTGAGGATTCTAGCACTTACGATAGCTGACATAAGAGTGTAACCTCACTTGGGTAGGAGGTGGAATGTTTGCTAAGGGATCAATTCAGCTGGCAGATTTCTGCAGTTGTCAATACTAAATTTAAATTAGTAATTAGACATAAGGGTAAAAATTAATTCTCTATGTTGGCCAATGGTGTCAATTTAAATCTGGATCCTCTCTATCCATGCCTGCCCATGTTATGATGTTAAGTGAGATTATCAATTGCTGGGACAAAGCCCAAACCCGCTGTGAGAATATTTTTTATATATGTGGAATATAACAGATCAAGTAAGGACAAAGTGCTTCAATAAATCCAAGGATTGCATTGATCAGCTATGTATTGAACAATGGTGGATAAGTACTAAAGGTTTTCATAAATGGTTTTATTAATGAGAAGTTTTGTTTTTCTTTTTTTTTTTTTACTTTTGTTTTACAGCTTTATACTGAACAGGCTAGAGTTACCAACAACATAGCAGATGGATTTTAAAGGTACTAGGTTAGGCCAGTAGGCTTATGACAAGTTTTTTTTGTCTAATATATTGTCAAATCTATACAAACGTTTGCAAATTGATGAACATTTTCAAAAGGTTTGAAAGCTTCTACAAAGGTTTGAGCCTGTTTGAGTAAATTCCAAACTGTTTAAAAAGTCTAGCACCTGATCATGTTTGACATTCGATGAGCATGCTTTGCAAACCAGTCTGCTCTATGTCTAGGATGTTAAGTTCCAGGAGACTGCATGATCCTCCAAGGAGCTGGCTACAAATTACAAATGAACAGTGTCAAGGTAGTCAAACCAAATTCGGTATGATCAAATGTCTAACTAGCTCTCATGTTGAGACCATCTCTACAGCCTAACACTAGCTGGAATATCAGCTAGTATTACATTACTCTTCATTTCATCTAATAGTTCTAAGGTGGAGTGGAGGAATAGATTGTGTTCCCCTCGAACATACTAGCCATCTCTCAATTGGTGTACTCCCACATGATATCACAATGCCCTCATTGCATTACCTGACACCTGTCACGGGCACTAGGAGTCTTTACCCAGTATCACCCGCTGATGGTCTTATCAGAGCAGTAGAGTTGGTATATGATACTCTGATGGCAGGGTGATAATGGAACTGGAAACAGCAGATGGTTAGAGAATGCTCAGAAAGTCTATGACTAGCAGCACTGGTAAACAATAGGTAACTGAACACGAGGATCTGGATGGACAAGGGCACGTGAGGGTAGTCAGTGGTCTGCGCACGGCAAGTTGTACCACTGCTATAGTGAGAAGAATGTCCAGGAATAATAAGGAGGTGGAAGTCAGCGGTCTGCGTATAGCAAGTTGTACCGCTGTCTGTAGTGAAGGAATGGAATCCAGGTGAAGGTAACGGGGAAGTCAGTGGTCTGCGAGTAGCAAGTTGTACCACTGCTTATGTGAGAGGATATATGCAACTGGTGACACAGGGAAACAGGAATCAGTGGTCTGCCTCTAGCAAGTTGTACCACTGAATATATATGTGAGGAAGGACACGAGGAGATAAATGCTATGCAGAGTCTTCACGGGTACACTGAACTTGATCCCACGTTGAACTGCACACAATGATAATAATGAATGAACAGCACTGCACAGATAAACAAAGTCACTCAAATAGTCCAGCAAAAGGAAACACAGTCAATAATAGCAATAGTCTCAGAGGATGGAAACTCCGGAGGAGAACAACTCAGTCCAGATGGATATGCAATACACCAGCACAGTCAATGAGAAGTATGCATACCGTGGTTCAGATGAGCAGGCTGTTAGAGATAGCTGCAGGGATACCTGAGCGGCCGGGAACAGACGAGATGCGAAGTCCTTGCAGAATGGAAGCGGCAGGTAGGTGCAGCGCACTGTAGGTAGGCCAGCAAGGATGACAAATACTCAGGAAGCAGTAGTATATTGAAGAGAACAGCAGGAGACCACGGGAGAGTTGAAGCGATGTAGCAAAGCTGGAAGCCGAGGAGCGTAGACTCGATGCAACAGGCGAGTTGACACAAATGGACACACTGTAGAAGCAGTAGGCAGCGGGTCAGCTGACGGCAGGTAGAATGCAGACTGGAGCGCTGAGACGAGCAGACTCTGTAGACACGCTGAAGTAGCGAACAGGAATCAGCTGGAACAGTAGCGATGTAACACAGGAGAGTTTGCAGTAATCTGTAACTGTAGATACACGGAGGCAGCGGATAGGAATCAGCTGCTGGAGTCACGATGAAACACAGAAGAGTTTGCAGTAATCTGTAGCTGTAGATACACGGAGGCAGCGGATAGGAATCAGCTGCTGGAGTCACGATGAAACACAGGAGAGTTTGCAGTAATCTGTAGCTGTAGATACACGGAGGCAGCGGATAGGAATCAGCTGCTGGAGTCACGATGAAACACAGGAGAGTTTGCAGTAATCTGTAGCTGTAGATACACGGAGGCAGCGGATAGGAATCAGCTGCTGAAGACACTAGGAACACGAGGAATAGAAGTGGTCTGGAAACCACAAACGGCAAACAGGAATCAGCATCAGCTGAACACACGAGCAGGCACTGGAACACCTTCAGAGACTCATGAGGAATGAGACTCCAAGATCAGGCAACGTGGTATTGACCACAGGTGCTTAATATAGGGAGTGTTGCCTGATCAGCCAATTAAGTTAAAGGAACAGAACTAAAGGTTAAAAGGGACTGCACATGCGCAGTACCTCATAATAATGGAAGGACACGGTTCCTAGCTACCTTAGAAGTAGCACTCACAGTCCGGTGAGTGACAGTACCCCCCCCGTTTAAAGGTGGGCACAGAACACCTGGAACCGGGTTTGTCCGGAAATTTGGTATAGAACTTCTTCAAGAGAGCTGGAGCGTTGAGATCTTCAGCTTTGATCCATGAACGCTCCTCAGGACCAAAGCCTTTCCAATGCACGAGGAAACAAAGAACTCCACGCGAAATTTTAGCATCCAAAACCTGAGTAATCTCAAAGTCTTCCTCCTGATGAACTTGAAGTGGCCGTGGTGCTGAAGGAGGGATCGAGAAACGGTTGATGATGAGAGGTTTGAGCAAGGAAACATGGAAGGCGTTGGAAATACGAAGGCTCTTGGGAAGTAAAAGTTTGAAGCAAACTGGATTAATAACTTGAATGATCCTATATGGACCAATAAAACGGGGAGCAAATTTCATGGATGGAACCTTCAATCGAATATTCTTAGTAGATAGCCACACCCGGTCTCCGACTTTCAATGGTGGAATAGCCGTCTCTTTTTATCCGCAAAAGACTTATATCTGGCAGATGTCTTCTTTAAACAGGTTTTTACCTGAGCCCAAATATTTTTGAAGGTTTGACACAAAGTCTCAACAGCAGGAACTTGGGTGGGCGGGAGGGCAGGAAATTCCGGGAAAGACGGATGGTGACCATAAACCACAAAGAATGGAGTTTTAGATGATGACTCGTGGTACATGTTGTTATGAGCAAATTCAGCCCAAGGAAGTAATTCTACCCAGTTGTCTTGATTGGCTGACGAGAACATCCTTAAGAAAGTCTCAAGATCTTGGTTGACTCTTTCAGTTTGTCCGTTCGATTGGGGATGGTAGGAAGATGAGAGTGCCAACCGTATGCCCAAGGTCTTGCAAAGGGCCCTCCAGAATCTGGAAACGAATTGTACTCCTCTATCTGACACGATCTCGGACGGACATCCATGGATACGGAAAATTTCTCTAATGAAATGTTCAGCCAGGGTAGAAGAAGAAGGTAAGCCAGACAAGGGAACGAAATGCGCCATCTTTGAAAATCTATCCACCACTACCCAAATGGTGTTGCAATTCTTACTAGGAGGAAGCTCAGTAACAAAGTCCATACTAATATGGGTCCAAGGTTTAGATGGAATGGGTAGTGGCTGAAGCAACCCCGCTGGAGTTCTGCGGGGGGTTTTGAACTGGGAGCATAAATCGCATGTCGCGATAAACTCTTTGACATCTCTCCTCATAGAAGGCCACCAATAACTTCGAGAGAGGATTTCAAAGGTCTTGCGTTCACCAGCGTGTCCAGAGAAACGAGAAGAGTGAAACCATGAAAGGAATTTTTTCCTAAGAGCAGGAGGCACGAGGGTCTTCCCAAATGGTAGCACTTTAGTGGAAGAAGCAGCCAGAGAAACACATTTGGGGTCTAATATAAAGTGGTTAGGATTCTCTTCAACGTCTAAGGACGCCACGAAGGCTCGAGATAGAGAGTCTGCTTTTTTATTCTTTGCAGCTGGTTTGAAGGTTATGATTAGATCAAAACGGGAAAAGAAAAGAGACCATCTTGCCTGATGAGGATTTAAACATTGAGCAGACTGTAGGTATGACAAATTTTTATGATCCGTAAAAATTGTCACCGGATGACGAGCTCCCTCTAACAAATATCTCCACTCCTCCAATGCTACTTTAATAGCCAGCAACTCCTTGTCCCCGATGGTGTAATTCTTCTCCGCAGGCAGAAGACCCCGAGAGTAAAAGGCACAAGGATGGAACTTTTGTTTCCTCCGATTTCTGGGAGAGAATGGCTCCTAAACCAACATTAGAGGCGTCTACTTCTAGGAAGAAGGGAAGCATCACATCAGGCTGTCGAAGGATGGGAGCAGAGGAGAAGGACTCTTTAAGAAATTGAAAGGCTTGGAGAGCCTCAGATGACCATTGCTTAGTATTGGCCCCTTTACGAGTTAGAGCCACAATGGGAGATGCAATTGAAGAGAAGTCTTGAATGAAGCGTCTATAGTAGTTGGCGAAACCTAAAAAACGCTGAATGGCCCGAAGAGTAGTTGGCTGAGGCCAAAGTAACACAGCATTCACCTTCTCTGGATCCATTTGTAGACCAACTACGGAAACAATATAGCCCAAAAATGGAATCTGGGGCAACTCAAATGAACATTTTTCTAATTTACAGAATAATGAATTTTTCCGGAGTCTGGAAAGAACTTCGGCCACGTGTTGGTGATGTGAAGGCAGGTCTTGGGAAAAGATGAGTATGTCGTCCAGATATACTACGACACATACATATAACAAGTCCCGAAAGATCTCATTAATGAAGCCCTGGAAAACAGCAGGGGCATTACATAACCCGAAGGGCATTACTAAATATTCATAATGCCCATCTCTGGTGTTAAAAGCTGTTTTCCATTCGTCACCGGACCTGATTCTAATCAAATTGTAGGCACCACGAAGATCCAACTTAGTAAAAATCCGGGCTCCCTTGATCCGATCAAACAACTCAGTAATCAGAGGAATGGGGTACCGATTTTTGATAGTGATAGCATTAAGTCCACGAAAATCTATGCAGGGGCGTAATGATCCATCTTTCTTCTTCACGAAAAAGAACCCAGCTCCAGCGGGAGAAGTAGAAGGTCGAATAAATCCTCGCTGGAGATTCTCTTGGATGTATTCAGCAGTAGCCTGAGTCTCAGGTAATGAAAGTGGATAAACACGACCCCTAGGTGGAATCTTGCCAGGTAACAGGTCAATCGGACAATCCCATGAACGATGAGGGGGAAGACGTTCAGACTGAGCTTTATCAAAGACGTCGGCAAATGAAGCATACTGAGGAGGAAGTCCCGGTGAGGAAGGTGAAATGGAGGTTTGCTGTATTCTACGAGGAACAACACGAGAAAGACAATGTTGGTTGCATTCAGGTCCCCAAGACGTAACTTGAGGAGTGCGCCAGTCAATCTGGGGAGAATGACATTGAAGCCATGGAAGGCCTAAAACAATCGGACTTGTAGTAACAGGAAGGATTAAAAATGAAATTTCTTCTCGGTGTAGAACACCAATCTGAAGGGTCACTGAAGATGTACTTTGGGTGATGAGACCGTTGATAATACGTGATCCATCGATAGCAGTCACCGTAACAGGAGTCTTCAGGGTAATCACTGGTAGGGACCATTGATTTACAAGGGATTCAGAAATGAAATTTCCCGCAGCTCCTGAATCAATTAGAGCTTGGGACTCAAAAGACTTAGTAGCAAATGAAATGGTAACGTCAAATGCACAGATTTTTGATTTCGTAGAAGATGGAGAGGACTCCAGGGACCCTAACTTCACCTCTCCAGAACTAGTTAGGGCCTGGCATTTCCCGATTTTTTGGGGCATGCCTGGAGCATATGTGTGGCATCATCACAATAGATACAAAGTCTATTCTTAATTCTTCGATTCCTCTCTGCAGAGGTTAGTTTGGAACGTCCAATCTCCATCGGTATTACCGGAGTTGAAGCAGGACGAATTTGAGAAGTGGGATGAAGAGATGTTTTAGCGGAAGTAGTTCTTTCAGAGTCCCTCTCACGAAATCTGAGATCCACATGATGACAAAGAGAAATCAAATTTTCTAAAGACGTAGGGAGTTCTTGAGTAGTCAGTGCGTCTTTAATTTTGTCCGAGAGCCCCTGCCAGAAGGCGGCAATTAACGCTTCAGTGTTCCACTGAAGCTCAGAGGCTAAGATCCTAAATTGAATGACGTACTGTCCTACTGTACGTGAACCCTGTCGTAAACGTAGAATGCTGGAGGCAGTGGAAATAACACGACCTGGTTCATCGAATACATTACGAAACATGGAAATAAATTTGGCACTATCCTGTAACAACGGATCATTTCTTTCCCACAGAGGGGAAGCCCATGCGAGAGCTTGTCCGGAGAATAATGAGATGAGATAGGCCACTCTGGAACGATGAGTCGAAAAGTTTTGAGGTTGGAGCTCAAAATGTACTGAGCATTGGTTGAGGAAACCTCTACATGTTTTGGGATCTCCATCATACTTTGACGGAGTTGGCAGGTGAAGCGTGGAAGCCGTAGACACCTGGGATGGCACTGGGGAAACGGAGGAAAGCACAGGAGCATCAACGGAAGGTGTAATATTCTGCCCAGACGTTCTTTAGGAGACTAACGTCTGGTAACATTGTAGTAATAGTTGTTGACGAACATCCTGTTGTTCCACCCGGGTGACCAGATGCTGCAGCATCTCTTTAGCTGTGGGTTCCGAATCTGGGTCTGTCATGGCCTGATCTTACTGTCACGGGCACTAGGAGTCTTTACCCAGTATCACCCGCTGATGGTCTTATCAGAGCAGTAGAGTTGGTATATGATACTCTGATGGCAGGGTGATAATGGAACTGGAAACAGCAGATGGCTAGAGAATGCTCAGAAAGTCTATGACTAGCAGCACTGGTAAACAATAGGTAACTGAACACGAGGATCTGGATGGACAAGGGCACGTGAGGGTAGTCAGTGGTCTGCGCACGGCAAGTTGTACCACTGCTATAGTGAGAAGAATGTCTAGGAATAATAAGGAGGTGGAAGTCAGCGGTCTGCGTATAGCAAGTTGTACCGCTGTCTGTAGTGAAGGAATGGAATCCAGGTGAAGGTAACGGGGAAGTCAGTGGTCTGCGAGTAGCAAGTTGTACCACTGCTTATGTGAGAGGATATATGCAACTGGTGACACAGGGAAACAGGAATCAGTGGTCTGCCTCTAGCAAGTTGTACCACTGAATATATATGTGAGGAAGGACACGAGGAGATAAATGCTATGCAGAGTCTACACGGGTACACTGAACTTGATCCCACGTTGAACTGCACACAATGATAATAATGAATGAACAGCACTGCACAGATAAACAAAGTCACTCAAATAGTCCAGCAAAAGGAAACACAGTCAATAATAGCAATAGTCTCAGAGGATGGAAACTCCGGAGGAGAACAACTCAGTCCAGATGGATATGCAATACACCAGCACAGTCAATGAGAAGTATGCATACCGTGGTTCAGATAAGCAGGCTGTTAGAGATAGCTGCAGGGATACCTGAGCGGCCGGGAACAGACGAGATGCGAAGTCCTTGCAGAATGGAAGCGGCAGGTAGGTGCAGCGCACTGTAGGTAGGCCAGCAAGGATGACAAATACTCAGGAAGCAGTAGTATATTGAATAGAACAGCAGGAGACCACGGGAGAGTTGAAGCGTTGTAGCAAAGCTGGAAGCCGAGGAGCGTAGACTCGATGCAACAGGCGAGTTGACACAAATGGACACACTGTAGAAGCAGTAGGCAGCGGGTCAGCTGACGGCAGGTAGAATGCAGACTGGAGCGCTGAGACGAGCAGACTCTGTAGACACGCTGAAGTAGCGAACAGGAATCAGCTGGAACAGTAGCGATGTAACACAGGAGAGTTTGCAGTAATCTGTAACTGTAGATACACGGAGGCAGCAGATAGGAATCAGCTGCTGGAGTCACGATGAAACACAGAAGAGTTTGCAGTAATCTGTAGCTGTAGATACACGGAGGCAGCGGATAGGAATCAGCTGCTGGAGTCACGATGAAACACAGGAGAGTTTGCAGTAATCTGTAGCTGTAGATACACGGAGGCAGCGGATAGGAATCAGCTGCTGGAGTCACGATGAAACACAGGAGAGTTTGCAGTAATCTGTAGCTGTAGATACATGGAGGCAGCGGATAGGAATCAGCTGCTGAAGACACTAGGAACACGAGGAATAGAAGTGGTCTGGAAACCACAAACGGCAAACAGGAATCAGCATCAGCTGAACACACGAGCAGGCACTGGAACACCTTCAGAGACTCATGAGGAATGAGACTCCAAGATCAGGCAACGTGGTATTGACCACAGGTGCTTAATATAGGGAGTGTTGCCTGATCAGCCAATTAAGTTAAAGGAACAGAACTGAAGGTTAAAAGGGACTGCACATGCGCAGTACCTCATAATAATGGACGGACACGGTTCCTAGCTACCTTAGAAGTAGCACTCACAGTCCGGTGAGTGACAACACCTCTAATAAAGAACTATTGTTGATAACATGGCCATGAGCCATATTATTAAGGACATATATGTATGTCTCTTTTATCTATATTTAGTGGATGGCAAATTGTTGTTATAGTTAATGTTCTCTGATATAATCAGTCACAATAGACAAGCAGTTTGGACCAAGTTCTGGCACACAACAAAATAGTTTTACATCAATATTTTACAAAATAGTTTTACATTACTTATAGACTAGTTTTCTTAAACACTAGTAGTGGAAAGGTCAGCCTTTATATATAAAGTGATAAAGTTGTACAGTATTACAAAAATCTATACCCCAATGAGATATTTAGTAAACCCTGCCAACAAGAACATATCCGGATCCATCTGTGTGTTCCCAGTTGGCCTTAATAAGAACTTACAATTATGTAATTAGCCCTCTTCTCCATTATTATATCCATTTTCAATAATTCCCTGGATGCAGATTTGCTTTCCCTCTATTTATAATCACTTTCCGTTTTCAATATATTGACTGAGAAAAATGACTAAATGTAATTAGCCTGTGTCTACATGGTTGAACATATTTTCATTCACATTCTTTTTGCAGAAAGTAGCAATTTAAAGTATTACTTCTTTGTTGAGCCTGTTGCTGTATATCGCTATATATAATTATTTAATATATGAAAAACATACTTTTTCGAAATGTATTCATCAGTCGACCTTTTGTGACAATGTTGTTTCTTCAATTTTCTAACCCACATCACCATTTTTCACCAGTTTTTCCTCTGATTGCCATTTTCTCTTTTTTTTAAATTTTTACCAAAACACCATAGCTGAGCAGAAACCAAATAGGGCTTTAGACAGTATAAGAATAAGCCCTCATGATCATCATCAACATTTTTTATGTAGCGCCAGCAAATTCCATAGTGTTTTATAATTGGGAGCAAACATTAATAAAACAATACTGGGTAATACATACAGACAGAGAGGTAAGAGAGCCCTGCTTGCAAGCTTACAACCTATGGGACAATGGGAGTTTGAAACACAAGGGTACATGTTACATCACATTGCACATTGGTCCAGCTAGAATGCAAAGGTAAAAAGTATTGAGTAGGCTGTGTGATCAGTCATGCAGCAATGTTGGTCAGAGGGTTGTTGTCTTATGTTAGCTGTGTAGAGGGTGGTAATTTGGTAACCTCAGGAGATTAAAATGCTGGTTGAGGAATACCATAAACTTGTCTGAAGAGGTGGGTTTTCAGAGAATGCTTGAAGGTTTGAAGACTAGAGGAAAGTTTTATTGTGCGAGGGAGGGAATTCCACTAAGTGGGTGCAGCCCAAAAAAAGGCCTATAACCAAGAATGGGAGGATGTGATGACAGTAGAAGAGAGACGCAGATCTTGTGCAGAATGGAGGTGTCAAGTTGGGAGAATTTTATATTGGATTTGTTGAAAATTTGGCAACCAATGTAAAGACTGACAGAGAAGCTCTCAGCAGATGAAGAACAGTTTGCAAGGAAAATCAATCTAGCCGCTGTGTGCAAATTAGATTGTAGAGTTTCAAGTCTGATTTTGGGAAGACCAGAAAGGAGGGAATTGCAATAGTCGATGCGGGAGATGATGAGTGCATGAATTAAGTATTTTGCAGTGTCTTATGTTAGATATGTGCATATTCTGGAAATGTGGTATGTAGCATGATTTAGATATAGAGTCAATGTGGGGAACTAAAGATAGTTGTGAGTCAAGGATTACACCTAGGCAGCTAGCTTGCGGGGTTGGATTTATGGTCATGTTGTCAACAGAAATAGATATGCCAGGCAGGAAGCTTCTGTTTTTGGGTGGGAATATTATTAATTAAGTTTTTGAAAGATTGAGTTTGAGTTGACGAGAAGACATCCAAGATGAAATGGCAGAAAGACAGTCAGTAACGCGAGACAACACAGATGGTGAGAGATCAGGAGAGGATAGATAGATTTGTGTATCATTCACATAGAGATGATACTGAAATCCAGAGCTTATTAGTTTTCCAGGAGAAGTGGTGTAGATAGAGAATAGCAGAGGACCTAGGACTGAGTCTTTTGGTACTCCAACTGATAAAGGAAGCGGAGCAGTGGTGGATCCAAAGAAATTAACACTGAAAGAGTGATTAGATAGGTAGGATGAGAACCAGGATAGGACAGTGCCTTCAAAACCTAAGAATTGTAACGTTTGTATGAGGAGAGAGTGGTCAACAGTGTCAAATGCAGCAGAGAGATCCAGGAGAATTAGAAGAGAGTGATGGCCTTCAGTTTTTGCTGTGATCAAATCATTGACAACCTTGGTCAGCGCAGTCTCTGTGGCGTGTTGAGAATGAAATCCTGACTGAAGAGAATCCAGTAGGTTGTTTGCTGTAAGAAAGTGTGTGAGGCAAGTGTAGGGAATTCTCTCGAGAAGCTTGAAAGGGCCAGGGGAGCTGAGAGATGGGGCGGTAATTTGAGAGAGAGTTTTGGTCAGAATTTTGTTTTTCCAGAATAGGAGTAATCACTGCATGCTTGAATAGTGATGGAAAAATACCAGTAGAGGAGAGAGATTACAGATTTTAGTTAGAAGTGAAATGAGCACAGGAGACAGGGACCTGCCAGTTAGTGAGGGTATGGGATTAAGAGGACAGGAGGTAGAGTAGGAAGATAAGAAGAGAGTAAAAACTTCCTCTTCATATGTTGGATCAAATGAAGAGAGAGTGTCAGAGGATGCTACTAAGGAATTGAAATGATTGCTTGTCGAGGGAGATGATACCATTTCAAGTCTGATCTTATCAATTTTGTCCTTGAAATAGGTAGCAAGATCCTGGGGACTGATGGTAGTCGGAGGGTTTGGGGTGGGAGTGTTTAGAAGAGATTTAAATGTGTTAAAAAAAGGTTTTTGGGGTTAGAAGCTTGTGCATAGATGAGAGATTGGTAGTATGTTTGTTTTACAGTTTCCAGAGCATCTGATAAGAGTGGTAGAAAGCAGTATATGTGATGAAATCATTAGAGATACAAGATTTACGCCAGTGACATTCTGTTTTATGTGAAAGTTTTTGTAGAGTTTGTTTTACTTTAGTGTGCCACGGTTGGCAACGAAGTCTACACGGAGTATGACAGGTCGCCGGAGTCACTTGATCAAGAGCAGTTACTAGAGTTTGGTGAAAATGAGATACTGTCCTATCAGGAGAGGAAAATGTAGAAATTGGGGAGAGGAGGTGTTGAAGAGAGGTGGAAAACTGTTGAAAATCAATAGTGTTAATATTCCTGTGGATGTGAGGACACTTGGAAGAGCTTGACAGTGGGGTGGGAGGGATTAGCACCCTTCTGGTGCAAATCCTTGACGTGAAAATTATATGTCATTCACACGCTCTAAGATCACCCTATGCTTGCTTTTCTCTAAAGTATGGCATAATTTTTATGTAATGAGATTTCTGAGCATATCTAACATTGATGTTTGACATATATCCATCTTATCATATAACACATATGCATTAATACTACCCTTACTCCCTGCATTGAGCAGATTATTGATTGCAAATAATGAGCAATTATCCCATCTAATCTGCCCATTCCAAAGCTTATGTTTAACCACTTCCTGACTGGTAACCACAGGGCTGGTGGAAAGCGGGGTAAGCAAGGTAGGGTGAGGGGGCACGCCATGTCTGAGAGGCGCTTCGCTATGCCTGCCTTCCCTGCTTGTCTACTCCACCGGCTCACTAAAAAAAAATTCTGATGGCTGCTTTCACCACCGGCAGCAGCGCCCTCCACCCCTCTGACTGTCAGGCATGACATCATCACGCCCCGACACAGTCAGTGAGGAGCTGCACAGACAGGAGCCAGAAGAGAAAAGAATGGAGGTGAAGCAGTGTAATGACAGGGGCACAGGTTGATGAAGGGGGCACAGGATGATGGAAGAGGCACAAGATGATGGAGGGGCCATTATGAACAAATAATTTATAAAAGAGGACGGTGCAAACATATTTTTTTGGGGGGTCGCCTGACATGCCAGCACCGACCCTGGGTATTCATACATAACTGGCAGCCTACATGTCAATGAATCCTGAACTGCCTTTTATATATGCCATTGGATGGTAGAGGTTAAGACGTTCTAACATAGTCTAAGTAGAGTAAGGGTGTGTTCTTGCAATTTTTATACAGTTTCAGGTCTCTAGAGAAATTGCGTTCGGTTTCACTGTATCATTTGCACCAGCTACAGGACTGGTGTAAGTACAAGATGATGATGATGATGGAACTATCATTATCTCCATGGCTCGGATTGGATGATTACCAAATCACCTACATGGGTGACACCACTGCAATAATCAGGCACATATGATAATTGAGTACACAATGGTTTGTGAAATTTCGTTACCATTACAAAGCACTGCTTTGCTATACGAGAGGTAGTTTAAAATATATTCCTTTTTTTACATTTTAGTACGCATGTGTCACATTGAATTCCTGTTAGTACGCATAGAACCTTACAATAATGCACCTGAACATTGCTGCACATTATACATTTTATTTATCTGAATCATGTATTCACTTGAAAAAATAGGGATTATAGATATCGCATCAGTCATGTATTTAAAAATAACAGCAGAAATGTTTGTTTATTTCTCTGTTATTTAGAAACAACTACAAAGTAACAATATTGTGATGGAAAGCAGATATTTAACTATATCACAGACACTAATAAAAATATGACATATGCACTTCTTTTATTTTAAGTACTTTTTTGTATTAAATTTCTATAATCCAATGACAAACATATTTCTGGTCAAATTATTAATTTTTTTAATCCCCCCCACCACCCAAAAATGACCAATGGAAACATTTATCCCTTCAAGTTGTTAAAGACATTCAACTCCAGCAGAGTCAGCATCTCCTCCAATGGCAGCAGCTTCCACACCATCACTACTCTATGGAGCGTGTCCTCAGGCCAACCTCTTTGGAATGTCAGATGCTTAGGTTCTATGCCTCTATAGACTCCCACCTCATGTCATCCCGGACACTCTTGCTCTTGTGCAGAATGATCAACATCCGAGCATCTATTGTACTGCTGACTAAATTGTTGGTGGTGTTACATATTTGTGTGCTTCTGGCTCATTCCAGAGCACAAGTAGTGTTGTAGCAGGTTTGTCCCAGCCCTCCCCAAGTCATGTAGGGAAGGTGGTGCTGCGGACCTTCCTGTCCTGCGCATTAGTACGTTTATTTATCTGCCTTGTGAATCAACAATACTGTCAGCTTGCTGGGTTCCTGCACATCATAGGGGCAGTAGATGGTATACATGTTGCCTTGATACCAAAGGGAAGAAATAAACATATTTTTTCAGAATAGAAGACATTTTCAAACCATCAATGTTCAGGTGACTGATGATGCATCTCTGCTCATTCACAGCCTGGTTGCCAAATTCCCAGGCAGCATCCATGATTCATTTGTCATGAGGCAATCAGGTATATGGCGTAAATTATCTCAGAGACAAGGAGGAGATGCTACATGACAATAGGTAGCATGTAACTTAGGGTTATTTACATAATAATCTCTAAGGTCCCTTTACCAAAAACATTTATTTGAAAAATTAATGTGCCTATCATTCTTGCATTACAAGTCATTATCTGCTTTTACATTTTGCCTTTTGTGCCATCTTATACTTGCCTGAGAGGTTTATGGAACTAGAAATGTATAATGTTGGCATCCTGATGTAGCGTTTAGTGTTATTTTTAATATTTCTGTGTGTTCTCTTATTTTTTAAATATGTAATATGTTCTAATAATTTGATTTCTTCTCACCTAGGCGATAGCACATACCCTTTTCACCATTGGCTCTTCACTCCTATATTAAAATCACACATAGAGCAAGAATTTGTATACATTTCCACACATACCTGTCATGGAGTACACGGGTGATCTTTGCATCCCCCGGATCTGCTCAGTTTGACACTACTCTACCCAAAGGCATGGAGTCTAATGAAGTAGATGGTCTTCGCCAGGAAACCCCGTAAGGAGGTATGGTCTTTGTAGCCCCTGCACCGCAGGTTGGGGCCCCTTGGGTGACCAGACAGACCTACTAGGAGAGTAGAGAACAGAGAGATGGTTGCTAATGGTAACAGGGAACTGTGGAGAGAGCTCGAGGAAGAAACACTGGACGGGTGCACCGACAAGACTTATCCCGTCATCTTCAGTCCGGATGTCTGCTTCCTGATGAGGATCCATGACGACTCTTCTGTGAACCGACTTAAACCAATCCCGAAGAAGGAAGACTCTGGCGCGACTTCATGACATCACTGACATAGGTCTTGGAGCAGGAAAGTGGCCACTGGACACTTAGAGATGGTTTTATATGGAAATATAGCATGAAATATTCATAGAAGAGCAGGAGCATGTATATCAGAAGCGTTAACCCATGAGCATTCCTCAGGACCGAAGCCCCTTCAATCCACCAGATACTTGACTACGCCACTGGATGTCTTTGAACCAAGGATTTGTGTAATTTCAAACTACTCCTTTCGTTGAAAGTAGGGTACCAGGGAGGAAGATGTTGTAGCAGAGAATCTATTGATGATCAGAGGCTTGAGAAGGGAAATGTGGAAAGAATTGGAAATACGGAGCAAGGTAGGAAGCTGTAATTTATAGCACACAGAGTTGATAACACGTAGAATCTTATAAGGTCCAATGAATCGAGGAGCAAATTTCATTGACGGGACTTTGAGAGGAATGTTCCAGGTGGAGAGCCACACCTTGTCTCCTACTGAGTTCAGGAACTGCCCGATGTTTTTTGTCCACAAATACTTTATAGCTGTTGCAGCATATCTTGAGACAGGTAACAACTCGAGACCATATAGCAGCAAAATCTTGAAGAAGAACCTCAACAGCACGAATTCGGGTGGGTTGGAGATCAGAGAATTTGGGGCGCATAGGATGTAACCCACAAAGAATGGTGTAGAAGAAGTAGACTCATGAAATAAGTTGTTGTGAGTGTATTTGGCCAGGGCAGGAGGTTAACCCAGTTGTCCTGATTAGAGGAAGAAAATATCCTGGGAAAGGTTTCACGATCTTGGTTTACTCTCTCCATTTGTCCATTAGATTGTGGGTGATATGCAGAGGAGAAACTTAGTTGAATGTTGAAACTCTTGCAAGAGGCACACCAAAACTTGGAGATAAATTGAACTCTTCCATCTGAAACAATCTCTCGAGTACAGCCATTGAGGTGGAAAACTTCTTTAATGAAATGTTGTGCCAAAACTCAGGAGGAAGGAAGACCCATAAGAGAAATGAAATGGGCCATCTTTGAAAAGTGATCCACCACGACCCAAATGGTATTAAATGCGCTACTGGGTGGAAGATCAGTGACAACGTCCATGCTGATATGTGTCCAAGGTTTGTAAGGTACAGGAAGAGGTAATAACATACCCATGGGAGTCAGACGAGGAGATTTGTATTGGGCACAGATTTTGCAAGCAGTCACAAATTCTTTAACGTCAGACCAGAGGGAGGGCCACAAATAGGTTTGAGAAATGACCTCATATGTCTTTGAGGAATCCAGCGTATCTGGTAAATCTGGAGGCATGGTACCACCGAAGGAGTCTCTTTCGGAGAGAAGAAGGAACAAAGATCTTTTTAGGAGGAGGCATAGGAAGCACAGAAAGAGCTAGTAAACACTTGGGATCCAAAATGGGATTGAATGAAGGTGAGTCAGAATCTTGGCTAGAGTCGAAGGCCTGGGAAAGAGCATCCTCTTTCTTGTTGAAATGACCTGGGTTGTAAGTCTGAGGCTGAAGCAGGAGAAAAAGAGTGACCAGCGAGCCTGACGGGGAGTGAGACATTGAGCCATTTGAAGATACAAGAGGTTCTTATGGTCTGTAAAGATAGTAACTACCCGCTGATCTCCCTCCAGGAGATAGTGTCATTCTGAGACAGTAGTTCTTTATCGCCTATGGTATAATTCCGTTCGGCTGGTAGAAATTTGTGAGAGAAGAAGGTGCAGGGTAGGAGTTTATTCGCCCCATCCATCTTCTTAACATAAAAGAAGCTTGCCCCAGTGGGTGAAATAGAAGGTCTGATGATTCCTTTATAGAGATTTTCTTTGTTATAATCTGTCAAGGCTTGAGTCTCGGGTTGGGAGAGAGGGTAAACACGCCCCCTAGGGGTTTTTCTTCCTGGTAGTAGATCTATGGGCAGCACGGGGGTTAGCACTTCTGCCTTACCAAACTGGGGTCATGAGCTCAATTCCCGACCATGGGCCTGATTCATTAAGGATCTTAAATGAAGAGGTATCTTATTCCAATCTCCTGGACAAAACCATGTTACAATGCAAGGGGTGCAAACTAGTTTTCTGTTTTGCACATGAGTTAAATAATGACTGTTTTTTCATGTAGCACACAAATGTCAACTTTAAATTTCAGTGTACAAATAAGCTGTGAAGCGATGAGCTGCAGGACTCAGAAGGACTGACTTATACGTGTCAGACGCCTGTCTCGGCTGCTCAGCCCACAAAAACCTTATTGGTCCATTTGCCATATCTCAAATTATCAATCCAGTCTCCTACAAACTCGCTTTACCTCCTTCCCTCAGGATCCACAACACTTTCCACATCTCCCTGTTGAAACCCCTGGTCCTCAATGAATTCTTCAAAGAACCAGTTGCTTCTCCACCCATTAAGACCTCCCTGGGGGAGGAGTATAAAGTAGAACGAATTTTGAGGGTCCGTTCCATTCGTGGTAATCTTCAGTACTTGGTACACTGGAAGGGTTACGGTCCCGAGGAGAGATCCTGGGTTCCTGAAGCTCATCTTCATGCCCCCCATCTCCTTGCAAGATTTCTGAAGAAGACCAACCCTTCGGTTGGGGAGAGAGAGGGAGGGGGTACTGTCAGGCGCCGTCCCCGCTGTTCTTCCACTCGGCGGGGACGGATGCCTGTCTCGGCCGCTCATCCCACAAAAATCTTATTGGACCATTTGCCATATCTCAAATTATCAATCCAGTCTCCTATAAACTCGCTTTACCTCCTTCCCTCAGGATCCACAACACTTTCCACATCTCCCTGTTGAAACCCCTGGTCCTCAATGAATTCTTCAAAGAGCCAGTTGCTCCTCCACCCATCAAGACCTCCCTAGGGGAAGAGAATGAAGTAGAACGAATTTTGAGGTTCCGTTCCATTCGTGGTAATCTTCAGTACTTGGTACACTGGAAGGGTTGCGGTCCCGAGGAGAGATCCTGGGTTCCTGAAGCTGGTCTTCATGCCCCCCATCTCCTTGCAAGATTTCTGAAGAAGACAAACCCTTCGGTTGGGCAGAGAGAGGGAGGGGGTACTGTCAGGTGCCGTCCCCGCTGTTCTTCCACTCGGCGGGGACGGACGCCTGTCTGGGCCCCTCTGCCCGGTCTGTTGCCGGCCAACAGGAATGTCGCACCCCCAAGCTCCGTCGGGCGCATGTGCCCAGCCCAGTCCCGTTGCTATGCAATTGGACGCAAAGTATCGGCACAGGAGTGCCTGATTATCCTATCACTTCCTGTCTTCTATTTAAACCTGGCTCTGGCGCCATTAGGATGCCAGAGTAACAGGTTATCTGCCTCTAGCTCCACTGTGTTTGCTCCTCCATTTGTGACCCGGTTTCCTCGACCATTCTTCGGATTCTGTCTCCCTGTTGTGACCCGGCTTGCTGACTATCCTCCTTTCTGTGTGCCCCACTGTGTTTCTGCGACCTTGGCTAGTTTGACGATTCTCCTGGATTCCCCCTTTTGTACCTCGCATACCGATTGGCTTGACCTGGACCACTTCATTCGCTACAGCGGCAACTGACTAATAGGACCGCGACCTGCGTACCCTGTGCAACGAAGTCCAAACCTCCTTGCGGGGGTCCCTGGCGAATACCAGGGGTACGTCGCACTTATTAGCTCAGTAACGCTAATACCGGTTAGTGTTCCTGTCTATTCGGGCCTGACAATACGCTAGTGTAGTAATTCAGGAACAGGACGGATACTGAGCGAAGCACTATAGTCACAGGACTTAACTGCGGAGTAAGCTGAACAGGTAATACTGTGAAGCGATGAACTGCGAAATGCAGAAGCACTGAGATCCACACAGGTGTATAACTCTGGAATAGGACCGATGATGAGCGATGGTCTGCTGTGAGGCCACAGGTCTTGACTGTGGTATAAGCTGAACAGGTAATACTGTGAAGCGATGAACTGCGGAGAGCAGAAGCACTGAGATCCACACAGCTGTTATAACTCTGGAACAGGACCGATGATGGGTGAAGCTGCAGCCGAAGAATGAACAGCCTACCTCGTGAAGACAGGAACAGAGGTAAGTATGAGCATGGACAGGAGTCAGAGGAGATGCTTCCTATCATGTAGGGAGACCTGATGATCTGACACCCATAGAACCCTTATAAAGGGAAGTGGCTGGTGATCATCCTATCACTGTGAAGCAGAGGTTTTTAAAGGTTCCCGGGTTGCACATGTGCAGAATACTTGCCAAAATAGCGTCCGAGAATAGAGGAGTGCCAGGCTGTACAACAGATAGGAGTAACCACGGGAAACCCATGTATATAAGGATCAGAATGGAACTAAACCGGTGAGATGCGTGATAGTCCTGCCAGTAGGAATGTACTGTGATTGCAACTTGAACTGAATAGAACATTGGTTCAGGAAACCGCGACAGAGTTTAGGGTCCCCATCAAATTTTGCAGGAGTAGGTTGTCTAAACGTGGAGGTAGTTGCAGAAGCTGCTTGACGGACAACAGGTTCATCTGGAGGGGGAACAGTGGCAGAGGACTGTGCGGCTTGTAGGGTATCCAGACGAGTGGCCAAAGCCAAGAGGCACTGTAACAACTGGTGTTGTGTAGCATCTTGTTGCTCCACTCTTTCAACTAAATGTATAAGCATGTCCTTAGCTGATGGTTCTCCCGTGGGATCCAAAATTTTAGCCTGTTCTTACTGTCATGGAGTACACGGGTGATCTTTGGATCCCCCGGATCTGTCCAGTTTGGCATTACTCTACCCAAAGGCGTGGACTCTAACGGAGCAGGTGGTCTTTGCCAGGAACCCCAGCAAGGAGGTATGGTCTATGCAGCCCCTGCCCCGAAGATTGCGACTCCTTGGTAGTAAAGAGCAGAGAGGCGGTTGCTAATGGTAACAGGGAACTGTGGAGAGAGCTTGAGAAAGAGACACTGAACGGATGCGTGGAAAGCCACTGAAACAGTAAGGAGAGCAATGCAGGAATATAATGCTGAGGTAGCACTGTACTGTGGGCTATACATGAGGAGGTGACACTGAATAGTGGATTGTAGAGTCACTGGAACAGCGTGGAGTCCAATACAAATGGTCTGCGGATAAGTAGCACTGAACTGTGGCTGTACACAAGGAGCTGACACTGAATAGTGGATTGTAGAGTCACTGGAACAACGTGGAGTACAGTACAAATGGTCTGCAGAGAGATAGCACTGAGCTGTGGGCTGTACACAAGGAGGTGACATTTAAGTAGAGAAACAGATTTGCACATGCGCAGACCCAAAGGCAATATGGTGCCCGTCTGCCGGTACCCGCTTTTGGGTTCGGCGTGTGACAATACCTCTAACAGGTTGGTTATAGAATGGACTTTCATCCATATACAAGCCCAATTCTGTTGCCTTGACCGGTCTAGTAGAGCCCTTATAGATTTATGCCGTCAATTAACTTGAACGAATTCCAAGGGCAGGTACACCCCCTTATTTTATCTTTCACTGTTTGTCAGGGTTTGTTCAACCATAAGGAATGCTTATAATATTTTCCCCGATCCTATATCATGGACATGCTCTACATTTATGTAAATGAAGGTAGAGGAAATACTACTTTTGAATTACCTTTATTGCGGGACTCATAAAACAGTTAAAAACACATGAACAGAGATAAGAACACGTTTTCATATTCAATAAAACAATAACATATATTAATGTGAACTCCAATCAGATGTGAAGAAGGAAACCCTATCAGATGTATTTACTGGAAGCCGACAATCACTCTAAGAATCATGAGGATACAATCCTTTACTTGCCTAATCCGCTCCAACGCATTTCAATTAATGACATTTCTCAAGGCGATTAAATATGATACATACACCAAATAGCAATGCAAAAACAAATTTTGATCAAACATTTTGAAAACACTCTGGAGCTAGGCTTAGACCTGATACTCTGTCAAATGTTCTAAGTCTAGTGGGACAATCCCGATTTTTGGTGACTGTTCTGCCCAATATAAGGGGCAGGTCAAGATTGTGTATTCTTTATATACACACTGCATTCTTTATATACTACACTATGGTGCTAGCTATCCTTTGTGGGCTGACCACTCCCCCTCTAGTGTCTGGTCTTGCCTCTTTGATGGCTGGCCACACCCCCTCTCGTGCGCCCCTAGCATTGCAGTCCCCTGGTGGGCCCTTCATGCCCCAGTCCAACACTGGTTGTATAAGGCTATACTTTTACTATAAACCTCCTTAAAAAAACAAACATTTTAATGTTTCTTTAAAATAAGACACTAAAACAAAAGAAAAATATGTTTAAGTATTCTTAATTGTCTATAATAAAATAACATGTTTAATGAAGTAACTTAGCTCTTGTAGAAATCAGCTTGTGATACTTAATGTACATATACACAGAAAATGAGGCCAATCTACTTTGTGTGTCATGCTATTGCCCTCAGACATCAAGCGTTCCATGTAAGAGATCAGTGTGCTTGCTGGGCCAATCTCCCGCTGAAATCACATGTGAATTCTAACACCTTGCTCAGCTGCCTTCTGCTACTTGCACTCTGTACTTCTAAACAAGACATACACATCCACCTTTCATAATGCTGTCTCTTTATTCTTTTTGAGAGCACAATAATGGGAAGATGGGAATTTGAAACTGACAACTATCTCTGCTATCAGTTCATCAATAAGGCCTAAAACAGACCCTGGAAGCCATTGGATGAATTGTATTTTCCAAGGGTTAATTAAGCTGTCTTGAATGGCTCTATGAAGGGAAGCCAACCTGCAAGTGCAGTGTTTTTTTTCTTTATAAACCTGCTGTCGACATTATAGTCCCTGCTGCTTTTAGCTGTATCGATCCAATGACTGACCTGTGAAATCCTTGATGGCTGCTAACACTGGGAGCTTACTGGAGCTTTCCAAGGGAGCTTCAGGACAGCTTATGTAGGCTAGTACAATTACCTGTCCCTCCAGGAGAGCCAATTAGTTCACAAAGAGCTGGAGCAGAACAAATGTTTTGTGTGTGATTTAGAATCTTTAAAAACCTTTGTTCTGTCTCTTTCTTTTGTCTCTATCCACTATAATTTTTCAACTATTCAATTCCACAAGGCTTTTCTTTGCATGTTACATATATTTGTGCGTTGCATGGGGTACAAAAAAATCCAGGATAAGAATATGCATTTAAATCGACATTTCTTCAAGAACTGTTCTAATGCATGAATGAATCATTTATCTTAAAAATGGCAAACATTTCTATATGATTAACAGTCTATGGTTTAATCTCTCTAAAGAAAAAAATTACTTTGAGCCTGATACTGAGTTAGATTGCAAGCTTGCAAGCAGGGCCTACTCACCTATTTGTCTGTTTTAACAAGTTTGTTTCTTACTGCGTTTGTCCCCAGTTGTAAAAAGCTATGGAATTTGCTGGCACTCTATAAATACATGTTGCTGATGATGATGATATGCGGCAAAAATTAAACTTAAAAAAGATACATGCAAAAAAAGCGTATTTAGGTGCATATTCTCAGTAGAAAGTATTGCAATATATGTCCAGCTCTGTTACACTAGCAAATTGGACAGGTTTACAGGTTTACATCATGCATACATCAAAAATACTTACACCTAAATCAACTCCGAATGTACAGCTGAGTATAGCGTAATGTACTCCCGGTTGTGAGTGTAGCATGTAGCATATGAATTTCTGAATTAACACTACTCTTAATTAAGAAAGTAAATTAAGAAAGTACCTCTAACATCATAGTCTCCATGAATACAGTAATGGTACATTAAAACTGCATATTTCTGCCACATTCACATTGGGAACTGTTTGGGTTTATTTGCAACATGATTATTACTACCTTATTATGTACAGTATGTATTGAATATCTATGTGTTGGTCATTGAGAACAGAGCCGTAACTAGACATTCGAGCGCCCTAGGCGAGAGAGAATGCTGGCACCCTGGATCCTGGAATGTTGGGGTCCTATTTGGAAAAGAGATATTTACTATCAGGGGCAGGCTGGGATGAGGGGCTTTGGGGCATCTGCTCCCCGCATCGATCCCATAGTGGGCTACCTTGGGCTGGGTCACTGTGCCGCCTGCAGTATATTTCCTTTAAAATGCTCTTCATAGGCTGCTGAGTCAAGTCTTGCCCCGGGCTAAAATTTGCCAGGGCTTCCCTGGTTACTATTCACCTTCTAGAAAGCAGAGCAATGAATGAACACTACATTCACATTTAATAATTATACCTCCTTTGAGCCCAATCATCCAGACATTAAATTAATAGTGTTTTGATTAAAAAATAACCCCCAAGCAGCTCCAAAATTAAAATAATTGTATTCACATCTAATAAATATATCTATTTCCCCCCCAACCAGCCCCAGCATTAAATTGATAGCATTTCCATGTAATAAACAGACATATTCCCCCCACCAGCCGTGATACTAAATTAGTAGTATTTCAATTTAATAAGCAGACCTATTTTCCTCACATCAGCCATCACATTAAATTATAGCATTCCTATTTAATAAATAGACATATTCCCCCCACCAGCCCTCACATTACATAGTGTTCCCATTTGATAAACAGACCTATTTTCCCCATACAAGCCATCACATTAAATTTGTAGCATTCCCATTCAATAAATATACCTATCCAAGCCCTCCCGACCAGCCCCCATATTAAATTAATAGTATTCAAATTTAATAAACAGACCTATTTTTCCCATATCAGTCATAATTTGAAATGAATGGCATTCTCATTTAATAATCAGACATATTCTCCCCATCAGCCCTGATTTTAAATTAGTAGTATTCTCATTTAATAAACAGTCCTATTTTCCTCACACCAGCCATCAATTTAAATTAATAGCATTCTCATTTAATAAATAGACCTATATGCTCCCCCACAAGCCCCCACATTAAATTAGTAATATTACCATTTAATAAGCAGACCTATTTTCCCAATACCAACCATCATTTTAAACTAACAGCATACTCGTTTAATAAACAGACATATCTTCCCCCACCAGCATTGACATTAAATTAGTAGTATTCCAATTTAATAAATAGACCTATCCATGCCATCACCATCCCCCATATTAAATTAATAGTATTCCCATTAAATAAACAGACATTTTAATATTTCAATTGATTAAGTTAATATTTATCCAATTTAATAAATAGGTCTATTTATCCACAACCTGCTCACATATCAAGTTAATAATATTCAAATTTTACCCACTGATGTGTCCCTATGCCCTATGTGCACAAGAGACATGGAAGGTACAAGCTTAAACAATGTGGTGATAGGGGCAAGTAGGTGCAAGGGATACACAGGCTAGTTTTATGTTAAGGGGACACAAACTTGTTTACTGTCCTAGAGGGCACAGACAAGCACAATGTTTTTGTTACCCAGGCTGGTATAATTTAATTTGAACACAGGCTGCTACAATGCAATGGGGCACAAGCTGGTAAAATGTGTTGTGTTGTGCACAGACTGGTTTAATGTGGTCATTGGCACAACCTGGTGTAATGTGGTATTGCTGCCACCGACTAGTGTAATGCTATGTGGAACAGATATTTCTAACATACTAGTCATAGATTAATATAATGGGCACGATCTGGTATAATGTGTGTGGAGGGGGGGGGGGGGGGGGTCGGATGCCTGGGCTTTGGTCTTTATTCTGTTTAGCAGCTTCCCATGTAGACTATGCATTGTATTACTCTTCCTCTAATGTGTGATTTTGTTTAATTATATTTGTTTAATTATAACATTTGAAAGTTAACATTTTCATGTGTGTGTGGGTCATAATTGTGATGGTGATAAACAGATTTATTTGCTTGTGTACAATGTGTTTATTATCTCTAAACACTGATTGACTGGAATCATTAAGTTTGTGCAATCTTGGCATTCCTGTGTGTGGCCTAGTTGCCTAATTGTCCACATATCTGACAATTTAGTGATCTTGCTGCAAGAAAGCATCAGCACATGGGAAGTCAGTTTAAAGTACTTATTGAATAGAAACATGTATTAAATACCAATTAATTGACAAGCAAAATTAAACCACCAAACATACAATAAAATACAGCTTTTATTATTACATTTAAGTGTTTGGTATTCATGTTAGTTTTCTGTGGAAGTAGGCATATATAAATTGGTGATGTGTGCTGAGCATGGTGTGAATACCTGGTATTGTATGTAAATTTAGCTGCAGGTTAGTGTGTTTTGTAAGGTGAGTTTCACAAGTTTCTGTGCATGTTATTGTATTGATGTGTGTGAGGAGGAGAACAGGTTAAACTTTTGTGACACATTCCTGCTAATGGTTACCGACCTCATTTCATATCCCTCTAGGGACCAGTCTGACGTTGGCTTGTCCCAGTTCAGTTCCTGTGTCTCTCTTCTGCAACCCATCTGGTGCCCCTTCTCTGGCTTTTCTAATTTGCTGTAAAGCTGCAGGTCTTGCATATTAAGCTTGATGATCTTACTACATTTCATAATCTATGTATTGAAGCAATATATATATATATATATATATATATATATATATATATATATATATACTTAAATATATACTGATCAGCCACAACATTAAAACCACTGACCAGTTATGTGATTAACATTGACTATCTCGTTACAATGGCACCTGTCAATATTAGATAGCAAGTGTAAGGGTCTGAGTGACTTTGACAAGGTCCAAATTATGATAGCTAGACGACTGGGTCAGAGCATCTTCTAAACCGCAGGTCTTGTGAGGTGTTCCTGATATGCAGTGGTTGGTACTTACAAAAAGTGGTGCAAGGAAAGAAAACCTGTGAACCGGCGAAAGGGTCATGAACACCCAAGTCTCATTTATGCATGTCAGGAGCTTAGGCTACCTCGTCTAGTCCAATTCTGCGGAAGAGACGCTGTAACACATATTGCTTAAATAGTTCATGCTGTGTGATAGAAAGCTGTCAGAACACACAGTTCATCACTTGTCACTGCATATGGGGCAGACCCCTGTCCACTGACGAAAGTGCCAACAATGGGCGCATGAACTGGACCAGGGAGAGGTGAAAGAAGGTAGCCTGGTGTGCTAAATCATGTGTTTTTTTAAAAAAAAGAATCATGTGAACAGTCGGGTGTGTGTACTTAACCTGGGGAAAAGATGGTACCAGGATGAACTATGGGAAGAAGGCAAGCCTGCTGACGCAGTGTAATGCTCTGGGTACTGTTCTCCTGTGAATCCTTGGGTCCTGGAATTAATGTGGATGTTACTTTGACTCGTACCACCTACCTAAAGATTGCTGCTGACCAAGTACACCCCTTTATGGCAACAGTATTCCCTGATGGCAGAGGCCTCATTCAGAAGGATAATGCACCCTGCCACACTGCAAAAAATGTTTAGGAACAGTTTGAGGAACATGACAAAGAGTTCAAGGTAACGACATGGCAACCAAATTCACCAGGTCTCAATCCAATCGAGCATCTGTGGGATGTGCTGGAATAACGGTTCCGCGACATGGAGGCCCCACCTCGCATCTTACAGGACTTCAAGGATCTGCTGATAATATCTTGGTGTCAAGTACTATAGTCACATCTGAGGTCTTCTGGGGCCCATGCCTCAGTGCTGTTTTCGTGACACGAGGGGACCTACACAATATTAGACAGATATATATTATGGCACGAACATCCTTCTGATGATGCACACGCAAACATCTTCTTGTTTGAAATTTGCTTTTGTCAGGATGGCAAAGTAGCTCATAAAACAAAGTTGTACATGCTTTCTTGTGACCCTAACGCTAAATTAACAGAGACCAACTCCCTAGTCATCTGCCAACTTGTTCAGGATTGGTCACACTACATAATGAACAACTCAGGCTTAAATACTTTACCCTCCTCCCACTGTCCTAGCTTGATGGACAGGTCACACCCCTATCTGTTTTATAAAGAAGAGGTCTCTTCTGGAGCACTGCATGATTGGACTCCCTGCAGACACACCGTGTCAGCTGTGTAGCTGTGGAAAAATATAACTCTAAACCACTTCAAAATGTATACATTAAATCACACTCTATACTATTATGTTGTTCTCCCCCTGTATATCTGTAAACTAGGTACAACGATGAACAAATGTGTAACCCTGTTTGCAGCCTTGCCCTGCAGACTGTCAGCTGAATGCCTAACTATTCTCTTAGAGGTTGACATGGTGTGTCTGTAGTCAGAGCAAACAGAGCAGCTAATGAGAACTCCTTTTTAAAGGAAAGATGGGAGTGCTACCTGCCCATCAAACTAGGGCTGTAGGAGGAGTGTCATGTATATAAACCTGTTTGTTTCACTGTTCACTGTTTCACTGCTCAGTGTGAGTGATGCTAGAAAAGCTGGCTGTTGTCTAGAGAGCTTGTCTCTGTTTATTTAGTGTGTAGTTTCACAAGAAACTGTATGGAATCTTTATGCAGTCAAGAATTTTGCCATCTTGATGTAACGCCTGTGGGGAACAGGACAGACGCACACAAATATCTTACCTTACAAACGATAGCCACCTCCTGTCCGCTTCTGAGTAACCCCCAGCCACTCCCCTATCCCAGCAGACCAGCAGCCAAACCTCTGTCACCTCACTCCACTTCCCTCTAAGGAAGAAAAAGTAGTTAAGGCCGTGCCTACCAGAAAAGGACTGTCCAAGACCACGGCAAAGAGCAGAGACACTCTAGTCAATGTCGCTTGCCGCCACCTCATTTTGTTCTTGCCAAGGGCGTGGGACTACAAGTACTCTACTCATCCTTCGGTGAGGGCCTAACCAGAAGAAGGAATACAGCGTTATACTCACCCGGGCACTTCAACTTCCGGTCCCTGCCCTTCTGCTCCTCTTCATCACCTGTGGAAGACAGAAAATAACACAGCCTCCCTCTACTCTACAAGTGAGGCTAGTATGTAGAACCCACACAACTGGCACTAGCTAACAACAGACAGCCCGACCCTCCAACTAACTAATGGTCAGGAACGCAACTTTGCTATAAACTGGGTGTAGTGTACTTCCTAAGCCTCCTCCCTCTACCTATGGGGAACATCAGCCGGTGTTCACGTTCTACTCCGGAGGGCTGATCTTAAAACTCTCACCCAGGTTGTACCGAGAAAACTATCTTCTCACTATGGGGTCACTCATGGAATCCCAAGGACCAGTCACCACCTGTACAACTAAGGCTTACTGGAACAATGCACCACCGGGGTGGCAGCTTCCGCTTGGAACCGCCAGTGGCCCCTATCGAAACTCGAGACGGGCGCGTTCACCCAAGTGGAACACCACCCAATCTGGAACCGCCAGGAATCCTGCCGGAGCTCAGACTGGACTCCCAATTGGAACCACGGGACTGAGTGCTGGAATGCAAAAGGTCTGTGCTGCACTACCAGTGAGGTGCCCAATCACTTTCTCAGGAAACCATCGTAACCCCAGGGACCTACGGGATGCAAAGACTACAATGTGTCCTTCCCTAACTGTGTGTGTGTGCTCCTAACTACCCCTTGTCTCCACAGACACAGGTTATAACAAGAAAACAGTAAGGAAACCAGAGCCTACCTTTAATGGGGGCCTGACGTCTTGCACCTGTAAATAAACACACACAGCACAACCAAATACAATGCACAATACAGTATTCACCACACAGGCGGAATAAGACTTCGTTGCTGTATCTGGAAGGCTGACCATGGAATACACACTTATGCTATCTAACCAGACGGTTAAGTATAGCACTAACAGAAGCCTTCTGCTCGACTGTTGCCTAGGACTATCTCCTAGATTCACACAACACAACTCTGGGACTGCACCTTATTCTAGATCAGGGCTCTCATGCCAGCTGTCTACAGGGCCTGTGCTCTCTCTACTTGGGGCCTCATGCCATCTACCTATGGGCTCTATGCCCAACTAACACTAGGGCCTTTTGCCATGACTTTGGGCTCTTGCCCACTAACTACAGGTCCTTGTGCCCTTTGTAACTATGGGCACTGAGCCCAGCTGACTAGGGCCTTGTGCCCTTCTGATCCCCTACCTGCGGGCTTATTGCCCAATTGACTAGGGCCTTGTGTCCTTACAAGTCCCTACCTATACCTGTTCTGAGCGGGGGCGTCTCAGCCCTTACAAGGGCGCTGTCTTGAAGCTGTCTTCTGGGCGGCTTCCACTGCTGGCCAGACCTGCGGAAGAAAATAAATACTCACCAGCGCTGGATCGCAGGAATGATTTTCTTTTCTTCTTTCTTCACCCTCCTCACGGACACAGGAGTGGGATCCATTTTCGCCCTCTTCCTGGGCGCTGCAGGGGAAAACATCTCCACACTGACATTAAAAAAAAGTAAAAAGAGAGAAGTTGTTTGCGTGTATTTCACCAGAAGTGTGCTCTTTCCACAAGTGGAGTCAGAAGTTCGGATGCTCAGGGAAGCAATTTTCTGCTACCCAACTCACGTAGACGTTAACATGGTAGAAATTTTGAGAATCATTGTGAATATGGCGCTATATAAATAAATGTTGATGATGATGATGATGATGATGAAGAACAGCAAGAACAGCAAGCTCAGGTGCTACGAGTGGCAGAGTCACATGAGGAAAACACCAGTCTCTTAAGGGAAGAGATAGTCCAGGTGAGGCATGACAGAAATGTACCACCTGGTCCGGCTCTACTGAAAATGTCGGCAGCTGATGACATAGAAACCTATATGTTGTCCTTTGAGAGAGCAACAAAAAGGTCAAAATGGACTCCTGAAGTTTGGGCTATATCTGACTAGCAAAGCTCAGCGAGTTTACATGAACCTGGATGAGATCCAATATTCTAAATATCCATGTCTAAAGTCTGAGATATTAGCTCGCATTATGGTTTTGGGGCCAGTCTTGGCCCAGCATTATCGCAAATGGCGCTATGATAAAGACAGACCTTTCAGAGGTGACTGAGCTTTCCAAAATTTTAAAAAAATTGCTGCAGCCTGAGCAGAATTTGCCTACCCAGATTATTGAAGTTCTGGTGATAGATCACTGCATCCAGGAGCTGGACCATGGTCTGCAAAGGTGAGTGCTGAAGTCAGACCCAAAAACTTGCAAAGAACTTGCCACAATGGTAGATAGGTGTTGTGCACTACAGCAAATGACCAAAGCGTTCATGCCAAAACCAATGCCACGTCAAAGCTAGGTTTGACAGTCCTTGCTACAGGACCCAATAGCAAAACTGCTATGGACAGAGGGCTGGTCACAAAGGTGTCTAATCAAAAGTGCTTCAAATGTGGTGAGCCAGGCCACTTTAGGGCCAAGTGTCCTAAACTACCGGAACCCATGGACTGTTCTATTGCACATGTTGGGCCAGCTTTCCCAAGATGTTGTACCATGATTCCCACATCAGGAAGTCCTTGTTTGTTGCAGGTGACTGTGCTTATCAGTCAAAACTTTGTCTTGGCATTGGTTACACTGGGAGTGAACTTACATTGGTTTCCAACTCTACCTTTCCCGAAACCATAACTACTCGGTTGCCCAAGTTGAAGGCCCTGTGCATACATGAGAAGACTGAGGAGTATTAGAGATCACTTCTGCCAGTCCCACAAAAGCATCCACCTGCGGGGAAGCATGGATTATCCAAACTAGCATTGGCTGGTGACGTTGCAGATGAGCCCACCCCGTCTGTCAGTGAGGATACTGACTGGTCTGGAATGCCAATTTTGTTTCCCCTGCAGGACTTGGCTTGTGACCAACTTAACAAGCAACTTTAAAATATGCATATAAAAGTGTGACTGGGTTGAATGGTGTAGAGAAAGCCACCCAGTCTGCATAAGGTATACCATATTTTGTTGGTAAAAATAACTTTCTGTATAGAGTTGCTTTTCTACAGGGGGTAAAAGTAGAACAGTTAATCAGGTCAATGTACCCCTAGTGGTAAAAGCAGCACATAAATATGTCCTTGGGAAACACCTGGGGGAGATTAATACACAGGAACGAGTTCGTATCACATTTTACTGGCCCAGTGTACACATAGCAGGTATCCCATAGAAAAGGTATCCCATTTGACAGAGAACCTGTCCCAAACTCATGTACAGGGCACCTCTCTCATCCTGATACCAATAATACAGATCTCTTTGAATGGATCACCATGGACCTTATGGGGCCGCTGGAGATATCTGCTTGTGGGCACCAATATATACTAGTGGTGCTTGCCTATGTGACCAGATATCCAAAGGCAGTTCCCCTACAGAACATAGTCCAGCACCATAGCTAAAGAACTTTAATTGATGTTTACATGTTTAGGAATTACCAAGGAAGTTTTCACAGACCAGGGCACCCCATTTATGGACAATTTGGTGGAGCGATTTAACCTCACATTAAAGCACATGCTCAGGAAAGCTGTGGCGCAAAAAAAAAAGATTGGCACACACTTATTCCCTATTTGATGTTTGCCATCCGTGAGGTACCTCAGGCCTCAACAGGGTTTAGCCACTTTGAATTATTGTACAGGAGACAGGCAAGAGGTATCTTGGATATGTTAAAAGGAAGCAAGGCCCGAGGGAGTCAAATCTAGTACAATTTTTGTGTCCCAAATGTATGAGAGCCTAGGAAAGATAAGGCCTATTGTACAGCAACGTGTAAAAGAGGCTCAGTAACAGCAAAAGAGAAGTTATGACAAAAGTGCTGTAGTTCAATCTTTTAAGCCTGGAGGCAAGGTCCTAGTCCAAACTTTACCCCCCCCCCCCACTGTCAGGAGCCGCTGCGGGCACTGCCGCGACTCCCCGCCCCTAGTTTCTGGCATCCCGGCCGTCGCTATGACGACCGGGACTTCACTTCCGGTTTCCATGTCCCGGTTGCCTAGGCAACAACCGGAACGCCTGCACTTATCTGCCGCGTATGGCTATTCTGACTCAGCCAATAGTGGCTGATAAGGGTAAAACTTCCATTACTCTTTTACTGTCTGCATGCCAGTAATTAATTATGCAGCACTTGCTGGGCTTTGCCCTGATTGGCCCTTTGCAGTTTTTAGGGCAGTGAGGACTGAGCCTCACTGCCGGTTATAGCGTTCTGTCCCAGTACTGCTGCCTGCTCTTGTGCTTTATTGGTGTTTAACCTTTGATTGCTTCCTCCGTGTATGACCTCTGTCTGTTTCTGGACTCTGAATCCTTCCCTGTGACCCCGAACTTCTGCCTGTACCTGGACTCTGAACCTTGCCTGTGACCCTGAACGTCTGCCTGTACCCAGACTCCGAACCATTGCTTGTGACCCTGACCCTGGTGGTACCTGACATCTCCTCCGGTGCTCTGTCCAGTCCGCAGATCTCTGGCCTGCCTTTGCTCCGTGTACTACCTCCTGTACCTGTGCGCTGCCGTGTGAGCATAAACTTATACTACTCTGAGTATAAGTCCTGGGGGCATCTGAGTACCTGTGTGCATGACCAGTCTCTATGAGAAAGGCAGCTGCTAAAGGTGAAGACCTCTTCTACTTTAGTTCTATAAGTTTATGCCGCACTGGTTGCCGTAACACCCACATGTGAAGTCCTAGAGGCTGTCGGTTCTGTCAATTACAGGGTCTGCCAGTTGGGGAGGAGAAGGGAGGAGCAAATATACCATGTCAATCTCCTTAAACCTTGGTATGATGAGGACACCTCTCCTCAGGTAGTGAGTACTGTCATTGAAAAGTCCGAAGTGCCCATAGAGCCCAGCTTTGTGTATTAAGCAGAAACAACAGACTGAGATAATATATGCCGTAACAGGGCTGTCTTCTCTTCCATTCCTGGGCGCATTACTTTAAATAAACATGACATTGTCACCCCGCCAGGAGTTGTCGTTAAGCAGAAACCATACCACATTCAAGAAGCCAGATGGGCCGACGTGAAACAGCTCTATTGTGCTAGTGCCAATGGGAATATTAAGTTCTGCAATGACTTTCGGTGGTTAAACAGCGTGTCCCAGTTCGATGCCTACCCGATGGCATGTTTGGACGAACTGGTTGAAAATCTAGCGGGCCCTAACTATCTAACTTCTCTTGACTTAACCAAGGGGTATTGGCAAGTTCCCCTTACATCCTCAGCTAAGCCAGAGACCACAATCTCACCCCTGATGGTCTCTTACAATATAAAGTCCTACCCTTTGGGTTGCATGTGGTATCTGTCACCTTCCAAACGGCTATGAATAAGTTGCTACGACCTCATACAGCTTATGCAGCAGCTTATTTAGACATTATAGTGATTTATACCGCTGATTTGAAAATCATATCTGGGAAAAGTCAAGGTGGGCTTTGCTTCATTAAGGGCTGCAGGACTAGCAGCTAATCCCAAAAAAATATTCCATATCAATGAGAGAAGCAAAGTATTTGGGGTACATTGTCAGGCGAGGGTTAGTAAAACTCCAACTAGAAAAAGTGAAAGCAGTCAAAAATTGGCCAAGACCGGAAAATAAATCACAGTTAAGAACCTTCCTAGGCTTAGTAGGTTACTACAAGCGATTCATAAGCTATTTTGTCACAAGAGCTGCTCTACTTGTCGACATGTTAAAAAAGTTGTCCAGATAGACCAGCCTGGTCAGACTCTGCAGAAGCCGCTTCGTCAGATCTTCATTTAGCCCTCTGTTCCTCTCTAGTTCTACAAGTTCTAAATGCTGCTGCAAGACTGATCTTCCTCTCTCACTGCTCCACATATGCTGCACCACTTTGCAAATCCCTACACTGGCTCCTGGTGTCCTCCAGAATCCTATTCAAATTACTCACCCTTACCTATAAAGCCCTCAACAACACCACCCCTTCATACATTTCAAATCTCATATAAAAAAACTCTTCCTCCCACTCTGTTAGATCTACCTCTGACCTGCACCATGTCGCGTCTCTGGTAACCACCTTTCACTTGCGCCTACAAGACTTCTCCTGTGCTGCTTCCCACTTATGGAATTCCATGCCACGCTCAATCAAGCTTTCCCACAGCCTTCAAATGTTTAGATGCTTTCTAAAAAGTCATCTCTTTTTTTTATAGCTTAATTTATACCTGATGATTCTATTCACATTCATACATCCTCATAGCTGTTCAAATCTGTACTCTAAGTTACATTCGCTCCTCTTGTTTCAGCTGTGCCCCCTTCCATAACCTTTGGTTTCATGCCTGAATTTATATTGGCTGCCTTGTATGTCCTTGTTTAATGTATGTTCTGTTCCCCACTATATGGTGCTGCGGATCACTGTGGTGCCTTACAAGTCTATGATAATAATAATATTAATAATAATAATAATAATAATAATAATAATAATGCAAGTGACCGGAAGTTCTTCCTTCATACTGATGTCTCTGGTGTTGGCTTAGGTGCAGTCTTGTCAAATAACGATGGAATATAAAACCCTGTACTGTACCTAAGTCGGAAGTTACTTCCAAAGGATCAAAATTATGCCACCGTGGAGAAAGAATGTCTTGCTATAAAATTGGCTACAGAAGCACTGCACTATTATCTCCTAGAATTCATGTTAATAGCAGACCATGCACCTGTCATGAGCCAGGACGCTTAGGTAATTAGCGCCGTAGCCTGGGCAAGTGTGGAAGCTGGGCACATGGGCATTAGGGTTTCTTTTATTAGGCAGCATCTGGGGCTCATTAGGGCTCATTAGCGTGAGCTCCTGATTGGTCACTTTAAGTATTTAAGGCAGGAGGGCTTAGTCTTCCTGACAGTTATAGTGTCCGTGTACTGCACAGTTGATGACCAGCTCTGTCCCGTTATCCTGTGGATACTCTGCTTCTAACTTGATTCCTGTTCTAACCTTTGGCTTTGACTCTGACCTTGACTCTGCTTGAATGCTGATTGGCCCTGACCTCTGCCTGTTTATTGGATTACCCCTGTCTGCAACCTGCCCTGCCCTTTAGCCTGTCTCCTGGTTACCCTGCTTGCTGCTGACCTTTGGCCTGTCTCTGCTATCTGCTTTCTGGATTCTGGTTATCCTCCATCCTGCGCTACAGTTATTCTGATAAGCTTTTACTACTTTAGAATTAAGTTCTGGGGACATCTGACCATCTTCAAACAAGTTAAGTTCTATTGGAAAGACAGTTGCTAAAGGTGAAGACCTCTATTAGCCTGGTTCTAAAAGATTATCTAATTGCTATTAGCCTTACAGCGCCATTGAGGGGGATGCAGAACAACTGGGAGGTAAATGCCAATGTAGCCCACTACTTCTTGGCACTGCAACCTTTCAAGTTCTCAGTAGAACACAGACCCAGAATTCTGCATAAAAATGCAGATGCATTGTCACAAGAAATCCCTCGCAAAGTCCGACCCCCTAATTGGTAACACTAGGGGGATGGGTATGTAACAAATAGAGGCATTTAGCTAGCAATCTGCATAGAAAGGATGCAAACAGAGTAATACATTTATGCCACAGTGCACCTAGTTTAAAGATAAACAGGTGGAGGACATATGTGTGACAAAATAATGGTATAAAGTCTGATTTAACATGGTTTGGAAGTGTCTTTTCCCACAGCAGGCTGACAGGGTATGCCTGTGGTCAAAGCAAACAGAGTTGCTGATGAGAACTCCTTTTTAAATGGAAGGTGGAAATGTAACCTGCCCTTCAAACTAGGGCTGTGGGGGGAGTGTCAGGTATAAAAATGTGTTTGTCTCACTGTTCAGTCTGACCGATGTTAGAAAAGCTAGCCAGTGTCTAGAGAGCATGTCTCTGTTTATATAGTGTTTAGGGTCACAAGAAACTTTTCAAACTGTTTAGACTAGAACTTAGAACTTCAAAGGGTTCTGACAACAAATGAAATGTACACACTTCTCTCTGAAAATGTCTGCATTACACACTACATTGCAAAGAGGAACTAGTGCCAAGGCTTTCTGTAGTTCTCTTAATGTTGGAACAATTGCTTTCATTTTTATTTGCACTAGACAATTCATTTTTTTTTGCTAGTATTAAATTTATTAGTTAATGTATTGGTTATTTCAATCACATGTAAGTCCCTATTGTGTAAAAAAGCAATGTGTAAAAGACCCAAAGGGTGCACAATATCATCTGGATAAACAGGCAGGTGTCTACACATTAGAGGCATACACTTGTTTGAGCTTTGCTCAAACACAAGCAACATAACCGAGATATGTAAAGCTATCATGTGCATAGTCAGAAATGACCCCCGATGTGTCAAAACACATGATTAAGCTTAAAGAAGAACCCCAGCCACTAGAAATAAGGAAATGAAAGCGATATGTTGATACTTCATGCAAGACAAATTTTGTGGTGTAACGGGACATTTTCTGCAGGTATGTGAAGTTTCAGCGATACAATTTATGATTTCCACCTTTACTTTACCATTTTGCCTAATGGCCATTCCACACTGTGGGCCTGATTTTGACTTAGGAGCAAAGTAAAGAAAAGGAGCAAATTTGCATCTTGGCAAAACCATGTTGTATTAGAGGTGGAGATAAATATAAAATGTAGGGACAGATTTATAGTTGGTATACAGCATGCCATAGATCAGCTTTAATATCAGTGTAAACATAAAGCTATGAAGTATTTGTGTGCTACATGACAAAACTGGTGGTATTTCTCTTGCGTGCAAAAAAATAAGTTAATTTGTATCCCTTACATTGTAACATGGTTTGTCCAGGTGCAAAGTTGCTCCTTTTTTTTGCTTTGCTCCTAACTCAAAATCAGGCCCTGTATTGGTGGAGGAGACCATGGAGGGAGCCGGATCGCCAGCTGACCGCAAGGTAAGTATTGTGTTCTTTTTTTTTCTCAGGTTTTTTTTTGTGCTGCCTCTGACGGGCTTCCCCTGGGCTGCAGGGCACATATATATAATCATTTATATATATATATATATATATATATATATATATATATGGAAAAGACACAAAAAGAGAAGCGCCAAACATAGTGTGATAACATCAAGGCATTAGTCAAATCCAAACACTCTAGGGTTGATGAAATATGATGATTCGTTTGTCAGAGGTTAATTCCCTCAGATGTATCAACACCTAATTTCAATAGGCTCCACCTTTTCAGTAATAAGTGGCATTTGAATACATAGATATAATAGATATAGTATATGCGTGATGGAAACAACCAATTTATAAGATAAAGCAGTGATTAGCCTCTCAAGGGTAAATTTCCCCAAGATTAAAATAGCTGTTTAAACATAGACTGCACAGCTGCACTCAATATGAATAGAGACAGCTTATTAAAGGATAAAATCCGTTTTAATTACAGCCTAAATCCATAAAAAGCAATAAAATGCCCGTACATCGGGTACAATAAAACAAGCTTATCTGTATAGACAAGCGCTTGCAGGGGTCCCCTCAGAATGACTCTCTGGAGCTGGCACACAGGAACCTCCTTGCCTCCGCTTCCACCAAAGTACAGGACCTCCTTCCGAACCTCCTTAACGCGTTTCGTCTCAGCCGAGACTTTATCTGCTTTATCTTATAAATTGGTTGTTTCCATCACGCATGTACTATATCTATTATATCTATGTATTCAAATGCCACTTATTACTGAAAAGGTGGAGCTTATTGACATTAGGTGTTGATACATCTGAGGGAATTAACCTCTGACAAACGAATCATCATATTTCATCAACCCTAGAGTGTTTGGATTTGACTAATGCCTTGATGTTATCACACTATGTTTGGCGCTTCTCTTTTTGTGTCTTTTCTACCTAGGTGTTACATCTGCAATCTGATGTTGTAGCGGACCTGCCTACAGTATGTGATATACTAATTTTTAATCACGTTGTTACGTGCTATTTTTGATTGTTCACTAAGCGCCTGTTTGTCTTTTCACTTATATATATATATATATATATATATATATATATATATATATAGGGGCCCCGGTGCACTGCTTTGCCCGGGGGCCCAAAATGTTGTTAAGATGGCCCTGTCCATAAACATACTAGTAGGTTAATTGGCTGGTATTAAATTGACCTTAGTCTCTCTCTCTCTCTCTGTCTGTGTGTGTGTGTGTGTGTGTGTGTTTGTGTCAGAGAATTTAGACTGTAAGCTCCAATGGGGCAGGAACAGATGTGAATGTGCTCTCTGTACAGCTCTGCGGAATTGGTGGTGCTATATAAAGAAATGATGATGGTGATGATGATGAGCCTGTGGCAGGAGAATATGACTGTTACCAAATTGCCTGTTGCATGTGAATACGATTGTTACTGAATCACATATGGCTGAGTATTTCATTCTGCTAGCTGGGGAAGAAAGGTTTTATACTTTATTTCTATCTGTGGCTAGAAAAATGACTTAGATCTGGAAGTACATCTGATAGAAAACAGCTTTGATAATACTGCAAATTATTTAAGATTCTCACAAAACCTATTTTATGGTGGGATAAGAGCGGGTTAGGAAAGTTTACTAAAATCACCCTGTTTGTGGTCAAATAACAAATTATGTGTACAGCACCTTTGTGTATTATCAAAGTTAGAGGGCATATATACATTGTAGTATAATTTAGATTAATTACAATAGGAATTGCATTAAAATGCAAACCAACTGCTAGACATACCAGACTGTTTCACTTAAATAGGGTGGTGATAATAATATCTAGCACTAGGTTGCCTAGATTATATAACACATTTAATTACAATGATATAGCATGATGACCAGTGCATCCTGATTTTGGATCTCATTTAGAGTCGGACGAAATGTGCGTCTAAGACGTGGAGAAATGGGAGTGTGCTGCAGCTTGGTAGAGTATTACGAGTGGCATGCAACCCCAGTTGCATCCCACTCGTAATACCCTACCGAGCTGCAAGCAGTTTGTGGAGGTAGCAAACTACTTGCGCCACCTAATTCCTGCCGCACAGTTTTAGCCCTTTTTTGACGTGTGTTGAGTCTGCGTCCAGGATTTACCTACAGGGTCACTCCCCCTGTGTCTATATTATCCAAGTTCACGCCTTTACAATTCTGCGTTCCGCCCTTTCCCTAGTAGTAAGCCGCAAGTTAATTGCGTCCAAGATGCAGATGGATATGGTGCTTGCTGCACATGCGTGATTGTGGTTTTGTGGTTGATGCGCCTAAAATGGACTTTGCGTCCGACTCTAAATGAGGCCCTTTATGTCTTATTTTCACAGAATCTTCTTCTTAGTGTTATTATAAGGACATAATATTATTTTACTCACTGAAGAGCAGTAAGAACTCTGCTTTCAAGATCAATAAGTGTATACATATTAAATGTACATTATCATTGGTGTTAAACTGCCCTGTAGCTTGTTATAGACTACTTTTTGCGTTGTTAGGGATTGAAAGAATTTCATTAGCAACATTTAGAGAGAACACACTGAGTATCCCCATGAGTTAAATAAATGATAATTCACTAGCGATTATCCCTCAAGTGAGTTATTAAGAATCTGCTCAGTTCTAGGTTAAATGCATATTCCCAATAGGCTTTATTGCATTTCCATTTTGTGTGCCACAAACTATACAGTTAAATATGCTATGTCCACTTAAAAACAGTTTTGTTGAAGAATCATGCATTAATTGTTCCCAAGACATTGGGTAATACACTGTTGTGATGGGTCTTACATTTTACTAATAGGCAAGAATGTTGTAGCCTAGTTTTAGCAGATTTAAGGAACTAATGAAGCAAAATCTACGGAGCTAAAACTTGTCAAGATGAGAAGAAAAAGATTAATAGAGCTAGAAGATGTAAGACAGATCTACCATCCACATATATATATATATATATATATATATATATATATATAGATAGCAGTTAAATTAGGTAAGCAGTCGTAAAATGTATTTATAAAAATATCTTTTCTTGAGTTAATAATTTATCTTAAATTCTAAAGTATTAATGGGAAATATTTTTCCATAAAGCCTCTTTCCTAGGAGTTGATCGGAAAGTATGCTGACAATTACTATAATATTAAATAAGGTATATAAGCTTTTTCATTGTACCACTAAGATGTTAAATTAATTCTGCCAACAATTGTTGCAAACACGCATAATTAAAGATTATTATTATTACACAGATAACAATTCATACAGTGCAATTCATGTATTATACTACAGCATATGCCCATTGTGATGAACTGAATGGAATGATTATAACACTGTCTCATTGTAAAACAAATATAAGATAAGTCAATGATCAGTGATGACAGGATGTGTATTGCTTGCACTGTGGTTTGAAGGCCTATAGATGATCAAATATGTGGATTACAGGGGTGTAAGGACATTTTGCTTTATTTGCACATATTACAGTTTTTTTTCCATGGTGGTTTGTAAACGTGACGCTGCTGGGGGTGTTGAAGGTGAAGATACAAGGGCGGTGCTTTACCTAAGATGTTTTTTTTTAAAAAAAATAAAAAAATAAATTGAGAGTGGATTACAGTATTTAAAGGTTGGTCTGTTTTTAAGGTCATTGGACATGTTTGTTTAAGATACTAAAGAAATGTAATTAGCTTACTTTAAAGATGGTTTATATCTATGGAGTTTCACTGGGTACTGCAGCCAAATATACAAGTACAACGCAAAAAAGTGGCCATTTTTGTAGTGCGGTATAGTAACAGTGTTGCTTTTCTCATGTTAATATCACAGCATCTAGCTTGTGAATTTCATAATTGTGTGCATAAAATACAGGCTCTCTGGAAGGGGAACAGTTTCAAAATGGTAAAACTTGTGACAAGCATTATGGACGGTAAACATAGCATAGCACAAGGCCACAAAGGTGGATACCAGTGTGAATGTCACGTAATTGTCTCATATGCTACCCTGGGTTTACCTTTATGCCAGGTAAGCACTGCCGCTGCCGAAGGCTCCTGTCCCACTTGAGAAAAAATATTGTGATACTATCAAAGGTTTCTCATCCGTTTAGATCTGTGATGTCATATTTTAGATATGACGGTTACCAGAAAACCTGGGTCTTATAACAAACAGTTCTGATCTATGACATTTTGTGTTTTGTTCTGTCTAAATCAAGATAATAATTGGGGAATTGTTACTTCTTATTTTGAGATAAGAATTTTTTACTAACTCTGCTCAAAGTTGCAAATCTTCAATCAATCAACAATTAGTATTTATCTGTCTAGTGCAAGTTACACAATAACAGCAAATGTGTGAATTGTTGGTATGGTTTAGCGCACATTTTCACATTTGAGTAGTGTTAGTAAATAACCCCGACTATGGTTTTCACTGCGATAAGCTGAAGTATATTTATGATGAAATTTTTTTTTATATTTCCTGGAGCTCACATTTGTAGATGTTCTTTTAACTATCTTTTCAAGCATAAAGTATCAATGCCACCGGCATCCAGCAATATTAAATTATTTGTGACATTGAAACTAATTTATCCTGCAGGGGTCTAATGTACTTATGTAAAAAGGAGTGTAATTACAAAAATAAAAATCACAAACCAAAAGTACTGCAGTCATTAAGCAATAAAACCTCTGTTCTTTTTCATACATTTTTCCAGTGACCCCTAGATTGCTAATTCTTTTTCTTAAATGACCACCCATTTAGCCATCATTATTATATAGGGAACGTTCTCATGTTGCTTTGTAATTCTTTGTCACAGTAAAATATATACATGACATAAAGTCACTGATTTTTGGCGATAAACACACTTGTTGTATTATAGCTTGAATCTAATATATTTTCTATCAAACTTAAAGGGTTAAATAGAAATGGAGGCTTGATTAAAGCATAGAGAATTATTCCCATACCACAAAAATCTATGGTTGCGTGTTTAGAAACTCACTCATAGGGCTAGATTTACTAAGCTGGGGGTTTGAAAAAGTGGAGATGTTGCCTATAGCAACCAATCAGACTCTAGCTTTCATTTATTTAGTGCTTTCTACAAAATGACAGCTAGAATCTGATTGGTTGCTATAGGCAACATCCCCACTTTTTCAAACCCCCAGCTTAGTAAATCTAGCCCTATGAGTGAGTTTCTAAACACGCAACCATAGATTTTTGTGGTATGGGAATAATTCTCTATGCTTTAATCAAGCCTCCATTTCTATTTAACCCGCAGCTTAGTAAATCTAGCCCATAGTCTGCATTCTGCTTCTTCTCTGACAACAGCTAGGCAACATGAAATCACCTGTAATCACTGATTACATTTTATCCCAATGAATTATAAAGAAAAAAAAGAAACATCTGGGGCCTGATTTGGAGTTACATTTGGTGCATTTGTGGTTTGCAAAGATGCTTATTGGTGCTAAACTGACACACCGTGCATGCGTACAACTTAAATCTGTACTTTGAATTACACTGGCGGCCCCTTGCAGCTGGACAGGCACATCGGGGACGTTAATGTGCAATTGCAGTACAATATGGGCATGTAGGCATATTTTAAGCACAACCCTTTGAGATATTTTTTATTTTGCGTTACATGGATCTTGAAATATGCTAGCTATGAGACGTAAATTTTGCACCTATATAAGTCGGAACTGATTATGATGATTGGGCTCTGATTTAAGGTTTTGCAGTTCTTAAGATACTTGCACGTCAAAATACAGATGTGGAAATGAAAGCTTATACCCTTCTCATACGCAAATGTGGCATATTTATGTTCAACTCAATATCAGACCGTTGAAGTTCAAATCATAAATATTTATTGCCCCAACATTGACGGGCCATTTACTCGCTGCCAACAGCTGAGGGGAAACCAGGAATTGTATCCCAAAATCATAATGCATTAGTATAAGTAAAAATATAATTTCTTTACTTCTCCACTTGTAAACATTACACAATGAGAGAGTATCATACATTAATTGAGGCAGGATAAGAACTTGTTAGAACAATTTTAGCGCGTCATACTCTAATTAAAAGATAGTAATATGTTTAGATATCAGTGAAACATTTCAGCATATGTTTCCTGCAAAAATTATTGTGCAGTCAGAGATTTTATACTAGATGATCTTGAAGAAAAAAAAAAAATTTCATATACTATTATGATATTTCAGCATGTAGAAAGGTGCAGACTCATGTTCATGCGATTTGCTGGTGATTTTGTTACTCAACCAAAAATTCAAATATTTAGCATTTTTATTATATAAAAAAAAGTGCATGCCAGCTACATACTGAGCCTGTTAAATTGTTTCTGTGATTCTTCTTCATATGGCAACTTATCAAGTGTTGTGCCTATAATGAGGCAATCTGAGGCAGTGGTCTCAACAGCAGGTTTTAGGGGACAGTAAAATGTAGAGAGTTAAAAAATGTTATTTCTCCTGCTGCAAATGATTTCTACTTTGTATGTAGCTCTAATAATAATGAAAGTTGCAATTTTATATTAATATAATACACAAGTGATCTATGTCTAAACTCCTATAAATAATATATGTATAAGTGAATTTTGATGTCATCACTTACATTTAGAGTTCTGATATAATCACTGTTCATTAGAAAATTATATGGAAAAACGACCCTTTATTGTAAATTATTATGAATATTAGAAGTCATCTCTGAGATCTATGACATTTGGATAGTCACAGAACTCCTTGATGACTTATAATACCCGTTATGATTTACAGTAGGGCTTAAATTATCCCATATATACAAGTTTAAGAACATTTTTCATTGGAATGAGAATGAGCCATTTCAATTGCCACTTCAGTCAGCAGAATGGTTATTCATATCCCTGTTCCAGCTGTATTCTAAAAGTAGAGTGTATCAAGAGAACAGTGCAAGTCTTTAGATTGTACGCTCCTTTGAGCAGGGCTCTCCTACCTCCTGTGTCCATCACTTTTAACTGCGCTCTCCAGCTACTCAGCTCACCTCTTCTCGGTCCCTCTGCCCTCTGTTTCCTCTCGCTTCTCTCCGCTCCCCTCAGTGACTCTCAACCTGTCATCCGTGCCCTCCCTCTTGGGCCATAGTTACCTGCCTATACTCACTTTTCCCCTCCCTCCCTCTCTTTCATGCTGTGCCTGAGCCCCCAGAGTTATGTTGCTTACTGTTACTTGTACTGTGCTGTTTCACCTTGCACTGTGCCATTGTTTGTCCTTGTACGGCGCTACGGATACTTTGTGGCGCCATATAAATAAAAATTAATAATAATATTAATAATAAAGTAAAAAAATATGTTTTTTTTCCAAATACATAAATGATAGGTTTTCTACTTAATTAGAATGTGTGGAGGCTAGAGTAGATCTTTGTTTTATGGTTAGGTTTATAATTCTAGGCTAGATTCAGATCTAGGACTTGGTGTAATGTTAGGGAAATACAAACTATTGATACTTTACTTTTGTTTGTTTTTTTAACCCATAAGAAAAAAAGTTTGGCCAACCGGCTTGGCTGGATGTGATGCGTCTTTGAGAGCTACCCTGGGTTAGTGGTTCTCACCTGGAAGCAGTCAACACTGTGACGTGGAGTCTAATAATAGTCCCTATGCCAGTATGTCCCTTAATTAAAATAGCCAACAGCAGCTTTCCCTTGCCAACAGGTAAGATTGCCATTTGCAGGTAAAATTGCAATTGGAACAGGTTCCAGTATTATTCTATACTTGCCAGTATGAAGGCTGACAAAATGGTGACACTTTATGTAACAAGAGCTAGCAGATAGATGAATGCCAGTAAGTGGAGGCAACTGGTATATTAGTATATAGAGCTTGATGGATTAGAAAAGTGAACGTTTGTGTGATTACTGGTTGAGATGGACGCAGCAAGGAGGAGGAGCAAGGACACTGGGGACGTAGACATCAGATGACTATCGACCAACATTATGTTATTGAGTGCTCTACTGTCCAGTTTTCATATAAATAAGTACTTGTCGCTAGGCACTGCTGGGTATGATATCCTGGGCACTCCTGTCTACCATCGTTTGAATACATATAAATAGTTGGTTGCTGGGCCCTACTGTGTATGAAATACTTTGGTTTGTTGTAGTTGGCACCTCTGGTTATTCTATGATGAACACACCTGTATTTGGCTTTCTGGTCAATTCATAATACACATAGCCAGTTACTGTAGCGTATCATATACCTCAATACACTGCGGTGTTGTTAGGAACCCCTCCAGCTGGCACAACACAACCCGGAGTCTACTCTGCCAGTCAGGTGTTCACTGGAGCCCCTGATGGTGGGGACAGACTGGGCTGCAGACTGACAGAGGGTCGTGAAGTGTGTACCGGCTGGGGAGAACCCAGGCAAGAAGAGTCAGGTCCACGCAGAGGTCAAAGGCCGGCAGCAGGTAACAGTAATGATGAACAAGCTGAGGTCAGAGGTCACAGGCAAAGTAGCAGAACGGGTAAACAAGCCAAGGATCAGGGTCACAGGAAACACAAGCGAAGTCCAATACGAAGCCAAGGGTCATACACGGGAAGTCAAACGTAGATACAGGATACAGGAACTGGAACAAGCAGGTCAGCAGACTGGAGCACAGAAGCTATAACCGGCAATGAGGCAGCAGACCTCATTGCCTTAAATACCCAGCTGAACCAATCACAGGTTGAACACACTCCTGCAGGTTAATAGAGCAGTCACTAATAGAGCCAATCAGGGCTTGTCCCTGGCCTGCACAGTTGCAGGCTAATGCCTGTAATTGCCTCCTATGATCTGCCCCTATTTAATTAGCCCACAGGCTGTAGAATCGCTGCGCCCGGCTTCCTCCTATTGCCGGGACGCAGCTCTGAAGCGTCTGCTGGTTGCCCCGGCAACGGCCGGGTTATGGCCGGAAATGACGTCCCGGTCGCCATGGCGACGGCCGGGACGCGGGTGAGTGAGTCGCGGCGGCTGGGCACTGCCGCGGCTCGTAACAGGTGTATAATATAATGCACAGTCCTGTTATTCTGGGCAAACCTGGGCATAATATAGTGGGCACTCTTTTATATGATATGCTGGGTAATATACTATGGCATGTAATTCTCTCCTGGGAATATTTTGGTCACTGCTAGGTGTAATCCTTTGTATGTACTGTGTTTCACAGGCCACTGCTTGGTAAAATATGTTGAATATTCTAGGATTTCATATTATTAACCTTTCTAAGTATGATACCCTGGGTACATTACGATATACTATTCTATGCACTCCTGAATTTACCACACTGCACACTGCTGGGTTTGACATTCAGATCATATTTAGATATAACATTTTTTATTACATTAATTCTTTGGTATGTATAATATTCTGCACACTCTTGGTATATTATGTTTTGTTCATCATATTTCACTGTAGGTTTGGGTTTAAAGTTGTGCCTTTAGTGCTATCTGTATTACATTTTGGATTTTGTGAAGGCCTTTCTACCTTAACAGCAAACAGTTTATTAAACACATCTACTACACTGTTATTAAGAACTAGGCCAACCAAAAACTCTAAAATTTCTGATTCAAAGGTCTACTTCATGTCAACTCTTGCTGTCTTTTTTTAACACCTGTGATGCTGTGGTTGTAAACAGTGAACCTTTGTTATTTTCCAAAAAGCACTTGTGTGCAATCATTGTTATTTGACCTGAACTAGTCAAGTTTGAGAACTATTTATAGATGAAAAAGAAAGATTGCTTACAATACCATGACACTAAGAGAGCACAAAAGCACAAAAGCAAATAGCAAGAAATGTACGTTTTCTATTTCTAAAAATTATTACATGGGACACAAACGTTTATATATATATATAATATATATATATATATATATATATATATATATATATATACACAGAAGAAATATGGAGGTGCTCAGCATATCCCATATTATATATACAAAAAGTCAGTCGTTGTCAGTGCGTATCCTTAACACTACATATGTGTATCTAATCAAATGAAAACATGAGGTATTAATTCATATAATGTTTTGATCAAAACATTTAAGCCTGCACTCCAGTGTCAAAAGCACATTGTTGTATGCGGGTCCTACATTACATGTATATATGTATGTGTATATATATGTATATATATATATATATATATATATATATATATTGTGACAGAAGCTCTGGGAAAGTAGTGAACGGCAGATATATAAGTCCAAGTTTCCTGTCATTTGTATTGTAAACCACCACAGAATTGTATTGTGTCTGAGGAAAAGTTTCTCATTTGGTTTCTCAGCTTCGGGAAAGCTTGTAAGGTTCCCTGGGGTTTTGTATGGAGAGAGTAGGGTGGGCTCCATAAAAAGGCCCAGTCTGGGTCTTTGGCTCTGCAGACTCCCAACAGAGTGATCAGTAGGTACCCCTGTGTGGGGCCTGTGAAAGGCTGCAGCCCTAAGCTCTCACTCTCTCACTGTCTGGGGAGGAGATCAGATGTCTCCTGAGAGAAGCTGCAATTTGTCCTGTGAGTTCCATTTGTTTGGTTTAAGTGAGGGACACTAGGTCCCTCACTATAAAGAGGGAATACCTTTGTATTAGCTAGTAGCTGGGCTGCTAGGATTTTGTTTATGATTTGTTTTGTTTTGCAAGCTGGTTAATAAAACTAACTGTGGCTATTAACCTTATTAATTGGACTTATGTGATTTCTCGGACTGAAGTGCAACCATCCACCCGAGAGTACGAGCCCCCCGATACAATTTTATTACAATATATATGGTTTTGGTTATAAAAAGGTTTTTTGTTTTGGTTTTGTTACAGATTTCACCCACATAATCCTGAAAGGTTTCGGATTTGATTTTGAATCTGGATTTAATTAAAAATTGGGACAAAATTAATGACAGAGTAGTGGCAAAAATACATGGCAGTTTACTAAAAGATATAATCACAATTTCTGCTTTCATTTTCTTTTAATTCAATCCCATATCTCACATTAAAAGTAGACATTTCTGTCCTACCTTTGGACCTTTGTCAAGACAACCACATAGAACTTCCAACCTGGAAGTGCCAAAACCGGACACATAAAAACAGGTTTTCACTATAACAACCAAACACAGCAATTCCTAGGTGAGTCACTGGGACACCTGCCTAGCAGGTGTGGATTACCCATGAGTACCTAAGACATGTACCAAGGAGGTGCAATAACGCACCTCCATTATCAAATGTACATTTTTGGCGGTAGCTTAGACCACATTAACTGGAAGTGTAATGACGCACTTCCTATATAGAAAGCATTTTGGTTCCATATTTTCCTGGAAACTACATTTTGCGTCGTTTTCAGCTTCAATTTTGGTGCAAGGAATCAAGTTGTGTTTTGTTTTGTACTTAGAACTAAAAATCTAGGATCTGTCGGATTCTCAGAATCTGAACTGCTCACCACTAATATATATAAACAACATTGTGCTGTTCACAAATGGACATGAAAAAGGAATGTGTTAAAATTCACATAATTCAGGCATATGCATGTCTGTTTTCAACTACAAACAGATCTGAAGAAATGTTTTGTTGAATACAGGTGTAGGTACGCTCTGTATGTATGGCACACTCTTGCTGTATTGAGACAGACACAACACACTGCAGGATACGAACAATATAAAGTCCCTGTAGATTGCACAGAAAAAAAATCAGTTATTATCACTTGGTAATAATATAATCATTAATGAAATACATTTATCAGGATGTTATTAAGGTCTTCTGTACATAAAATGCATCTCTACTGTTGCTCTTAATAGCACACACGTGTCCTAGCATGCATACGTGCATTAGAATAGATGTACATTAAGTAAAATATGTCTGGACAGATCTGGAATGCAGGTAAAAATACATGTGTGAGCACATAAAGTCCCATTTCCATTTAGTTCCAGGTCTAGGAAATAATAAAATCCCTTGTGAATAGATGTGCTCCATATAAAATTTGGATAAAGTCCTGGCGACACAGCTCTAGTCTCCCGGGCCACCCATTCTGCTCCTATGCATGGTGATGTACATGTTCCGAAGAGGTTTCTGCTGTGCTCTTTTAAGAGCAGAGCGGGGACCTCGGGAGTGGGGTGGAGGCGGGAGCAGGGGCCTTGGAAGAGTAATGTATGACCCAGCATTGTTGGGTACCCCGTATCTCCGGGCCCCTAGCGAGCACACCCCCTATAATTCTGCCACAGTGTATATGTAAAGCATATCTGCCAACTGTCCCTAATATTCCGGGACAGTCCCTGGTTTTAAACATTTGGCACTGGATATTAAAGGCAATTCTGACCACCTATTCTAATTTTACACTCCAAGGCTTGCTAAAACTACTTTGCACCTAGCATGGTTAGTTGGAATTTATTTTAAAATGTTGGCAGGTTTGATATATTCCATATCATCCTGTTCTCCCATATAACCTACCCCCCAATGTAGCCTTGTGATCTGCACCTTTCCATAATTTCATCTGCAAACCGGATTGTGGTGCTTCCTGCTCATGAGTGGACAGAGATATCACAATTTATTTAGCACCTTCAGGCGGCTTGCACTGCCCACTTAATGATGTGCTTGGCACCATGAAGTTGCATCCACCTCATCTCCCACTAAATCTCCCAGGTTGGGAGGTATTGAAGTATGTTATAAATTTAGGAGATAAAAAAGACAGCTATTGGAGAAGTTTATCTATAGAGAGTTACACATCAGATCAAAAACTGGGAATGTTTAGAAGGCTGCAGTGACTGGGGCAAAGGAGGGACAGTTCCTCCAGAACAAGGACAGTTGGAAGGTACAGAACTAAAACTGCTGCAAGGGGTTGAATGCAAATGAATAGCAAAGGTGGGGTGGGGGGGGGGGTTATTCATCTGCTATAACAGCCCATACCCAAAAGAACAGAGCCTTCTAGGGAGAAGTAAATGCATTACCAGGCCCCGCCCCAATTGCATATTACACCCTGGACTGAAATACACCATTAGACAACCAGGAATGGGTACCTAAGTGCTCCATTGAATATCTGATTGATAGTATTTTTTTCCTACGATCTAGACTGTTAATTCATATATATTTGATATAGATTACAGAAGTTGGCATGGAAGGAAAAGGGAGGAATAATTAATGGGGGGCAGGAAATAATAGGAAACAATTAGGATTAAACATACAGTAGTTGTATAAAATATGATAAACATATTAGTAAAAGTCGAGAAAGAGAAAACAGAAAATATAATAAAAAGTTGGGGAGAAGGATAATGGAATTGATAAGGAAGTATAAATACACTGGTTCCTGAATCATTAAGGCACGTATCTGCATTGAGTAGTAAAACTCCATGCAAATAGGTTCTGCTTACACCCGTAGTCAGCAAGGAACGTTCCTTGATGACTACTGGTGTATTTTCCCTCTCTGCTCTACTACACAGGACGCTGCAGGATACGTACCTGTTAGATCCTCAATCCTCAACTTAACTGCTCAATACAGTTTGATAACAAATAATTAAATTTTTTAAAAAAAGCTTTGAGATTAACCCTTGTGCTGCCAGCCTACTGCTGGTAGTTGCAAAATCTCACTTAATTTATCACCATATATCCTGTATAAAATGAATTATCTTCTACTATCATTATAACGTCACGTTCATAATAGTGTAATACCAAAATGAGTCATACCAAGCTGGCACTATAAAAAGGAAACATTGTATAGTATTAAATATTAAAAAAACACAGATCTCCAGTGCTAATTTCTTTGCTGTATATATTTATAACCTGTAGGTTTAATGTGCATTGCCCTGTGAATGCAATTAATAATTGGCCAAGCAAGTTAGGTGTTTAAAAATCATTTTTTCAGGTGCTTTTTTATATTCATGACAGCTTTTCAACACCAAGAATCAATCTCAATCAAAGCTGCAACTGAGTTTATCATAAATTATCATGAAAAGGTTTTCTACTGAGTAGATGGTTAATTACAATCTCATTTGAATTATTTTGCATATTAATGAGAAATGAATGAAAACCATTTTTAGATTTTTAACTTCAACTGAAGAAACCCACGGAGATAATGGCCCCCTTTTAAGATGTGTATGATCCTGTTTCTTCTGGAGACAGAGAATGTATTTTGTTCATTTTGCACAGTTTTAAACTGATTAATAGATTAACAGTTTTACCACTAAGGCACTTTAACTAAACCAAACTTCCTTGTTATATAAACGCTAATAGGTATGTTTTTTTTGCTTACAATACATTTTTTTAATGTAAATATATTGTTGGCTGAAAAACAATAACATTCCGAAGACTTTTTATATTATAAATCCTTTCAATGTGTGAATTTGCCATGAAAATAGATTAAACGGTTTGGTAGGAATTGCCTTATTTTAGGGGACGTTCACCTAACTAGTATCTGGTTTCCTTCACTGAGATCTCTGTCATTACCAAGACATGGTCTATTAAGCATTACATTTCCCAGCAAATCTTCAAAGGTGGTACATGTCATCTAGTCACCTAATTAAATATATCTATAGAACATTGCTTTGTTTTTTCTACTCATCGACAGATAATGTCATATAACCAGAAGACACTAAAACGTATAGTGACCATATATAATTCTAAAAAAAATATTTTCTTTTATGAGAACCATGCATATTGTTTTAAATCCTTTGTTCCTAATGTTTTCATTATTTTACACCTCAATCGGTAAAATACATTTGGTTCTGAATTTACTTCACTTTACTGTAGTACAAATTGATGTCTTCATTTGCCACATATTTTTTTTATAGCCTTAAGTGAGGTTTTAGAGGGTTTGTATAGTAGTGAGTGGAAAAGGACTCCCTTAAAATCACCTTAATAGAGAATTTTGACATCATCACCTATTTTTGGATGAATGCACCTGTTTATAGTGACGTGCAGGGATCTATATGTGACAACAGCATGTCTAGATGGAGTGCAGAGTTTTTCATCTTCCTATGAAAGCAGATGAGTGAATCAGGTGTTCCTATTCAGAACCATTAATCAAAATGTATGGCAGCATTGTACCTTGGGTACAGGGAAAGTCAACAGTACTGTGCCACATTGATTAGAATTTGTGTCTTCAGCATTGGGGCCTTAAGTCTGCTTTCTACCACTGGTGCTATCTGCATGAAGTTTGTGTGTTCTTCCCATATTTTTGTGGGTTTCCTACGGATGCTCTGCTTTGTCCTCTTGGTCCAAACACATAGTGGTAGGTTCAGTGGCTTAACTCTATTTCCTGGGCTGATGAGTCTGAATAGGATTCTCTGACTGTACAGTGCTGTAGAATATATTGGTGCTACACTGTGTTGCAAAAGCAACAAAGATAATGCGAAATATCAACCCTGGACTCCAATGTAAGTGTATCTCAAATACCTACCTGAAGACATTCTCAGCGGAATGTTTGTTTAACTTTACAAAACAGCAGAAGGCCTTTATGAAACTTGTGCGTAGGATAAAAAAGTTACTATGTTATATTGCTTCCAGATTCTGTATTTTTTTCTAGTTTGTTAGAATCTAATTTGCTGCTATACAGTAGGCCCCAATACCCGCATTGCACAGTTATCAGTTAACATAAATATCCCCCGTATTGTGTTCAAAATAAGAAATTATTTAGTATACAAGCAGCATAACGCAGCAATACATTCAAACAGCTGTGAAATGTGTATGTCCCAGATTAATATTCTATAAATGTTGATAGATGGTCTAATAATAGAATTCTTGATTAATAAAGTTCATAATTGTACATATAGCAACAACCAATATAGATATAAACGTTTAAAGATCAATGACATTGTGCATTGTTTATACTTGCCACCTAAAATCCTGAAATACCAGACATCAAATGACTAGCAGAAACCACAGTTTCAATATTTTATAATCCAATGAAATAATTTGAACTGCAATGTTTATAAATTATGTTATAGAATCCCCTCCAGAGTGCTTAAAATGGTTACTCAGTTTTCAGCTTTTTCTATTTATGAAATCCATATACCATGACATTGTTAATAACAACATTTCAGAGTGACTTTTATTTCCTGCAGCCGCATGATATAATCTATAATTTTCTGACTTTTTCTTACAGCATAGCCTATATAAAACTTTCACGTTTATTAATGAACATGTGCTTCTGCTGCTGATGTAGTAATTAAAAACAGCCCTAAGTGAGAAATCCTGCCGTGTACAGGAACCTATATTATAAAACAAACGGACTGATCTCTGTATTCTAGTGAAGAATATTATGTGCACATGTGTTTTATTAAGGTCTAATATTTTATTGCACCTAAAATATTGTTATTTTGGTATTAAAATGAATTAAGGTTGCAATGTTTAATTTAACTTTTATCGAAAAGTTATTTGTTTAGCCTGCTAGAGGTATGTGGGATTTGCAAAAAATATTGTGTACTATATGACAAATTGTAACAGTGTCACCACATTTCAAGAGTTTCATAGGTATTACTATATAAACATGGGCATATTTACTAACCAGGTCTATATGAGTTCAGGTGGAAAATTCATTATTTTGTAAATTATTTTCCTTACTGTTTTCTTGGTTGAGCTGTACCAGTATCTACACAGTCAATACCATGAACATGCTTTATTAGAAAGTGTTCATGGGTCACACAAGTACCAGTTTGGGACCCACCATTCATGATTCACCATACATAGGGGCATATTCAATTGTTGGCGTTACACGGAAAAGTAATGCGACGTGCGCACTATTACATCATTATGGTAATAGTGCGCGTAATTACCGTTATTACGGTACCTTTTACGCTGGATTTCGGCTTAGTATTACTGTAATAACGATAATACTTTTAACGCTGAGGGAAAATCAAATCAAACAATTGAATAGGCCCCATAAACTCTTATTTTAGTCTTGTGTACAGAAGAGAAGAAAATGCTACATACAATGCTACATTATTCAGCTATGGGAATCTAACTGCTTGTAGAGATGTAAACAGATACATTTTGAATTCTTCTTTCCCTGACATCTACACGAGCCTGACTTGGACAGAATCTGTCTAGATAGTCGCCAATTGGGAATTGGATTTCCACTTTTCTATTGGGTTAAAAAATCTAGCAAAATATCTTCCAACAACATTAACATTATCTAGGTGCTGCTATGGTGGTAACATGCATCTCAGGAACAGTAGTGGTCACTTAGGTGTGGTATTGTTAGAGCAGCAGAGGGAAACTGTGACTGTTGTCTGTTGTACAATTCTGAATTTCAGGGGATATTAAAGTAATGGAATAACTTTACATCACCCACGCTGTAATAATACCCATAGTGTTCCAGAAACCATTTTCAGTAAAATTGTAGAATATATATATATACATATATATATATATATATATATATATATATACGAGCAGGGTTCTCTTACCTCCCTGTCTGTATGTATTACCTAGCATTATCTTATTAATGTTTGTTCCCAATTGTAAAGCGCTACAGAATTTGCTGGCGCTATATAAATAAATGTTGATGATGATATATATATATATATATATGTTTTTTCACCGAAAAATTTATATTTTTCTACAAAAGGGTTAAGCAGTAGATCTTCTACCAAATTGTTTATGTTTTCAATAGTGATAATGTCCTTCAACATTCTTGTGATTGTTCATTGTACCCCTTGAAAGCACCACATATAAACTGCTAATTTTATTTCAGTCTCAAAAATCTGCTAAGCTTTGTGAATATTTTTATTTTATGCACAGACAGTGATCGTAGGTTTAAAGAAGGACACCATTATTGTATGTCCTACCTGGGAATTATTAACTCTTCCACTTCATGAGTTTCCTGGATGACTTTATAGAAGGATGAATAAGAGATATATATTGAATATGAGATATTCTGTGACATGATCAGGTCTGACTTATTTTTCTCTTTTGCTGTGCTCCATTCTCTGATCACTACCGAGCTTTAAAGCCTCAACTTCTAACACTTGCCATCTATATGAAAAAAAGAAAGTAATGTGTTCTACCAATAATTAAAATTAATCATGGCATTAGTATGGTATGTGCACTTTAACTCACCTGCTCGCCCAATCTAAGCAGAAGTAGATACATATTAACCCAAAAGATATAAATGAATTGGTTTAAATAAATAAATTAATATATTAGGATAGTAAGAATGTAAGGAACAGCCTCATACCACTACAATTCTCACACCCCTGGCCCACATACGTACCGTATTAACACATTCTGTCCATGACAACATTACAACATTTTTAGACATTTTATTATTAAATATTGTTGAGAAAATCTAAAACATAAATTATTTGTTTTGAAAAGCATTTTGAAATACTACATTTTATTAATATCCATCCTACCTTCAAAACATGTGCCATACACAATTCACTAATGAAGTAATTCTAAAACATAAAAATGATAACGAATTTCCAGATAAAATAAATTGACAAAGCAGGGTCATTTGGTACATAGATGTGTGAAGCATTTTGTTAAAGTTGTATAAATGATAATTTATATCCTTTACCTGTAAAATCATAAAATCAAATAAGAAATGTATGTTGTAGAATTAACAATAGGGAAAAAGCTTAGAAATATTTAAGTTCCTGAAATCATGCCTGGAACCCTAGTTCCAGAGACTGATCAAAAAACACATATGATTTTTTTTTATGTTCAAGTTCATATTTTTAAAAATGATCTCATTTCTGAACTTATAAGAGTAAAAGGACTTTTAAAAAATATTTTTTACTTCTATTTTAATTTAAATGGGGAACTTATATTCTAAACATTCGCATACACATCTGTTCATGTCTTTAGGAAAAAGAATATGCTAAATATTATATAGTTAAAGAAAAACACTTTTTCTAAAAAAAATAAGGTTCCTATTTTATCTGTAGTAGAACATTTCATAAATGTTTTTAAAGGGTTATTTTTTTGTGAATGTTATTTTTACTTCTTTTTACTGGTAGATATATATGGCTTGCAACTTTTATTTTAAAAATGAAATAATGTATATAGAAACATTTGCACCCAATTTCGATTGTGTGTATGTGTGTGTGTGTGTGTGTGTGTGTGTGTGTGTGTGTGTGTATGTGCATGTATTAAAAGGCAAGGATACAACTGTGTGTGTTTGCATTTGAGTGGTTCGTGTTGAGAAGCAGAAAAATTATAATAAAAAGATACATAGGTTGGTTTTGTTACTGTTAAAAAGACCATTCTGTTTTTAATACAACAGCATAGACTAGTGGCAAAAAGTCAGAATGTAACTGAATTACTTATTTTGGAACTTTTAATGTTTAACCAAATATTACAACAATTTCACATGTCACTAAAAATGTAATGCAATATATGAATGTTGTAGTTAGGAACAGTGATTATGTTATTTGGGATCTTGAGATGATCGAAATTGCAGCAAAATTTCATGCAAATCAAATTTGGTGGAGTAACTGGCTGTTTCACACTTGTACAAAGTTTCTGAAACTTTGCTTTTGCATAGACAATCTGTGCCATTTATAATTGGTGAGTAGGATTAGGAGCAAATAAAGGCAAATTTTCTATGTGAAACATGCAGGATTTCTTGGGCACTGAATAGATTTGATAAATTTTCTATTGGGGACCAGGATTTTTTTTTTTTAACATTGTGATTCTTGAAATTTTAGATTAATAAAAAGTGGTCTTTGATTTGAAGGTAATGATTAATGCCTCAATATTTTGAGATGGAAGTCTTAGTTGCATATCATGTCACCTCATATTTGGCAAATTGATATACTACATTGTGAAGTGAAAGAATAAATAAAAGAAATTGTGGCGTATCTATATTATTTTTGCAATAATACGTGTCACAGCTAGATTAGGTTACTCTAAAGTCACAATACATCTAATATTGATCAGCAAATAAATTCTGCTAATTTGAATCATGTGGTGGGAACCACTGTAATGCTACTCCTGCTTTGACAGAAAAGTCTGAATAAAAGTTAGATTTTAGTAATAATAAAGTTTGGTACATCAGTGTGAGTCCCAAAGGGGACATGACACTGCATGCTATTTAATAATAAAATAAACTGATTTTACAAATTTATAGTCTCCAAGGTTAGATTGATTAATATGATCATGGGCAAAAATATGTGTCTCTCCTCCCAATCATAATTACAAACCCACTGTGAACTTGCTGCAGAGTCCTGGGTAAAAGGCTATCAGCTTTTTCTCAATATGCTTTCTTAAAATGGCTTGGGAAGATCATAGTATCCCAAGGCATTCTAAGAAAGCACATGGTGAAAACCATGATAGCCTTAGGTTTATGTACCTTGAACATGTCCATTGTGATAGTAGAAGTGGTGATAGTTTGAAATTGCTATCAAAATGTGAAACTTTCTGCATTCAAACATTATAAACATAATAACCCTACCCTACTACCTGGACAGACCACGCTCCTATCTTAGCTGACCTTTCTTCTTTAGCCCTCAGACCTCCGAAGGCAACTTGGTAACTCAAGGAATCTCTACTCTATAATAAAGAACCATCTCCCACTTATAATCTCTTCTTTCCAAATATTTTGACACAAACGATACTCCTGATATCTCCCTCTGACCTTTGGGATGCCCATAAGGCAGTTCTGCGGGGTCATCTCATTTCCCTTGCATTCAAAGCTAAAAAATATAGATTAGCTCAGACCAAGCAACTAACTGACTCATTGTTCGCTTTGGAATTACAGCAGAAATCTACCCAAGACCCTGCCATTCTCCAGAAGATAAGCTTTGTCAGAGGCAAACTCAATCACCTTCTTTCCCACCAAATGGCTACTAAACTGAAGTGGCTGAACCAACAGTACTGTGAGAAAGGCGATAATGCTCATGTCTTCTAAATTCTTGGCTAAAATGGCTGCCTGGAAACTCCCCACCAGGGTCCTTCTATCTGAACTGGCTTCCATTTAAAAATGCCTGGCGAAGTTCCTGTGGAACGGCAGGACTCACAGAATTAAATTGTTCCTTTTGAAAAAGCTAACTAAATGCAGGGGTAGAGGTTTTCCATACCTTAAGTTATACTACTGGGTGGCTCATGTAAGTCATATCGTGACCTCATTCACCTCCTCATGCTCTCTGATAAATTTGCCAAAATGTATGATTTGATTTCTTCAACTTGTGCGTGGTTGTTGTCAATTGTCATATCCAAAAATCTACTATTTCTGGGAACTGGTCAGGTTAGGTCACTCCTCTCCGCTTTCCACGTTGAGGTCCTATGTTTGGTTCCTTGCCCGGATGGAAAAGATTACCCTTTCTTACATGACAAAGATGCTAAATTTCACAAAATTTGGACATCCTGCTTTTCCTTTAATTATTCTCTTCCCCTCCGTATCTTGTATTGTTTTTTTCAGCTGTACTGTCTCCTTTTTGCCCTTTTGGTGTTCTCTGTTTATCATTATACACTCTATGGTTTGTTCCTGTTTTCTGTTTGTACTTGTTTCTTTCTTTTCCATAACTAAGTTTAAAAAAAAATAATTCATATCCAAAAGGATTAAATGAGGGAAATGAAATCACCCATTTTCTGTAGTGTGTAGTTGCATTCAGGTCACCAGGTCAATGCATCTCTTTAGATTTATAGACTAGTATTTTTATTAGAGATGTGCACTGAGATGTGCATGTTTTGGCATTGAAACCGGTGTTGTTTCTAAACTGACATTGTATTTAGGTTTTGCCACCGGTTTTGTTGAACAAACGCAAAACTTTTTGGTTTTGGCTTTGGATCTGGTTTTAATAAAAAAATGTGAAAAATAGGTAAATATGTCTGGTTCCAATTTTTACCAATTTTGACCAAGGTCTGTAGCGAGCTGTCTTAATGGAGGTTTTTGCAAGTTTACCACCATTGAATTTGCTTTCTCTAATTCAATTCAACAAATTATAAACTGCATAGTGTTAATATCACCTTTCATTGCACCGAAACCTCCTTTGAATGTTCAGACTTACTATAAATAAATAAATAATCACACGAACACCAATGTAAATTTGGGTAAAGGTCAAAGTTTTTGTTTAAACAAAATGGTGATGGAGCGAGCAATGCGAGTCAGCTAACAACTAATAGCAAAACCAAACAGTGGAAGGTCAGATTGCTATTAAACCACTGGTCCAAGGATATAATCCTTTACGATGTTACAGATTCTTAGTAACTGTCATAAGCTTTTAGAACTAACAGGAGATGTCTTCACCTATAGCAGCCGCCTTTCCCGAAGAGTTGGATGCACTCACAGATGCTCGGATGCCCCCAGGACTTAACTCAATGCAGTAAAAGCTTATGAGCAGGAATTGGTAGCATGGATATAAGAGAAATGGGGACAAGAGCATGTCCCCCACTTCCACTCATGAGGCAGCAATAATTTAATTAAAGCCACGTATCCCAGAGACCTGTCACTAGTCGGAACGCAGTGGCAGTGTAATGCATCCCGGTTACCCTGGCGTCAGAGTCTTTGGCAGTTCCCATTACCCCGGGGTTGGATAAAGTTTCTAGCGGGGGTAATTATTTTTCAACCTTCCCTCCTCATAAATATATTTGAGTTTCTAGGTTTGATTCAGAAGGGTGGCATTATGGTACAGATCATATAAGTAAAACAAGGTAATGAAAGCCATGCTCTTGGTAAAAAATGAATACTCTGGCAATGTATTGTGTGCCTAATCTTTAAATTTTTGTAGTATGGGTGCAGGCTACCTTCATCTCTCAGCATCCTCATTTATTTATATAGCGACATAAAGTTTACAATTGGGTATCTACTTGTCTAAATATCTACTGATGCCTCTGTCCATCTAATGACATTGGATTGTTACTGCCTCTTTACTCTCCATATTGTCTGCTATATAAAGTTTCAAATTTAGTGTGTGCGTAGCATTTCAACATTTTTTGCTCTTGCACTGCACTAAATTTTTGTTGTTGTTTAATTTATCTAATGGGCTTTCTTCAGTTGGTGGCATGGCAGATGACATATTTTTTGCAACCACTGCATCAGTCACTGAATGTTGAAAATGCCCAGAAAAAAACCCTCACAAACAAACTCCCTTTTTTGAATATAGACTTCACTGAATGACCCTTCCAAAATAGACAAGTATTGAAAGATAAAAAAAATAGAATATATAGCGTTTTTTGGGTGTGTGTGCAAATGTGTGCTGACCCTGAAACACAAACCCCCTTTTTTAAATATAGATTTCACTGAATGACCCTTCCAAAATACACAAGTATTGACAAATAGAAAAGATTATAATATATATATAGCTTTTTTAGGGGTGTGCAGCTGCATGCTGACCTTCAAACAAAAACTCCTTTTTTTAAATATAGATTTCACTGATTGACCCTTCCAAAATAGAGAAATATTAAATAATTAAAAAAAATAACAAGATTAGAATATATAGCATTTTTTTGGGTGTGAAGCTGCGTGCTGACCCTCCCAAAACCCATCTGGGGTTAAAAATTCTGTAGACTAACACAATGCGTCTATTCCAATTACAATTGGATTCCTCAATAACATCATCAAAGTCCATAATTTTCCTGTCTCACAGTTAAATGCCTAGCTTCAGAAATGAGGTGTGGTCTTACTCTCACTTCCACCCCTAGAGGTGTAACTACTTGTGTTCCATGAGGGTGATATGTCCAAGTATCTCTGAAAACACAGCTAGGTTCCTCTGAACCAGTGACTCAGTCTCTCATCTCCACTCTGGTGACAGGTAGACAATTATAGGTTCTTTGGCTTCTTGCACCACTGCATTTATTAACGCGACTTGTGGCTACTCCCTCTCAAGCCATGGTTTCAACAAGTTGATATGATAGGTCTGGACTGGTTTCCTCCTGCCTGACTTTATAATTAACAGGCTCCACAGTCTCATATTGCCTGTGTGAATGAGTGAAAAAGTTTACTGTCTTGTATGGGTACCAGTAGAAGAACTTTGTCACCTAGTTGGAAAATCCTAATTACAGCCCTCTTATTATAGTTCTTTTTTTGTCTTGCTTTTTTCATGTGCATATGCTGCTGTTCCAATGGGGTGATCTCCCCCAAACTGTCATAAACTGTTGCACAAATTGGATCACATTGAGTTCTTTAGGACTCTGTTGCTCCGAGTCCTCCTTGAGAACATCCAAAGTGCCCCTTGGCTGTCTGTCATACAACAATTTGAAGGGGCTATATACTGTGGACGTTTGAGATACCTTTCTCACTATGAACATTAAATAGGATAACAACTCATACCAGTTCCGTTTTTTTAGCTGCTCTCTAGCCGCAGGTCGCGGTCCTCTAAGGGGGATTAGAGAAGGGTGAGATGGAACCATAGAGTGGAGCCTGACTGCTGGACGATAAATGCAGAGTGACAATACCCCCCTTTTAAAGGTGGGCACCGCACCCCTAAGGCCTAGCTTTGTTGGGATACTTGGCATGAAATTGAGCGTGAAAGATGGAGTGTGAACATCAGAAGCATCCACCCAGGACCATTCCTCAGGTTCATATCCCTTTTAATCCACTAAATACTTGGTCTTGCAGCGAAAGGCTTTGGAATCCAGGACCTGGGAAATCTCAAATTCTTCAGATTGCTGAACAGCCAGAGGAGGAGATGTATTCTTATCGGAAGAAAACCAGTTAATGATTAGAGGCTCGAGGAGCGAAATATGAAAGGAATTTGAGATGTGGAGTGAGCTAGGAAGCTTGAGTTTCACAGATACTGGGTTGATGACCGGAAGAATTCCGAAGGGTCCAATGAATCAGGGGGAGAACTTCATTGAAGGGACTCATAGGCGGATATTATTTGTGGACAGCCACATCTTGTCCCCAACCTTGAGGGGAGGAACCGCCCAACGTTTTTTATCGGCAAACCGTTTATAATGGGAAGAAGTCTTCTTGAGTCACTCTACTGGTTCCAAATAGCAAGGAAATCGCAATGGAGATCATTAGCAGCCGGAACCTGGGTGGGAGGAAGGGCTGAGAACTTGGGAAGATTAGGATGAAGGTCATAAACAATGGAGAACTGAGTGGAAGAGGTGGATTTGTGATAGAGGTTGTTATGGGCAAACTCTGCCCAAGGCAAAAGATCAACCCAATTATCCTGGGAAGCCGAGGAATATAGACAAATAAAAGTCTCCAAATCTTGGTTCACTCTTTCAGTTTGACCATTGGATTGCGGATGGTAAGATGATGAGAAGTTTAGCTGGTTATCCAGGAGTTTACAGAGAGCTCTCTAAAATTTGGATGTAAATTAGACTCCCCGGTCGGTGACAATCTCAAGAGGACATACATATAAGTGGAATATTTCCTTGACAAAAATGTTTCCTAAACCGAACGCTGATGGAAGGCCAACAAGAGAGATAAAATGTGCCATCTTCGAGAAACGGTTTACGATCACCCAGATGGTGTTAAACTTCATGAGTGGAGGGAGGTCAGTCACAAAATCAATGGATATATGTGACCATGGATTGGATAGAATAAGAAGCGGCATGAGAGGACCAGCAGGAGACTGGCAAGGAGTCTTATGTTGTGCACAAATATGACAAGCCACCACAAACTGTTTAACATCCAACCTAAGGGTGGGCCACCAAAAACTCAGAGAGATGAGTTCAGTGATTTTGGCAGATCCGACATGACCTGAAAATCGAGAACAGTGAAACCAACACAAAAGCTTTTTCGAAGTTACCAAGGCACAAAATTTCTTCCAGGAGGCGGTACTGGGTCAGGAGACAAAGATGTGGCCTGCAGAAATTTGCGTGCTAAAATAGGCCGACTCACAACATCCGGAGATTCAGGTTCACAAGGGAACGCCCTTGGTAGGGCATCAGCTTTTTATTTCTTGAGCCTGGCCGAAAAGAGACACATAAATTAAAACGAGAAAAGAAGTGAGACCACCGGGCCTGGCAGGGGTTAAGACATTGTGCAGACTGGAGATACAGCAGATTTTTGTGATCGGTAAAAATGATCACTGAAAAACATGCCCTTTCCAGGAGATACCTCCATTCAGAAAGTGCCAACTTCATAGCTAGGAGTTCTCTGTCACCGATGGTATAGTTCTTTTCAGCTGGCAGGAATTTGCATGAAAAGAATGCAATGATGAAGCTGTTTCCCAGCAGAAGAGTACTGGGTACGAACTGAGGCAAATCCCACTGCTGAAGCGTCTACTTCAACTAAGAATGGTTCAGAGGGATCAGGTTGTTTGAACTGGAGCTGTGGAGAATGCCTTCTTGAGGGTGCTAAAAGCAGACAGAGCCAGCTGGGACCGATTCTTAGTGTCAGCAGCAAAGCAACAATGAGAACCACAATAGAAGAATAACTTAGAATAAACTGTCCTCTAAGGGGAATTAGAGCAGGGTGAGATGGAACCGTGGAGTGGAGCCTGACTGCTGGACAATAATGCATAGGTTCAGGTGAACGGTAGTGAACCAAAGCGTTGAGGTCTTTAGAAAGCGAATAGCTGAGAACAGGACTGATTATGAGGCACAAGATTCCTGGAACAATACCACAGGTCTTGATCGGGGAATAGGTAACACAGGATACCGATTAGCAGACGGGAGCCAGAGAGAACAGCGTCCTAACAGGTAAGGAGACCTGAAGATCTGGCAACAGTAGAGAAGCAGGTGTTTTAAATAGACAGAGCTGACAGGCAATTAGTCAATCATGAGAATGCAGGAAGTTTTGAAGAGACCAGGTGTGTGCATACTCAGTTCAGACCAGCAAGTGTATGCAGGGAGTGAGAACCAATGGAAACAGATAAGTGAGGTAACAGTGACTAAAATGCAGGTTAGCTAGTGCAATCTGTGACACTAACCCATCAGTCTGCAATGGTATATTGATGTATACAATGTCTCTTCCCTTAACAACCAGCACAGCTCTTTCATGAGACGGGACATCAAGGTAGTTTCCTAATTAGTCAAGATTTCTTTGGGGATTCCTAATCGGGTGTAGTACAAAACGAGTTCTTTTGCTTTTGTACTGGATTTTTATTACATAAAGGTATAGCTTCGGATAATACCTGGTGGTGTAATCCAATATAACTAGCACGTACTGATGGCCGTGGGCTGATTTTTTTAATGGACCTACCAAATCCATACCAATACGCTCTAATGAAGTCTGCATCAATGGAATGGGAACTAACGGGGGCCCAGTAGTCTAGCTTCAGACATGTTCTCTGACATACCCGACAAGTCCAGCAAAACATATTTTACTTCCCTGATAGCTCCTGACCAATAAAACTTGAGTAATTTACACTCCTATTTTTTTGTCTTCTCCCAAGTGTCCCCCACACAGATGTGTATGTGCAGCATTAAGAACAAGTGGTATATTAAATTGTGGCACCAACAGCTGCTCTACAATTTTTTCTTGAACTTTTCAAGAGATAATAGGCAAAACCTTCTGCAGGCCTGTTGGCCTTCTCTGCCCCATTTACCTCAATGACATTTTCATAGACATTCACTAAGGTAGCATCTCCAAGATTATCTCGGCCAAACTTTCTCAATGCAAACAAGTTAGACAGTACTGACCAATGTGAGTCAGGCAAACTATCCTCACCGATGCCCGGTATACAGATCCGTATACCAGGTTTTGGCCAAGGAACAAACTTTGGAGTGAGAACGGATGTTTGGGCATAAGCTGCAAAGCACGTTATCTCTCTACTGCAGTGGCCAATTCATCATACATCTGAGGTTCTGACTGCAGTGCCCACCTTTGAAGCCCTCGGTCCATACCTCAAATACTATGATCAATAGCGAGAATTTTGACAATTCTGACTGCAGTATTCTTTTCTGGCTGGCTGAAACCACTTTTTAAAGCATTTTACCAAGTTCAGCAAGCTGAGAACGAACCGGCAAATCTTTGGACAGTCTTCAGTCATGATACCTTTGGGCCTCGCGACTCCAATCCACACTAGGATAGTGGTTTTTAGCTGAGAGTTACCAACCTAATCATCAGCATGTGTGGCACTACAACAACCAGTAAATTTTACAACTTTTGCTTTCTTTGCAAAATACATTTTAGACACCCACACAGGCAAATAGCAAATCCTTTTTATTTTGCACAGGGTTTTTTTGGACCACACCCAACTCATAGCTTCATGAATCAGAATGTGGCAGTACAATAACCATCAGTTTTTAAAACTTTTGTTTTCTTTGCAAAACAGACAGCTGCTCCACAGTTCAAGGTTCACAGGTGTATTACTTTTTCTCTGCCTCTCCACAGACAATAACAATTGCTTGTACTGCAACACAGAAATTTCCCCCCACTGCAACTGACAGCTTTATAACAGTTTGTTACATGATAGTGATATTGAACACATTTCACTCACTACCATTGCATCTGTCTGTCTTTTGTAATCACATGATGCCACCACTGTGATACTGACACCCGGTAGATGGCAGACACAAACAACTTCTTGCTTGAAAAAACTGTACTCTTTTTGTTCACATCACACATAGCACAGTAGACTTTTGTCAGGATGACAGCAGGCGACCCTCGCTCTAGCTAGACACAATTCACCTGCCTGGTCCCCAGTCAACTAGCTGGCATCAGTTAAACTGCCCACAAGAACAGACAGTCTTTTATCCTCCACCCAAGCACTACAAACCAATAAAAGAAAGCAAGAAGCCAATTACACACATGTGGTCAGAGCTGGATTAAGGCTCTGGGGGGCCCGGGGCACTTTAGTCAGGAGAGTACCTATGATGTAACATGGTTATCATTTTAGACAAATTTTAGACAAATACATAAGCAATACTGTGTGCACTACTGTTAGATGGACGCAGCTCTGCCTTGATGATCAGCACACTGTGAAGTAGGACATATCTCCCAACTGTCCTTGCAGTCAGACTAAATCCTGACTAAGCGAGACAGTCACCTAGATTCAGGACTGCCCCACCAGCTTCAAGACAGTTGGCAGACTGTCCTGCTCTCTCCTACCTGTTCTTGTCGCTTTCACCACCTATGGCTGCTGATGTCTTTAGCTCAGTTGCTGCTTGTCTGGATCCTTTTATGTTGGGGGCCCTATTTGGGAAAAAAATGGGTACATGAAATTTAGAAAACTTCAATCAGCCCCAACAGCACCACCAATATATAATTAGGCCTCCCTCTTGCCCCAACATTAAAATAATATTATTCACATTTGCTAAATACATCTATTTCCCTCCGACCAGCCCTGACATTAAAATAATAGCAAACATATTTAATAAGTAGACCTATTTCCTTCCAACCAACCTCAACATTAAATTAATGGAATTCTCATTTAATAAATAAACCTATTGCCCTCCCTCCAAACAGCTCCAGCAATAAATTAAAATTACATTTTAATAAATACGACCAGTTCCCACAACCATCCCTGGCATTAAATATTTCATATTCACATTTAATAAATAGCCCACCTCCATAAACTCAGCCCCATATTCAATTAATATCCCCAAACCACCCCAGCATTAAATTAAAAATGTCCACACACATTACATTATTATATTATAGGAATGTTTTACTGTTACTTACAGTTCTAAGTAACTATGACTCCCAGCCATAGTTACTTGGGCCATTTTATGTTTTAAAGTTTGAGATCAAGTGGCCAAATCAGACATTGTGGAAGCACTGTAGTTCTTATGTTCATGTACATTCTGCTTTTTCAACTGCACGCACTTAAGCTCAGAACTATGCAGAAAAGCAAACTAATCATCTATTGCATCTGCCTTTAAAAATCCAGTGGGAGACCAAATGGAAATGTCTGTTAAGTAATGCAACGAGCCATCTGCAATTTCATATAATATAGCTGCTAATTACTAAAATACTATCAGAGTTGTGAATATGCAATCAGCCTATCAGAAGCTGCTAGATTTTGCCACTGATATTCATCATCATTATTGCGTATTGTAGCAACAGCTCTCCAGCATCTGCCCCTAAATTGTAGCTGTGGAATAAAATATTAAATACAACCTCCCCCCAAAATACCTTTACCATAAGTTAAAAGCTTTATAACTACTGAAATGTTTTTTTCTCAAAATGCGTCCAGCTCTACAACACTAGCATATATGTCATGTTTACGTAACAAGTGTGTATACTTACAAACCACAAAAGTGTAGAGAAAGTGTATTGATAGCAAAGAGATGTGACTTTACTGTGTTAGTAGTAAATTTAAAATTTGCATTACCCTATTTGTACACAATATAATACTGAACTGAGGTGTCATACATTAAAACACTTTTTCCATTCTGGACCCATCTTAGCACATAATCACTTATTTTTGTTTCCCCTTGAAGTCAGAACAATCCAAGTAAGGCTAGATACACACTGGAGCATTTTCGTTCAATAATCGGGCAAATCAGCCGACATAAGACCGTTCGGTCGGAAGTCGGGTTAGTTTGTATAGTGACAAGATGGTGGAAAGTTATTCCAAAGTGTCGACTGTCGGCTCATTTGGTTGGTCGTACTGTTTAATGTTTTCCGACCCATCACCAACTGATCATGTAGTGTGTATGCACTCATGCTCATGATCTACATAGAGTTTACAGAGCTGGGCTATTTTCAGCCGGTGCTAGCAATAAATGTCCCGGTGAATAAATGTAGAGAGTGTTGTAGAAGGAATAATTTATGTGTTCATTCTGAGACAGGAGCTAACAAAATTTAATAGGACATGTGAATAGCTATAACAAGGCGGTTTTAATCTGTGTGACAATGTGACAATCATTCTCTGAAGACTAGAGAACCAGATGAAGGACCAGATGAAGGGCACAGATCTGAAGGTAAATCATGTCAGTGTGTATGCATGAATCGCCAGACTGATCGGACTTTCAGTCGTAGGTACAATCGTTTGAAAAAACTTCAAAAAACTTGAAAACCAGTTGTCATCCTGCAGATAAACACCAATAACTGGGCAGTTGAAGTGACATCTATGGACTCAAAGAAAAGTAATCTTTTTTCATTTTCCTGTACCTGTTCTGAAATATCCTTTGCCATAACAGCAATTCTACATTTAACAGTCATATGATGAGACTTAGAGATTAACAATTAAAGACAATGTAATATTAAATACAGAAAGAAATACAAGATGAAAGTACAAATTAAATTCAGTTAAATACAAGCATCTGATTCTTTCCTTTTAAAGAATCAATTGAGGTCATCATCAGCATGTATATTTGCCCAGCTCTCGAGCACTCGAAATCTAAGCCTCATCAAAGGTGTATATATGTGTGCCTGCGTCCAGGCCTACCTCAATAATATTTACAATAACATGCCCTTACTATTCTCAAGCTATGCTTTCCCATCCGGTCTCTCCCCTGTTCCATCTCTATAAACATAAGGAGTCATATGTGTACGAGGTGACCGAATCTGCAAACGGACGTATGGTTACCTTTTTTTTTTGCTCATGCACAGTATAGAAATGCGTATTTACACATAAAAAAAGATGTACATCCATCTCTACATGAGTCATTATGTCTTGACTTTCACTAAAATCTATCTGCCCCATTTCGGGCAACCCGCGCTGACAGACAGATTAACAGCAGTCTGATTGGCTGTCAGACTGCTTAGCACATAATGGATATTGCCGGGGCCACATTCTTTAAGACAGGACATGCCCCAATGAGTCTGGGCAGACCCCGTGTGCAATGACCAAAAAAAATTATTAACAGAAAAAAAGTAGAAAAAGTCTGTGTTGCCCCCCTAAAATCCTGCACCCCATTCAGCAGCCTGAGAGGCCCACTGGTTGATCAGCCCCTGGCATTTTCACATGTTTTAAATGTATTCCTGGGGGTATATTTAGTAAACTGTGGGTTTGAAAAAGTGGCGATGTTTAGTACATTCTACAAAATGACAGGTAGAATCTGAGTGGTTGCTATAGGCAACATCTCCACTTTTTCAAACCCACAGTATATTTAATATACCCCCTGGACACAGGTACATAATTGTTACAATTTGATAAAATTATAAGATCATATATTATATACTTTCACTTTAATTCACCCTATTTTATTTATTTTTATTTCATATAGTATTGAATGAAAAAGATCGTATTATTTTAGGGAAATTTAATGAGGCTTTTTAAAGAGCAATACATGTGTAAGATGTCTTTTTCTGCATTGGTGAATTGTGAATAGTACTACTGTAAAATGTCTTAATATGCTAAAAATAGACTTTGGGAAAATAGTGATTAACATTTTTGCAAAAAGTCTCAGTGATGCAATTAGCATTATGAGCAATTCAAAAATAAGAATTGGAAATGTCATAGCGAAAACATAAAGTTAAAGTACGCGTTATTCACAAGAAGGGTGTAAGTATGGTGGATTTTAGCAAACCTATGTAGCTTGTAAACCTGTTATTGCTAAATTCTGATAGCAAAGATTAACATATCTGCCATAGCTTTTCCAAATAATTTTTGAGTAAGCTTGAATAACTTACGAATTCAAAACAATTTAAACTACATCTTTGTTATCTAAATGTTATACATTGTATATTGTTTTACAATTTGCAACATGCAGAATTAGTTTTGCTCACTGAATAATAGTATACATAGTGAAATTGGGCTTCCTGTTTTGATATGAAATAGAACAATTACACTGTTCTGATTTTTCTCTTCTGTGGATTATATTGGAGTTTGCTAGCACTCCAGGTTTCCGTGGAAATGCTTTGTCAATTCTCATCATAATTTTCAAAACTGCAGGTAGATAACCACATTTTCATTTCTGCAATAAACCAGTGAGATTTCTTCAATATTTTCTTTATCTTTTAGATCTGTTATTACTCTTCTTGCTCTGTACTACACCCCCTAAAGTGCATTTATATTCTCTTTAAGGTTTAGTGACCAGACCTGTGGTGTATTTTAGGAAACATATAACCTCTGCTTTATTCTGAACCTCTTTTTATTTGCTTCGGTGTTGTATCCCTCTAGCACTGAATCCCGATATCCTGTTTTGCTTTCTTCACTGCAGATGTACACTGGGCATGAGGCTTAAGGGATTTTTATACAATAACTACCAGATTTCATTCCTGAACATTTGCTGCACACTTCTCTATTTAGAATACATTCAGTTTGAGCTTGTTTATTATTACGTTCTTCCTATATTGGACATCATGCTGTCTTCTGGCTTATGTTTTTAAATTAACTTTTTTCCTCCAATGTCTTTGTTTTCCGTTTAACAGAAAATAGAGCTCTTGAAACTTGCTGTCAGTGGAACTTGGTTGTGCACTAACTTTTGGTGCAGTATTGATCACATAAATAGTCAATTGGTATCTAGATCCGTGAGTGTTTTGCCCTTCTTCTGCCACCGGAGGCAGCACCTAAACATACCCTATCCACCCCTTGAATCTCTTTTATATATTCCTGTCGCTGAAAATGAAATTTCACATTATATTTGTAGGCATAGTTCAGTGAATCGAGTTGGAGGACATCCCGTCTTAGTTGTTTCTGTTTCTAAACTGGGTTCCCATGTGCAGTGCAGTGTGAGGCCTTAAACACAAGCCAACATGCTGAAAAAGTCAACTGCCAGCATAATAGAGTTGCTCCATATTGTAGATGCCTAAGGCACTGATACTGCAAAGTGTATCCACCGTGGAATTCAATGCTTTTATTCTTAGACTGATGTCAGTATGTTTTTGCTGTTTTATGTGTATCTAATTAAACAGTGGTACATTATATATATATCGCCTTTCATTTCATGAGTGCTCAAGTTATTGAACTTTACAGGGAAAACCACAAGGGCTGCCTGGGCCACTGCAACACAAAAGCATAAAGGAGGAGATTGGAGATTAGAAGACTGGCGTTACAAGTCTCAGAAAAATCTTGTACACTCCGATATAGACTTTTTTCCACGTAAAACAATTGCTCATTGCTCACAACTATGGTAGCCACACTTTTGCAAATTACTTTTTCTTGCATATGTAACATCTTTATTGCAAGATGTCTTAGTATAAAAACATTTTAAGTATATAACACCCTTTTTGCCAAATTTTCCCTGTAATGTAAAATAAAACAAGGAGTGCGGACCCATGGATGTCTTACTTCCAATACCGCTCCCCCTTTACCGCTACCCATTCACAATCCTTCCCCCTCTCCCCTTACTGCATCTAATTCTGGGGTGTTTCCTGCCACGCCACCCCCTCTACCCCTTTACATATTTCTTTTAACATTTATCTCTCTCTTTCTCTCTCTTTTTCTTCTCTTTCCTTACTCTTCTTTTTAAATATAAAAATATACCGGTCTTTCTTTTACATCGTCTTATAGAATCTGACCTATTCTCTCTCCGAGGCACGGAGAGCTCTCAACCTTTATTTAAACCATTCATTGTATTCTGTATGATATACCAAATATTCGAATTGCATTGTATATCCTATTTGACCATCAATAAATACTTGGCTAAGTTGAGTGCTGAATAGGTTAACCCACAATAATTAAAATAAATGATGCAACTTAGCTATATTATAAAAATATGTAAATCATTTTATCCCGCCACCCCCCAAAACACACGAAAAATAATGACAGATATGCAAACCTCTTTATATTAGTAACTTAGTTACTCACAAACATGGATCTGAATCATGAAACGGTCCTATTGGCCTTCACGATAATGAAAACACAATAAGACTGTTTGCACAAATAGCGTCCGTAGTAGAATGAAGAGTCATTTGTCCAAGGAGAGTGGTGTAGGAGATAGAATTGATATTAGTGTAGTTTTAGAAATACCAGCTTGTGTGCCAGGAATATCCACATAGTTCTAGGATTTTAAACAAAGCACATCCATTTATGAACTTGCCGTGATGCGTTTTTCTGCAAGCTTAATATGCGGTTTCTTCAGAGGAAATTTTTTTTCATTATCTGGTCCTATTTGATTTAGGGCAGGACAATCCGATTTCTATGTTGATTGGCTAGTATAAATGAACATCTTCCATATAGAAAATATTGTTTATTAGAAATGTGCTGATAGCTAATTATTATCAATTAGAAGTGTGCTAATAGGTAATTATCATTTATTAGAAACATGCTAATGGTAATTATTGTTTATTAGAAATGTGCTGATGAGTTAATCAGGAATTATAACAATAGGTATTGAATAGGAATCTACTATTATTATTTTTGTATGTGTCGTTTTAGATGATTTTTACGAATTTTATGATTTATGTTTTATGGTAATAAAGCTACCTTGTTTGATGCTAAGTAGTCCCATAATATTGAAAATACCTGCATTGAATTAAATAATACCACCTACGATCTCTAAACTGTAGTAAATACAAAACATTATAAATCCAATAGATTGAGGGTCCAGGTGGAGCTAGACACCACGTATGATTATACCAACTCATTAAGTACGTTTAAATTAACAAAATACAATATAATATAATAGTTTGAGAGTTCAGGTGTGAATAGATGCCATATATTATTATACTCACACACTAAGTGAACATATTCCTAATTCTAAACCAAATAGTTACTCATTATCATATTATCTTCGTCTTTGTTTATACATATTGTGGCAAGAGCACACGCGAACAACTACTTCCTTTTTATGTAGTTTTATTGTCAGGATGGTAAATGTTTTGACACCGTACAGATTTCACAGCAATACTTGGAGACCCTAAACGCTAGCTAGACATAGCTCAGCTCTCTCAAGACCAGCCAGCTTCCCCAGCGTTGATCTCCCTGAACAAGTAACACAGTTAAGCTTTTATACATGATACTCCTCCCCCAGCCTTAGCTTGATGTGCAGGTGACACACCCACCTTCTCTTTACAAGGAAACGCCCATCACTGCCTCTGTTTGGACTAATCAGACACACCCTGTCTGTTTGCTAAGAGGAAATCATGTAAGTTAGCAAACTTTAAACTACACATACGTTTTTACCTGGTTTAACCTCAACCTAGGTGCATAACTGTGCCAATGTTTTATTCTGTTTGTATACTTTCTCTGCCTCTTGTCAGATAAATGCCTCTGATCTGTAAGAATTTCTTTGGGTATTCCCAAACGTGTAATTATCAATACAAGTTCCTTAGCTATGGTGCTGGACTTTATGTTTCGTAGGGGAACTGCCTCTGGATACCTGGTTGCATAGTCAAGCACCACTTGTATATATTGGTGCCCACGTGCAGATTTTTCCAGTGACCCCACAAGGTAAATAGCTATCCGTTCAAAGGGAACTTGTACTATTGGTATTGGAATGAGAGGTGCCCTGTACATGGGTTTGGGACAGGTTCTCTGACAAATGGGACAGGGCCGGCAATACTTTTTTACTGCCATGTGTACCCCGGGCCAGTAAAACCTAAGCAGAACTCGTTCCCTTGTTTTATCCTCCCCTAGGTGTCCACCACAGACCTGTGTGTGTGCTGCTTTTAACACTAGGGTTACATGGACCTGAGGAACCATTAATTGTTCTACTTTTTCCCCCTGCACCTTAGCAACTCTATACAGGAAATTATTTTTAACAATAAAATATGGTATACCTTCTGCAGGCTGGGCAGCTTTCGCTACCCCATTTACTTCAGTCACACTTTTAAAGGCATGTTCCAAAGTGGCATCATTAAGTTGGTCTTGAGCAAAGTCCTGCAGAGGAAAAAAAATTGGTATTGCGGACCAGTCCGTATCCTCACTGACAGGCGGTGTGGGCTCATCTGCGACCTCACCGACCAATGCTAGTTTGGACTGTCCATATTTCCCCGCAGGTGGATGCTTTTGTGGAATGCCTGCTGTGACTCCCATGATGGCATTCCGGTTTGGTGGTTCCCAAAGATCGATGTCCAGATGTTGTGGATTCCTAGGCGGCTCCTTTAAGACCGGGCTTCTGACCATTGCATCAGTTGCCGGCATGTCTGGCCGGATCCGCTCACCGAGGACATCATTAAACAGTGGGAAGTCTCGCCCCAAAATGAGTGGATATGGGAGTTTAGGTGCAATGGCATCTACCACCATAACAGTTTTGTCTTTGAGTGTGACTGGTAGTATTGTTCTTTCATACTCCTCTGTCATGCCATGTACGCAAAGAACCTTCACCTTGGGCAACCGAGAAGTTATGGTTTCGGGTAAGGCAGAGCTGGAAACCAATGAGAGTTCACTCCCCGAGTCAACCAAGGCCAGAACAAGTTTTTGGTTGATTAGCACAGTCACCCAGAACAAACAAGGACTTCCTGATGTGGGACTCATGGTAAAACAGCTTGGGAAAGCAGGCCCAATGTGTGCCACGGAACAGTCCATGGGTTCCGGTAGTTTAGGACACTCTGCCTTAAAGTGGCCTGGCTCACCACATTCAAAACACTTCAGATTAGACAGCTTTGCACCTGGCCCTCTGAACGTAGCAGTTTTTCCATTGGGCCCTGTAGCAAGGATTGTCAAACCTGGCTTTTGGCGTGGCAGCGGCTTTGGCACAAATGCAAGTTCTTTAGTCATTTGCTGTAGCGCACAAAACCTTTCTACCATGGTGGCAAGCTCTTCATAAGTTTGTGGGTCTGATTGCAGAACCCACCTTTGCAAATCACGGTTCAGCCCCCGGATGCAGTGATCTATTGCCAGAACTTCAATAATTCGAGAAGGTGAATTCTCCTCAGGCTGCAGCCATTTCTTTAAAATTTTAGAAAGCTCAGCCACTTGCGCTCTGACTGTTTTTTCTTTATCATAGCGCCATTGGTGATAGCGCTGTGCTCGGCCTGGCTCGGAAACTCCAATGCGAGCCAATATCTTAGACTTTAGGCACAGAGTGTCAGAGACCCGTTCCTCATCTAGATCCATATAAGCTCGCTGAGCTTCACCAGTCAGATATGGCGCCAGCCTCTCAGCCCAATCTTTAGGAGGCCATTTTGCCCTTTTTGCAAGTCTCTCAAAGGACACCAGATATGCTTCTATGTCATCACCTGGCGACATTTTCTGGAGAACAGGACCAAGTGGTTCATTTCTGTCATGCCCTACCTGGCTTAACTCTTCTCTTAAGAGCCTTGTGTTTTCCACCTGTGCCTCGGCAACTCGTAGCATCTGAGCTTGCTGTTCTTGCTGCGCAGCGGCCACATTCACGAGGGTTCTCAGTACTTCCTCCATGTTGGCGGGTTGGGTAGCGGAAACTTGCTTCCCGGAGCATCACACTTCTGACACCACTTGTGGCAGGAGCCCGCTACTGCTGAAGCACACGCGAACAACTTCTTCCTTTTTATGTAGTTTTATTGTCAGGATGGTAAATGTTTTGACACCGTACAGATTTCACAGCAATACTTGGAGACCCTAAACCAGGCCTGTCCAACCTGCGGCCCTCCAGATGTTGGGAAACTACAAGTCCCAGCATGCCCTTCCAGCTATCAACAGATTGTCTATTGGCAAAGCATGCTGGGGCCTGTAGTTTCACAACACCTGGAGGGCCGCAGGTTGGACAGGCCTGCCCTAAACGCTAGCTAGACATAGCTCAGCTCTCTCAAGACCAGCCAGCTTCCCCAGCGTTGATCTCCCTGAACAAGTAACACAGTCAAGCTTTTATACATGATACTCCTCCCCCAGCCTGAGCTTGATGGGCAGGTGACACACCCACCTTCTCTTTATAATGAAACACCCATCACTGCCTCTGTTTGGACTAATCAGACACAGCCTGTCTGTTTGCTGAGAGGAAATCATGTAAGTTAGCAAACTTTAAACTACACATGCGTTTTTACCTGGTTTAACCTCAACCTACGTGCATAACTGTGCCAATGTTTTAATCGGTTTGTATACTTTCTCTGCCTCTTGTCAGATAAATGCCTCCCTTTGTTACAATATATATATATATATATATATATATATATATATATATATATATATATACATATATACAGTATATATATATATATATACATATATATACCTGTTGATGCATTGTGTCCAGTGACTAACAAAGTAAATGAGCTTCTCTTGCACCCTTGATAAAGAGGTGCAGTCCTCTTCCCCAAAGTAATCCATATATGTGTAATTCTCAGGTTAACACAGCTATTTGTTTCTTTGAAATGCAATCTTAATGTATAGCATTCAATGTTCACCCAGGTAACTACAGAGAATGAAATTGCTGCTGAATATAGTTTTTAAAAATCACAATTAATAACAAAGTTACTTCAATCTTTTATTGATGGTAACTTTTAAAAAATTGAACAGTGGTCGCATCAAGAAAACTATGCCCAGAATCTTTTACAAATATTGGTGAAAATCTATGTCCCATCAAAAGAATGTTAAATGTAGGATTGCTGTTATGGCAAAGGATATTTCAGAACAGGTACAGGAAAATGAAAAAAGTTTCCATTCTTTTCTTTGTCAGTAGATGAATCCACAGATGTCACTTCAAATGCCCAGTTTTTGGGGTTTATCTGCAAATTTTTGAAGGCTTATTTAGAATGTTCTAACTTTAAGGGGAAAGAAAATGAAGTGTTTATTTGCTAAGATGGGTCTAGGTTGGAACAAGAGAATTGGTCTGATGGGGCTGCGTCCTTGATCCAACAGTGGAACGGCATCTTTGTTAAGAAAACACCATGTTGAGTGCAGTAATGAGCTAATACAGTTTCACTGCAGTGTCCACCAGCAAACTTTGTGTGAAAAACAACTTGGTTATTACAATGTTATAAACATTGTTGTCAATACTGTTAACTTTATAAAATCCAGAGAACACAATCATTGACAGTCCTAAAAAGAGAGTACAGAGATCTGTTTCTTACACTGAGGTAATGTGGATGAATTGAGGGAAAATAACACGGAAGTAGAAGTTGCTCAATCAATTTATAGACTCATAGCAGGTGCTTGAAGGGTGGGGTTATCCTGAAAGGGACAAAAGCAGAAAAAAATCCCCCAGCAGACTGCTATAGCCAGCAAAAGTCTCAGTTGCACACATTTGCAAATGTATGTTAAGCCACCCGCCACTACACAGTGCTTTTGCTAATAGGGTGGTCCTCACTCTAATAGGGAGTTAAGGGAAAGGCTTGCAATGATTTTTAATTGGTAAAAAGATAAAATGTGATCTTTTGACATTTCGGACATATCAAAAAATATTTCCTAGTAATCTAAAAGTTTCTGAACATGTGGTAAACTTCACTGATTCTAGGAGTGAATAAAAAAAGGTCTTGCAGATTCATTTTCTGACTACACTTAATCAGAATTGCCACTTGAACTTATTGCTCTTCAATTCTGTTACAAACTATGAGCTAAGTTCAAGAAAAGGAATTTGTTGAATTTCTTCATGTATGCGACAATCGCTGAATATCCTAAGTTGTGCAGAAAAGCAGTTATTTACTCTAGCCTATTTGGGTCAACATTTTACTGTGAACATACATTTTCTATTGTAATAATTAACACAAGAAAAGAATTAGTAATGAGAATCTTCAAGTAATCCTAAAACTGGCCACTAATGAAGTTAGGATAAATATTCAAAAACTAGTGATGCAGACCCTGAAATCACACTAATTTACTAATAAGGTTTAAAAGTTTTATATAATTAACTTGAAAATGTTAATCTGTTCCACATATTAGTTCTGTGGTTGTATCATTCCATGACTTTAGGTTGTCTGATTGTAATGCCCACAGTATGTGCAATGAGTAAAAGTAGTGTGCTTGTGTTCTATATTTGTGGACTGTTATTTCTTAGGTCTTATTTGATAACTGTGGCAGGGGATGTGTGCTCTACAGCACATGTTAGATTGCTGCCACCAAATTTTGATTAATATTATTTTAATTGACAATTCTGTTTTGACATAAGCAGACAGTACCAATTTTGGGAGACTGTCCTGAGTAGTCACAAACTTGTCCCAACTGCCAGGTCAGGGGGGAGGTAGGATCCCCATGCTCTAATTCAGAGTGTGCAACTTTGCTTTAAAAATGAGTTTGGAGCTGACATAATGCTTCTTAAGCGCTAGGCATGCCCCCCACCAACATGGCATTACCCCTGTGTAATGTGGCCATGCCCTCTATGAGGCATAATCATGTCTCCTCCAGATACACCCCTTTTTAGCGACACAAACACTTCTATCCCCATTGGGACTTTCACAATGTTGAAAAGAATAGAGTAACTGCACAGAGCTTCCTCATTGTAATTTTAACTCAATTCTGACTTCAAGCTTCAGTAATTACAGAGAAGACAGCAATGTGTACTGATAAAAGTAACTATTTTCTAAGCAAAGTCATAAAGTATACTGTGCATTAACAATATTTTTTCTTTATACAGTTTCAACCTATAAATACCAGGGTATCGCCCCTCTAAAACGAAGAAGGTTCAGTAACTTGCAAGGTGAATCTATGCTTTTTGAGTATTCTCGGAGGGCCTTATTCATCAAGGCACATATCTGCCGATTTTGAGGGTATTGTACGCAAAATCACTCTGAGTATCCCCAGATCAGATGCATATGCCAGTAGATGCAGCCATATCTGCTCCATCTTCGAGTGCAAAGGACACTTACTTCAGCCTACAATTTTGGGGAGTGAACAGGACGAGGAAGGGTCTTTGCCATAGTCAATTTACTGTAAGGGCATGCCAAACTCAAGCGCCTGCCGCCACGTCTGAATCATACTCTGGGCATCTCAATGTTACTTGTCTTTCTACCCTATCTCTTGTTCCAGCTTAAGGGCTAGTCTAAGACCTGCATACTTGTGATGACAGTCTTGTATGCATGCTATAACATGTGTTTGCAAATAGGTGCAACCCTAAAAATGTATTTTATGTTCAGTAGACATTAAGAATATCCTAATAAATGTCATCATGGAAAATCTATATTTTTTTTACTGTTTTTATCATTAATGTGCCTTTATTATTAACTGGTGGCATTAATTCTATATTTTTTTTCTATGCGTTCTTGCAAATTTATAATCCACGTAGGGATTATATGTATCCTGCAGTGTCTTGAGTAGTAGAGCACAGCAGACCTACCCCCGAATTCATCAGTGCACTATCTTTAGATCCGTTCTTTGTTGAATTTGGGAGTGCGTTGAATTGCGTGCATTTTAAAATAACACGTTGCACTCAGTATGAATCAGGCCCTGATAGTGTACTTGATTGCTAATAAAACATAACACTGGTCATTCTCACATAGAAGCCCCCTGCTCTTAATTTCTTCCACAAATGCTTAAAAATCCTGCTTCAGAGTTATTACATTCAGTCTTCATCATCTGCTCATCTGGGATCAGATTATTTGAATGTTCACAGCAGCACAGATTATTTCTTGAGATGAGTGTACTGAGCTAGTAGGAGCCTGTGACCTATTTTAAAGTACATTATTGAAACCAGTGGGTCAGCAACTAAGGCTGGGTACACACTATAGTGTTTTCAGCTGAGTATTGGGCCAATCAAACAATAAACGACTATTTGGGACGATATTGCATTAGTGTGTACACTGCAACGATGAATGATCGTTGCTCCAAAGCAGATCATATTATTTAATTTGTTAAACCAGACTAAAAATGTCATTCAACAATGTCGTTCCAATTCTTCAGTGTGTATGCACTCACAAATGACAATCTCCATAGATCTCTATGGAGTAGGCAGAGACACAATCTTTCAGCCGATGGTTATGACAGATGAAGAAGCACAGATCTGAAGGTAAATTGTGTAAAATCGACTCACAAACAATATCCCACCACAGGATTTGCGATCGTCTCCTGAACAGCAGGTTAATAAATCCTTCGGCTTGGATCTGGAAACCACATCTAATGCGTGGCTGTTGGCAAACTGCATACAAAACTGCACTTTAGTAAATTTCCCCAAAGGGGTTGCAGTTTAAAGTATGTTATTATAACATATGCACACTATAAAATTTGTTTCTTTGAATAAAACAAACTAAATACTGTTCTAAAATGTGACTTGATCTTTCATATGGTCTATAGGTCTGACAGTGAAAATCCATGTAAAATTGAAAACAACAGAGGGTTAATTTATCAAGCTGTGGGTTTGAAAAAGTAGATATGTTGCCTATAGCAACCAATCAGATTCTAGTTATCATTTATGTAGTACATTCTACAAAATGACAGCTAGAATCTGATTGGTGGCTATAGGCAACATCTCCACTTTTTTCAAACACACAGCTTGATAAATTTACCCCCAGATTCTAACAAGTTGATAAGAGGTACAAAATTAACCATTTTACTTAAATATGTACTACCCTGTAGTTGTGATGGTAATGGTGACTCTGTCCCTTTCTGTGGAGAAGATGAATATCCCCAAAACCAACACAGAGAGAATGGAGATTCCCAACCAGGACAAGATCCAAGAATAGCTCAAACTTTTAAAGCATTTATTAGTGGGTATTAGGGAAAGAGTAAGGGAGTATTTTGATTAAATATTAAATTGATTATTAAATATTACATTCACAATAGATAAAAACACAATTTAAAATAGTATATAATTCAACAGGTTAAGCTATAATAATGAATTATCTAATATGTATTTTAAATACATATTTATCCATTAGATTTTACAGCTGTGAAATCGCTTAGCAACTTATTAACATTCCAACTTATAACAACATATGAGCATGCACTACCTTTAAACTGTTTAATAAGTAGTCATTAAAATAATTCTAAAATTAATTGTAGTTTATATAATTTCTCTTATGAATTTGTAGCCTCTTAACTATTTAAATTTAATTAAAGTATGTTAGGCATTGGGACCTTTTATTTTATTTGTATCTGCTCCTTGCTACATGGGTTCTAACCACTGAAGATGTATAACTGAGCAGGAAACACAGAGTCATGAATGAGTGCTGCTACTATGGTTTTTTTCACCTGGGATTACTTAATATGTTTGCTTTGTGTGATGTGCAGACCTGCGAACATTAACACTCATCAGAATCGAGTGATTTAAATGTGTTCTGTTTAGTGGTAAAACTCCTGTTGCTATTTGTAGTCTTGTTTCTATCAACATTATTTCTGTAGCAATGGTCCGCAATGGTCCGCAGTTGCTGTCTCACTTAGCGTGGCCTCTGTAGTTGTAGCCCCTTTAGTTGCAGGCTCTGTGAGTATTGTCTCTGTAGCTGCTTTTTCAGTAGTTGCAGTCTCTGTGTTATCTCTGTAGCTGTTTTCTGTAGCTGTAGTCTCTGTAGTTGCTGACTGACACTAGTCTGATATACACTGTCCATATACTTCTCTATCACCTCACCTACTTTTCTCTTAAAACTAAGTTTCCACAATTATACTTCTTCTAACTAAACTGTTACCATGTCTGTGCTGCACTGCTGTCTCTATATATTTTATTTCCCCTCTACACCCTCTTTGCTTTTATTTCCATATTATCACTCTTATCACCCTCTTAGTACAAGATTGTCTCCTCATCTCTCACGTTCTTCTCTCCATCCTCACAGTCAGTTTACCCCACAGCCTTAAAATAGGACAATAAAAAACTGACTAATATCTCATATACAAAATATTCCTAGTTAAAACAATGCTGTGGGTCTCATATATCATATATCTTATGAACAATCATCATCATCATTTATTTATATAGCACCACTAATTCCGCAGCACTGTACAGAGAGCTCACTCACATCAGTCCCTGCCCTATTGGGGCTTACAGTCTAAATTCCCTAACACAAACACTATGGTCAATTTGTTAGCAGCCAATTAACCTACAAGTATGTTTTTTTTTTGGAGTGTGGGAGGAAACCGGAGCACCTGGAGCAAACCCACACAAACATGAGGAATTGAACTCATGACCCGAGTGCTGTAAGGCAGAAGTGCTAACCACTTAGCCACTGTGCTGCCTAACAACCAGCCACTATCTATAGAACTTGGTATATATAGGCATACAATCTGTAATTACAATATAAACTTTATGAAGCCATATAATATATTCCAAATAGAAGCAAAGTTGTTGTGTATTATATATATATAAATAATGTGTCTGTGTCAGGGCTTTTTTTGCCCTGACACAAACACACCCAGGGGTAAATGTATGAACATGCGGGTTCTTCAACACCCGCGTGTTCAGCATGTTCGACGATTAAATTTCAAGCGGCGCTGCATTGTAAAGGGAAGTTTCCCTTTACAATGCAGTGCCGCTTGAAATTTAATTGCCGAACACGCTGAACACGCGGGTGTTGAAGAACCCGCATGTTCATGCATTTACCCCCCAGTCTGTTTGCTGTGATGAAGAACATTTCAAACTATTGGTAAAGAATATCAAAGATAACCGAACAACATTGAAAGATACAGATAAGCAAGTTATATTCTCTATCTGGTACGCACAGATACCTGTGGAGTGCATGGTGTGGTGTTGGGTTTCACTATAGTCACTGATACAATTATTGGTCTCCATTTGTTTTTTATGAGACAACAAGATATCTCCAAAGAATCTCAAGTATACCCGAGGGATTGATCACTTGATACATACCTATAACTACAATCATCTGGTACGCAAAATGTGGTTTTCATAAAAATCTAATCTTTCATCCTGGCTTGCCTTTGCCTGATTACACAATTGGAATTAAGTTATTATTCTTTTTTATATTTGATTTTACTTTGCCCAGGAAAATAATTTTGGCTGACAGAGCAGAGTTCCCCCTTAGAAACAAGGGGTGTCTTGTCTTTCTAGAACACAAGGTGACTAAGGTATAAGATTTTTGTAGCATCTGCTCTCCAGGTCCCATTCCTAGGAAACCTAATGATAAGTCCATTGGCACATGTCCTTAACTGTTAAAATGTTTTATTATAACAGTTTCCTTAAATTTAGCATAAGCTTAAAGTAAGATACATTGAATAGCAGATAATAATTGGCAACCTCTAAAAATATTTGAAGACCTCTCAGAGCTTAGAGACAAGTCATGACAGCCATGAACTCTGGACTGGATAGGACACTGGACCTGCTAACTGCCCAGCTGGACAAGTCCACTTGGCTCTCATGGCATTTCTCTAACTCCTCAATAATACCCACTTAATATATACATTAAAACACACCTGGCACAATTTCATTTGTACTGCTTGGCCAGGCTACGGCTTTCTTGAGCTTAATGAGTGATGTCAGAACTATCTTTATTAAATTATTACTGGTGTATATTTGGATGTTTTTGTATTGTACAATTAAGTATTTGTATTACATTGTCAACAATACACCTTGGAAGGCTTTCCTCCATGAAGGTGCACCTGGAAGAGGCAGATCTTGCCACCTCTGACAACATGTAAAATCAAATTAGTTTTTGCAAGGAATAAAAAATCATTGTGCTCCCCTCACTAACGAAGGAACACTCTCATAAATGTGCTTCTCCCTTGACTGTTATTTAATCATCTTGTTTCATAAAATCTAATCTGATACTTGCATGGGACACAATACGATGTACACATATGCATCTAGCTACTATGCAGAAAGTAACTTCCAAAATGCCCAGCTTCTTTCGTTAGAAGATGTGAAATTGCAGCCTCCCCAAGCCAGTCCACAGCATCTTGTCCAATAAATCTATGCGCTTTCCTGTTCATTTGGATTTAATCACAAATAAAAAGGACATGATGTCAAACAAAAGTAGGCATACTGCAGAATATTTTTTTTTCTGGTTCATAAATTACCTTTAATCAGTATTCTAACTACAGGTTTCCAAGCATTTCAATCAAATGGTTTATTCAAATGCAATCATGAAAATGTTTTCTCCCAATGTAGGCAAACAAAAGGAAGAATACATTAAAGCACTGTGAAAAGTACTATACCTGGCAGTACCACCAACTGATGGAACTCATAAACGAGAAGATAAAGGTAAGGTATAGCAGGCTCAGCAGTAATTAAATGAGTAGTTACTGAGGTGCAACATGTATATACTACCTGCCACAAAAGAGAAACTGTCAAAAGGAGCTTAGAGTCCTTCTCACCATAGAGGAACTACTTTATATGTTTTGATATCTGTTTCATTGACTCTCTTTAGGGATGATTTTATTACGTCCCTGTTGCATAAATCCCCTATTAGCAAGTACAGGTAGTTTCTGAAAAGTGGAATCAAATGAGCAGATGTATTGCGTACTATTGTTCTTGATCTTTCTCTGAACAATTAAGAACTCTAGTTAAAAAGGCAAAGCTCGACTAATGAGGGCTATCTGAATCCTGTCACTGAGTCATTGTCTGAATACTGAAGTCAGACTGCCCTACAGTATGGTTTACTTAAGAGATATGTAGACACCTAGTAGACGCTGAAGAGACAAAGGGAGATTTACTAAAGGCGGTTTCTGCAAACGGCCGTTTACATGTTACTTGATGTGCAGTTTGTAAACTGTACAATTTATGAACTACAACAGTCATTTAAACAAGAAAGAGTCTTTAGACCTGAGTCATTAAGGAAAGGAAAGCAAAAAGAGGATTCACTTTGCTCTTGGACAAACCATGTTAGGATTCAAGGGGTGCAAATTGGTTTATTATTTTGCATGTAAGGAAATTACTGGCTGCTTTTTCATGTAACACACAAATACTTGATAACTGTATGTTTACACTGAAATTTAAAGTTGCTCTAAGAAATAACCTACCCAAACTATAAATCTGTCCCCACATTTTAAATTTACCTCCCCCTCCAATGCAACATGGTTTTGCCAAGGTGCAAAGTAACTACTGTTTTTTTCTTTCCTTTCCTTAATGACTCAGACCCTTTGTGAGCAGGAAATAGCATGAAACAAAATCGAAATGTCTCAAACCACATTTATGGCTTTGGAGACCTTTCTGGTATACGAGCTGTACCATTTATCAAGCACTCGTTTGCCACACTGCATGACAAACCCCCACTGAAAAGTTAAAAAAACGAGCTGGTTGTGACAGGCCAAATAGCTGAAACTGCATGATGTTTATGTATCTAGCCTGTGAGAACAGGTTAAAGATAGATAATAAAATTAAAAAAATAAATAGCTCCTCTCTCTTAATATAAATAACAAGACCAGAATGCTCATTGGGCTTGGTATCCTGGGGGTGGGCTCAAAAAATTATTGGGCTTCACACAGAGAGAGTTCAAGGCTTAATAGCAATGTATTCCTCCTGGTCCCCTCTTACCGTTAATACCAGCAGGTCTGGTGCTTGGAGCTCTTGAGCCCCACTGCCCATAGTACGCACATGCGCCATTAAGCCTCTTTAGCAGTCTATGTTGCATGAGTAGAAGTGGCTTCACTGCACATGCGCCACTCCCCCAAGCCCCTGCGCTTGTTCTGTTACCTACTATGTTATCCACAGAGCAGGAAATTTAAAGTGTTACAACACCTGCATGAAAAAAAAAATTGTTTCGGCTCAGGCACCTTACTGCGTTCTGTTTGCCTTGGATACAAGGGTCAAAATGTGTAAAAGTATAATGGTAACCTATGACGCCCTGTGAGTGTTGCAAATAAAATTAAAAGCACCAGCATGTACATGAGCGCAAATGCATACTTGCTCTTGTAGTGCCACAATAATGTGTAATATAAGTGGCTTTTAATAAAGTAAAAAATGTCTCCCAATAAAGTAAAAAAATGACCAAAAATAGCCTCCCTATGGAGGGAATTACTAAGCTTTATCACTAGTATTACTGACGTTATTGTTCCCGATTCTTTATCCTATTCCCTATTAGCCTGCCATGTCCAAGATGTCTCTAAACATACTCAGAAATTACTCATATTCTCAGTGCTGCTGAATGTCAGATTGTCTTATTCTGGAAGAATCCAGAACCACCTTTCATTCTCTCTTTAATTAATCGGACCTGGCAGGATTATCGTATGGAATATGTTTCTAGCATCCTCCATCATATTCCTAATAAACTTGCTTGCACCCTGACACCTTGGACTGAGCACTTTAAGGTCATTTCCTCTTTACAGGATTAAATATCAGACAGTGATTTCCTTCACCTCTGTTTTTCTCTTCTTGTCTATTCTGTATCTTTCAATATTCCTCTCCCCTATATTTTAATTGTTGTTTTGTAATATTTTATTTTTAATTTTGCATTATGTTATGCCAAAATGTCGGCAGTGATATATACATATATATATATATATATATATATAAATATATATATATAGTTGCTACCAATAAACATTGCCCAATGTGATTATGTGGTTCAAACTTACAAATAGCAAAATACAGCAGGATTTACAGCAAGCCGTGATGAACCATAAAATTTATAGCAATTAACCGGAAAGTATAAGCTGAATATATTACGCCAGTGCTCCCTGGGCCTAGGTTCATGTTCATCTTTGTATTCAGGTAGAGAAAATTACACTGGCCCAGAAGCTTGCTTATATCCAGTTTGAAATAGCATAAACAGTGATGATGTCACGAATATACACAGATAACACTAGGAGAGGTCTTGGTTGGTCCAGGGTTAACGATGTTCCAGTAGACTGCTGATCATAGGTCAGTTTATTTGATCTTTTCACAATGGAGGGGGCAACTCACTCCAACTGTTGCCTATTTGTCTTCCCACTGAATAACCACTATAAACTGACCCATAAACACAGTACTTTTGAGTATTAATCTCATATTGCTAATAACTTGCGACCACTAGTTGCGATCGCTACTCTGTCGAAACCGGGTCAATGCTGGTACATTAAGCTTTAATATGAGACCGAACTCTTTACCTTTTAGAAGACCTGAACCATAAATACCTTTACTATAATATCTATGTAAAAATAATCTATAATACCTTTTACTAAGAAATAAATGTGGATAGGAACCTTAATAAATGTGTACTATTTACAAATGTTAGTGCGAATGTAAATGTGTGTGTTATTAATCCATGCAATTGCGTTATTACATGTGGCATACTAATTGCAATCGCACGGTAAAACAATATTAATCAATTTAGCTTACTTATCCAATTATTTCACTTCCACAGGCCATCCTTTGAGAGTATACCCAATACTCTCACCCTAAAATTTTATTGCAGGATCTCAGTAGTACGTTTCATTTTCTGTAATGTATGTCCCCCTTAGTACAACCACACTGTCTGTGGATATCAGTCAGGTTATCATTTTTTTCTACGAAACATATACCTTTGGAGCTCGGAGTTAACCTTTTGAATACCCTTCACCCACATAGGTAATACATTATCTGGAAGGATACAAGGTACAATACAATATGTTACATCACTACATAATATTCTAGTAAAGTTCCTCATGCCTGGCATGTCCATCTGTCCGAGGCATGTCTTAAAGCTTATATGACAATTAAACAGTAAATGTTTACCAATAACACCACATCCTACGTCTGTTAACATAATCTTATTTATGTTCTCCTTCAACCTTTTTAGTTAAATACACTCTAATAATATCTTTTTTTTTATCAACACTTCTGGGGCGGTCTATTGTCTGTTTATTCTGTCCAGTCTCCCAATACTCAAGTTTCTTTGTACGTGAAACAGTGATTGGTCTGCCAAGTATTTGGAAACTTCAAACTAAGAGACCTAGCTGTATTAAGTTCCCTCTACTGGCCTCCCACCCCATTAGTCGAGTGCCTCAGAAATATTTAGTGGAAAGAGAACTAGTCACGTGAGAGTACACCCAGCATTCGGTCAAAGAATGATAATCTTTCTCATGGATGCCCACTCAAGTTCAAATTATTACGGAACTGACATCACTGGATGCACCTCTCTTCAACTATGGAGTCGCAGTACTTACGGACACAATATTCTTCACACAAAAGCCCCTTCCACTATCTCCAAGCTCCTAGGTTAACAAAACTTTTCTTTTACCCCCGAATTAAATAGTGTAATTGGCTGGACCGATTGTGCTAACAACTTCTCTTTCATCCCCACATCCTCAGTATCACTACCTGAACCAGTCACCATCACCTGATCACCAATGAAAGAATTGAATATCCTCCATAGAGAATAAGGATGAAAAAAATACTGGAAAGGGAAAAGCAGGAAAACCCGCTGCTCTATGATGGGATAACAGTCTTTGCAAAGTCCTTAGCTCAGGTGTCATTAACTGCGATCTTGGGTCTACCGGCACAGATTCACGAGTGTCATTCTTGGCTGTAGTTTGAACCTTCTCCTGGTTGCTGACTCCTTTGCAGTGGCTGGAATGGGTCCAAGTGTCTCTCTGCTTCTTCCAGGGGTATGCTGCTGGTTGTCAATACTTGGTACCTGTCTGTCAAATAACTTGAGAGTAGGAAATTACAATGCATAACATGCTCTCCTAGTCCAGCATCATGACAGTTAGTGTATATCATATCAGGAGACAGTGTTTTGAACGTCCTTTGTTGCTGTCTCACTATTTGCTTCTCTTTATAAGATTTTCAACAGTCTCTCCATTATGAACTCATCTCAGGAATCTAACATCAAGTGAGGTTGCTTGTCAAAAGCATTTTAAAAGATGACAGGTTAAGAGGCAGTTTAGGAGGGATTCTGATAGGGGGAGGACTACTGGCCAAAGCTTCCGGCCACTCCAATTTAGTTTCAACTATAACTCTATTCAATTCGTTCTAGATAGTACTGTTTACTCTATTTTCCCACTGGCTTGTCGCCAATAAAGAGATGTAACTTACTATAACTGCCCATACTTTGTACTCATTATCTAAAAGTTATTACCAGTAAAATGAATACCCCTATCACTTTCTACAACAGTAGGGATACCACATCTACTAACAAAAATCCTGAGTATGACGCAGCATTATTTGAAATATTTGAATTAACCTTTACCCAGATAGAGATTACATCAGTACACCGGTATATACTTGAGAATCCTGAATGGTGGCAATTGGATGAAGTTGATTTGTTTTACCTGGAAAAGTCCATCTGTAGGAGGGATATGGGATAGCTCTATTGGTATTGTCTTCCCAACAATATTCCTCAAGTAAGACAGGACATTGCTTGAGAAGAAAGGTCTGCTGCACAACAGTATGCTTACCAACATACATATACCTTCTCTACCCAGATGAGTCAGACCATGTGCTGCCTCAGCTAGGCGTGAAAGATACACTCTGGGAGCAACAGGCCTATGTCGTCCATCTCTCAAGAGTCCAAAGGACTCTTGACACCATCCCTTCGCCTTCCAGACTGCCTTTTCCAGTAGGAAACAAAAATCTTACATTTTTAACTATTTCTTGTGTGTTAACATATAAAGAACCATTATTGCATCAGTTATCATGGATAATTCTGCTGCCCACGTGACAGCTTTGTCAACCCTGTCATTGCAGTCATGTGTGTAGGCTTTAAACTAAATAACAGCTACTTCTTTTGGTAACTGTGTCACTGTCACAAGTCCTTCATGTAATGTGAGTGCCCTGCTATTGTCATAAAAGTTCCTCTTTCGCTTCAACGTCACCCACTATCCTAGAAACGTACTTAAAACCAATATATATCAACTGATTTACCCTCTGCCAACTCACATGCCATACTCGATCCCACAGGTTCAGCTACTTGGCGAAGTGAGGAGGGCAAAGGGGTCAGTTTTTATAGCACCTACGTCATTTATAACAATATCCAGTACATGTCTGTCTGTCTATGACAAATAAAAAAAATATTACATTTTCTAAGGTGTGTCACTTATGTCGGCTCTTGTGGCAAAAGTCTTATTCAAATGTTCCACACAGTCATGCATATCTGTATGTCTGACTAATTCACCTTCAGCAAGTCTCCTCTTCTCCTTCCACCCTTTGCGCATCTGGTGGCACACTTTGTACACCTTGCTCAGGAGATATATGTAGTTTAGGCAGAACTTGGGAGGGCAGATACCGCGGGTCGGGTTTTCCATTGCAAAAAATCCGACACCCACAAGACCTACAAATAAAAAACTAATGTATTAAAAACCAATATAAATATTAATAGAATTACCTCAAAATCATCTGTGCAGATCAGCGATGGAGCAACATGATGACCGCAAGTGATTTTGAATGTCGGGACCCCGCAGGTTAAGTGTTTAAACACTTAACCCGACATTGCCGCTTTAAATTAACATTAATAGAAGTCGCGATGACACTAAACTGTAGTGCCGGACACCTCTTCATTCTAAATCACTTGTGGTCATCATGCTGCTCCATCGGTGATCTACACAATCGGTTTTCAGGTAAGTCTATTAATGTTTACATTGGTTTTTAATACATTCGTTTTTATTTGTAGGTCTCGTGGGTGTCGTAATTGTGGTAATTGCGATTACCACCGAGATACTGCATGCAAACTATAAAACTTAAATCCTATTTCCACAACAAAACTCGTGCTTAAAAATCAGCATCTTCTATAAGCATAAAAACACAACCTTTAGCTACCTTTGTGACTATGTCAGTGTAGTGTGTGTACCCCTAATTCTGTATGTTGTCAAAAATGTCCTAGCCCCTTTGGTGAGACAATATATTAAATATTGGATCTTTGTTTGGCATTGTTTGAATGAACAAGTATTTAGCTTCAAACACTGATCATATAAACAAGTCAGGACACATCAATACTATTTTTCATACTACACCCCTTATTTGGTTGGAAAAATTGAAAACAGTCACGCCAGGTTTGTGTTCTGATATTGAGGTTGTCTTTACCTTTGGGACAGTGTGTACGTATTTTGTACCTTTTTATAAGATAAAAATGAGATACTGACAGTCATAAGTGTAAGAATGGGAAATAAGACAACAAAGAATAATAATAATAAAGTGACTTGCAGAAAAGCAGGTAAGCAGAAAAGGAGATTTACAGCAAGATGACAGCTGGATTGGGCACTATGGGGAATTGGCTCTCAGCTATTTCATTAATCCTCTTAAATCTTAACTAATCTATGACCCTTTCCCCAATCTCTTTAAACCTAACAGGGATTTACATTACCCATCCAATCCAGTGTTGTCCATCGTTACTTCATATGGAACCCGACTTGTGGCTATAACAGTGAAGTGCAAAATTAACCCTTGTGACGCATACTCTGTATCTCCCATGTGTGTCTTCCTGGAATACATAAAAAACACCATTAGAAGCAGAGTATATTCACACCTAATTTTAAATAATAAATCTCAGCCAAATAACTTATCATGAGCCACCGCAGCTAGAAGAAAAGGTGTTACAATGAACCATTGTCAATTTGTCTTTTAAGGGAAAATTTTGCATTTATCCTGTAACCCCATATTTAATAACTATATATCTCTGGCTGCCCTTGTCTAAAGAAGAGGAAAAAACAAAGTTTAATTAGTATCAGAAAACAAACAAAACATTATAATTTTTGATTTTTTTTTTTACTTTCAGTTATCATCAACCAACAACAAAAAAACTCACTGTATCCATTCATTGGCATCAAATATTTCTTATGTAAATCATACCTTAGCAACTGTTATCTCTAGTCTTTTGTATTGTACTAACTCTATAGCCTAATTGCAACCAGGGTCAATTAGCTAAAACCATTGTCTCTACACAATGGATATTTCTCACCTACTAAAATTACATACATGTGAAACCTTATTTTTTCCTTTAGGATTTCTGAAACTAAGCCATTACAGGGACACAACAAACTTCTTTCACTAATATTAATACATGACATACTACTTTTACCTGGCTGCACTTTAGTTATTATCAATGTAAGATGGAGAATGTCACTTTTGTCATTAACTTTACATATTGGGCTTGCCAATGAATGGAATAAAAGCCTCTCTCCAGAGTGTTTGAAAAACGGGTCTAACTTGATTCAATTACTGCCCTTTTGTCTTGCCTACTGTACTTCTATTGCAGGGCTTTTTTTCTAGATCAAATCAGTGCCCCTTCTATTGCGGGGCTTTGACACAAACACACAAACAGAAACAAAACACAAAAGAAAAATACATATAAATTACTCATCTTCTTCTAAAAAATTACACACTTATTAAACTTTCTAAGTTACATTTGTTATTTGTATAAGTTTTTTTTATTCTTGTATCGGTTTATACTTTCCCCGCTTGCGCTCGCTTCGAAACAATACTTTCCGCTGCGCACGCGCTATCCTACAACATGCTCCTTTCCTGTTGCCACAGTTTTAAACAGTCAGTGTGTTTAATTCTCAGTTTTCAAAAACATTTTTACCTCTAGCCATACTCACAACCTCTGGATCAAAACTACCAACCTTGGGAAAGGGTTTCACACATTCATCGGTCATCCTGACCCACAGATCACAGTATGCCATTGCATACTTACTTTTACTGTATGCCACTGCATACTTACCTTACACTTCTCTACTCACAATCACAGACCCTATCAGGCCTACTTTGAACTCTACTACGGTCACATCGTCCATCTCACATTTGTTTAGCACCCATGTGGAAATGGAATCCTCAATGATTTGTGGTGCAAAACTCCCGCTAGAGATCTGTGGTGGACATGGAGGAATTCCACTCACTTCTTCTCCACGGTGTACCACTAAACAATACACGCAATTGTCAGCGTACCCAGCAAGGTCCCCTAATCCAGTCACGTTCAACTGAGAACATGAGAATATCAACATAGCAATACCCTGCCTTTCCAGTGAAGTTCCTGTCGAGTACTCTACCAATTTTAGCACTAAATATTGAATAATACCAGCCTTTCCAGCGTATTTCCTCTCCACCATCCACAATTTCACAATCACGTGTGTATGCCAAACAGGCGTACATCAACGCAGAGATGTATTTAAGGAAGGGAGGTTTCTGTTGGCCTGTCACTTCAGAAGCACTAGGTAGGCACATCTCCAGAGGATGAGGCACACCCACAATATGATGCACTCATACTTCTAGAAGGAGGGTGGCCATGAACAGACTCCAAAACATAAAAAGTTGGGATGTATTTAATATATAGGAGCTGTATGGGATTTATGAGAAGCATTCTAACCAATTTCAACTTGATGCACAATGGTCTGCACATGTTCATTATGTATTTTTCAATTGCAATAATCTGGGCTGGATTAATTGACTTTACACACCCTTGAAAACAATTTATTCAGTCTGGGTTAGTTTAGTTAGATAATAAATGGAAGCAATGTGTGTAAACCATTTTCTAAATAAAATAAAACTATTTTAGAAAATAAACAATATTCATGTGGGTTTACACAAAAAAATGAAACTGGGCTTGTAATGGACAGCATGGCATTCAGTTGGTGCTGTGCACATACCCAGAATAGGGACAACAACATTCAATAAACAGGTTATATTTACTATGGTTAAAATAAAAATGAATGCATTATCCATATATTCATCTACAGATATATACAAAATAGTAGTTACTTCAAATATCTGTCAAATTAATTATCATCATATTTTAAAATTTGCACTTCTGAGCTGAACAGAATGAATCATTGCTTATCCCTATTGTTTGATAATGTTAACTGAAAAGGCATATCATAACTAAACACATTATTTATTTATTCATTAACAGTTAAATTAATTACAATGTGCATACCAAATTATAATATATGCATTATTATCACTGTCTAATAGCAGTTTACTATAGAAAGTTAGGCATTCTCTCCAGGTTCTAAGGATTATTTGACCCGTAACTCTCTGAACAGGCAGCTAAATAGCATTAGTGCAACTAGACTTTAGAAATGGGGGAATATGATTGTACTATAAACTTAATTAGATGCAAACTAATTAAATTAGTTTTTCTTATATTAACATGATCACAGGTATTATTGCATCTCATCTGACTCCTTTCTTCTACTTACACTGAACAGCGTTCTCTGTTAGTTTTAGATTGCAATAAGTTCATTAAGAAGATAAGGTGGAATTAGTGTATGCAGCTCAGCTGGTTGAAGGGGTCTTTGCTTTAATTACTGCAGAGGGTGTGCATATTAATTACAACACTAGTGATATTTACTGTACCTCTGGAACATATGACAGGGTAAAGATACTGACAGCATCAGATAATAAACTCAGTATGATAATGAGGAGGAAAAAAAATGAACATAAAAAAAAATACAGGGAAATAAAATTATTCATAAAGTATATTGATCCCAAAGTAAAGACATTAAGCTCTGATGAAGGGCAACAAAAGTGAATCTACTCACTTCATCAAACAAATAACCAAAGTACAGAGATGCTAGCAGAGAGACAGATTGTCATTATATTTGTCATATGACAAGACTCTGGAGAGTATACACACGCAATGAAGCAGTAAAAATATAAGATTTTTAATAAATCAGCAGAAAGCCAACTGTCACCTGGAAGCGCTTAGGTCAAAGTAGCTACATATTGTTTCTATGGGATTGGAGGCAGGGACATTGCAATGTAAATAGGAAAACAAAATGAATATATTGTTTCTACAATGCAGAGTATGGCGTAGTAAGTTTAACTGCTAGAGCAATGCAAATACAATGGGGAATCTGAAAATGTAAATGACCACATCAATAAGGTAGAAAGAGTATTATCATTATAATCATGTTTATTCATAGTGTGCCTCGAGAAAGGAGCTCTGAAACACATTGGAGTTTTTTTTAAAAACAATCTAATTTTTTGTGAATAAAACATTTGAAAATATTTGAAGATCAGTGATCCAATGGTTTATGGGACCAATACGGGATTCTGGAATTTGTTGCAGTAGCTCCAAGCCTAACAGTTTTACTGTCAGCTGGAGCATGTATCTTGTAGGTGAAAGGCTAAATGAAGCCTGAAATGAAGGAGCAGGGCTACCACATTTTGCGGGCTGCTGCATTGTGCCATTTATTTAAAAGAAACATGCTCATTTGTTTCATGAACAACAAATCAAGAGGATTGTTATTGTTCACATCTGAGCTACACATAACATCCCCAGAAAGGGATGCCTGTTCCCTCTTTCTTTGTTTCATATGGTGCTACAAATGGTGTTGGTTTTGGTGTTCTGTCGCCATTTTCAAAAGTTTGTCAGTGAAGCAATTAGGTGTTTGAGTTTCCAGAGTAAGGCTGCTCAACCGCGGATGTGTTAGGATGCCGATAGCTTACCTGAGAACATTTATACATACTTGTAATGGGAACTGGTTTGTGAACATGTATTTTGTGAACATGTATTTTTGAGCATGTAGTGTTAGACGCATTTCACTTAAAAAATGCAGATGTAAAATGTGCCCATAAAAAGACAAAATTATGTATACATGCTGAGTCTTATGTAACTCAAGATGCAACCAGGTCTACATCGTTCACACATGTGCCAAGTTAACATCAGTAGTGTATTAAACTTACTAATGCCTATGCTTGCATACGTGGCCAGGGCAAGATACAGCTGTGTGCAGATTCAGAGCAAGGCTTATACCGCAGAGATCAAGCTATATGCCTCAATGAATCCAGCTCACTGAAGCCAGATCTCAGCTGATGCATTATTTTCTCTTATTTATTTAACATTTCCAAACAGGATGTTGCACATGGGAAGGGTACTGCTACGTCAGCACAGTGTATGATTTGGACATTAGTTCTTAGGCTGGGTACACACTACAGGTTTTTCATCCGATTATCGGGCCAATCACACGAAAAACGACTGTTCGCCCCAATATTGCATTAGTGTGTACGCTCCAACGATAAAAGATTATCGTTCCAAAGCACATTGTATTGTTTTATTTGATTTTATAAATGGGCTAAAAATCTCTATAAACAATGAAACAATGCCGCTTAAATTCCGCAGTGTGTCTGCACTCACGACCAGCAGTGTAGGTAAATCTTCAAAGAGTTTACAGAGTCACAATCTTTTTTATCTTTGAAAATTTTTATTAGATTTTGATTTTTTTTTTTAAGGGGTACAGAAATAAAAAGGGAAGGAAGGGAAGCACAATAAAAACAAATAGTGTAGGGGGTACATAGTAGGTAAGGAACACAATCATGTACCAAAATATTCATGTTTTAGTCAAAGGAAACACATAAAAACCATTGCAATATATTATTATAGGCACAGTAACGGACAGAGTGACCCAGCAATATTCCATCTCTAGGACAAAACGCTTACCCAATCCCCCAACCCAGCTATAGGATTACATAGATCTAACAAGAGCTATATGTTTGAGGGCTGAACCCTAGTGCTTTACTGCAGGTCCCATACTGGTGCTCCCTCCCCCTCAGTCACGTAGTTATGCCAAGCTCGCCACTTCACGAATGGGGAGGCCACCGCTGTGGAATATGGCACGTCAAGGGTTTGCATTTCAAAACTGAAATTTATTTTAGAGATAATCTTAACTAAAAGAGGAGGAAGAGGCTGTTTCCAAGCCTGGGCAATTGCCGCTCTAGCAGCTATAAAGACCTGCCCCATCACATGTCTATCCCACTTCGGAATTGTAGCTGGGTAATGGTGCAACAGGGCCAATTCAGGGGACAAATGAAATGGGTAGCCAAAATTTTTTTTGAAAAGAGTGAACACATCATTCCACAAGGGCTGTATCACTGGGCAAGACCAAAATATATGGAGTATGTCTCCTCTCTCTGAACAGTTACGCCAGAACATTGGGGAGTGGAAAGCCATATTTTGTGCAACCTTTCTGGGGTGGCAATCATTCTGTTTATAAGCTTTTCCAACATTTCCGTGTGGTTGAGACATTTGGACATTTTAAGAAAATATGCTCCCAGTCCTTTCCTGAAAGCTCCAAACGGAGATCTGTCTCTCATTGGAGATGTATTTTGGGCTTGGGTGAATCCATTTGCATTTGTAACATATTATACCAACTAGTTATGTTTGCTTTGTTACTCCCCTTCGTCAATTAGAGTCACAATTTTTTAAACTGATGGTTATGACAGATGAAGAACACAGATCTGAAGGTAAATCTTCTAAAACATGCATTAGAAGATCGGGACTTTTTTAGTCACTGGTAAAATCGTTAACAATATCGCATTGGGAGACATTTTCTGCAGTGTGCACCCAGCCCTACTTTACTACTTTTCATGGGTCAAGGATTGTGTACTTTGTGTGACACACTTAATTAATGACCCAACACTGCAATCAACCAGTCAATCATGCAGATCTTTCTTCTGCACCATAGAATTGTGTAATTTGTGGGATGCACTAACTATAATTAATGACCTAACAAAACACCCTGCAATAAAACAATAAATCATGCAGATCTTTCTGGCGTACTGCATGTCAGGTTTCTGAAAACTACATTTACAGTTTTTCAAAATTTTACAATAACACTAAATGATATTGCAATATATGCAAAAGAATACAATTTCTTAAACAAAATTTGAATAGCGCAAAAGTAAAAAAGGCAATCTAGTGCTCCAAATTCCAAAAACTACATATCAAAACATAACATTCCTGCGTTAAAGCTAAGAAAAAAAACATCTTTCCTGTAGCGTGTGCTTGCAGTGTTACTAGGAACATGCGCCAATTGACTTAAATAAAATGGTCATTGATTACAAATACCCCCACATCTTACTTTACTATGTATGTGTGCAATTAGAACCTGCTGCTTCTTAGGCTCTATGGCTGTAAAGTTTAAAAGTAAGAAACACAAACACGCAAACATCAAAACGCTGCAATGCAAATGAATTAAGCACAATCAGCAGAAGAGGGCAATCCGCAATCAGTCAATCAATGGCAGTGATTGAGAAGCGTTTAGCTTATGCTGATGATCATCATCTTCACTGCCTATTTTGCGCCAGACGAAGAGAAACCGTAAGAGATACACCTCATAACAAACGCATATGCGTCTGTTAGTGAAAAAAAGGTGCACTTCTCTATATTAATAAAATGTGAACAAGTGAATTCAATAATTTTAAAGTATTTCTATGTTGAATAATTTCCACCTCTGTAAGTGTAAGGAATAGTGAACGTAAGATGCGTCCAACTCCAGGAGCAAACGCAGGATTTGTAGAAAGGGGTTTCCATGCCACACCACCAGTGGGCGTGGCCATCATGCTTCGGGGCGTGGCTATAATTTTAGACGGTGCTTGGCTGCTCTCCAACTCTTCCTATTTCCATCATATACACGGGCAATGCTGCGTGCACTACTGTTAGGGGCACACAGCTCTCCTTTTTCGAGCAGAGCTGTGTGAAGTAGAACACTATTAGGCATCAAGGATTTTTGGACAGTGTGGTATATTTATAAATGTACAAATGCCTTTGACCATGTAGCGGTTATTTTAATATTTTTTGGGGGTATCTGACAATTATCCGTAAACATTATTTCGCGATTGGCATGATTATCGGCAATTTAATAGTTAACCAGCGAGAACTCAATCGAGAACACTATATAAAGCATGTCTCGATCCCCATTGGATCACCCCTGACGAAGTATTGATGACGAAACGCGTAGGTATCCAATGGGAGTTTGAGACTGGTTACCAAGGTTACCTAACCTGGAAGTTACACGGAGCTCCGACCGCGATATACATTACCAGCAGGATTCCTGCTTCGTTTTAAAGATACCTTGATGTGCACATCTTCCCTTACTTAATGTAAGTGAATTTTAATCAGTGTTCAATAAATGTTAAACATTGAAGTACTACACCATTGGAGGATATATGTCTTTTCTTGTTGTTTGAGTGCATGTGGATTATGTGGCGGACCGTGTGAACCTGCAACAGAACGCACATGGTGTTCGTTTGGACTTCCACTCTTTTTATCCTGGTCCATTGGACATTGACATTGCGATCATCTGGCACTGTGAATATGAACATTTTTTATCATATCTGATGTTTCGTTATTTATGAATGTTTAGAAAGCACATTTGTTACTCAGATATCCGTAAATTCAAACCCCTCCCCTTGTGCGCCCTATCCTAATTTTCTGAAGCAGAACATACCTCCCAACTGTCCCTACAATCAGGACAAAGTCCCGATTGAGTGTGTCAGAACAGTCAACAGACTGTCCTGCTCTCTCCTACCTGTTCTTTCTGCTTTCAACACTTGTTGGGGAGAGATGGCTGTGAACAGTGCAGACAGAAACGATCTGCACACAAGCTGGTCCCAGGGCAGGGTCCAGCCACCTCAAGCATACAGTACCCTAAGCTGGGAGGGGGGGTTCCAGGCACTAGGAACCCCCCCCCCCCCCCTCGGTTTGCCTATGAACTCTGCATACTGATGGAAGCATAAGAACTTTTCATGCACATACGTGGTAAGGAAATGTGTATTTTATGTAAAAAATGTGCATATGTCCAACTCTACATAAACCCCATAGTTTATTGATTGATCTAAAGCATAGTTAAACATTACATTTTAATCTGAATATACATCTTCCTACAGTTTCATGTGCTTTCAGTACATATCGTCTATGCCAGTTGTTGTTATAGGTTAAAAGTTGTAATATTGAGAATGGAGAGGGTTTGATGGAAAGGGCTGTATTTACCGCTAAGCAACCTAGATCCCTAGGGGCTCCCCCAGTGTCAACAGCAAGGTGGGGAGGAGCGTTAAACCTAAGAGGCGCTCTCCTCCGCCTGCCACCCTGCCCTGCTTGGCCACCAGCCCAGGAACACAAATAATGCAGAGGAGGATAAACCCCTCCCCACATGATTGTGATCATTGTGGCGGCTCCCGGCAGCCAACTCCCCTCCTGAGCTGCGTGCACGAAAGAAGACAGTCACAAACCAGAAGACCAGAAAAACAGAAGAAGGAAAAGAAGAAAACAGAAGAGCGAAAAGCAATTGAAAGGTCAGTAAACTGACAGAGGAAGGCACAACAATGCCACACTATGATGAAAGGGGACAGAACAGAAGTGAGCAAAATAATGGAGAGGAGAACAATAATGGTGAGCACAGTGTGTCTGTGTGTTAGGGGAAACAGAAGGGGAGCACAATAATGGTGCGCACAGTGTGTGTGAGGGGAAACAGAAGGGGAACACAATAATGGTGAGCAGAGTGTGTGTGTGTGAGGGGAAACAGAAGGGGAGCACAATAATGGTGAGCAGAGTGTGTGTGTGAGGGGAAACAGAAGGGGAGCACAATAATGGTGAGCACAGTGTGTGTGTGTGTGTGTGTGTGAGGGGAAACAGAAGGGGAGCACAATAATTGTGAGCAGAGTGTGTGTGTGAGGGGAAACAGAAAGGGAGCACAATAATGGTGAGCACAGAGTGTGTGTGTGTGTGTGTGTGTGAGGGGAAACAGAAGAGGAGCACAATAATGGTGAGCACAGTGTGTGTGTGTGTGTGTGTGAGGGGAAACAGAAGGGGAGCACAACAATGGAGGGTACAGTGTGATGACGAAGGGGGTACAATGTACTAAATGGAAAACTGTGTGATGAAGTAGAGCAAAGCGTCATGAAGGTGGGGACATTTTTTTATCTTCTATAGTTTTCACCAAACTAAATTATAATTTTTTTGCAGGGGGGAGCTGTGACAACTTGCGCTGGCTCAGTGTGCTTGCACAGGCCGTGCAGCATGCAGAGAATGAAGTGATATCATATGGAGGATTGAGGTGAGTCACAGAATTGACTGAGCAGAGAAATAAACTTTTTTTCATCAGCAAATGTGAGTACTGAAAAGTAATCTGGATCCGTTTTTGGCGAACTGTCATTAATTAGTTTGATTTATGCTGTAACACGATCTAAGCAAGACTGACGTGATTACACTTTTGGCTAAACACCAAAAAGTTATATTTTGTATAGCTGATTACAGATGCTTGTGATTTTTGTGCAACACTAATTCTTAAGAAATTTACTGCATTTTAATGGTGATTAATGATTTTTATTTATGTAGTAGTGGATTTTGGGCCTCAGTTAAAGTCGGAAGCAAAGTCCGTCTAAGACGTGGAGGAGTGGGAGTGTGCCGCAGCTTGGTAGGGTATTACGAGTGGCATGCAACCCCAGTTGCATCCCACTCCTAATACCCTACCGAGTTGCGAGCAGTTCATGCAGCTAGCTAACTACTTGTGCCACCTAATTCCTGCCGCACATTTTTAGCTCTATTTTTGATGTGTGTTGCGTCTGCGCCTTACAATGTCTAGGATTTACTTACGGGGTCACACCTTCACAAATCCGCGTTACTCCCCTTCTCTCCTAGTAAGCCGCAAGCTGTCGCAAGTGCTAATTGCGTCAAGATGCAGGTGGACATGGTGCTTGCTGCACATGCGTGATTGTGTTTTTTTGATAAAACGGACTTTGCGTACGACTCTAAATGAGGCCCTTTATGGTTATTTGTGTGCAATAAAGATTGGCATTTAAATTACTTACCACAGCGATTTTTCATGTTTCTCCACTCTCTATTTTATGATATAGGCTGCCAATATTGTAAGACACTACCAAAATACCTGACTTGCCCTGTTCATTTCCTTGCTTGGTTCTTCTGGTTTTGTGGGATTGACACATTTCCTCTACAGCTGCTGTGGGTACTCATGGGAGTGTAATCAGACTTTTGAACATACAATTTGTAGCGCCTGATTATTATTTTTGTATTTAAAGCTAAGAAATCATTTTGCACAACATTATTTGCACTCTGTTGTAGGTAAGGAGTTATAAAGTTAATATTTTTTGGTATAACATTGTTTGCAATATGTTAAGTAGGTGTTAAAAGTTAATATATGTTATGCTAAAAAATATAGTACTATGGATGTTTTCAGGGACGGGGCCCCAAGCCAATATCTTGCATAGGGCACCATGAGGTCTAAATTCGGCTTTGGGAAGCAGTTTGCTTGTATCTTTTTTATTTTAAATAGTTTAGCACAAAATCAAGGTTTAATATACAAATTAACCCTTTAGGACTGTTGTGACATTACGCAAAATATACATTTATACATTTATATATTTTCTTACATTTCAGCACAGAATGTTTACCAGTTGAACTGCAATATGCTTTATGTTATAATTATCAATTTAGGCCCAAACCTGTTTACTTTCTTCTACTTGTAAATAGCTCCTGCATGTGAATTTTTATCATAGGCAAAATTACATAATTCTAATGCCACCCCCTCAGGCATAAGCATCATTTATAATTACAAGCACTAAATTTTAGCTGAAGGTTCTAACTTGTCATTATATCCCCTATCAGATTCAACTGCTGGCTATTCCCAAATAATCTATTGAACCTTAAAAATATGAAAAAAAATTAAAAACATTTAATCATACCACAGCTTATTGATTTTTGAAAGACATTCAATAACAATTCTTAAAGAATGTGCATTTTTGTTTGAAATACCCTAGTGCACAAAAAATGATCCCAGCTGTCATTTTTATAGTGCTGTAGAAAATGAAGGTAAGATTGTGATTGGTATGAAAAACAGTACATTTTTTTAAAGTTTTTCATAAAAGTCCTTTATAATCCTTACACTAGAGTTGACTATTTCCTAACTTATACCGTGTAGACCCACTTCCACCCAAATTGGTACTTTCATTTTATTAGGTTTCATTTCTATCCCTATACCTTTACAGTTATCATACATGCTTAAGCCAAAATATAATTGGAATTTTTACAAGAATTTAATAAAAAAAAACCCTCAAAGGAATTGTTAGATTCAGAAACTAATGGAAAACAGAAAACAAGTAAATAACCTAGTAATATGTGAAGCACACAAAGATGTCATCTACACCTTTTCCATTCCTCTGCGTGCTGCAACAGGAAAGAAAGAAACAGCTAAGAAATGGCATAATATCATATTAAACCTAACATGGGATAAAATAAACAAGTCCAAAAACCTTTTTATCAGAATGAATTTGACAGAGATTAGGCAAAGCTATACAGTATAGGCCTGATGGAGAGTTGAATGTACAATGAATTTTCTCTTTCTCTCTGCGCAAAAACATCCTGTAAGTACCTACGCCTGTGCAAAGTTGCGCCAGCTTGTGCTTGAAGAGTCGTGATAACAGAGGGAAGGAGCCTTCTAATGTAGGCCAAATACAGTACAGATGTGTTCACAGAATTGTGAGCTGATGCAGACCTAAACCAAAAACAGATATGCATTTTACAACCACTTTATTTACACCAGCCTAAGGGCTGATGCAAATACACACTGCTGATGACGCCAACGCTAGCTAACTGCCTCTAAATAGCCGATTGTGGTTTCACCTCTGATGCTGCTTTCTTCATTGATCATACATATATTATATCCGATTTAGTTTACGCATCGGCTGAAATACGCCTTCAAGTTCACGTTAAAGTTCAACTTGCGATCAGTTGTGCATCAGGCCCTATGTTTGGTGGATTTACATAGAGATCGTACAAATGGGCCATTGGTAAAAGCTTAGGCAACACCTTTAAAATTTGTAATTGCTTTTTATTTATTTATTTATTTATAAGGTATTTTACCCTGAATAAATTCATTGAGAATCAACTCTCATTTGCATTTATGTCCTGGATACATCATATACAGTTGTGACCTAATTACAGACACAAGGCTACAGCATTACAATTACAAACCTACCTATTGAGCCGAGTGACAGAAGTTTTGAAAGATCTCAGGTGACAAATTGAATTAATTCAGGTAGTTTGTGCTAGAAGTTGTAAGCATGATAAAAGAAAACAGAACATTCGAAATTCTGTTTGAATTTTGGGACTATTTGGTTTCTGGAACTAGATCTTAGGTGATAAGTGCAGTTAGCAGCAGGCATAAGAAATCTGTTCAGGCAGTTGGGTAACTTGAGCAGAAATAAAGCTTTATTCTATAAAATTGTACCGAGGTGGTAAAAAAATTAAATTTGAAAACTATGACTCACAACATGTGTCCTGCAAGTGCTGATGTCATTTCACAGTAGTGTATTTACTAGACATGTACCCGTGTGTATAGCTATGTACAGAAAAATGGAATGATGGGCAAATGTTCATCACTGATCTACAAGATCTACAAGAGTTTGTTTTGCAGGAAAGTAAATTAAAATTATCATGCAGAGCAGGGGTGTCCAACCTTTTAGCTTCCCTGGGCCACATTGGAAGACGACGAGTTGGTTTGGGCCGCACATAAGATACACTAACAATAACGATAGCTGATCATCCAAAAAACCATAGAAAACATAGTTAGCATATATATATGAGAAAAAAGTGAAATATATATATATATATATATATATATATATATCACTTTTTTTTCAAATCCGCCTATACTTACCTTTCAATCGCCCTGTTCAAAAAATCCTCTCTAGTTATTATACTGCAATCACTTTTTGTATTGTTTCGATGCAATATCAATAAAGTGCATTTAAGCCAGGCGTTATATATCAGGGTGCCCTGACCAGGCCTGCGGTACCTGACATATACATCACTGTGACCCCAAATTGTGACCTGTTTTGCTTATTACACCACTATGTTAGTTAAGGGATAACAACTTATAATGGGCCAAAGAGAATAATATATAATGCCCCATTAGTATTACAAGTAGAAGTATGTAGCAGGGAGATAAGGTCCATGATGCTCCAGGACCAGGTGACTTTTATTCACTGGTCAGCGTCCCTTGAAATAATAAAAAAATCCCCCTTAACTTACCTTTTAATTGGCTTGTTCTCCTGTCCTCTTCTCTCCAATTCTATGCTGATGATTGTTCTTCTCGCGCGGGTGACTCCTCTGTGCTGCGCTCCGCAATGGATGTTGGGCGTGATGACATCACGGCCGACATTCACTGCGAGCACTGCACGGAGGAGGAGACAAGGGAGGGAGCCGGAGTACCAGCTGACGTGACCACAAGGTAAGTATTTTCTTTTCTTTTTTTTGCAGGATTTTTTTTTTCCATTAACAGTGCTGCCCCCTTTCCACAATCAAAACTCCTTCTGGGCCACATTTACAGGCGTCCCGGGCCGCTCGCGGCCCGCGGGTTGGACAACCCTGATGTAGAGGTAGGCGCTGCAATTATGCAAGGCATTACGTTCTTTGGACTTCCATCTCCAAAATCATATTGCATTTGAAGTTGGACATTGGACATGACATGAACATGCTCAATGTGGGTCTGACTGCACATCAGGGCAAACATATATAATTAACTGCAAATGTGCATTTATATGTCATAGTGTATGTTTACAACAGCAGCTGCTCTAGTAATATCGAAAATGTGCTACATATTTGTTTTCATTGTCTAAGTATAAACATTTTCTGCAAAGAGATACATAACACAATCAACAATTAAATATCTAAAATAACTTACTAAAACTTTTCCTAGCCACTGGTCTCTCCCCTCCACTAATTGTAACAAAGTGTCTTCTTCTATCATTTATGTAATGAAGCCTATTCAAAATGTAGAATGATAAAAAATGACAAATAAGAGTAAAATAAAATGCTGTTTCTAAGTCAGTAAATGCTTGAAACACAATGTGGCTGTCAGGGATATTCAGTGCTGTGATTGGGTGTTAATACCATATTACTATCTAAAAGGAATTAGTCCATTTAAAAAAAAAAAAAAAAGTATTGGTCTCAGCCAATCATACAACACAGCAATTACATAGTGTTCTCGTGGGACTAATCAACCCTCTTTGAGCACAATGTATTTTCTTCACTCAGCTGAGCTTCAGGAGCTGAGTTCAGCACTCAGAGAAAGCCAACGAACACACGGGGAACTTATACTGATGCATTAGTTCCCCTCTGGACACTTTTGGAATTGGTGCTCAAGAAGATGTTCTGAGTCCTCAAAAGAGCATGTGATGTTAGTGATCACAGCAGGGAGCTAATGAGCTAACTACTGCATCGAGGACATCACGGCCATTCTAGTTGAGCGCTATCAAATAGCGCTCATGTGCAGAACCAATCTTCTCTGCAACAGAACTAGTTATTTAGGTGACGCCAGAGCGAAAGTTATAATCAGCTCTGTGCATGTGTAAATTTTATTAAGCAATGGCAGTGCCTTAATTAAAAACCTTAGCATACTGCATAGTCTTGAATTCATGTGTCACATTAGTCTACCTTCCACATGGACAGTAGGTAACTGTAGTTCTAAGTGCTAGATAGATGAATCAAAATACGCTAAAATTGGGATAACTAGTGCCCCATCTGTTTACGGTGGTGTGTTGAGCATATTGTAAAATGGCCAGTGACACAATTCATTAATCTTAATATGTTATTAGCTTTACACATATAGGGCCTGAGTCATTAAAGAGAGCAAAGCATAGAAAGAGTAGCAACTTTGCACCTGGGCAAAAACCATGTTGCATTGGAGGGGGAGCTAAATTTAAAATGTAAGGACAGATTTATAGTTTGGTAGGGCATGTCCTTGATCAACTTTAAATTTCTGTGTAAAAATAAAGCTATCAAGTATTTGTGTGCTACATAAAAAAGCAGCTAGTGTTTACCTTACATTAAAACAATACGCTAATTTGCACCCCTTGCATTGTAACATGGTTTGTCCTGGAGAACATTTACTCCCTTTTTTTGCCTTACTTTCTTTAATGATTCAGGCCCATAGGGTATACTGGTCATATGCACAATTTAATTATTAACAGTTTTTCACTCTTGACAGAAATACATTTCATAAGCACGCCACTCAAGTGAGTAAATATACATTATTATTTATTTGCTTATAATTTATGTGTTACCTTATAGGATAAATATTTTATATAGTGCATGATATAATTCAGATTTGATAATTTTCAAGCCTCATATTACAAAATCGTTTGTGGTTTCTAAATTGAAAGTTCATTCTACATTTCAGTAACTCAGTAAGCCATGATATTGTTCCCAGTATTTTTTATCACAAAAAGTGCAAAACTGCCAGTAATCTATGAGGGGTCATCATGAGATCATAACACTACAATGAGATAGTTTACTTCATGCATTGTAATGAAATTATGACAACTTGGCAAGAGACAGCAATATAATGCGAAATCCCATATGCTGTTATATGTTGCAATCTGTTTTAGAGCTGTTTCCATTCTAATGAGTGAGTACTGCCAATAAAGCAATTGAAGATAACACTAATTGCTTATTTCTGTGATCCATAATTTTTACTGCTGCCTTATAGCTCTTTAGGCAAATCACGGTTTTTGGCCTTTCTCATTAACAAATCTAACAACTGAAATCTCATGCTAGTGACCTCTTTTCCACCATTGTTTCTGTTTCGAATATTATTTATCATATATTTTATATTTCACAATGTTCTCTATTTTTTTCCAAATAGTCTCATTATCACCCATTGTGCTGTAAGGCAGGCCTGTTCCTAGGTCACCAATAGAGAGGCTCAGAGAGTGATATAGGTTGCCAGAACACTGCATGTGCCATTTGTTGTGGGAACCCTGCTGTGCACAGAGGCTACTTTGCATCATTTCCTTGCAGCACACTAAACAAATTAGCCCAATATTGCTTTGTGTATGGGTCAGAAATGGTCAAAATGATGTTCAAAATTCCATACAGATCAATCAGATTTTGACTGAGCTGGCATTAAATCTGGCCAGATGATGATGGTTGTGGCGTATGTGCTATTTGACCAAACAGCATGGATCCCTTATAATCTGGTCATAGATCCCAAATACTGAATGATTAGATCTTTATAATCTGCCCCATTATACAGTATGTGTGATCAACTAAGTGGACTGGCACACAAGTTAAGGATTTCTTACTGGAGCTCCATAAGTTTAGGATTAAGCTTTGACCCACTGCAGCAGCAAACAAGTTGGATATATGAAAGGAATTAGAGGTGCTTTCACATCACAATCTAGTTTGACAGAAGCCTCACACCTCTACACTGTGCTGTTGTATTGCTGCCTACAAATAGACATGCAGGAACTGGCTGAACTGAAATACTATGGAATGCTGTTAACATTCTAATGATCTGATTGGCTATTAGCTGTTCTAACCCTACACAGATCAGATCATGCATATCTGTCTGCCCCAGTTTTGAAAGATTATTTCATTAGGTACTCTTAACCCCAGTTGTGTTCCTTATTTGCCACTGATATAAACATATCCCTTAGGGTGTAGTCACTGACACTGTCACAATAATAGTATATTAGCTGATATCCAATGATTGATAGAGCTAATTGCAACAGAGTCAGTACACTGAGCAACAGTATTTCTTTCCCAGCATCCCCAGTGTCACTGTATCTGTCGTGTTCAACATTTCACCAGGTGTCACTGTGGCTGCGGGGGTGTGGACTGACGGTGAGCTCAGTCTGACAGAAAATCAAAATGAATCAGCTGCACTTTGATTAGCTGCCAGACTGTCACTATATTGTAGGTCTTAGTCTTGCGAATGAGACATGGCCAAGTTTTTTGCTGCTGCCTGAGAGCCCCATCGTCCTCAAAATAGGGTAGATAAGTAGAATGATGATAACGTAGACAGCGGGTAGGTGGAATGTACATGTGCTACTGGTGAGTGCTGGTGTGAAGAAATGTGTTACAGGCATGTGGGGATATGTGTTTGCGGTTAGGGGGGTGAAGATATCCCCATGAGAACTTCCGTTTGCAGGTATGGCATAACTACAGAATGTTTCCCCTTTTCCAGTAATAAATTTACATTTTTAAGCAAGTAAACATTTTATAGTGGCCCCTTCAAATGAGTACATCTCACAGTGTGACCATCAAACCAAAAATGGTTGTGCACCACTGGTTTAAATAAAAGTGTATGCATCTTTAACAAAGAGCACTGCAATTGTAAAATGGAAAATAATACTGGTAAAATGGGAATTCATTCGCAGTGAAGTCAGATTTTGTAAAAAAAATTTACATGATGTACAATAAATACAGTATACAAAAACACACATATATCATATCCAACATACATAACAACATTGTCAAAAACATAACCTTGAATAACACAAATAAATAACAGACAGCTTATAAAGCTACATGTACTTTTATCCTGGCAAGACCTTGACATTAAGAAATAATACACACATAAATTCACTTTATTAAAATCAGGAACTGATACATAATATTTATAAGACCAGTTATTATGTTATTCTGCCTGTACTTTTATCTGGGGCATTAACCCCAGTTTGTTTGAACAGAAGTCTTAAATGAAGGTGTAAAACAATTATAAACCAAGGATTGTGTCACTGTTTATATTATCTCTAGCCAGATGTGAAGAGGTTCAATCCAGTTTGACAATCTGTTACCTCACTTAAAAACTAATTGGACCATCGTTTTGCTTTCACCCTCTAATGGGAGTTTGAGAAATGTCCCTGTACCGTTTATATTAGAAAATGACTCTTGGTCAAAAACCTTATTCAATAAATGTCAAAAAATTGAACTTTGTCTGCACTTGTAGAATAGTATATATGTGGAGAATTAACAGGTATCAGACAATCAAGGTCAGGCAAACATACGCCTAGTAGATGTTGATGAGGACACAGAGAATACACCCATGACTGACGTAATATAGGAAAATGCGAAGAATATGTAGACGTCTATGGAGAAATGTAAGAGGAGAGAAACGCCGACACACAGCAAATTAAAAAAGTGGTATGTAACATGTAGTACATTAAAAAGAAAAAAATCTACTAGGACAATTCCCATGACCTGTTAGAGAAAATCACCTTGTGCCTAAGGACACAGGGTAAAAAAATTAACATAGCAGCCAAGATTATTATCCTTATAAAGCTATACAAAAAAAGACTACACCTGAAGGTTTATTACCAATATCAAACCCAATTCTTTTTTAAAAAATTATCAAAAGGAAGTTAAGTGTACAGATAGCAGAAATGGGTTAGATTAATAAGACGAATGTCTATAAGATTTCAGTTTGATCCTAAACTAAAACTTAAAATAGTGTGAAGATTAAGTAAAAATATCTGCTCAATTGGTTAATTTTCTTAAAAATAAAGAAACATTACAAGTACATACATAAAATAAACTATAAATAATTATAAACTAAATTTAAAATGTTTCTAGTTCCAGATGTTCCAACCAGCTTCTATGGTCACATGACATTAGCATGTACAACTATTGATATTTGAATGCCACACAGTGATAATGCAGATGTAATGTGTCCTGTGGTTAAATTAAAAAGAAAAAAAACAACAACAAAAAAACCCCCAGTACATTTCCTGAGGAAATGTTCGCATGCTTAACTTTCCTGAAACAAGAGAATTGTTTGGCAAATAACAGTGATGGTTTGTGTCCTTGTCAGAACACCTGCTGTATTCTCTCGCAAACACTGGGCCCATGGTGGTTCTCCTTTAATGACACCTCATCAATCTGCTCCTATCAATGTCCCAGTCATAGAGGTGACTTGGAGTGTTATGAAGATAGAGAAAATGTCAACGTTTTGGGAGAAAAGGTCAGTCACAGCTTTCCCTCCTCCCTCCCCTGCCAAGCCACAGTGGGCCTGCCGTTCATTATCCTAATTAAATCCAGCAGCTGAACATCTTCTTATCTGTAGGGGAGGAGAGCAGGGGCATGATGCAATACGATTGATTTGCATATCCAAAGTTAATTAGTACGGAGGAGCAGGTGTACAGTAATAATAATTATCACACATGACAATCACCTGTGACCACTTTCCAGAGCCCCTTCCGGGATTCAACAATCTGATTGCTAGCTATTATTTTTCTCCTGCTCAATACCCATTCTAAGCTGTTTATGTCCTTTCTTTACTGAGAAACCTGCAGTGAATAGTTTATTTGTCTCTGCACATGTACAACAAATGTCTGATGGTTTTATTCATGATTGGAATTATATATTCTGCATATTTTTATCTTAAATGCCATGTTATTTTTCCATTCATTCTCAAATACTTTACTAAAAATAAACATAATGTGTGCATGTAAAATAATAATAGATGAGATAATGTGAATTACTAGCATTTTAGAAATCACTGGTGAGTTAATCAGATAATGGAAATTCACTGTTACTACTAATATCTGTAATAATTTACTGCAGTGGGTGTGTTTTTTTTAAAGTGTAATTAAGTTTTGTGTAATAAACACTGGAACATTGAACTGATGACATCAGAACTCACAGATTAAAGGAAATTACAGCACTACCGTTTATATATTCAATGATTTACATGAGCTTATACAGAAGGAGAATGTTTGTTTCAAACAAATGCTGCAATCCAATGCTTCTCACACTGTGACCTAAGCTCACTCAGGTGCACCACATTCATATGCATACTATATGGAGTTGGGCTGACCTAATATGGTGTGACTAGGCACATTATACATCCACATTATTTGTCTCAAATAAACATGTTTCAGCATCACTGTGTAAAATAATAGTAATAAGCTATTTTTTTTATCATTATTATCATTATTATTACTACTACTGTTACTATTATAGATGGTATAAAATCACACAGCAGGTGTCTTAGGAGTATATTTACTGAGCAGCGGTTCCAACAAACCGCCGATTCTTTGCTCTTTGTCGTCATTTTCTTAAAACGGCAATTTTATTAAAGCCAAAACGTGATGGACTTTGTCTTTAATAAAATTGCCATTTTAAAAAATGACCGCAAAGCTCCGAAAATCAGTGGTTCGTCGGATCCGTTACTTAGTAAATACATCCTTTAGTCTTTTTAACATAGATCATTGGAATCCAACCATTATTCCTTATAATGCACAAGATTTCATAATGAACACTGAAGCGATGGCATCAAAGCTCTTTGGTTATAAAATGACATAAGAAATCACTGTTTATACATATGCTAAAAACACTTGTATATGATAATAAGTTCCCATAACCCAATAAACATAACATTTGTAAATATTGCAATAATGTGATGTCAAGTGATCACTATTACATATAGTGCACAAGAGCATTATAATAAACAAGTTAACCCGTGCATGATACTCATGCATTCTAGTCAAATCAAGCTACTTAAGGTGTTAAAAAGGTTCTTGTCATGCATTTGGGCCTAGCCCAGGCCTCCTCAGGGGAAGAGCGTTACTTCCCGACGTAAGCGCCCTTTTTTAACGTGGTTTTCTCCACATGTCATCACCTCATCATTCTTCTCCATCACCTCATCCTTCATTTTCATCGCCACATCTATCCAGATGTCTATCCAGACACAGGGATCTCTCTCAGCGGTCCTGAGTATCACACTCCTCTCACTCTGTCACCCCCGGCAACCACCAACCACTCCCCACTGTCACCCCCGGCAACCACCAACCACTCCCAACTGTCACTTCTCCTTCAAGAAATATATATATATTTTTTTAAATCTCTATAAACACTTTTAACAATTAACAAATTAAATTAAAAAATTAAAAACATCTTAGTATACCAAATTTCAGCCCTTTCTGAATTTTTTCCCCCACACACACTAAGAATTTAGTAGGTCAGTGTATAACTCCGCCCAGCAGGTGGCGCTGCAGCTTAGTTTTATTTTTTACACACACACACACACACACACACACACAGACAGACTAACACACGCCACTAAGCATTTATATTATAGATATGCTACAGTACATCCACTTTACTGGACATTACTATTAATGGTTAAGTTACTGGCCATTATCACTAATGGGCACTTAATTGGACTATACTGTTAATGGGCATCTTACTGACCATTAACTCTACTAATACTTTTTCAGATCTTACTATTTATGAGCATCTTACTGGCCAACTGACTGAACATTACTGGTATTGATGCAGTGAATGGCATTAACACTACTGGAGATCATATTGAACATTAGTATAAAAGTCCATTTTGCTAGCCACTAACACTACTGTACACCTTTATGAATATTACTATTAACTGGCAGTACTATAAATGGGCTTTATACAGGATATTACCAATACTGGGAATCTTACTGAACATTTCATGCTACCTATTGGCATTATACTGGATATTGCTGCTACTTATGAACGTCATATTGACTTTTAATTTCTAATAGTCATCTCGCTTGGCATTATCACTGGCGTATTAGATCTTGGGGTATTATCTCTGCATTTTGGGTCTTGCGGGTATTATCAGTGTCATATTACATCCTACTGAAAATAATAATTTATATAGTAAATCTTGCTTAGTGGGCATTATCACTAACTTATTACATATTAATGAGCATTTTATATTGAACTTGTTGGGAATTATCCCAGGCATATTATATTAAAACATTAACATTGCCATTTTGCTAAATCCTGCCGCTTCCAGCTGCGTAACATCGCTCGCATCCGGCCCTTCCTCTCCCAAGATGCCACCAAATGCCTTGTCCACTCTCTGATCATCTCCCGCCTGGACTACTGCAACCTCCTCCTCACTGGCCTCCCCCACTCTCATCTCAATCCCCTTCGATATGTTCTTAACACTGCCGCTAGGCTTATTTTCCTTTCTCGCCGCTCCTCTTCTGTCTCCCCCCCCCCTACCTAGCCCTTCACTGGCTCCCATTCCCCTTCAGAATCCTCTTTAAGCTCCTCACACTCACCTACAAGGCCCTCGCCAACTCCACTGCGCCCTACATCTCCACCCTCCTCTCTATTCATGCTCCATCCCGCCCTCTCCGTTCTGCCTCTGACCGTCACCTCTCTTCCCCCCTTATAACCTCCTCCCACGCGCGTATCCAAGACTTTGCCAGCGCTGCCCCCCTCCACTGGAACAAGCTCCCTCCCTCCATCAGAACTTCCCCTAATCTGTCCAGTTTCAAACAGGCCCTAAAAACCCACCTTTTTCTTAAAGCCTTTCTGTCTCCCACTTAACTTCCTACCTTATCTTCTGCCTCCGTCCCCCTACTCTCCCTCTCTTCCCTGCGTCTCTCTATCTGTCCACCCCTCCCCTTATATTGTATGCTCCTCTGAGCAGGGCCATCTCTTTTCCTGTTTCCACCACTTCTAACTCTGCTCTCTAGCTACTTAGCCCTCGAGGGTCCTCCACCCCATGTCCACTCTCGCTCCCTCCTCCCCCCTGGGGGTCTCCCTGTCTTCCGCGCCCTCCTTCTTGGGCCCCGTCGTTTGCGGATCCTCCCTCCTCCTTCCCCGCCCTCTCTAGCTGTGCATTGAGCTTACTGAGTTATTGTGCTTACTGTTTACTGTACTGTGCTGTCTTCCATTGTATTGTAATTTGTTTGTCCCTGTACGGCGCTGCGGACGCCTTGTGGCGCCTTATAAATAAAAATTAATAATAATAATAATAATAATAGAATTGATGAAATGTTCATCTTGATAGATGTGTGTCTTTTTTTAAACCATACTAACTAAAGAATCTGCTAGGTCTGCATGCCTTTACCACTGGTATATTTCATCTTGAGGGGCATTAGATCTGGTATATTATAACTTTAGCTGTTATTAGCATATTGTATCTTGGTGGGCATTAAGAAAGACATAGCAGATCTTTATGGACGTTATCAATGGCAGAGAAAAGCATGCTCTGCATTATCAAAGACATATTAGATCTTCGTGAGCATTATTACTGGCAAATTGCAGTTGGCTGGTTATTATTAATTACATATTTGTTTTTGTACATACATATATGGTTATGTGCTTGAAGTTTTCCTTTCTTGACCACATAATGTTAATGTCAACTCTTCCTGGGTACTACCTTAAAGCCTGAGAAGAGCTGCCACTTTGCTGGCAGATATTTTAGGTCACAGGCTAGCAAAATATGTGGAGCATTGTTGGTGTTATATACTCATTGCATTAAGTATGCAGAACAGTGGATCCCAAACTTTATCAGCTTGAGACACCCTTAGGGTCTCTATAAACCCCTAAGCCAAAATAATTATCATGTAGTCCTCCATCTTGTTTTCCACTGGCCCTGGCCATAGCACCCCTGTGAGATCGCCGTGGCACCTCAGGGAGCCACGGTGCACAGTTTGGGAACCACTGACATAAAGGTATGTATTTACAACAAAGGTATGTATTTATGGAGAATTGGAAAGCTGAGGTGTCTATTTAGAATGTAACTCTTTGTACCCCTTACTTTCAGTGGAACACTGGACATGTTATGCATGTGTGTGCATAGCAGCCTGACACAAATGTTCAAATTACGTAAGGATGTTATAACATTCTCCATTGTGGTCGGCTTTGATTAATAAAGTACAAGGGTTCAAGAGCCTTAGCTTCAGATTGCCTAGGGCCAATATTTGATATATATCTGATATAATTTTTTTTATAAATAAAACTGAATTTGTGCATTTGATTTTTGGTGATAAAGTTTTATTTTGTCAGACATATTTGTCTAAGTGATTGTTGATTGTCTTTACTTCTTCAATGCCTTTTGCCCTTTATTTCTAGCTTACATGTATTTTATATCCTATTCTTGCAGTATTGCAGTCTTTGTAATGAAATATACTGTATAATGGAATATTTGTCTTCCCTCCAAGCCAATTCTTATAGGAACATTGAATGTTTCACATTTCTGATAATGAAGCAATTTCTCCATGGAAGAATATTAAAATATCAAAAATGAAAATTGTAACTTAACTCATAAGCCAAAAAACCTTATTTACTAACCATACAAGATTTCTCGCAAATACATAGGTGCATGCATACATTACAGTTTTTTAAAGTGCTCCTGGGAAATCACGCTGCTCTTACATTTGTGTGATTGCGACATTGTCTGGAAAGTCAGATGTTGGACGAAGGTAAAATATTACTCAAAAGTCCTGTCTACTATCAATTTAGGACCCACTTCCTTACTTCAAATGTTCAGTTTTTCTTCTAAAATACTGTTCATTAATGTCAGCCTCATTAATGTCTTAAATGAATAATGAGAGGGGGGATTAAAACTTTCTTTATTACAGTATTATTATTGTATATTTGAATGTTCTGTTTACATTGGTAGAAATGTGCTTAAAAAATGCATTTTCAGGTATATGTGCCTAGAACATACAGAAGTCATCCCATGCAAAGTAAAGGCCATGGATATCCACCACTCTCGAGAGTATGTAAAATTTCAGCTCTTTTGCTGGGAGAAAACGACTTTGTGGTCCCATGCTATACAAGGAATTCTTCTGTACATGCACCCTCTCCCCCATTGAATATAATTTAAGTTATATACTAGGTTTTTATTAGGGTACAGAAAAAACAGGTGTTTGGGGAAAGATGTTAGTTGGGGGAAGGGAAAGGAGGGGTACATAGTAGGTAAGGAACACAGCAGTAGGTCTTAAATAAAAAACAGTAATCACATACCTGAAGTACTGAGATCCAACAAAAATTTAAATATTTTTAAACTAAATCTTATTTAGTCAGTGGGCAGGTGTACATTACCTAAACTGCACTCAGGAGAGTGCTGGCAAATTTTAGCCCAGGGGGGCAAAACTCACCTCAGCCACCTATTTTAATGGAAAAAAATGCAGGTGGACCAGCGACCCAAGACAAGGTAGCCTACTATAGGACCCGCCCGGGGGGGGAGATGTCCCCCTGCCCCCAGCCCAGCCTGCTCCGAACTGCACTGAACTTAGAACTCGACCCAGCTCCTTTTCCTTTTTGATAATATCAAGTGTAGTATCTGTTCTTATCAGGCCCAACACCTGGTGGTTGTAATGCTGATAACGGCCCATGATCTGACACTGGTGAGGGTTCAAACTGTTTAAGACTATGTTGCATCTTGCTTCCTATGCCACCATTTGCTCTCAGGGCTTATCAAAAGTGCTATTAACATCTGGCTGGAAAGCAAGAAGACGACGAGGAAGATCGACTTTGGGGAAACAAGCTCTACTAGATAATGCCTGCTGAAAGAAAACTTCGTATCAACCCCAGTGGAGGAAGCCCTCTTTACAGAGGAAGATCCTGCTCTTCTATGCCCAGCGGGAAAAAATCTGCATAGCTCTGTTCCCTTGAAGAAGGCCTTCTTCCAGACCAACTTTTCAAGCCCTCCTGCTCCAGGAAGTAGAGCCAGAAAGATGGCTTCAGCTACTTCAGCTCCTGCCTCTACCCCTGCTCCTGTCCCTAGGAAGAAGAAGAAAAAAGACCCCTGCTCCAAAACCTCACCCGGAGGATGAAACCTCTGCCTCCACTGCCCCAGCTGCTGCAGAGAACTCCCACCATGGAACCTTGGATGAGGTAGACTTTCATCCTAAAGCTGAAGGAGGTGGATGGAAGAGTTCCTGATATGATAACAGAGACCTTTGGAAAGATAATGACCCTCGATCAGGGATTCTCCAAGGCTGAGACGCTCAGTGTGCAGAACTACCTGAACGGGATCTTCTATATCACCTTTGCCTCCATAGCGATCTGCAAGAGATACTGGGAGGCAGTGAAGTCTGCAAAACCTTAATCCCCATTTGCTCGATTTGTGTTTAACTTTCCTCCAACCAGAGAGAGTAAAGATGGGATGGCAAGGATATTGCTAACTTCGTAAACCAATTTTACATCATGATCAAGGACCCCTCCAAGATTTTGGATGCTAACGGGTTCTGGACAGGCAACTTGTATATCATTGTCAGGCTGAGGAAGAACGACAATGCAACAGACGGTCTCCAATACCTGCCATCAAGCTTTGCCCTGGTAGATTCTGCTGGTCTACTTCACTATGCTGATCAGCCAAGGAACTGCAGGGAAGCTGACCACATGTGGAGAAGCTGCAAAAATCAACCTTATTTAATAATTAATCATCAGATTATAAAGTATTTTAACATTGCTGATTGCAAATAGGACCCATAAATCATCTACATATTTCCTTAAATAGAGTAAATGAAAGTTGCAAATGCATAATGTTCAGCCCTTGTTAAGTCCCCACTATGTTACAAGATTATGTCAAACCACAATCTTAAATCTGACTAAACATTTTGCAAAGTATACTGAAAAATGCTTTGTAGACTCAAATTTTTGCATTGTGGGTGACTGTGAATAGGTACTAAAGACCATTATAAAAATGGACTTGCCTTCACTATGGTTGCATTGTCACACACCTATTGTCTACAGAATACATCTCAAACCTCACAGTACAGGCAATAGTTCTGGCAGCATCGATAACCAACACCAATTCTGGGTTCAAACGAATCCTTTCAAACCAAAATGACTTACCATTGTGATTATATAGAAATGTATTTCAAATGAATAAGTCAGTGTTTTGGACACTGGTCAACTTATTGAAATAACTGTTCTCATAATCACTTGCAGTTATAGTGTATTTGTTTAAAAATATCTGTGGCCAAAGTTTTCACTAAAGAGATACCAATTATTAATTATGCATGCAGTTTAGGGGTTTTCTAACTACCACGCATCGGCTACAAGTTGAGTTTTCAGCCTCTAAAACGCTGGATATTTCAATATATGAATATATATGTCTAAAAACCACATCTGGGGGTAAATGTATCAATATGCGGGTTCTTCAACACCCGCGTGTTCAGCATCTAGGATTAAATTTCAAGCGGCGCTGCATTGTAAAGGGTTAACTTCCCTTTACAATGCAGCGCCGCTTGAAATTTAATCGCGGAAGAGGCTGAACACGCGGGTGTTGAAGAACCCGCATATTGATACATTTACCCCCTGATGTGATACATAAAAAAGCAGCTTAGTAAATCTCCCCCAAGTGTCTATAGTATCTACAAGTTTTAAGACATGTTCAAAAATATTTAATACATATAGGTTTATATGGAAGAGAGACTTGTAACATTCTTATATAACTATTTACAATTTTTAGGAACTCCTTAGAAGAAGTTAAAGGTACACCAAACCCCAAATTTTAAATGTGCAGATATTAACTATGTAGATAAAATGCATTGCTGACGGTTAAGCTGCTGTACACTAGGTAGACTATATATCCATGAATATTGCATCATGATATGTATTATTATTTCACCTGAAGAAGGAAAGAAGCCTCTCAAAACATTGTGCAACTTGTTATTTCACACTTGTCTAGATAAAATAAACTAGTTCAGATGAGCACTTAGGAAGTTAAAAGTTGTCTCATGGTGTGTACCCTTACACAGAAAAGGTGTGGGATTTGGAGAAAATGGTATAGGAGGAAGCCATATGTTATTATTATTATCATAAATATATAAGCTGCCACAGTGCTCCGCAACGATGTACAGTAGGGAAAACAGGACATTCATAAGACAGGGGAGATATCCGGTACACAAAATAAATGCAGGGATAAAAACAAAGAGTATTGAGGACCCTGCTCATTAGAGAGATTACATTCTAAGTGGCAGAGGGCACAGATGGAACAAGAGAAACAAATGTGGCTCAGAGCGGAGATTAGGACAGTTGAGTAGGTGCACTAATGAGAATAGTATTATCAGGTATAAGGTAATCTCTAAAAAAGAGATGGGTTTTTAGAGCGCATCTAAGATTTGAAGGCTGTGGGAAAGTCTGATTGGGTGGGGCGCGGTAGGGAATTCCATAAGTGAGGAGCATCGGTAGCTGAACTATCAATGGTGCAGCCCATGGAGATATTGGGGCCCGCTGCACGGCAGATGCAGAGGGATGGTTTTAGCGGGCTGTGGGCCCTGGTTCTCTCCTCCCAGTTCCCTGCACCAGGGACGCACAGCTCACTAGTTCTGTCTCTGGGGAGCATTATAGGAGAAGTCTTGTAGGCAGGAGTGAAAGATAACTCAGAAGAGTTATACACAATTTTTCTTTACAAACAACGAACAAATCAAAGCCCACTTGGACAACTTATTAAAATATATGGTGCAGTTGGAGTGTTGGGCTTAATGCATCCTGAATGCAATTTAGTTAATTTGTATGTGCTATACTGACAAGTCATGTCCTATATCAACATTGTCAATAAAGGTTAAAAAAAATGCAACATATCTCTCTACTCTATGTGACTATGAACAATGAAATATTAATCAGCCACATTTTAATCTACCACATTTTTTTTATAAAACAGAATCTCTGATCATCCATTTAACTACTGTATATGCTTTTAATTTGATCTTCACTTTTTCTTAAACCCTGCAAGTTTTGGGAAACCCATAGGAGAATCTGTTTTACATGAAATGCATTGAGGGAGCATGCTTCTGAATTAGAAAACAAGCAAAAAATATACTTTGAAAGCAAATAAGATTTTTTTCTTTATTCTTGGCACACTCTATGTATATAAAATAAAAGCATATTATAGTAGATTAAAAAAGACCCCCATAAGAATCCTTCTTGAAAAGTATTGTTGCTGACAGCCGTGACCTCTGTGAGTCTGCATGTTTACCCATAATTCATAATTAACAAAGACATTAGAACAGGCACTGGGGGTTTGTGTGCTTTATTTCTTTCTAACTGGGCAGCACTAATGCTGAAAGTGCTCCCTGTTCAGTGATTTAACATTTCAGGAAATCTTGGAGAGGCAGCAGAAGCCTCCTTATATAGTTCATACTCAGGGACTTTGGTTATACAGATATGGCTGTGATAATTATTCAGCTCTTGTTATTGCTGTACTTCTGCACCTGATCCCTGAGCCATTAGAGCACTCTGCAGGTTATTACAACTGTCAAACATCAAGGTCTCTTTTATAGTCTCTCAACTATGTGGTTATCACTTACTTCCTTTAAATTCTCCATCTGCATACAAGTCTCCAATGTTCTAAAGTAACAAATATCTGGTAACATTTTTTTTTAATTACTCCCTCAAATGAGTTCTTTGTGTTATCAGCACATTAAATTTAAATACCAATATATTCACTTAGTTTAGTCTTTCAATGCCCCCTTTTGGTTGATTTGCTATTGCAGTGGGTTTTAATATTTATTAACACAATGAAGAATACAACAACATTTTAATTTGTAACACTTTATTCTTGTTAAACATGTTATTATTATTATTATTATTATTAGAGCACTTACAATTCCATGCACCTTTGGATGCCAGTCCACAGGCAAATTGAGCTATAGTTGTTAAAAATATTTTACTGGCTCAAACCTTATGCCACCTACCACAAGCGTACGGGTTTTTTTTTATCCTCTGGGTAGAATTATCCCCTGATATAGTGGAGGTTATTTATGACAGTGCAATCATGCAATAGTAATAGTTTTCTATTTGCGCAAATCTGCCCATTTATCCTCCTGCACGTACATAGAGGAATGTCCACATTCCGGCTGTTCGACCTGCTCCTGTAGTGATTCTGTCACTTCTTTTGTGGGGATGGAAGGAAATGTTCATGGTCAAAAGTGTAAAAAATTCACATTAAAGTCCAGCCTACAACTACTTCAGGACCCTGCCATTATCTAACTTAACATTTTTATTTTTCCTCCTCATTCCAGCTTCTTTAATGTCTTAAATGGATCATGGCACTAGGGGGGGATATCTGGACTGTTTTTTATTTCATGCGCCACTTTTGTGTGTCTTAATATTTTTATTACATGGTTATTTGTTGAAATATAAATGTGTTTACTGGTAACAGATGCAATGGAATGGTAAAGAAAAGGCTTCCAATTGTAATAATTAGCACGTTGTTATATTTGTAATAATTGGCATATACTGCACACTATTCGACATCTAGACCTTTTGAGTGTGATTGAATGGAATGAGCCTCTGGGACCCTCGCTAAAAAGGTAATGTCCCTGTAAATACACCGGGCCCGAGTCATTAAGGAGGAGCAAAGCATAAAAAAGGAATAAATTTCAACCTGGGCAAAACCATGTTGCATTGGAGGGGGAGGTAAATTTAAAATGTGGGGACAGATTTATAGTTGGGGTAGGGCATGTCCTAGATCAACTTTAAATTTCAGTGTAAAAATAAAGCTACCAAGTACTTGTGTGTTAGATGAAAAAACAGCCAGTATTTAACTTATGTGCAAAATAATAAACTACCGTATATACTCGTGTATAAGCCGAGTTTTTCAGCATACTTTTGTATGCTGAAAAAGGGCACTCGGCTTATACACGGGTGAACTTACCTGGTGTCTGGTCCCTCGGCTTCAACTTCTGCATATGCGTTCCAACACAGGAAGTTCGACATTTGGAATGCAAACTTGCGTTCCAAATGCCGAACTTCCTGTTGTTGGAACGCATATGCGTTCCACTGCCGGGTAAGTGAAAGAAACAAAAAAAATCTCTCTCTCTCTCTCTTCTCTCTCTCTTCTCTCTCTCTCTCTCTTTCTCTCTCTTCTCTCTCTTCTCTCTCTTCTCTCTCTCTCTTCTCTCTCTCTTCTCTCTCTCATTACATAATGCACAAACAATACAGCCACCATGTTCATACATTTATATCCCTACCCCTTTATTTAGGTTAGGTTGTACCCAATGCCAATGATTTTATAATCATTTATGAATGTTCCTTGTCATCTACTGTTATTTATGGTTTAGCTAAAAATTATTTCATAGATTGAACCTATCATTTTTATTTAGGTTTTTAAATTAGCGCTCTTTTCCACCCTAGGCTTATACTCGAGTCAATACGTTTTCCCAGTTTTATGTAGTAAAATTAGGTGCCTCGGCTTATATTCGGGTCGACTTATACTCGAGTATATACGGTAATTTGCACCCCTTGCATTGTAACATGGTTTGCCCAGGAGAACATTTACTACTGTTTTTGCCTTACTTTCCTTAATGACTCAGGCCCCCATCTCCATTCCTTGTATCTTTTTTAAATACCTTGTCCTCAAAAAAGAAATCTCAGTTTTGCATATGTATAAAAATCAAAGTTCATGCACCCAGCTCGTATTCATGCACCCAGCCCATATTTAGATAGGAACGCCTTATACGCTCAACTCCTCACATCAGCAGGCGCTATATTTAGCACACACTGCAGATCCATGGACTTCCTGTAGAAACTGCTAGTGGACATATTTGTGCATTATCATGAATGACGCTTACAGTATGCTGTGCCCTGATTGATAGTAAGTTGATTTGCAATCCGGTGTACTGCAGTATTCACAGTCAGCATGACAGGAGTGTCCGTACATTGTAAAAAAAAAAAAAACGGTCCGAATTTTGTAAAAAAAATATTAATAAAAACAATGCTAAAAGTCGAAGTGAAAATAACTATTGGCAGACTGTGTTACAGCTGCAATGTTAGCCAAAAATGGAAGGCTCTAAGTCAATGTTTTATTCAAATCTCTTTCTTTGTTGCTATTTCTTATAATAATTTAATTAAAACATGATTTACAGTATTATATGAATAATATTAATTTATAAAAGAGGAGGGAGCTAATTTACAGATTGCACGGAGTCCCCAAGCAACTCAACACAGTCCCTGCACATACATTAAATTTACAACCTACTCTACTCGTAAACTGGTCTTTGTATCTGTCATCTACCAATTCATTTTTAAAAGATAGTAGTCTGAGCTTGCATGTCTCCCCAAATTCCATATTTACTACAATAAATTGACAGGCAGTCTCAACTCTCTTGTAATATAATTTGGTTCTGACTGCATGGTGACCAGCTCAGGGCCAAATGACTTTAGATGTGGTGTTTTATCTAAGCTTAGTACTTACTACCTAGACTGTGATGCACTTCTGGCCACACTTGTGTCCAGGGCTTTGGGAGGTGAGAAGGAGCTTGATTTTGGTGGTGGGTCTGGAATAAGTAGGATGTGGTGCTGCTGTACATGGCTGGAGGTATGGAAAGAAGAAGCATGTGGTGTGGAAAGTTGGCAAGATATGGGAGAATACGTATCACAACGTAAAGGTGGATTAAAGTTGCCACAGGTCAAAAATGGTTTGTCAAAACAAAAAAAAAGTTTGCAGTTAACATATGAACCTTGTGCTACAGTTTTCCCATATGACTTTAATAGCACTTTCCACTATATAATAACTATATACTCCATTCTGCTGTGAACATGATCTAATCTGCAGGCTGTTCTTTTTCCACTCTCTTAAAACAGGGTAAAGAGGGAATGAAGAATGACAGTAAAAAGGTGTTCTAGCGAAATATACCTTAAAAATATGGGAAAAAAGGTCAGCAAGAGAAAGAATGTTATGTGAGATGGTTCTATATTTAAGTAACTAAACATGTATGATTGCTGAATATGTATATAAGGTATTTGTACATGCCCCATAGGGTAAGATCCCTTCCATGGTTCTAATCTACAGTCCTTTGACACATTGAGGTCTACATTTTCTTTCTTTCTATCTTCTGTGTATGAATAGGTATTAGATAGCACACTCTATATGTGTAACGAAGAATGCTAATTACTCACAATATATAACAATATACATTTGGGGGTAAATGTATCAAGCTGAGAGTTTTGCGGCGGGTTTGAAAAGTGGAGATGTTGCCTAAAGCAACCAATCAGATTCTAGCTATCATTTTGTAGAATGTACTAAATAAATATAGATAGAATCTGATTGGTTTTTCAAACCCGCTGGAAAACTCTCAGCTTGATACATTTACCCCTTGGTTGCCACATGTTGGCACAAAAGTCGAAAACAATGGAAAACTGTCAGGAAAGTGCATTTTGGTTTACACTTCCACCTGACAATAATTTTATAGATTCTACTAGTACATCAGAGGATTCTAGTGGAGTCAGGGCTATATGCAAGATAATACAAATAATGAACTACTTGTTGTGCACCAAGGGTTGCCAATCTTATGTTTAATTATGTGTTGTGAGAAGCATGTATTACATAGCATTGATAATATGACCTCAATATGTATACAACTCTTTTAGTGGGGCATAAAGATCCCTACCTTTTTGGCTTTGTTTATTCTTTTACGTGACCTGTATCGCCTTAGCCTGACCATTGAACATTTATTAATATTAATTTGGATTTTGGGTTATTGACAGTGTTATACTTGTCATATACAGTGACTCCATATATAAATATATAACATACAACTGCTGGAATGCTAAATCCGTAAGATAACCCTGATACGGGTCTAAAAAAACTCACTATTTAAAGTAATACAAAACAAGTTCCTTTAATGTAAATAATTATAATAAAGTAGAAATGAAGAAATAACGCAATAAGACAATGAATAAGGTAGCAGAATGAATAGTAAATAAAAAACATATTCCCATCAGATGGTGCCTTCTGTTAAAAAATATAAAGAAAAAGACCAATACCTAAAAGGTCTATGTCCAATAGTCTAGGTTGAACTAATAGGGTAGAATCCCAGTTTGCACTCCCACTAATAGATGGTATGTGGAAATGCCAAACAGAAAATAAAGTTCAAAAATAAAATCCAATGCACAAAAATGAAAAGGACTCACATTGGAGGTGATGCTTGTAGTAGAATCTCTAATAGTGATGTCGGTAGCGCAGGATCCTTCCAAACATCCAGGGACTCTATTGAATTCTCCCCCTGGCTGTCGCGGTGCACCACAGGCTCGAGTCCGTTCAATAGATTCCATGGGCAAGTTTCTGGAATTCGTCCCCCAAAGTCCCACATTGGCAGCTAAAATACTATACACTTCAGAGCACCACTGTTGTCACTAACTCTATTTGCTACCACAGTGACTCCTAATATTTATGGTCTTTTTTAAAGAACAGATACCTTTCTGTCCACACTTTAGCAGCCTAATGTGGACCAGTTATTTTCCATCTCTGCATTAGAATATGAATTAAAAGCGTCAGTTTTCAGGGCACTTCTGATATATTTTATGTACTATTCAAAGCCATGTTTTTATTATGCTTTTACCATTTATTAATTAAAAATGTTTTAATTATTCATATAAATCCCTATTATTGTTTTGGAAGCTTTAGAATTAATTTGTATTTATTTTTTACTTATATTTGTTTAAGTTGTCATATTATCTTGATCTCTTGTGATACTGACTAGTGCCAATTTTGGTTTTTTCGTTTGATATTAGCGAACCAGAATGAATTATTTTATTATAAACTCATACATTTTTTTACCATAATTTTTGTTTCAATATTAGTTTCAACATGAAAAAATAGATTCCAATAAGTGATCATAGATTATATGAACTCTTTAAACTATTGTGCACTCTAGCTGCGATTCCTTTCCTATTCACATTAAGCCTATCAATTTATCTTGTAAAGTGGTAAAATGGCAATGTGTTCATTTCATTTTATAATGTGCTTAATAAATGATTGCCCTAGTTTTATGTGATCGTACAGAACAGTGCTGGTTTTATTGAAACAGAACCATGTCCATGAAAGGCACTTTCAATTTTGTTTGTGTTCAGATTTCAGTTTCTTTATAGGAAATAATAGTTCATCAAATTTGCGCTAAATTGTTGCTTTTTAAAGAACAACATTCTTAAGTATTAAAAAAGGTAAAGTATAACATTGTTCTGCATCATTGTATCTGTAAACTCATGGAAAGAAACACTTTAAAGCAATGACAAGCACAGCTTTTAAAAGTGCTTCACTGCTTGTTATACTGCTTTGAGATGTAACTAAAATCCCATATACTATAATATGGTAATAAGGCGTGATGTTCACGACACTTCATCTCTAAATTACAGAAAGAGACTTGGGGGGTATATTTACTAAACTGTGGGTTTGAAAAAGTGAAGATCTTGCCTATAGCAACCAATCAGATTCTAACTGTCATTTTGTAGAATGTACTAAATAAATGATAGCTAGAATCTGATTGGTTGCTATGGGCAACATCTCCACATTTTTAAACCCCCAGTTTAGTAAATATACCCCTTAGGATGAGATGATAAATTTCAGCATTTTATATGGAAAAGCTGGGTCTGCTGCAATAGCAGTTTAGGAATTGTCATAAAAACAACAGACCAGTGGGCAAGGACTCTAACAGCCTTCCAGATGTAACATTTGGTGCCAAGCCAACAAAATAGTCCCAAGCCTAGTGCTGCAAGCTTTAATCACTTAGCTCCCTGGTGTAATGGGACGCGGTAAGGGTTAAATATGTTTGGCCTACTGTTTTGGAACCATAGGTGGCTTTGTAAAGAAATGTCCTCAGCATAGTGGTGGGCCCTAATCATGGCGTTTCCTCATTCAGTGTGTGGGCATGTGATGATGAAATAACCCCACTCCTGCCAGATCAAGCATTAACCATCATTATTTCAAGCAGGTAATTACCCATGAATAGACAAGACCATGCCTAATGTTTTGGCATCTTTTGCATTGGTTAGATTGCCAAAAAAGATAACATTTAAAGGAGATAATGGGATGGAGAAGGCCCATTTACAGGGGTATTCCCTATTTTGTGGTAGAGTAAAAAAAAGTCTTGTGTACATTTTAATTATTTGTAATAAACAATGTGTTATTGAATTGATAAAGGAATGCGACTATCATCATTATATACAAATTATTTTTGGAATATGACTGGTTAGCTAGCGCAGTCACATTCCTTCCAGTCTTTTTAAACAATTATTGCAATTTAATTAGCGCCTATAAGGGTCATTTCTGTGGTGTCATTTAATTCCATCTCTGTCTGTTGCAAGGACCCTACAGATGTAATTATACTAATTTGAAAACTCCGCCACCCCAAACTGTAGGTACTGGAGATCAATTTTTTTTAAATGGCTCCTGTCCCCCCCAGCTCTGCCCCCCGAGAGCCGCTAGGCCCTAGGCAGGTGCCTAGGTTGCCTAGCGGTAAATCTGGCCCTGCGTCACCTAGAGACCTATTTGCAGTTACTTTCAACTCAAAATAGCATGTAAAGAGCGTTAAAGCGCCTTTGCATTGCTAGGCTCACCCATTACCTCCCCGTTCCATCTCTCTAAGCACAGAGAGGTGCAACAGGGAGATCCATCTCAGTTGGAGTGAAAACTGTGACGGATCTTTGGCCAAAAGTGTTTTTTGCGCTGAACAAAAGGACTTGCGTCCAACTCTAATTGAGGCCCTGTATGTGCAATAATATGTTGTTCTACATATAGTTCTCAATGTAAGTTATGCTGACATAGGACCACTTTTCTTGTTATGGATGCAGTTCTTAGCAAGTATTTTTAATGAGTGGCAAGCTGCACAAAACAACCAAGTCTTGTTCTGTGTGCTGGTTGCATTTACCAAACCATGTAGTATATTTATACAGTAATTATAAATAACGCACAGTACCATTTACCTTGCTAATTATGATGAATACTGCCCAATAACACTTCTATTGTTCAGTATTCAGTTTTTAGTACTTGTTGTTACTCTGTTAGTATGTCCAACTTCATATTATTTTGAATGCAAATAACCAAAATTGGAACAAGGTGTAAGAAGTAGGACCAGTACTGAATACAATCAATTCAAAATATCAGCAGGAAACTACGTCTTTAATTGGAACTGTGCATCTAACAAGAGCCATATTAAGAACCCATGGGGCCCTAAGTAAATTACTGGTTCAGGGCCCCCCCCTCCTCTGATCCTTCCATACCACTCTGTTTGCTTAAGCTATACACACCTGATACACTTGGATTACTATAAACAGGTCACTCTCTGCATCACACATTCGCTACTCACAGATTCCTATACACATGTTACAATGATATGACACACCTGATACATACAGATCACTATATACAGGTTACAAAAATATAACACACTGATAAGTATACACAGGTCACACTGATATCACACAATTGGTACACACTAATCTGTATATACTAGCCCAGAGTGTGCCGCAGCTTGGTAGGGTATTACGAGTAACACGCAACCCCAGATGCGTCCCACTCGTAATACCTATCAAGCTGCGAACAGTTCCTGCAGCTAGCTAACTGCTTGCGCCTCCTAATTCCTGCACCACAGTTTTAGCCCTTTTTTGACACGTATTGTGTCTGCGCCTTACTGCATCTAGGATTTACTTACGGGGTCACACATACACATTTCCGCGTTCCGCCCTTTAACTCGTAGTAAGTCGCAAGCTGTCGCAAGTGTAAATTGCGTCCAAGATGCAGGCGATATGGTGCTTGCTGCACATGCGTGATAGTGTTTTTTTGGTCAATGCGCCTAAAACGGACTTTGCGTCCGACTCTAAATGAGGCTCTTAATGTACAATATGTTTATAGTATTAATGCAAACTTGTGGAATTGAGTTTACTTGCTGGATTTCATGTTAGAATTTGTCCCTTCAACATCCCCAAAAGTTGTAGGCAAAAGATTCTGTAGTTATTCATAACCCCTATGTACACTCAAGGCTTCAATTTTTCTTTTATTTGATTTTAGTACCTATGTGCATTGCACCTAGCGTTGTGTGTGGTGGTGCACCTTTAATGAAAGTGGGAGTTGTACCTCCTCCTATTTTAATTTGTATATCTGCAAGTAGGGCACTATTTTAATTAGTCACATAAAACACATTTCTGAACCATGTTTACCATGCTTCCACAATATATTTCATTGATATCCATATCTATTTGTAGTAGGATTCCTAACATTTAGAAATGTAACAACATTAATACATTTAAAACAAATCAAAAAATAAATCAAGAATTGCCATTATGTAGAGCAAGTGAAATGCAAGCAAAATATAATAGGTATTAGGCTATAGCTGAAGGACCCTTTTAATTAAAATAAAGAACTGTCTCTTACGACTGGAGTACACAAAATGAGCGCGTTAATAAATTATGGTTTGGCTTAAATCATTGCTATTCAACAGTTTTGTTGCTTAAACAATGTATGTTCATTATTCCACAAAGTAATACAATATATTAAAATGTACTGGTGTCACGGGCACTAGGAGTCTTTACCCAGGGATCACCAGATGGTAGGCTTACCAGAGCAATGTAGATGGTAATAGGGTACTCTGGTAGCTGGGTGATCACGGAACATGAAATGATGGCCGATGAGATGCTCAGGAAAGTCTATGACTAGCAACACTGGTAATAATGAGGTAATAATACACAAGGAACTGTATGGACAAGGACACGTGAAGGTAGTCAGTGGTCTGCGATAGCAAGTTGTACCACTGCTATAGTGAGGAGGAATGTCCGACAGAAACAAGGAGGTGATGAGAGTCAGCGGTCTGCGGGTAGCAAGTTGCACCGCTGTCTGAGTGAAGGAATGGAATCCAAGTGGAGGTATCCAGGTAGTCAGTGGTCTGCGGTAGCAAGTTGTACCACTGCTATGTGAGAGAATGATGGAACAGGTGATACCGGAAACAGGGATCAGTGGTCTGACATCAGCAAGTTGTACCACCGAATATATATGTGAGGAGGTGCACAGGGGAAGACTGCAACACAGGATATACACAGGCACCTTATACACGATCCACAGTAATATGCACAATATAGATATATATATGGATATAAATGACTGAGCAGGTCTGCAATCTAGAAAGTCTCTTGAAGTAGTCCAGCACAATGATAACACAGTCAATGATGGCAATAGACTCAGCGGATAGCAGACTCCAGAGAGAACCAAACACAGTCCAGCAAGATATGCAATACACAGCACAGTCAATGAGAAGTATGCATACCGTGGTTCAGCAGTAGCAGTCAGATGGGATTGCAGCGGTACCTGAGCGGCTGGAGACCGACTGGATAGGAAGTCCCTGGATAGGTGAGGCAGCGGTCTAGCAGGTGCAGCGCACAGGTGAGTAGACCGGCAGGGACACGAATCCACAGGAGTCAGCAACACGTGGAACTGGACTCATAGGGGACCCAGGAGAATGGAGATGATCCAGCAGAGGGTAGTAGATGAGATACAAATCCAATGCTGACAGGAGGGTAGAGGCCAGTGGAACACGTGAAGGCGTGGAGAGTGGATCAGCAGGAGATGGACGATAGCGCTGACCACAGCGGCAGGACTCAGCGGCACACGGAGGTAACCAGTAGCAACCACAGGAACCAACAGCGATGGGAAACAGGAGTGCAGCGCAGGGCAGGAGCTGTAGATCACGAAGTTGAACACAGGCGAGTTGCAAGCAGGAGGCTGTAGTGCACGGAGGCAGCGGATAGTAGTCAGCTGGCAGTCACGATGATGAACACAGGCGAGTTGCAAGCAGGAGGCTGTAGTGCACGGAGGCAGCGGATAGCAATCAGCTGGCAGTCACGATGATGAACACAGGCGAGTTGCAAGCAGGAGCCCGTAGTGCACGGAGGCAGCGGATAGTAGTCAGCTGGCAGTCACGATGATGAACACAGGCGAGTTGCAAGCAGGAGACTGTAGTGCACAGAGGCAGCGGATAGGAATCAGCAAACAGACTTGATGAGAAGCAGGTGAGTGAAGTAAAAGCTGGAGTGCACGGAGGCAGCGGATAGCAATGAGCAAACAGTCACATTGATATAAAGTAACGTTGAAGTGGTTTAGAAGACTGTAGTGCACGGAGGCAGCGGATAGGAATCAGCAAACAGTCCTGATGATACAGTTGATGGTAGAAGTGGTATGGAAGACTGTAGTGCACGGAGGCAGCGGATAGGAATCAGCAAACAGTCCTGATGATACAGTTGATGGTAGAAGTGGTATGGGAACCACAGGAATAGAAGTGGTTTGGAAACCACAGGAATCAGCAGCGCTGAATACAAGAGGAATACAGGAACACCTTCAGAGACTCATGAGGAATGAGACTCCAAGATCAGGCAACGTGGTGTTGACCACAGGTGCTTAATATAGGGAGGTTGCCTGATCTGCCAATTGAGTTAAAGGGGTATACACTGAAGTATAGAAAAGGGCTGCGCATGCGCAGACCCTCAGGATGGTGGACGACCACGGTTCCTAAATGTCCGGGAAGAGGCACTCACGGTCCGGTGAGTGACAGTACCCCCCCTTTTAAAGGTGGGCACAGAACGCCTGGAACCGGGCTTGTCCGGATTTTTGGAGTAAAACTTCTTCAAAAGGGCAGGAGCATTAAGATCTTCAGCTTTGATCCAAGAGCGCTCCTCAGGACCAAAGCCCTTCCAATGAACGAGGAAGTGGAGGGCTCCTCGCGAAATTTTTGCATCTAGTACCTCGGTAATCTCAAAATCCTCCTCCTGATGAACTTGAACTGGCTGCGGAGCTGAGGGAGGAGTTGAAAAACGGTTGATAATAAGAGGTTTGAGCAAAGATACATGGAAGGCATTAGAAATCCGAAGACTCTTAGGAAGAAGGAGTTTCACACATACTGGATTGATAACTTGAATGATCCTATATGGACCAATAAAACGAGGGGCGAATTTCATGGATGGAACCTTCAAACGAATATTTTTTGTGGATAACCAGACACGATCTCCAATTTTTAGTGGTGGAATAGCCCGCCTCTTCTTATCAGCGAAAGATTTATATTTGACAGATGTCTTCTTTAAACAGGTTCTGACCTGAGACCAGATATTTTTAAAGGTCTGACAAACAGTTTCCACCGCAGGAACTTGGGTGGGCGGGAGGGCAGGAAATTCCGGAAAAGACGGATGGTGACCATAGACCACAAAAAATGGAGTTTTGGATGATGACTCATGGTACATGTTGTTATGGGCGAACTCAGCCCAAGGGAGTAACTCTACCCAGTTGTCTTGATTGGCTGATGAAAATATCCTTATAAAAGTCTCAAGATCTTGATTGACACGTTCGGTTTGTCCATTGGATTGTGGATGGTAAGAAGATGAGAGTGCTAATCGTATGCCCAAGGTTTTACAAAGGGCTCGCCAGAATCTGGACACGAATTGTACTCCTCTATCAGACACAATCTCAGATGGACATCCATGGATACGGGAGATCTCTTTAATGAAATGTTCAGCCAGGATAGACGAGGAAGGCAAACCAGACAGAGGGATGAAATGAGCCATCTTCGAAAATCTGTCCACTACCACCCAAATAGTGTTATGGTTCTTACTAGGTGGTAAGTCAGTAACGAAATCCATACTAATATGGGTCCATGGTTTGGACGGAATGGGTAGTGGTCGCAGCAACCCTGCTGGGGTTCTGCGGGAGGATTTGAATTGCGAACATAATTCACAGGAAGCAATGAACTCTTTGACGTCTCTCCTCATTGAAGGCCACCAGTAACTTCGAGAGAGGATCTCAAAAGTCTTGTGTTCACCGGCGTGTCCAGAAAAACGAGAGGCATGGAACCACGAAAGGATTTTCCTCCTTAGAGTAGGAGGCACGAGGGTCTTCCCAAATGGTAGCGTTTTGGTGGATGAAGCAGCCAGTGAGATACATTTGGGGTCTAGAATGGTATGGTTGGAAACCTCTTCTATATCAGAGGACGTAACAAAGGCTCTAGATAAGGCATCAGCTTTTTTGTTCTTGGCAGCTGGTTTGAAGGTAATTATTAATTCAAAACGGGAAAAGAAAAGAGACCATCTTGCTTGACGAGGGTTCAAGCATTGGGCAGACTGGAGATATGACAAGTTCTTATGATCCGTGAAGATCGTCACCGGATGGCGAGCTCCCTCCAACAAGTATCTCCATTCCTCTAATGCGGCTTTGATAGCCAGTAATTCCTTGTCTCCGATGGTATAATTCTTCTCTGCGGGTAGGAGACCCCGAGAATAGAAGGCACAAGGGTGGAATTTTTGCTGTTCCGAGCGTTGGGAGAGAATAGCTCCTAAGCCCACATTAGAGGCATCTACTTCAAGGAAAAAGGGGAGTGTCACATCAGGCTGACGAAGGATTGGAGCCGAAGAGAAGGACTCTTTTAATGTTTGAAAGGCTTGAATAGCCTCAGTAGACCATTGCTTAGGATTAGCCCCTTTTCGAGTCAGGGCCACAATAGGAGATGCAATGGAAGAAAAGTCTTGAATGAAGCGTCTATAGTAATTGGCAAAACCTAAAAAACGCTGGATCGCACGAAGAGTAGTTGGCTGGGGCCAATGTAGTACAGCATTTACTTTGTCAGGATCCATCTTCAGACCAACTCCGGAAACAATATACCCCAAGAATGGAATCTGGGGTAATTCGAATGAACATTTTTCTAATTTACAGAACAATGAATTTTTCCGTAGCCTGGAGAGGACTTCTGCCACATGTTGGTGGTGAGAAGGCAGGTCCTGTGAAAAAATCAATATGTCGTCCAGGTAGACGACGACACATACATATAATAAGTCCCGAAAAATCTCATTGATGAAGCCCTGAAAAACAGCGGGGGCATTACATAGCCCGAAAGGCATTACCAGATATTCGTAATGCCCGTCTCTGGTGTTAAACGCTGTCTTCCATTCGTCACCGGAACGGATTCTGATTAAATTGTAGGCACCACGAAGATCCAACTTAGTAAAAATACGGGCTCCCTTGATGCGGTCAAATAGCTCAGTGATCAACGGAATGGGATACCGATTCTTGATAGTAATGGCATTGAGTCCACGAAAATCTATACAAGGGCGTAATGATCCATCCTTCTTTTTGACAAAGAAGAACCCAGCTCCAGCGGGCGAAGTGGAAGGTCGAATGAACCCACGCTGGAGGTTCTCCCGTATATATTCAGATGTAGCTTGAGTTTCAGGTAACGAGAGTGGATAGACCCGGCCCCTGGGAGGAGTCTTGCCAGGAAGAAGATCAATCGGACAATCCCAAGAACGATGAGGAGGAAGACGTTCAGACTGAGCTTTATCAAAAACATCGGTAAATGAAGCATATTGAGGAGGGAGTCCCGGTGAAATAGCTGAGATGGAAGCTTGCTGTACCTTGAGAGGAATGACTTGGGAAAGGCAATGATGGTGACATTCAGGCCCCCAAGACGTGACTTGAGGGGTGCGCCAGTCAATCTGGGGAGAGTGACACTGAAGCCATGGAAGGCCTAGGACAATCGGACTTGTCGTAACAGGAAGAATTAAAAACGATATCTCTTCGTGATGCAGAGCACCAATCTGAAGGGTTACTGGAGACGTACTCTGGGTGATGAGACCGTTGATGAGACGTGATCCATCGATAGCCGTCACAGTAATGGGAGTTTTTAAGGTAATCACTGGTAGAGACCATTGATTTACTAACGATTTGGAAATAAAATTTCCTGCTGCTCCGGAATCAATCAATGCCTGTGACTCAAAGGTTTTGGTAGCAAAGGAAATAGTCACATCAAAAGCGCAGACTTTAGATTTCATAGACGATGGAGAGGACTCCAGGGACCCTAACTTCACCTCTCCAGAACTAGTTAGGGCCTGGCATTTCCCGATCTCTTAGGGCAGGAGCTGAGGACATGAGTGGAATCAGCACAATAGATACAGAGTCTATTCTTGACTCTTCGTCTCCTCTCCTCAGAAGATAACTTGGAACGTCCTATCTCCATGGGAATCACAGCAGGTGACACTGGACGAAATTGAGGGTTAGAGCGAAGAGGTGCTTTAGCAGAAGTCGTTTTCTCAGCCTCTCTTTCACGAAATCTCATATCAACACGATGGCATAGAGAGATCAAATCTTCAAGGGACGAAGGAAGCTCTTGAGTAGTCAGTGCATCTTTAATTTTATCGGAAAGCCCCTGCCAGAAGGCGGCAACTAGGGCTTCAGTGTTCCACTGAAGTTCAGAGGCTAAGATCCTAAATTGAATGACGTACTGGCCTACAGTATGAGATCCTTGTCGCAGACGGAGGATGCTGGAAGCAGCGGAGGTCACACGACCTGGTTCATCGAACACACTTCGGAATGTAGAAATGAATTTGGCACTATCTTGTAATATTGGATCGTTCCTCTCCCACAGAGGGGAGGCCCAAGCCAGGGCTTGTCCTGAAAACAAAGAGATAAGATAGGCCACTCTGGAACGATGGGTAGAAAAATTTTGAGGTTGGAGCTCAAAATGGACTGAACATTGGTTAAGGAAACCCCTACAAGTTTTGGGGTCTCCATCGTACTTTGACGGAGTAGGCAGGTGAAGCGTGGAAGCTGTAGGCACCTGGGATGGCAATGGGGAAACGGAGGAAAGCACAGGAGCTTCAGTAGTAGCTGTCACAGTCTGTCCAGATGTTCCTTGGGAGGTTAATGACTGATAACACTGAAGTAACAGCTGTTGGCGGGCATCCTGTTGTTCCACACGGCTAACCAGATGTTGCAGCATCTCTTTGGCGGTAGGTTCCGCATCTGGGTCTGTCATGGCCTGATCTTACTGTCACGGGCACTAGGAGTCTTTACCCAGGGATCACCAGATGGTAGGCTTACCAGAGCAATGTAGATGGTAATAGGGTACTCTGGTAGCTGGGTGATCACGGAACATGAAATGATGGCCGATGAGATGCTCAGGAAAGTCTATGACTAGCAACACTGGTAATAATGAGGTAATAATACACAAGGAACTGTATGGACAAGGACACGTGAAGGTAGTCAGTGGTCTGCGATAGCAAGTTGTACCACTGCTATAGTGAGGAGGAATGTCCGACAGAAACAAGGAGGTGATGAGAGTCAGCGGTCTGCGGGTAGCAAGTTGCACCGCTGTCTGAGTGAAGGAATGGAATCCAAGTGGAGGTATCCAGGTAGTCAGTGGTCTGCGGTAGCAAGTTGTACCACTGCTATGTGAGAGAATGATGGAACAGGTGATACCGGAAACAGGGATCAGTGGTCTGACATCAGCAAGTTGTACCACCGAATATATATGTGAGGAGGTGCACAGGGGAAGACTGCAACACAGGATATACACAGGCACCTTATACACGATCCACAGTAATATGCACAATATAGATATATATATGGATATAAATGACTGAGCAGGTCTGCAATCTAGAAAGTCTCTTGAAGTAGTCCAGCACAATGATAACACAGTCAATGATGGCAATAGACTCAGCGGATAGCAGACTCCAGAGAGAACCAAACACAGTCCAGCAAGATATGCAATACACAGCACAGTCAATGAGAAGTATGCATACCGTGGTTCAGCAGTAGCAGTCAGATGGGATTGCAGCGGTACCTGAGCGGCTGGAGACCGACTGGATAGGAAGTCCCTGGATAGGTGAGGCAGCGGTCTAGCAGGTGCAGCGCACAGGTGAGTAGACCGGCAGGGACACGAATCCACAGGAGTCAGCAACACGTGGAACTGGACTCATAGGGGACCCAGGAGAATGGAGATGATCCAGCAGAGGGTAGTAGATGAGATACAAATCCAATGCTGACAGGAGGGTAGAGGCCAGTGGAACACGTGAAGGCGTGGAGAGTGGATCAGCAGGAGATGGACGATAGCGCTGACCACAGCGGCAGGACTCAGCGGCACACGGAGGTAACCAGTAGCAACCACAGGAACCAACAGCGATGGGAAACAGGAGTGCAGCGCAGGGCAGGAGCTGTAGATCACGAAGTTGAACACAGGCGAGTTGCAAGCAGGAGGCTGTAGTGCACGGAGGCAGCGGATAGTAGTCAGCTGGCAGTCACGATGATGAACACAGGCGAGTTGCAAGCAGGAGGCTGTAGTGCACGGAGGCAGCGGATAGCAATCAGCTGGCAGTCACGATGATGAACACAGGCGAGTTGCAAGCAGGAGCCCGTAGTGCACGGAGGCAGCGGATAGTAGTCAGCTGGCAGTCACGATGATGAACACAGGCGAGTTGCAAGCAGGAGACTGTAGTGCACAGAGGCAGCGGATAGGAATCAGCAAACAGACTTGATGAGAAGCAGGTGAGTGAAGTAAAAGCTGGAGTGCACGGAGGCAGCGGATAGCAATGAGCAAACAGTCACATTGATATAAAGTAACGTTGAAGTGGTTTAGAAGACTGTAGTGCACGGAGGCAGCGGATAGGAATCAGCAAACAGTCCTGATGATACAGTTGATGGTAGAAGTGGTATGGAAGACTGTAGTGCACGGAGGCAGCGGATAGGAATCAGCAAACAGTCCTGATGATACAGTTGATGGTAGAAGTGGTATGGGAACCACAGGAATAGAAGTGGTTTGGAAACCACAGGAATCAGCAGCGCTGAATACAAGAGGAATACAGGAACACCTTCAGAGACTCATGAGGAATGAGACTCCAAGATCAGGCAACGTGGTGTTGACCACAGGTGCTTAATATAGGGAGGTTGCCTGATCTGCCAATTGAGTTAAAGGGGTATACACTGAAGTATAGAAAAGGGCTGCGCATGCGCAGACCCTCAGGATGGTGGACGACCACGGTTCCTAAATGTCCGGGAAGAGGCACTCACGGTCCGGTGAGTGACAACTGGTTTGACAGCTCTCTCTTATATAAACATTGCCAGGTCTTAATTTAGAGGATCATGTCTCCATCTGTATCCTGGAATAAGCAACATTTTTCTCTGATTCTGAGAGCACATTCTGCAGTTTTTTGAAGACTGCTTTAGGGGTATATTTACTAAACTGCGGGTTTGGAAATGTGGAGATGTCACCTATCGCAATCAATCAGATTCTAGCTATCATTTATTTAGTACATTCTACAAAATGACAGCTAAAATCTCATTGGTTGATCTAGGCAACATCTCCAACTGTTTAGTAATATACCACTTTTTCTGTGATTGTAATGGTTAATTCAGTTTAGGATTGCCGTTTGAGAAAAGATGATATATATCCTTCCCCTAGATGACCATTATGTCACAATTTCCACACAGTGTTTGCTTTTTGCCATCTGTGACTTTGAAGATTATCCAAATACTGAAGCATCCTCTCACTCAGGATGACTGCCGAGCAACAGGTTAATTTCTCAATTTGCCCACACACATAGATGGCCAAATTGGACACAATCAAAGTGTTCAGCAACTCTGCCCATTTAGCAGTCAGGCAGAAGGGCCAGGTTTCTCCTCAAACACACTGAGATCTGCTAATGCACTCAGAAAATGACCACAAATTGGTTGACCTAATTAACGGGCATGCCCAATAATGACCTGATATTATTGGGCATTGTGTTTGTTTTGGCAAATATCAGTGAAGATATTGCGGCATGTGTGGTCTTTACTGTAACCAAATAGGCACACATATAGTTAAATAAGAAAGCTAATATATCCGTAATAGATAAGAGGTAACCTGCATGTGGCATGGGCTCCTATAATTAGGAAATGAAAAATCAGGACAGCTTGGTGACATGAGTTTTGATGTGGTCACTTATGTGATCCGGATTTTGCATAGGCCAGAAAGCCATGCTATGCTCCAAATGGGAGTTTAAAGATCTCCATTTTTTACAAGATTAGCAAATATACTGTAAGAATTACTATCTTGGTGCAGTTCCACAGCTGAATTCCTCGGAAACATGAGTGTAAGAAACTTTCTTATTGTTAGAGATGTTCCCATGCTTGAATTGGTTCAAACAGAGCAGTGTAGTTCAAGGATCAAGTTTACCATTTGCATGAAAACCATTAGAAATACTTTACAACATAGTCATTCATTTTGAATTGGCTAAAACCTGGTTAAGCCTGTCCCCTTGCTCACATTTTTGAGTCTATCTACAGATTGAAAAATTATTACAAAAGTTTGAACTTCAAAGCTAATTCGATTAACCACTTGGAAACAAATTTGAGCATCTCTACTTACTGTACAGACAAACTGTCCACAAGTTTTGAGAATGACACAAATATTATTTTTCACAAAGTCTGCTGCCTCAGTTTTTATGATGGCAATTTGCATATACTCTAGAATGTCATCATGAACAGTGATCAGATAAATTGCAATTAATTTCAAAGTCCCTCTCTGCCATGACAATTAACTTTATCCCCAAAACAACATTTCCACTTCATTTCAGCCCTGCCACAAAAGGACCAGCTGACACCAGGTCAGTGATTCTCTCGTTAAAACAGATGAGAGTGCTGATGAGGATAAGGCTGGAGATCACTCTGTCATGCTGATTAAGTTAGAATAACAGACTGAAAGCTTTAAAAAGAGGGTGGTGGTTGAAATCATTGCTCTTCCTCTGTTAACCATGGTTATCTGCAAAGAAACATGTGCAGTCATCATTGCTTTGTACAAAAAGGGCTCCACAGGTAAGGATATTGCTGCTAATAAGATTGCACCTAAATCTACCATTTATCAGATCATCAAGAACTTCAAGGAGAGAAGTTCAATAGTTGTGAAGAAGGTCTCAGGGCGCCCAAGAATGTCCAGCAAGCACCAGGACTGTCTCCTAAAGTTGATTCAGCTGCGGGATCAGGGCACCACCAGTGGAGAGCTTGCTCAGGAATGGCAGCAGACAGGTGTGAGTGCATCTGCACGCACAATGAGGCAAATAGTTTTAGAGGACGGCCTGGTGTCAAGAAGGCCAGCAAAGAAGCCACTTCTCTCTAGGAAATCCAGCAGGGACAGAATGATATTTTGCAAAAGGTACAGGGACTGGACTGCTGAGGAGTGGGGTAAAGTCATTTTCTCTGATGAATCGTTTGGGGCATCTGGAAAAACGCTTGTCCGGAGAAGGAAAGGTGAGCGCTACCATCAGTCCTGTGTCATGCCAATAGTAAAGCATCCTGAGACCATTCATGTGTGGGGTTGCTTCTCAGCCAAGGGAGTGGGCTCACTCACAATTTTGCCTAAGAACACAGCCATGAATAAAGAATAGTACCAAAACATCCTCCAAGAGCAACTTCTCCCAACCATCCAAGAACAGTTTGGTGGCAAACAATGCCTTTTCCAACATGATGGAGCACCTTGCCATAAGGCAAAAGTGATAACTAAGTGGCTCGGGATCAAAACATTGAAATTTTGGGTCCATGGCCAGGAAATTCCCCAGACCTTAATCCCATTGAGAACTTGTGGTCAATCCACAAGAGGCGGGTGGACAAACAAAAACCCACAAATTCTGACAAACTCCAAGCATTGATTAGGCAAGAATGGGTGCTCATTAGTCAGTAAGTGGCCCAGACGTTGATTGACAGCATGCCAGGGCATATTGCAGAGGTCTTAAAAAAGAAGGCTCAACACCGCAAATATTGAGTCTTTGCATTAACATGTAATTGTCAATAAAAGCCTTTGACACTAATGAACTGCTTGTAATTGTACTTCAGTATAACATAGCAACATCTAACAAAAAGGTCTAAAAACACTGAAGCAGCAAACTTTGTGAAAACCAATACTTGTGTCATTCTCAAAACTTTTGCCCATGACTGTATACAACAAACATTTCGGGCAAACTCATCAATTCTTTCATTTGATCTGAAGGTTACACATTCGTTATATCTATATCTGGTAAGCTAACATTTTATCTTGTGTTTTGTGAACTACATTCAGTTTCAATAAATACAATATATGGTTATTGGCTAATGAAAAAAAAACCTTTGGAGTGATCACATACATTATCATGGAAGTATCAGAGTTTTGTTGTAATATTTATTTTTAATTATCAATTCTGCTTGCCTATATTCCTGTTACAGAGGACATTGAACCCAACTGCACCACCTAAGAGCTGCTCATCTAGTTGCTTAATGGTGAAATTTGTATGGTTCAGATAGGCAAAGCTGGTAGTGACAGGTTATAGGTACTTCTACCAAGCAGTAAAATGGGGAAATGGGGTGGGGTGGCATGAATAAATAATCAATTATTATCTGTTTTATTTTATTTGTAATTAATTAGGAAAAACATTCAGGTTTTTTTTTTTTATATATTACTTAGTATTTTGTGTTGATCAGTGGTAAGAATTCACAAACAAATCAATTTTGATGTAAATAAATGCCAATGGAGCAAATACGCTTTATAGTTGAAGTGTATATTTATACACGTGTAATCCAATTTGACTTTGTAGATATTTTGAATTCATCTTAATTGTCAACTTTTTCTTCTCAGTAAAGGATTAAGTTCCAAAACCAATAATTCAATAAAATACTATAATATACTAACAAATGAATATACAGCATATATATATATATATATATATATATATATATATATATATATATATATATATATGTATATATTGATATCTATAGATAAATATATAAAGATATAGATGTAGATATATATATATATATATATATATATATATACATACATATCTATCTATCTATCTATCTATCTATCATGCTCGTACCCTCACAGCCCCTTGTTCCACTACTTTTATTTAAGTCCTTAAGCTGCCTGTATTTACAGAGCATGTGTACGCTACTCTTATTGACATTTAAAAAAACATTTTTTTTTTTCAGAAAAGAGTAATACTGCCATCTAGTGTGCACTTTTCACTTTCCCACAAATATTTGCTTTAGAGGTTTTTATCCCGTCAAGTAAAAACTAGCTCTTGGAAAACAACCAACTCTGTTGGAACTCAGAGATAATAATCAGTTTCTCTGGGCTTGTGAAATTGGCTCATTAAGCGTCCTTTTTAACAGAAAATATTGAAAGCGATTAAGTCTGCTTTACAGAGTGGGCATGAAATGGCTAACCTTCGGCCACCCACAGTTCCTAGGTGCCTGGCATCATTTTTAGCATGCAGTTTAATGTCTTTACTTGAAGTGCTGTTTATTCATCACCTGCTTATTTATCTCTTTGCATTTGGCAGACACATCCATCAGTGTTAAACTGTCACAGAAGGTTATTTTTCTTTTACATAACGTTATGGGCCTAAGGTACAGTGCTGGCACATTAAAAGTAATATGTTTCAAACCTGTAGCATAAAATGACAGAATAATTTTTACTTGAATTTATTGCAATTTTAAATTCTTTGCATCATTTTTTTTATTTAATGCTGTTGAAGGTCAAAGATTGCCAGACTTCATTCTGCCGCTGTCAGGCGATGTATATCTGAACAGATCCGAAGTATGAACACCTTTGAAAGCCAATCCTTTCAATCCTCATTTTTATCTTCTCTTCTGCTGATAAACTAGCGCACGGCATATTTAATGTACATTGTCACATACCAAACCATATTTCTATTTTGATTCTTCAAATTTTTCAGATAACCATGCAGGTTTTTTGAGCTCTTATTATTGCTATGGTAGTTTTATCCCACCCCCATAAATTCAAGTATTATTCAAGCCTTTGCAAAGTGCATTTATATAATAACCATTCCTATCCTTGGCTTGATTGTTTAGTGGTTATATTGTATGTATTGTTACTACCTTTGAATAATTAACATGAAAGGATCAAGGTGAAAATTTTGCATACAGTGGAAAATTGAAAGGTCATGTATAAATTCAACAAACAGGAAGACTAACATTACTGCACTTGATAATAAAAATATGTTTATTGTTGTGTATTCAATCTCTACATTATTTTTTCTCACTTTCAGATTACAGTTGCTTTCAAACATTGTCCGATTTCTTGCTTTGGCATAAGGCCAGCCAAGCTTTCTCTGTACAAACAGGTTTTCTAATGCTTTCAGATAGAAGAATGTCAGATCTTTTTAGTGTTGAATTTCAAAGCCGTCTTTGGAATTCATTGCAAACCTTGATCTTGCCTTTGGATTCCAGGTTCGGCTACTACAATTGGTGTTTGAGTCTAATCTGTAAACTTCATGTTTTCAGAGCTAAACTGTAAAATATTGTAAACAGAAATAGGCAATACTAGATCAATATTAATTGGGGACAGTTGAAGGACATTGTTTATAAAAATATGTTTTTATGTAGGATTACATACATCCATGCAAAAATACACACACACACACACTGAAACACACACACAAACACACACACACACACACACACACACACACATATCACTTTTATTATTATTATTATTACTACTACTACTACTACTACTACTACTACTACTACTACATTAAGTATATAAAATACTCAATGACTGTAAGGAAAATATTATGTAGTCCTTATTCCTATATTTGGTAAGTTGTCATGTTATAACTTATATTAGGAGAGTATTGGTGTAAAAAATAAATTATATTTGGAGAATTAGGGCACATGACTCATATTTAAAGTGCTCTATAATGGAAAACATATCTGTCAGTGAATGTAAAACACACCTAGATAGTATCATATAATCAACTTGCTTTGTTTCAATTTGAAATGTGTATTATATAGAATAATATATCCCCTTTACTTTAAAATAGAAATCTATTACACGTCACCTTAGAGATCCATGACCTGGCTAAAAGCTTCTTTCTTCTATATTTTCATGAAACTACTCATTGGATTCTTATATCCTTATATTTTACAGTAAGGGTACATTATTCACATTACATACATATACCTCCATTTACAATATAGATATTTTATGTAATATATGATATAGAATCATTGAAACATACAATAATTATAATTGTAATGATTATTAATGTGCATAAAAGCCTTATCTTGTTATAGAGAACAGTGGCAAGGTATTAAGAATCAGCTGATTATGTGATACTTTTAACTAATGTTAGTAAATTTCATGAAGTTTGGTTTGGAAATGTATTTTCCCTGACCATCGGACCTGACCATTGGCTATTCTGACAAACATTTGTCTGTCACAATCCAACATATTTCAAATTTAAGCAATTCATAAATTTTGACAATTGATCATAAATGTTATTCCCCAGATTTGAAATCTGTTGCGATCAAGGGGTTTATCCTATATGATGCTTCGGGTGCAAAGGTTACCAGTGTCTTTTACCTTTGTAAATATGTAGATTTATTTAATCCACCACTAAAACTGCCGCAGAGAATAGTTGGAGTTTGCACTGCTTGTTCCCCAACACTAAAAGTAACCCAGTTTACCACAAGCAAACTGTACCACCGGTGCCAACAGTTAATAACATTGCATACTGTTAGTGAGAACTGTGCATTGCTAGGATTGTATTCAAAGTGTTAATTAGAACTGCATTCTGACATTGTTGATTTACCTGCAGGTGTGATTGTCAGGATGTTTGAAAGGTCCCACACCGCAGATACTCTCATAGTAACATGATCTTTGTATCCCACTCCCTCACACAAACAATAATTGGTGCCAGGATTTCTCCGCTTACGTGGACAGATCATGCAGGAGTTTATATAATTTTTGACCTGATTAAATTAACCCTGCAATCTAGATGGTGGCATCTTGATGATTCTCTTTTATCATCTCATGCCGTAAGATTAAAGATTCAATCATGGAATATTTTGAACTTAATGCATTGGTTGAAATGGCTCCAGGTGTCCTGTGGGAAGCCCGTCAGAGGCAAGCTGATAAGTAAAACCTCAGCTGCTAAGAAACTGGATGCTCAGGAGATTACCTCCCTTGAAGACAGGATAGCTTCCTTACTTCCCCAACACAAACAAAACTCCTCTTTGGATCTCTTGGCCCAGATTACCACACTTGAGGGTCAATTAAACACAATTTTTTTGACCACAAGGTGTCAATTACTTTGAAAATATTACAACAAATATTTTATGATAAAACCAATAAGGCCAACTCAATACTTGCCTTCGAACAGCGTCAGAAAAGAGCTCATGGGTTGATATTAAAAATACACACAGTAATCAGTCAGTGTAGAACTGTTTGGGAATTGCAAATTGCTTGGGTATTTCACGACTATTATAAAGCGTTGTAAAATCTCCCTGTCCCTGATGGTCTTACTCCCCAATATTTCCAAAAATTGGCTAATATCCATGTATCCCCCATAACAATTTTTTTTAAAATAAAATTTTAACTGGAACCCTATTTGACGCTACGTCGACCTTGGCCACTATCGTTGTCATATCTTAAATAGGCAGAGACCCCACCTCCTGCTCTCCTGCTATTATAGACCAATATCATTACTAAATGTAGATATAAAAATGTATGCACAAATTCTAGCAAACAGGTTGAATTACCTCCTTCCCTCCTTGATCTACACAGATCAAGTTGGGTTATCCGGGGCCGCAAGGCCTTAAACAAGACTAGATGGGCCACTGACCACATGCACTCTATTCATGTGTGTAAACAACCATCTTTTATTATGGCGCTTGATGACGAAAAAGTATTTGATCGTATTTTATGGACCTTTATGTCTAGGGTCCTATGGGCGTTTTGCGGGTAAATTCCTTAAAGTTCTATTGGCTTTATAAAAATCCGCTAGAGCAACAGTAGTGGCCAAAGAAGTAGCTTCTCCCCCTTTTCTTATATCCAACGGCACACAGCAGGGCTGCCCCCTCACCTTTAATTTTTGCACTATTGAGCGAACCCTTAGCCGCAAAAAACAACTCCAACAGAGCCATCCTGGGGATCTAGGTAGGAAGATCATAACTCATAATCTCCTTATACACAGATGACGTACTCCTGACTCTATCAGTTTCTTTGCACATATAGACACTTACGGTCGTATTTGCAGGTATAAAATCTCTAAGTATCTCAAATTCAAGAATAATTAAAACAGTGCCCTGAAAATTTCTCAGATCAGGGGGTAAATGTATCAAAGTGCGATTTTGCCAGCGTGTTAAAATCGCGGCAAATCGCGAGTGTTTACCCGAGATTTTAGTAAAAAAAAACAGAAATGTATCAAGCTGCGATTTTGACCCAGAACTTCAAAATCGCTGGTCATCTCTGGCGATTTGCTGCGATCTAAACTCTCCTGTGTTGTAGCAGCGTGTTGTCAAACACATCACTGTTACACTGCCTGTCATACAGCTGCCAGAGCTCCGGCAGCTGTCAAAACAGTAAAGAATAGATAAAAGTGAAAAAAAAAAAAAAGTGTGGGGTCCCCCCTCTATTCATGCTTAACCCTAGTGCTGCCTGACTAGTGCTGGTCCCGTAAAAATCGAGGAAAAATTTTGCGTGGGGTCCCCCCGATTTTCACTTTACCAGCACTAGGCAAACCAGCCAGGGTTGGCGGCATTATAGCAGTGGGACAGGCGGCAGGGGTCCCCCTGCCATAATGACTAACCAACCCTAGGCTGTTCAGCCCTGGGCTGGATTCCCTAGGGAGTGGGCCCCCCCCTAGGGACCCCCAGCCCAGTGCTTATAGCACTAGGGCTCTTCCTACTACCCCTGGGCTGTGGGTAGTAAGGTAATACAGCGATAAAGAGTTAAAATAACAAACAGACTCCATTTTCTTTTGTGGAACTACAAGTCCCAGCCAGTCAGGTTGTCCAAAATGTGTAGGCATGCTGCTGCTTGTATAACTACAAGCACCAGCATACCCACGGCAGCCAGGGCATGTTGGCACTTGGAGAACCACAAGTGCCAACATGCCCTGACATCCCTGGCTTGCTGGGACCTGTAGTTCCACAAAAAAAAATGTTAAATAAACCACAACACCCTGATAAATACCACATACAGTTAATAAAAACAGTGTATGTGTTTGTAGCATTAATACCATTAGTACGGTAATTTCAACACTGATTTTTGCTCTAAAGAACAATGCAGGGAATTGAATCTGGCCCATAGTGATTTATATATTGTTTGTTTTTGAGCGCCGAACATTTTTCTTTTGTTTGGACATACACATTGGTCTTAATTATCCTTGGCTGCCGTCTCAAATCATTGTATTCACTTGTACATATTTCATTAATTTAAAGAAGCGTGCCTTCTTCTTTTTCACTAATTTCTTGAAAACACTTTAAACCTTTACTTGCGAAGCACACTGAGGGCCTGAGTCATTAAGGAGAGCAAAGCAAAAAAAGGAGTAACTGCACCTTGGCAAGATCATGTTGCATTGGAGTGGGAGGCAAATGTGGGGACAAATTTATAGTTGGGGTAGATCAACTTTAAATTTCAGTGTAAAATAAACTATCAAGTATTTGTGTGTTACATGAAAAAGCATCTAGTATTTTCCTTACATAAAAAATAATAAACTAATTTTCACCCCTTGCATTGTAACATGGTTTGTCCAGGATCAAATTTACTCCTTTTTTGCTTTGCTCTCATGAATGACTCAGACTCTGAATGTGTAGCACAAGACATGTTCATTTTGCACATGTGCCCCTAAGTCTGCCCTATGCACATAAAGGTACTTTGCCTACTCTACACTTGCAAGAGATGAGAGCTAAAAGAGTACCTAGTTATGTAGAGAGATGGAAAAGCGCTGTGTGCAAAAGTGTAAATGTCACATACAGAGCTGGCTTTGGGAGGGCCTGGGACACTTAAGACAGAGGGTCTAAAATAGAAAGCCTAGTGCCATAATTCAAGAAGAGAGTTAATCACAAATCCAATTGTGAATCACATGGTTTTGCATATACTACACTATTAGGCCCTCTTGATGGTATACAATAATAAATCATACATGCCAACTTTCAAACTTCTCCCCCGGGAGAGATCCGTGGGAGAAGTCATGTGACAGGGGTTAGGAGGGGGCGTGGTGACGTCATTGTCGTTGCATCACCATAGCCCCACCCCCACTATAAAATGCAGAAATTCACGTCATTGAATAGCCAGGCCTGGGCTTAATGACATGATTAAGCTCCACCCCGTCATTCAATGCAGTGAATTTCGGCGAATCCGGGGGGTCTTCCGAGAGTTCGGGAGGATTCCCCAAAATTCGTGAGCCGCCCGGGACTTCCAGGAAAGTAGGCAAGTATGTAATAAATGTGTCCCTTTAATGATCTTAATTAATAATAGAATCAATACCCTATGTTTTCAATTTACAAAATACACACACACATTTGTAGTTTTAAGGACAAGCGCTGACAAAAACTATTTTTGTTTTGTATACATATAATGCAGTTATATGGCCAAGCAGCTGGTACCATTATAATATGTGATAAACCAAGTGCAGTCTTATTTCTTCTCTGATTTTGTTTCAAAATATTGCCTTGTGTTGTCTCAGCAGCTGTCTATCTGGCCTATATAAGGACTGTTTGGGTGTGGCTCACAAGCCAGCCCTTGCTAGGTGTAGGCCCCTCTACCAGGGAGGTGAGTGCATCCGATTTTATTTGCATTTTAATGGTGTTTGAAGCACATAGGTCAGTGTAGGACTTGCATTCAATGAGCTACCCTTGACACTGGGATGTAGGCTATTATGTATGCCTTTGGAGTCTTAAAGGGAGGAATCCATAGCAACCAGATGAAACCCACACAAACATTGGGAGAAGATCTCGCCAATTTAGACCTAGTACAAAAATCAAGTCTTTTTGCAGAGTGGAAGTGGCTGTGCAACCCAAAAATTGTACTTTCTCTTTATCTCATTTACTCTCGCACTGGTATATCTATGACTTAATCAGGCGCGGGCTGGCGAATTTCAGCCCGGGGGCACAGAGGCGGCCGCATCACATGACACGCGATACGGCCGCGTCATTGACGCGGCCACATCGCGTGTCATATGATGCGGCCGGCCCGAACAGCGGTCACTCTGAGCGGCCTGGGAGGGCGATGCCGCCCTGCCCCTCTGCCCAGCCCGCCACTGGCCCTAATCTGCAAAGAACAAACCTGTTCTCCCAATTCCTCCCATCAGCCAGTGCACACTTGTGCTTCTCTGCAAACTCCACCATCTTTCTCTATAAACATATGCCCTTAGGTATAAATCTTGCGACACTTGTGGAAATCAAAAAGCACAACACTTAGCCATTCCATGCTTTTTAAATAAGGTCCTGTGAATACAGGCAGATCCCATATACCGCTATAAGAGAATTGCTAAGCATCATTTTGTGATATTGTTTGCTCCATTTACTCAATTAGTTGGGCTCGGGCTATAGTCAACTTTACAGTACACATTTAATGAGTGCTAATTATTTGTAGTATGGTGGAATATGACAAGTTATTGAGACAGAGGGAAGAAATCGACAATAATAAATGCTGCGGTTTCCAACAATAAATCAGTTATGTTGCTGAACTGGGACTTGAAGGGACAATAATTTAGAAGCAAAGAAGGAAAACTGTAATTCCTGAGTTATTGGATAAATGACTAAATAATATAGCTATCTAAATTAGATGTTACTTTTTTTTAATCAAGTATATTTTATTGATTTTCATATATTACAAATACATAAAACAAATAAAACCTACAAAATACAGAAAAAGGGAAGATAACCAATTAAGCAAAACACCAATTATATATTTAAACAGTGTAGAGGTTTAAAACACTAAACAATAAAACTTGTTTTGTGCATTCAGCTTGTCGTAATAAGACAGCTGAGCCATACATAAGTAATAAACATATTGGAATAAGGAGGTAATGCTATGCAATAAATTACAGAGTGTACAATATTAAAACAAAAGAATGTAAAAGCTAAACTAATACTGCTGGGTGTTCGCGAGTCAACATCAGACTAGGATTCATTACCTGTGAGACCAACAGCACAACAAGATTCATTCCACCTATCTCAAATTTGTTTGAATTTCAAAAGGGAGTTGCTACTAGTATACATATATTTTTCGTGTCCCACCGTGTCATTCACCAGTAAACTCCATTCTGCAAGACTGGGAGAATCAAGTGCCATCCTCGCTCTGGTTATACAGACCTTGGCTAGCGTTAAAACATTGATTAAATATTGCCTTGTAGTCCTGTTCACCACATTAAACATGTGTAGGTCAAAATGCAATTGCCAAGGGGTCAAAACCTATATATCAATACTAGTGTTCTAACTCCATGCCAAATTGAGAAGACGCCAGAATATACTAGCTCCAAAACTGCACTTAGGGCAGAGAGAACTCTGGGATCCCCCAAATTTAGTTAGCCTTGGAGTCAGATACGCCCTGTGAAAGCTATTACATTTCATTTGTTTAAATGCAAAAAGTAGCTTTCTTATGACTACTTGTAATAGTTTCCCAGTCATTTTCATGAAGAGCACCCAAATTCGCCTCTCATTTTTTGTCCTAATACTCGATAAAGCTTCCTTATAACTTCTAATTGCAGAGAGAAATATAGATAGGAAATGATCTTTCTTGAACCCAGTGATTACAGAAGTGTCCTGCCATGAGCTTTATTTATTACCAGTGTTAAGGTGTGGAACTGAGTGGCCAGTGCATGTCGTAATTGCAGATAACTGAAGAACATTATTCTGGAGATGCTAAATACCATGCTTAGATCTTCTAATGAGTTCAGAGTACTACCTAAGTACATCAACCCCACTGATATTATATCACGTTGAATCCAAACAGCTTTTCCCCCTAATGAAACCATTTTTTAACTCACCTTTGACTGCCAAATGTGTCAGGGTCAATGCCCTTGCCTCAGAGACATTTATGTCTGAAGTTCCATATTCTAACAACCTGTTCAACCAATGGTACCCGATAACCCAATTTCCCAACTCCCAGCAGAGGCTACAGTGGTATATGTCTGTGCCCCTCCTATTCAATTAAAAGAGAGCAAAGCTCCCACTTGTCAACAGGCATAATCCCTTGTCTCAAGTGTGCCAGCTGAGCAGCATAGTAGTACAACGTGAAGTTACGGAGTGCTAGTTCTTAGTTTTGAATAATGTAATGAATTTTATTTTAGTGCATTTTCCTGCAACACATATAGAAGTTGCATTATCATTTTGATCAAGATTATTCTTCCCAAACCTAGAATCTATCCTTTAGCTGTTCAATCTGTGACAGGATATTCAATTGTGTATATTAGGATATATCAGTAGTTACCCAAATATTTAATTTTTTAGGCTCATTGCAAGGGAAGCTGTCTGGAAGGTAGACAATCCCCAGTATCTTTCAAAGGTAGAATACTAGACTTTTCCCAATTAATTTTAAGACCAGAAAAGGATCCATACCTGTCTACTATATGTAACAGATAATCAATGGAGCCTTCAGCATCAGAAAGAAACAGCATGTCGTCTGCATAGAGAGCAATGGTATCTGTTTTTTGGAGAACCACAATCAAGGCTTCAGCCATGAATTGAGGTAGAGAACCCACCTCAACCAGGCCATTGAAAGTCTTAAGAAATCATGGAACATAAAAGGCATTTTGCTTTTTATACAGTTCGACCAGCAATCATCAACCCCAGGGGCCTTACCATTTGGAAAAGAGGTAATAGCTGTGTCTACTTCTTCTAATGTAAATATAGAGTCTAAATAGTTTATACTTTCATCTAGCAGTTTAGAAAGCTTAATAGCACTAAAGAATACTCTTGGTTTATTTGGTAAATAATGAACTCGTGAAGTGTATAGGGATTAATAATACACATAAAAGACATTTGCAGTGTTCTGGATCTCTACCTGCTTATTACCTGATGCATCACCTATAACTAGAATGATAGTACTAGGGCCCTCTGTCTTGCAAGTATGCCAGAAAACTACCAGGCCTATGCACTACCACATAATGGGCACGTATCATAAACAACAGCCTGTGTCTAGATTTTTCTAATAAATATCCAGATCATTCCTTTTGAATACTCAGCCACTGGAGCCTAACATTCTCAGACCGCAGCCGTAAATATTCCTTCTCTGGCATTCAACACTTATGTTCCAGCTCCATTTCTTTTTTCTTGGATAGCTGCTTACTTTGCTCCACCTTTTTAATCAGGGTGCTTCTAAGGCTTCCCATTGTATAGATAGTTGTGTGGTTTGTTCTTTGTCAGAGTAAAAAACCTTCCCATTTAGCTACCAGCTTTGACATTTTCTCCATTAGTGTCAACCTGAATGGATTAAACCTCCAAAGAGATTACCCTCTAAGCAAGTTAAAATTTATAGACAATGTCTACAGAGAATGGTTGAATATTCCCCAGAGCTCATAGTAGGAAGCAGTTTATGGGAAACATGGACCAAATCAATTCTTGAAAAGCAGTGGTACATTGAGAAATAGTAGTAGTGATGGGTACTTAAAGGTGTTTAAAGTGCTATGGGTCAATTAATCTCTTCAACAAGTTGGGCCAGTGGTTCCCAAACTTTTGCAGTTTGCGGCACCCTTAGAGTCTCCATCATTTTTTCAAGGCACCCCTCCAAAATAATTACCAGCAATCCCATTTTATAAGTAGTTGGGTCAAAAAAATGTAATAAGTATTTAGGGCAGGACAGAAATACTTATTTAGTTGTATGCAAAAATAATACACATTAATCCAAGGGAAAATAATTTCAATTATATTTCTGTCAAATAATATTTTACAGCTAACTCACACTGTGCCCCCTTCATCTCCACACACTCTGTGCCCTCCGACATCTCCACACACTCTGTGCCCTCCTTCATCTCCCCACACTCTGTGCCCTCCTTCATCTCCCCACACTTTGTGTACTCCTTCATCCACACACTCTGTGCCCTCCTTCATCCACACACACTGCTCCCTCCTTCATCCACACACGCTGCTTCCTCCTTCATCCACACACGCTGCGCCCTCCTTCATCCACACATGCTGCACCCTCCTTCATCCACACATGTTGCGCCCTCCTTCATCCACACACGCTGCACCTTCCTTCATCCACACATGCTGCTCCCTCCTTCATCCACACACACTGCTCCCTCCTTCATCCACACATGCTGCTCCCTCCTTCATCCACACACGCTGCGCCATCCTTCATCCACATACTCTGTGCCCTCCTTCATCCACATGCTCTGTGCCCTCCTTCATCCACATACTCTGCCCCTCTTCATCCTCACTGTGCCCCTCTTCATTCGAACTCTGCCCCTCTTTCATCCTCACTCTGCCCCTCCATCATCTTTACTCTGCCCACTACTTCATCCTCACTCTGCCCCCTACTTCATCCTCACTCTGCCCCCTCCTTCATTTTCACTCAAGTGCATTCTAAGAATCACCATCGGGTAAGCAGTTATAGTACAAATCAATGTTGATACTCCTCTTGAATTGTAAGTATGAGAAGCGTGGTAGGCCCACTCCACCCATGAATTCTTTAGTGACAATTAAATGTTATTTACATCTTTCTCAAAAGAGATGTAGCAAATTGCTGAGAAATGCTTTAAGCACAAAAAGAAAGTTTGATTTAGTACAGGTTTGTGTATTGTTTTTGTTTTCTGAAAATGTGTTCTATTATTATTTATTGTTTTTTTTCAATATATTACACTATTCCTTTACTTTTAACTTATGAATTGCACACTCTGCACCATTTATGGTATACATTCCCTAATGTCAACCACTCTTATATTATAAGTGCTAACAGGGGCGGATTGGCCATTACCCTGACTGGGAAGCTTCCCGGGAGGCCGGTTGCCTAACGAGGCCGCCTTTTTTTTTTTGCGTCACCCACGCGGTCGGAAGGAGGGTAACAATCCAAAAATTGGTGGCCAGAGGTAAGCACCAGGCAGCCTCACGCATCGCGACGCTGCCTGGTGCTACAGCACTGTGGGTCATACAGCACTGTGCCCCGGTCAGACAGGAAGCAGGAAGTATTCGCTTCCTGTCTGTCTGATCAGGTCTGCGGAGCAATGCTGCAGAGCGCACCGGCCCTGATACTTAAGGTAAGTGAGAGGGGCTACATCTGGGAAAACTATGTGAGGAGGCTATATCTGGGAAAACTATATGTGAGGGGGCTATATCTGGGAAACTATATACAAGGGGGCTATATCTGGGAAAACTATATGTGAGGAGGCTATATCTGCGAAAACTATATACAAAGGGGCTACATCTGGGAAAACTATATGTAAGGGGGCTGCATCTGAAAAAACTATGTGAGGGGGCTACATCTAGAAAAACTATATGTGAGGGGGCTACAGCTTTTTCCCTGCCATCACATCTAGGTTTTCCTAAATGTTTCCCCAACCAAATTCCAAGTTTTAAATCCCGCCTACTTTTGTGTTAGCCCCACCTACATTTGAGTTGCCCCGCCCACATGAGGCAAGTTCCCAATCCGCCCCTGAGTGCTAAGCTTTGAGTTATTATGTGTGCTAAGCTTCTGTGTTCACATCTATAGTAATACAGTTCTCCATGCTATCCCCAATAACAGCCAGAATCCATACCTCAAACGGAATTATTTAGGTAAAAATCCTGCATTTAGGTTGTAGTAATGACCACACATTACCTTTTTTCTGTGCATTTAAGTAACTGTAAAACATTAAGCTGTTATTGGCATACAGACACTGTACACTACCAATTAGAAAGTAAACCACTTTAACTAAACGCGTTCCATTTATTGATTTATTTTAAAAAGTTGAGGTGAAAGCAGTGTAGCAGTACATTAGATTTCAGGCAAAGACCAAGAATGTGGATAACCACTGCCCACAGCAGATACTACGCTTTAACCACATAAGCTTTAACCACATAGAGATTGTGCAACAATATAAATGATTATTTACATTGAATTATTATTATCTTATAATAAGGGGTGTGTCACAAACATTACAATAGAATTAAAAATGCATCTGACAAGTACAAATTACAATATATAGAATACAGAAAAATACAAAGCTATAATTATGATTATTAGAGCTTTTAATACCCGAGACCTGTCTTTTTGAAATCTATAAAGCTTGCTTAAATGTGTTTACCTTCTCATATAGGATAATAATGTCTAAAAGCCAAAGTAAGGGGTATTTATGGTTACTTTGATTAGGGTTACTTTGGGCAATGTGTAGACTGCTCACCTTGATAACGCACCTAGAGATAAATTTATCAAGGTGCTGGTTTGAAAAAGTGGAGATGTTGCCTATAGCAACCAATCATAGTTATCATAGTTATCATTTATTTAGTACATTCTATAAAATGACAGCTAGAATCTGATTGGTTGCTATAGGCAACTACTCCCCTTTTTCAAACCCGCAGCTTGATAAATTTACCCCCTAGGTTTCATAGGTGTGATAGTTTGGTCCACATGCATATGAGCACATGTACATAACAATGCATACATACAGAGATCTGCAAATAAATCAATGTATTTTTTGTCCATAATTCTAACTAATGATACAGCTTTTTGTTAACAGTTTCCAACTGTTTTAGGTCAATAAAAATACAGCAAGGAGTTTACCGGATCCATATACTTTTCTCCTATTCTATAGCTTATGGCAATTATTCTTAAGGGCATGGCGAATAAAATGAGTCATGGTAGTGTAACTAGTAAAGGATAAAATTGTGCACAAGTATCTCACTAAAATCTGAATAATGAGCTTGGTAAATACAGCTGCTGTAAATCTCAAAAGTAGTCCAGCCTTTACCAACTGGTACACCAAATAATAAGATCCAGCACTAATACAAATACCCAATATAACATGACATGACATAATATATGTTAATATATTATAATAATGCTTGAGAAAACACACAAAACTGCCAATATACAATTGTCTCTCACTGTTTCAAAGAATGCATATCCAATACAAAATAGCAGTAATGTCCCAAAGTATCCAGCTGGAAATGGACTGGAAAAGTTCAGACCAGCACATGTTAACCAGATATTTTCAAACTGAGAAAACAGGAAACAGTACCAAATTTGGGTGATATTTTGATGCTTTTATTGTTTTTTCTGTATTCCTAATGTCTGTTCTTTGAATTCATAAAACTTGTTTGATGGTATATCTTGAACCTAATGGAGAGTTTTCCTGGATATGTGTGTAGGTGTGAAATTAAACAAAAAAGGAGGAAAAAAAGCAAAAAAAAAGGCAAGACAATTGGACAAAACATTTTGTGTAAAATCTGTATTTTCATATTGCTCATGAATATGTCTTACACTTACAACTCCTTACACTTAGAGAGGCAGAATGGGGGAGGGCAGATGTGGTTAAAGTGTAGGTCAAGTAAAGTAAGGCCATATTCACATTATGACACAGATACCCCTGTCAGCAGGCTGGTCTCTGGTAGGTACTTGACTCATGGTGCCAAGATCATCATTAGAAAAGACCTTTGAAGTGTAACAAAAAATAAGTAAATAAATAAAGTGTAGACCGTTCCCAATGTGATTTAAACACCACCTGGGCTGGTTACCATTAATGCAGAAGGATGAACTGCATGGGGTCCCACTGCAAAACACAGAACCAGGATCAGGCTATGACAGACTGGGCTGGTCACATTGCAACAGGGAGGCATGTGCAACAGGGCTAAAATCCTTAGTGGAATCAGACTTGCAAAAAAATTAGTATACTCCAAGTAAAAAACAGCCCAGTGCTGATAGCACTAGAACTCCTCCCAAAAACCCAAAAGGAGCACTATGGTATGTGTCACTACTGATCCAAGCAAGTCCTGACGGCCATAAACTGCTTGGCTATGCTAAAGCTGTAGGACGACCTCTTCTTCACCACCAGTGTTGTGGGGATATGGTTGGGGCCAACAGGGGTAACTTGAGACCATACACAATCTCGCTGCAGAAATCACAAGAATCTATTTATTAAATGGCAAATATGATAAACAGTAGTGGCAGCAGTAACTATAAGTAAATGTACAAATATAAATATTTGCAATCAGTGACTTTTTGGGAGCACCATGAGATTGATGACTAAGAATACAGTTAAATAGTTATATAAGCCACATAGCCATATATGCGCTAGATGCCTGGCACGCCATTTCCTCAGGCGGTAAATGCTTTGCCTTCAACAATGGGTGGGATAAGAAATTGCGACACAGCAAACGCCGACACCAATAAAAGTGACAAGAAAACACCATACAATACAAACATGTAAGAAATACAGATCAGAAAAACAGCGAGACGCAAGAAACTCGACACAATAAATCCCTACATGTCAGAAATGCTGACACACTAAAATGACAACATTGTGATTGCCAACAGTGAAAATGCTGACAGTCACACTGCCGGCATTAAGGGAGCAATGCCGGTGGGTCCTGCAGCTGTCTAGCCGCCAGACCCACCAACTGTAAAATGTATAAAAATAAATGAATTAAAAATAAACAATATTAACCCTAGTGCTGATGGGCTAGTGCTGGTTACGGCAAAAACTGGGTGGGGGGATTGTGTGGTCCCTCCGATTTCACCATAAACAGTGCTAGGCCAACGAGCCGGGCTTGGTGGCACTATAAAAGGAAGGTAATAGAGGTAAAGATGACCGCACTAAATGAGGTAATAATATAATTAGTACTTAACCCCAATATCCTTATTCCAGATTTTTTCTTATAATATTATAGCTGGAGGGTGCTCCCTTATACTTGTATATTAGAATAAGAGCCAAGGAAAAGAGAGTATATGTAGGGGCACTCCGGGGTATTAAATTAAAATAACTTAATTTTATTAGTATGCATTAAAAGGTATTTAGTACAACTTGCGAAAATATAAAACCAGTGCTGAGTGAAAAATAAAAATGCAGATTTTAACTGCAATATCGCTGTGTTCTCATGCCATAATACAAAATTTTTGTTGGAATGATATTATTATTTATGTATATGTATTTTGATATTCTGCTGATTAGAATACAACTTGTTGACTCACTGGCCAATAATATTAAAGTGTAATGGTGCCTAATAGCACATATGTATAGAAAGAAAATCAATATGGATGGTATAGCCAGCAGTATCACTGTCTAAGAGGTAAAGGCAGTGATAAAGCTGAAACTATGTCATTTGATATTCTGTATCTTATATTATTGAGACATATCTATACCAATCCTATGACTAATGAGTCTAAACCAAAGTATAGTGATGCCAGATGGCTAGTGGTAATATTATCCTATCTAGGATCCTCTAATATCACTGTATCACTTTAGTACAGATAGCGTGATTAGATAGCATATAAAGATGCCGTCAGGCGGCTGACCCTTGCCTGATAGCAATATCTATAACAGATTGATGGTATCTGTATAATATCTAAGGTCAGCGTAGTACAACTATGTCACTATAGTACAGATAAATTAACGATGCCGTCAGGCAGCTATCTGTTGCCTAATATTGGTATCTGTAACAGATGTCTGTATGATATCTAAGGATCGATGATAACTAGCGTAGTACAACTACAGATCTACCTGTTCTGGCTAAATCTAATAGCAATAGAACTGTCTGGCTAGATTGCGATAAAATATATAATCAGCAGAGCATAAGTAACACAGCGAAAGCCGACGCGCGTTTCGCTTGTGTGCTTTTTCAAGGCAAGACGAGCTTCAGCTGTAATTGGATATTTAAGCTGTGTACAGACCATCCGCTTATTTACGTCATTGCGCAATGTCCAATCATATGGTAGACCTCACGGATATGATAGATAGTTTTAGCTGCCTATAGTTTATCTGATTCAAAATGTTCTGGAATCTTATTGGTGTTCAGAATAGAAAGCAGGAAAAATTTTTATTTAGACAATACAACAGAGACTTGGATTTAGCGTTTGCTGTAGTAGCTGAATTTGTACCACAAATTCTATCATTGTTAGTGGTATTATATTACAGCCATCAATTTGCAAAGCACCTATTATTCGGGATAGATATAAATTTATAGTAACTGAGGGTATAAATAAACCTTCATTGGGAAGCAGAGTCTCTGATCTTATCCAGGTAAGTATTCATTATAAAATATCTATTAGTACAAATACTAACATGAATTTTGTGTCACTAGTGATACATATGTAGTATATATAAAAAGTATTATTGTATGAATTACACGAGTAATTACACCGAGTGAGATGAATGGAGAGAGAGGAAGGCACAGAGTGAGATGAGTGTAGGAAGGAGGGCACAGAGTGAGATGAATGGAGAGGAAGGAGGGCACAGAGTGAGATAGGTGGAGGAAGGAGGGCACAGAGTGAGGTGAATGGAGAGGAAGGGGGGCACAGAGTGAGGTGTGGATGAAGGGGGGCACAGAGTGAGGTGTGGATGAAGGGGGCACAGTGTGAGCTGTAAATTATTCTTTGACATAAATATAATTGAAAAAAATATATAAATATATTCTTTTCCCTTAGATTTATATGTATTGTATTTTTGCATACAACTAAATAAGTATTTCTGTCCTGACCTAAATACTTATTACGTTTTTTTTGACCCAACTACTTATAAAACGGGACTGCTCGGTAATTATATTGGAGGGATGCCTTGAAAACATTATGGAGACTCTAAGGATGCCGCGAACTGCAAAAGTTTGGGAACCACTGCCTTAGCTTATAAATAGAGTTAGCGTCTGTTTATTTCTCATTGCGTTGCGGGACATTCGTGTAGAATCATCAGCATGTTAACAAAGCTTATAATTATTATTATAATTATTATTATTATTACAGTAATTAGATATAAGTGTGACAATGTAGAATTGTCCATGGCAACTAAAGTTTGGTGCATTGTATGTTGTCAGGCGAACAGGATTAATATAATATTAAGTAACCTAAGACCAGAATGAAATCCACCATTGTCAAAGGTGAATCGTCTAATCTTGTAATAATTTTCTGGTTTCATACCATATTGTTTTACAAAAGCTTTCCCGAAGCTGTTATCTCAGAGACATAGATAATGTATTTATATAGCTCTCCCATGTCTCAAAGAATTTACCAGTAAGTTTTTCCTTCTGGAGGGATGTCTCCAAACAGTTCATCCACATGATAACAAAACATTTTTTCTTTAAATAGATTGAGTGTAGGGAGGGAGCTCTGGATCCACATGTGTTGAACACACTTCGATGTCGCTGCTCAGATTGCCATTAGTAGCTTTTTACTCCCTTTAGAAGTTCTCACATTTTGGCAATTTACCTGAAAACACCCATTCAGGTATAAATGGTAGATTTGTAACCAATTCTGCCATTGCAAATCTCCACACGTGGATCCAGAGCACTCTAATAATGGGACAGGTCCAAAAGCAGTGAAACAGATCAGCCTGAGATTCACCACACTTGGGGTAGTTGGAGTAGTGGGAGAAACCTATGATATTTAACAGTGAGGTGAATGCTAACTCTTGTGGAAGATATTAGCAAACATCTCTGCATAGGTGGAGGCAGGGAGAAGTTTAACTGAAGCATTCAAAGTTTTAAGTAAATTAGCTTCATTCAATTGGGGAAAATGTCTTAACCATTGATTCAGATCAGAATAGTATGATCTAATTAATTTCTCAAAAAAGTAAAATGTAAGGATATTGCTCTCCTGAGAGGGAGGGGTTGCAGACAGCAAAAGAGTGTCAAGGGGGTTAACCCAGTCAATTTCAGGGAAAAAGGGAAGTAATACTGCTACCGTAGTTTTGGGAGTGGATGAAGACATAGAAAAGGAAATAATTCAATCGCCTGGAAATATTAGAGTGTTTTTTTACATGATTTATTCAACAATTAGCCAACCGAGTGTAAGCCTCCCATTTCTCACAAAAGGAAGGGATGAGTCGCCATGCCATTCTAAAAGTCAGGATTTTCAACTAAAGGTAAGTGAATGGATTTGTATTGATTAAAATGGAATGTATGCTGCAAAAATATTCCAAATTTTCCAAAGCGAGATTAAAAATGAATTATCCAATATTTGAGTTGGGATTTCCTGGACATGAAGGTGAAGAAAGGCTTTAACATTTAATTTTGGGAGAAATTGCTTTTCCATTGTCATATTAGTGCAGACACTGTGGTTTGTTAGCCAATCTCTTAAGTAGCGCAGATGTGCTGCATGACTGTAGTGAATTGCATCAGGAAACTTAATGCTCCCGTATACTTTGGGCTGTTGGAGTTTAATAAAACGATACGGGGATGTTTCCTCCTTCAAATAAACAATCATAAAAGGTAATAGATAGAGTGTTCATCTTTTTTTGAAGTAATACGGGCAATGTTTGCAATAAAGTTGGGAAGGATATCATCTTTAGGAGGTTTGCCCTGCCCAAATAGGAGAGATTAAGGTGTTCCTAGCCCACCAATTCCTTTTTGCGTGTTAGAAAGTACCATGCCAACATTAAGTTTATAAAGAATGGTCATATTCTTCGGGAGTTGGATACCAAGATAGGTTATAGATTTGTGAGCCCACTGTAATGAAAGTACATGAGACAATGAGAGTTTCGTACGTGCTCTTGCTAGATATAGGGCCATTGATTTTTCAAAATTCACTGCAAATCCTGACAATGAACCAAATATTTAAATTTTCCTCATCAAGGGAATCAAAGAGGATTCTGGTTTAGATGTGTGTAACAATATAGGCAGTGATTTTAACACATAGTGTTCCAAACCGAATGCCCTTCAGCAAAGACCACTCTTGTATGACTCACAACATAGGATCCAGCTACAAATTAAATAACAAGGGAGACATTGGGCAGCCCTGTCTAGTCCCTCGTGTCATCTTCAGGGAATCCCCAAGCAGAGTATTATCAAGAAGGTCAATGGCCTATCGTAAAAGTATTTAATCATGACTATGAAATTGTTACCAAAATCTCTCTTTTCCAAAACAGCATGCATAAAATTCCAGGACACAGTATCAAAGATCTTATGAGGACAAGGCTCAAAAGCATATGAGAGGAATTTGGAGTTACAGAGGAAGTTATTATAGATACAATTATTTGCATATGCCCTGAACGAATGACGACTGTGCACAAAAACTAATTGATGTTCAGTCAATAGTGAAGGGAAGATGTTTTGGAGGTGTTTCGCCATTATGCTTGATAGTATTTTAAAATATAAATTTTGCAATGTAATAGGGCGATAGGAGGACATTAACACAGGGTCCTTATAAGGTTTTGCAATGAGAGTGGTGTATGCTTGGTTGAAAGCAGGATATGTGGGATGTGTTCTATGAATAGTGCAATATAATTCTAACAATATTGGGATCATTTCGATCTCCATTATTTTATAATGGTGGTAGTCGTTATACCGGTGCTTGGAATCCCGACAACCGATATAATGACAAAATAATTCCGATTGCACTAATTCCGATATATTTAAAATGCAGACTTACTATATTGAAGACAGAGCACATGTCCGATAACAGTTCTGCACGGCTGCTGTACTTTCCGATTCCAGGAAATGGCGGCACGTTAAACTGACATACCCAACCCTTTTATAATATTGGCCTGAGTAGCCACCAGAGCCAGGGCATTTATGAAGTTTCAATTCAGAAATAGAGTCAGTAATTACTTGCATAATTATTTCAGTAGCTAGAAAAGCTTTTTGAGAGGATGTGAGTTTAGGTAAATTAGCTTCCTGTAATAATTGATTAGTTAATTGATGAGAGAGTCATTATAGGTAGTAGCAGAGCATACTTCTTTATAATGGTTAGAAAGTGTCTGCAAACTCATTAGATTTTATTATAGGAATGCTGGAATCTCTGTTCTTAATTGCGACAATATGGTTACGGTGTCTAAAGGGTTTGAACACCATGACGTGTTTTATAGGTACCACTTGTGGGCGGTTTTGGTTTGAGTTCCTATACCCTTCAGCTTGGTTGCGTGCGCTAGGTTTGCTCCCGGTGCAGGACTTTTTCACTGGTGCTTTGGGTGCCAACATCAGCTGGTTTGACGTTTTCGATTTGCCGGAACACTTTGAGCAGTCCGCGGCTTATGTAATTGTTGAACCTGCCTCTTGGAAGAGTCGTCTTTTGTTTCAGGAACAGGTTTTTTAGTTGTGTTCCGTCAGTCCAGAAGGGACGCAGGTTCTTGGATTCTTGAATTAAGGCATACTAAAGTTTAAGGATAAGGGTGAAGTACTTCCCCATGTATTGATTTTGAGTGTGTAAATGACCATTAATGTGATATTAGGAGCACTGAACTGCTTATCGTTTTTTCATCCACCATGCAATGTTTTTAATTTAATAAACTCTTGCCAAGCTCTGTTTGTGTCCTTTGTTATAAGTAGATTGGTAAGAAGATTGGTAATATAACAAGGCGGACTGATTATGATGTGAGAACATCAACGTTTAAGCATTTTATACATGTAAATTTTGAGTGAACTGTGTAGAGATATTCTAAGACAAGGGAAGAAAAACATGTTTCAGTTTTGTTAATGGCTGCAGCAGAAGTAGTGTATTTGTAGAAATATTTTATATTGGATTTGGTAAATACAGGTAATCAATGTAGGGACTGAGAGAGAGGGGTAGTAAGAAATATATATATATATATATATATATATATATATAGCACATTAGTCATGACTATGATCTGAAGACAAATGGTCATCAGTCATTGCACTATGCACATTTGTTTGTGTATGGAATTTAAAATGAATACTCTTGAAAAAAAAAACAGTAAAGTAAGTTGTCGAGGATCTTGGAATCTTACCACAAGTATCATAATTAACTTTAATAATTATAAATGTAAATGCGGACAAGCCACAATGTTTTAATGGTGTGCCACATGCTTCTGCTAATTATTTTACAGTTTGAACACATTCAGTGCCAGCTAATTATAAACCCTGCTATGGAAATCATCTGTTTATATTAGACTTATTGATCTCTAGTGCTTAAGCAATATGAAAAGGGAAATCTACAATGCTGGACCATCTGCTTTGTATTCTTAATTGCTTTCAAAAGAATTAAATATTTAAAAAGTCGGCTACTGTATTTAAATTGTTCAAGTGACAGGCAAATGTTTATAAAAAATATAAGCACTATTATGTGCTATTCCTAACTTCAAAGTTTCATTGAGCAGGTTCATGTCTATGGTTTTAATCTTAAATAAAAGTAGAACTTCTACTTTGTAACTTTTTATAAGATTTTAATTTTCTTCATGCCAGAACATCCAAATAGGCTTTACAATTACATTTTACCATTTACATCTTTTTAATTGCAAATTATATTTAACCTGCTTAGCGGTTTCTTCATTATCAAGTATGCAATAATGTATGACCAGGAACTACTTCTTATTATACATAAAAACATAAACAAGAATAAACAAAGCAAAGTGCCTGATTATTATAGCTAGATTATCTCTTTAGCTAGTTTTTTTCTTTATACCAGGATTAGTACATTTTTAAACCACAGAGATTCTGTAATGGTTCTTTGAAGTTAGAGTTTGTGCGTTAGCTTTAAGTATTAATAAGTAATACTTGTATTGTTCAATATAGTTTTTTTCACTAGTGATTTACATGTTGAGTACAACATACTTCAGTCCCTATTAATATACATTTTTGATGTCTATCAGAGAAGGAACCCCATAAGTCTCAGAGCTCAATTAAATATTATGTGCCTATCTTCAATCATCAAAATGTCAAGTGTCTAATTTTCTGGACCCTTGTCTATTGGGAGACACCAGTATTTCTGACGTATCAGGACTTGTAGTGTCAGCTGCACTGATTGGATGGCTGCAACAACCTACATTCTTAAATATGTGGAATTAGAATCAGTACCATTACTTACAACTAAGGGGGTTCATGTCATAAACTAACTCACACTATTAAATGTTATTGTAGTATATATGAAGTTATAAAATGTGGTGAAAATAAGCCTGGTGGGATTCTGAAATCTTATCCTGAGCATGAAAAAGTATTGTTTTGGTAATAGGTAGATGAAGTTTAGAAATAGCTAAAAGCTCGAATGACAACATTTTCCCTATTGTTTCCTAAATCATTCATTCAAGCCTACCAGACCTCCTTCTAACTCTTCCTACCTCTGCATCCCTCATTCACTTTCACCCTCTCTGGGCCTGATTCATCAAGGCACCTGTCTGCCGAATTTGAGCACATCGTGCGCAAAACTCTGTGCATGCCCAGAACCAGCATGCATCCATGAATGCAGCCCTGTCCGCTCCGTCTTCGAAAGAGGGCACTTACTTCAGGCAACGATTTTGGGGAGTGAATGGGGTGGGGAAGGGGCATTTTACTGTAGTCAGTATACAATAGAGGTGTGCCAAACTGCAGCCATGTCCGAATCAACCTCTGAGCATCTTAAAGTTACTTGTTTTTCTGATGTACCTCTTACTCCAGCTACAGGGCTAATCTAAGTCCTGAGTACTAGTGATGACAGCCTCGGATGCATGCTATAACATGTGTTTGCAACTGTAAAAATGTAACACTGTTTTTGACACACTACACCACCCTTTCCTTGATACGCTTTACTTCATTGGCCTTTATGGCACTGTCCTTTTGTGGCTTACCTCCTACCTCTCTGAATGCTCCTTCAACACCTCTTCCACAGGCGCTTGCTACTCTCCTCTTTCTCGGGGGTCCCCCAAAGCGCTGTTCTTAGCCCATTTCATTGCTCCTTTTACATTTCCTCTCTTGGTCAACTCATTTGCTCATTTAGTCTTATGTATAACCTCTTTGCTGATGACATTCAATTCTACCTATCTTCCACTTTTCCTCTCTCCTTCTTTCTTTTCCAGCATGTCCAACAGTCTCTCTGCTACCTCCACTTGGATGACTGAACACTACGTCAAGTGCAACATATCCAAAAGTTAACAATTTTTCCACTACCCAATGTCACATTCCCTCCTCCTGTTTCTCTCACATTTGATAATGTGACCCTCACCCATGCTACTCATGCATGCTGCCTAGGGGACATCATTGGCTCCACCCTCAACTTCACGCCCCACATCCAGTCTCTTGCACAATCTTGTTACCTTTGCAACATTGCCAAGGTTCCTCCTTTCCTCTCCCTGGATGTCATCAAATTCATTGTCCACGATCTTGTCATCTTCTGCCTTCATTATTACAATTGCTTCATCTTGGGTCTGTCTGAAATGTGCCTGTCCTTCCTGCAGTCTATTCCAAATGTGGCGTCACATCTAATCTTTCCCCGTGTCTCTCTGTAAAGTTCTTCATTGGCTCCCCATTAAATCTTGAATACAATTTAAGCTGCTTATGTTCACCTATAAAGTCTCCTTAACACCTCCCTCTTCATCTCCAACCTTGTCAAGCAATTCTCCTTTACATGCCCATTCCATTTTGCTGATGACCTTATCCTCTCCTCCTTTCCTATCACCATATCACTCTCGTGTCTGTAGGACTTTGCCTATACTGCTCCCCACCTTTGGAACTCCATGCCCAACCTAACCAGACTCTCCCAAACCTCCAATCTTTCAAATGCTCCCTTAATATCAGCTCCTCACACTTGCCTACTCCGCCCTTACCCAAGACAACTTCTTCCTCATGCTCCACCTGTCCATTCCATTCATTTCCCTCCGACCCCATTGTCTCTGTTTGTTTTTCTCGCCCTTCTGGAGTGTTACCTCTCACAAGCCGGGCCCTCTCTACCTCATGTCTCCTGTCTCCTGTTCTAAACTGTGTCTGGCTGACTGTATGGATCTGCGGTGCCTCATAAATAAATGTTGATGATGATGATGAAGTGCGGCCACAGCTTTGTTAGCAAATATTTTTTAGCTAGTGAAAGATTCATTGTTAGAAGGATGCAATTTAATAAACTGCCACCTAACTTTAACAAGAGATTAATTGTCATTTTTAGAACTGATTGTATCTAAGTTATTAGCCATAATTTTCTTAATCCCATATGTAATTATTAATATTATTATTTTTATTACTATTATTATTATTGCAATTATTATATCAGCCTACTCCCTTTGTCTGTTATCATAGCAGACCCAATAGTATTAACCGATTACCTTTACCTACTAGAATAAACATCCCCATTTGTATTTATTTATTTTATCTGTGTTTGCTTATGCACTAAGAGAAACCATATGTACTGCACGTAGATACCTCAATAAAAGGTCTAGGGGTAGTCCTTCATCAAGAGAACAAATAGAGGCTGTGAATAGTGTGCTACATAATTGGGTACTGGCTACCAGTGAGTAAAATTATCCTGTAAACTTGAGTTTGCATTGAAGTAGACAAGGGTTATCTGGAGTTGATTTCAAGATTCATATCAACAACAACCCTCAAATTTTCAAATGAACCACTACATATTTTTATGCTACAGTAAACGTGTGACAAGCTGCACTGGCGGTGCATGTGTTAGGATGTGTTTTGGCTGCCTGTAGGGGGCAGTATTTCCCTATTATGGTCCACAAGCTTGCCAATAGATGGTGGAAAACTGCTTGAATCTTGTTTTCCTGTATCTTGGGCTATGGACGCTAATTACTTTCACATAGATTCTGGTGTTTTTAAGCCCTTACTGCTTGCTAATCAGTTCCATACAGTGCTTTATACCTACCTCACTTTTGACCTGTTTTCCTGAGACTGTTCTGGCATTTCATCTTATATACTATTTAGGTAATTAACCATGATTTTCTTAATACCATATGTGACTATTGTTAGTATGAATAATCAGCCTACTCTCTTTGTTTGTGACTATACCATTAGTGTTGCCCACTAGAATAAATATCCCCCTTTTGCATTAATGTTGTCTACCTGTGTTTGAGGGAGTCAGGCACTGGTTTTCCTGAGTCGACCTTCTGGTCAGTAGAGTCTTCATCTATTACCTGCTGTGCACCCTACATAGTGAGATTTGCATGGAGGCATTGCAATGCCAATGATGAATGGAACACAAAGTAAAGTTCAACATCCCTAGAACCTACTTATTCTCTACATATAAGGGGGAATTCAAATGGCCACTTTACTCGTGAGAGTAATGTGACCCGCACACTATTACCATTACTAGGGTAATAGTGTACATTACTACCATTAGTACAGTAATTTCAATGCTGATTTTTGTTAGCAGCTCTGAGAGCCACGAGCAGCAATCCATCTTAAAATTACCGAACTAACTGTTATAGTGTGCGGACCGCGTTACTTTCATGAGAAACACAGGCAACTGAATTTCTCTAAAGAGAAGTAAAAGATGCAGAGAAATAAGACAGACTGATAACTACATAAATAAAACAGATGCAGATTTTAAAAAAATTATGACATTCCCTGAAATCCATCTGACCTCACTAACTAGAAACCTATACTCTGTGAGTCTACTACCAGCAGCTAGGCTTAAACCACTAAATCTTTCAACACTGGAGTCATTTTTACTGGAATCTGCTAATATTAGAGTCAGGACTTATCCCCTGTTACTTCGAGGCTGGAGGTACATTGCTTTGTTATAAACACAAGATTATGTTCTGTACCTTGTTAGACAATAAGAAGTAGTAGGTGGTGATTGATTTTGTGTGTTAAAAATAATATTATTAATATAAAAACGATTCATTTCAAAGGATCCTTAGACAGATGACTGTATAAAGAATATAATCAGTAAGTTAGATACACTCTGCCAAAGAAGGTATCTACCCAATGGTAAAATATATGATAGGTATTATAATCCAACTCTGGTATGCGTTGAATTGCAACTAGTATGTAAATATACACTGCTTTGTGTGGACAATATTGTATGGTTTTGCGTTTATATTCCCATTAGAGCAATTAATACAGTACTAATTTTGATATTTCAAACTTTAGCTTTGAAATATTTTCTAGGACTAAGGTAGATAATAACGAAATCACACTATTATATAATGTACAATAGCACATTTAGCACACAATCAATAACAAAATAATACAATATCTGCAATCACTGAAGGTACATATGGATGTATAGGGATGATAATTTCCATATAGTGCTATGTATTAGTTTTTATAACTGTGATACAGCAGATCAAGGAAAATGTTTTCTACAAATGTCTTTTAAGTAACCTTGATTAATAATAAATCTATTTTGTATGGTCCATTTGTAAATCACTTTACTAAACTCTTCTGGTAATGCATTTATGCAAATACTACAAAAGGAATATAAGACAAATGTAATGTAGTGGGAAATTTTAACTACATCAATAACTCTATAAATCAATACATTTTCTCCTACATACACAATTATGTCAATTGGTATAGCACATCAGAGCTAGTTAATACTACCAGAATATTATTTTTATAGTTGGTCTATGAAATAGCAAAATTTTACTGCAAGAGATGGCGCTAAAATAGCATTTCTTACATTTATTGTTTTTTTACCCAGGGTCATTTATGAATTGCAAAAGTGTGCTGCTAAAAACAAGTGGTTTTGCAGATGTGAAAGGTTACGTTTCATATTACTGATGTTGTTTATATATTATTCAAAAATTACATTTTTACATGATAGTCGTGTTCCCATGTCCCCAAGTTCAATCTGTTTTCAGCACAGCCACAAAAGGATTTATTGACTCTAAAGAACTGCGTTTATGATATTCTCAAATTTTGCCTAATTTTTTCTCTCATCTTTATTTCATAGAGATAAAATATGTTGAAAATCTACTTTTGTGTTTTCTTTTAACTTTTATTATAAGAAAAACCAAACAGATTAAAAGAATTGGCATGCTCAAAATTCATACAAAATATTCCATAACACTTCCAAATACAAATGATGGGAATATATGCCACTTTTACTTGTTTCCTAACATACCATAAATAACATCTTTTTTGAGACACCTTAAATGACAGTGACATTGATATATGTGTAATTTACTGTAAATATTATTTGTATAAATTAGAGATGTGCGCTGACCCCTGTGTTTTGGTTTTGGATATGGATTTGGTTCTAAAAAGCATTTGGGTTTTGGTTTTGTGACAGGTTTTGACAAACAATCACAAAAGGATTTGCTTTTGGTCTTGGATCTGGAAATAGTTAAACATTCTGAGAAATAGGCAAAAAATTGTCCTTTTGAGCTATTTTTGCTCCAATATTGCTATTTATAGCTTTAAAATTAATTTCCAGTCAATTTATTTTCTAATGCTTCCTTCACAACTGTCCCAATTTTCAACAATTTTGGCCACAGTCTGCAGTGAACTGTCTTAATGAAGGATTTTGTAACTTTACCATCATTGCTTTTGTTTTCTCCGATTCAATTCAATTCAATAAAATAATTAAACTGCATAGTATTGATATCTCCCTTTCATTGCACCCTATCCTTTATGATGTTTCGGCTTTCTAGTAACTGTAATATGCTTTTAGAACTAGTGGAGAGGTATACCCCATTCATACTGCACCAAAATCCCGGGTTTTTGCCGGGGCGAGCTCAAACGACCCGGGTCTTGGTGCAGTATGAATGGTACAAGTCAAAAATCCCGGGTCTAAAAACCCGGGTCTTCAAACCGGGATTTATCGAGGGGTAATTCCCGGGTCGGACCCGGGTTGCCTGCACTATGAATGGTACAACCCGGGTTTTTCAACCCGGGTTGCACAGAAAACAAGCTGATTGGCTGTCTGCCTGTCTCTGGAGGATGATGTCATCGGTGGGAGCCACTCCAGGGGTCCACAACACTGCGGGCATGGGTTTGATAGCCTTATCTGTGTGGAGTTTCAATTTGGAATTAGGCATTTCTCATTCATTTTATGCTTGCCAAAAAGAGGCCATTAATTTTCCATCTAGAAGTCTAGTCTTTTGGGGTAATCATTGAAATATGCAATGCCTAGCTTTAAAAGCTCCTACAACCTTCCCTTAAATATATGTTTCCCAGTCTCTTTATGCCTTTCAGAAAGCCCTTCTAGACTAGTACGACTAAAAATATTAGCCAATTGGAGGTATCCTTTATTCATTATTGTATTATTGTATTATTATATTGTGTATCACCATTTTTCAGCCAATGAAAACTGCTCTGGTGATGACTCCCACAAATTGCCAGGGCACAGACTTGTGCAGTATGAATGGGGTCAACCCGGGAAATTCCCGGGTCTGAGGTTCAGTATGAATGGTGTTTCTGAGCTGGGATGCTCCGAGACCCGGCAAAAACCCGGCTTGAAAAACACAGGATATTGCCGGGGCGGCAGTATGAAAGCGGTAGTATTTACCTATAGCAGCCGCCTTTTCTGTAGAGTTGGGCATGCTCACAGGTACTCAGATGACCCCCAGGACTTAACTCAATGTAGTTAACGTTTATAAAAGCTTATGGACAGGAACAGGTAGCACAGATACAGAAAGCAGGGAGCCAGGCGACTCAGTACACGGGTAAGCAGGGTCAGGCTAGAGGTCGTGGGCCAGCAGCAAGCTGGGAGCGTTACAAACAGGTCAATAGGTTGAGCCTGGCAGCAAACAAATATAGTCCAGAAGAATGAGCTAAGAAGTCAGAGGCAATCAACAATCAAGCAGGGTCCAGTAAACAAACTAATGGTCACAACAGGAGTCAATCAGAGGTATTCAGAGGTTTCTCAGCACAGAGAGCAGGTTAGTTATTGCAGGCCAAAAGCACTATAACCAGCAGGGAGATTAAGCCCTCCCTGTCTTTTAAACTGATAGGGACCAATTAGAAATGAGCATATAAGTAAAACAAGGTATGAAAGCTTTGCTCTTCGGATGCTGATAAATGCTCTGCCCATGGAGATGTGTATTGTATGCGTAGATTTAAAAAAATTTTGGTATGGGAGCAGGCCACCGTCATCTATCTTCATCAACATTTATCTTTATAGCAGAAAGGTAAGGAAAACCCTGCTCTTGGCTACCAATGAATGCTCTGGCAATGTATTGTGTGTGTAGTCTTTGAAGTTTTTAATTATGAGTGCAGGCGACCTTTGTCTATCAGCATCATTATTTATTTATATAAGACAGAAAATTATGTAGCTCTTTACAATTGGGTATCTACTTGTCTAAATATCTACTGATGCTTCTGTACATGTAATGATATCTGCTTGTTACTGCATCTTTACTCTCCATGATGCATGCTGTGTAATGTTCCAAATTTACTGTGTGCGTACACTAAATTATTTTTGTTGTTTAATTTATCTAATGGGCTTGCTTCAGTTGGTGGCATGGCAGGTGAATTTCTTTTTGCAGTCGCTGCAATATTCTACATGCGGTCACTGAATGTTGCAAATGCCCAGAAAAAACCCTCACACGCAAACACCCTTTTTTAAATATAGATTTCACTGAATGACCCTTTCAAAATTGACAAGTATTGAAAACTAGAAAAAATTACTTTTAGTAAGTAAGGAGTTAGTGTCCTTTAGGAAAATATGTGTATATGGAAAAATGTACCTCTTACAGTAAATTATTACAGATATTAGAAGTTACCTCATATTTTTGTGACCTGGATGCTGAACCGTAACTTAACACTATAGAACCGCTGCCCCCTAGCCCTCAAATTCAACCAAATGAATCTAAAATACTCATAAACAGCGCCCCCCTTCAGCATTGCACCCTGGGCAGTTGTCCCTCTCGTACTACCTTAGTTATGGCCCTGCCTGTATGAAAGCATTCAGCATACAGTCTTTAAGTGTTCATAGAACTTTTCTATGACTTCTACTAATATAACCTACAGCCTTAAATACATTATACCATATATATCTTTTAGCCCTTTTAGAAACAATATTAGTAAAACTCTACATTTAACAAAAAAATACAGTTATTTTGAAAAGTATGTACTCAATGCAGACAAGAGCATAATACTCAAATATTTTAAATAACCTTGATTCATCATTCATTTAATTTGTCTTATCCATTTGCAAATAATTTTCAGCAAGACATTATTTTAATACATTTATGCAAATGTTGCAAAACGAAGTTGAGGCAAATGTAATTCCAGTGACTAATATAAGTGCATCTCTAACTATAAATCAATCATATTTCTTCTAAATAACATAATTATATCACTAAGACACCTCATGACAAGTTAATGTTATCAGATTGCCTTTATTGAGAACTAGCGTATTCAAAGCGAAATTATTTTTGCAATGACAATACATTTGTGAAGAATAGACACATTTCTCAATTGTCTGCATTCAAATGTGGATAAATGTATTATCAGCCATTCCTGTAATTATTAAAACAATCTATATGAGGGTGTAGCCTTAGTAGCCCGTCAGTAGCCACCAACAACAAAACAAAACCAAAATAGTAAAAAACTACAAATAGAATTATACCATTTTTAAGGGTATTAATGCTATATAGGGTTTGATAGGGGAATACAGTGGAGACAAACATTTTGTGTGCCAGTTGAATATTCTTGAGAATGTACTCTATCAGTTCAACTAGTTAACCAGTGATTCATCCATCAACTATGTCACTAGTGAATTGCTAATGAATATTGATTTAGCCAACAAATAGCTTTCTCTGCGACATGTGCACTTAAATTTGGCAGTAACTTCAACCTGTGTGATATTAATTTGATGCACCAAACCCAATTGCTCAATAATTCCACAATAACATTTTAGGCATAAATATTGTACTGTTTAAAAAAACAACCCACGAAATACTGGAGGTCACTCGACCTTCCCAGAATTGTTGCTAGTCTGAAGAGTCCTGAAAAAAGAAGCTAAAGCAGAAATTTTAAAATAAATTTGGTCTGTTTCTGGTACTTATCTGGTAAAGTTGTTTAATTTTGTGACTATTGCAAACAGATCTGACTCTGTGCTACAGTTTCATGTTGCTGATGATCACACAAGTGCTTCCTCATTGTATATGACATCAATGATTAAAGATATACACTACATGTTATATTACAACACACTGTTAACTAAGAAGAGGGGGTAGCTTGATAGATCTTAGCAAGCCCCCTCAGATTCTTTAATAGGGCTTTGAGGCTAAGGCTTACATACACTTGATACCTCGCATGGAAGATCGTTTGTGCAGACCAATCTTTTATGGCTAGCCTTGGGATCCATCATACATCTAATATGACACTCATTTCTACATAAACTGTCATAACTGTTGAGTCACTTTGTATAAGTAAAGAAATTTTGAGTTTAAGATATGAATCCCCCACAATTTTTGAATACAAAGTTTAACAAGATGTTTGTATAGTGTCAAAAGTTCTTAAGAATGCAACAAGTATGTTATGTTGAATCCTAAACTCCCTTTTATAAAATATACATTTTAACTTGATTGTTTTTTTACTTTTGTAACATTTTCTAAAGACATTCACTCTCCAGTATAATAAGAGGGTGTGTGTTTATGCAATTAAGTAAAGCTCAGAAGCTTGAAACCCCTATCAGGGGATCTATTACACACAAATGAACCCCCTCTACTATCTTCCTTTCTTACCACCAACTAGTTGATCTCCCTCTAAGTGAGAATTGCTCAATGTATGTCATAGAGAGAAAATCTGGATTTGCTTATTGCAGGGACTAATAACACCAGGAGAGACACCTTGATAGACGGGGATAGTCCTGTTGACACTTGCAATAAATGGGGAATCAGTGAACCTGGAAATACAATGACCATTGAAGGATAGTAGAGGGGCTAACTTTTTGCAATGGAATCTATCTACCCCCTAAAATATCCTTCCTCCATGACCGATACAATCCTCCTCCTGCAATATCTTTTCTGTATCTATGTACTCTGCGCAAACAATATTTTTTATATTTTGTGATCTTGAGGACATTGAGGAAAGTACCAATTTCTTCTACATTCATTGGCAAGTTACTGTGAATTATTTAAATATTAAAATCCCTTTTTGATCCTCGGGAGCATGTACTTTCAGAAAACATAAATGACTATTTGGCACCGGTACTATTTTTTTTTTTTTTCAAATAAATCTTTATTTGAAGGGTCAGCCAAGAAAACAGAGCAATGAGACTGTGACATGAAAGGCATAGAACACATATCACACATAGAAAATATCACATCTCTTCCAGGTCGTTTAGGTACACAGAGTACACAGTAAAATAGAAAATTAGACCTAGAATACACTAACAGATGACCAGTATTTAAAGTTTTACGATCAGCAATAGTAAGGTAATCAGCAGATATGAGACTAAGTGGTGGTGGGGGGGGGGACATAGTAAGGGAACCAGGGATGGGGGGGGCAAGAAATAGCACAATTTAGCTTTTTCTAATGGTGAATTTTTAGTTATTATTGTACTTCACAAAAAATATGAGAAAACATTATGTTTAACATATTTAGGTTTTTCTTTCATTTATCATATTTAAGACCAGAGAAAATTCAGTTCAAGTGAGATAAAATGAAAAATTAAATTTGCTCTGAAAAACAATATTTATACCTAGACTATAAAGTGGATTGTGCTCACAAAAATAAGGCCTAATCCAATATATCTCTTGAAAATTGACCTCTCTTGAACGAGTGTATTTTTGCAAACCTCTTGCATTTAAATGATCAAAAAATATATTTTTAAGAGGACTTTCTGGCTCCAAATCGTATCACAAATTTTGGTAAATCATTTTGCTCATTTCTAGAACATCTATTAAAGTGTGTGTGTTTGTTTTGACAGTTTTGAAAAAGCCATGTATTGCTGGTGATTTTGACCTCCAAACCGCAGGATTTATTAAAACATCTAAAAGGACGATAGTTCAGTCAATACTGCTGTTTGAGCTATCTTGCATTAATATATTATGGAGAAAATATGAATATATAATTATATTAAGTGGGGGATATTATTTGATTGAAAACCAGGGCAATAATTATTTACGACAATTAAATTAGCGCAACACTTATTATTTCATGAAGTGGGCACCATTTATAACGTGCCCTTGTTGCACTACAAGTGCCAGCATGCATATGGGCACAGTTACGTGCTGACACTTGTAGTGCCACAAGTATGGATATAAATGGTGACCCGATATAAAAAACTAATATTAACAATGAAAAAATATTTTTAATACCTTATACATGGAAATCCAGTTTATTTTTTTTTATAAAATAATATTAATAAACGGAAAAAATAGATATGACACTATATACCATCATACTTTTCAAGATGTGGAGAAAAAAGTTAGGTAATCTATTTTAAAAGGAGATAATTAAAACAATTATCTTTTTTGACATATAACTGTGTTAAAACCTTTACTGTCACTTTTGTGAATATCCCTATGTCAAACATACATGCTGAATTCCAAACAATGTTTCTACAAGCTTTGCACAAGGGACATTTCTATCAGAATTTTATGTATTATACACTTTAGAATACTGTAAAATGTGGATTTAAACTAAAACTGCTGAGAAGCTACGGAGGAGCAAAGAGCAAATTAGTGATCTATACATTTTCTAACAAAACTTGCACAAAGTGAGAGTTCCAGTAATCAGCTTTGTACTATTTTTACAGAAAGTAAAGAAAAAAACTGAAGGCTAAAAATAACGAAAGCATTGGATAAATTCAGCACAATAATGATAGAGAAGTGAGAAAAAATAACCTTTGGATTCTACAACATGCAGACCTGGTGGCTGAGGGGACATCATTAACTGAAAATTGTATATGGTGCAAAGAACTTAATGAATTGTTTTGTGAGTTTTGAAACAAGTGGAAATTGAGACAAGTGGAAAATTTAAGCCACAATGCTAACCAGATTAATGAGTATATCATCCCTCTGATGGACACTAATATTTATTAAATCCTGTGTTATAGAAATCTAAAATTTCATTTGAAATAACTGAACTGTTTATACTGAACTAAATCTGTCCAGCATACTATCTGCCCCATTGTTTTTTACAATTTTTTATTGAAAGCCTGGAAACGTGCTTTTGAGCCCACGTGCCCGAACAAAAGTATAAAAACTAAAAACGTGCATAAGGGTGTGGCATATGGCCCTCCTCTAAAGAGGAAGGGTCCTAGTCCCTGACCCCCAGAACCAATAGGTCCCTTACGGGGCAAAAGTATTCAGACCCCCTTCGCCACAAGGCTAGAGGATCCCATTTAGCCCCTGGGATCCACTGAAGCTTTATCCAGGGCTCAACAACTGGCCCAACCCCCATAAGGGAGGGAAAACGATGGGTTCAGGGGGCCACAAAGCCCCCCCCGCCCCTAGATCTTTCAGGGACGGAGCACATATGGGCATACCACAGTCATAAAATCCGTTAAAATGGGTAATCAATAATCCACTTGCTGCTAGGGCAATGAGGAATTTATAGGGCTGCAGAACTACACAGAATAAACTATTCCAACATTACAATTTCACTCCATGTGTCCCATAAAGTCCTTCAACAGTAATAAATGTATACAAAACAACAATCCCCTTTTACAAATAGTTTGAAATTAGAAACACGGCACAGGAAAAAGTGCTGGGTGATCATAAAAGAGAGTAGACATGACACTGAATCGAATAGTAACGCTATAGATCAAAAATCATGAATTTATAATGTGCAGCTTTATGGATAAAAAAGATTTAACTTCAACCACTATTCATTTATTTGATTAATCATTGTACTGTAATAGTATGTTTATAACTGTGCTGTAACGGTCTATTTTAGGCATGCTGTATACAAAAATAACCATTTACAAAAGTTCAAAACATGCAAACACACTGAGCATTTCTATTTGTGCAAATGTGCTCAGCATTCATCCCAATTTTTGGAACTGTCTATGCCTAATGTTGGGAGATAGTACAGTAGGTATGAATGAAAATGCACATGGTGGAAAGAATGAAAACACCTTTCATTAAATTTAAACTTTTGTTCTACTAGAATACTGTACAGTTCTTCAACCATTTAAAATTAATGAGAACGAGAGGACATCAGGGGTAAATTTATCAAGCTTGATAAATTTGAAAAGTGGAGATGTTGCTATAGCAACCAATTAGATTCTAGTTATCATTTATTTAGTACATTCTACAAAATGACAGCTAGAATCTGATTGGATGCTATAGGCAGCATCTCCACTTTTTCAAACCCACACCTTAACAAATTTCACTTACTCAGGACTGTCTTTTTTACATGTGCCACTTTTGTGTGTTTTAATGTTTTTATTGCATTGCTTGTAGCATGCTTAAAGATGTACATTCCATTAAAATATAAAAATATATTGTAACTCACATTTATCAACACTAAATGATAACTGGGCACCATATGAAAGTGACAATGTCATGATGTAAAGAGTGGAATGGAGACAAGCACAAATCTACATAATGGGACTGATTCTGCAAATTTTGAGCGCATCGTATGCAAATCACTCTGTGTATGCCCGGAACTGGGAGACACGGCTGTGAACGCAGTCCTGTTCCGTGCGCTTGCGAACACAAAGGACACCTACTACAGCCTATCATTTCAGGGAGTGAACCTGTTGGGGATGGAGCGTTTTGCTGTACTGAATATACAGCAGTGGCGTGTCAAACTCAAGCGCATGCAGCAACATCCGAATCCAGCTGAATCCAGCTCTCTGCGTCTGTGTTTTTCTGCTGTATCTCTTGCTCCAACTAAACTGCTTGTCTAAGTCCCGATCAGTAGTAATGACAGTCTTGTATGCATGCTATCAAGAGCAACTGTAAAAATGTAATTTATGCTCAGTAGACATAAACAACATTCTATCAAATGTATTTCATGGAAAATAAACAAAATTTAAAAAAATATATATATATTTTCTTTACTATTTTAACATTAATGCTTTAATTCTTATCATGTAACAATAATGAATAATGCAAGATTTTATTTTTTATCTGGTGCGTTTTTTCCGTAATTTATAATCCACGTAAGTATTGGACGCATATTGCTGCATCCAGTGTAGTACAGCACAGCAGACCTGCCTCCGATTTCAAAAGCACACGCATCTTGATATACGTGCTTGTTGAATTTAGGTGGATGCAAAACCTATATACGTGAGTATAATACGTGGGTTGCACTCAGAATGCGCGCCTTGATGAATCAGGCCCAATGATAATTAGTAAAGTGCATGATCTTACAGTATGGAGTATGATGTGAGGGATTTATAAAACTGGTGCAAGAAGGTTGTTATATGATATCAAACACACCTCTATATGTAATAACATAGATGTATCCAACGTATTATTATTTTGAGTTCTGTGGTACAGCATACATACGTGAATATATGCCACTACATTGAAGGCCACTTGATAAATCGTCAATTTTGGAGGATCAAAGGGTTTTTCTTTTTGTGTAATTTCCACTTGAACTGCAGTTCAAGGATAAATATTATTTCCCTCTGGAAATGCTAACTATTTTTTAATGATGTTATGTGATATTTTAACAATGTACCCAGCGCAACAGAGCTCCGGATTCTCTGTTTAAATAGCTTTGATGGTATGTCATAACAAATTAGTTTTTAAATGTTGCCAATTTGGCAGACATAGCTGATTATTTCCCGCAATCACATTGCATATGTGCACAAGATTGTAATTAATGACCAGGGACACTGAGCACACTTTAATAATGATCTTTTCACATTCAGGGGACTGTAAGTATTATTGGCATCTGTGCCTTGTGATGTTGAGAAAAGAGCCATGAATACTGATGGATTAATCGGTGCCATATAATCTGATCGTCCACTGGTTTGCTTTTGCAAATTGGCAGAATCACTGGGAGTTATTGATGAAGCAGCTGCAGAGAATATTAACAGAATGTTTATGTTTCTTTCAATGAAACAGTATGAAATCCTAATTAGTTTGAAATTGCTCTTTTGGCAACAATACTAAGATATGAGCAATATCTCTCTGCTTTAACTTAACAGCAGAAAAATCAGAACTCATTGAAGTTTTTCTGAATGATATTCCACCAGCATTTAAATAAATAAAAATAATCTAATGTCAACACATTTTTAAATGCTAATTCCACTTGTTTTCAAACTCTAGGTTCAAATAAATATATACAGCATAAAATGTGTCTAATTAACCAGCAGGAAATAAATTAGAATTTCCACTAACATTAAATAAAAAATAATATTTTTTGGACAGCATATAAACCATTCTCTAATCTACATTCCAGCCTTCTTATTGTAAACCTCCTTCCTTTGCTCACACTAGAATTTTGGTGGAAGTACCTCTCATGAATATCTCACCATCAGCCGTATAAATATTATGAAGGGTGACCAGCAAGGACCTCTGCTGGTCGGTTATTGTTCTGATCTCTGAGCACTCTCTTGGTTGCATGGCTACAGTGCGTTCCACATCAGGACCCAGAGATAATTAGAAGGTTTTTCATTAGAGTCCTCCATTAATAGAGAAAATGTTTCTGGTCCCAGTGTGGGGAATGAAGGTGAATGGGAGCAGCGCTTAAAAAAAATCTTAATTGAAAATAGCATGGTTCCATCCTCTGTAGATCAGTATACCATACATAGCCCTAAAATCTGATGCTTAATATATCTTACAGAATCCCATATAAATGACCAGTATAACTGCATAGCTCATAACCCGTTGTAAAATGCAGATCTACATAATCTGATCACTACTATTTATTTTAGTGGCTTTAGAGCTTGTGGTGACTAGCACACAATCCTTCTGGTAGAAATCATTGAAACAGAGCCCATTCTGTTCACAAATACACAAATAAGAGCCTATTCAAGTGACCAGAATATCATACAAAGCTTCATCTGGTACACACATACAGTGTGGGACATTATACAATATAGAGATCATTCTAGTGACTGATATAAAAAGAACTAATTATAGTTGCATGTTACAATGATAAGAGTTGGTGGCAAATACACAAAACAGAATCCATTATGGTCACCAGTACAATACAAAGAACATAATGGACATTCATATGAAAATAAAATTGATCATAAAAGGGCTTGTAACTATAGTGGTTATGCTTCAAAAACAACGCTCAATCTCATTTTTTTCTCAACAGCGCTAAGGGTAAAGTGTTCAGGGGCAATTAACATTGTTTAAAAAAGTTAAAAACGGGGGCGTGGTTTGGAAGAGGAAGTGCTTGGACGCTTACTTGAAGAAGTCCCATTGTTGAACTGGGAAAAGGCGTTTAAAAGCTGAATTTGCCCATTTTTTGGGTATTAGATGGACAGAGTCCTATGACTGAGTGGACCCCAGTGTCGGAGAAGTTTAGATGGGCAACTTGGAATCGGCGGCACTCACCTGCAGCTGTTTTGGGCCTCTCCGCCGCCTGATCGTGGGAGCTTCTAACTGGCGACGCCTGACCTGACCTGACCTGGGATTTTGAGGGACGGCAGCACTGACGGACTGGCATAGCCGAATGTGTGTGCAAGCTACGGGTGAGGGGGCAGCGACAGGTACCGTACACTTTACGCCTGGTACATCTCCCGCTCGGCGCTATCTTGGCAAACTCCTGGCTGTGACATCCATAGCAGTGACTCTAAGGGATCTGACCCCTTGCTACAAAAGTATAACTGTTACAGTGCTGACACAAGAGGGCAGCCCCCCTACACACACATGATCATGATCAGACTGGTGGACAAGTATAAACCACAGGGTATCGCAACGGAGGGCCATAGGGAAGTGGCTCATACTAATTACAGCAGAGTGAGGACATTGTCTAATTCACACCACTGTTTTGGACGGTCTGTTATCTTAAAAGTGATAAAGATTTAATCACAATTTACACTTCAGGACTAGTTCCAGCACCATTAGCAGTCTTACAGACACTGTAAATTACACCTATTTTGTGTAGCTTTACCCTGGTGTCCCTCAGATTATCTGGACATTTACTCTGCGCAAGTGGACTGTGTAATTTGGTTCCCCAGCACCTCTGCTTTGAATTTAGGGCAGAAAACTCTTCTTAATACCAAGCACCTCTCTTCCTGCACACTGTCGCCACCCTGTGGTACAACTGACAATTGTAAAGTTCCTAACTCCTTGTACTATACTGTACTCACTTACACCCAGGGTTTTTTAAACAGGCTTTCAAGTGCCATCGACCAACTCTACACACAGTCTGTGTGTGATCATCGGTTTACCGTAAATCATACTGAAGGGATTACCAGCCTAGTTTGGCACATTCACGAACTGTGTCTTTACGACTTCTATAAGCAGATGAAAGACAGTCTCACTTTTTTGCCAGTACTCTTTCAACTGACCTTATGTTTTAATTCCCCTCGTCTGTCACTTTCACCTATCGACATTTATCGGTCTAGTACCTGTACCTACAACATGAGTAAAACAGGGGGAAGTGGTCATAAAATTAGAGGGGTTGAGATCACTGAACACTTCTCCCATCAAGACAAACCTACCTCTTCATCTCCTCCACCATCTCCTCTGGGAGCACAAGGTGGCTCGGACCCTGAAAGCAACATGCTGCCCTCCACAAAAGCAGATTTTGCTGGACTTCGCACCCTGATTGTGGAACAGACCAATTCCTTTTCAGAAGATCTACAGAAAGATATAGAGGACTTGAAAACGGAAATAGTTACCTTATCTAAAAGAACGTCTGCTCTTGATAATAAAGCGATGCGATTCATGACCTGGATTTTCTGCTCAGAGAAAACGACTTTATGAAAGACAAACTGGAAGATCTGGAAAACAGAGAGCGACAAAACAACTTGCGTCTCTGCAACATTCCTGAAACAGTGGAACCCAAGGACTTGGAACACTTTGTCAGCAAATTTTTTGCCTCGCTTGGCCCCTCTCTGTCTGCCTCACCCATCCAGATAGAAAGAGTTCACAGAGCCCTGCGGCCCCATCCAAAGGACCCAACAAGAGATGTGGTTCTGCATCTCCTTTCTTTCAAAACTAAGGAGACTATCACAGCAGCAGTCTGCAATGTCCCAGGCGTGCTTTTTGAAGGGATCAAAATCCAAGTCTTCCAGGATTTGGCCCCCTCCCCAGTTGCAAAAAGGAGAGACCTCAGGGAAATGACCCACACCCCCCGGGATAATGGATATAAATATCGGTGAGGTTTCCCCTTCCGTTTGATAGTGGAGGTGGAGGGTCGTCAACTGGCTATCCGAAACCCTAACGAAGGGAAGGATCTAATCCACAGGTTGAACCTTTCACACTCAGGCTGTGACTCCCATGACGGACTCCACGGTCCTCAGACATCGCAACCACCATGAGTAACACCAAATTTGTATTGGCTATCTCTCTCTTTGTAACCCCCACAGGTTTCACTGTATACAGTTCAAATGTTACCTTTTGTTTAAGAATTTATGTTACTTAATATTGATTAAGCAGTTATATGCCAAAGTTAAATGGAAGTTGTTTACTCACTTCTGCGATATATTTAGTCTGTTCGATAGGATATTATTATTTCCATGGATGGGCAGAGGGCCACTTCCCCCCAAGCCTTGCACACAAACACTCTGGGAGCTAAGGATCTTGACCTCGAGGAGGTCATTAGGCTCCCTCTATATATTCTTATACATAGCCTTTGATTAGTTGCACTCCCACCCCTAATGCCCAATAGAAATACTTTATATATGTGTTACTCACCTAGTTGATTCCTGTTTTGGTCTTTAGGCACTTCTCCTGTACACCTTTCGGAAGTGAGGTTTAGCTCTACCCTCTTGCCCCTCCCTACACCCCTTACTTGTTTTTTCTCTCCCTTTCTCTCTCTACCCCACTCTCTTTTTTCCTCTGTATTTTCACATACCACTGTACCCACCAATCTACTATAGTATCATCACCCCTCTTTACTTGGGTGACAACTTGACCCATTCCTACAATCTATCTCCGTAGGGGCACACTATCACATCTATTATGATGATTACAGTTTTATCATCAAATGTTAAGGGTCTCAACACCCCCCACAAACGGTCTATAAAAATGGAGTGGCAATAATGATACACAATTCCATCCCTTTTGTCCTATCAGAATCCAAGGAGGACCCAGAGGGCCACTTCCTCATTTTCGCAGGGAAGATCGGATACTCAGGCGTCACCTTCACTAACATTTACGTCCCCAACACAGGTTGGTCATCCTTTTTCTTCACTTCTTTTCCACAATACATCACATGCGCAAAGGACTGCTTCTACTTGGAGGGGACGAGGCTGGTCTCTGTGACATCTGTCGCGCACTTTACCCAACGTCCCAACACTACACATTTTGCTCATTCCCACACCAGTCCTATTCACGCATAGATATGTTCATGAGCTATACACAAATCTTTCGGCATATTGCCCAAGCTGACATCATACCAAACACATGGTCTGATCACTCCATCCTGTCGCTCATGGAAGACCTCCTTCAAAATCCCAAAAGGGAGGACCTTGTGGAGGTTCAAACTTCCACATTTCAGGGATAGTATTTCTGCTTCCATTGTTCAGTACTCCACCTTAAACTCTGATTCGGAGGTTCCCCTGCCTACAGTATTGGAGGCTCACAAGGCAGTTTTTTGGGGGGAGATAATCCAATTTGCTTCACGGAGGAAAAAGAGCTCACCGCAACGTTTAATAAATTGTCCGCTCAACTGATAGAACTTAAAACCCAACACAAGCAATCCCATTCCCACGCGCCATTTAAACACATACAAAAAGCGAGGGGGGAGATCCAAACAATACAAGCGGAACACACCAAAAGAAAGCTTAGATGGCTAAAGCAGGCATTTTATGAAAGAGGAGATAAAGCAGATACGATACTAGCCAATAGGCTTAGAGCAAAACGAATCGCAGTCCATTCCCTCACTCAGAAATAAAAAGGGAACCTTGTCCTTCGATCCAATGACACTTTTCCAAGCCTACTCCATGCAACCCTCCCAAGCCCCAAATTCTGAGTCAATAAACATGTATTTGGAGAAATGTTCTCTGCCCACAGTCTCCCCTCTGCAGGTTACCGACCTTTATCGTGAAATTACAGAAGAGAAAGTTACATTGGCACTTAAAACCCAAAAGAGTTCGAAGGCCCCAGGTCCAGACGGGATTATGATGTCATACTATAAGACCTTCTCCAAAGAATTAGTGCTTAAACTGACCCTGATTTACAAACATATCATATGGGGGGGAGGGGTTCCATGACAAATCCACTCACTCCACTATAGAAGTCATTCCAACACCGAACTAAGACCCGACGTGTTGTACCAACTATCGCCAAATTTCACTTCTCAATGTGGACATAAAACTATTTGCTAAGTACTAGCCTCACGCCTTGACTCCCATCTGCTATTTCTAATTTTCCCAACCAGGTAGGCTTTGTCCCCTGCAGACTTTCTAAAATCATATTTTTACTGATTTTTTAAAGTGGTCTATCATAATGTTCTTTTATTTAAAAGGACATTTATATTCAACATTCTGTATAGTTTTAAAATAAGTGTTCCACGTTAAGAAGCTTTTAATATAACACTAGGAGAACCATAGCTCTCATCGCACACTTCAACAAATATAGTATTCCCTTGGTCATTCTGGCCTTAGACATAGAGAAGGCCTTTGATAGACTCTCCTGGCCCTTTATGTTCCTCACTCTCAGTCACTTTGGATTTCAAGGGGCTTTTATCACAGCTATTCATGCCTCTATCACCATCCCTCCTCTTCTGTGCTGATCAATGGGTTGCTCTCTTCCGCTTTCCCTCTGAATAATAGTACTAGACAGGGCTGTCCTCTCTCACCTCTGATATACGCCCTCTGTATTGAACCTCTTGCAGCCACAATTCGCAAGAACCCATACATCCTGAGAATTCGAATAGGCCCTCGCCATTTCAAGCTTTCCTTATTTGCGGACGACATTCTCTTAACGATCTCCAACCCCATAATATCACTCCCCAACTTACTCAAAGAACTTGGGGAATACGGCCCAGTCTCAAACTATAAAATCAAAAACTCCAAATCGGAAGCTCACGCCCTGCAAGTCTTAGATACATTGAAAGTGACCCTAAAGACCAAATTTGACTTCCAATGGTGCCCCAAATCCCTACAATACTTAGGGATACTCATTACCAAGGAGTACAGCTCACATTTTTCATTCTAACTACACCCCCCTATTAGATGCCATAAGACGGGACCTTGCCAAATGGGATCCTCTCTAAATGAATGTCCATCCCAGGGGTATTATACCTCTTTCAAACGCTTCCAGTTTCTATCCCAGGGACGTTTTTGTCCTCCCTTCAGCAGATATGCAGAGGATTAGTGTGGCAGGGTAAGACACCTCGACTTCGATGCTCCTGTATCAGACGCCGTCCCCACGCCTTGCTCGCCGAGGACGGTCGTCTTCTTCTGATGGAGCGCCCCATTGCTAGGCAACGGGGCGCGTGCACAGAGACCCTCCTTCTGGCGGGTCTCTGCACAACCTGCCACGTTTTCCCCACTTTGTGAAAGCAGACTCCTCAATATATAAATCCTGCTCTGTCACCACTAGGGTGCCAGAGCAACTAGTTTCCTGCTAGTCTCCAGCGTTTGTTCATATATTTATATATATTCTGATTATTGTCTCCAGTGTACCGACCCGGCTCTCCATGACCTTGTTTTTGGATAATCCCTTGGTCCTGCATTATACGCTCCGGTTTGACCTTTGGCCTGTTGACTATTCTCTGCTTCCTGATTTTGTACCTTATCTGCCCGCACAGTTCCTGACTTCAGCCTGTACGACCACGATTACCTCCGCCATCTCGCAGGTAGCTCCCTGGGAGGGCCGCGACCTGCACGTCATTCGCTGCGAGGTCCAAACTTCCTTGCGGGTGTCTCTGGTGAAGACCGGCAGCATGTTAGACTCCACACCTCCTAGTGTAGCTGTGCCAATACCCGCAGGTGCCGCAATCCTCCTCGTGACATCCTGTTTAGCTAAATCAGCCGTGTCAGGGGGATATGGACTCGCGATTTTTGAGCGGTACAACTAAGCAGTCAATCTAAGCCACATCATATCTTGGCAAACCTCTCCCGCAATCAGAGACCAGCCTCGGTTTACTGTCTTCCCACCATACAATTCACATTGAACGTCTGGGATAATCCTATCAAAAAAATAAAGGACCTTACCACATTCCCATTGCCTCTCACTTCACTTTGGCATTATCCGGCACTCCCCCAAGGGAACACAATCCCTTACATCACACTCTGGCAAAGGGCTGGCATAACACAGTTTATACATATCAACGTACGTTCTCTGATCTGCATTAGAGGGTTTATCCAAGCCCAATGCAAATCCGCTAAATTGCGGAAACCAACCACTTTTGGGTAGTTCTGCATTTACAGAGTAGGTTCCCCAGGTTTGGTATCCCTTATTTACCATGTCTCCTTATTGACAGACACTGGGCTTGTGGAACCATTCGAAGCGGCATGGGAGCATGATACAGAGAGGACCCTGGATAGGGAGGAATGGTCCAGGCTCAGGATAAGGATATCTAAGGTATCAAATAATACAACAATCAAAGAAAATGCATTTAAAGTTTACACATGCTGGTACGTGGTTTCCACACGCTTACTGTCTCTGATATAGCGTTTCCAAGTATGATATTGAGAGCTAGTCTGTTAGAAGGCGATATTTAAATAATTCTGACTACACACCTAATAGGATATCTTTAATGTTGTGTTGGATAAATATACCATATAGGTGTAATAATTACTAATAATAACCTCAGTTCTTTTCTATACTAATCAGTGTCAGGACTTAGCAGTAATTCCTCATGTGCCCTCTATGAGTGTGACTACTAAGTTCTTATTTATATTACATATAGATGTAATAAAAAAGAACATTGAATGTCACAGTTGTTATAAAAGCAATATTTAAGTAAGAGGAATTGTTATATTCATTCCTGCTATACATTCGTGTGAGCCTCCCAGCGTGTATTTATAACACACTACACACGCATACAACTTTAAGAAATTTTGCTGTTAATCCGGTTTATCATTTTTTGATGTAATAATAAAAATTACTTTTTATCCACTTACTGTCATTATGATAGTGTGTTGTATAATGGAAGTAACATCTGACAGTGTTTAGGCATCACAAAGATCTGTGCACCATCTTGGAACAAACACTTCTTTTTTCTTTTTTCTATTTTGAGAATTCCCAAGTTAACCTTCTGGTTCTGTTTGTTTATTCCCTTTCACCCTTGGCTGTCCTTTCACTACAATTGTTCTCTACATGTATCAACCTCAATTTGTAGCCTTAACTACAATTATCTGTTAAACCAGCTGCCTGTCCTATTCCAGCCACTGACTATCTGCTTTCAGTTTAACTATCAGTTTGTTGGTACTACAGCTATGAGTTATTGATTGCTGATCACCTGAAAGTTTACCTTTAAGAGAAATTGCAATTATCGAAGCAGAAAGAGACTATATACTGTAGGTATACACACTATTTTACCTGTGGATAGTGTTAATGACTGACAGCAGTGACATATGCTTTCTAGCAAAATCACATATGACCAGAGCATTAACTAGACATTTTAGTGCCATGGCCCATGGGCAAAATATAATATTTGTGCCCCCCTTCCCCCCCATATCTTGGTGTGAGTAGATTCTGCCTCCCTGAACATCTAGGGGTAAATGTATTAATGTCCGGATTCTTCAACTCCGGCGTGTTCAGCATCTTTGGTGATTAAATTTAAAGCAGCGCTGCATTGTAAAGGGCAACTTCCCTTTACAATGCAGCGCCGCTTTAAATTTAATCGCCGAAGACGCTGAACACGCCGGAGTTGAAGAATCCGGACATTAATACATTTACCCCCTAATCATCTAATCTGGGTACTCAGATAGTAAAGCTCTGATGATCTCAGGAGTATCTAGATTTATCTAGACCTTAGTCCAATAAACATGATTATTCTTATAGACTCAGCTCAGAATAAAAAGCTCTTATTATTTTAGGAACGTTCAGATTTGATTCCAACTCTTAATCTGTCTAATACGATTAGCTTTACAAGTTTAGCCTCCTTAAGCTGGATACACATTACAGAAATTTCGACCAACTTTTTATGCCGAGCTATTTTACATGCGATCGATGTTCCGATCGCTCGGTCCATGGACTGCATACACACTAGCCATGTTTAGGACGATAAAGGGAAGAGCGGACCTCACGTTAGCGACTTTTTACAGCCATGTTGTCGTGAGCAATGACTGTATTTTCATACTCACTGTTGTGGATCGATCGGCAGTTTATACACACTACACAGCAGAAACGAGATTGGAACAAAAATATTAAACGGTACGACCAACCAAATGAGGTGACAATCGTCCATTTGGGCAGACTTTCGACCATCGTGTCACTGTACACACTGACCCGACTTTTGAACGAGCGGTCGTATGTCGGCTGATTTAGCCGATTATTGGTTGAAAACTGTGTAGTGTGTACCCAGCTTAAGAGAGCATGTATGGCACCAACAGTTTGATCTAGATAATCAGTTATAGTCAATTTAGGCCGTACAAACCACTCAGTTATGTAGATCTTTGTGATTAGATTTGTCTATTTAAGGTTACAACTTCTGTAAACGCTATCTTAGGCAACATGTTCCACATTAACAGCTTGATTGAGATTATCAGACAAATCTAATATAAATGGCACAGAGGATCTCGGCAATGCAGATTTCCTTGACTAGACTTATACACATTATCATAAAATGTATCTGCTCTCAAATTCTTTTGATGTATTTTCTATTGCTTATGGATATTGGAATTAATCATCATATGCTATTAGTAACCCGCAATTTATAGAGGACCTAATATTGTGAGATTAATTAATTTCTAAATCCCGAATTTTCAAACAAGGAACGTTATGAACATTATCATGGTCCCAGTATAGAGAATCCTGTTAATAGATCCACTCGGTTCTACATTAGTGCATAAAGCTGCACACAGATGGGGGTGATTATTTGTATCAGATCTTGCTGTTCAGTATGCTGAGAATCTAGTTCCATAAGCATTATTGCTGATCTGTTTATATTAACATAGACTTTTAAGTCATATCAGATATGATTAAGTAACTGTTCTATTAGTACTGATCACAGCAAACATTTTTGAGAGCTGGATATTGTCTCTCTTGTTTCTGATATCCTCCAGTGGAACTAATATCAGCCTGATATATTGTTGCGATTGATTTGCAACATGTTACCATTTGAATAAATGAATATTCACAAGAGCAGTGTTAACTCACAACATCACTCCATAAATAGGAATAAATAGGAATGCCTAATATATATATATATATATATATATATATATATATATATATATATATATATATATATATATATTTCTGAGCTTCTTACTCACTCCACTAATTTTTAAATATTTTGCTTTTTAATAATAACATTTTTAATCTATATTAATAAAATTTGGTTTTTATCTGTGTTTATTTTGTTCATTTCATAGCCAAGAGCAAAATGATGCAGTAGAAGAGGGTTTTGAAATGGTATGAATCCTACACAATTCACCATTCTATTGCATATATGAGGTGTGCCTTCCCCAGTTAGTATCTCTTTTTCTTTTCCCTGCTTGGCTGCAACCTGTAATATTGGTGCCCTATTTGGAAAATAGATAATTGCTATTAAAATCCTGTGAAGCAGAGCAGTGAGTAAACATTATGCCACCATTCCCCAACCAACCCTAAAATGAAATTAATAGTGTTCACATTTTATAAATAGGCCTTTTCCCCTCATACAGCCCCAACAGTAATTAATAGCAATCACATTAAATTAATAACCCGTTTTCTAGCACATTTTTTGCCCCACATTCAATTAATATCCTTTAAATCATCCCAGTACTAATTTAATAGTCCTATCATTGCATCATTAAATAGCCAAAGTCACCACAATCACCCCACCATTTAATGAATAGCCCAATAACAATAAAGTCCTTACTCACCATTAAATTAATAGCACCCACCCTACCACACCATTCAATTAATAGTCCATCTGCCCATTCACCAACTCCATCCACATTACATAAAGAACACAGTCACACTTATCTTCTTTCACCTGGACTCCTGAGCTGTATGTTGTAGGAGACAGACTCTTCTGTCTTCCTTCTTAGCTGCTTCCACATATGGAATGATGGGCTCAAGTCAGAAAACTCGAGGTTCTGAATGAGACATGCTGAAAAGTGTGGAGTATGTCACATGCTAATAGGAGCGAAGGAGACCAGGATGTCACATGCTGAGGGGAGATAGGGTGGGGGCTCATACACTGAGGAGATGGAAGGATGGTTGCTACAAGCTGTAAGTAGGGGGGAGGACTGTCACATACTGATTGAAGGAAAGGGGAGGCTATCACATGCTGGTTGGAAGATGGTGGAAGCTGTCACATGCTGATTTGAGGATCGGAGAAAGAGGCTTTCACTTGCAGAGGAGGGGAGGGGACTGGGAGAGACTGTCTATCATATGCCAGGGAGAGACAGAAGAAGAAGAAGAAGTCACACAGGCTTGGAGGGTTGAAACTAAGAGGCTGCTACATACACAGGGAACTGAGGGAAGGTTGTCGCATGAGTAGGGAGTGGGAAGACAGAGAAGAGCAATGGTGCTGCACATTCACTTCCACCGGGAAGTACAGCAATGTCTCGGCTGCAAATAGAAGGCAGCTGGTGCCCCCTTCCAGCCTTGCACCTTGGGCAGTTACATCGGTCATACTGTCGTTGTTACAGTCCTGCATATAACCGTCTTCTACTTCATACCTCTGCACATTAACATTTACCACTCAGCCTGTATTGTTGTGACCTGGAAATTTTTATAAATGAGAATGAGCAAATCACAAAGATTACATTTTCTTTTACAATCTCCAACTTTCTGTCAAGTCATTTACATATACAAATAATTACTAATGATGTACCTAAGGTGGCTAATTGTAGGATAAGACATTTGTGAAGTTGAAACCTGAATCTTTGCCAGTAGAAACATTTTTATTCCAATTTGAGTGTGAGTTTTGCTTTATTTAATGTTAAGTGGTTTCCATTATGTTTAATCAATATTAAAGAATGACTGTAATTATAAATATGATAATGCAATGGATTACGAGAATGTAATGTAAATAAATCAAGATGAAGTGATGAAGTTAGTGGCTATGGAAGTAATAATTGATTGGTCATTAACCATTACAAGAAGTCCTTAATAGATTTATATGGTGATTATAAAAATGTTATTACTTCCTCTTTTTCGACAACTTTAAATAATATATATGTACTTCTCTTACATGTCGGAATCGCATTGTAAGCGTCTTGCAGAAATGTACATTTTTTTCTGCTTTAATTTGGAAAAGAAAATCTTGTGGGTGTCTGTTTGATATTATATACAAAGTACTACTAATAATTATTGTCATATGATGGTTAAAGTGTGACTATCATTTTTTCTTTGTATGCTAAAGTAAGTTTTATATTATACATATTTCTGTTGGTAAAATCTAGTGGTAGTAGATAATTTCTCCAAGTAAGTCCATTTCACGGCCTTGAAAAAAGCAAGTAAGTCCCACCTTCTCCTTCCTTTAACAAATGGTGATCAAGGGAAAACAATCTCATCTTTAAGCCTATATTATACAGAGATCAAAGTGTCTTTCACAGTGTGAAGTGGTATTCCCCTCATGGTAAAAGGTTATAGATTGACTTATAGTCACCTCCCTAGTGTCATTCCTCCAATGCTCTCCTGTTGCTGTCCCCAACACTGAGACCTGTCCCAGCTCACACTCATTATATTATTCGACTATCCCTATGTATCTGGACATACAAGATATATACACCATGCTCATCACCTTCCCAGCTAATTCCTCTGTGGGTTAACCTAGCCTTCCCAACCGATCTCTATCCCTAAATGGATACAAAATGGTAGAATGTGAATATAAGGTTCCTAAATTCCTTTCTGACTTTTTATGATCTTTAGGTTTTCTATGGGGCAGATCCACCAGTACTAGCAGATCACACACTTATAACTTACATTTCGGGATCATCTTGTGTAGAACTCTTTCCCCATTAGTTATTCATCCAAAAGGTTCATTTTAATTCTCAAGAATGTGCTCCTAGTAATGGTGAATGGTGCCACATGGGATTCAATGGGAATCAGATATGGTGGAGACACTAGACTGAGAGGAGTGTGCTAATATTTGGGATGGTGTACCTAGGATATTTATAAACATTTGCAGTAGAAAATGTTTACAAATGACATTTCAGATGGTAGTATGTCAAAGTCAAAATACATAGAATTTTTTCAAATGCATCTGATCTATGGAGGCTTGCTATCAAAGATAGTCCTTTCTGAACATCTGGTGGAGTTGCCGCAGTCTTAAATCCCTGTGGACATAAGTTCATGAAGAACATTCTCAGCTCTGCCTAGTTCCCAAAACTATCTCCTTTCACAAAATTTGGGCTACATGGTCTTTTTTCACAACCTTGCATTTCCCAAATTCTGTATTTTTGCTTCCTCCCAAATAGCGCAAATCCCTATATTTATTATTATAGCTGTTACGAATCAATATATTTTATTCAGTCAATCTATAAAAAAATAAAATAAAATTTGAATAACAAAACTGTCTAATGATGTTTGCATATCAATTGAACATAATAATGACTTTTTTTGGCAGAAATATGATACAATATGTAGTATGTGGGACCTGTAGCAAATAAATAGTCCATAATATCCTTAAATAAATAGCATATAAGTATGCTGTTATAATAATAGGAAATAAATATAATAAATAGCAAAATGACTAAATTCTAGTTGCGGCAAGTGTGTAGAATATTCAGAGATCGTAAGAGTTCCATTTCTGTTGCTGATTAGCCCAAAATGAATATAATGTAATGGTTAATAGTAAAATGCACAGATCAATTCTATGATCACACATTTTTGTAACATAAACAGTCCCACTGTATATGATGAAAGCTTCAAATGTTGAATTGGGTTGAAGCACTGGTTCTTAGTGAACATATCAGCTTTATAAATATTAGAAGGAAAAATGTGTCAGTCTGACATTTAAATGAGCCATCCAGCAACAAATTGCAGCTTGCAATCAGTTGGAGCGCTGCACTAAATTTATCATGCAAATGAGAATGTATTTAGACTCCATCATGGTAAAAATCATCAAATTATATGAAAAGTCAAGATATACATTCAAACCATAGGTCTTATCTTTGCCAAGTATCTTGAATACTCTAATATGTTCTTCATTTGTATAATTGTGGCTTCATCAGAGAAAAATTAACCAAATCTTGTGTCTTGAATTTAAATCCCAATCAGCCTATAGGATGTCTAATCAGGTTGTGACACATAATTAATATAGTGACGTGCAATATGATTTTAAATATGTATATTTTGCAATGAATAAAGGGGCTGAAGAAGTTTATATGTAGTCCAAAAAATAATTAAAGTGTCTAAATGAGAGGTAATACTTATGCATGATAGCTTGTAATTAAGGATTTATATAAAGCCCATTAAATCATATAATAAATATATAAGTTAATGATATATAAATTCAATCTGATAGCGCTAATCAAAAATAAAAGCAATGAATTCATAAACAAATTTCATCAAGCATTACTGAAAGACAAAACCTGCTTCTATTGAATGTGAGATTAAAAAGCATTAGAGTCAACAGAATTCAAAAGCAATGGACTTCATGGCTAGAAATAATATACTAAATGCAATAAAAACAACGATTCTAGCATAAGTCTTTACCAAATATTAAAATGAAAAATAAAATTAAGATAATGATGTTTATAACAATAATGTCCATATTTAAAATGCAAGATTTCAGAAAATCATAGTTTAGATATAATTATATAAAAAAGACATGATAGGATAAGCAATTGGAGAAACTTTCTGCTCTGTACGATTGTCCGTTGCCCAGAAGGATCAAAGTAATTCAGAAGTTCGGGGTATAGCAACTACTAGATATGTTTTACCCACATATCATGTGTGATCAACAAAGAATACCCCCTACACTGTAGAAATCATAAAGAAGTCCAGAGATGGGGAGGATCTTCCCCCATCCTGGCTTCAATAAATTCAGGGGTAACAAATGACGAGGTAGCCCATTAGTAGTTATTTCTTGTGATCACCAAACAATAACACTATACACAACAGAAAGTATTAAGAAGTCCAGAGATGGGGTAGGGGGTTCTAATGTTCAGTTCCCCCCTATCCTGGCTTCAATAAATACAGCTGTACCATCATTTGATGCTGTTGGTTGTCTAGTTTTCAAAAAGGGTATGCCTTGTTAGGCTGCCATATTTTTTCTTTGTATTGTATGTGTCCATTAAAGATGGTACAAACTAGCAACCCTCCCAAAAGAAATCCAACAAAATGCAATATAATTAGCAAGTGTAGATTTTTTTACGAAAATCTATATGTAGAATCATGTTTGGAAAGGTGGATTGGTGACACAGCAAGAACAACAAATTATTTCTGTGAGGTGTTTATAAAAACAAATACACATTCGCCTTTAGTTCACTTTCTTGCAATTGAAATACAAAATACTATTTTTGGGGCCATTTTTGGTGGATTGTCTTTGCTGTGTGAGGAGGTGTAAGCAAACTAATAATATTTTCTGAAAATTCAAAGTCTTCTGAAACAAGCAAGGTATAATGTTTGTGGCTATTGTATAAATAAATGACTGATATTGATGTTGGAATGTGACCAGGCCAAAAAGTGGCAAAATAGTCTCAGCACAGGGGTGAGAAAAGCTTGAGGGGCCAAGGGATTAAACTTGTTCTTAACACAGATCTGCAGCAGCAAATTAGGTTTCTACGAGTACTCCATGTAACGGGTGCCTAGGGGGACAAAGTCGCTCAAATGCAATCCCCTTCTCGACACCCCAGGTACTCACCCAATCCTGAGGGATCACTACGAGATGCACTGTATCTTTTTCCACAACAATAGGGAGCCACACTTAACCTCCGCTCACCCCAGCACCTCTGCCTTCACAGGGACCAGTCCTTTGATTCCTACAGGGGTGGGATGCCAAACTGAGACAAGTTACATATAAACAACACTAACAGTTCAGTGTGTTTCCGGGCTGGATAGAGTGGCGTCGTATGCCACTCTCAGCCTACAACTACACTACTCAAAAGGAACCCAATGTCCCACTGCCACAAGGACTGAGTGCCCTCCTGCACTATCAGGACCTAGTGTCCTCTTCACTTACTAGAGCCTAGAATCTTCCAACTATGTAGGGCCTACTGCCCTTTTAACTACACAGAGCCTAATCTCTACTGACCACACAGAGCCTGATATTCTCCTAACCCAATGCCTGGTGCCCTGCTAACAATAAGGGCCTGGTGTCCAGCTATTTCATGGGCCTTGCACCCAGCTAATGGTGGGCCCTGTGCCCTACATAGTGAAGGGCCTTGTGCTCTATTACTAACTAAATGCCTTGTGCCCAATTCCTAAGCTAATGGGTCTTGTACCCACTCCCTAAACTAATGGGCCTTGGCCCAATCCCTAAACGAATGGGCCTTGTGCCCACTCTCTAAACTTATGAGCCTTGTGGCAACTCTCTAAACTAATGATCATTGTGCACAGCCTCAACATTGGGCCTTGTGCCCCCTGACTGACTATGGGCCTTCTGCCTAGTTTACCTTTGGGCCTTCAGCCCAACTAAACTAAGGGCCAAGTGCCCATGGAGCTATGGGCATTGTGCCTAGTTACCCTACCTACCCCTAACTAGCCAGAGCATTGTGCCCACTAACTGTCCCACTGGCCTAGTGTTCGAATGGCCAACGGACCTTGTTCCCGACTTAACAGTAGTAATTATACTTACCTGCTCCTTGCAGGATATTCAACTTGCCCCGGTCTCCAGCCGGTGGTGCCTCTTCTCCCGTTTGGCGGCTGTGCTCTGGCTGTCTTCTCGTGGAAGGGTAGCTCCTAGCTCTTATAAGGGCTCCCTGCCACTTCCGCAGCCAAAGTCTTCCTTTCTTCTGGACGTCCCATGACGTCTTTCTGCTGGGCTCCGCCACTGGACTGAACTAAAGATGGTAGCGCCCACCTCTTTGTATAGGTGCAGGCACTTCCACATCACACAGCATCATCGCAATGCAGCGTGGTGAAGCGGCTAGCCTTCATTGGTTTGCCGCGGCACCAAAGATTCAAACAGCCAGATCTTTCTGGCCGCTGATTGGCCAAGACGAGAAAATGTGAGCCCTGATTGGCTCACTTGTCCACTAAAACAGGGACCTGTCAGGAAAGAGAAAATGGACTTTCCTGCAAAGGTTCGCCGGATTGTTAAGTATAATCCCCTCTTCTTTTCTTCTCTGCTGTCTTCCATCTTCGTCCTCTTCACAGTCTCCTTATTAGCTGGGCACCCTCTCACACTCCAGCATTTGAGTACATTTAGTGGCTATTCTTGGGATTTCTGAGCTGGACCATTCCTGACCTCTCTTTTACCTGACGTTTGGTACTGCTTCTCTTCTTATTTTCCTATTTGGCACTCAGCAGTTTGTCTATGCACTAGGTTGACCAGTCTCTTATTTCTGTTCAATACCAGCTTCTCATAGTCAGAGGCAGGTCAGATGTATGAGACCTGTGATTCCTCCAGCAGAGATGCCCAAACCTCCTTGTCTGGTGAAAATGGCTGGGTTGTAAGACTCTGCCTCTATGTTTCTGCCAGTGCTAAATAATGGTGACGAAAGAGAATCTACTAAATCCACTAGAAATGTAACAAGGGAGTGTTCTAAACAATCCCTCAAGCAGTTTCTATGGGGCTTTGTCTCAGATGCCCAGGACTGCTGGCTTGTATGGACAAGTTCTCATGGAACAACCTCATGCAGAACTTCACTGGGCATTCCCCATTCTACCTTAACAATGGCTTCCACTGATTGGTTATCCCATCTTCCAATGCCCACTCTGGGGCTCCTTTCTACAGATAAGAAAAGCAGGATCTCTGGAGAATGTAGAAGAGGTTGCAGAAGCGGCTGAAGATGATGATAACTAAACAAAAGAGTTTGAGGACCAGAGGAGATGGAACAGGACTGTATGCTCGGTAGGTGAAAAAGTGTTGCTCTCCACATGCCCTGAGGATGCAATTATGAAAACTAGAGCCTAAGTACACTGGTCCATATCCACTCAGCAGGAACATCCAGTATGTACAGGTTACAGCTACCACCTTCCTTCCCTAGCTATTCGGTCTTCCATGTCTCCCTTCTGAAATATATGGTAAAGGTCTTGTTTCCAAGATAAAAGATGATTCCTCCTCTTTAGGAAAAGGTAGTGGGCCACCAGGAATACATCATTCAGTTGAACTTTGACACCTGTAGTACCTTATGTACTGTAAGAGCTTCAGTCCTGAGGGCCACTCTTGGATTAAGTGGACTAATGTTCATGAACCTACTCTGCTAGTCAAATTCTTCAGTCTGCATCCTGTCAAGCCTAGTTGGTCACAACTGGAGTCTGCTCCTAAAGGGGAGGGTGGGCACTGTGATTCCCAGAAATACCAGACTCATACAAATGGCAGTGTAACATCAACAGAAATGAATAATATGTAAAGAGTGAGGGGTGTGAGATTGTCCATCCTCTGGGATCTGCACCGTATAAAGTCCTTTAGACCCACTGCCACAAAGAGGAGTACTTAAGAATACACATTGCATCAAGTGTGAAAGGAAAATCCTACGCATGAAAATAACAAGGAGGGTGACTGTATAAATAGAGATGTGAGGCACAGGAAGACCAGAAGAAAGGGGGTATCTATGACTCTCAATTGTATCGGGAGGTCCTGCAGAAATACTGTAGTCTCATACCAAAGTGTCGGGCGAAAGCAATCCCGAAGTTGCTCCGTTAAGGGATAGACAATGGAGAAAGGCCTTAATGTGTAAGTGTGGAATAGATTGTTTTTGCACTGCCAAATTGGTATATATACATTGTTTGCCAACCAGTCTATCAGGTAGCATAAGTGTGCTGCATGGCTGTACTGCACTGCATCAAGAAAATTAATGTCCCCATTAGCTTTGGGCTGTTGAAGTTTGATGAAGCTAATTCAGGGTGTGTTTTTCCTCCAGATCAAGGTTCGGAATAGACAATTGATGGAGTGTGCATCTCATTCATCAGCAACAGGGTCAGCGTCTGTAGGGGGTATAACAATCTGGGGAAGGCTACCATATTCAGGAGGTTTGCCCTACCCAGGCAAAAGGGGTTGAGGTGTGTAAAGATACTGGGTGTATCTGGCCCAATGCTACCCACTTCACGCTGGCTGGCCACCCACGGGTGCCTTCCTATGCCAGGGAAGTCTACCCAGTACCTTCTAGGATTCGTATGGTCACTCAGGCAAAATGCAGTTATAAAAATATAACAGTATATTTATTGTCATACAAACAACACTAGAATATTATGTACACACAGTAAATAAATGCCATTCAGATTTACCACATCATCCATCCCTTACCCCACTAGCTTGAGGAATTATAGTCACCTGGCTGTCCAGACTTCACGACCCGTGGATCTCTCTCAGCTGCATATATAGACTATAGTTAGAGAACGACAACTCAAAACTCGATCTTGCAGTCTTCATGAATGAAATCCCAGAATGAACACCCTTCCCCCCTGGAGTTGTTCCTTATATCACAGGTCTAATTTCCACAGTCTTTCTCCTGCCTGGGCAAACCCTTGGGTCTATTCTACTTAACCATTGGTCTGTGCTGGACTAGGGGGGGTTGGACAGGGGAGTGAAGATGAGCTGTCCTTCCAGAGAACCTCCCCTGTTAGATGGCCTTTCTGGACTAGCCTAGTGAGAACAATGGACACTAATTAGTTTTCCTACTCCAGCACAGTGGCAACCTGATCCCTACCCACAATCCCCCTGGCTTCACTGTAAAAACAATGAATAGCAACCTCACTGAAAGTCATCAATATACAATACACAATATACATATTTACACTGAACTACAATGTCCCCTTAGCCACATGTTTTTGGACAATGCAGTTGTAGTCTGGTGAGCTGGGGAACAAAAGCATGGGCTATAAAAAGTATTTGCTAGAATCCACATTATGTGAGAAATGAGAAACCGAATGGTCACATGATGTTAAATTAACATGGAGGGCAAAATAGTCTGAATGCCTTTCATTGTACAATATTTTAAAGCCCAAGTTCAATAATGTAATAGGACAATATGAAGAAAGTAACATGGGGTGTCTGCCTGGCTTTGGGATGAGGGTTGTGTAGGCCTGGTTTAAGGCAGGATATTTGGGTTGTGTCCTGTGGATATTGCGATAGAGTTCCAACAATGTTAGGGTAATGTCAACTTTCAGTAATTTATAGTATTCCCCTGTGAAACCATCCGGGCCAGGAGATTTATGGAGTGACAAGTCAGAAATTATGTTAGTGATATCCAGAGTGGTTATGTCTATGTGTCACATTCTAGGGTTTGGAAGAACCCGTATGGTCTCCTTGGGTTGATGCTACCCTCCAAGAGGTGCGGAGTCTATCGGAGAGGGAAGTATTAACCTGGACACTCGCAAGGGAGTTTGGACTTTCTGATCTAACTGCCGGTCGTGGTTCTCAAGGAGGGTTACAATTGAGACCAAGAGGAGAACCAAGTCACAGGAATAAGATAGTTGCTGATAGGAGTAATAATGAGGAATATATTCTGCAGGTAGATGAGGCACAGAGGTCCTGTGAAGCTAGGAGGCCCCTAGGGTCAGGATCATGAGGAAGTGCAATGGACAGAAGCACCAATGTGCAGGAGATGAAGACTGGGAGAAACACCCTGCAGCATGATTATGCTGTAACACAGAGAGCTGAGAACAGGTATTGGTGGTTATACTCTGCAGCAGGATAGTGTTGACACACCGGAGAGCTGGGGGCAGGTGGAGTTGGTAACACCCTGCAGTCCGATGATGCTGTAACATCAGGGAGCTGGAAGCAAGTAAAGGTGGTAATACTCCGCAGCAGGATATTTCTTTAACACTGGAGAGCTGGAAGCAGGTAAATGTGGTAATACTCTGCAGCAGGATAACGCTGAAACACAGGATAGCTGAAAGCAGGTAGTGGAGATAGTACTCTGCAGCAGCAGGAGAACAGGAGCTAGACTGGAACACGTATAGACAGGAGAGGAGACCTGAAGATCTGGCATTCAGGTAAGGAAACAGGTGCTTTAAATAATCAGGGATGACAAGCAGTCAATCAATCAGGTGAATGGAAGGAGTTTAGAAAAGGCTGGTTTTGCACATGTGCAGTTCAGACAGGCAAGATAGAACCCACCAAATTAGAGGTAGGCGGGAACACGGGAACCCAACCAGGTGGTCAGCGGGTCCAGTGTCTAGCAACTAGAACCGCTTACTTCTGGGTAACTCATGCTGCTAGTGTACTTCGGTAATAGTTCACATTATTACCGTTAGTACGGTAATTTCAACGCTAATTTTCATCACTGCTCTAATTGTGCGCAGGTCGGGTTGCTCATGAGAACAACATGACCCACAACCCCCAATGAAAGATAATTATAGATGGTACTCCTCTTAGATACTTCAGATAAAATATTCCTTAGATATTTACATACCCTTCGGTTGGAAAGTAATGAGCCTGTTATTTTATTCCACATTTTTACAAAAATGATACCATCAAAGATACTTTCAGATGTATGCTTACCAACATCCCAAGAAACCCTCTTAACTAGTATTTTCTATTTTACCCAATTACCAACCCTCTAAACAGATTACACACAACTTACATGTGTTCTTTTTTCTATACTCATGCAATTCTCTACCAACATAACATTGCTGTGTGACTGGATCATATAGCCCACTAAGTACTTTTACCTTTGCAATGTGGCTAGACTAATATGCCATATATATAATTTAATCTCATGTGTCAGACTCCAGGGGGTATATTTGCAAAACTGTGGGTTTTTGTAGATTGAACTAAATAAACAAAATAAATGAAAGCTAGAATCTGATTGGTTGCTATAGGCAACATCTCCACTTTTTCAAACCCACAGTTTTGTAAATATACCCCCAGGGCCCTTTTACCTCTCTGTCTGTAATACCCAGTCTCTTTTATTTACTGTATTTGTTCCCAGTTGTAAAGCAGTACAGAATATACTGGTGCTAAACAAATAAATGTTAATAATAATAAAATAAGTCAGAATTTTATTTGCAGCAACCTAAACATGGACATATAGAAAGCTTTTATAAAGCAACATCCCTTAGAAATGTATGCACTAAAATTAAAGGTTTACTAAGAGTCACTTATCTGCAAAAGAAAATAGAGCGATTAAAAGTCTTTCTTCTGACAATTTCATAATTATAAAACCCACAGACAAAGACAGGGGCATTTTTTCAAGAAACCAGAGGCACATAGACAGGTGAATAATGGTTATTTTGTAATATGATCCGCACTGGCATGTTAATTATCGGTTGCCATTTGTGAAGTCGTTATGCACAGACATAATGCACAAAAATTGGCATCAAGTAACTTTTTAATTTCTGATACACAACTTTCTGAGTTCAGTTCATCCTTAATTCTATTGAGTGTAGTTTAGTTTCTATTGGACTTTTTCAATTCCACTTTTTAGTTATAAATCCTAAGTACTACCATGGATGTTTTGTTATATATGTTGTTTATGATATACAAATTTATGTTAATACATGTAATATAAAGCATTTGCTTATGAAGCTCGCTAATTAGTTCTAGTTTTAGTTGTATTATGTCTTTATTAATATTTATTAATTTTCAGAATAAATATTTACAGCTTTTAACTTACATATTTAGTAACTGTATAATAATATATCTGTATTTAAAGTCCGCTCCAAGCTTTAGCCTCAGTTTTACTATTCCCTTAAACTTGAAAATGAATAGCTGGTTGTTTACTAGTGACAACCTTTGCATTCAGATTTATTTTGTTGTTAGTTTATGGATTGCTTATTCTTTCCTATTCCTTTATTTAATTAGATGCAAACTATGATTTTAATCTTTCCTAAATATGGATAAACTTTTTAATCTTATATTTCATTTTAATATTTAGGAAAGACTCATGGTACAGTAATTATTTTCATTGTATTCAGTATATTATATCTAGCCTTGAAGTACATTGCTTTTGAATTTTGGTGTCTTGTTTGACTATGCCGTTTAATCTCACATTCAATAGCAGCAGGTTTTGGGGTATATTTAAGAAAGCACGATAGTGCTTTTACTGGGTAATTAAGGTGCCTCTGTGTCCTCCGCAAATTTATTAAGGGTGCATCGCAGCAGATATCATGGATATCTGCTGCTTTGCACTCCTCTTTGTTTTTGGGAGCAGTCACCATTCAACAGTATGGTGACTGCTCCCAGCTGCAATCTAACAAGTTCCGAAAAAACATTTTTTTCGGAAACTTGTCTTGATAATGTACGCCAGCTGAAGCTGGCGTACATTATCAGAAATGAAAGAACCCAATGCTGTCAGCTCTGCTCCGAAGAGCAGAGCTGGACAGTGCATGTGTGGAGGGATCACATGATCCCTCCCTGTCACTCACCGCTCGCAGAATTGCAGACAGACCGGGATCTTTGTGGAACTGCACATGCGCAATGGAAAGAAGAAGAGGAACGAAGATGACGTGAAGGAGATCCTAGAGACAGCGCGTCCCGAAGAGGGGGGTAAGTATGATTTTTTTTATCACAGAAACAGCAGTTTTCGGAACTGCTGTTTCTGTGTTCCATTTTTAATAAATTTGAGAAATAGATCAATCCTTATCCATGCGATAAGTACTGATAACTATTTCTCATTTCTGCCGATCAATAATAAATGTGTCCCTTTGTCTCTTAGTAATGCTTGATGGAATTTGTGTTTATTAATTCACTGCTTTTATTTCTGATTAGTGCTATCAAATTTAATTACTATCACCCATTTATATGCCTATTATACAATTTAATATGTTTTGTATAAAACTTTAATCAAAATCTGTCTGCATAAACACCACCCCTTATTTAGACACTTGCTTTCTCCATTTTTTGTATTTTGGACTACATGGGAATGGTAGAACTGATCAGTGGATTTTACTATTAACTACTATTACATGTGATTCCTTTTCTGGTCTTATTAGCAACATAAGTGGAACTGTTGCATTCCCTGAACACATTTCCCAATTGCTATCCATAAGGATATTGTAGGCTGTTTATTTGCTATATGACACTGTGGAAGTTAAGACTATATAATATTCCTGACAAAAAATCATCAACTGATATGCAAACACTATTAGTTATTATTGCTTTTTATTACATTCTTCATATCATGTATATGTTAGTAAAATGTATCTGTCATTGAAATTTGTTTTTATTTTTATATATATTGGCTCAAACATTTATTGATTTTTTAACTTTCAGTCTCAGCTAAGGGTCAGCGCCACTAAAACACTTTTTTCTAGATGTTTTTGAGGCTTCATTGTGCCTCATACATCTAGCTGCGACCCTACATCTAAAAATACTGTGTCTGTTATAAATATATAACCTTGTAACACTGGTTTGTCTATTTTTCAGTATTTTAGGAGAAAAACAGAAAAGTTGAAAAGAACTGTAACAGGGAGGTGCAAATAAGCTCATATTTCCAAATAAAAAAAATAAATATTATTCCTCTGATCCCAATACTGGTTCCTATTTTACAGAGTTGGAGCAGTTTTAAGTAACAAAAAATATAAAATAAGGCAGATTGTGTGCTCTAAATATCCAAGCAGTCCCAAATGCTAGACAACCTGGGCAGGTTTCCATTATAATGATATAATAATAATTTGTGGATCTATTTGTGTGTAAATATCAGCATTGGGAAGTCAAGTCTTTTATTTGATTATAATTAAATTGATAATTGGGTTTGTGTTTTTTTTATTTGTAAAATGGGCAGAGATTTTTAAGGATCCCTGTCTAGTTTACTGGGTCCACTGGGGTAACAAAAATTGCAATGCAAGGAGATATTCAGTATGGAGCTGGTAGCCTGTGCTGCTTTTTTCACCAGCCCATTCAGGCACCGGTCCTTTGTTGACTAGCTGTTTGACACTATTACTGGGTGATCTATTGATTTTGATTTCCATATTATAGTGGAAACCATCTCAAGCTCTCTAAATCTGGGACTGGTTGAGGATTGGGGGAGCATGATGCCTTTAATCATATATATTTAAAAAGCTAGTCATGGGTGTCATTTTATTCACTGAATTTGCATCAAATCTAGATTCATTGACAAATTAAATAATTAACTTGCTGCCTGCGAATCTCTGAAATTCACTTAAATTTCTGAAGTGGCAAAAGCAATTTTTGCATCTCTTCTAGTCAGGAAAATCTTTCTCTGTGGAGCCCCAGGTAGCTATAGCATTGAGGAAGGTGGTCTTTCGGGAGTTTTGGGAACAGAAGCCAAGTCTTCCTCATTGGGAATGTGTGGGGACATCGGTGACACAACACTGATATTGGGAAAGTGGTTCTCTTACCTTGTTCGTCTTGCTCTCCTATCATTCCAGTCCATGCTCTCTCTCACGAAAGATGTTAGATCAGAATTCTTCATGTCTTCATCAGAATTATCTTCATGTCATACAACTCCCGAATTAAAGCATCAATTTTTGGTTCATATCCACAATATCCGTTCAGCTTGTCCTTTGTATTGTTTGATTGTGAAAAAGGAGTCATAGAATTAATTGGAACAAATATCTGATTAAGTGAGTGTCACAATGCACTACATCTGTCTGCATGTCCATACAGTGGCAGAACTACCATTGGTGGGGCAGGTGCCATGCACTGAGGCCCATGGAGATGATGTGGCCCGCTGCATTGCAGATGCAGAGGGTTGGGTCCCCCAGTTCCCTCCTCCTGGCCTCCCTGCCCCGGGGCCTACAGCTGGCTAGCTCCGCCTCTCTGTCCATAGCTAGCAAAATCACTAAACAACTGGCATAACTATTACGGCCATGCAAAGGAAATGACTAAATATAGTATTATAAAACGAGCAGAATTGTGACTGGACAATTTCTATTGTCCATTTTTATCAGTTATATACTTTTTCTTTGGATCTCTATCACATGCACTTTTTAATATTTTGCTAGTAGAAGTTTTTAATGAATAACATAATGAAAGTTGTATTTAACAGTACTCAATAAAGATAAGTTATTCTCTATATTTCACTATCCATTTGAGTGCCCCATAAGATCATTATTATTTTTTCCTTTTTGTGTTTTTGCACTAAATATAGGAAGCACCACTTAAAAAATGTGGGCAAATGGTCTTTCAAAGCTACATGGTATATTAACTTTACTACAACAATTGTTGTTCATTGTTTGAAGTAACACTGTGCACTGTAAATTTAAATTTCTTATTTTTAGAATTATAACTCTTATCATAGGTAGGCAAGAGAAATGCTGACCAAAGAAAATTATGACATCACTGCCATACAAATCCCAACTTTTTAAATGCAATGTTTAGATATTTGGTCGGCACTATATATCCTTGCATACGGTAGTAGTGTGGTCTATATATTGCACTGTAAGGTGCCCTCTGTGTACATTTTCCTATGAAGCACGATGAAAAAGTGTATGTTGGTGATTTGAAAAATGCTCCAGAGACTGGGATAAAAATACGGACAAGGAAGATATGCCTGTCATTATCAATATTATTATTATTATTATTATTATTATTCTTATGTTACTGTCTGGGGGATAATGATGCATCTTGGAGTTTTCTTATCCTCTGGTTGTTAACATTTGCAGTAACTGTCATTGAGAACTGTAACACGGTATTTACGCATCACTATGGAAATACAATATGTGTAATCAATTTTACTGCTTCAGTTTTTAAGTTTCAGTTGAAGCTTCTGTTATGTTTATTCTAATTGATACAGTGCACTAAAAACTACATAGGGGGGGGGGGGCAAATTAGCCGTCTTCCCTATTTTCTTAGCATCACAGTATTATTAGTGATTTGGTTTTCAAGTGCAAATTTATGAGTCTGCTCTGTTTGCTCATTTTGCAACAATGAGATGAAAACTGCACAGGGAAAGGGAAATGTTTAATTGTGTTCGCTGTTGTCATATACCTATAGTATCAGTAAATTCTTTAGTTTAGATGTTTCAGTGAAAGCTTCTGTTCTGTTTCATTCTCTGTCTGCACTGCAGTACAAGCTGCACAGAGCAGGGTAATGTTAAACAGTGTTTCCTATTTTCGTAACCTTACATTTTTGCATAGTGATTTGGTTTTCAACTTTAAATAGATGTTTCTTTTTAAAAAGATAGACTGTTAACTGAGTTCACAATTGTCATAGTCCTACAGTATTGTGTAGTGCTTTAGTGTTTACGGTTAAATGGACCCTTCTTTTCTGTACTATGAAATACACGGGAGGGGAACATATATAATTGTATTCCCTAGTCTCTTAATTATTAGATACTGATTTGAGTTCCATGGGGAACGTGTCTGGCCCTATTATTGCAGCTGGACCAGCTCCTGTATAAAATGATGGTAGAGCAGTGGTGTTCCAGCCACAGAATCGCATGTCACCACTACTTTGTAGACTGGGATGGTCTTGCCTAACTCTCTAGTAGGTGTTATTTATTTGCCATATTTGTAACACATTGGAATCAATCCCCAAATAGATCTCACATCTCTACTGTATACTCTACTTTATAAACAGCATAAGATAAAACACAGTGATGTATTAGACATCAATAATTGACATGGGTGTAAAAACAAATAGCCAAACATCATAATTTACAGTATGTGGAAAACAACCACATAGGTAGAGTACAATCATTCATGCCGAGAACAATAAATTATATAATTAAGAAACCTTAGGCAGCTGTCTAGGCCAGCAAGTTTTGGGGGCAATAAAATGAAGTGAACTATTTAAAAGAGGCCTGGGGCTAGATTTACTAAGCTGCGGGTTTGAAAAAGTGGGGATGTTGCCTATTGCAACCAATCAGATTCTAGCTGTCATTTTGTAGAATGTACTAAATAAATGAAAGCTAGAATCTGATTGGTTGCTATAGGCAACATCCCCACTTTTAGCCACAACATCTAGCCACAAGTATCCAAATGTATAAATTATTGGTATTTCCCTTATTGCCGCAGTAGGTCTAAAAATTACAATATTTGTTTTTTTGAAGTGCACCAACTCATGTATGAGTTTGATTATTTGAGTATGATATGTTTTTTATTGTATGCATAAAAGAAGAGAAGGATACCACTTCAAGCAGGGCTGTAAACATCGCTACAGAAAATGATCCACTCAGACGGCAATGTCATTTCGATGCTTCAGATCCCTCTGTCTTTTGATGCACATAGATCATTACCGCATTTGACCAGAAGAGGGTATGGAATTATGTTGCTGTTTACGGCAAATGGTTGTGCCCAAGGGGAGGGGCCCCATCAACATAGTTGTCAGGGGAAGTGTTTGGATTTAAAAAAAAATTTTTTTTGAAATGCAGTTAAAGGGACTCATGAAAAATGGGTAATTCACTGGAAATGAGGATTCATTGTATTTCCCTTGAATGGTTAACACACAATCTATTTTCTCTAAATATTTCACATCCAATCTAATTGCACTGATGACACCTTGTAAACAGTGGCTCATGACGCAAGATGAGTTATAGAAAACTTTTTAAATTTGCTACAAACATAGGCAGTACAGTAAGTGCACTAATCAGATATTCTAGGAGTTCCTTTTGAAATTTCTTATCTGCAAGATAACTTACATTTCTCATCCGCTGACATGAAAGTTTTCTCACCTTTTACCCACCTGTTAAACATGTCCAATTTTATAACCTGCTCTTGATTTGTCTCACCAGATTGTCTCCTCTGGGAGCCATACGTAGCTTTCAGGGCATCAGAGGTTGGTATAACTATTTCTCAAGTTCACTTTCTAATTTGGTGGTCACAGTAATAGTTGTTATATATCTTGGTACAGGCCTCTCGGGCTTTATCATACAATGATCTATGGTACCCCTAAATCTCTTTCACCAATTATAAGTTTTACAATTTTTCCAAAGATTATATCAATTTGCAGCTGCAGATGATTCTACTGTAAAATGAAACTCTTGCTATAGGAATGTGATTAACATTTAGGAAAGATGATTAAAAGTTTGCAAACTGATGCTCATTAAATCAAATTAAATAATGTTTTGTGTGGTGATGAACAGTGGCTTTTTTAGGAAAGTATTTTATGTAGTATAAAATATCATATATAAAATACAAATGTTCTATAAGATGTCATTTGTAATTATATTACCTTTGACATTTTCAAATAAGTATCAGAATTAAAATTGTGAATATTTACCAAATTTAAAGTGTTGTTGATATAATACCATTTTAATGCCTTCTTTTGCCTTGAGTCTCTAAAATAGTCATCTTCATTAGTACAGATGGATTCCTGTTCAAAAATTAAACTGAAAGAAAAACTTACTAAATGCTTTCCATCAAAATACTTTAATTAATCACTGCATTAATCATTGTTTTTCACTTGTATTTTTATTTTTTCAAGATCTCTATTTGTAGTCCTTAACTGAACAATATAATTAGCCTTTTCTGCAGTTAAAATATCATGCATAAGGAAAAACAAATAAAATGTCTTTTCTCATAATTTATGTAAAGTATGGGCAAAACAAAGATTGTTACATTTATTATATATGTTAAAAGCCTGGACTTTCTTGACAAAATTGATACCATGAACTGGAATCATCAAGGAACGTAAATGTCGAATTGTGCCGTATTTTGCGCAACATTACGCTGCACATACCCAGAACTAAACCATACGCCAGTGAATGCGGCAATGTCTAACTATTTTTCAAGCGCAAAAGACCCTTATGCCAGCCTATGATTTCATGGGTGGAGCGGGGAAGGGGTGTATGCACTTAGTCAATGCACAGTAAAGGCGTTCCCGTCAGATACGTGCGATTCAAGTTCTAGCACATGCAGATGTATGTTGTTTATCAGACGTAGGGTTTGCTCCTGCTCAAGCTGTAATAGGGTAAAATAGGTTGTTAAAAAGGGGATGCGTGACCCCGCCCCCTATGTGGGCACAACCAATTTACGCTATTATAGTGTGGGGAGAAGCCGAGATGATGTGTGAATCGCGACGCTAAGCTCCGGGACGGAGCTAAGTGTCGTGATTCACGCGTCATCTCGGCTTCGCTCCCCACTATAATAGGGTAAATTGGTTGTGCCCACCATTGGTTGGGGACCACCATTTAACTAACAAACTGGTCTGAAACCAGGAGGTTCCTCTGCTCTCTCAGGAGTCTGAGAGGACTCCCAGAAATTCGGGAATCACCCAGACATTCCCGGCAGACTAGGCAACTATGCTCTAAACAGGAACGCGGCATAATAATATGTAATCTCCATCTTCTGAGATTAAATGAATATTAATAATAATAATAATAATAATAATAATAATAATAATAATAGAATACCTGCATGACAGCACCAAGCCCACAGTAGCAACATCTCAGTGCATCCAAAATCTCCAATTAGAAGGAGCAAAATGTTGCAACTTTATAGTAGGGATGTGCACCGGCGACTTTTGAGGTCTCGTGTTTTGTGTTTTCGATCCGGATTTTCTCGATGTTTTGGGTTCGGATTTGTTTCGCAAAACACCTCCCGAAAGATTTTGGTTCGGATTTAAGGTTTTGGATTCGGATTTTTTTTGAAAAAAGCATAAAAAGTTAAAAAATCAAGTTTTTGGGCTTATTTTCACTCCTACGCTATTATTGACCTCAATAACATTCAATAACAAGCATTTCCACTAATTTACCTTGTATTCTGAACACCTCACAATATAGATATTAGTCCAAAACGTTGCAACGAGGTATCTTTCTGGACTGCGTAGTGGAGTGGTCCCCACAATATAATAAGAAAACCATCAACTGGTCTTAATCGCACCAAAACATGTACCTGGACTGCGTAGAGGAGTGGGTCACTACAATATAAATTAAAAACCCTGAACTTGTATGATTCGCACCAATAATGTACCTGGACTGCGTAGAGGAGTGGGTCACCACAATATATATAATAAGAAAACCATCAACTGGTATGAATCGCACCGAATAATGTACCTGGACTGCGTAGAGGAGTGGGTCACCACAATATAAATTAAAAACCCTGAACTTGTATGATTCGCACCAATAATGTACCTGGACTGCGTAGAGGAGTGGGTCACCACAATATATATAATAAGAAAACCATCAACTGGTATGAATCGCACCGAATAATGTACCTGGACTGCGTAGAGGAGTGGGTCACCACAATATAAATTAAAAACCCTGAACTTGTATGATTCGCACCAATAATGTACCTGGACTGCGTAGAGGAGTGGGTCACCACAATATATATAATAAGAAAACCATCAACTGGTATGAATCGCACCGAATAATGTACCTGGACTGCGTAGAGGAGTGGGTCACCACAATATATATAATAAGAAAACCATCAACTGGTATGAATCGCACCGAATAATGTACCTGGACTGCGTAGAGGAGTGGGTCACCACAATATAAATTAAAAACCCTGAACTTGTATGATTCGCACCAATAATGTACCTGGACTGCGTAGAGGAGTGGGTCACCACAATATAAATTAAAAACCCTGAACTTGTATGATTCGCACCAATAATGTACCTGGACTGCGTAGAGGAGTGGGTCACCACAATATATATAATAAGAAAACCATCAACTGGTATGAATTGCACCGAATAATGTACCTGGACTGCGTAGAGGAGTGGGTCACCACAATATTATTAAAAAACCCTACACGGGTCTGAATTCCACCCAAAAAGTTTATGGACTGCGTAGTGTAGTGTTCCCCACAATATTATTTAAAAATTTTGCAGCAACAGTCAACGTTGTTTAATATCTGATACACCTCTATCTGGACTGCATAGTGGAGTGGCCCTGGTACCCAATTTGGTATCGGGGCCACAAGACCTCCTCCAACCATGGTACAGACCATTCGTCATTGAGATCCCATCAAGTATGTTAAAGACAGACAGGGTTGAAGTGTTATTGGTTGACTTTGTAAACCAAAAAACTGTCCCTGTTGCACATAGTCATGCAATGAAGACTGACTTTTTCATTTAAAGGCACCATCTTTCAAGTGTAGTGTTTGTAAGTCATATTATACTTTTGGTAAAATTTGTTTATTTTGTTCCTCTTTATGGTAACTACTAATATAATTAAAGTATTAAATAGAAGTGGCAGTTCCTCTTTATGGGAATTAGTAATAGAATTAAAGTATTAAATAGAATTAAAGTATTAAATAGAGTGGTATAGAGTGGTAGTGTGGTATAGAGTGGTCCCCACAATATAATAATAAAACCCTCAACTGGTCTGAATTCCACCAAACAAGTATCTGAACTGCGTAGTGGGGTGGCCCCGGTACCCAATTTGATACCGGGGCCACAATACCTCCTCCAAGTTCCAAGTGTAGTGTTTATAACATCTTAACACTACACTAATTCTAGCACGTCAAAACCTCTTGTTTTAAATAATGACAGGGCATTTAACTTTTGATTTAATTTATTGAATTTGTTGGCATTTTCTTTTACTTTTTGAACATGGCAAACGACTGTTGAATGGTCACATAATGCCCAAAAAATAGTTGCAAGATGGAATTGTCCTTGGGACCTCCCACCCACCCTTATGGTGTTGAAATAGGACATGCACACTTTAACAAACCAATCATTTCAGCGACAGGGCCTACCAAACAACTGTGGCTGAAATGATTGGTTTGTTTGGGCCCCCAAACCAATAAAACAATTCATCTCTCCCTGTACAACTACAAACTAAACAGGCTCTACTGAGGAAAGATGTCGTCCTCATCCTCAACCTCTGATTCCTCTCCCCCTACAGTGTGTACTTCCTCCTCCTCACACATTATCAATTCGTCCCCGCTGGACTCCACAACCACAGGTCCCTCTGTACTGTCTGGAGGGCAGTGCTGTACTTCATTGAGGAATTGATTATTCATTTTTATAAACATCATTTTTTCAATGTTGTGAGGAAGCAACCTCCTTCGCCGCTCACTGACCAGGTTCCCCGCTGCACTAAAAACTCTTTCCAAATACACACTGGAGGAGGGGACAACTCAGTTAAAAAATAGAGCCAGTTTGTACAGGGGCTTCCAAACTGCCTTTTGGAGTTCTACCACGTCACTACCTCTAGTTAATTTAGATTGCAAGGCTTGTAAATATAAATACTTTGAAGATAAAAAAAGCAGGCTGCACAGACTGTGGAGCTAGAAAGTGAAATTAAATGGACCACGTTACTTTGGTGGCTATCTATGCCCCCCCCCCCCCCACCCTACACTTGTAGTTGAATATAAATAAAGCAGCCTGCATAGACTGTAGAACTAGAAATTCAAATATACAAAGAAATGGACAAAGGCAGTTTGGTATCTGTCTGCATCAGATCCCCTCTCCCCTCTAGGAGTAAAACAGAAAACTTTTCAGCCGTTATATAATATAGAATATAAATAGAAATTGAGAAAGGCAATTTGGTATCTGTCTGCATCATAATCATCAACATCCTCCTCAGCGCCAGCTACATCAATATCCTCCTCCCGGTGTACAACATTCACACCTTTATTAGCCAAATCTGTAACTGGACTGTGGGTGATCCTTCCAGCATATGCAGAGGGCGTGCTGCAAATGCTGGATGGAGTCACCTCTTCCCGTACAGTGATGGGAAGGTCAGGGTTCACAACCAACAACACCCTTGGACTCGCCTTGGGGATTTGTGATGTCATCTGTTTAGAAGGCAGAGTTCTTTGCTGTTTTGTTGTTGTTGCTGACAGCATAACTCTCTTAAATTTTTTGTAGAGGGGGGGAGGAGGGCTTAGATCCTTGGGTGAAGCTGGACCACTAGTCATGAACACGGGCCAGGGCCTAAGCCATTCCTTGCCACTACGTGTCGTAAATGGCATATTGCCAACTTTACGTTTCTCCTCAGATGATTTTAAGTTTCTCTTTTTGCTATTTTTTGAGAACTTGGGCTTTTTGGATTTTACATGCCCTGTACTAGGAGATTGGGCATCGGGCTTGCCAGATGACGTTGATGGCATTTCATCGTCTATGTCATGACTAGTGGCAGCAGCTTCAGCATTAGGAGGAAGTGGGTCTTGATCTTTCCCTACTTTATCCTCCAAATTTTGGTTTTCCATTATATGTAGCACAAGAGAGCGTACCCCTAAGCCACACACACTCGGCAAAGCCTTTAAAAATTATATGCGGCACAGGAGAGTAGCACTGGACTTATACTGCTAAATCAGTGAACTTTGTAATAGCAGTACCACTGGACTTATACTGCTGAATCAGTGAACTTTGTAATAGCAGTACCACTGGACTTATACACTGCTGAATCAGTGAACTTTGTAATAGCAGTACCACTGGACTTATACTGCTGAATCAGTGAACTTTGTAATAGCAGTACCACTGGACTTATACACTGCTGAATCAGTGAACTTTGTAATAGCAGTACCACTGGACTTATACACTGCTGAATCAGTGAACTTTGTAATAGCAGTACCACTGGACTTATACTGCTGAATCAGTGAACTTTGTAATAGCAGTACCACTGGACTTATACACTGCTGAATCAGTGAACTTTGTAAATGCAGTACCACTGGACTTATACACTGCTGAATCAGTGAACTTTGTAATAGCAGTACCATTGGACTTATACACTGCTGAATCAGTGAACTTTGTAATAGCAGTACCACTGGACTTTTACTGCTGAATCAGTGAACTTGGTAATATTGCAGTACCAATGGGCTTATATACTGCTGGATTGGTTTTGCAAATTTGGTTATAATTTTTTTTTTTTTTATAACTTTTTTTTTATTTTTTAAAAACTTGGGAATAATGGGGAAATAACTATGCCCTTAGAAGCACAGAGCACAGGACACAGCACCACTGGACTGAACAGGACACAGCACAGGACCCAGCAGCACTACTGAACTCAGCAGGACAGAGCACAGGACACAGCACCACTGGACTGATACTGCAGAATGTGTGAACTTGGTAATATTGCAGTACCAATGGGCTTATACTGCAGGATTGGTTGTGCAAATTTTGTTGTAATTAAAAAAAAATGTAATTAGTTTTTTGTATTTTTTTTAAATAACTTTTTTTTATTTTTTTAAACACTTGGGAATATTGGGGAAATAACTATGCCCTTAGAAGCACAGAGCACAGGACACAGCACCACTGGACTGAACAGGACACAGCACAGGACCCAGCAGCACCACTGACCTCAGAAGGACAGAGCACAGCACACAGCACCACTGGACTGAGCACAGCACAGCACAGCACAGCACAGAACTTAACTGAACAGCACAGAACTTAAATGAACAGCACGAGATATAGCAGGACAGAGGACCACCTAACACACCCTCCCTCTACCCTGATCAATGCCCGAGTGAAGATGGCGGCGACTAGCGGGGAATTTATAGGATCCGAGTATCGCGAGATCCGACAACGGGATTATGAGTCAGAGCCTCAGTTTCAGATTTGAATTTGGCGCCAATACCCGGATCTGTCTCGGATCCGACTCGGATCGGCAACGTTCGGGTGGGCTCGGATTTCATAAATCCGAGTGCGCTCATCTCTACTTTATAGATAACAGAGTCTTGACAAACTATGCCATGCATGTACTCATATAGATGGACTAGCCATAGCCAAAAATAGGTGCATGATATCACAAAATGGAATTTGTACTATGACCCTGCAGTTTAGTAAATTCATATCTGTGCTTTATCATCCTTCTGTATAAGCCAGTGACAGGTACAAAGTCCTCCTTAAATTGTATATGAAACATCTTACATCCTAAAAGTCTTCTAAGAAAAACATTTACAAATATATCTTAATAAAAGAAAAATACCTTTGGTGCTAGGGAATATTTTTACTCCATTCTGAAAAAATTTGGCACTATTTTCATCATATTTTGACATAAATCCAGCATCACACACAAATAATACATTGTTTTTTTTCCACAGAAGGCTTTACACTTTCTGTAACTACCAGTAAATAGCACTTGTTTCTTTATAACCAAGACTAGAATGTACAGTAGTTTCCTGAAAGTGGTGCTACTGTGACTTTTTGTATGATTTTTTTTTTAAATGAAATATGAAATGAGTGCATTGGCACATTGAAAAGGTTGCAGAGTCACACAAAAAAGTGGTTGAAGATAAAAAGAGCGTCAGTTAGATAAAGTCATGTTTCAAATGACGAAACTCATCAACTAGACAAAGACATGTTTAAAAAGATGAAACGCAACAAGTGCATTAGATTTTGTTTCCTCTGACCGGGTCTAATCAAGCAGAGGTCCGCAACTTGTTCTCATACCCATTTGTTGCTGCACTTAAAAGGAGGAACTTTTACACCATCTACAAGTTAACCTGTGGACTAATATGAAGAGGTTCTGATTGGGAGCTGCATTCAGGCTCTGCGGATCACAAGAATTGGAGATGGCTCCCTAACAGCTACGGCTCCTAGTCGGTTGAACTATCCCTACTCAAACCTGACAGGGATATTGAATTTCACACACTTAACAGAGTCCCGTAAGAGCAGCGTTTAAGAGCATGGGAATTGAAGCAAAGTATTGATAGAAATCAACTATATACATTTAGGACCTCATTTAGAGTCAGACACAAAGTCCGTTTAAGAAGTGTAGGAGTGGGAGTGTGCCGCAGCTTCGTAGGGTATTACAAGTGGCAAGCAACCCCAGTTGCGTCCCACTCTTACAACCCTATCGCAATTCCTGCAGCTAGCTAACCCTTGCGCCACCTAATTCCAGCCGCACAGCTTTAGCCCTGTTTTGACGTGTGTTGCGTCTGCGCCTCACTGCGACTAGGATTTATTTACATGGTCACAATTCCGCGTTCCTCCCATTCTCTCGTAGTGAGCCGCAAGCTGTCACAAGTGTTACTTGCCTCCAAGATGCAGGCGGATTTGAGGCTTTCTGCACATGCGTGGTAGTGTTTTTTGCTTAGATGCGCCTAAAACGGACTTTGCATCAGACTCTAAATGAGGTCCTTAATCTACAAGTGAACTGGCCATTCACTCTGTTTATGTTTATGATGTTTATTAGAGTTTGCGGTTTGAAGTACTGCTAATATCCTGTTCTGCCTGCTTGGTATAAAGCAGTGTTGGCTAACCTGTGAGACTCCAGGTGTTGTGAAACTACAAGTCCCAGCATGCTTTGCCAATATATAGCAGCTTATTGCTGGAAAGGTATACTGGGACTTGTAGTTTCACAACACCTGGAGTGTCACAGGTTAGCCAACACTGGTATAGAGAGGCCCATAGTTCTTTTGATATTGATGAATGTGTTTAGTTGGTATTAAAATCTTTGAATAATAGATCTCCCAGCGCAAAGAGAAAAGGATAGAGTATAATGTGAAAGAAAAATTCCACTAAAACAGGGAATAAATGCAAGGTGTTTATGTATGAGGTGTATAAAATGGTACAAATAAACATAAATACATCATGCCATATAAATGCAAACTTAAACAGTAATACCTCAGAATGGTCACTAATGCCTATCGAGGCATATATCAAGTGGTACATTGAGGGAATAAAATAAAAATAAGTTTAAAAACACATAGCGAAGTAAATATTAAGCCCAAACTTTGGGCTAAATACACCTCATACATAAACACCTTGCATTTATTCCCTGTTTTAGTGGAATTTTTCTTTCACATTATACTCTATCCTTTTCTCTTTGCGCTGGGAGATCTCTTTTTATTTATTCCAACTAGTGGTGTGGGACTCTCCCCTCTTCTATCTCCCCGGTGTTAGGAACCCCTCCAGCCGGCACAACACAGCCCGGAGTCTACTCTGCCAGTCAGGTGTTCACTGGAGCCCCTGATGGTGGGGACAGACTGGGCTGCAGACTGACAGAGGGTCGTGAAGTGTGCACCGACTGGGGAGAACCCAGGCAAGGGAGTGGAATCCAAGCTGAGGTCAGGGGTCACGAGCAGACAGGGAGGTCGGTATTCAAGCCAGAGGTCAGGGTCACGAGATTCACAAGCAAAGTCCAAATCCAAGCCAAGGGTCATACACGGGTAACAGTCCAACAGGTTTTCACCAATTTCAGGCAGAAGCAGGAACAGGAGCAGATTAAGCAGACAGGAACTGGACGCTATAACCGGCAGGGAGGCTAAGCCCTCCCTGCCTAATATACAGAGTTTGGCAAATCAGGGCTTAGCCCTGAAATACATCCCAGGTGCGCTACCCAGCTAAATTAGCCCGCAGGCTACACTAGCGCATGCGCCCGGCTGCCTCACTTGCCGGGGCGCATCGTTTGTTATACACGGCGTCCGGCCGTTGCCTTGGCAATGGTCGGGCCCGAGAAACCGGAAGTGACACCCCATTCGTCATGGAGACGGCCGGGACGTTCACAGACCCCGGAAGTGAGTCGCGACGGTGCCCGAGGCCGCCGCGGCTCCTGACACCCGGCAGCCTATTTTCTCATTAACCGGGAAGCGCAGACTCCCCATTATTTACATATATTAAAATCTTTTTATTTTTTATTATTTCTATTTGGAATTTGAGAATTTTATACATTTATATTTGTTTTATTAAAATTTTGATACTAAAATTCACTCCGCACTATTTAGGCTCATCAATTATAGTAGATTAATCTGTCTTTTTAGTCTGACGGCGCTTCGCTTTCTATTTTTATGTTAAATTTCTACTTCGACCACTGGGATATCATAAGGATTTAGAAAACTTACTGCATGTAATTCTTTTCTTACAATATCTTAGAATGCACAATAGTTCCCAGGAGGTGGCGCAATAGAGGAGTATTTTTTTTTACTTAATTTTTCATTTATTTGTTAAATTAAAGAAAGAGGAATTGACTTACCTTTCTGAATAGCTGCTGGTCTCCCAACAAGAGTGGTATCCCATTTGTTTCAGTTTACCTAATGTAAATGGGTGCCAGGAGTACCAATATGCACCTAATACTTTTATTTATATAAATATGTGTGTCTTTGTCTGGTCATTCACAAGAAATAAATAAAAGGGGCTTCCTTATTTGAAAGAGGAGATTTCCCAGTATAAAGTGACACTGCAGAAGGTAGACAGAGGAGTCTGCCACCCACAGTAATCAAGCTATGTATATCAGGTAAGTATAGTAGAGATGGTTGGGTTTTAGTATAATGTGTGTGGGAGGGGGTTTAATATAATATACTGGGGAAGGATATTAGGATATTAATTTAATGGGTAGGCGGTGTTAAGGTTATGAAATGTAATCAAGGGTCTGGTAAGGGCTATTGATGTAGTGTGAGGGCTATTTATTCAGCAGATACTATTAATTGAATATGTGGTCTCTTTTTTATTAAATCTGGGATCTATTATTATATTGTAAGGGTTAATAATGAAATGTGACGTTTCTGTATTAAATGTAAAGACTCATAATTTAATTACTGGGCTAGTTGGGGGAAGGTGGCCTATTTTTTAAATATAGGTGTATTTAATGTTGGGGATGGTTGGAGTGTACACTTGTTTTCTCTCTTCCAGAAGGTCTATAATTCTGTTTTTTGTAGCCCCGACCTCTGCTTGAATACTGGATTTGCCTGCTTGCTGCCAGCCCTGACCCTTTGGCCTGATCCCTGCCCACCCGCTTCAGCCTTGGCTTCTGCCTCCTGTTCCAGCTGCGCTACGGCGTCCACAGATGAACCTTTACTACGCCAAGCTTAAGACCTAGGGGTACCCAAGTACCTGCGAGCACATTAAGCTGTTAGAGAAAGGCAGCGGCTAAAGGTGAAGACTTCGATACTATCTGTTATAAAGGTTCATCTTGGTAGCCGTTATTCTTAACAACCATCTGCATTTTCTCTCAATCAGTGTGCACTCTCTCTCTCGCTCTCTGTATATATATATTTCCATATATGCATATTCTCTATGCACAACGCAAAACAGTATTTTACCTTTCTTCATATAACATTGAACTAGGCATGCTATGTTTTTTTAATGTTTCGACTGCCCTAAATAGTTATTTAAAAACTATCTATAACCTGCCATACCACAAACCTTATACTGGTCACATCAACACATTTAGGTGTTGTCACGAACAAGCTTCCAAGCTGCCGTGTTTGCTGTATGAGGTCACACACGATTTTAGCCCGCAGCCCCTCTCACCTATCACACAGGTTCTAGACCTACGGAATCGCCCCCAAACACAGCGCTCTCACACCCCCTAGACACTTCAAGGTTCAGCCACCACCTATTGGGTATGGGCAATAGGACCCCAATATACTGTCCCACACTGGCACACTGGCTTCTAGTTATCCACAAACTAACAAGACCCACACCATCACACACAGGGTTAACTCTTCACACCTCCAGACTGTTACACAAATGTACATACAAGAACACACAGCTTGTTAATCAAATCAACAAATCATATCAACAAATCACACACTGGCATTCCTAGGGTTAACCTGGCCGAGCAACCTCTCTTCTAAAAGGCTAATGGATTCTTTATAGTATCAAGGACGCAACTTATTAAATTATAGATTTCATATACAAAACCTACAGGGCATTCAGATAACAAAAATAATGAATAACAATTAATAAATTTGACATAACAAGCAAAAACAGTTTAAAATAAAAAGGATTACATTCAGATTTGCACTTACATGAATTGCATTCTGGCCAAGGGGATTTGGCTAAGAAGATGGACAGCTTATCAATGTAACTTGATTTCCCCAAAAGTCTGACCCCTCAGTACGGAGTGGCATCCAGATTTCCCAAAATGTGAACGATGTAGACATTTTCCTTTGAAACCCATATTTCCATATATCTTTATCGGCAGTCTTCAAACGCTATCTTTGTCTACAAGGATCTCACCTAGGTATATGGTTCTCCAATTTACACCCAGGGGTTAGTTTGTGTTTACACTACCTATTGAAAGGAAGTCAATTAGCTAGGGAAATACATGATCAACTACAATGGATGTCTGTGATCTGCATATCTTAAGCTGGTCTCTGCACAAAGGGTTTGCCTAACTCAATTACCTCCTCCTGGGCTCATTTAGTCACACATTTATATGAGTTGAAAATCAGGTTAATTTAAGTATTCATGCAAAGATTTATTTTGGGTCCTGACATCCAATATTCTATTTCAGCATATCAGATTTATGCTCTCATCCTGACAGGTGTGCTAAGGGTTCTTATTCTTTAACAGTCAGGACTTATACCTTGCTTCACCGTGCTCTTCCAATCTGCCTCTGCCAGCAACTCTTACCCTGCTGCGGTTTCTGTTGCAGGAGGGGTCAGATGATGTGGCAGGTCTGTGCAGAATCCTGATAATATCGTTAGTAGGAGTCTCCAGCGTTCTGCACAGAGTTTCTTCCAACATGCAGCAGCAGAGGCAGAAGCTGCTGCTAAGACCAGAACCCTCCGACACATGAGGACATACTTGCTCACTTATTGGACATCCCTTGTGGATTTGTGTCCACAGCCCAGTGATCTTCTGCGCAGTGATGTGATTCACATTAGGCGCCACCCACCGCAGCCCAGTGATATTATCCTGCATCATAAAGAACCTCATAGTGGGTCTGAGACATTAAGGAGAGCATGGCAAAAAAAGGGATAACTTTGCACCTTGCCCATGTTGCATTGGAGGGGGAGGTAAATTTAAAATGTGGGGACATATTTATAGTTGGGATAGGAATGTCCGAGATCAACTTTACATTTCAGTGTAAAAATAAAGTTCATCATCACCATTTATTTATATAGCGCCACTGATTCCACAGCGCTGTACAGAGAACTCATTCACATCAGTCCCTGCCCCATTGGAGCTTACAGTCTAAATTCCCTAACATACACATACAGAGAGAGACTAGGGTCAATTTTGATAGCAGCCATTTAACCTACTAGTATGTTTTTGGAGTGTGGGACGACCCAAGAGCTGTGAGGCAGAAGTGCTAATCACTTAGCCACCATGCTGCCCAAGTTATCAGGTATTTGTGTGCTACAAAAAAAAAGCCAGTATTTTCTTCATGTGCAAAATAATAAACTTTGCACCCCTTGCATTGTAACACGAGGATCAAATTTACTCCTTTTATTTGCCTTGCGCTCCTTAATGATTCAGGTCCAGTATCTCTGTTCCAAGACATTTCTTAATATTTTTGCACTGTGACCACTGAAGAAACCTGCTGTCACAATAACCTCTTGATAGATTCATAAAGATACATTTTGAAGGTCGCCTTATACTTTTTTCTTGCCCTTTACGTCTTGAGCACCTGCAGTTCAAACAATTCCTTCCATGAATTCTGTTTCCACAGGTTCTCTTTATTATCACCAGTGCTCATCCGTTTGAAACTCCTCTTAAAAAAATAACTTATGGAAGAAATTGGTGTGACTATGATATACAAAAACATGCTGCTCTTATGAAATGACAGATTGTCGTTCAGCAACAAATGATCATGGAACACAGAAAAAGAGATGGTAAAAAAGAAAATAATATTACAATCAGAATATTTTATGGGAATATATGTTATATATAATATGTTATGGTACTTCTAGTATCTAACATATTTAGCAATTATATAGATCATCATCATTCAGTGTAGTACAATTTGCTCCTTGAGACTTGCTGTGAAATATGGTATGAATCCTAAAGTTCTATTAACATTCTAAGCATTAAAAAAGTAGGGACACCAATTGGAATCTTTTGACAACTGTGTTTGAAAATTATTTTAATTGTAGAATAATAATTAGCAAAGTACATTCATACTTAGATGAGTTGTAGTTCGTATTTTTCCTGTTTGTTAAAGTGTGCAGCAACAGTGCCATCTTCTGGATGTTCTAAAATATCACCTATGTACAGTTATTTATAGTTGTCAGCTCAGGGAATATAACTAGGGATTTATCAGCAGTTCTTAATAGTACACATTTAATTACAAATATGAATTTTATATCTGGAAAATCCAGAAAGCTTTAAAAAGCAGAAATAAAAAAAACTTAAATAATTACTGATAATTAGTGACAATGTCATATAAGTGGGCATTATTTTGATTTTATTCAGACCCATTGGGGCATATTCAATTCCGATCCGATCCGCGGTAACGCGCGTTACAGCGGAAAATGCTCACTACTGCCGGTAATACGGTATCGCAATAACGCGGATTTTCGTACGCAGCCCTATGGGCTGCGAAGGAAAGTCCACGTTATTGCGGTACCGCAGATTACATTCGTGGCCGTTCTGGCGCGATCCCGCGAATCGGGATCGGAATTGAATATGCCCCATAGTGTGGCACATGACACTTTTATGCAAACATATCAGTCTACAGTGGAGCAAGCAATCTAATTTTAGACATCACACTGCAAATTATTTTAAAACGTCTTATCTAGAAAACCCAAAGTCCAAATTATTCTGGATAAAAAGTTCTATGCCAGTACAAACATTATTTTGCATTATCAGATTAACAAGCACATATTAATTTTTTTATAATTTTTTACATAGTGCTACCATATTATGCAGAGCTGTACAAATAATAATTATCATTCACATCAGTCCCTGCCCTATTAGAGCTTACAGTCTAATTTCACAAAAGGCACTTACTAGGGTTCATTATAGTCAGCAGCCAAATAAACTAGCAGTATGTTTTTAGAGTATGGGAGGAATCCCACGCAAACTTGGGGAGAGCATACAAACTCCACACAGACAGGACACCAGTTAATAATCAATCTCCTGACTCACTCCGAGCCACTGTGCCATCATAATGTAGCAGGTGCAATTTAGACACCAGACACACCATTCATGTAATGTGCTGTGGCTCATTATAAAAACACATTGTATCGCTTTACCAATGTTTCCAATACATAAAGTCTCAATTGCTTTTTTTTAACATGCAATATCCTTTTCTAACAAGATATAACACTATCAGCAAGTGCAGATTTATTGTAAATTAATAGAAAAACTCAATAAATGAAAACAAATAAAAACCTTCAGGGGTGCCCTCCTACTCCAAAAAACAAAAACCCATGGCCAGAACCAGAGTTAGACAAGTTGAGCTTAGTAAAGACGTGAGGGAGGAGCCCCCTGAATACCAGTCCAGCTCTGAAAAGCACTGGGCTGTGGGTAAAAGTTTAGATCAGGAGCCTGAAGTGGTAACTTTGCCATCCAAGTTATCACTAAGACCTCACCCACATGTTAGTCATTATGTCATACTTGCCAACTCTCCCCGAATGTCTCCCGGACTCCGGGCGAGTGTGGCAATCTCCAGAATTCTGCCCACTTCACTAGGAAGTGGCCACAGAATTATGTCCCAAACGCCGCGATTCCCGGCGAATCGCGGTGTCTGTCCCCGCCCCTGCTGTCAAATGACGCGTTTGCATCATTATGTCACAGGGGGCGGGTCCAAAAATGACCCGATTTTTGGCGCCCAGCCCCCTCATACCCACCTCCAACTGCAGGCTCCCGGAAGAGAGCTGAAGAAAATTGGTAAGTATGCATTATGTCAGTGTTTCATTCACTTATTCACATTATTTTACTATAATAGGATGGCATCTTAGTGAATTAGAGTCCGGTGCATGACATGCTGCTACCAAGAAGCAGGGGAGATCACCAAAGGAGAAACAGAGATGGCAACAGACATTTGACAGCAATGAGAATTGAACTCACTGGGTCCAGCAGCTGAACTGAGATGGTATCCAGTAGATTTTTTTAAACAATCCTGTCCTTGTACTACAGTGTGTCTTTATATGATTAAAATATTATCGCCATTAACCATTTGTGTGTGTGTGTTTATTTTTAATTATTACAGATATTATGAAACTGAATGCTCCACAGAGAGCACTGGCAGCCTTGGAAATGCTGGTGCTTTTAGTTCAACCAGCTCCAACATGAACAGTCTATGACAGCTAATGTGTGATGGGGCATGTAGTGATACCCACGTCTTAGAGGCATTAGGAAGACCTTCAGTGCTTTCCAGAATGGACCTGGTTTCAAATTGGAGGGGAGCTAAATGATGATGATAGTGATGAGCTACACTGATTATTTTGACCTTATCCATAGAGGCTATAGCCCCTCATTGAATGGGCTGGATCTGGATTACATTATCAGAGGGGGACCCCATGCTGGTTTCCCTGTTATAATATAACTAACCCAACAAGTAAAGCTTCTTGCTGGTTACCAATTTAGCAAGGTAACATACATAGTAACATAGTTGATGAGGTTGAAAAAAGACACCAGTCCATCAAGTTCAACCTATTTTGGATCTCCTGCGATCCTGCACTTATATTTGAAATTAATCCAGAGTAAGCAACCGCCAATCTGTTTTAATTGTGAAAATCTCCCGCAGACTCAATATTGCAGTCCTATTTTTACCCTTTATCCACTACTATCCTTTATTTTAAATTAACAGTCGTATCCCTGGATACACCTTTCCGCTAAAAATTTGTCTAACCCTTTCTTAAACATATCTATTGAATCTGCCATCACAACCTTCCCTGGCAATGAATTCCATATCTTGACTCCCCTTACTGTAAAGAACCCCTTCCTTTGCTGGTTGTGAAATTTCCTATCCTCTAACCTTAGGGGATGACCACGTGTCCTTTGTATGGTCCTTGGGGTAAAAAGTTCCCATGAAAGCTCTCTGTATTGACCCCTAATGTATTTGTACATAGTAATCATATCTCCCCTTAGACGCCTCTTTTCTAAAGTAAACATGCCTAAACTGGCTAACCTTTCCTCATAACTTAATGACTCCATACCCTTTATCAATTTTGTCGCCCTTCTCTGAACCCTTTCTAGTTCCAAATTATCTTTTTTATAGAGTGGTGCTCAGAACTGTACTGCATATTCAAGATGAGGTCTTACCAACGATTTATACAGTGGCAAAATTACACTGTCTTCCCTTGCATCTATACCCCTTTTTATGCATGCCAATATTTTGTTTGCCCTTGCAGCTGCTGCTTCACATTGAGCACTATTGCTAAGTCTACTGTCTACGAGCACTCCCAAATCCTTTTCCATTATAGATTCTCCTAAATTAATTCCATTTAATTTATAAATTACGTTCTTGTTTTTGATCCCTGAATGCATAACCTTACATTTATCTGTGTTAAACCTCATATTCCATTTGGCCGCCCAATCCTCCAGTTTATTTAAGTCCCTCTGTAGAGAAGCTACATCTTGCTCTGATTTTATTACCTTATAGAGTTTAGTGTCATCTGCAAAAATAGAAACTTTACTCTCTAAACCATCACCAAGGTAATCCCACACTTTTTATCATATCACTTGCACCAGCTACAGGTCTGGTGTAAGTGCTGATTACTAGTGATGGCGGTCAAGTATGTAAGCTAGAAAATGGGTTTGAAATTAGGAGCAACTGTAAAAATGCACTTTATGCACAATATACATTCATAACATCCTAATAAATATATTTTATGGGGAAAGCAAATGTTTTGTCATTAGTGACTATATTGTTAACAGGTGACAATAATGGAATAGGTTTTTTTTTCTCTACCTTCTTTTGGGACTTTATATTCCACATATGTATTGGACGTATCCAGCAATGTATTGTCTGTATGGACCTAGACTAGTATTCATCAACAGGCACATCTTTGAATCCTCTCCTTGTTAAATACGGATGCGCGAATGCCCGATTTATGTGTATGTTAGTTTTGTGTGCCCTAATGAATCAGGAGCTATGAGTCTAAGTCATGTACAAATCAAATAATACAAGTTCCTGGAACAGTAACTGTACAAATCGGTGTGTGGTTAGTTAATGGAACTGTGTTATGTTGCAAAATTGTGGCACCAATGTTAAGGTGCTGTCTAATCTGCTGTCACATCTGGTGGTACGGGTCTTGGGCCTTTGCTCTGCGGCTCACATAGTTCATTGGTGCTGGATCTTTCCTCGGTGTGGTGCAGTGGTGGCTATTCACTGCGTGTGTAACATGGGAGGGGCTAGTTGAACATAATCCTGTTTGTCATTCTCATCCAGAAAAACAATTGGATGCATTGTAGCGCCTGCAGGGAACAGCACAGACGCAACAAAAAAGAACTTACCTTGTAAAAGATGGTCACCTCCAGTCCGCTTCCGATATCCCAGCTGCGATTCGATCCCAGCTGATCCGCAGCCGCAACCCTTGTCACCTCCAACCACGTCCCTCTAAGAGAGAGACAGAGATTACTGCCGTGCCTACCAGGTAAGGGCTGTCTGAGAATACGGCAATGAACAAGGACACTCTCAGTCCCAGCCCCCTTGCCGCCTCCTCACTTTGCTCTTGCCAAGGCACGGGGGACTACAGGCACTTGAGACCAGGACTAGTCCCGCCTCAAGAACCTCGCACACCACCCGGTGAGGGCCTAACCGAAAGGGGGAATCGAGCGTGATACTCACCGGGACACTCCCACTTCCGATCCGGTTCTCCTGCACCTCCCCGACACCTGCGGATGACAAGGAACACACAGCCTCTCTCTGCACTCTCAGTGAGACTAAAATGGGCACCCACAAACACTAAACTGACTACCACAGCGACCCGACCCTAACAACGCTCTAATGGTCGGCAACGCAACTAAGTCAAACAACTATGACTAACTAGGTGTGGTGCACTAACGGAACTGCTCACTAACCACTACGGGGAACACCAGTCGGTGTTCACAAACTAAACCGGAGGGCGGTTCCTAACCCCCTCACCCAGACCGTACCAAGAAGCTGCCTTCTTGCTATGGGGTCACCCACGGATGCTAAGGACCGGCTGCACCAGGCCCGACTGAGGCTCACTGGAACAGCACACTAACCTGCGTACAGACTGCCGCCCAGAACAGCCGATCGAAACTGAACCGCCCGACTGCCTGCACCCAGATATCGAACACGTATCCCACTCCGGAACCGCCAGGGAACCTGCACGGAACTGAGGACTGGGACACTCAACCAGAACCACGGGACGCCCCCTGGAACTGCGTTGAGCTGTGCTGCACTGCCACTGAGTCACTCAGTCACCCCCTCTGGAAACCAGTGTGACCCCAGGGACCTAAGGGACGGGAAAACTATGTATGTTCTTCCCTGACTATGTGTAAGCTGGTAACTACACTTGTCCCCACCGCACGGGTTAGTACAGGAAAACACAGGGAACAAGAGCCTACTTTTAATGGGGGCCTGACGTCTTGCCCCTGGACACAATTATGTAGCACACCCAAAGATACAGTAAAACAGACAATACTCGCCGTACAGACAGAATACAGTAATACAGTACTTTATACGCTACTCACCAGAGCACACCGCAGCTAGCCAACCAGCCAGTTGCTACAGCACCCACAGGAGCCTCCGCTCTACTGTACCACCTAACTCCGTGTGCTCACCTCACACAGGACCGCACCTATACTCACAAGACTCTCACGCCTCTAACACACCACCAGGGCCTTCTGCACTACACACCATGTGCCTCGTGCACAGCTGCCTACAGAGCCTTGTGCTCTGACTATGGGCCTCAGCCCACTCTCTAACTCAGGGCTCTGAGCCCACTAACTAGTGCCTTGTGCCCTGCTACCTAGGGGCACTAGCCCCTGCCTACTTAGGCCTTGTGGCCTCCCTATCTGACTAAGGGCCTTGTGCCCTTTCCAGCCTATGGGCTACCAGCCCCTGCCAAAGCCCTGTGGCCCCTCCTATGGCCTCTAGGCCACTACCTAACTAAGGGCCTTGTGCCCTTGCACCTGGGGCCCTTACCTATCTAACTAGCAGGGCCTTGTGCCCATTTATCACAACTGGGCTACTTGCCCAGTACCTAATAGGGGCCTAGTGCCCAACGCCCTGGGCCTTGTGCCCCTATTACTTGCTCCACGGGCCTTGTGCCTGACCGTGGCCGCGGGCCTAGTGCCCGAGTTAACGCTGAGTCGACTTACCTGCTCTGCGCAGGAATCTCAGCTTGCCACGCCATCTTCCTCTTCTTTCTCCGGGTCTTCCAGACCCTCCAGCCGGCGGTGCCTCTTCTCCGGTTCGGCGCTGTTGATGGCTGTTTGGCGGGGGCGCTCTCAGCCCTTACAAGGGCTCCCCGCCGATGATCTCCGCTCCGGCAGCTTCTTTTCTACTTGCACTCCGGACGTCCCACGACGTCCTTCTCTCTCCGCCACCGACTCTCTTCTCCCAAAATGGCGCCGCCCGGCGACTTATATAGTCGCCGGCGCGACGTCATCAGCAGGCGCCGCCGCGAGCGCTGATTGGCTCACCGCGGCGCCAATCTTTTAAACGGCTGGGCGCGAGCCGCGATTGGCTCGCGTATCCGGCCGCTGATTGGCCAGCGGGGAAAGATGAGCCCTGATTGGCTCATACTTCCTCCGCTGCCAGAACCTGGGGAAAGGAAGTGATACTCACCGCGGGAGCGCTGGACGGGTGAGTAACCTTCTTTCTTCACCCACTTGTAGGGCTCAGCCACCAGGGGACTCTTCAGCCCCTCCAGGGGCACAGTAATGGCGGAAGTCTTCGCCCTCTTCACGGGCACAGGAACATTTTCAGCCCCTCCAGGGGCACAGCGATGTTGGGGGCACTACTCTCCAGGGGCATCTTTACAGCATCACTTCATTAAAAGAGAAAAGTACTTTTGTGGCAGCATGTTTCTGTGCTGCTGGTCAAGACAGAGATGGAGTTCTTTATCTTTTCTCCATTTCTAATTTTTCCATTTTCTCTCTTGCCTCAATTCTGCATGTACCAAAATCGTGTGGGCACAGGATGCGAGAAATTGGGTCAACAGATACTTGTATAGGTAGAACACATTTACCCCCTCATAGCGTCATCATCAGTCAGTAGATCCCCACTGTCACTCAGTGGACAGCCTATATACATTTCTGGTGCAATATATTCTAGGTGACATGATCCAGGCTGTCTGGTCCATCAGCAGAGGTGACATATTCTGAGCTGACTGGTCCATCCGCAGAGGTGACACAGTCTGAGCTGACTAGTCCATCAGCAGAGGTGACACATTCTGAGCTGACTAGTCCATCAGCAGAGGTGACACATTCTGAGCTGACTGGTCCATCAGCAGAGGTGACACATTCTGAGCTGACTGGTCCATCAGCAGAGGTGACACATTCTGAGCTGACTGGTCCATCAGCAGAGGTGACACATTCTGAGCTTACTGGTCCATCAGTAATGTGTTTGGTCAAGGTCTGTGAAATCATATACTGCGTTTTTTAACTTTTCCACACACTTTCTTGATGGCTTTGGTAGGTTTTCTTTACTTTGGCCTACAGTGGTGTTTGCGTAATTGGCACAGACGGAGAAGCATATATGCTGTCATTAACCATATCAATTGCAGGTGAAAATATACATTGATGATTATGATAGTCACCAGCACTAGCTAGCCACTTCTGATTATTATAGAAGATTTTTAAATGTAAATCCAACTGAATAGCGAATGCATTTTTAACTATCAAATCAAATGCTAAAATACATTGCTTGTGCCTATTACATGGTTGGGTATAAGTGTATCTGGGGGTAAGTATGCCTCTTGTAAAGCTGACGCGCATGCTACTGGTGCAGAACTGGACTCATGTTGAGATTCTTTTCAGGTACTTTAGAGTTGTCAATTTAAATAAGACAGTATACACTATATTGCAGTTTCTGTTTCCTAGGCACGACATTCATTCTGATACCTGAGAACACCTCAAACATTAGAGAATGTATGGACTGAAAAGATTTATGCTATGACAAAAGAGGGCCACTGTACCAGTCAATTGCAAATGTTTTCAAACCTCAAGTGTTCGCATGAGCAGACAAAGAAGTAGATTTACTAAAGTGTGGTTTGGTACGTGGTGTGCAAACCGTCACACATTGAATGCTTTTTTTCAGCCACAAACTGTAGGATTTACTCTCCTACGGTTTAGAGTAAACCAATTTGTGGAGGTTGGCAAACACCAAATACGCATGTGGTTTATGCCAAACCACAAGCAGTTTAGGCCAAACTGAACTGCATAGTAAAAGTGCGTATGGCATATCCTGTTTTATCACTTCCATTTTATCAAAGCTCAGCCTACTTAGCATCAGGCCTGGACCTCTGGGGGCGCCCCCAAAAAAATGTTTGGGTCCCCGTACCTAGACTATACCAGCCCATTGCTGAGTAGCACTGGCCCTCTTTTGGTACCTCTGGCTGGTAGGAGATGGTGCTGCAGTGCATACTTTCAATTGTAGTGCCACAATATTGTAAACTACAAATGTTGCTCCCTTCATAAAGAAAATAATTAATAGCATCCCAGTATCAAATAAGCTAATTATTAGTGGCCCCATAATGAATAAAATAAATATAGGCACCGCCCCATAAAGTAAATCAGACAACAGGGCAAAGTCTAGCTTGGACATGGACTAGGGTAAAGCCAAACAGCAGCACACTACATAAGAAGAAACAGAGTGATCTGCCTGGGAGTGTCATGTTTAGTTGGCCTAAATAGTGTACTTGATTACAGGACCATCTGCAGAAGTAATAAAAGTACTTTAACCCATGGAATGCTGGAATAAGAGAAAAACTGCAGGAAACATCACTGGATCTTCACAGAGGGCCTCAATCATTAAGGAACCTAAATGTTGATACATATTGAATTTTGCGTAATATCGCTCTGTCCATGCCCATAAGCAAACCATATGCCAGAGAACACAACAATGTCCAATTCATCACTGAGCAAAAAATTACCCTTCCTACAGTCTATGATTTTAGGGGCAGAAAGAGGAGGGGACTGGGCATATGCAGTAAGGACATGCCAAGCAGCAGTGTCCGATTCAAGTTTTGGGTATCTCTAAGGTATGTGATTTTCAGTCATATCACTTGCACCAGATAGAGGTTTGGTGTAAGTGCCGATTACTAGTGATGAGGGCTGTGTTTGCAAGCTAGAACATGTGTCAGGAGAAACTGTAAAGATGCTTTTTATGTACATTAAACATACATAACATTCTAATAAATGTATTTTATGGATAAAAGAAAATAAAAAAAACACTTTTTTAATGTTTATTGTTTTATCATTGATGATTATATTTTTAACAGATGACATTAACTGAATAGTTCTATTTTTCTGTGCCTTATTTTGGGACTTTATATTTCACAAATGTATTGGACGTATCCTGCAGTGTATTGTCTGTATGGACCTAGACCAGTATTCATCAACAGATGTATATTTAGATTGCCTCTTTGTTGAATATGGACATGCGTATATCCGATGTACGCGCAAGAGCGGGCTGGCAGATTTCAGCCCGGGGGGGCGCACAGGCGGCCGCATCACATGACATGCGACGTTAATAATCAGGCAATAGAGCATCCGGGGGGCGGCCGGCCGATGCCCCCTACCCCCCGCCCCAGCCCGCCCTTGTGTACGCGCATTTTTAAAAACATGCAGATTATACTCAATTTGTGTTTCTTGATGAATAAAGTCCAGTATGTCTGCACCCTCAAACAAGGCAACTTTCAGGCACCCTACAGATCCCTGAAAAAGGTACCATGAATGGGGACATCTGTAAACTTGGAAGTAGATGAGGACGGTTGGACACGCTCTTCAACCAGTGAGGGAAGCTGAAGCCCTTCTAAAAAAAATTGGGAAGTTGCAATCCATCTACAAGCAAGGAAGACCGATCCATCTGCGACAATCTGGAGCCCTTCTTCAACAGGTGAGGGAGACCGGATCTTTTCTGAAACCAGCAATGGAAGCTGGAATGTGTAGGTGCTGACAGTTACACACATACCTGTAGCATCCTGTGTAGTAGCGCAGCCCTGAGCCTGAATTCACCAGAGCACGGATCTTAAGATAAATTCTGTCCGATTAATACTGCAGGTTGCGCTCAGAATGCATGTTCTAATGAATCAGACTCCACATCAGAGGTGAGCCAGCTCTAGTGGCACAGGGGATCCACTCCCATAGTCTGCGATGTTTCCCATAGTCCATGTGGACAAACCTGAATCACACCAAAAAATAACTTACAGCACAGTATTTATTTTTTTAGCAGAAAACAGTAAAACAGTGGAAGCATGCTTATTTACTCTGTTGCTTTGCCACATTGACAAAGAGAAGCTGTTTCTAGCTGCTTTTATCTGAGTGCAGAGAATGTGCATTAGTTCTCCCTGTGATTCTAAATATCTTACCTTGCCCTTTCTGACTTTCTAAATCTCGGAGTTGGTCATCAAAGTCTAGGAATTGAGCAACAGTTTTTTAAAGATTCAGGTCTGTCAGAAAATCTATCTCTAGAGGCAGTTGTGGATATTACAAAGATGATGTAAAGGGATTTATATGATATACAGTCATTATCATCATTATTTGTTTGTAAGGTAACACAAACCTCTAAAGCGCCAGACAGTCAGAATTACAAATTATACAAAATACAATTGCACATTGTCATGGTTACATACAGGAGTACAGCTAGGAGTCACGAATATGGTGAAAACACTCTGTTTATTTGCAGAAAAGTATTAATAGCAGGTAATCAAGAGTAGTAATAAATACCAGGTGCAAGCTGATGCAGGAAGTAATATGAATGTTCAGAAACCAGCAGGTACACAGCTAATGCAGGGAAGCAGGAGGTATGAACAGATTCCAAGCAGCATGTAACCAGAGGAGCAAGGCAGGAGAAATAATCCACAGGGTGCAACAACAGGATATGACATCAATAACCAGCAATGTGTGCTGGGAGTGACAGGTATAAATAAGGAAAAAGAGACCACACCCAGGTGCATGGGATAATTAGAGAACAGAAAGGTTAACCCCTAAAGCACAAGAAATGCACAATAGCAGCACCTCTGGACATCAGAGGTACTGCTGCAAACACATAAAAATAACAAATACAAATAATAAAGTCCAAAAGGTAGGAGCTGCCAGGCGGATCGTGACAGTACCCCCTCCCTTAAGGTTGGATTCCAGACGCCCAAATTACCACCAATGTCTGAATTCATCAGAATCATAGTCCACAATAGGGGCCCTGCCAGAAAAGTCCTCGTCCATGGGCGGAAAGGCAAAGGGGACCATGCCAGTTGCCAGTTCAAGCACTGCAGAACCACCTCTCTTCTTACGTCCTCCTCTCTTACGGGCCTTCCTTGGAGTTGGGATCTGCGCCAACTGGGAGGAGCACAAAGGTATCACTTGGCCAGGTGAGATGGGTGGTACTGCTGATAATGTAGAGGCCCCGCAAGATGGCATAGCGGAAGGTGTTGGTGAAAACTTGTTGATCACAGCCCCAACAAATAGTTGTAAGTCAGACAGGATGGGGTAATCAGACTCAATCAAAGGGTTTACCCATTCCAAAACTTCTCCTCTAAAATGTGAAATAAGGAACAGTACCTGTCTCTTAGGGCTGTTAACAAGCTCTGGTATAAAGGGAACATAAGAAACAGCAAATCTCAGAAGGGCACTAAGTTGGGAAATGTGCCCCTCAAATAAAGGCAACGGGTCAGACTTGGTACCCTCAGCACAGGATGACTCGGACTTGGCAGCAGACCCGGACTGGGCAGCAGACTTGGCAGCAGGCTCGGACTGGGCAGCAGACTTGGCAGCAGGCCCGGACTGGGCAGAAAGCTTGGCAGCAGGCCCGGACTGGGCAGAAGGCTTGGCAGCAGGCCCGGACTGGGCAGAAGGCTTGGCAGCAGGCCTGGACTGGGCAGAAGGCTTGGCAGCAGGCCCGGACTGGGCGGCAGGCTTGGCAGCAGGCCCAGACTGGGTGGCAGGCTTGGCAGCAGGCCCGGACTGGGCGGTAGGCTTGGCAGCAGGCCCGGACTGGGCAGAAGGCTTGGCAGCAGGCCCGGACTGGGCAGAAGGCTTGGCAGCAGGCCCGGACTGGATGGCAGACTTGGCAGGGACAGCACTGTGAGAAGCTTCGGGGCAGACATCTCTGTGAGAAGCTTCGGGGGAGACAGCACTGTGAGAAGCCTTGGGGCAGACAGCACTGTGAGAAGCCTAGGGGCAGACAGCACTGTGAGAAGCCTCGGGGCAGACAGCACTGTTAGAAGCCTCGGGGTAGACAGCACTGTGAGAAGCCTCGGGGCAGACAGCACTGTGAGAAGCCTTGGGGCAGACAGCGCTGTGAGAAGCCTCAGAGCAGACAGCGCTGTGAGAAGCCTCAGAGCAGACAGCGCTGTGAGAAGCCTCAGAGCAGACAGCACCAAGTGGTAACTCAGGCTGAACTGCATAGAGTGGTAACTCGGGCTGAACCGCATGGACAGGCAACTTGGGCTGAACCGCATGGGCAGGCAACTCGGGCTGAACCGCATGGACAGGCAACTCGGGCTGAACCACATGGACAGGCAACTCGGGCTGAACCGCATGGACAGGCAACTCTTCTGGAGCAGACTGGAGGGACAGGACCCCCTCTGGAGCAGACTGTAAGGGCAGCGCCCCCTCTGGAGTAGACTGTAAGGGCAGCGCCCCCTCTGGAGAAGACTGTAAGGGCAGCGTCCCCTCTGGAGAAGACTGTAAGGGCAGCACCCCCTCTGGAGAAGACTGTAAGGGCAGCGCCCCCTCTGGAGAAGACTGTAAGGGCAGCGCCCCCTCTGGAGCAGACTGTAAGGGCAACGCCCCCTCTGGAGAAGACTGTAAGGGCAGCGCCCCCTCTGGAGAAGACTGTAAGGGCAGCGCCCCCTCTGGAGCACACTTTAAGGGCAGCGCCCCCTCTGGAGCAGGCTGTAGCTCAGGAACAGAGACAGCGGCTGGAGACTCAGGACCGGACACAGTGGCATTAGACTCAGGACCGGACACAGTGGCAGGAGACTCAGGACCGGACACAGTGGCAGGAGACTCAGGACCGGACACAGTGGCACCTCGGCACAGAAGACAGAGGCTGGCACCTCGCAACAGGAGACAGAGGCTGGCACCTCGCAACAGGAGACAGAGGCTGGCACCTTGCAACAGGAGACAGAGGCTGGCACCTCGGCACAGGAGACAGAGGCTGGTACCTCGGCACAGGAGACAGAGGCTGGCACCTCGGCACAGGAGACAGAGGCTGGCACCTCGGCACAGGAGACAGAGGCTGGGACCTCGCAACAGGAGACAGAGGGAGTTGGCGCCTCAGGACAGGCGGCAGGAGCTGGCAGATTGGGTCTCTTCCCAGAGAACAGGAATGGTGGAGCATAAACAGATTTGGAATGCAGAGAGGAAACAACAGGAGATGGTTCAGTAAGCTGACGTGGTCTACGGATAGGACAGTCCTGCAAGAAATGTGCATTGCTGGCATAGTAGAGACACAACTTGTTTGTTATTCTGCGTTGTCGCTCCTCTTCGGTCAGATGGAGGCGTGGACCACCTGTGAACTGGAAATTAGTTACCCCATAGTTCTTAGAAAACAGCAAATTTGTAGAAGCACTTTTAAGATGTGCTATTTGCACAGGTTCATCAGCAGAGAAGGTGGATTGAGACAGATCAGCAGCTTCTGAATTAGGAGAGACAGAATCTGACAGTCTCCTGAGTGGGTCCATAAGCAAAGTGGAAATTTTAGCCAGCTGGGAGCGTAACAGGATTATGTCCATTTGTAAAGCTTGTAGCTGTGGCAATTCAAAAGCTGGTAAAGCAGACATGTTCCAAAAGTAAACGAAAAATGAATTGCTGAACAAAAAGGTCCCAGAATAAAAAACTAAGCTGTTTTTTGGGCTGGTTATACTGCCACGGTTACATACAGGAGTGCAGCTAGGAGCCACGAATATGGTGAAAACACTCTGTTTATTTGCAGAAAAGTATTAATAGCAGGTAATCAAGAGTAGTAATAAATACCAGGTGCAAGCTGATGCAGGAAGTAATATGAATGTTCAGAAACCAGCAGGTACACAGCTAATGCAGGGAAGCAGGAGGTATGAACAGATTCCAAGCAGCATGTAACAAGAGGAGCAAGGCAGGAGGAAGAATCCACAGGGTGCAACAACAGGATATGACATCAATAACCAGCAATGTGTGCTGGGAGTGACAGGTATAAGTAAGGAAAAAGAGACCACACCCAGGTGCATGGGATAATTAGAGAACAGAAAGGTTAACCCCTAAAGCACAAGAAATGCACAATAGCAGCACCTCTGGACATCAGAGGTACTGCTGCAAACACATAAAAAGAACAAATACAAATAATAAAGTCCAAAAGGTAGGAGCTGCTAGGCGGATCGTGACACACATAGAAGAAAACAAGTAAATACGAGGTTGACAAAGTAGGTGCATATGTTAGACAGAGGGCCCTGCTTGTAAGAACTTGCTAAATAGAGGGAGAGGGAAATGCTGAGACAATAACAGCTAGTGGGACAGGAGTGGCATGAGACTGGAGCTGGTATGCTATGTAGAGGGAGTAGTATCAGGTAGAGAGGGATAGGCTACAGTGAAGAGATTGGTTTTAAGAGAATGCTTGAAAGACTGAACATTGGGGCGGAGTCTAATAAGGTGGGTTGTTCCATAAGTGGGGAACAGCATGTGAGAAATCATGGACAAGGACTTGAATGGTGGTTAGTCTCATGATGTATTCAGAGGTGTATGAAGGGGGAAGAGTTGGTGAGGGCTTTGAAGGTGAGGATGAGAAGCTAGATTTTCATTCTGGATGGCAAAGGGAGGAAGTGCAGGGATTTGCAGATAGTCACAATAGATGAGGAGCCGTGTGAGAGAAAGATCAGACTTATTGTGCATTTAGGATGGATTGTAGAGGTGAACGATGGGTGAAGGGAAGGCCAGATTGTAGTAGATTGCAGTAGTCAAGGCAGGAGATAAAGAGAAAAAAAGAGCTTTGTTAACACATTAAATAATAATAACTCAAGGAAGTATGCAGAACACATTTAATATATACACAATTTGTCTTTCTTCTAGAACTGTTCGAAGGTTTAATGATCCCCTATGATTCTCCATTGATGGACCCATTCAGACTTTTAGCTGTCATCCTTTGCTGTTAATCATGGGCCAGCAGAGAGCGGCAACCAAGAGCTGCCGGTAACCTGCTATATATTCTCATTTACAGAACTCAAGGCAGACAATCTGTGTTAATTGAATGAGAAACATTTACCAAGGATTAGAAGGATCGAATGCAGAGTTTAAAAGATAGCTGGCCTAAATAAGACCATGGGCAGTCAATCAAAGGATAGCTATAATATTAGCCACATATGAAAAATGTGTAAAGCTTTACTGGCTCTTTCTACTTCTGTCTGTTAGCTTCATTTCCTCTCTCTCCTCACCTGTAGCCCTCTCATTTCTTTGTCTCCCTATTGTGTTCTCTTACATTTTTTCTCCTTGTACTCCACTCCACTTCTGCCTTTGGTGTGCTTTTCCCTTTTCTCAGTCTCCCTATTATATTCAAACTACACCCTCTCTTTTTCGATTTCTATTTTCTGGCAATTAAATGTAAAATATATGGTGGTTTGATCAGCTTGATATGACTCCAAAGCACAAAAAAATTGACTGTATTTAAAAGCAAAAATTAAATGGACCGCCAAAATAAATTGCATCTGGGCGGGTCAATTTATACAGAGTACAAAGAGAGTGACATCATGATCAAATAAGTACAGTAGGGTACACTGGTCACTTGGTCACTATACAATAGGTCACAGGTGAATACATTGCAATAACTCAGTGTTCTATTTGTAAAGCTTCTTCCTTTCTACTTCAGGCAACCACCACTCAAAGTGTACAGACAGGTTCCTATTGAAAGTGTATTCATTTAACAAACAAACAGTAATGATGAACGATTGCAAATAAAACAACATATCTTTAATATTGTGATCGCATATAATAACACGAATACACAATAAAATACTACAATGATCCAATTGATGTAATAACGACCATATTGGCTTCATTCAATCTGTCTTTAGCAGTCCACCCTCTGATAGTACACAATAACTAGAATGGCTTAATTTCAAGTGCAGGATCATAATGTAGATTGTCCAGTTCTGTATTAGATATGTTTACTATCATGAAATCCGTATTAGGGTGGTCAGTATTTTCTGATCTTTTACTTATTATTCCGTTCCTACATTTTACCTCCAGGAGTATACATTTCACTAAAACATATATAAGTAACAAGACACCTAACACCATCAATAAAGCTTTCCCAGTACTGACACTAGTCCCTTCACCCACCCTTCACCCACTCACCAAGTTGCGAAAACCAATTTGACTGGTTTAACCATAAAAACCATCCTACTATTTTCTCCGCTGTCTTAACCAATCCTATTTCATTTTATGGATCTCATCTATTTTATGATCAATTATCATTTTTGTATTATCAGCATCATTGGTGATTGAGGTGCCACATTTTACTCCAAATTTAGTTTCTAGGTGATACAATATCCACCAGTTACTGCAGTTGTGCCTTCCTAGTTGCGTTCTCTAGTGTCCTTTTACCAATTATATTGTTTATTTTGCCCCTTACTTATTTGTATATTATCTTGTCATTACTTTACATGTTTATTGTTAATTGTACAGTGCTGCAAATTCTGTGGCACCTTAAAAATAAAACATGATTAAAATGATGATCATTATCAATTTCTTCCCCTGTGGCTATTCAAATATCTTGGCCCAGGGAAGAAGTTGATGATGTTGACTGATCCATCTTTGTTCCATACATATCTATGCACTAGATATGATGATAATGAGGACTGGCCTACTTTTGCTACAGATGGATCACTTATAAATAACTTATTGATAAATGTGTTTCAATTAGTAAGGCATTGCACAGATGTATATCATTACAAATGTACTGATTTTTGTATTAGAAATGTACTGATTTCTGATGCAGAAGGTATATGTTGGACAAAATGTATTTAAGTAATAAAGGAAATCCCATGCTAATTAGGCATTTTTATTTGTGAGTTTAGACTGAATACACAGGAGGGGATTATTAGACTTTTATCCTGTGTCTTAGAGAGATAGCAAACCTAACAGCAAGTAATCAAGGAATACACATATTGATATAAATTTTGTTAAGTTTTTATTGCATTTAAATTCAAGTATAGAGAACATAGTATATCCTGATGCTAATCATTGAATGCAATACCTCAGAGTTTGTTGTGCCAGGTAGGAAAGGGGCTGAATTACCCCCTGCCAACTTGTTTGTCAGAAACAGTATAGAAGAGCTATATTTTGTGGTATACCATCTGTGATTCTGAATAATCACTAGTACCTCTAACTAGTGTGTAATGGACCTTTTAAGGACCATTTTAGCAAATAAACATCACTGATTGAAGGTTCTGTCTGATGCCTATTGCCTGTTGTATCCTGTGACCAACAGATAAGAGATTACATTTTAATCCATTCCCTGGCTGTCCTGTGTTGAACCCAGCATCTCAGTGCAAATGCTCTGTCTTCTATCCAGCAGTCCTGATCCATAGTAAGCAGCCAGGGGGTACCGGTCAGCCCACAGCAAAGAGGCGCTCCAGCAGCTATTCCAGCTACCCAGAAATAAGCAGTTCTAGGCGTTGTTGAAGCAACCTAGTGGGGGCAGTCAAATTCTCCTACAAAGATTGCATTCGCAAGTCGGAGAGTGTCTGTGTCAGTCGCCGCCTCTGGACCCCTCATAGGTGCCAGAGACAAGCGCCTTCTCCTGCGGCTCACTCTCGTCCCGGTTCCTAGCAATGGGACATTCTTCCGGATTGGGCACTGCGCGCGCATGTGCAGTGCCCTCACGTCAATGGGACGCCAGCTCAATTTCCTCATTTGGCGATCATCTGTTCTGATCGTCTGCGCCTCCTCCTCCTATCAGCCTCCACCTGGCATTATTTAAACCTCACTCTGGCAGAATATTGGTTTACTCCATCTGTGCTCCAGCTGTCTATATATATATATATATATATTATTCTGCTATTCTGGATGCTGACTCGGCTCGCCTGACTACTCTCCTGGTTATTGTCCTGTACCTTATTGTTCGTTCTGGTTTGACCCTCTGCCTGTTCCTGACTGTTCTTCTGGTTACCTTCGTTGTGCTTCACTACCCCTGGCTCCGACCCGTGACCTGTGCACCTCGCTCAGCAGAGTCCATACCTCCTTGCGGGGATCCTTGGTGAATACCAGGAGTGCATTAGACTCCCTTCCAGTTTAGTAGTGCCAATACCAGCCAGTGATTATCCGTGTATCTAAGACGTGACTGCATACTCTGGCCATGAGCGGACCGGACGAACATTCGGCCCATGAACTCCTGTTACACCTGGCCCAGAGAGTTGAGATACAAGAATCCAATCAGGCTCAGCTACTACAATGTATCCAGGGAGTCGTGCCTTGTCTGGATTCCCTGCAGGGTTCCCTTCCTGCGCACATAACTGCTCCATCTCTCTCAGTCTCTACTTCCACTCCTGCTACCACCTCTAACACAGCATCCTCCAGAAGCCTTCCTTATCCCTCTTCCAAAGAAATATGATGGAGACCCCCAGAAGTGTTGCAGTTTTCTAACCAATGGGCTTTACAATTGGAATTAGCACCGGAGAATTTCACTTCTGAAAGGGCCACATTGGTTTATATGATTTCTCTTCTCTCCGGACAAGCCTTAGCCTGGGCATCTCCTTTATGGGAGAGGGATGATCCTATGCTTCTGAATTCAGTGGTCTTTATCGAGACTTTTCGCAAAGTGTTTGATGAACCTGGACGGGTTTCCTCTGCTGCTTCTGGTCTCCTTGGGCTTTGTCATGGTTCTCTCATGGGCAATATCTGGGCAATATGCGGTACAATTCCGGACCCTTGCTGCTGAACTCCAGTGGAACAATGAGGCTTTAAGTGCTACGTTCTGGCAAGGCCTCAAAGGGTGTATCAAGGATGATCTTACCTCATGTGACCTTCCTTCCAGTCTACACGACCTAATCTCCCTTTGTATCAAGGTAGGCATTCGGCATAGAGACCGTGCTCTGTAGCGTGAGCACACCCGCCGACCATTTCCTTGTCTTGCACCCAATTTTTATGCCTCCCTCTCTACCCACTGAGGAGCCCATGCAGATTGGTCATTCCCAGTTATCCCCCGAGGAACGGGAGAGACGTATGAAGAACTGTATTGTGGTGAACCAGGACTCTCCTCACTGCTTCTTCTAAGAAGCCTGGAAATGCTCCCTCCTAGGTGATTTTAGGGAGGTCAACCTAGGATCCCAGTCCTTCCCTCCCTATTCTTGGAAGGATTCCGAATTTCTGATTTCTGTCACCCTGTTTTCTCTTGAGGGCCCTCATTCCACCTTCGCTTTTGTGGACTCGGTATCCGCTGGGAACTTCATCTCTGCCAGATAGGTGTCTGAACTCCGTCCTCCCACTATTCCCTTTGCCCAGCATTTGGACCTGACTGCTGTCGATGGCAATAGAGGCACCAATGGTTCCATTTCTATTTCTATTTCCACCTCTCCGGTATAGATGGAAGTAGGAGCCCTTCACTCTGAACATATAAGTTTTTTGGTTCTACCTCAGTCGGTTAACCCAATTATCCTGCGGTTACCTTGGCTCAGAACTCATTCTCCACAATTTGATTGGCTGCACACACAGGTTATCCGGTGGAGTCCTTCTTGTTCTAAGAGATGCTTAAGACCGGTTATCCCTTCCAAGACTCACGTTCCTTGTCTCAACACATCTTCTCTGTTGGCTCTTCCCAAGGTCTACTCCAATTTCTCTGACGTTTTCTGTAAAGCATCTTCAGAGGTCCTTCCTCCCCACTGACCTTGGGATTGCCACATTGATCTCATTCCTGGAAAGAATATTCCTAGAGGCAGGGTATACCCCCTATCTTTACAAGCTATGTCGGAGCATGTCACAGAGAGTCTCTAGAAAGGCTTCATCCATAAGTCTTCATCCCCTGACAGAGCTGGCTTATTTTTTGTTAAGAAGAAGGACAGCTCTTTCAGACCCTGTATTGATTACCAGAGACTAAACACCATTACGGTAAAGAACTGCTACCCCCTTCCTCTCATTTTGGAATTATTCTATCGGATTCGGGGGGCTGCAGTTTTGGATCTCAGAGGTGCCTATAATCTGATCACAATACAAGAAGGGGACGAATGGCAGACTGCCTTCAACACCCGTGACGGGCACTATGAATATCTGGTCATACCTTTGTTATGCTCCAGAGCAGTTTATCAAGACTTTGTTAATGAGATTTTTAGAGACCTCCTCTATTAGTCGGTAGTCATCTATTTGGATAACATCTTGATTTTTTCTCAAGACCCTTTGTCCCATGTTAAACATGTTAAGGAGGTTCTGCTGCGCATCATTTATATAGTAAACTGGTGAAATTTCTCTTCGATTGTCCTCCGGTACCCTTTTTGGGATATCTTGTTTCTGGTTCCGGTCTCCAGATGGACCCTAGCAAATTGGAAGCAATCCGCAATTGGCCTCAACCCTCCGGCCTAAAGGCTATTCAGCGTTTCATTCCCTTCAGCAATTATTATCGCCAATTTATTAAGGGTTTCTCCACCCATATTTCTACTATCTCCCTCCTTCCCCGTAAACGTGGTAAGACTAAATCTTGGCCCTTCATTGCAGCACCTGTCTTATCCCAACCTGATCAGAATAGACGCATCCTCCATAGGGATGGGGGCCGTTCTGTCTCAGAAAGACTCCACAGGTATATCCAGTTCTTATGGCTTCCTTTCCAAGAGGATTTCTGCCAGTGAGGCCAACTATGGGACTGGCGATAAAGAACTCCTTGCCATCAAATCTGCTTGAGAGGAGTGCCATTACTTGTTGGAGGGCGCCTGTTTTCCGATCACCGTACTCATCGACCACAAGAATCTCACCTACTTACAGTCTGCACAGTGCTTGAATCTGCACCAGGCCCGCTGGTCACTATTTTTTAGCAGATTCAAAATTATTTTGACCTTTCGGCCTGGTATTAAGAATACTCGAGCCAACATCTTTCCAGATCTTTTGATTCCTCAGATGCCTCTTTGTTTGCCTCTGTGAAACCTGTTAATAGTCCTTCACAAATTTTGGCATTAACCAGATCCTCTGTCAAGACCCCTCATTCCTTTGTGGACGATCACCTACGTATTAAGGTCTTGAGATGGGCTCATAATGCCAGATTCGTCGGACATGCTGGGGTCAAGAAGCCTATAGCGCTCTTGCCCCGTTCGCATTGGTGGCCATCCTTTGTGTCTGACATCCAGAATTTAATTCGCACCTGCGCGGTTTGCGCCCGGCACAAGACTCTTAGAAGATCTTCTGCGGGCCTTCTCCATCCCCTTCCTGTACCCGATTCTCCATGGGTCAGTATTATTAAGGATTTTATCACTGACCTTCTTACGAGTCACAGGTTCAATTCCATCTGGGTGATGGTCGACCACTTCTCTAAGCTAGCCCACTTCATTCCCCTCAAAGGTTTACCTTTGGCTCTCAAACTTGCACGTCTCTTCATCCAAGAAATTTTCCACCTCCATGGCTGTCCGAGCGAGATAATCTCTGACTGCGGAGTCCAATTCGTCATGGAGGTCATTTTCCAGACTCCTCGGTATCAGCCTCAAATTCTCTTCCGGGTACCACCTGCAGGCTAATGGCCAGACTGAGTGGACTAATCAGGATTTGGAGTCTTACCTAAGGTGATACTGTTCGGAACAACAATCTTCTTGGAGTGAGCTCATACCCTAGGCGGAATTTACACATAATATCCACCAACATGAATCTACTGGCAATTTTCTTTTTTTTACTACCTTTGGAAAGCATCCCTTACAGCCTACCTATTCCAATATTTCTGACTCTTCTGTACCTGCCGCAAAGAATATGGCTCGCAACTTCTCCCAGATTCGAGCAGAGGCACGAGCAAGACATCAGCAGTCCTATGATCGTTACAAGCGATTTGCAGATCGCCATCGTAGGAATCTCCCTGTGCTTTATGTTGGTGATAGAGTGCGTTATATTGGCCCTTTTCTCATTTTCCAGGTTATCAATTCCGATACCTATAAACTCCAACTACCAGCCTCTCTTAGAATACACAACATGTTCCATATTTCTCTATTGGAACCACTTATTCTCAATGAGTTTTCAAATAAGACTCTACCACCGCTTCTGGTTATAACTGTCCAGGGTGAGGAATTTGTAGTGGAACATGTCTTAAAGTCCCATACCTTTCAGGGTAAACGTCAATTCCTGATTCCCTGGAAAGGCTATGGCCCTGAGGAGAGATCTTGGGTCAACGAGGAAGACATCCATGCCCCACGATTGTTGGCTAAACTTCTGAAGGATTCTGGTGTTGCCCCCAAGAATGGGGGGGGGGATATTGTCAGGCGCCGGCTCATAGGTGCCGGAGACGGGCGCCTTCCCCTGCGGCTCACTCTCCTTCCATTGCCTAGCAATGGGACATCTTTCCGGATTGGTCACTGCACGCGCATGCACAGTGCCCTGCGTCCCAACGGGACGCCAGCTCAACTTCCTCATTCGGCGATCATCTGTTCAGATCGTCGGTGCCTCCTCCTCCTATCAGCCTCCACCTGGCATTATTTAGACCTCACTCTGGCAGAATATTGGTTTACTCCATCTGTGCTCCAGCTGTCTATATATATATATATATATATATATATATATATATATATATATTATTCTGCTATTCTGGTTACTGACTCAGCTCACCTGACTACTCTCCTGGTTATTGTCCTGTACCTTATTGCTCATTCTGGTTTGACTCTTTGCCTGTTCCTGACTATTCTTCTGGTTACCTTCATTGTACTTCGCTAACCCTGGCTCTGACCCAGACTGTCTGACCTTTCTACCTCTTTCTCTGCGCTGGTTACTTGCTGGGAGAACCACGACCTGTGCACCTCACTCAGCGGAGTCCATACCTCCTTGCGGGGGTCCCTGGTAAATACCAGAAGTGCATTAGACTTTGCGCATCCCAGTTTAGTAGTTCCAATACCAGACACTGATTATCCATGTCTCTAAGACGTGACAGTCTGGTGGCAGGTGACACCAGTAGGAGTGGTCAATAAGAGTCGGTTACTGACGATGAGAAAGAAACCCAGATAAAATGTTCATGAAGAACATCCCTTCATCCTTCCTTCCCCCATTAGACCCGGTGGCAAAGTAAACCCATTCGTTTACACACTCAGTTTTGGTTTGCAAGTACCCAAGATATGTCCAACTAAAAATACAGCTGTAAAATGCAAATTTTTAAAAAGAAAAAGAAATGAAATAATATCTACCCAGTAAATAATTTCTATAGTAATGTGCAAGATTACTTGCACACTCCTTTGACAGCTGAGAGTTATGCAAAAAAGGTCATAGAACTCTGTTTTTACTTAGAGAAGATTATCCTCAGTTTGAGTCCATATAGAAAGAAGAAAAAAATATCTCTCTGTATAATTAAAGAATTTGTGTGCCATAAGTTGGTTATATTTCACTCACTTATTTAAAGGTGAAGCTTTAAAAAATGCCCCATAACTTAGTGTTAGTCCTAAAACACTATGGTGGCTTATGTAGAGTTGTAAGCATTTTCAATCTGAATGTTAGTAGGAACAGCATGAAAAAGTTCATATAGGTGCATATGCTTAGTCGGAAGGATGTCACGTTGTGTCCAGCTGTACAAGACTAGTATATGTTTAGGTCTACGTCACGAACAACAAGTGTAGAGTAGGGAAAGCACAGAGATGTGGCTTAACAGTGTTAACAGTAAATGGACAATTACACTACCCTGTTTCTACACAATATAATAATTTAATGAAGTGTTGTATACATAACAGATAATAGTGACTGGAAAGTGTTATTAATGTAATTGTGTTTGAAGAAAGCCTAAGGAAATTTGCAATCATGAGTGCCTTGGAAACAAGAAATTCCCTCCCATCAATCAAATACCTGAAGAATGAAACATTTCCTTTACATAGTCCTTTACATAGTTCAGTATTTATTTGAGCCTATATAGAATTCATCATAGAATACAAGCTTGACTAAGGGCAAATGACAGTCCAACGCCCTATTAATAAACACATATGTTAGAACTATGAATTTGGTTGAGGGACAGTATCGTTTTAGAATCTAACAATGTGCATGGATGAATGACAGTGCAGCTTTCACATGTCAAACTTCAGACACTCTCTGGCACATCACTGTGTCACAAGTGTCTTTTTTGTCACAGAGCAATCAGGTGAGGGAACACCTGTAAGCAGTGTTAGGTTGGGGCATGAAGGGCCCAACGGGGAAAGGAAATGGTAAGGGCACACAAAATAGTCCATACTCCACTAAGGAGGCATGGAAAGCAGCCAGAGAGGTGTGGATAGCCACTAGAAGAGGAATGGGGAAAAAAAAATCACTGCCCTGTTCACATCACCTGAGTGATTTTCCTTTTTTCTGGCAGTGTTAGTGACTGCCCTGCTCTCTCTTACCTCTTCTCTTACCTGTTCTTAAGTTTTCACTCCATGTTGCTGCTGGTGTCTCAAGAGCTGTTTATCTGGATCCTTGAATCGTGGGTCCCTGTTTGGAAAAAGGAATAAGTACAGGAAATATGGAAAGTCTAGCAATAAGTGTTCTCTCTAGACCCCCCCCCCCCTCCCAAACCAGCCCCATGCTAGCACTTTTGTTAAATATGAGTCTTTCGCAGCATGCCCTAGCATTAAATAAATAGTATTTACATTTAACAAATAAGCCCCTAACCCCAAAGCAGCCCTGACATTATATAATTAGTATTCACATTTATTCACATCTACTTCTTGCAATGGCAAAATTAAAACGATCTATTCTTGTTATAACATGAGCAATAAGGAATCTTGTATGGCAATTTTATCTCTCACCTTGTGCAGGTATCATCTTCAGTTTTTCACACTGTCCCTGGCCTATGCTGGCTCCTCTGGAATGAAGTGGGAGGACACAACAGTGACTTTTTTCACAATAAATAATGGGGTAATGCTCCTCATCAAGGTAACTCAAAAAGGAATTTTACCACTTAGATGTGGCACAGTAGTTAGCATTGCTGTCTCACGGCGCTGGGGTAATGGGTTAGATTTCAACTAGGGCCCTATCTGTGTGGAGTTTGTATGCTCTCTCACAGTCCAAAAAAAATACTGATAGGTTAATTGCCACTAGAGTGGAGGTCGGTACCCCCTTGGGACGCACCAATACCCCGGTAGGTAGTCCGATTAAGCTACTCCCCCAATTGTGTGTATTATCTGTACATTCCCCTGCCCTGATAATAGTGTTAGTACTCCCCCACTCGAATTAAAGTGTTTAGTGGAGGTTAGATACCCCACCACCACAATAATAGTGGGACTCTTAAAATTCATCTGTCCCTTAAAGCCTACCAGCCATCCACCTAACCCTTTCTTATTTCCACCGCTCATTCTTATCTCCTTTCTCCTCCAAGTCCCAATCTTCACTCCTCCCACACTATATCCCCTTAACTGACACCCTTCTGTGTCTGATGTCTGTTTACCCTCCCTTAGGATGTAATCTCTTTTGAGCAGGGCCCTCTTCCTTACTGTCTTCATACATATTCTTCTGCTCCAACTTCACTGCAATAGCCATGCCTGGAGTTTCTGAAGTCTTGGTATTATTTGTTTATTGACCTGTACTGTTTCACCCTGTATAGTCTACTGTTTGTATTGTGTATGGCGCTGCGGAAAATCTTGTGGCACCCAATAAATAAAGGTTAATAATAATAATAATAATAATAATAATAATAATAGTAAAATCTACCCCATAGTCTATAAAGATCATGTTTTTAGCAACAACATCATCATCAGTACCATACCATGACTGTCATTATGACCACATCATCTTAATAATAAGCTTGATATATGAGAATTTGTGCGGATAAGAAGAAAACAAACAACAATCTCTTTTTTCTCCACTGCACTACTATTGTCTGAGGCAACATGACCCACTTATGAAGACTAGAGGGTTAGCTAATGGTCTATTTCATTTTGTAGACTCATGAGAATATCAGCCACTCAATGTGACTTTTGTTCGAAGATCAGCAATTTTAAGAATGCATGGCCATTGCACATTATATTGTATGCAGACTCTCAGACAAGCATAGGGCAGGAGTACAAAAAGCTGTTAAAAGTCACAGTTTGAAGCCTTGTGTAATTTTCCAAAGGCTTTCTAGAGCTATGATGAAGCAGGCAGAAAACAAAATTGCATTGAAATAATTCAGTTGTCCACAAGAGGCTGCTGTAATCTCAATAATAAAATACCCTTGGACTATTGTTGTTTTTGTGTTCATTTAGTGTTGATTGATTGCTACTATCCCTACCTCTAATCACAAGGCCATGCTGGTGCATGGTTTCTACTGAAAGATTCAATATAAATAGGTTGTTAAATCACACCAGGCATGTGAAGTGACTTCACAATAGTCTATTTTCTGGAGCAAAACAAATTACTAAAATAAACCTGTTGGCTAAACATTTTAGAAGAGAAAATAAAATATCCAATAATGCACTTAAAGTCTGCATTGCTACATATACACACACACACACACACACACACACACACACACACACACACACACACACACATATATACGTGTGTGTGTGTGTGTGTGTGTGTACATATGTTTTTTATTTCAAACCACAATAATAATAATAAATTTAAACAACAATAATGCATTACAGTAATATAATATTCTTGCCTACAGTATTTCATTCAAGGCTTTTCATACATGGAGATGTTTTGCAAGACATTTGACAGACAAAAGTTGTTTTGGCAAGGATTGAAGCTCAGGTGATTGTGTAAATAACTATTTAACACAAATGAAATTAAAATAACTTAGTAAATGTGAGAACAAAGGGTTCAAATAATAGTTTCATATCCCCAATATATGCATACAAATTTGGTTGAAGTTTGTGATCTTACGTGTGTATTTTGAGATACACACATACAATATGTCCTATTCAAAACACAGCAGTATTTCTACATTAGTCATATGTCAGGGTACAAATATGTATAGTACTTGTGAGAGTATAAAACAATAAATAGTTATTATAGGTACAAATATATGTGTGAAATTACTTTAAAAACTATATCTACAGATATGAGAACTACGCCCTTAAAGAAAGTATTTCCCATGGAACAGACAATAGCAGGATGCAAGACTGAAAACAAACAAAAAAATATAAAAGATAGCGCAAAAACTCAAATCGGCACAGTATTTAATAAACACAAATTAAGAGCCAATAAAAATGGAAAGCAGTATAGACTTAAAAATATATGCACAATATTGTATTACACACTGGTGTTGATTATAAACATTCAATGTTAAAAAGTACATAAAACGCTGACTATGCAGCTCATTGATTGCCACAGCAACACCTAATATCAAAGGATATGTTGTAATAGAAAATCTGCCTGAGTTCAGGGACACTGCATAAGATAAAAGTCAATTGCCAACATTATCCAAATGGGTTTTTAGGGTGATTCCACAGAACTGGATGTATATGTGATATCACTCTCCTTGTGATCACATATGCAAATATACAAAACCTATGCGGCATAGAGCAATTGACAGTTTGTGAGAGAGCTTCAATTCCCAATATACATGCCGGGCTCAATGACTTGCACTCTCCGCTTCTAAATCTCCTGTTTGAATAAGGAGATAGTTAGCCAACATGTGGCATTGGTTACGTGCGAGTATGTAATTGCAGCCTGTGAGCCAGACTTAGTGTCCTCCATTCTCTGCTTGGAAGTAAGCCCATATACATTCGGACCAGACCAATTACAACTGCATATGCGGCAATGATTATGAAATCCTACCCAGGGGTCTAGAGAAAAGGTTTCCGGATCTCCAGAGCTCCGCAACTCCAGTGTGCATTAGTCAGTCCATGCAGTCTGCCTGACGCGTTTCTTGGCACTCCGTTGCCGTTTCATCAGAGGCAATAGATGTATGTTTGAAAACAAAAAGCCTGGAAGACATAATGTAGTACTGGACAAAGGATATTGCCTTATTTGTATTTATTGTTGCAAATAAATATTTGCTGAGCTAAAGAGATTTCCTTATATGTACTTACTGTTGCAAAGAAAGATTTGTCCTTATATGTACTTGTTGTTAACCTGTTAATGCTTGAGCTTAGGTATAAATAAAGGAGCAGTCTGAGAAGACCCTCAGAGCTGATTCTGAAACTACTACAACTTGTTTGTGTTTCACTTCCTCCTCTCCAGTCGACAGATTTATGCTAATAGGAAATCAGGTTATCAGAGATCGATAATATGGGCACCAATCCTCGGTACCCGGACATTTACTGGGGTCTTCGTCTGGGATACCAAAAATACCAGCCCAGGACTGACCAGATACCTCCTTAATCTTCGGGAACGGCATCTAAATCCGTACGGTGAGTAGTTGAAGTTTTGTGCATTTGCACCTCTCTACTCTATCTGCTCTTCCTGTAAGATATAAGGTGGGGTTCAGTAGGGGATGGTATAATGGGTATTTGAACAATTACTGAATAACCTGATTTCCTGACTTATTAATTAATTGTTTTTGTGAAAAATAGATAATAGTGGATGTATGTGTTTGTGTCAATACAGGATGTATATAAAGGGATGCAAATACAAAACTTATTAATTGACCTTGATGATCAAAGGCATTCCTCTATACTCGCTGCTGAGGCCTGACCTTGTTCTGTGTAGATGTTTGTCCCTGGGTTTGAGAGGTCATTATAAGAAATTCTTTGCTCCTGTAAAGACTGAGTAATATTGTGCTGATGAGAGATGTATAAGAGGACAATATAACCTTTGAAAATATTGACCTCATCAAAGACTGTAAGTTGCACCCGCTACTGAGGCTTGACCTTGTCCTGTGTAATGTGCGATCACTGGGCTAGCTGTCAGACTATAAAGGTACTCAGCTCTCTTAGAAGTTGAAAGAAGTAACAACTGAGAAACATGGTAAAAGTGCAGAAAGGTTGCTCACTGATTCTGAAAAGGGTCCTTCGCAGTACCTTGGGAACATGGGGTCTGAGAGGGGATAGAAAGTGTCCAGCTTGTGGATTCTGTGTCCCAGTGGCAGGGGGTACCTGCCCAAACTGTGATAATCATGTATCAGATGAAGGAGAACCATGTGACTCCCTCCTAGGAAACTCAAATAGAAAACCTCCCCTTGGTCACCCTCATCACACTGGAATAGGAGTAAGGTTAATATCTGCAATTGTGGTCAGGTTGACTCCAAGGGTACCAAATGTAATTGTGGGAAGACTACAATGTATCCAGTGGAAGTAGGGCCACCCCCATATCCTCATAGCACTGCCGCCAGTTACCCAATTATTATATAGCCAGTGCACGAGCCAAATCCAGAATTTGGTCAATTAAACCACCCTAGATTAAGAGTAACTCGAAGACAGGAAAAATATAGACCTTGAGCAATGGCAGAATTAACTGATATAGAAATGAAAGCCCCAGATTACAGGATGAATCCTCTGGCCTTACATAGATATATACAGAAAAATTGGTGACAATTTGGGATGCCCTCTGGGGAGACTTAGAAGAAGTTTTTAAAATTATAGTTGGAATGGGTAGTGTAAATGACGTACTTGCAATACCCATTGGGGATGGAATAGTGGCAGCCCCAATAGGAATAGAACAGAGATCAGGTAATCTATTCCTAACCAGGTTGAGATGCTGGTGTGAGGTTCAACAGCAGAGAATGCCAGCTGTCCCAGAAGGTGACAGAGAAAGATTATTATGATCAAATCCATCAGGCACATCTGTATAGGGGATTCTAGGAAGATAACCTTACCCATCAGTGGCTACTGCGTACCGCTTTTCTACAGGGACTCGAAGAGTCCTTAAGGAATGAGTTAATGGCCAAAAGGCCGGAGGCCAGTACAATGACAGTAGCTTCCCTCTTAGAAGTATTAAGGGCTATAGAGGATCAGAGAAAGAGAAAAAGAGAAAGAGCCAAGAAAAATACTCTTAGGTTACTGTCCATGTGGTCCAGGAGACTCCCCAACTAAAGGTCTTTAATCAGCAAAAGAGAGTCACCGGGGAGTGGCAAAAGGAAAGGGGTTATGTTTCTTTTGTAACCAACCAGGTCATATGAAAACGGATTGTCAGAAATATATAGTCTGACAGCAGAAAAATACCCACCAAATCCAAGAAGTCTCAGCATTAATTACCTCCGCACCCAACCCCCACTCATAGGAAATAGGTTACCCAGTGTCAGGCCCCAGGGACCCACTATTAATACCCCAGGGCCCACAGGAAAAATTCAGTTGGAATTACCCCAATTGGAAATTTTTGATTGCATAGTGGACACTGGAGCAAGCCGCACTGTATTGAGGGTCTCAGAGATACCAAAAAAATACATGAGTAAAATAAAAATCACTGGCACAGGTTTATCAGGGGATGGAGTTCAGCTTAAACAAAGTGAACCAGTATTTGGTAAATTGCAGGATAAGACTTTGACAGTACCTGTACAATTTCTAACTTCAACTACCTGTCCAGTCAATCTATTAGGGGCTGATATCCTGTCAGCAATCCAAGCCAAAATAGCTTACAAGGAAGGGAGAGTCCTGATTACTTTCCTGTCAGAAAATCAGAGTTGTCAGGTGCACGCTGCCATATATTTGATTCAAAGTATTCTCCCAGAAAAACCAAGCTCAATGCCCCTGTTGCTTAGTGAAAAGTACCACAAGAAGTGTGGTCAAGGGGAAACACAGGTGTGGGATTACTGGCAGTACAGCCTGTACATTTAAAAGTTAAACCAATTACTGTCCCAATTAAGATTAGGCAATATCCCCTGTCTCAACAACAAGAGGCAGCTATAACCAAACTGATAGTGGCATATCAACAGGATAAAGTTCTCAGGGAATGCAGGTCTCCCTGGAACACACCCCTTTTCCCAGTGAAAAAGAAGTTAGAACTTGGAAAACCACATGACCATAGAATGGTTCACGATCTTAGAGAAATTAACAAAAGGATGGTGATTGATGCACCTATTGTACCCAACCCACATACCCTCCTCAATCAGATCCCTGCAGAAGCAGAGTATTTTACTGTTATAGATCTGGCAAATGCATTTTTCTCTGAAGCTCTCACATAGGACAGCCAGCTTTGCTTAGCATTTACACATCAGGGAAAACAATATTGTTGGACTAGATTGCCAAAGGGGGGAGCCACCTCATCCTCAGAACCTCATATTACAGGGATGGAGACCACAATATTCATTCACACAACTTCTCCAACATGTAGATGACTTACTACTGTGTTGCCAAACGATTGAGAGGTGTCAGAAAGAGACTATATCATTAATTAACTTGTTATGGTAGCAACATTGCAAAAATACAATCAGCACAGAGTAAGATAATATTTTTAGGGCACTGCATTTCACAAGATACCAGACACCTCACACAGGACAGGATAACTACAATCCAGCAGGTAAAGCCACCACAGAATACCAAGTAATTAAGGGCATTCCTAGGTTTGGTAGGGTACTGCAGGGAATGGATTGCCAGAGCATTCCTCCTAATGCAACTCCTCTATGATGCTCTTAGTGAGATAAAAGAGTCCAGGATATATCTAACTGAATCACAACTAACAACGTTTGAAACATTAAAAGAAGCCATTGGGTAGGCACCAGTGTTAGGATTACCACAATATGATAAGCCCTTTACCTTGTTCTGCAATGAATCTAAGAGACATGCACAATGAGTCCTTTCACAGGTACATGCACATAAACAGAGACCTCTGGCTTACTATTCATTACAGCTAGACAGTATCATATGAGGAGCCACGTGATGCATAAGGGCGGTGGAAGCTGCAGCCTTGCTAAAAGATAAAGTGGCAGACATAGTAATAGACCACCCCTTAACGATACAGGAACCCATGCCTTGCAACCAGGAGATTGGGTCTACCTAAAAAGGCACGTGAGGAAAACTTTGGAACACAGATTTGATGGTCCATATCAAGTGATCTTGACCACTCCAACTTCTGTCAAGTTGGGAGGAACAGACACCTGGGTCCACGCGTCTTACTACAAAAAATTAACGGTGAAAATTGAAGCACCATGAATCCTTTTCTTGTGATAATGTGCATAGCACTAGTAACAGTACAGATAATGCATATACAGATGTATATGCCAGGAAATAAAGTCCAGAAGTTAGAATTAACCAAATGTGCAGGTATGATATAGAATAAAACAAGTAATCAAGAAGAATGTGTGAAGGTAAACGTAGGGACAGGAAGAAGCAGAAGAAAGATTCCATATCCCTGTTGTAGGTTAAACTTTACATTTACTGGTGGCCATGGGTTTGTAGAAACGGCAGGGAGGAATGAACCCTATTATTTTCGGCACCAGGGGAAGATGATACTATGATCATGACATAGTACTCCCATCATATGCTGCACTGAAGCATTTATAAAATTAAAAGGGTATAACCAAGCCTGGATAGAAGTTCTCATGTGTGTAAATCACTCCAATAATAATACAGTACCAATAGGAAGGGCGTGGAAGGGAATAGAGAATTTGATGATGATGTGTACCAGTACTGAGATACCAGGGGAGTATGTACTCATGGAAAAACTATACATATTAGACCCCAAGCCAAGAGTCATTAATGATACTCTAATCAAGGTGCCCTCTACTTACAGAAATATAGGTACTAGGAAATATGCAGCCCAACACACTTTCAATATCACATTCCCTCTTGATCCCAAATGCCAAAATAGAAGGAAAATGGAGTGGTATGATAAATTATTGGGGGCAACAGGTACTGGAATGGGGGTACTTAACAGTATAGACATAGAAACATTGAGTAATAAGATGAGTGCAGCAGGAGAAGATGTAAACAAGGTAATCACGATGCAGGCATAGTGGATGCCTACAGTTTTCACGCCTTTGCAGAAACTAATATTATGGGACAAAGAATATATACAAGATATTTAATGAAACATTTTTCGATTCCTTAGCAATAGATGTAAATATCTCCCTGATGTTTAACTGGACTGGATGCTCAATAAAGACACTATATCAGAAAACACAAAAGAGTAACGCTCAAACTCAACTAATGACTAACATTGAACTGGTATATAGAAATATGTTTAATGTAGCAACACAGTTATGGATACAAACCAATTGAATGGTTGTGAAGTGTACAGAAAACTTTTGCACAGGAAGTTTTCAGACATACAGTATACTGAAGACCGAGATAATGTGTAAAATCCTCATATTACCTGTCCCACTTCATGCCCAGGTTGGTGGGACACAATTATGGACCCCACAGATAAAAGGGGAGTATATAGATGAGAAAAACAACACACATAACTTAGGCTTGTGTTCAAATACAGACAATGGAATAGTGTACTCTCAAAACACTCAAGTTTATGAACCTTGTAAGTTAGAACATCCGACTAGTGTCTGTAATTGGGAGCTCCATAACAGGAGAAATGATATGTTTATAAAAGTAGTACCACAAATAGTGTGCTTAGTAACCCATGATAATCAAACTACAGAAAGGTATAACTTGACTAATCCAATCTCAGGATGCATCCAAAATATTACTCATCTAATATTGAGAAATGAGACTTATATATTCTACAAGGATAGGAAGGACAATATATATCAGCAATTTATCCCAATTAAACTACCCTCCTTAACTATTAATCTTCAGGGGATAATCTATGCTATAAACAACACCCAGTGCCTGGCAGAGTATTTGGCACAGGTAAACTATTCAGCTAATCATGCAAAAATGCAGACGATAATAGAAGCACAGGAATTAAAATATGTAGCTCATCAATTAAAAGATAACCTGCAACACCATTGGTGGGATGTGTTCACAGGTAATTCCCCCACTGCAACAGGTATATTTAAGGTAATGCTGCATCCAATACTGGTAATAATAGTGGTTTTGATCCTGTTGAATGTGTGGAATTGTTATTTGTCCTGTAAGTTTAGAAAAATGGTTAATCAGGCCATGACTCCAGTACCAACATATTTTGATGAAACTCAAAAAGTATATACCTCATGTAAACGGAATAACCCAAATCAAGCAAAAATGACTTGTGTATACTGCAGTGAAATACTGCTAGGTAAGAATAAATGATGCAAGGATACCTTCTCTGGTGAATGATTAATTCTCTATCCACATGAAGACTTTAGGTCAAAATCTGGGTAAAAGTATCTGGTGAAATAAAAAGGTAACCCTGTATCAAACCATGAAAGGAAGGGTCAGAAAACAAATGTGTTTAGTGGAATAAAAAGAGGGGATTGTGAGAGTATAAAACAATGAATAGTTACTAAAGGTACAAATATATGTGTGAAATACCTTATAAAACTATAACTACAGATATGAGAACTACACCCTTGAAGAAAAGCAAGTGTTTCCCATGGAACAGACAATAGCAGGATGAAAACAAACGGCCTGGAAGACATTACGTAGTACTTGACAAAGGATATTGCCTTATATGTATTTATTGTTGCAAATAAATATTTGCTGAGCTAAAGAGATTTCCCTATATGTACTTACTGCTGCAAAGAAAGTTTTGTCCTTATATGTACTTGCTGTTAACCAATTAATGCTCAAGCTTAGGTATAAATAAAGGAGCGGTCTAATATTATATTTTATTGGGGGGTTGTGCTGCTTTGAGTCAAAGGCAAGAACACCCTGTTTACTTTTTTGAGGTGTGTATCTGCTGCTGACCCTCACACACAAATAGCCTTTTTTTTAAACTATATAGCTTTTTTTTGGGGGGTGTTGATGCATACTAACCCTCACAAAAAGTATTTTTTAAATATATATTTCACTGAATGACCCTTCAGAATACACAAATATTGAAAAATAGAACATATTACCATATAAAGCATTTTTTTGGGACTCCAGCTGCGTGCTGACCCTCACAAGTAGTCTTTTCAAATGTAGATTTCACTGAATGACCCTTCCAAAATAGACAGTTATTGAAAAATAGAAAAGATTAAAATATATAGCGTTTTTCTGGGGTGGGTCCAGCTGCATGCTGCCCCTCACAAACAACGTTATAGCTTTTTTTGCAGTGTGCAACTGCTGCTGAATCTCACATGCAAACACACAGTTTATTTCAAAATTATATCAGTTGTCACTGCCCCACACAAGATTACTTTTACTAGAAAAACTTGGAATTTTAAAAGAAAGAAATATGTTTGTTTTTTTGGATTCTGCTGCACTTTTCTTCTCAAAGAATATACTTGTTAGTTCAGAATGATATCTATCTAACTCAGTCTGTATATACAGTCTAGTACTATTATATATATATGCAATGAGTCAACAACAGACAGTAGCCACTAGTCTGTGTAAAGTGTATTTAAGATTGATATTAAAAGCAATTGATCAGCAACATGGTGTAGCTGACTATTCTCTACAGAACTGCTTTAGAGCAATGACAGGATTCTACTGCTTTCCTATGTCCCTGGTTCACCCTGAACGCTATTTTATGAGCAGAGCACTGCAGGTAAACTTCTCCCTACACGCTATTCTAAAATGGCACCTGAGAGAATCAGGGAGGACTTTATATACAAAAAATGGCAATCCAAAATTGGCGAGCGTTTTGCAAAAAAGAAAAACATAACGTAAATTATATTTCGCCTTATTTGAACATCCGAGTTTCACTCGGATCCCCAACGTTGGATTTCAAGTAATTCAAACCGCTCATTCTATTGGTAATAAATGTGAAACACATATTTCTATACAAATTGTATTGAAATACACACCCCCCTCACATTCAACGTTTACTACTTATAAATCCAAGAGGAATTTGTTTCCTGCAGTATTCCAAATGGAAGTAACAAGCAAAAAATCTGAAAAAACGCTACAACTTGACAACATATATCCAAAACACTAATGAATGATGTACTATCAACTGACAACTATGGGCAAGTAGAAGGGGCTAGTCAATGCCACTGGTGTCATAATCATCATTGCGTATCTTTACATATCTGGAAAAATATACATCTTAAGAAGCGTATATGAGGATGACTCTCAGTCTCATTAATACATACCCTTATTTTACTCAACTTATGCCTGCCCTTCCCAATTCATGTCTACAGACATAAGGGGCCACAAGTTTAAAATATGCTCAAATCTAAATATGGACATATTTTGCTACACATGGAAATGCATATATTTACATCCCACAAAGGTAATGAGTCCCACAATGTACAAATACCTTCCTCATTGAAACTAGCTTAAGGGAGCACTAGGTTCATGCACAGAAAACTGTATTCAATAGTACTTGTACAAATATAGTACATTGGCCCTTCTGATTTTCAGCTTTCCTCTACACATCATGCACAAAGCTAATTACACAAACTGATTATCCAAAACATTGATTTCTTTGAATATTCAGAAATGCTGCTGTCTTTATACATATTGATGCTATCCATGTTCACACACTTATGCTACACATATGCTGCAGATGCTACTTCTCTATCTTCTTTAACTATCACTGTCCCTACTCCTATTTTCCCTCTCACTAGTGTGTCCCCTCCTTCATCACACTGTGCCCCTTCCACATCACACTGTTGCCTCTCTACCTCACATTGTGCCCCATCCTCATCACACTGTGACAGTAATACAATACAGCTGCCGGATCATTTAGGCAATCAGTATTGTTCAATTGTTTGATTGCTTAATTGTCTAATTGCGATATCCGGATCTCATAAATACTGGTTAGAAAGACCAGTTGGACTTTATCAATCCCTGAGGAAGCCCACTGGCTGTAGCCACGGGTGAAACACGTTGGTAATACTGGCCGATCACCACCACTGTTTTTTATCATCTCGATATAGTTGGTGCACTATCTGCACTTTCTAGCATGCTAGAACATCCTCCATTGTATGGCAATTCATAGACACTGATCCACGGAGATAAGCTCACAGCGTGTACACGCCACCCTCACAATATCTACAGGCTGCGGGACCGCCGACAAGTACTGTCAAGCTCCCACCTGCAATCAGGAGGAGAGAGACATTTCTCACATACCAGGAGGGATCATCGCTTCAGAGTGGATCCACATACCAACATCTACCACCCGGTAGGCATCTGTTCGTCCATGGAGGTAAGCGTAGAGTACGCATACATTACCCTCATCACTCCTACAGGCTGCGGGATGGTCACCAAGTGTTCACTTGAACCAGGGGGATTAAGACGCTCTCGCACATCAGGAGTCATCACCAATTCGGACTGGACTAACATGCCTACATCTGCCATGTAAGTGTCTTTTGGACTTCTCATATACATATGTACTTTTTGAACATTTATATCCTACTGGACATTAGCACTACCTTATGCATCTATACTACACGTCGCATCCCGCTTTTCCACATTGTGAACTTTACAGCCCCTCAGCGGGTTGCAGCATCCATTTTGTTACTTGTGTGCACTTTGCTCGCTGCATCCCACACTCTTTTCCATTGTTACATTTCTTTATGTGTATTCATTGTGTGCCCTGTGTGCACTATTGTACTTTGCACAATTTGCATTATCTGTGTATGATGATTTGTTCCAGCCGGAACGCATTGTTTACCAAGGTCTAATCTTTATTAAACTATTTTAATTCATATAAATAAGCGCCCAGAACCTGTATATATATAAACATCTTTCCTCTCACTAGTGAAGTCACACTTTTGCCCCTCCCTCATCACACTTTTGCCCCATAACTGTGCTCTTTTTCATAACACTGTGCCCTCTCTTTTATCACACAGTGGCCCCACCTTCACTGTGCCCCCTCCGCATCACACTGTGCCCCCTACACATCACACTGTGCCCTCTCCTTTACAGTACCCTCTCCATCACTGTGCCCCCTTCTTCACACTATGCTACCTCCTCATCACATTGTGCCACATCCATCATCCCTGTCCACCCTCCTTTATTACATTTTGTGGCCTCCATGACATTGCTGTCTCCTTCATTATGACTGCCCCCCCTTATCACATTGTGTGCTCTTCATCACATTGCTGAGTACTCCGTTCTTTACTTACCTTTCTATAACCTTCTTTTCTTCTCTTCCACTTTTTTCTTCTTATCAGTATTTTCCTCTTCTCTTTCTCTTCTGTCAGTATGCTGGCTCCACTTTGCGCCTCTCCTCACTGAGAGTGTCCGAACATGATGATGTCACGCCCGACAGTTAGTGAGAAGGGAGAAGAGAGGAGGGTGCCGGATATGGCACTAGATTAGTATTTACTTGGCTTCTGGACATGCGGGGAAGGTGAAGGGGAACGTCTATCAGGCATGGAACTCCCCCTCCTTCTGACAGCACTGTCTACCTGTAATGAAGTGGGGTGGAAATGTGTCGGTATGTCATACCGGCACATACCACCCCACTTTGAGCACTGATACATACACAAAGAGAGCATTGTTATTATTAGTATTATTATTATTATACTGCCTAGGTTACCACAAGGACAGGAGGGAGGTGTGGATTATACATTATATATTTTTTCTGTTCTGTCCCTTCCTAATTTTACACAGGATGTATCAAAGTTATCACATTTAGGTTTGAATTTTAATAAAGGCACATTCCTCGCCTTTTATGGGTAAGTACAAATTGCACTTTAACAGTTCATACCGTATTTTTTTTACTTTTTTAGTCCACTTACTCGTGATCATCTTTTTAAATGGAACGGGTTAACACCATGCAGACACCTTATATTTCTGTGTGGTAAGAATTGAATATAGAAATGACTATACTTACTAGTTCAGTACACCACATTGCTAACTCACTGCCAACACTACTGTGCTCTATATGATAATATAAATATGGAGGTGTATATCACCCCAAACCTGATACTGATATACTTATATAAAGCCTATGATTAGTAAAGAAAATCCAATAGGCTTCAGTGGTTCAATACTTAAAATACTTAAGGTTAATATCTGTGAGCAAGTCTGTTTCATTAGCATAGGTTCTAAAACAGAGTTGAACGACAATATTGATTTAATCTTAGATAATATGTTCACAAACAGAAGACCTACAAATTGAAACACTTCTAAAAAAAACAAAAATTAAACTGTTGCACTACAATTTTATGATGGTGGTGAGTCCAGCCTTTTGATGAGGTATGGCTTAAGTTTGGCATTATGACTGTGCATGTGTGGCCCTCCAGCCTGTCCTTCATCAAATAGGCCGCACAGAGGATGAAGGGAGAGCATCATGCACTTCCTCCTCCTCCAGGTGTTCAGTGGAAGTTGGCTGCCCTGTTCTGATAAGTTCGTGAGCAGCAAGCTTGAGGGTCTGAAGGCTGTTGGGCATACTACTATAATCTATTTCTCTAACAATATCACTTTCAAATCCAAATTACATACTTCCATCATTATGATGGTTTTATTGTTATATGTATATGCTCTACAGCATCAATTTAATTATAGTTTTACAAGTATACTGAATGTCATTCCATTTTTAGATTACAGCATTTTAGATATATGCCCACAATTATTCTACATTCTATTTCCATTAAGACGCTTTCAGGAGAAGGATATTAATTAATGCAAATCCTAATTTGGCTACATGTCTTTTTACATAACCCCCTTCAGCAATCTATCTTTAAAGTAACTGTGCTACCCCCAGTATGAACCATCAAATCACTGTATTTAAGGCCATTGGTTGTGACCCATTGCCCAGATTAAAAACAACAGAGTGTTGTGAGTAGACATATAGAACGAGGATGATTACTAAGGGGTATATTTACTAAACTGTGGGTTTGAAAAAGTGAAGATGCTGCCTATAGCCACCAATCAGATTCTAGTTAGCATTCATTTAGTACATTCTACAAAATGACAGCAGGAATCTGATTGGTTGCTGTAGGCAACATCTACACTTTTTCGAACCCACAATTTAGTAAATATACCCCTAAGACTCTGAGAGTAGAGAGAGATGTTCCTCTTTTCATTCAACCAAAAATAAAAATTGTTAAAATGTCTAAATGTTATGTGTGAAGTTGTCTGTTGTTTAGAGATTGGCTCATTTTTTTATTGAAAGTGATTTGTCTGCTTCTACAAAAGGTGATTTTTATCCTCTAAATTTTTCATGAATCAAAACTGATATGTTAATTTGTTTGCCATTTCTTAATATTAGAAATTCATACATAATCCTGACAAATCAATTAGGACATATTTTCTAAGTACCCTGAAACATTACCTTTTATAGTGCTTTAGCTTTGTAAAGGCAACATGCATGCACTCTGAAAGCATTTTGGGACTGGTTTAAAACATGCTTTGGAAGCGTCCATTTTTTTTTTTGCTTCTTCCTCTTTTAGTAAATAAGGCTCAATTACTCTGTGTCTGTGTGAAGTCACACAGTGCTCACTCCTCACTGACTGGCATGTGCCCCCAGAGTGCAATCTGATCTACAGTCTTCTAAAATGTAGTGCGGGGTGCAACTGCAAAGATGGTTTTAAACATTCAGCATTAGTAAAAAAATAAATAAAAGTGAGACTGAAAGCTTATTGCAATTTCTAGTTATTACCCCATAGACAGCATTCCTGAGAAATCGGCTACAAAACAGTACCCTTCTCTATCAAGTGTCTTAAGCCACTTCTGGTTTAGTTGTATCCAAATTAGTTATAGTTGGAAGTTGGCGGTTGGGTTGCTGTACCATTAACATTGACACTTTGATATTTTGCATATGCTCAGTTATTCGTAGAGATAAATACATAGAAAATAGATGACCTTTTTAGGATTAATTAGTACTATCCAACATTTCGACAATGAAAAAGGCAGTTGTTACAGATAATTTGTGCACATTTTACATTCTACAGCACATAAAACACAATGGGGTAGATTTATTAGACCTTCTAATTGTTCTCTGTTCTGTGACTGTAGGTTTATTTGGACAGGCCCATCTTTACCTTCTGTTTCATGTATTTGTATGTTATTTATTTGTGTCATGAACTAATCAATGTACAGCACAGCATAAATAAAGGATACTAACAACTAGAGCATTGCCACAAACCAGTATATGTCCTTTTTTTACACAACTTCATTTTGGAGCAACAAATTTGCTAATTATCGTATGCTATATATATTAATATTTAGTCAAATTAGATGGCGTGAGCTCCTTTCTCCCAGTTTGCCCTGGGATTGTATGTGTTTCAGAACAGACTGGAGATAGAACTTTCTCACTCTTATTAATAACATGAACAAGATTTGTTTGATGTAAGTGCAGAATGGTTAATGAATATTCATACACTAAGTGCTGGGTTATAAGGATGGGGCTGATCACCGGGGAACAGAAGAAACATTTTTCTTTCTTTTGATGCTGTCAATGCATTCACTTAGGTAAGTATATGATGAACGACATAAGTGTCTTTATTATGGTCTCTGCTTGAGAGTCACAATCAAACAATATTACTTAGGCAGGGATAGACAATTTAGGACCACTGAGATGAATTTGCTTGTAAGGTAGTGCCTATAATAGTGCTATGTTATAATCTAGTTCTAGCTGATACAGCCAATCATGAAAGAGTAAAAAAAAGTGTCTGCACTCACATGTGCTTTATGGAGACACTTTAAGGTACAATTTAGTTGGAATTCAGAGAAATCTGTAAGTCAGTTTTGGGGCTGTGGTAAGTTGTAGAGCATTATATCTGTCATGGACCCAGAATATTGTTTCTTTAGACAATACATTGGGATTTCTAATTTGATCACAAAAATTACACTGTTATAGTTATTTCAGTCTCTCATCAATATCTTCTTTAGAATGTGTTAATAGCATACTATATTACTATTATTAATAGTATTATTTTTTATTATTATTATTAATAATAATAATAATAATAATAATAATTATTATTATTATTATTATATTATTATTATTATTGTAGATTATTATATAATTTTTTCTGAAGCTGTATTGATAAGCAATGTGCATTTTTACCATATATTATATGTATATAGTACATCCCATGCAGCACTGGTAGACAGTTAGAAATTATGATAAATTAGATGCAATTTATAGTAATCAAATTAATGAATTAAATATAAATTTTGGAATGGCTATCTGCATTTTTAATTTTTAGTATAAATGTCCTTTTACAGAGGTAAAAGGTAATTTATACTAAGAATTAAAAAATGCAGATTTTGCAGCTTCTCTGTAAGTCTTCTTGACATTCTATATTCTATGACAGTTTTAGTTCCAAGCTTGTTTGTAAGGAGATATTATTAATTAAAGCAAGACTCACTGGACAGATGTATGTTGCATAATTCACAGACACATTCTTTAGATCACATTTATAATTTATTTAAAAACAAAACAAAAAATCTTCAGCAGAGAATAGCGTCAATGATGTGAGCAACAGTTTGTGATCACATGTTCCTATTTAAATGTGATTACACCTGTGTTACAGGAAGGATGGCCCATGAGCTTGAAGTGAAAATGTTGCATCATCTGCTGTGAGGAGCTGAACAGTCTGGGGTGTAATATTCTTAAAAATTAGATTTAATTTGCTGCTTGAGATATTTAAATGGGTGGAGAGCATGCTTTTATGTGGTTGTCTCTGATAAGTGGGGGCCACAGTATATTTTATACCTACTAAAGGGGTATATTTATGAAAGGATTAAAAGCACTATTACCTGCGCAAATGGATGTTTTCACCGGTGACAGGTTTTTTCTCATAAATCATGCTGGTGCCCTTCCAGTGGTCAGACTCACTGGGTTTTGCAAAAGATAGGGATGTCTATTTAAGAGGGATCACAGTGGTATATGTAAAAAAAAATGAATTAAAAACTGCTTTATTATTTGAATACATCAATTCTTCATTGCAAAATAGTTTTAAAATATTTTATTTCAATATTTTTACCTATTTTTAATTACTTTATTTATTTAATTTTATAAAGTGGGCTTTCAGTTCCACAGTGCATGGATTAACCAAATAGCTCATGCGCATCTTATCTGAGACTAGCCTGGTTAAACAGTAAGTGAACATTTACCACTCTGAGCTTGTATCTCCAAAGCAAACTGAGTATCACTCAACTGCCTTGGGAAGATTTTATTGATACATTGTAGCAATAACAATTATAGCCATAGTAATAAAAGTCATTGATATCAGCCTTGTTAATAAATAAGTCTCTTAATTTGTACATGTCATCAGCTCATGCATTCACTGACTTGCCTTTTACAACCTTCTGGTAAACCTTATGGGCCTGAGTCACTAAGGAGAGTAAAGCAAAAAAAAAGAGGAGTAAGTTTGATCCTAGACAAACGATGTTACAATGCAAGGGGTACAAATTAGTTTATTATTTTGCACATAAGTTAAATACTAGCTGTTTTTCATGTAGTACACAAATACTTGTTACCTTTATTTTTACACTGAAATTTAAAGTTGAACTTGGACATGCCCTACCCCAACTATAAATCTGTTCCCACATTTTAAATTTACCTCTCCCTCCAATGCAACATGGTTTTGCCCAGGTGCAAAGTTATTCCTTTTTTTTGCATTACTCTTCTTAATAGCCCTATATGTGAAAGAACATTGCTATGTGCATTATTATGAAAATATTCAAATATGCGATAGTAATACATGTAATAAAATCTAATATCTCTCATGATGAACATTAAAGACATAAATGAGACGAGAACAAGCATTCTTTTTGGATTGACACTATCACACCGCTGTTAGTTTACGTTCACTACTCTGTCAGTGAAAAGAAGCCTACCAAAGCCAGCTGAAGTGAGCTGAAGAAGCTGAGAGGACTCCCAAGGTAAGTTAAGTGAAGAGGAGAAGGGAATTTGTGGATAGTGGCGGAGTGGAGATATCGGCAGGGGGGAGTAAGAGACTGATATATCAAAGGTACTGGCAGTGTAGGCTTAAAGTTCATTTACACTGGGCAGATATAGAATTGTCTTCAAATATACCCAACTTCTACTTCTTGCTGATCATTTATCTATTTAAATATTTCTTAAATATCTCATTACTCAAAGCTCTGCTCATAGTCCTTCACAAAAAGTTCAATGAATGGCCATTTTATTATGCAAATCCACATATAGTACCCTAAACATAGGAGCACAGTCTACCTTGGTGATGTCTCTAATTGGGAATAGGCTTCATTCTTATGACAGTTGGTTCAACTCACAAAATGGCTGCCACTCCTCTGTTTACACAAGGGGAATTAATAGGTGCCCATATGGAAATATAAATTGTTTGCTGATATCCATTTTTTCTGGTTCATACGTAATGTCTAATATCTCTAAGTGGAAAGTTAATTCTTAGATTAGACAATGATCAATACAAGAGAGGTATAAAACAAGCTGTTTTTCTGTGATATACTATGCAAAGTCTGCATAGACATATACAATTAACAAAAGCGTTATACTATTACTTTTATCTAGAGATGTTCACTGACCCCTGTGTTCTGGTTTTGATTTTGGATCTGGATTAACTTGGTGTTTTGGTTTTGGCAAAACCGCCCTCGTGTGCTTTGGTCTTGGTTTTGGTTTTGGATCTGTATTTTTTAGAACAATTGCTAAAATATGCTAAAATCACATAATGTTGCTCTTTTTTTGTTCCTACATTATTATTAACCCCAATAACACTAATTTCAAGTCATTATCAGTCAATTTTGACCACCTCACAGATCACAACATTATTTTCATACAGTTTCGGACAAAGACTGCAGCGACCTGGCTGGATGCTATGCGACAGAGCAACAACACAAACACACGGCAGTTCATAACCCAGCTAGGAAACATTGCCATACAACTTATGTAGAGACAGGAATGGATGTTACAAGTGGAGTGGCATTGTATCATGGAATCTGTCATATTGGAATACGCTGTATTGAACAGAGATTTAAAGCAATATATAGACACAGATGAGGAGATTGTCTTAAGTTAAAATGTGACCCACCGAATGAGATCCCAGATTTAAGAGAGTTTGTACACAAGAGATACACTGCGCTTCAGAAGAATAATACAGAGGAGGCCCTGAGGCAAGCTGTTTTTAAATATGTCCAGTTTATAGAACAGCTAAGAGACCTGAGAAAACAAATGGGTGTGTCTCCGGCCCCTGCAGACTAAGCTTTAGAAGATGGAGACAAAGAGATTGCGTCATTCTGAGCACACGGCCGGTACAGTGAAACAGAGAATGGCTCATGAAATCAGTTATGGTTTATTTGATTGCTCCTCCCGTTCCTTGAATAACTGTGGTAATTCTACAGCTAATACATGGCGACGAGCGCTGCCTTCCCACGGGATGCGTGAATTTATCAGACCAAGACCAATCCATTGTGCCCCGGTGGGTTGGAGATTGTGAACCCAGTGAAAAACAAATGTATGAGAGACAAGCAATTGAAAAGATGATTGAAAACAAACTTCAGAAGGGTAAATCCTCCAGTTGTCCAAAAATTGGCTGTGGTCACTCTGACATGAGTATATAGGATCTTGTTCCAGACAATACACTAAAAAGAGCCATTGAAATTCACAGCAAAAAACAAGGTCATCACTGAGGTCAAATCAGCTCCAATTCCCAAAAAATAAAACCGCAGCAAAGTGGAAGGTAATACATATACATGTCTATTTAAACATCCGTGCTTACATTACTTCTGCAAGCAACGTTGTTCTCTATTAATAAAACTTTGTACCATTCAAAAAAATTTAAAATAATCCTCCACCATTATTTAGATGTTGATAGTTGATAGTAGGATCAGGTGGAATTACAGGAGAGGTGTCATTAATTTGGTCAATTCTTTTACAGTAGACAAGAATAGATGTCAAAATGTTGTGCTGAGTCATCTGAATCATCAATGCGTGTCTTTCATTTTTGCAAAGCACACAACAGTATATAGCACATGTAGGTAACATTGGCAAACAGTGGTAGCTAAAAGGAAAAGTGGTGCAAGATGAAATTGTCCTTGGCCGTTTCCACCCACCATTATGTTGGATCTTAAAAAGGACATGCACATTTTAACAAACCAAGCACTTCAGCGACAAGGAGTGCCACTTTTGTAGCTGATGTACTTGGTTTGTTTGGGCCCCCACAAAACAAGCTAACAATGGGCTTAAGGTACCTAAGGTAACAGTGCTCTTAATGAGCTCTACTTTGGCAAGATGTTGTTGTCATCATCCTCAGCCTCATCCTCAGCCTCATCCTCATCCTCACCCTCATCAGTGTGTACATCATCCTCACACATTATTAATTCATCTCCACTGGAATCCACCATTACAGAAATCTCAGTATTTTGATGTAATTGGCAGAAAAGGCCTTCCTCGTGGAAATTGAAGTTCATTTTTATGAACATCATCTTTTCCATATTTTGAAGAAGTATCCTCCTAATCCAATCGCTGACAAGGTTCCCGGCTGTGCTGAAAACTCTTTCCGAGTACACACTGGAGGGTGGGCAGCTTAAGCAGTACAAAGCGAGTTGTTACATGGGTCTCCAAATTCCCTTTTTTTCATCCCAGTATGTAAAGGGACTGTCTGATGTGTTTATTTCTATGCTGTCGTTAAAATAATCCTCCACCATCCTTTAGATGTTGATAGTAGGATTAGGTAGAGTTACGGCAGAGCTGTCACGTTTTTTGGTCAATTTTTTAGACCACACCAGATGTCAAAATGTTGTGCTGAGTCATCCGCATCATCCCTGGGTCTATTGGGAAAGGTAAGCTATTTACTAGTAGCAGTTGATGGAGAAACTGAAGGAGGAGTCGCTGTCCTGTCACGTAACACTTGAGCTGTCATCTTGCTCACCAGGACCTCCTTGCATCTCTTGAGATCTGGGTCATTTGGAAACAAAGAGAAGACATGGCTCTTAAACCTAGGAACAAGCACAGTCGCCAAAATGTAGTAATCCGATTTCAAGATTTTGATAACTCTTGGATCCTGGCGAAGCGATTAAAGTACTTGATCTACAAGTCAGACATAATTAGCATAATTGATTTGTTTAATCTCCTCCTTCATTTACTCAAGCTTGTTTTCCAAAAGTCTAATTAAGGGAATCACTTGACTCAAGCTAGCAGTGTCTGACTACTTTGTATGGTCTCAGCACCTTGCACAACATGGAAAGTATTCTCCACTGCGCTTGAGTAAAAAAAAAACCCCTCCTTTCCCAATGTCATGGCTTGTGGAGTAAGCATGGATGGCTTTTCGCTTTTCCTCCATCCTCAGAAGCATATACAAGGTAGAATTCCACCTTGTCACCACCTCTTGCTTCAGTTGGTGGCAGGACAAATGAAATTGTTCTTGTAGCTGCTTCAATCTCCTACTTGCTGTTGCTGAATGCCGGAAATGTCCATATATTTTACGGGCCACAGATAGCATCTCCTGCACATAACAAAAAAACAACTGCAGGGCGCTGCAATCACCTTTGATGGAACTTGGGCTGCTGCTCTTCTAGGACAGATTCTGGCTCTGTCAATATATAGAAAACATAGTACAAAAAGAGGAGCGCAAAGCACCAAGTACTTAAATAGAAATTTATTCCAAATAAAAACAAATATTAAAATGGATTAAGCATAAAACCAAATGCTAAATATATCAAACAGATGGACAAAAACGAACTTGTCTTAGAAATACAATCAAGCTATGGCCAAGATATAATTATCATATGGTACCATATGTGAAAAATATTTTTGTTGAAAAGCCACTAGTGAAATCCAATCCGCGGACTGCTTGATGAGATAGAATTGTTCCTTTGGAGCTAATTTTAGAGAATAGTATGGATTACTTGTGTTCCGAGAAAAGAGAAACCACCATTCAAGCTTTTCTTAATACCAATCCATTTAGCAATTTATAATAATCATTTCCTTTGCGGGCTCAATTTGGAATCCAAACATATAATAATAAAGGATCCACCGCAAGGTGCAGTTCGGGCACCAAATAAAAGATAGATTATTTCAATATTTCTTATTGCTTTTATATTTAACAACATTAGCTTATCAGATTTAGAATTGGCATAATCCTTGATAGTGTAAATGTGCCAGAGTACTGATGAATATTTCTTGCCACCAAAAATGAACACATAAATTTACTTAGCTCTCCTTGTAGAAACATAAGTCCCGAACTTTCGATGTAAGTGATCACTCCAATGAATAAAAAGCAGTCAACGGAGGGGAATCTCAGCAGATATCACAAAATAGCTTGCTAAAAATAGCTAGCCAGCGCTTGATAGAGAATCAGCATATAGCAATCCTAACGCGTTTCCCGGCGGTCCGCCGCTTCATCAGAGGTAAGTATAATGGCAAGATCCGGCCAAACTGATTTAAATATCCAGACAAAATCATATGGAATCAATCACATGGTCAGCATCCATCAATCAGAGGCCAGTATACTGGCAAGATCCGGTCAAACTAATTTGAATATCTCCAAGAGGTCACATGAGGTTTATCGCATGATCGGCATTTATCCGGAAATATCCTGCTGAATTCGTAGTCATTTACGGAGATATCCGAACTCTACATTTTTTTTTTATTTTTTTTTATATATGTCATATAATCAGAAATGATCCTCCGGAGATGGCCGACAGGCTGTCAAACATTATTAGTTATTCGGAGATGACCGTACTCCGAACTTAGGGTCACATGATCGTCAGTGATCCTCCAGAACCAGCCAACAAGCTTTACCGGCTGTAATGCTCTCACAATATTGGTGGCGTTATCAGAAATTACATATCCTGAGGAGATTCCAAGCGGGAAAAGCCATGCTGCAATGACGTGTCTTAGTTTTTGTAACAGATTGTCAGCTGTATGCCTCTTAGTGAAGCCAGTGATACACAGAGCAGCCTGCCTCTGAAAAATGTGACGTTTTTGGGTACCTGTTACTGCAGGTAAAGGGGAATCACCAACCCAGTGGGCTGTCACAGTCTTATAATCTTTAGTTTGCCCAGTTCCGCTTGTCCACATATCTGTGGTTAAGTGTACAGTGGGTAGAATGGCATTGTGTAGCCCAATAGTTAAATTTTTAGGAACCTTATGGTAGAGGTGAGGAATAGCTTTTCTAGTAAAATGGTGTCGTGATGGACTCTGGGACACAAGACATCAAGTAACTGTCTAAAACCAGCTGCATTAGTAGTGAATATTGGACGCAGATCTAATACTAGCATAGTCACCATGGCGTCTGTGATCCGCTTTGCAACTGGGTGACAGCTTTCATACTTGCTTCCACTTGCAAAGGATTGTTTAACATTTAATTGTTGTAAACAGCTAGTAATCTTCTTCTTGGTCTGCTTCTGGGATGAAGATGCACCCCCAGCAGCAGCAGCAGCTGCAGCAGTTGGACTAACGCTCAAGAATTCTTCTGAGCAATCCAGGATAGTGGAGGAGTCATCTAGCCTTAGCAACTTGGATGCAGGACTAACTCTGATCGCTACTGATGAGGAAGCTGATGTGGGTGTAGATTGCAAGTGTTGGGATCTAACTGAGAGAAGGGACCTAGCTGATGCTGGACTGCTTGTTGTTATTTTTTTAACATAAGTTTCCGATTTTCCCAACAGCTTTCCATGAACTCACTTCAAATTCCATAACATAAATGAGATTCCTAGATGATTAAGGTCCCTACGTCTACTGACTGTGGTTTTACAAACGCTAAAAATGGCTAGACAACTGTTGTCAGGATTTGGGTAGAAATAATTTTTTGGTCTGATTACCAGGCATGACAATGGCCTTCTTCTTATCATGTGCAAGAACTGCTTCCACTGGTGCAGGACTTACACAAACAACATCATCCTCATCAACATTTGCGCCTCGTCAGCTAAACAAATATCCCCCTCATCCTATTGCAACTCCAAAGTGGCATCCTCAATTTGTGTATCACCGGCTTCACTTGTGCTGCTCATGCACACATCTGCAGAAATGCTGAAAGGGGCCTTCTTTATAAGTACATTATCAGAAAGGTTAGGCTTACACATAGCACTCGTGGATAGACTCTCCTCAGGGATTTGTGTCATTTATGTATCTGCACATACATTTTCCTCTAATGCCTTACTGTTTTCTTCCAGTACGGCTTTTACACGTAAAAGTATTTGGACACCACTTTTGGAGTCAGAATGACAAGGTCTTGCTTTGTCATGACTGACCTTACAAGAAGATGCCTCAGTGACAGTTGCAGAACTAGCACTCATAGAGAAAGGCGAAGGCCTCATTCTTTCCTTGCCACTGCGTGTGTAGAACGGCATGTTGGCAATTCTATTTTTTTTCTGCAGATAACTTTGCCTGCAATTCAGGTTTTTTTCCTTTTCCAAGGTAAAAGGTGTTTTTTTCATTTTTGTTTCCCTGACTTAAAAACACTATGCACTTTAACCTAGGCTTTATCAGATGACGTAGAGGGATTACTATCATCATGACTGGTACTAGCAGCTGCTTGGTGCTCCTGGTCTTCTGTGTACTGCTGTGATTTTTGATAACACAGTAAAATCTGACTGCAGATTTAGAACAAGACTGCCAGCCCTATTATTTCTATTTCAGCAATGACAATGAGCAATGGAGCTGTCCTGTTTGTGTGTTAGCTATATAACACAGTACAATGTGACTGCAGATTTAGAACAAGACTGCCAGCCCTATTATTTGTATTTCAGCAATGACAATCAGCAATGTAGAAATGGAGCTCTCCTGTTTCTGTGCGAGCTATAACTCAGTAGAATGTCACTGGAGACTTTAGAGAACACTGATACCCCTCCTATTTATTTTATAGCTATGACACTGCCCAACTGCTCTACAGACTGCCAAGAACCGTGCTACCCCTTCTGTGTCTCTCTGTGAAATGGCGCTGGATCGCTGTAGAGGGCGGTACTTATAGAATACAACACTAGCGAGATCTGTTAACGTAAAAATGACATTTTGCCTGGTTTTCAATTCCAGGGGCGCACAACAGTACCGAGTAACTTGGATCTGCTAAGTTCGGGTGGGCAAGGTTCTCAGAGAACCGAGCCTGAGCATCTCTACTTTTAACTGACTCCAATTTAATAGCACTGCAAGTGATTATTATTAATAGTTGACAGTCAAATGAGAAATTTATGGGAGAGGATAGTGCTAATGACTGGCTTCACAATAGTAGGCTGTGCTTGGTTGTGAAGTTTTCAGTTATGTAAAACATCTGCTTTGGATTCCCACCTTCATACCTGCAGTGATCATCAGATAATCTACATCAAAGTAGATATATGAACTTCCTTCCATATTGATGTGTATTTATAATCCCAATCTTCCCACATCAGGTTAAAAGAAACCTCACTAATTTGTGCTATTACTAACATTTACAGTAGATGCTGTATGTATACTAATACCCATAATAGTATATAAATAGAATTATTAGCTTGATAACATTAGTAGTAAATGCTAAAGACGCATTACCCTATTTGTGCACAATATAATAATGCAAGTGCCACATACACGAATGAGAATATTGTCTTGAAAGTTATTAATAAATGGGAAAGTCAATATTACGTTAATATAAAGCCAATATATTTCAACATAAAATTTATTTAAATGCAAACACAAATACAAAATACAAATAAAATAATTGAATCAAATACAAACATTTGCTGTTTTCCCCTTTAAAAATCCAATTGGCATCTTCTTTCCTGGATTAGTGTAAATTGATATGTCAATTATGTAAAATGAATAGAAGGCCATGCCTTAATATATTATAGCTGCGATGCTAATGAATTATGTACAATTAGCTGGAGGGGTTAATACGCAATCAGCCAATCAGAAGAAGCTAAGTAGTGCTTCTAATCATCATCACCATCATCATCATCATCTTTATGTATACCAGCATCAGCAAGTTATACGCCTTCTAAGACAATTCTTTGAAATCACTTTATTTATACTGCAGATTTTTTTGATTCTGCTAAGCAGTAAATTATGGCACATAATAATTTTCAAATCTGTGTTCATATGTTTAACAACGCCTCCAAATTTTCCGTTTCTTTTTTGTTTTTTTTTGTTCTTGATCACATGGATTGATGTTTAAATTCTAATAAGGACAGTTCAACATTTTTTATTGGAAAAGGAATAGAGCCAATAACATTTATCATATAATGACTGATAAAATGTTCTAAAATTTAGCTTAGTACTGGGATGACCACAAAATCATTATATTCATAGTGCTAAAAATATACTATTAAACATTGCCATAATCAGTAATAAAAATATGTATATTATTTTCCATACATGAATATGAAAATCAGGAATATATTAAGAGATTAAATATAGTGCATTTTAGTTTGCATACTAATACAAGGCTCTCCATTCCAAGGTTAGAAGAGTCAGACAAGAATAGAATTAAGTCACTACTTCATATAGAATAGAATATGGAAGATGAAAATGCTTTAGAAGTCATTTTTAAGCATATGTGTTACAGTGACATCTAGTTTTTTTATTACTATTGTATGCAGCACTTTTAATTATACAGGACAGGTGGAGTACTGCCCTGTAGTCTAGTGGTATACAATCGGTGCTTTGAAACTCCCATTGGGGGTCACATTATCTGTTTTTTGGGTCCTCTGACAAAAAAACATTATACATTACTTTACCTTGGGAACTGCCTCTTTTGGGATCCCATAATAATGGCAGACTGACATTTTTGGTATTGGTTATAAAATGGTTGTGCAATCATTAATAGATGGTCAATTTTCCTCCACATTTTATTGACTTGGAATTTCTGTGTGTACAATATAAGAACCATGCAAAGCAGTTAGGTGCGAGAGCTCTTGAAAGATTAGATAGAGTAGAGTCTGGACAGGTGTGCTTACGAAAATCATAAGAGATAGCAGCACAGGAGGTGCTTTGCAGGTGAGAGGTAGAGATGGTTGTCAGAGAGGATCTCGGACGCAGGTCGGAAGCAGATTTCAGAGGGAGTAAGGGAGAGTATCTCAAAATGAGGTCAGAGATGTTTGAGAGGAAAATATTAGTGAGTGTTTTGAAGGTGAGGGGTAGTAGCTTGAATTGATTTCTGGAAGTTATGAGAAGCCAATATATGGATTTGCAGAATAGTGTGGCTGATGTGTTACAGCAAGAAGGAAGACTAGTCTCATTGTGACATTATGGATGGATTATAGCAGTGTTAGACTTATGAGGGGAAGACCAGATAGGAAGAGGTTGCAATAGTCAAGGTGGAAACAATGAGAGAGTGGAAAAGGGATTTGGAAATGTGTGTATTCTGGCAATGTTTTGAAGTAGGATGTGACATGACCAGGGCCGGACTGGGACTAAAAATCAGCCCTGGCATTTAAAGCACACAGGCCCACGTGTTGTGGGCTACATGCACTATATTGTTGCACACTGATGCTGGCGTAGTGTGCGTTGCTGGTGCAGTACAACATGATGTAGTATGAGTGTGTGTGTGCGGGGGGTTGTATTTATTTCTCCTAATGACCCGCAAACTTACATTATTAGTACCCCAATTACATCAATAAATACCATACCAATACATTATTTGTATCAAAATTACAGCTGTAAATAACCCCCACACACACTCATACTACATCAATACCCACCTACATTACAGCAACCAGCATTACCCCCCCTTCCCCACATTACAGCAATCAGCATCACTCCCACATTACAGCAACCATCATCACCCCCCTCATTACAGCAATACCTTCGCCTACTTATTAGCAATACTAAGCCCCAAACACACTACAACATTGCCACCATGCCACCCCATACTACAGCAATACCACCAATTATACAGGCGCCACTGTAGGAAACCAATGTTTTGCTATTTTCAAATCTCCCACAAAATAGCAACAACAGAGTACTTGCACACATATAGTTAACAGGTACCCTTTTCCCTCAATTAAATAGTAATGGCAGAATTTTCATGAATCACTCCACATGAAATAAAACTCTAACAAATATATCAGAAAAAACATAACTATTGAACGATCATTTAAACCCACACGGCCGCATTAAAAGTATTTCCATATACAGCAAAATGTCAGAGAAAAATAATTTTTTTTACTACAGTAACTGGATATGCATTTTTTCTATTCATTTTAAATAACACAGTATATAAATTAATGGGGGTAAAGGAGGTGGGTGAGAGATAATTGGATGTGATCCATCAGTTTGTTTAGATAGGAAACATTTAGATTATTTACCTGGAGACGTCTACTCCCTTGACTCACAGGCAGGGCCGACAAGAGGAATTTTGGGCCCCGGTACAGCAACTTCTTTGGGCTCCCGTCATATTAAACAATGAGAGACTTGCCTTTGACAGAAGTTCATATTATGCCACATGTAGTGCCCCCAGTTCATATTATGTCACATCGTAGTGCCCCCAGGTCATATTATGCCACATAATATTACCCTCAAATCATATTTGGCCATGCAGTAGTGCCCACAAATCATATTATGGCATAGTAGTGCCCCCAAATCATATTATGCCATAATAGAGCCCCCAAATTACATTATGCCATACAGTAGTGCCCCCAAATAACAGTATGCCATAGTAGTGCGCCAAATCAATGGTAGTGACCAGACAAAAACTCATTCACAAATAAAAATTGGTACAGCATATCAGAAACTGAGATTGGTAGTCCCATGAGTAGCTTAATACCCCATTTACAATGCAAAGAAAAATAGATATATTGACACAATCACAGATAAAATGTATGCAAGCAGTGTTTATTCCTCTTAATTAAAAATCTCTGTACAGATAAATATGCAAGAAACATTACAGCACAATAATGAGCAATACATAGTGTTTGAAACATCATTAGATACACAGTAGTGCCCTCAGTTCAAGAAAGGATGGTGAAAAACACATTGGACACGAGAAAATATTTTAACTTACCTGATTATGGCATCCTGTGTTCTGTTCTCCTACTGGGCGCGCTGGGCGAGGAGTGATCAGCAGCTGTCAGCTCACACAGGCAGTCGGGAGCAGGGACAGAGGGCAGTGGTCGAAGTGGAAATTTAGAAGTGGGGGTATAGAAAATATACGTGAATGGAGTATGAAGGCTTGATTTTTTTTTTAACACTTGTCCCCTCTGTGCATTCCCATGCTTCATTACTGCTTGTGTTTTATGATGGCTGCATCCCTGACATTCCCATTGTTAAGATGTCTCTCCCTTTACACTTTCTTTTAGCTATGTCCCTGCACCATCTTATCCTTATTCCCTCTCACCCCTCTTCCTGCAACCCCTTCCCCCTGGCTCTCACCCCTCTTCCTGCACCCCCTTTCCCCCTGGCTCTGTCACCCCTCTTCTAGCACCCCTTTTCCCCCTAGCTCTCTCACCCCTCTTCCAGCACCCCTTTTCCCCCTGGCTCTCTGTTCTCTTCCTGCACTCCCTTCCTCCCTGGCTCTGTCACCCCTCTTGTGAACTCCCTTCCCCCCTGGCTCTGTCACCCCTCTTCCAGCACCCCCTTTCCCCTTGGCTATCACCCATCTTTCAGCACCCCTTTTCCCCTGGCTCTCTGTCCTCTTCCTGCACTCCCTTCCCCCCTGGCTCTGTCACCCCTCTTCCTGCACCCCCTTACCCCCTGGCTCTTTCACCCCTCTTCCTGCACCCCTTTTCCCCCTGGCTCTGTCACCCCTCTTCCAGCACCACTTTTCCTCCTGGCTCTGTCACCCCTCTTCCTGCACCCTTTACCCCCTGGCTCTGTCACCCCTCTTCCTGCACCCCTTTTCCCACTGGCTCTGTCACCCCTCTTCCTGCACCCCTTTTCCCCCTGGCTCTGTCACCCCTCTTCCTGCACCCCTTTTCCCCCTGGCTTTATCACCCCTCTTCCAGCACTCCCTTTCCCCCTGGCTCTCTCACCCCTCTTTCAGCACCCCTTTTCCCCCTGGCTCTGTCACCCCTCTTCCAGCACCCCTTTTCCACCTAGCTCTCTCACCCCTCTTCCAGCACCCCCTTTCCCCCTGGCTCTCACCCATCTTCCAGCACCCATTTTCCCCTGGCTCTCTGTCCTCTTCCTGCACTCCCTTCCTCCCTGGCTCTGTCAGCCCTCTTGTGCACTCCCTTCCCCCCTGGCTCTGTCACCCCTCTTCCTGCACCCCCTTCCCACCTGACTCTGTCACCCCTCTTCCTGCACCCCTTTTCCCGCTGGCTCTGTCACCACTCTTCCTGCACCCCTTTTCCCCCTGGCTCTGTCACCCCTCTTCCTGCACCCCTTTTCCCCCTGGCTCTGTCGCCCTTCTTCCAGCACTCCCTTTCCCCCTGGCTCTATCACCCTTCTTCCAGCACCCCTTATCCCCCTTGCTCTGTCACCCCTCTTCCAGCACCCCTTTTTCCCCTGGGTCTGTCACCGCTCTTCCAGCACTCCCTTTACCCCTGGCTCTCTCATCCCTCTTTCAGCACCCCTTTTCCCCCTGGCTCTGTCACCCCTCTTCCAGCACCCCTTTTCCACTTAGCTCTCTCATCCCTCTTTCAGCACCCCTTTTCCCCCTGGCTCTCACCCATCTTCCAGCACCCCTTTTCCCCCTGGCTCTGTCACCCCTCTTCCTGCACCCCTTTTTCCCCTGGCTCTGTCACCCCTCTTCCAGCACCCCTTCTCCTCCTGGTTCTGTCACCCCTCTTCCAGCACCCCTTTCCCCCTGGCTCTCTGACCTCGTCCTGCACGCCCTTCCTCCCCGGCTCTGTCACACTACTGACAACTCCCCCCCTCCGCGACACCCCCCCCCCGAAAATTGCTGCACCCCCTGCAACCTTTCCATCTACCTTGTACTTGCAAACCAGCCAACATTATCCACATATTTCCTCTACCCTCTCTTCCCTTGACATGTGCACTATGGAATGCCAGATCTGTCTGTAACAAACTTGCATCCATTAATGATCTATTCATTTCTAAATCCATCAACCTCCTTGCCATTACAGAGACTTGGCTCACCTCCTCTGGCACTACAACCCCTCTGGGGGACTAACTCAGCCATATCCCCAGACCTAGAAAAAGGCAAGGTGGTGGAGTAGGCATTCTACTTTCTTCAAGCTACAACTTCCATGTCATACCCTCTGAAACCTCATTCTCATCAACTTAATTTGAAGTCCACACTATCAATCTATTTCATCCTCTCCACCTTCATTTTGCTGTCATTTATTGCCCCCCCCCCCCCCGTCCCATTTTCCCAATTCCGTGACAACTCTACGGCCTGGTTTACTTATTTCTCATCCGTTGATCTCTTCTACCACTATACTTCTTTAACTTACACTCTTCTCAACATCTCAATATTACTCTGCGCATGCCCCGAGCTGGGCTATACAGCCATGAACACAGCCCTATCCATTGCATCTTCAAATTTAAAGAACACTTACTACAGCCTACAATTTCGCAGAGTGAACTGGGTGGGGAAGGGGCGCTTTGCCGTATTGAATTTATAGTAGTGACGTGCCAAACTCAAGCGCATTCAGCCACATTCCGAATCTAGCTCCGGCTATCTGAAAGGTACTTTTTTCTCTGCCGTGTCTCTTTCTCCAGTAATGGACTAGTCTAAGTTCTGGGGGTAAATGTATTAACCTGGGATTCCTGCAAATCTAATTTTAAAATGGCAATGTCTTTAAGAGCAAGTTTTACCCCCTGATCAGTAGTGTTGACAGTCTAGTATGCACGCTATAACATGTGTTTGCAATTACTAGCAACTATAAATATTTATTTTATGCTTAGTAGAGATTAACAACATTGTAATAAATGTATTTCTTGTTGGGGGAAAAAACACTTTTTTTAACTGTTTTATCATTAATATCTATGTTAATAACAGTTGACTTTAATTCAGTATGTTTTTTCCTGTGCTTTCTTTTGCAAATTTGTAATCCACATAAGTATTGGCTGTATCCTGCAGAGAGCACAGTAGACCTGCCCCAGACCTCAAAAGCACACAGATCTATGCCTTGATGAATTTGGGAGTACTCAAGCCTAAATACGTGCGTATAATACTAATCGCGGATTGCGCTCAGAATGCGTGTCATGATGAATCAGGCCCTGTATTTGTAAATTCAATGTAATTTATAATCAATAACTGAAACTAGGAAGGCAGTGGTGTCAATATATTCTGCTCTGTGATGTTCTGTGGTGTCCTTAGAGTAGGAGTAGGGAATTCAGTATGGAACAATTAAAGCCAAATTCCACCAGAGGACAGTGCAAAATTCTGTGGCTACATTTGTAGTGAAGCAAACATTCCATTAAGCAATTGAAAGTTTCACTCTTCTCTTACAATACCATGTAGAATAGGGTGGTACACAACAGGAATGAATTTGGGTCACAATGACTAATTCTTGACTTACTCAGTCATGGGAACTTTGGGAAGAAACATTTCTAAATACAGCCCAAATTAAATTTGCTTTTTAAACCAGTATGAACTAATTATGTAGGTCAATTTTAAAATAAGCCAGATAGAATTTGACCAGGTCTGAATATCGATAAAAACTCCAGGCAAAATCACCCCCAAGCCACTCCTCATGTAGTAGAATTGCATCATCAGTTCCCAAGCGCATTTCTTGGAAACTTGAAACGTAAATTGACAGTTATTGTTTGGAAGCTGATCGGATGAGCTGGGGATATTTGAGCACATTTAAATTGGACTCAACTGGATACAGTTTTTTTCTTACCAGTGAAATATGTGCACTTCTCTTCTCCACATATTTATCTTGTCATCTTGGCTAGAAGTACAAAAAGTTTAAAAAGCAAACTGGGAAAAAAAAAATCATAATATCATACATGAACACCTGATGGTGCTATAAGATGAGATAATAAGCACATTAACACTGTATAACCAGCTGGTGATGCTAAACGCTGAGCAAAAATTTAAAAAAAATAAAATTTACACCCATTTAAAATACAGATAAATTCCATTCTAAATACAGTATGTATGATATATGTGTCTGGGAAATCCCTTTACAAAGACCTTTGAAAATATCTGGAGACAAAAGAACATATTTATACAGAACATTTAATACATATGCTAGGTTGCAAGATCTGCCTACCACAATATCTATGCAGCAAATTGATTTCTTGATTATATGTCTGATAGTAAAGACCTTCAGATGAATGTATTTCCCTGTAGGTGATAGATATATAAACACTGGTTTTGTTTGCAAGCTGTCATGCTGTAATATGCACTTCAACATAATGAGCTTAGGGACTAAGTTAGATGTAGTAATGTCAACCATCAAAAAAAAAATGAAAGTAGTTTGTGTCATATGTTAAAGAATATCTTTGCAATGAATCAATGTCAACAATATGGGTTTATATATTTTAAGCTGTATTCTATTTCTGTTTGCAATGCACCTTTATTTAAAAGTTTTGTTTTATTTTTAAATATTTACTGAAGACCATGGTTAAGTCCCAGTTTCACCTTCTTGCTATATTGAACAAGTGTTTCCCAAATACAATCTTACTAAGATATTCAGTTGGAAACCCATAGGGACCCCTGCTGTATATACTGGGAAAAAGAATGTGTCAAGTTTTTTATTACCCTGCCCCCACAACAAGAGGTTGGCATCTAATGGAGAGGAGTATGCAGTTTTTCACACTACCGCCATACAGGCACCACCCTATGCGGTGTCTATTTTTTTGTTATAGTGAAAATCACCAGTTTGAACTGGTGGAAGATTTGGGTAGGGGGCATGATGTCCATTTCTAATTATAATTTGTTTAAACTTTAAACAGTACCAGGTCAGTTAAGTCAACGTTGATAATTTTTCTGGAATCAGCCAAATCGATTCATCCATTCTATTTGATATAAACCATAAATTAGACTAAATGAAGCAGTATTTTAGAAAAAAAAATTTAATGTAAGGGATGGTGCCAAAGTGGTAGGATGTTGGACTTTTATGTTTTATACAGTGCCTCCATAAATACTTTTATACATCTCTGCACATCATGGCATACGTATTATTTACAGAGTCAGCTCCCGAAGAAAGAAAATAGGCAGATACTTCATGTGTGCTAGGAAGACCATTGATGCATAGATTGGATTTCACTAATGACATACTGTGAATTAATCATAGCAGACATAAACATCAGTGGCACTGTTTTTGCCCATACTTACAGTATTAGAAAAAATGCTAAGTTTACTTGTCATGTTAATGTGGTTAATAATATTAATATTATTAACTTAATATCAGCTTTTATATTAGAGAAAAACAAAGCAAAGTTATTGTGTAGCCACCTCTATATAAATAGGGAAATATAAACAACAAACTATAGTTTGGGATTTAGTTCCTCTGCAAGAACATTTTAAAAACATTCTTAACCATTTAAAAACATAAACGCCAAACAGATGATATTCTCCCTCTGCACATTTACCTTCTACCCCTTATAATAAAGATAAATACAGTCATGGCCAACAGTTTTGGGAATGACAGAAGTATTGGTTTTTACAAAGTTTTCTGCTTCAGTGTTTTTAGACCTTTTTGTCAGATGTTGCAATGTTATACTGAAGTAAAATTACAAGCATTTCATAAGTGTCAAAGGCTTTTATTGACAATTACATTAAGATTATGCAAAGAGTCAATATTTGCAGTGTTGAGCCTTCTTTTTTAAGACCTCTGCAATTCACCCTGGCATGCTGTCAATAAATTTCTGGGCCACATACTGACTGATGACCGTCCATTCTTGCCTAATCAACGTTTGGAGTTTGTCAGAATTTGTGGATTTTTGTTTGTCCATCCATCTCTTGAGGATTGACCACAAGTTCTTAATGGGATTAAGGTCTGTGGAGAGTCCTGGCCATGGACCCAAAAAGTTCAATGTTTTGATCCCCAAGCCAATTAGTTATCACTTTTGCCTTATGGAAAGGTGATCCATCATGGTAGAAAAGGCATTGTTCATCACTAACTGTTCTTGGATGGTTGGGAGAAGTTGCTCTTGGAGGATGTTTTGGTACCATTCTTTATTCATGGCTGTGTTCTTAGGCAAAATTGTGAGTAAGCCCACTCCTTTGGCTGAGAAGCAACCCTACACATGAATGGTCTCAGGATGTTTAATTGTTGGCATGACACAGGACTGATGTTAGTGCCCACCTTTCCTTCTCCAGACAAGCGTTTTTCCAGATGCCCCAAACAATTTGAAAGGGGATTCATCAGGGAAAATGACTTTACCCCAGTCGTCAGCAGTCTAATCCCTGTACCATTTGCAGAAAATCAGTCTGTCCTTTATGTGTTTCTTTGAGAGAAGTGGCTTCTTTGCTGGCCAACCTCCAAAAGGCCATCCTCCAAAAGTCTTCACCTCACTGTGTGTACAGATGCACTCACACCTGTCTGCTGCCTTTCCTCAGCAAGCTCTGCACTGGTTGTGCCCCAAACCTGCAGTTTAATCAACTTTAGGAGACGGTCCTGGTGCTTGCTGGACGTTCTTGGGAGCCCTGAAGCCTTCTTCGCAAGTATTAAACTTCATTCCTTGAAGTTCTTGATGATCCGATAAATGGTTGATTTAGGTACAAACTTACTAGCAGCAATATCCTTGCCTGTGAAGCCCTTTTTGTGCAATGCAATGATGACTGCACATGGTTCCTTGCAGATAACCATGGTTGACAGAAGAAGAACAAATATTTTCTAGCACCACCCTCCTTTTAAAGCTTCCAGTCTGTTATTCTAACTCAAGTCAGCATGACAGAGTGATCTCCAGCCTTGTCCTCGTCAACACTCTCACCTGTGTTAACGAGTTAATCACTGATCTGATGTCAGTTGATCCTTCTGTGGCAGAACAGAAATGCAGTGGAAATGTTGTTTTCAGGATAAAGTTCATTGTCATTAATTGCAATTCATCGGATCACTCTTCATGACATTCTGGAGTATATGAAAACTGCATTATAAAAACTGAGGCAGCAGACAAAACTTTTGGCCATGACTGTACTTAATACCTGAAATAAGACAGATTTCAATTTTGGAGAACTAAAGACACAGTTTTAATCACATAAATGATGGTGGTGAAGAAAGCAATGCAAGTTCAACTAACAAGCTAATACTATACAACTAAACATAGGGATGACCTACCAGCCCAGAATACCAGGATATAACTTACAGCTTCAGAGAGACTACAGCACTTCTGGCCTCAAAGGGCACAGTCCCTCAAATGCTGTCCTGGGCATTTGCAGAAAGGACTCTAAGAGAGACATAGATCGAAGGGGGAAAAATCCTGTGGCCAAACATAAACTCTTGCGCTATGTATTAATCGCTGACTGAACTACTTTCCTGCAAAGCTGGGTACCTTTAACAGACACATAGCTTGCCACCACCTGATCCAAGAACCTCTGCCAAAAAGAACCAAACATTTTGGCTATAAAAATACACAGACATCCATAAGATGCTGGGGGTCTAATTGGGTACAATGCCAATGGGAAAAACAATCCACCCATCTAATGGAAGGGAGGCAGTGGACCATACATGCTTCCTAAATCTGCTTCTTTTATGTATTTTGTCCACCAGGTTGTGGGGGTGTGCATAAGCCGATTGAAGCATCTTTGAAGCCACCGCATGCAAAGTCCCACCTATGGTCAACCTGAAGCTCTCATTGAATCTCTCCTTGTCACGTCTGAATCCCTTGTATGTGACCATTGTTTGACCCCTTGTGTTTTATCAGTCTGCTTGAATTCATCCCATATTTCTTGTCTGTTCCATGTGCCTTCTCCCATATGCATTAGGTGTTTCCACTTTCCCTGTTTTATATCTCCTGTCTTTGTTGCCTGCTGCAAATGTTAATTCTCAGCCCCACCTGCCAACTTTATTCATGTTTGCTGAATGACACCGGCCTTACTCCCAAACAAGGATGTCAATTCCTAAAATGATTTTTTATTCTTACTTTTATTGTTGTCTGCGAAGTGACCCATCTTAGTCATCAATAAATGTCAGTGACATCATATCAGCACCCCTTCAGGCTGCAAGCCACAATAAAAGTAATTAAGAAGTATTTGCTACAGCAATTAGGACAATGTTAAAAACAATTACATAGAAAGTGTTATGGTCTGAATTACAGTTGGCCTCAAATGCATCCTGAAGATAATCCTAAAACTACAGCTATAAAATTACAGCTTTACATTGCATAGATGTTTCTGCCAGGACATGCTGAAGCTTGTGGTGCTACAAGTGCTAGCATACCTTAGTAGTCAGGGCACTCTGTATTCTTTGTCAGATACTCTGTGTGGCAAAGCTCATTATTATGTGGTACAAATGGACTTGTATCATTTCTCTAACACAGGCCCTTACTGAGGTCCTTTCTTATTAGAGAGTTGTCTTTGTCCTCAACATCTTTGTTTGAAGTGAGCAAAAAACAGTTGCCCCCCCCACTCCTAGAAACAAAAACTATGAAAATGATGGATGAAAATAGAAATGCTAATGAGTAAACTAGACATACAATCTAGATTATTAGAGCTTTACTTTATTTGTTTCTTTTAATGCAGTGAACACTGGAATCCACATCAATGGGTATTTAATGGCACAAGAGCACTTTTCATCTCTAATTACCTGCCCGAATTTGTACTATATCTCCAACTAGCTGTCCATGTGTAGTGTACTTCTCTGAAGAAGTGGTTGATGGGGGGCGGGGTGGGGGGAGAGCCGGCCTGACGATATATCGGGAGGAGCCACTAACCTAGTGCAGACTCGCCCTCCTCAGTGACTATGGAAGGGGCCCGAAAAAGTTGCTTTACATGGGCCACAAATTCCTCTTCGTGGCTCTGTCTCTGGTCACTTTGAAGATGTGACATATCTGTCTTTATGCTATTTCAATTGGTAGCTGAACTTGTATTATATAGACAAATATGCACAATGTCCTTTGACTGGTCTCACACAGTGTTATTTTATATGTCTAAAGAAGATACAACAATATTCTTATTCAAATTAGCACTTACTATGCCAGAGGGCAAAACCATGACCACATCAAACCAAGCAGAACTCTCAGTTTAAAAGTGGCAACTGAACTGAATGCTGTAAACAATTGCATATTGTTTAGATTAGAATTACCTGTAAAAATAAAGTCTAAATATAAATGATTCAGTTGTTTTTGAGCAGAGATAAATGGACTATTTTATAATCAGTTTTTTGCTTTTATAATTTAAACATACAATTTTAATTTGGAAAAAATAACTAATCAACTGTAAATCAGTATTAGTGAAAATTTGGTATGTGAATCGAATAGGCAAAAGTGAACATTTCTGCAGCGTTGTGTGCATTAGTTAAAAAATACTTTCCTTCTATATGCAACAAAATCTATATTCAAGAAACACTTTACCTGACATAAATATACTACGTATATAGTTTGAACCAATGTAAAATAAAATATCTTAAATAGTTATTGTGGGTATGTGTAAATAAATCTGGCAGGCATTTCATATGTGGAATCACGAGTGTTTCAACCATCCCTTGAAAGACCCACCTAAAACCAGTGGGAAGAGAAAATAGGGTACAACTTGGACCCTAAGAAGTGTCTCAGATTAGAGAGAGAGCAGTTAAGAGCTCCATTAGTGTCAGCATTAAAGAGAACAATTTTTCCATCGTTGTTACACTGTTGCTCGAGAAGTTGTGGGTAAGAGGACTCCTTGTCCCATATATGATGACATTCTCCTGGAAAGAGTTTTCACTTGAATAGCTTAATTCATTCTATAACTAACTACCAAGTCCCTCCCTGACCAACTTTTTCTCCTCTGCAGTGGGCACACACAGAGTCTGATGAGACAAATCCTAAATGCGACTAACTGCAGCTTAGCATTCAAGAAGAATGAGCTTAAAAGGTATCCTTTCAAAGCCACCTAGTGAAGCCCAGTTTCTTTATGCACAGTACATCTTCATATAGACCTGCATTTTAACACTGCTATATGGGAATGATGCCATAATTGGGAAGAATATAATTTTTAAGCAGTGACTCCATTTAACATAATAGAAGCCATATAATTGTATTGTGTTTCTAATCCTTAATTTATATTAACCTTTATAGTTTACAGGTTCCTAATTGTACAAAAAAGACCCAATCATTAATTTTCAAAGTGAAAGGGTGACATACATAGACATATAAACAGTTAAGTATTCCCACTGCAGTTACATCAGCTTTGCTCTACTTTTATTGAAAATAACACTTCAAGCTATGTAAAACATAACAGTGTGATAAATCAAAAGTCTTATTTATCATAACATTTGTAATGGAAAATAAGAATTTAATTTTTTTCAGTTTGAAGAAATCTCAACTGTAAATGTGGACTGCTTTCTTGGCCAAGGGAAAGTAATTTCACAACCTTCCAGTCCAATTGTTCCAGTTACATAAGAATATTACACTCTCCCATTGACACATATCCCCTTCACTCTACCCTTGTCACATGTGCCAACTTGTCACATAAAACCCCACCCTCCCTCCTTCACAAATGCCCCTCTACCACTTTCCAGATGTAACTTATGTCCCTTTTACACTCTGCCTTGTCATATAAGCCCCCATGCTCTCCTCTTTTCACATATTACTCCCTCTCCTTATCAAATATTCCTTCCCCACTCTAACACAACACTCTCATATCTCCCCACCCTCATCGGTTCCTTTCTGCTGCTAGTCATGGTGTAAAACTTTAGTGTTTCTCACAGCTGCTGCTCCATGTGGGTAATAAATCTATGCAGAGCACTGTTGACTCCCATTGATAATGTCAAATGCACTCCGCACAGACTTCCCACCTGGAGCATGGAGTGCATTGCAGCCCTTTGTCCCCACTACGACCAGACACTGCAGTAGGGTAAGGGCTTCATGAGTGTCTGTTAGGAACTTACCTTGTTCCCGTTCCGCTGCGCTGTCAGCGGGAGCTGACAGCGGTGTCCATCTCTTCAGCGCTTCTTCTGTTAGCGCTGCCGCACTTCCGGGTTCTCTCTGCTGCTGATCATGTGACTCCTGGGCGGGGAATTCAAACTCCTATATCTTCCCTGCTCTGACACGCTGCCTGTGTCAGAGCAATGTGTTTCCTGTTCCTGGCTACAGTTCCTGTGTCCTGACTCCTGTAAACCTGCTCCCTGTTAACCCCTCTATTCCTCCTACTCCTGTGTACCTACCTGGCTGTGACCTGACTTTTCTTTGGCTTATCCCTGGCACTACGCAACTGGACTACCTTCTGTGTACCGACTCGGCTGTGTTACCAACTATTCTCTGGATCTCCCTCTGGCACCGCATACCTGATACCTTCTGTGTACCGACTCGGCTGTGTTACCAACTATTCTCTGGATCTCCCTCTGGCACCGTATACCTGATACCTTCTGTGTACCGACCCGGCTGTGTTACCAACTACTCTCTTGATCTCCCTCTGGCACCGTATACCTGATACCTTCTGTGTACCGACCCGGCTGTGTTACCAACTATTCTCTGGATCCTGCCACGCACCCATTGCCTCCGTGCATCTAACGGTTACTGTTCCAGACCTACTACGCCTGGAATTAACGGTTAGTGCCTGTACTTGCACCGCATTGTCTATTTTCTTGTCTGCCTGCCATCACTTAGAACTTTCTCCCTTACGTCAGTAGGCTAATCTGGGGGCCGCGACCTGCGGTTCTTCGGCAGCTAAGCCCACACTACCTTGCGGTGGTTCTTGGTGAAGACCGGAAGACCGTTAGACTCCGCGCCCTAGGTAAGCCTGTGCTAATACTCACTAAGGCATCAAAATCGTAACAGTTTGCTCTGACCCTTATCTAACTGATGGAAGCGACAGGGAATCCCACTGCGAGAGTACTACTGTATAACTTAGCGGCTCAGGTTGAGGAACAGGGGAAAAATCAAGAACAGTTATTACAGATTCTGCAGACTCTGTCTAACAGGTTGGATACGCTCCAAGCAGCTCAGGTGGCAGCTCCTAATTCCCCACCTGCTCCGGCCCCACAGCCTGCCCCCGCTCCAAGCGGTTCAGCTGTATCTGCTCCCACCACCTCTCAACTCCGCATACCTAACCCACCCAAGTTCAATGGGGATCCTAAGGAATGCCGAGGCTTCTTGAACCAGTGTGCTATTCAATTCAAACTTTTGCCCGGAAACTTTCCCACACAGAAAACTAAAGTCGCTTATATTATTTCCTTATTGTCTGGTCAAGCGCTTGCCTGGGCTTCTCCTCTCTGGGAACATGATGACCCCATTCTCCATAATTGTGCCACTTTCTTGGAAACCTTCAGACGCATCTTTGATGAACCCGGACGAGTCTCCAGTGCAGCTTCTGGACTCCTCCGTCTGCGCCAGGGTACCCTTACTCTGGGTCAGTATGCCCTTCAATTTCGCACTATGGCGGCCGAACTTCGTTGGAACAATGAAGCTTTAGTGGCCACATTTTGGCAAGGCTTGTCCGATTGTATTACGGAAGAGCTAGCAGCCCGAGAGTTACCCACTACCCTGGATGCTTTGATCTCTCTCTGTAACCAGATTGATATACGTTTCCGTGAACGTACTCAGGAGAGAGAGAGTTCCCGTCGATCTACTTTCCGTTTGGCTCCTCGCTTCCAAAGTCCTATTACACCGGAGGAAGAGCCTATGCAGTTGGGAAGAGCACGTTTATCCCAGGAGGAAAAAGAGAGGCGGTTCAAGAATCGTTTATGCCTTTATTGCGGGGAACCCGGTCATGTCCTGAGTCAATGTGGGAAGCGCCCGGGAAACGATCGGACCTAACTGATGACGGAGAGACTAAGTTAGGTATGAACATCTCTCTCCTATGGATTCTAGTTTTTCTATCCAAGTTATTCTGCAATATACTGATAAACAATTGTCTCTTCCAGCGCTTATTGACTCCGGTGCAGCGGGGAACTTTTTACGAGCTGACATTGTAGAGCGGTTATCATTGCCTAGGCAACCCTTAGATCCACCTATTGCCATTACAGCTATAGATGGCAGTCGTATCATTGGAGGATCCATTAAGAACAGAACTGTCAACATGTCTCTACGCATTGGAGCCTTGCACACTGAGGAAATCTCCTTCTTAGTCATTCCAAAGGCTATCAACCCGTTGATCTTAGGCCTACCTTGGCTCAGACTTCACTCCCCCACTTTAGATTGGCAGAAACCGGAAGTTCTTGCATGGGGTTTAGAGTGTCATTCCCGATGTCTTCCCAGGATTCATAGACCCGCTATGGGCTGTCTTCCAACACCCTCCGGTATTCCTCCTCAATATCATTCGTTTTCTGATGTCTTTTGTGAAAAGGAGGCTTCCAAGTTACCCCCTCATAGACCTTGGGATTGCTCCATTGAATTGTTGCCGGATAAGATACCACCTAGAGGACGGGTATTTCCATTATCTCTACCCGAATCAGAGGCCATGTCCCTATATATTAAGGAGAATTTAAACAGGGGTTTTATCCGGAAATCCTCGTCACCAGCAGGAGCAGGTTTCTTTTTCGTAAAAAAGAAGGACGGCGGATTGCATCCTTGCATAGACTACCGTGGCCTCAACGCCATAACGAAAAAGAATAGGTACCCCTTACCATTAATCTCTGAACTCTTTGATAGGATCAAAGGAGCTTCAATTTTTTCTAAACTGGATTTGAAAGGGGCCTACAACCTTATCCGTATTAAACAAGGGGATGAATGGAAGACGGCGTTCAATACGCACGATGGGCATTTTGAGTATCTTGTCATGCCATTTGGACTTTGTAACGCTCCTGCGGTTTTTCAAAATTTCATTAACGAAGTTTTTCAGGATTTCCTGTATCAATTTGTTGTCATCTACCTAGACGATATTCTTATTTTTTCACCTGATATTATTACTCATCGCCATCATGTCTCCTTGATTCTTCAACGCCTTCGGTCGCATCATCTGTACTGTAATGTGGACAAGTGTGTCTTTGAAAAAACGCATCTTCCTTTTCTTGGTCACGTGGTTTCTGGCTCCGGATTACGTATGGACCCTGAGAAATTAAAGGCGATTTCTGATTGGCCCCAACCGGTTGGACTTAAGGCCATCCAGCGTTTTATTGGGTTCTCTAATTATTACCGCCACTTTATCAAAGGGTTTTCGTCTGTTATTGCACCCATCACTTCCCTGACCAAGAAATCTGCCAACGCTAAGACCTGGCCACCAGAGGCGGTAGAGGCCTTCAAGTATCTTAAAGAAGCCTTCATATCGGCACCTATTCTTCAACAGCCAGATTCTTCCTTCCCCTTTTTTCTCGAAGTTGACGCATCCTCCACTGGAGTAGGAGCTATTTTGTCTCAGAAGAATTCTACTGGAAAGTTTTCTCCCTGTGGCTTCTTTTCTCGTAAATTCTCATCCACCGAAAAAAACTACGGCATTGGAGACAGAGAACTACTTGCTATCAAATTGGCCTTGGAGGCCTGGAGACATCATTTGGAGGGAGCCAGATTTCCTGTTACTATTTTTACGGATCACAAGAACCTGCTTTATCTACAAACTGCATCCTGCCTCAATCCCCGGCAGGCCAGATGGTCTTTATTTTTTTCACGATTTAATATGATCATTACCTTCAGACCAGGGTCCAAGAACAAGAAGGCTGATGCTCTCTCTCGTTCCTTTGATTCTATGGATACCGAAGAAGAGAGTGTTAGGTCTATTCTAGATCCAGAATGTATTTTGGCTACTACTCCTACTCGGGTGATCATTCCTCACTGGAAGACTTTGGTTCCTCCACATCTCCAAACTAAACTCCTTAAATGGTCATGCCGGTATAAAGAAGACCTTGGAATTTATCTCCCGTAGTTATTGGTGGCCGGCTATCCGTTCGGACGTTCGACAGTTTGTGACGGCGTGTTCCACTTGCGCTCAGAATAAAGTTCCTCGTCAAGCTCCATACGGTCTGCTGCAGCCTCTGCCAATTCCGGATCGACCTTGGAGTCATCTCTCCATGGATTTTATCACAGATTTACCCTCCTCCAGAGGGTTCTCAGTAGTGTGGGTGGTCACCGATCGCCTTTCCCGAGCCGCTCATTTTGTGGCATTAAAAGGTCTCCCTTCTGCTCCTATTCTGGCTCAACTCTTCATTAAAGAAATTTTCCGCCTACATGGCTGTCCAGATATTATCGTTTCTGATCGAGGAACTCAGTTCGTGGCAAGATTTTGGAGGGCCTTTTCTCGTCTTTGTGGAATTAAGTTAAATTTCTCTTCTGCATATCATCCGCAAAGTAATGGTCTCACGGAAAGGACGAATCAAGAACTGGAGAAATTCCTCAGATGTTTCATTTCAGCTAAACATGATGATTGGGTTGATTTATTACCTTGGGCAGAATTCGCCCACAATAATAATTCACACTACTCTACCTCCATTTCTCCCTTTTTTGCTCTTCAGGGATTTCATCCTAAAGTTCCACCCTTCAAAGAGTTAACCGCTTCTGGGGTTCCTGCAGTGGATTCCCTTCTATCGGACTTCTCGTCTAGGTGGGATCTTATCAAACGCAAATTACTTCACACCTCTGCCATCAGTAAAAAAGCATTTGACAAAAGAAGAAGACCGTCTCCACTACTTACTCCTGGTGACAAAGTGTGGTTGTCTACAAAGAATCTTCGCTTGTTGGTTCCTTCTAGGAAATTTGCTCCCCGATTTATCGGTCCCTTCAAGATCATTGAGGTCATTAATCCGGTGGCCTTTAGATTAAAATTACCTCCTACCTTGAGGATTCCCAATGTCTTCCACATTTCCCTTCTCAAACCACTTGTTGTTAACAAATTCTTCTCTTCAAGAAGACCTCCTGCTGCTATTTCTGCACCAGATCAGGAATTTGAGGTGAAGGAGATTCTAGATTCTCGGATATCCAGAGGTTCCTTGCAGTTCCTGGTTGACTGGAAAGGTTACGGTCCTGAAGAGCGTTCTCGGATTCCTGCACGAGACCTTCATGCTCCGAGTTTGTTGAAGAAATTCCATACCAAGTTCCCTCTAAAGCCTTATAGGTTGTCCGGAGGCCACCCCTGAAGGGGGGGGTACTGTTAGGAACTTACCTTGTTCCCGTTCCGCTGCGCTGTCAGCGGGAGCTGACAGCGGTGTCCATCTCTTCAGCGCTTCTTCTGTTAGCGCTGCCGCACTTCCGGGTTCTCTCTGCTGCTGATCATGTGACTCCTGGGCGGGGAATTCAAACTCCTATATCTTCCCTGCTCTGACACGCTGCCTGTGTCAAAGCAATGTGTTTCCTGTTCCTGGCTACAGTTCCTGTGTCCTGACTCCTGTGAACCTGCTCCCTGTTAACCCCTCTATTCCTCCTACTCCTGTGTACCTACCTGGCTGTGACCTGACTATTCTTTGGCTTATCCCTGGCACTACGCAACTGGACTATCTTCTGTGTACCGACTCGGCTGTGTTACCAACTATTCTCTGGATCTCCCTCTGGCACCGCATACCTGATACCTTCTGTGTACCGACTCGGCTGTGTTACCAACTATTCTCTGGATCTCCCTCTGGCACCGTATACCTGATACCTTCTGTGTACCGACCCGGCTGTGTTACCAACTACTCTCTGGATCTCCCTCTGGCACCGTATACCTGATACCTTCTGTGTACCGACCCGGCTGTGTTACCAACTGTTCTCTGGATCCTGCCACGCACCCATTGCCTCCGTGCATCTACCGGTTACTGTTCCAGACCTACTACACCTGGAATTAACGGTTAGTGCCTGTACTTGCACCGCATTGTCTATTTTCTTGTATGCCTGCCATCACTTAGAACTTTCTCCCTTACGTCAGTAGGCTAATCTGGGGGCCGCGACCTGCGGTTCTTCGGCAGCTAAGCCCACACTACCTTGCGGTGGTTCTTGGTGAAGACCGGAAGACCGTTAGACTCCGCGCCCTAGGTAAGCCTGTGCTAATACTGACTAAGGCATCAAAATCGTAACAGTGTCCAGTGGTGGAGAATAGATATACTATTTCAAACCCAGTTCGGTTAGGCACACATATCAGACAATAACACTGCTTTTTAGTTCCTTGTATAGGGTCTGTTTTCTTCCCTGGGGGAATCCCTTGTGGCACCCCATCTTTCTGTCACCTGCGACTGCCAGCTCACCATGCAGTCCTGAATATTACATTAACTAAGTACCAGCCATGTAATTCAACACTTACAGATTTGGGCATTATTACTGGATAGATGAATAAATTGTAAGACATTACAACTTCTCCATGACCTATCACCTAAAATCTGTGAAAAATTATTCACTGAGATTAATCTAGGATAATTTATGGCTAATATTAATCTAAATTTGCAGTAGTTGCCTCTTCGTAATGTGTTTTTCCTTTTTATATAGTACCATGCTTTTTTGTTAATGTTTTTTTTTTCCTTTCTTTTTTTTCAAGACATTATTTTGCTCTTTTGGTGTCCTTTTCTACTTGTTGATGTGTTAGTATTACATTTGTCAATAAACAAGAAATGTAGCCAGCACTAATTAATGCCACGTAAAATGCTAAGTACTCTTCTTTACTATTCATCTCTGTCTCTCTGTCTGATATAAAACAGCTTGAATTTGCAGAGGGAGGACAAAGTGTTGCCATACTGACTGAAATAATCTTCTAAATGCTAGGCTTAACAACAAAGAAATGATACCAAATGTACTACAATTCAACTAATGCTGTGTAATTTAAAATGTCATATAAATTATAGCTTTTACTAATGCAAAGAATTAAAATTACTTTGTCAATGTCATATTAAATATTTAAAAACAGATGTAGATTTTCTCACGTTAGAATATTAAATCAATACCTTATGTAAACTATTAATCAGATGTCCCAGATGCATAGTCCAACTAAGACATATGCAATGAGTGAATTTTCCATAATTCCTAAAGTAATTATATACACCAAGTAGGTATGTTTTATTGAAAAATAAGTATGCAAATAGCTTCTGTTCCAGAAAGTATTTTAATTAATTTTCTGTAGTACCAAGGCCTGCTGTATATGAATATGTTTTCTTTATGTTCTACACCAAAGAAACTGTTAACCCTTCCCTCCATGCATAATTGAATAGTCAATGATATCATATGTGCAAACAATAATGTCTAAAGCAGATAAAGGTAAGACAGCATATTGAATTTATGCCTATTGTGACATGGTAGTAGGCATCTAACACACTGTCAGACGTATATAAGGAAAAGTTATACTGTGTACGTCAGGTATATCGAGAATGGACTAACAACCAAATCATTTCCAGTTCAATAGCAGTCCCTTAGTCAAAAGACCATTAATGAAAGGGACCAACAGAGGTTGACAAAAAAGTAATAAACTAAGCACAGTAAGTCAAACAACAGCAGAGAACAACATTGGGGCCAAAGAGGCATATCAGAATGCACAACAAGGTAGACAGGAGCTGATAATCCCATTAAGTTCCACTTTGTTCAGTTTGCCTGGTCTAATGAAAATTCTAGTACTTACTGTTTCACATTGATATGAGGAAACGGCAATGGTGAAAACTATATCCAAGGATCTATCCCGCTGAGTGTCAACAGTTCTGGCTGGTGGAGGCTGTGCATTTTAATAGCATGCACCGGGTTATTTGGTAATTGTTGAGCAACATTTTAAAAACACAAAACATAGGAACATCAATGTATATCAGGTTCACACCTCTATGGCAGCAGTATGCCCATCTGTGTGAAAATACTCCATGGTACTGACATAAGGTTAATCCAGTGTGTTCCATAGACATCAGAGGGTAAATGTATTAAACTGCGACTTCTGCAACTCACCGATATTTCTTAGAGTATTAAGTGCGTGGTTTAAGCAATTCACCTGTGCACTTATAAAGTGGTTGTAACCTTGCGAGGAATACAATAGTTTTACATGGACAAAATTCAGGGCTTATTATTTTTTATTAAGACATATGTGTAAAACAGTTCTCCCCTTCCCTTGTTTTTTTTTCTATCTTTTATTTTGCAAAGTAATTGCAGAGGTGTCAGCTACTTATAAGAAAAAGCTAAAGAAGTTTTATTTGCCATTGCCCTCTGTGAGCAGCGAGGACTCGACTGGAAAGATAAATCTAAAAAGGTTCCTGTTTTGTGCATTAGTAGAGGATGATGTAAAGAAACAATGTGGTATGGAACCTGAGCTGGGGAACAAGACAGCACTAGAGTATCCAAGTGGGTATAGTGTCCCAAATTCAGAGGATCCACTTGCTTTGATGAATATGGCAGGGCTAACTAAAGAATATCAGCTCTTGGGGTTCAATCTAATTGAAGGACTGTCCATCTCTTCTGCCTGACCCAAGTATACAGATTATTATACGTTAGTTCATGCTCTGTACAGTCATCCCATTTGTTTTTATAACTGTTATACATATTTTACTTGCATATCAATTGTTATACTTGTTTTTATATCAAACTGCCCTGTACCTTTGTAAATTAGATCTAAAAATGTAATATGTTTTGTCCTAGATACTCTAACGAATCCATTAGCCTGTTTGGAAAAATATAGCTTGACCATGTTCACTCTTTGAATGCTGGTGTGTGAATTGTTAATACATTTGACTAACAAGCCTAGGGTTTGCTTGCATGTACATTTGTGTAACAGAGTCTTGAGGTGTTAAGTATTACACCTTTGATAGCTGGTGTGTGCATTGCTAACCTGTGTATAACTAGGAGCAATGTGTGCCAGTGTGAGACACTATATTGGGGTCCAATTGCCCTTTTTCAATAGGTGGTGGCAAAACCTACAGTAAACACTCAAAATCATGGAAGCTGGGAGTGTATTTGTGGGAACTACACTATGAGAATATTACTTTTTAATGTTGTTTTACAGTTATTAATTTGCAATATCTACTATATAAAAGCCTAGTGGCGTGTGTCTGTGTGTGTAAAAAAAAAAAAACAAGCTGCAGCGCCACCTGCTGGGTGAAGTTAAACACTGACCTACTAAATTCTTAGTGTGTGTGGGAAAAAAAACTCAGAATGGGCTGAAATTTGCTGCAGCGCCACCTGCTAGTCGGAGTTATACACTGACCTACTAAATTCTTAGTGTGTGTGGAAAAAAAAAACTCAGAAAGGGCTGTAATTTGGTATACCAAGATGTTTTTAATTTGTTAATTTAATTTGTTAATTGTTAAAAGTGTTTAGAAAGATTTTAAATATATATATATATTTCTTGAAGGAGAAGTGACAGCTGGGAGTGGTTGGTGGTTGCCGGGGGTGACAGTGGGGAGTGGTTGGTGGTTGCCGGGGGTGACAGAGTGAGAGGAGTGTGATACTCAGGACCGTTGAGAGAGATCCCTGTGTCTGGATAGACATCTGGATAGATGTGGTGATAAAGATGAAGGATGAGGTGATGGAGAAAAATGATGAGGTGGTGACATGTGGACAAAACCACGTTAAAAAAGGGCGCTTACGTCAGGAAGTAACGCTCTATATATATATATATGTTATATTCTACAATCAGAGGCATTCTTATAGTGGCTGCTATAAAATAAATACGTAACATAAATATGAAGTAATTGCCTGTGCCTGCTCCGTCCTCCACTCTGCGCTTTTGAGAGCATAACAGGTGCACGAGGCTGGAATTATATCGCTGGACCCTGCCCCATATTTTGCTGTGGGGGCTGACCATGTAGTGTTCCACCTCTGTCAGCAACCATTGTGTCTAATTTAATTTTATACATCGCTGGGTGTGAAGTGCTTTGAGCTATGATGCAAACTGACTTGTGAGAGGAGCATATTGCTAAAAGGACACCCTTTTCTATCCCCTTCCTCTCATCAGCTGATATTTCCTCCTTAATCAGTGACATTCTAAATGAAAGAGAAGCAGGTACTTACCTTCAACTGAATCTAATTTTTTTTTTATTGTTCCATTAAACTTTTACCACACTTTTATAGACTATTGTAAAGGTACCATCTAGGTGGGCATAACAAGTACATACTTCTAAAGCAGATTTACATCATCTTCTACTGGAGTATCTTTTGATAATATTTTACTATCTGTTATGTGATATCACTTATTGTGAAGCTTATTTATTATACATTAAACGTAACAGGTGCTACGTTAGCTATTGCAATCAATATAAAATCGCTACATGATCCTGTACTCTGTTAGACAGAATGAGATGTTTTAAAAAGTTCTGGGCTATTTTCATAATTTTAACATAAGAAAACATTAAAATGGTGTTCACTGGTATTAAACACATAATTTACACTTAATTACTTAAATGACATTCTTAATGAGACCATGTAAAAGCTATTAGCTTGTTCGACATAATTTCAATCAGCATGTATCAGGCATGATTAGTTTTGATGCTCCGGGGTATCAAAATTAATATTTCGAACATTGCTTTTCCATTACAGAAAAAAAAATGTTAGAAAAGTGTAAGTATAAGGTAAAATTGGTTTTGAAACTAGTGTGATCTACTTTAAATTAACCAATGCTATAGACATATTTAATTACATATTTTTGTATTTATATAACAGAGTTATAATTCACAAATACATAGTATATCTAAAATGTAGTAATTTCTAAAAACGGACAATATTCTTTATATATTTTAATCATATTTTTGTGTCTTTATCTATGGGCTAGATTTACTAAGCTGCGGGCTTGAAAAAGTGGGGAAGTTGCCTATAGCAACCAATCAGATTCTAGCTATAATTTTGTAGAAAGCACTAAATAAATGATAGCTAGAATCTGATTGGTTGCTATAGGCAACATCCCCACTTTTTCAAACCCGCAGCTTAGTAAATCTAGCCCTAAATCTCATTAAGGATAAAGAAATAATTAAAACAACCTGTGTAATTTTTTTAATCACAGTAAAAGCATGAGAAGGTTAATATTTAATTTCAGTCTTTGATTGTTTTTCTCCTTGTTTTTCAGTTTAAAATAACTAAATATTCAAAGGAAAGTGGGTAAACAGAGTTTATCAAGAGGTACTGAAATGAATTATGCACCACTTGAGTATATTTAATACCAAAAAGGTACACAGGAAAACAGAATATTTCTCCATATAAATTAAAATGGACAGATTCTTTGAATAGGGTAATTGTTTTTTCTTCCATTATCATAGTGATTCATGCTTTTTACAAATGAATTCTGGCAAGCAAACCTTTTTCACACGTGCATGTATACTTTTACATGTCAATTGCCATTTTTATATTAATTATTTTAAAAGTATCATTACATCTGTGCTCTGATTGCCTCCAATGTTTGAAAGGAACACTAGATAGTATGTCTAATATGAAAACAATATTGTAACATTTTCAAACCTCCATAGAGGTTCCTCACACAGAAATCACTATTTTTCTTGTATCTTGTACATTCCTTTTTAGCGTTAATGTTTCTAAAGTCTTCATACAGTACTTCCTTGCTGATTTTAAAACATTTCTTTATGCAAATGTTAATTTTGTTTCACTCTATATTCACGTTTTGTGATTTTCAATGATTCCAAATACAGTGCTGTATTATAATGTAACATAGTCATTTCTTCATTGAAATGATACAGTTGAACTCTTTTGATGCAAAATGTACATTATTAAGTGAAAGCAAGTGGCATACAATTTATTAACAGTTATTACAACATAAGTAACTTTTTATGCCCATCAGTAAAATTAAATATGGACGTACTAAATATAATGGGCCTGATTCATTAAGGAAAGTAAAGCAAACAAATGAGTAACTTTGCACCTTGGCAAATCCATGTAGCATTGGAGGGGGAGGCAAAATTAAAATGTGATGGTAGATTTATAGTTGGGTAGGGAAAGTTCTACATCATCTTTAAATTTCAGTGTACAAATGAAGATTTCAAGTATTTGTGTGCTACATGAATAAAACAGTCAGAATTTACAGTATTTACATTATGTGCAAAATAATAAACTAATTTGCACCCCTTGCATCGTAGCATGGTTTTGTCCAGGAGAAAACTTACTAATTGTTTTACCTTACTTTCCTTAATGAATCAGACCCAATCAACACATAACATAGTCAGTAAAGTCCATTTAAGAACTGCAAAAGTGTAAGTGCGCAACAAAAATATACTTTTGTGCTGTCTCGCTCCTAGATTTGCACAAAGGAGCCTAGTTTTACTGAGATGCACATGGATTTTTGGGTTAAGATGGTGATGGCTGGTCTGATCAATGAAATGGCATTTCATTTGTCATGAAGGGAAAATTTAAATGAGTGTAGAGGGGGCATTCACAGTGGAGTTCCAAGAGGCTTTTTGCTTCTGTATGGAGCCTTGATTTGTCTGCCACCTCTGAGGTCCGGGAAATTTGGCCTAGTCCCTATACTTATAATGGGATCCAGTTTCCTCTTTCCAGTTGCACTTCTGTGATAAAAGTATTTATGGGTTCAATTCAACCAGTGTAATAAAATCATCAAAGGCACAATAGTGACACATGCAATAAGGACTGTCCTGATATCCCTCACTCTCATGATTACTTTACGAGATAAATGAGCATAAATCAAGAGTTGTTTAGCAAAACAATAGTTATTTGTTTAAATTAATAAAGTGGTGATTCTAAAATGGTGATGAGACAATTTGAGCATCTACCCTATGCAGTTTCCAGAGTATAAACCAACTCACAATCTAGTCACAAATGGCTTGTTTGGGGGTTTTCCTAAAGATTGTGAAATTATTGTGCACCTTGATATGCGATTGGATGATGAGTATGTACACTTGTTCACATAAAAAACATTATGTATCCATATGTTGTACAACTTCTGTTTTTGCCTTTAATCCTATTTTTGTTTTGACACATTTTATTATTATATAAAGTGTCGGAGAGATTCCTGATTTTTAGTAAAGTTTTATAACATTTTTAGTAAAAATATAGACAAATGTCAGGGAAAATGATTAACATGATTCGAAAATGTTTTATTAATATAATTAAAGACATTGGGAACATTATTGATATTGATGCATAAGGTAACAGGTGCTGTAAACCATAGCAACCAAACAGATGTTTGTTTTTATTTTCTAAACTCTACTAGAAAAAATTACGTAATCTAATTAGTTATGATAGTTACTAGTTACTACAATTTATAACACCTTTTTGCAGTTACCTGTGTAATGATTTTAATGAATTTCCTCCAGCTTTCTTCACAGTTTTCAGCCAGTAATAGTACCATTGTATCTCCCACAGTGTATAGCACAACTCATGAAATATCTGCACCACTAATGCTAAACTTACTTTAAAATGCAATTTGCTTTGAAGCCGTCTGAAGTTTAAACATTAAAGTAAATATTTAACTTTAAAAAGATGTGCTTTAACTTCTTGAGTTTTTGATCAAAAACCTTTTTATTTGATAATGATTTCTGGCATGGTGAATAAATGTGCTGATTTAATGAGAAACTGATTTCAACAGAAATAATGACATAGTGGCTGGGTGGATGTTATTTGTTACTGATTAATACAAGTTTAATCAAAAGCGCCAGTAGCCACGTTTAGCCTTTAATAACCTTCACAGTTCATTATAAATTTCTATATTTAATTTGAAAAAAAGAATGGTAGATTATCATTTATGAAAAAAGAAATTATTAAACATTGATATTTCTCTAATTAAAGATTTAAAGATAGCTTAGTACTTAATAATAGTGGTAAATGTATAGAGACCAAGGGCTAGATTTACTAAGCTGCGGGTTTGAAAAAGTGGAGATGTTGCCTATAGCAACCTATCAGATTATAGCTGTCATTTTGTAGAAAGTACTAAATAAATGAAAGCTACAATCTGATTGGTTGCTATAGGCAACATCCCCACTTTTTCAAACCTGCAGCTTAGTAAATCTAGCCCCAAGTCCTTTAAAAGCAATTATTTCGACACAGGTGTAAAAGTGTGATGTGCTGTTTATGGCCCAATATTTTTTCTATGAATTGGGTTAACATTACACCCACAAACATTATGTCTGTCTAGCTATACAATTAAAATTAGAGAACTACAATAAGTTCTATTATATAGGAGGTCACCAAGGTTAATTTATGGACAAGAAATGCAGACACACAGTGCATAGTTTTCAAGCAAATGCTACTATATGGCTGTCATGCATATACACAGTTGCATGTATTAACTCTGCGTTTCTTGGAAGTGCCTCCATGCAGAGGCATTGTATAAATGTGTGATTGCAGTATATCATAAGACCACACATGCTGGCAAAGTGAAATCTAGGAGCACTTTATTTTAACTTTTATAACAAGGCTTTCTGAAGCCTGATTTATGTATTAAATAAGCCATGAAAGCAATTTGTACATTTCAATTATATTGCAATGTACACTTATATATTCACTTTACCATATAAAGTGCATCTGGATATTGCAAAAGGTGTCCCATTAAAAGTATACGTCAACGCCAAATCTCTGGTACCTCTAAGAACATATAAAAATCAAGTATTATAAGGTTAATTGGCCAGTTCCTAAAGTGGGAACATATTGGCTAACAGCGGCATGGAAAGCAATCATGGGCCCCTGTATTAAAGGACTTTCCAGGCCTCCTTCACCATAATAGATCTTATGGTTGACTGTAGCACATTTTTTTTAACTCTTGCTAATTTATTGAAAGAGCCTTCTGTGTACAAATTAACACTAACTAGCCTACTGCGTCAGGGGGGTGCTGATTGTCTTTGACTGGAGTGGAATCATTACAATCACATGATTTCTGGCTGGGGCAGTGGGTGCACCTGTATTTAGGGTTGTCAGATCCTACACATTCACTTATTTCTTTTGTTTTGTTTTCTTAATTTATCTGAAATTAGTTTGTGTTATTATTTATCACTGCATACCCATACTTAAAACTCTCAATATGTGTTTTAAAGAGATTAGGTTATTCTTCCAAACTGGCAAGAAGAGGCTTGCACCAGGAGGTTGGTGGACAGAGGTTGGTGTAAGCTTCTGGTTGGTGCCAGTCTAAAGCGTTTGCCAAACATCCTTCTCTCACTTGTTCCTTGCAGTCATCTAGTTGCAATCTTGCACATAAAGTTAAACAAAGCTGCACATCTGTAACAACTGTTAAAGGTGGCACTGAATACGGTATAGCCTGTATAATTAAGTAATGAAAGGTTTCCTTCTGACAGCTCTTCCTATGGACCTCTAATCTTGTGTTAACGTAACTTTCTGCAGGTTCTTTTCAGTAATGTATGAATTCTGCTTGGCAAATCAGACCAGTTTAAGAGCAGCCCTAACACAGATTTTGATGGGGCTTCCAGGTGTTCCACTTGACTTCCATTTCTTAATGATGCATATGACAGTAGAAATTATGAGCTCTAAGTATTTAGAAATCATTTTGTAGCATTCCTCTATTGTGCAACATTCAATTATTTTTATTATTTTTATTTTCAAGTACTCATTCAGTTTCTTAGAGAAGCCCATGTTTGCTGAGAGTAGGCAAAACACCCTGAGGTTCGAAGGATCAGAAAATGTATTAATCTCTGGAATTGTCTTCACCTAACTTCACCTAATCATGTTTTGAGCCTTTAAAAATATAGTGAATGAATAAATTGTAAGGGTGTCTAAATTTTTGCCCATGCCACATTAATAATTGTTTATTTACTTTTCAAACTGCTAAATTCAGCAAATAAATTGTAATTGTGAATTAAAATGTGCATAAATATGTCATGTTTACGTTTGTACCCTGCATAGGTTGTGTAACATTGTTTTTACTTCAGTAAAACAATACAGTTGCCCAGGTGTGCTCAATATTTTGTATATAAATGTATACTGCATTCCATTAGTTGTTGCTGTGTAGGCCTGCATCATGTGTATTTCACATGTGTCTGATATGACAAATGGCTTATCTGATAGCTCTACTGGTAGACCACAACTTCCAGTACAAATATTTGCTTGACTACAGAATCAGGAGATATGTGGCATGACTCTTGATGCCAACACTGGTCCACTAGGCTGTCATTAACAAGTTCTTTTGACCAGCAATTATCTTGACCAGCAATTATATTGGGCTATGTGGCTCAGGACCCTTGGACCACCATAATTGTTCAAACATTGCTTATAAACTATATATGTAATTCATTACATGATGCTAAATATGATATATTATTAGTATTACTAATTATACTATATATTAGTATTACTAATGCGGTAATATAAACTTCTTAGTGAAGGATGAATATTATGTTTATTGACCATCTTTCTGAAAGCATGTGTTTTACTGGTTTACCAGTATTTATAAACCTATATCATAAATATTTTGCCTAAATTGACATTTTCCACATCACTTTCTATTATGCACATATATTCGCTAACTTCAGCAATAACTAGAAGCAGTATACAAACATGGTTAGGGAATTGTAAATTTGCTGGACTTGTGTCAGCTTAATGTTCAGTGAACAGAAAAAATGCCAGAAGGCGATGAACTACTACAGTACACTATTCCTGGGAATACTGGAAACAGTAATGGATACATCTAACAGCTACAGTTATTTTCCTTTTTCTGCTAATACCTAAGAAAAAAATATAGAAAAAGGTCTACTGTTGTTTAGAGGTTATTAGTATTCCACACACATAGACCAGATGAAGCCAACAATGACATTTACATTATATTTTTCAGAGATTTAGAAACATTATCACGGTGAACTTTTGCTTCAGAGCACTTATGGCTTTCAAGTGACACATCAGGTCCAAAATTATTTCCAGTGCAGCAATCATATTCTTACAATCTTTCCCTAAAGCAAGTGGGTGAAATTTTAATGCATCGAAGAAAACATATTGTTATGTTTTGGGTAATCTTTAATCGTCTGAGAAAATAAGAGTTTGTGTATGTTTTGACACTTTCCAGATTCAGATTTAAAAAAATATTAAAGCAAATGATTTTCTCTATAGTCAAATGATGGGAGATATCTGTATATGCTGGCCCTGTGTGTCATGTATATAGTCAATCAGTAAATGTAAATCAGTTATGTATTGATTTTATCTCTTGCTCTATAAACTCAAAAGGTGAGGCCCTAAGCAAGAGTTTTTTCAACACCAGCTCTCAGGGGCCACAAAAAAAATACATGTTTTCCAGCTCTTCTCGTAGAAACACAGGTGAAATTATTACTGAATATATTCAACAAGGAAACAATATGATGGAAAAATTCATAGAAAGGAAATACAATAAGAATCTTGTACAAGAGGCCTTTGAATATATGAAAGAAGCTGATAGGGATACATTAATGCTATATAAGGAAAAACAAAAGCAAGAAGAACTGAAGAATTTTGACACTGTGTTCATCACCAAATTCAGTAGTCAGTTTCATGTCATAAAAAGCATTATAGAAAAATATTGGCATATTCTTCTTCATGATGAAGCTTTAAGTCAAATTATCCCTACAAAACCTACCATTATATACAGAAAAGCAGATAATTTGAGGAATATGCTAACAAAAAACTATTTGCCAATAGAAAAAGAAAAACCTGCCAATAATACAGCAGGTTTTTTCTATTGTAACAACTGTTTATGCTGTAAAAACTGCAAGATTAATTCCACAACTTCAATATTATCATACATATCTGCAACTACGAAAGAGATATATCCAATTAAAGAGAATATTAGTTGCAATTCTGAAGGAACTATCTACTTGTTGGAGTGCCCATGTGGCCTCCAATATGTAGGTAGGACAAAAAGAAAATTAAAAATTTGGATTATGGAACATATAAGAAATATTAAAAAGGGTATTACTACCCACTCTGTACCCCAACACTTCTTAACACACCATAATAAAGATCCTGGAGGATTGAAGTTTAAAGGTATCAAATTAGTACCAAGAAATTGGAGAGGAGGAAATTATATAGCATTTATGTCTAAAATTGAAACCGAATTTATTTATAAATTAAAAACCTTATCTCCTCTAGGCCTAAATCAGGAATTTGATTTATGGCCATTTCTTATTTAATAATAATTTCATATTGGTACCTTATTACCACATGTTTATTTTATTAGATATTGTTTATACGCAGAACATGTACCTTTTTGCATATAATATATAGACAATTTACTGTTTTAATGAATTTATTTATTTTTATTATATATTTTTTTTTTTTATGAGTGTTCATTCACAATTTTATCAATAATGTTGGTCGAAATTTGACTATAAAAGAAAGCAGAAACAAACACAAGTATCCTTGAGAAAGTCCTAACGGACGAAACGCGTCGGATTACAGCATTACCAGCATTACCAGTGGTTTACATTTTTTCTTACACATTTCTATTTTTGAACTTGTTGAGCATTCGTACATACAGGAAGTAGCAGAGGGGATCGCGCGGTCCATCTGCGTTCCACTGCGGACGGCAGTTCAAATTATATCTGCATCAACTCCTTCTACCCTTTTGGAAACATCTTCTATTGAAGAACCATTGCTACAATAAAAGAACCCTCACTATAACACCATCGTGGGAAGGATATGCACTCTCATAGGGAAAGAGCAGGGTAAGATCGCTAACTTTTTTCTGCCACTTTTTACAAAAGAGCTATAACATTTTTCTATGTGTCATATTGTTTGTTTTGAGTCCTCCGTGCGCTGAATTACCTTTTGAAATTTGTATACAATATATCCATTCAGCAGCAGGAAGTTCTTACATTAGAGAAGCGCCGATAATTTCTATTGCATTTGAAATTATTAGTAACACATGATCGTGGAGTGAGTCACTCACAAATATATGGAACAAAACTCTTAGGCCAGCTGGAAAATATGCAGTGTTAGTGTACCCTGAGGAACAGAGCTGAGAAACCATGCATTAAGTTCTAGACAACACTGCTAGCTACTTAGCAAAAATTAATTTTGCGGATTGTTTGCAGCAGATTAAAAGAGATATATTATTGAGACAAGACTAGTTTTTTATTGCTATAGCAAAAAATGTGGATAGACATCTCTGGAAGCTACCAGCTATATAGCACTAACAATATATACAAGACTAACACCACACAAGTCCAATAAATTGTATATAAGTCCGTCCAATAAATGATAAATTGATTCTTTACCCAGTCCACAAAATGATGACTAAACCTCTTTTGTGGTGCCGGTGTTGTCCAAAAAGTACTTGCATTCATGGAATATATAGAAAAACAAAAAGAAGGATAGTGCAATAGTGTATTACCTGCAATATTAGAATTATTCACTGAAACAATATAAATAAAATATATATATATATATATATATATATATATATATATATATATATATATATATATATAATGCTCATTCAAACTTATAAGAATATAATGATATGACACTCCAATTGCCAGGTAATGGCTGCCTACCAGATTTGGCTGATGGTAATGGCTTGTAATAAAGTTCTTTTCCAGGGGCCTCATTGGATGTAGTGTGAACTTCAAGAAACAAGGTGGTCAGTCTTATAATGTCTTTGATTTGTGGGTGACATTCCACATTTTGAACTCAAGCAGCCACCTTTTGGAGAGCTCTAGGTTGTACATCTTCTGTCATCTTCTATTAGTTTTTTATTGCTGCTTGTTGCACTGATAGAAAACCGCCTATAGCATATCAATAAAACTCAGCTACCATAGCAATACCGGACCGGCAGTGGCAAGAGTTAACTGGTCGCTTCACCAGGCCAGTGGGAGGAGATCTGGTATGCGTGATCCAGCTTAGGATAAATATGTAAAAAAATATTTTAAAACTCTAAAAAAAATTATTTGCAGGCATTCCAATTTGAAAAATTGTTTTATCTAAATAGTTAAAGCATTTTTTTAAATTATTTTTCCCTGCTATCAGGAAAAAGTAACTATAGAAGGACAGCTGCAGTACTTGTATATAGTTAACAACCTGAATTGTAAAAAATTCCCATATTTTGGTTCAACAAATGATGTGTTTTTATAGCATCAATACATATATTTCTTTTTGTGGCTAGCTAAGGATGTGAACATATATGTTGCTTGTTAGCTCTGCCCCAGAAGAAATACTTATTCTGCACCATCAGGGAGGCTGTTAGACCGTAGATTTATTTACCTATACACTGTTGTATTACCAGAGCCTAGCTCGGGTTCAAATGGGCTACAAATGCAAGCTGGAAGGGGCACAGGAGTTGGCAGTTTGCTCAAGTTTGGGTCAAATATGGTGACTGCATCGCTGAAGCACCTAAGAAGCTGGATACGCAGAAAAGTGGCAAGGTGTGTGATTCTGAGGGGACACATTGTGGTTCTGCTTCACATACTATACTGCTATGGATAAATTAGCTGCTTGTGGTCTGGCTGATACAAGGCACAGGGAGCATCGTATTTTACTTTCCAGGTAACAATGGACAAGAAAATGAATGACCAGAGGCAAAGGATATTTGGGATGTTGCCTTATACACATGTAGATTCAGATCTTAGATGCTTTACAAAGAAATCCCTCAGCTGCACATATTAATGAAGTTAAAACAGAGCTATCTCTTGTTAAGCAGGACATGCAAAACTTCAATGATCACACTACTGTCACTGAATAAAAGATTAACACTTAGAGGACACCATCCCACTAGTCAGTGTGGTCATTATACAACTTACGCCGTGCAGAAATAAAATAGATGATCTCGAAAACTGCTATAGGTAGAACATGATCAGTGTTGCCAGTCAATTGGAAGGCACAAAGGTACTACATTCAGAAACTTTTGCAGAATCCTGATTGCAGGATATATTTAGAGCACAGGACTTTGATCCTGGTAATATTTAGCTTTGCTGTTAGTTAGTTAGTTAGTTGGCTGGGAGCAACCTGGATGCAGAGACTGGATTGCCCCTGCTCACTATATTTTCTACTCCTGCTGGCAAGGATGCCAAGTGACATTATTATTTCATATTTCATGGGCAGCCTGGTGTCTAGGTTGTTAGCACTTCTATCTTACAGTACTGGGTGTTACGACTCTGCCTGTTCTTTGTATCAAGCAGCAGTACCTCATACCACCAGAGGTGCTGCTGTTCTGTTCCTGAACTCTTCTACATGCCTGAAAGAGTTAATCTCCTTGCATGATGCCTAATTAGAACTGCACCTGTCACACTGCTTCAAATACCTGCATCAAGCTGTGCTCTGTGCAGTTCATCTGTTTATTTCTGGCTGCTGCTGCACTGTGCCTGTGTTTGCTCCATTACTGCTTGATCTTCTGTTGTGACCCTCGGCTTTATTACTGGACCCTGCTCATTTGCCTGTTGCCCAGATGTTTGGCTAGACTTCTTGACGTTGCTTATACTTGTGTTGCTCAGACCAATGCCTGGTCACTGGACTCTACTCCTCTGTTTGCTTCCCTGGACAGACTCTTGCATCCTGGCATTGGGTAACTCAACATTCTTATCCCTGCATTTAAACTGTATTTGCATTTACTGGAACCTGTTATTTCTGTGGACATTTCCTGCCATTAATCACCTGTTCATAATTGTGTTTGGAGTATACCTGTTAATCCTGCTTTCCGAAATCTGCATATTCTCAGAACAGAATCCTTGCCCTATATTTTGCCTGAATAAAGAAATTTGGTTTCAAACTTCTGTTGCTGCCTCGTGACTGCACTAGGAATTCTAGCACGGGGGTCATGAGTTCAAATCCGGACCATGGTCTTATCTGTGAGGACTTTGTATGTTCTCCCGTGTCTGTGTGGGTTTCCTCGGGTGCTCTGGTTTACTCCCCCTTTCCAAAAACATACTGGCTGCTAACAAATTGACCCTAGTGTGTGTGTGTGTGTGTGTGTGTTAGACAATTTAGACTCTAAGCCCCAGTGTGGCAGGGACTGATGTGAGTGAGTTCTCTGTACAGCATGAATTAGTGGTGCTATATAAATAAATGGTGATGATGATATGATTTGTTTTACTGACAATGAAAGAGGTTACATTATTTTTAATGTTCTATTTTGTGGATTTCAAGTTCATCTGTGTTGGGAGGATGAGCAAGATGGAGAAGGGGATTTGATTTACTGTGTTATTATACATATTAATGCTTATTCTGTGCCTCATTGTGTGGATTTTGTCAGCTGTGGGAAAACTAAGAATTATAAACTGCTGCTGCTTATGATTGTTGCCTTTCTAAAAACTTTCCAGTTCAAATATGTTATCATGGAATAAAAAGGCTTGCATGCCAAACACTGTCTGATATTCCCCTCTTATTGTTGTTCTGCAATTTTACTTATTGAGATCCAAGGCTCTGATCTTTAAGCATTCCTCGGTTGCCAAAGCACTGCTTGCAACGTTCTCTTCCTAATATAGAGGTGTCATTTGTAATGTATTAAACATTACATGAAGTTGGGTGAGATTAGACTGGACCTTTGGATTAATATTTACTCTAAACATTAAAGTTATGTTACCAATAGGATATTATATTATAATAATAATATATATTTATCACTAACTTACATTTATTAGTATAACATATAATAATGGGATTCACGTCATGAGAAATAAAGGAATTATAAAACATATAGCGGCCATCGCCAATTATACTACTCTTTAGGCAAATTGGATTTGTATGTCTGGAATATTCCTTTACATTCACTCTCACCTGGTAACTGAAGAATATGGACTATAAGTTTTCACTGAAAAGCTAAATAATGCTGTAACTAACTAAAGCAGATTCATTTTTTGCATTCTTTAAATGTTTTTTTCTGATAATAAGCCAGCTACGAAACTGATTCACTACTTGTTTCTGGTTATTTAATCCGGTGGTGGTCATTATTGTGAATAACTAAATTTAGACAACAGTTAGAATGATAGAAAATGGCAACTGCTTTAATTACCAACATGGAGGAAACCAGACTTCTTGAAAATTCTTCTATGTCCCTTTTTCAAGAAGTCTGACTTCCTTTATGTTGGTAATTACAGCCGTCGCTATTTTCATGTTGTTCTGTTGTCGAAATTATGCTCGTCACACACTCGAACCCCATCCATTTAATCTAAAGTACTGACATTTTTTTAAAAGCACTTTTAATGTGTGACGTTTTATTCCATACTGTTTTGGCATTACTGTAATTGGTTTGATTTGATAAATCAGAGACTACATTGGAAATTTGTGTGTTGTGATCATTTTGTATTTCAGTTTGGCTTTGCTGATATTATTGCAGTTACCAAAAGGTTCTGATACTGTTGAAATGTGGGATTTGAAACTAGACTCTTAGGGGTATATTTACTAAGCTGCTGGTTTGAAAAAGTGGAGATGTTTTCTATAGCAACCAATCAGATTCTAGCTGTCATTTTGCAGAAGGTACTAAATACATGATAACTAGAATCTGATTGGCTGCTATAGGCAACATCTCCACTTTTTCAAAAGAACAGTTTAGTAAATATACCCCTTAGTCAGTTTAAATTTAAAATTTGCAGAGACTGTTTTTTTTGGTATTTGGTTAAAATAAGTTTATTCTGCTTTCTGTCTGTTTGTATTTTATCAACATGAGTGTGATATGTATCATGGGTAGGGGGTTGGTTAGAGGAATCGATGCTTCCCTGATTGGTATAATTCTGGAGCCTGGACTCCAGTGGCTTGGTTCTGGTAGGTTTTGCCAGCCCAAGTTAGAAATGGTGTAACAACTGCTGCTGTGATACAGTTGTTATTTAGGACTGGAATCAGGAAAGGTCAGAGCTGATTAAGGCAGAGGAGTTAGGATGTGTCCTTTTGACTGTGCTTTGGGTCCTTAAGTTTAAGTAGATGTTTGGGAAACTGCTACTTGGAAAGAAATCCATGTCACTAGAGAAATGTTGGAATCTAAGATAAAGCTAATTAGTATTTAAAGAAATATTATGTGGTAGCTGTGGATGCTGGGAATTCAAGAATAAAAAAGAAACAAAAAGAAACAAAAAATGTAAGCAGGTATCAGAGTGCATGTTGTTTTGCTAATAAGGAAATCCAGCCTTGGGACATGCAGAATTGCCTGATTCAACTGAAGAGTTTGACAATGATGAGGAAATATCTGCTGCTGATAAATGTAGTGCAAAACATTCAATTAATGCTAGAACACCGTTCAATATTATAACTGTATATGGCCTCATATAATGTGTATACATTGAGTACACAACACAAAAATAAATCATATTAGACTTTACTGTAGGGGGCATTTAGGCCATGGGATAATGCGGCTGAAGCAACTGTACTAACATTCACTGATAATATGAGATCCATGACCACAAACCCCATCCTAAGACAAGTGTTAAAAGTGACTTCTAGGACACTGCTTTCAAATTAATTTATAGAATGTTTTGTGAAAACTATTAAGTTGGCATGGGCAGATCCAATGAGCATGGCTTGCAGGTTGCAAATAATTAAAAATTCACATCAGCATTTAAAAGGTACATAATTGTCATGTTGGGAGCAGCAGTGGGAAGTATAGAATGAGATGTGACTTTTTTTCTAGAACTATAGAGAACTATACCTCAGGACAACAGACAGAGATGAATTTGGAGAATTCAAGAACACACATCACAACAACACATAAAGGCTGCAACAAAGCAGACATTTAGCGACCAAAAGTATCCTAAGAATATTTCCATAATTCCATATTTGAGTGTAGAATGTTGCATGTTTCTTTAGTGGAATTTGACCTTAAGTTCTCCACACATAATTCCCTACTCCTAATCCAACGACACCATACAGCAGAATTAAATACACCATAATTGTCCCAGCTCTATTTATAAACTATGTATTCCACAAAATATGGGAAAGAGTATTTACATATAAAGTGCAGAAATATGGAATGATTAAGCTAAAGTTGAACTTAGACTGTTTCACCAGAACTTTCCACCTCTACAGTTCCAGGAAATGGACATACACTACCAATGGCCCAGAGATTGAGTATGTGACAGATCTGACTATACCAGAGCCCCAGATTAACACCTAATGATCACCAAATGTAGCTAGCTAGGGGCTTCACTTATTATTTCATCACAAAAATACTGCATAGCTATATGTAATATGTTGATGTAATGGATCATTGAATAATGGTAATACCAAATCCTTGGAGGTCCTTTTGATGGGACAGTGCCCCAAACAGGTTAAGCGGATAGTCAGACAAGAGGATGAGGTGTGGTGAATTGTGCACCAGGTGTTGGGGGACTGGGTTTGGATCCTCTCACTCCTCTCTAGCATAACCCCTCCCTTCCGGATCTTGGTAAACTACAGGACTATAATATATGGAGTAGACATGGGTTTAGTGTTTTAGGACAACAGTATGAAAGTGGACAATTAAAGTCCTTTGCTCAGTTGTCCCGAGAGGGGGAGATCCCCAATACAGCATTTTATTGTTATTTCAAGCTGCGGCATGCTCTTAACACTCAACTGACACCAACTGTCCAAAACATAACTCACCCGGCAGTGGGTTCTGGCATATGTTATGGGACTGCCCAGTGGTTCATAGTTTTTGGTGTGACGTCTGGGATTGTGTTCTTTATACAGTGCCTGCTGCTCTCGCTATTGGTCCCAAGTGGTGTTTGTTTGGTATCTCCCTTGAGAACCTTACAGATAAATTTATCTTTAAATTTTTTTTAGTCTGGTGTCCCTGGCTAAAGTCATTATTGCTATGATTTAGTTTCGCCCAGACCCTCCTGATTTTCAAAGTTGGCGAGCTCTTGTTAATTCCGCTATACAGCACGAGCGGTATATGTAGAATAGAAAAAAACAAATACAGAAAGATTTGGCCCAGATGGTTTGGTTCACATTACAGGGTAATATAGTCTCAATAGACTAGCTATCAGGTTGTTCTGATGAGGGGGTGGGGTGGCCTGGGGTCCTGCTCTGTGCACCTTTCTAATCCTAATGGTTCAGTGTGCAGCACGAACAGAATTGCAGTGTTGATGTTGTTGCTGTTTCTAGGTCATTTATTTTTAACAAGATGGATATAATTGTTCTCAGTGTTATGTGAATGGTATTCCATGTCTTAGACCATTTTTACGGGAATTTGTTTTAGTTACTAAGATTCTCTACCTACATACTTAAGGGCAGTGGCTAAAGGATTTTTGTTTTGCATTTTGTGTAGTTTTTTTTTTTGTCTTCATAATTTTTGTTGAAAAAAAAATAATAAAAACTTGATTTTTAAAAAAAAAAAAAAGAGAGAAACAATATGGCACTAGATATAATGAATAAATACTGATAAAGACAGCCCTGGGGGTAAATGTATTAATCTGTGATTACTGCATATTACTGATATTCGAAGACTTTGTAGCAAAATTTAAAATGGCAATATATTTAAAGGCAATATTACGAATGTAATGAAAAAAAAATAATGAAGATAATAATAATATGCACCATCTTCATCACAATATTTATAATAAAAATAATAAGACAAAACAAAACATTGCATTATGATGAAATAAATAAATATGTGTTGTTAAAGTCCTTATGACTCACTTTGTACAAAGATATACAGTGTAAACAAAAGATCAAATAATAATCAATGTTAAATTGAGTGCTGCAATTATATCATTACAGAGAATGAAATCAATACACTCAAGAGAATTGAGTTATTCATTAACTAAAACAGTAGATCATATAAACACAGATGATTAGATAAGTGGATCAATTTTTTGTCACTAGTAAATATGACATTTTACAGAGGTTAATTTGAAAAATATTTAGGGTTTAAACAATATTATATAAACCCAAACAAGTAATTAATATAAAGAACTATATGAGACCATAGTACATGAAGTAAATAAAACCAATTTTTACTGTATATATTGAACCTGATTCATTCAGGAAAGTAAAGCAAAAAAAATTAGTAACTTGGCACCTTGGCAAAACCATGTTGTATTGGAGGGGGAGGCAAATTTAAAATGTGATGTCAGAATTAAAGTTGGGGTAAGGTATGTTCTAGATCAACTTAAAATTTCAGTATACTAATAAAGCTTTCAAGTATTTGTGTGCTACATGAAAAAACAGCCAGTATTTATCTTATGTGCAAAATAATATACTAATTTGCACCCCTTGCATTGTAACATGGTTTTGTCCAGGATGCAACTTACTCACTTTTGCCTTACTTTCCTTAATGAATCAGGCCCATTGTGTTTAGATATATTTAGGAATAAATGGATTAACTATAGATGCATATTGGGAATAAAAAGAAGATTGGTGTACGAGCTTTCAGTTTGAGATGGAAAATTATCGCAAATAAACACTAGTTTTTGAAGAAAAAAACTGCATGCATGTCTACCTTGTTAAAGTCCTACAGAAATAAACAGTAAAAATCTATTCATGTAAGGAATGATTCAAATCTCAAGCATTGAACTTAATTGCAATTAATAGGTATATCTGGAACTACTTGCTAAACTATAGTTTGTATGTGGTAATTAGATTAAGAATGCTAACGATAAGCTTAACTTATCTTTGATTAACTAGTGCTGAATCTGAACTCTCCAATTGAACTTTCAGCAGATGCATATGTTCCTGCAGATAATAGCATTGCTTAAAATTGCCTTAAACTGTCTTCCAGCCTTTTGGTCAGCATTCTTATTGCCAATTTGTGCCATCATTTTAGGATTGTGGTGATCTTATAGATGTAGAAAAAGGCAATAAAGGTATATAATCAATGCACAAATCAGTTTGTATTACTTCGTTAAATAAGCCATCTTGAATAATGGAATATGAAGAGAATGTGATAATGTATTTGGATTTTTCTTGGCCACACTCTCCAACAAATATACTGTAAAGTATAGTAGCACAAATGGTAATTCTTTTTTAAATGCTTGGTTATTATACAATCAAAGAGAAACTTACCCATTTAATTTCAATGTCCCATGCATTTGTGACAAAGTCTTCTTATCCATTATCCATAATTACATTCTCAGAAACAGTTAATCTCTTTTACACCACGCCTTCCAAAAAATTCTGGTATATTACCACCAAATGAAAAGTATAGTGCTAGGAGAGAGCTCAAGAATACGAAGCCCTACTCCAGAGATGCTGTGGTGAAAAGAGGCATTAATATCATCCTAACCAGCCTGTCCCTTGTTTCTCACAAAATGTTGATGTACTTTTTATAGCCTTTGCTTTTGTTCCCTAGCTCAACAGAGTACAACTGCAGTGTCTAAATGCATTTGGATAAGGGGACATTGTAGATCATTGTAAATATGTATATTGTTTATTGTATATTATTGATGTGGCAGTAAGGTTGTTATTCATTGTCCTTAAAGTGAAGTCAGGGGGGGTTATGGGTAGGGATTAGGTTGCAACATACTGGTGAGGGGGAAGCCTAATTAGTATCCATTGTTCTCACAAGACTACTCCAGACATTTGGTTCAGCTCATCTCCACTCCCCTCTCCAACCCACTAGTCCAGGATTCACCAATGATTAACAAGGAAAGAGAGTCAGGGCTTTGCCCAGGGAGGGGAAAACACTGTGGAAATTTTACCCGAGATATAAGGAGGCACTCCAGGAGGGGAGGTAATGTTTATTCTTGAAATTGTTGGCTGAAAGCTGCAGGGTGGCTGGTGACTCTATCAGTGAAATACATTGGCAGATCCATGCACCGTCAAGTCTGGACAGCTAGGAGACTGTAACTCCTTAAGCTAGTGGGGTAAGGGACAGATGATGTGGTAAACCTGCCTGGCATTTATTTACTGTGTACATAATTTCAAGTGTTCTTTTTATTACAATAAATGTACTGTTGTACTTTCTAACTGCATTTCCCTCAGTGGCTAATAAGAACCCTAGAAGGTACTGGGTAGGGTTCCCTGGCATAGGAAGGTACCAGTGGGTGGCCAGCCAGAGTGAAATGTGTAGAATTGGCCCAGAAAACCTGGTATCTTCACAGATGCTAACTTGGGAGAATTAAAAATAGTTTCTATTTTGCAGGGTCCAAACATGCTGTACTAAAAAGTGGGCTTGGTTAAATCTGTAGGTGTGGTTTGTCTTGTGTCACTGTGGTTTATTATGGCCAATGAAATTTATGAAAAGTCCTCCTTGGATAACCAGTGTACAATGCAAGGCCACACCTTTAATGTTCACAAATACATTTCAGCTCCCCCTCTAATTTTTTTTTCCAGTAATAAAATGCTCTTATGTCCATTAATACAGTTCAAACCTACCTCTGCTGACCATTAGTGCAGTGGATAGCATAATTTCAAAGTTCAATAATAGCAAAGCACAATAATGCTCTGGGCTTGGCTTTGTCATTACTGTTGGTGAGTTCATTGATGAAAATCAGGCACAACAACCAATTACAATGTTATTTTTTTCTCCATGCATTCCAATAGACAATTACAGTACAGTAAATTTAATTGAACTCCAGTTAGTTGACTTGGTCCATTGAGGAAAAGTAGGCAGTGATTTATTTGGGTGCTCTTTCTGCTTTTCCTCCATGGTATCTCCAATAGCTAATGTTAAATATAATGGCCCATACTCTTTCACCAGCACAGTGATAAATGGCGGGAAATGCTAGAATGTAAATGCGCTGGTGAATTGCTCTCATTGAAACCTCTAGCCTCTCCACCCTACCCCTGACCCAAACTTTAGACTTAAGCAAAAGCATTGAAGACCAACCGCAGAGTGGGCTGCTCAGACAAAATTGAGATGTCTGCTCACCCACCAAGGATTTTACTTATTTGAAAATGTATCTTGTTTGGTCTATTTAGAATTACAAATAACCTTTCCAAATAAAATCACATATGGTGAACAAAAGAACATATCAGTGGAGATACACTAACTACAAAAGTGCTCTATAATTTCTGCATTTTTTTAATCAACGTTTTACATAGTCCTTAATTTTCCTTCATTTGTAAAGATTTTTTTTTCTTACACATTGCTCATGGTTTTTCATCACACTTCTTTTTCCTTTTCCATCTTTAACTATAATTTCCCTTTTGTTTGAAATTCTCTTTATTGGTTTTAAAGAAGAGAAAACAACAACAGTAAGGATATAGAACATATAAACGATTTCATAAGTTAAGGTATCACAATATAAATGATAACATCAACTTAACTTATCAGAATAAAAATTGGTTAGATATATTAGTCAAAACAGGCATCCTATGTGCATAATGAACAACTATATTATAATGGAATATATTGGAATAATGAGCATCCATAAACGAGAAAAAACAAAACAAAAAAACAATGGGGTAATAAGGGATAAGGGGATATTAACAGGGGATAATGAAGAAGTTGTTTACGCCAGGGTAGCATCAGTTTATGTAAATGAGGGTGAGACCCCCCAGTTAAAGGCCAAATACATATATGGGGAGGGGGGAGTGGAGGACCTTCACGACAGGGAAAACAAGCATGTTTACCAAAGATCAGAAATTACTAGTGGTCAACAATCGGAAGGGCAGGACTTGTGTAGTCTCAGCTCAACTGCCTAAGAAGATACCACGTGGTCAATTCAAACAGTTTGAAAATATTCTGTTGAAAAGGGGCTGTTAATGATTCAATGTATAATCCCCACTTTTTATTAAACAATATCCTTCCTTTTTCAATATCAGGGAGTGTAGCTTTCCTGTCTAAATAAAAAATATCTAATATTGCTGTCTGAAGTTTGCCAAAGGTTGGAGGAACCGGGGATGTCCATTATCTTAGGATCAACTGTTTGGCTACAGTGACCATTATTGTTAGGGCAGGAAGCAACTCAAGGGAGTGTAAAGCATGCTTCCAGGCATCGAAATTAGTGAGGAGGAATGGTTCTCTAAATGCAGTCACATGTATTTTGAAACTATGATTAATGAACTCTGTAACTTTATTCCAAAACTTTTTTATTTCCTGTATTCCAAAAATTATGACTAATCCGCTATTCGCGTTTTACATTTTGGGCACAGCCCCGTCTCCTCCCTAATCATGAAACGGCATCTGGCTTAAGTAATGTAAGCCTTGTGAATTGTTTTTAAATGGACCTCCTGAAGACAAGTTGAAGTCAGAGATTTCCAAGTGGAATCAAAGTAAGGAATTAAGGGTGTCTGAGTCAGTTACGTTTGGGATATATTTTTGCCAAGACTCCAAAGCTCATTTCCAGGTAGTTTTCATGAATGAGATCCACATATAGATATCGAATTCTATAAGGCGAATACTTTAAAAAGGTGAGTAGGGCATCTAGACCATCAGGGGACTCAGGTGTGATTATTGCCAGCTGAACAGAGGTGATGTTGAATTCTTGAGTGCTATTCCTGACTTTAGTATGTTAAACAAATTAAATAAAATATTTTCTAAAAGAGATTAAAAATTAGCTGACTGCCTTCCATAATGTTACTGCCTGCAAAAAGACATAAAAAATAGCATCTATTCTCCCCCTTCCCCCCTACCTTGGGTCACTGACAGCCAGGGGATCCAGGCAAGGTTTCATAAAGCATTTCATATGATTTCTGACACCATGAGTGCAACATATAGCATTCAACATGAACACTATGGGTCTGGTGATGCAATTTTGTGACCTCATGCTGAATAGCACTTGGGCTCTTGCAGAACCATCTGTGGTGAGAACATGTCCTAACAAAGTGGCAACAGAATGATAAAAGGGCACCTGTCTGTGATTAGTCATTCACATCGGTATGCCTCTGATTTGTTCGAGTATGAGAAAACCACTCTAATTTGCTAATCACATATAGACCCCTTTTGGTCTTTGAATTAATTTCATCAATACATTTTATTGGTACATCGCTATGCCTCTCCAGGTATTGGGGCCGCAAATTTAACATAAAAATTTAAAAATTCCACATTGTTTTACTGAGCTTGTACAGTGAAATAAAACAGAATTTTGCTCACAAAAATTGGACTTATGTCTAACTCTAAATTAGGTCCCATGTTTTGCTTCCTCATATGGACAGAAAAACACGTGATGTCAGTAGTCAGTAACTGACAGTAACCTTTATCAGCTTACTTCAACCAGCGAGAAGTTTAATCCTTTGGTACTGACAAAAAGGGGGATACATCAGACACACCATGTTTTACACAGGTTAAAATTAAGAATATAATAAAAAAATATAAATAAATAATATAAATAAATTCAATAAATGTATGCATTATGCTGTATAAAAGTCATATACAGCCATTTCATTAAATTTAAAATAAAATACACATATTTGGTGTCTTTATACTCACTTATTTTAGGTAATATTTTAGGTAAATTAATGGGCTTACACTAATTATATAAATGTTACATAAGCAAAAATCTTAAAGAACTGTTTACATTATTTTTGCCCATATTTCCATATATAATGTAATTAAAATTATTCTTATGCCAATATGCTGCCAGAATCTTTATCTCTATTAACAAAAAACAATATAATGTTTTCAGTGATAAGTAAAATAATAATAATCATCATCATTTATATAGCGCCACTAATTCCACAGCGCCGTACAGAGAACATGGGTCAATTTGATAGCAGTCAATTAACATACTAGTATGTTTTTGGACTGTGGGAGAAAATCAAAGCACCTGGAAGAAACCCTATACACGGGTCATGGTCAGAATCAAACTTGTGACCTCTGTGCTTTGAGGCAGAAGTGCTAACCACTAAGCCCCTGTGCTGCCCATAATATCACCATTTTTAATGAAGTGGATGAAAAACTTTTTCATTGTATCTTAAAATTGCAGACTGACGTCTCATTTATGTTGAATCAGAGTAAAACAGTGGGATATATTTACTAAACTGCAGGTTTGAAAAAGTGGAGATGTTGCCTATAGCAATCAATCAGATTCTAGCTTTCATTTTGTAGAATGCACTAAATAAATGATAACTAGAATCTGATTGGTTGCTATAGGCAACATCTCCACTTTCTCAAACCCAGAGTTTAGTAAATATATGCTGGTGTGTTTATTTCATGTCACATTTAACAATTTAATGTGCTTTTTCAGACAGATTCTACTTTGTGCAAAAAGCATCCCTCTTAGGATGTGTAAAAACAAATTTTGAGGCAACCCTCTAAGCCACAAATTTCCCCCTAAAAGCACAATCTTCACCCTCTCAGGTTCATCATAAACACAAAATGTTTTGCATGTGAGTACATTGAAGGTGTATTTCTATACCTCATCTGCATTCAGCAAGAAATATATTCATCTACCCAGCTGCTCTCAACAGAAAGAACAGCATTTTGCACCTATGAAGTCGCTGTCATCATGACATATCCAGCCATGCACTTTCTTGTATAAATGTGTACAATCATCCAAGAGATGACATGACCTCACAAAATGGCATTAATGCTGCTGGTCAGCACTTTTGCAGATTTGCAATTGACCTTTTACATCATCTGTTTTGGTCCTCATCCATCTGTTCTCTTAATACATATGTAGATAAAATGAAAATATACATTTATTAAAGTATCTCTGTAAAAAAAAAAACTATAGGAAATTTAATTGTGTGGGCTAAAAAATAAAAACATATTACTGGTATACCCAGTACATTTAACATTTCTAAATTAGCTCTGTTCATTCAAGTGTAAACAACTAAATTAAATGGTGTTCAAATGAGAAGAAAGGATTATTATACGTAACGTAATGTTGCTTGAGCAAGCAACAAATATGCCAACAAGGAAAGAAAATAAACCTTTGGTAATATCATTTACATGTAGTAAAAAGTGTTTTCTCCTTTTGTAATAGCTTACTTGCATATTGTTTCTAAAGAGTGCACTTTGGCAGTCTGCTCTTTTTAAGGGAAGCTGACTCTATAACAATGATTAGAGTAAGTTACCTTGCACCGAGAAGGACACAATAAAGCTGAATTAGTTTGTTTGTAGATGGTTGTTTTGTGTCAGCACAAGCCAGTGTTTTGCTCTAAGAATGTAGGGCCTGATTCATTAAGGATTTTAAATGAAGAGGATCCTCATTTCAGTCTCCTGGACAAAACCATGTTACAATGGAAGGGGTGCAAATGAGTGTTCTGTTTTGCACATAAGTTAAATACTGACTGTTTTTTCATGTAACACACACATCAACTTTAAATTTCAGTGTACAAATAAGCTATCAAGTATTTGTGTGTTACATGAAAAAACAGTCAGTAACTTATGTGCAAAACAGAACACTCATTTGCACCCCTTCCATTGTAACATGGTTTTGTCCAGGAGACTGAAATAAGGATTCTCTTCATTTAAGATCCTTAATGAATCAGGCCCGTAGTCCGTGGGCCACTGGCTTAAAAGCATGCCACGCATATGGATTTACTAAGGAGAAAACAACTCACTTTTTGAAGTGGCTTACATGCATAATGTGCCTAAGTAAGTGCTGCTTTTAAAAGTTCTCTAACTTTTGTCATTGTTTTAGTGAGGTACCAAAGTGCTGTGCCGTGTTAGCTATTGACAGAAGCCGGAAATAGTGGAGTTACAGTTATTTCCTTAATTGGCTAATGAAATAGATTAAAGTTGCAAACTTTGAAGACTACTGAGTTCTCTTCATCAGACATGGCGAAGTAAAAACTTAAACATAACATAAACTACTACAGCCACGCCAAACACTGCCATTAAAAAGAGACTTTAAAGCCCATTCACTCAATCGGCTTAATGCCTCAGTACAAAAGGCATGTGTTTCATTTTAAAGCTACGAAAATTAAACTAATACAGTTGTATACATAAGTTTGGACATCCCCGGTCAAATTGCACATTTTACTGAATATCTAAGTGAAAAGCAGTTAACACAGCTCCTGTAGGGTACAAGCATCCACATATTTCAGCATAATTTAATGAACAATCTTTATTTATTTGCTTAATTTAGCAGATTGCTAAAAAAATAAAACTGGAAATGTGGTATGTGCAGACATGTTGGCACCTTCTCAGTCAACATTTAGTAACACCCCTTTTGACAGAAATCATAGCTTCCAGACTTTATCATTTATAGCTAGCAAAGTATAAAAGAGAAGACCTTTGCGCTAAATCAATGTACCTGTCATGCTTCAAAGTAAGTAACATGGAGCCAGGATGTGATAAAGAATATAGGTCTTTATTGATCAAAATATAGATAAATACTACAAACCGAATAATGCTGAAGCTGCACAGGAATATCTGAGATAACTGGATACTGGTTACAAGGAAAACAGCAGATGCAGGAGAATGGTAGATGAAGAGGGATCCGGAGTAATGATGTAAAGTTCAAGAGCACAGGAGAACCAGGAGACAAACCAAAGGGGAAGGCAATAAAACAACAATGACTAACACAGGAGAGGCAGAGAGGCAGGTATAAGTAGGGAAAACCCAGGTGCAGGAGATAATTGGTGACACAGGTTAACCCCTGTCACTAACAAAGGAAAAAGGCATAATAGCAGCACCTCTGGTGAACAGAGGTACTGCCCGAATATATACAATGAACACAAATATAAAGTCCTATAGTCCTGGAGGCAGTAGCTGCCAATGCAAAGCAGCATGTAATGCAGAGGTCTGCAGGCAGATACTGACAGTACCACCCCCCCTTTAGGGCGGATTCCAGATGAACGTATTACTAAAAGTGGTTAAATTCATCAGAATCATAGTTCACAATGGGGGGCCTGGCAGAGAAGTCCTCGTATACTAGCGGGAAGGCGAATGAAGTCATGCCAGAGCGAAATTGAAGTACCACAGATCCTCCTCTCTTTTTTCATCTTCTCTTTTTGCGGGAACTCGTCGCAATTTGAATTTGTCTAGACTTTTAAGTTATCTCTTTATACAAATCACAATATTTGTAAATTAAAAGAGATTTCTAGAAGTGAATAGAATATTGTGTTTCATTGACATTATTTTCAGGATAATTTCATTCAGTTGCTATGAACTCAGATATTCTTAATGCTGAATTAATGTGAATGAATGAATGTTTGCAAGAGAGTGCAGTTGAGAAATGTTAAAATCTGTATTCCCCTTTATTTAAGTCAATTTACAAAAGACAACATACAGTCACCTTTTATGTTCTATGGTAATTGGATTCTTGAATTCTCTAATATGTTAATTGCATATTGATGCCTGTCTCTGTCACTTGTTTACAACTTTTGCCATTTTGCAGGGCTTACTTGTTTGTATTTTGCACTATTACTTATAGTGTACTCATACCAGACCTTGGGACACTTTTACAATAATATGTTATCAGGCTGCTTTATGCTCTTCCACTCACTCAACTTTTCCTCTACCCCTGCTATATCTCTCACATTGCCCACCACGGTATCTTTTACACGTTCCTCCTCTCCCCCCCCTGCTAACTGCATGCTTTTGCATCTTCCACACCTCTCCAATACACCTACCTGGAACCTTTGACTCCAAGCTGGCCCCAGTAATGCCTATGGCATTTCCTATCCTGCCTAACCAGTACACTTTCCAGGTGACATGTGCTTCGTCTGGCTATCTCTCCCCCCCCCCCCTCTTCGACGCATAAGTTGCCATCACCTCCATATCCTTGTGACGTCCTCTATGCCCATTGCTCTTTCTTGCTTATTTATTCTTATTTTCCTTGTGCTCTTACTCTTTGCTAGATTCCAAATTCCTTATTCATGACTCTTCGCATATTCTCCCATAATGTTAAAGGTCTAAACTTTCCTCAAAAATGCAGCAAGCTTTTTTCATCTCTCTGCACATTGAAAGCTGACCTAGTGTTTCAACAGGAAATACATTTTGTCAAACACCTTCATCCTGAACTCTGCTCCCACAAATTACCCATGGTCTTTCATGCATGCTATACTAGGCAGAAGAAACGAGGGGCTGTGATCCTGGTTGCTTGCCACCTTACTCTTGAAACCTCTGTCATCCATAGAGACAAGGAATATAGATATCTGATCATTGTAGGCACACTTTAATATCCTACTCTGAACACTAGTCAATGTTTATGCTCCAAACACAAATCAGCATACTTTGTTTTAAATTCTGGCACCCCCCTGTCCCATATTCAACAAGGCTTGATTGATTGTAGCTAGTGATTTCCATGCTGTCCTTATGCCCTCACTTGAGAAATCTTCCCCCTCTGGGACCTTGTCTGCTGGAAGGAACCTCCAGAGCGCTAAAACTCTCAAGACTTTATGACTCCATCATATTTTATTTTTGATAAACGCTTTTATTTACAAATGCACGGTACAGCAATGGGGACCAGGTTCGCCCTGAGCTTCGCCAACCTCTATATGGGCCTCTTTGTGGAGAGGTTCATTTGGGGAAGCGAACTCGCAGCAAACTTTGTCCTTTATATGAGATACATAGATGACCTCTTCTTTGTGTGGAAGGGGGATACTTCCACACAAACAAGAGATGAATGAATTGCTTATTTCAATCAAAACCCTTACAATATTACATTTGTAGGTTGTTCAAATACCTCTACCATCGAATTTCTAGATCTCACTTTAAATGTGGTAAATAATTGTATGGAAAGTTTCACTTTTAGAAAAAAAGTTGATTCAAATAATTATATACATTACTGCAGTAATCATCAAAAAAGCTGGTTAAAAAGCTTCAGGCCAGCTAAAAAGACTACGTAGAAACTGCTCCAATTATACCAAATGCAAAGAATAAGCCCTCACATTAATTAAAATATTTAGGGAGAAAGAGTATCAAGCTCCGTTATTGGATGGCATTTTCATTACAGAGAGAGGAGGTATTGCTTATGCAGAAACCAAATAAGAATGAAAATCAGCTATATGCTAATTATCCATTATTTATTACAAGATTTAATAGAAGTTCAAACAAATTAAAAAGACATCATTAATCGAAACCAAGGGATACTCATTTAGATCCTCTTGTGAGCTCGTCACTAGATATGAGAGCTAAAGTTGTTTTTAAGAAAGCCAAGAATTTAGGTAATTATCTTGCCCCAAGTCCTTATATAAAGAAATCTAACTCTAATGGGACCAAGTCTGTCAACTCTTGGTTACCTGACATCTCTAAAGTTTTAGGATGTTACAAGTGTGGAGCCACTAAATGCATCACGTGTAATTTTCTGTACTTTTCTAGAGTGTAAAAACTCTATAAATGTGACTTGAGTCACATTCTACTTAAAATTTGCTTTTTGGAACACAGGCGTAACATAAAAATACAAAAAAATGGATTATAGTGTATCTAGGCACTTTAGAGAATGTCATAACAGTAACCCTCTGAGTCTTAGGGTGTTGGGACTAAAAAACATATATCCTACAATTAGAGGTGGAGACAGATTAAATCACTTGTGTGTAAGAGAAACTTTCTGGATCCACAGTCTCAACACTCTAAGACCGGAGGGATTAAACGAATGCACAGATTTGAATTTCGGATGCATTTGTGTGTTTTTCTTCATAAACGTGATAATGTAAATATTTTTGGCTTAATATAAAGGTTAACTAGAATGTATTTTTCTATATAAATGTAAACTATAACAGATTTTGTCATTTTGCAACCATTTAAACACTCAGGGTTTGAACCCTGGGCTGCTGGTGTGCTGGCCAGGAGCTCTATCATCTGAGCTATTTGAAGCTTGAGGGGTAGATTTACTAAACTGCGGGTTTGGAAAAGTGGAGATGTTGCCTATAGCAACTAATCAGATTGGTTGCTAAAGGCAACATCTCCACTTTTTCAAACCCACAGTTTAGTAAATTTAGCCCTTAGCCAGTATGGGACATATGTACATACAAGTTAACCCGTGCATGATACTCATGCATTCTAGTCAAATCAAGATACTTAAGGTCTTAAAAAGGTTCTTGTCATGCATTTGGGCCTAGCCCAGGCCTCCTCAGGGGAAGATCGTTACTTTCCGACGCAAGCGCCCTTTTTAATGTGTGTTCATGAGGTAAAATTACCTCACGAAAATGAGTTTGACCCTTCAACTTGTAAATTTAGCCTTTACTACCCCTCCCACGGGGGGAAGGGGGGATGATGGAAGTTAACTGACTTGACTATTCAAATTTTTTTGTCAAATAATGTCAGTATACCAAATTTCAGGTCAATTGGATGAGCCCTTTCTGAGAAAATAGTTTTTTCCACACACACACACACACACACACACACACACACACACACACACACACACACACACTAACGCACGCCTCTACACATGTGTGTTCATGAGGTAAAATTACCTCACGAAAATGAGTTTGAGCCCTACCAAATTTCAGCCTTTTTTGATTTTTTTTTCCCACACACACTAAGAATTTAGTAGGTCAGTGTATAACTCTGCCCAGCAGGTGGCGCTGCAACTTGGTTTTTATTTTCCACACACAGACGCCACTAAGCATTTATATATTAGATATATATACATTTATTAAGTCTTTGGATTTATATATCTATATATTAAGAAACTTTGTACATATTTGCGAGATTTTTGAATGTCATTCCACATAAATATGTGAATAATAATCTATAGAGTGGGGTTTTGAATTTTTTTGTCCCACTGTATCCCACATATAGTGACAATATTTATTTTTATATCTGACCACGCAGTCAACAAACAGTGTAGGCTGCAACAAACCTTTTATGAGAAAGGTGACACAGCAAACAGACTGCTAGCTTCCAATTTGCGGGTAAAGGTATCTGCCCACAACCTTTCAGCCATTATGGGCTTTAACGCAATTCTGATGTATGACCCCCAAAAGATTGGCTCTCATTTCACGTCCTATTTTACAGAGTTTTGCAATCTACCACAAGCTCAATTTAGCCCAGCTATGAACACCCAAAAGCAGCTGATCCATGAATTCCTATCTTGTGCACGTCTTCCCAAACTCTCTTCTGCAACTGCCGACAGGGGTATGCAGGGCTGGAGGGCAGGGGGGCTTCTGCCACCTGGGATAGTCCCATAGTGGGCTACTTTGGGATGGGTCACTGGACCACCTGCATTTTTTGTCCCTTTAAAATGTTCCTAATAGGCTAACTTCCTAATAGTCGAGTTTTGCTTTCCGGGCTAAAATTTGTCAGCCTTCCCCTTTCTGCTGCCCAATTTAGTGATGAGATCACCCCAGAGAAAATTACTCAGATTATTAAAATGCAAAAATCGGGTTAGGCTACTGGCCCTATTTCATTAGTCAATAATGATCTTAAGATATATGCCAAGATCCTGGCTAACAGATGGAATTTGGTTCTGCCTTCCTTAATCCACTATGACCAGGGGAGCTTTATCCCGGGTCAACAAGTCAACGATTACACAAGGAGGGCTATTGACCTGATTCATATTTTGAAAACTAGGAAGGTTCCAGTTATCATCCATTCCCTCAATGTTAAGAAGGCCTTTGACAGGATATCGTGGCAGATTATGCTTGGGACTCTCCAGCATTTTGACTTGTCGGTGGCCTTTCTGACCAGTGTCAAGGCTCTTTACTCCTGCCCTTCTGCCCTTCTGCCAGGACTCTATCTTAATTCAGAATGGAACTAGACACGGCTGCCCATTGTCCCTCTAAATATTCAACCTGGTAATCAAACCCCTATCTATGGCTATCTGTGTCTCTCATGATGGTGGAGGTGGGCTCCCTGGAAGCTAAGATTTCATTGTTCGCTGTCAATCATCATCATCATCATTTATTTATAAAGTGCCACTAATTCCGCAGCGCTGTACAGAGAACTCATTCACATCAGTCCCTGCCCCATTGGAGCTTACAGTCTAAATTCCCTATTGTAGACACACACTCACACACAGAGACAGACAGACAGACAGAGAGGGAGACACTAGGGTCAATTTTGATAGCAGCCAATTAACCGACCAGTATGTTTTTGGAGTGTGGGAGGAAACCGGAGCACCCGGAGGAAACCCACGCAAACACGGGGAGAACATACAAACTCCACACAGATAAGGCCATGGTCGGGAATTGAACTCATGACCCCAGCATTGTGAGGCAGAAGTGCTAACCACTTAGCCACCATGCTGCCCTTGTCAATGTTCTATTGGCTTTTCAACAACCCAATAAATCCATCCCTAACCTTTTCTCAAATTTGTGGATCGATATGAGGCCATTTTGGGCTATAAGATAAATGTTTCAAAATCCTAGGTGGTTCTCATGAATGTTCCAGTCCGTGCACAACACACCTTAACAGCTCACTTTAATTTTAAATGGCAGTCACTTGGGGGTCTACATCACACATTCCTATGATTCCTTACACTCTGAAAATTCCCAAAGCCTACTCTCTAGCATCAAATAAGACGTCCTTTCCTGGAGAACCCTACTGATCTTGTGGCTAGCCAAGATCATCACAATCAAGATTAGTGTCGTACCCAAACTCCTCTACCTTTTTCAGAACCTCCCAATCAAAGTTTCCATTTCTGAATTGGCAAAACTTCAAAAATGCATCTCCAAATTTGTTTGGAACAATAAACTCCCAAGAACCACCATGTCTTACTCAAAAAACCAACAACCCGAGGAGGTAGAGGCTTTCCTGATGTTAAGCTCTGTTATTGGGCGGCCCAAAACAGCAAGATTGTTGCCTCCTTTGCCCCTCCCTCTGCCCTTTAATGGATTGGTATTGAGGCTGCTTATTTTAGACTTTATTCACTGTCTACTCTATGGGTCCTCAGCAAGCTGCAGAGAATGACTGTTGTTACATAGCTCCCTACTTTATGCTTTTCAGCCATGATCTGGGACAGATGTAAATTTCACCTCACCTTCTGCTCCCCGATCCACTCAATCCTGCCGCTGTGGGGCAACCTTGATGTCCCTCTGTCTTTACTGTTAAAAGGATTCTTGGGAAATAAGCCATAAATCTCCATCTCGGGTCTAATAAAACAAAACACCTACAAATTGTATTGCCACTGGTACTACACTCCTGGCTTGCAGATATGTTCCCCTTTGTTCTACCACGTTGTTGGTGGAATTGTGGTCAGATGGGAACGTTTCTCAATATTTGTTGGACCGAAATATGGTTTCTGAATTTTGGTACAAGCTTCGGGACTTCCTGGCCTCAATCTGGCCTTTCTTATTTGTCATCGATTGCAGGACACTGATGAACATTCTGCAAAACTATCTTACCACATCTTATAGGATAGTCCTGGAAACAAGATGATATTCCCTACATTTCTGCCCTGAAGTCCTTCATCTGGCTTATTGCACGCATAACAAAATTACTTATTACCTCCATCATAAAAACAATACTTTCACTCAAGTTTGGCCCTGTGGTTCTTCTACCAAACACGTTAGAGCATCCCTGTGCCCCAAATTGAGCTTTACACTTTGCTCTTTCAAGCTGTGATTTTTCTTTTTTTTCTTTCTTTTTTTTTACCAGAGTCCTGTTAAATAAACAAATAATAAAAAATAAATAAATTCTCCTTGCTTTCTCTTTCTAATTAGTGTTAACAAGTATAAGAATGCATCATCCGATGTGTGTATACATATATTTCTACATCTAAAGGGAAATTCAACTTTTAAAACTGCTTTAGGATTATAATTAATACATTGGTATAATAAATTTAAGAAGGATTATATTACATTGTGTGGTTGGAACAGTTTCCCTTCAGAGCAGTCTAATGTATGCCAAGTATTGTACAGGCGTATTCGTCCAAATGTGGCTGAGGCAGAGCAGTAAAGAGACACATACTGTATACCTGTCAGGATCTGTATCTTTTGCACCTTCTAGAGGACTAGTGCAAATACATGCTAATGAGGATGACAGTCACCAGTACTGCTTCTGATTGACTGCAAATTCACCACTCATAGGTGCTTTCTTCATTGATCTTGCATACACTTTAGAATTTTGTGGCCATATTTTAAAAATAATTATTTTGCTACTTTCATTCAAACATGATGAGATATTATTTCTGCTGTATTATAGTGGGTTTATTAAAATTAAATTCAAGCCTAATAGCAAATGTGTTTTTCACTATCAAAACAAATATTAACAAACTTTTCTTGTGCTTATAATCTGGTTGTGTGTATGCATATATGGGTGTTTAGATGCTTGTATAAACCTGTTGCATATGTGACAGGTCCAGAGCTTGATGCATCTTGAGATAGAGCTGGATCCATCTTGAGCATATTGGTGTAAATACACTATTTTTATGGGCAGTTTCGTCAGGGGCTGGCGGGGCTGGGGGGTAAGGGTATTTGCCACCTGGGCCTGTCCCATAGTGGGTGACCTTGGGTTGGGCTACATGCATTTTTATTCTTTTAAAATGTTGGGGTGCTGAGCTGAGTCTCGCCCCTCCACCCCCTCTCAACCCCAGGATAAAATTTGCCAGCCAGCCCCTGAGCTTTTTTATTGTCAATTATACCCAGCATGCATCCAAATTAGCATTAGGCCCATTGTGTACGATGCAAAAAGCAGTTGTCATACAGCAACCAAGCAAGTCAAGGTAGCAGTCAGGCAGTCAATAGGAGTGAGGTGAAAACATTTAAAATAAGGGGTTGGGTACTAATTTACGACACATATTATCCCGACAGCAAGTTTATCTACAAAAAAAGTCCAATATCAAGAATAGCGATAAAACTAAAATCCAGACTTACCATAATAATGACTATCTACATCAGCAACATGCTTGCGCTATATACTGAATGCTGGCAATGCCGGCAGTTTGTAGTTACGTCACTCAGCATAGCAACTGAGATTTCTGTATTTAAAGTGGAAATACCCTAACCCTAACCATAATCCTAACCTTAAAATTAGATAATAGTGTTTGTCTGCTGGCATTGCCGCTTTAAATACAGAAATGTCTGAGTCGCTATGCTGAATGTTGTAAATACAAACTGGTAGCATTCAGTATATAGCGCAAGCATGTCACTGATGTAGATAGTTGACTACCACCAAAAAGAAGACTTGGTGGGGAGAGGGGATAAGGTTTACTACCTCGATTAAATTTTCTTAAGACATGCTGTTTCATCAGTATATTGTCTTGAATTGATTTAATCTATTATCAAACAAAAATAATCTCATAATTTAAGGTTCATTTAAACAAATCTAAAGTGTAGGTGCTCAGAAAAGCTATAATAAATATGCTTTTTACTATCACCAAACTATTGTTAACATTATTAATTGAATTTATCAACATTTTATGGAAACAGTTTATTATAAAAATATGATTTTTCTATTTTCTATACATTAGAACACAGTTTTTTGGAAAATTGGCTACTCAGAGCTCAATCTCAAAAATGTTAAGTGTGGAAGATTATGCCACTTTACTTTTAATCTAAATTTAAACTCTTGATTGTTTTTCCAATACATATTTAACACAGTAAAATAGTTTTGTCACTTCACTATTCAAGTTTTTTTTTTTACTGAATACATTATGACATATTTGTTACACTAGGAACAATTATCCTATGGAAAAACCCTAAAAGTCTGACAACAAGTAAGCAATCAAGTCACAGCCTGAAGACTGAACAGTGATTCACTCTCTTGTTCATTGTACATTCTTGAATGCTTCATAATTTGGGGAAGGTGACCGTGCAGCATGTAATTTTTATGTTGGCTTCCATTCAAGAGAGAATTGAGTTGATCTTTATAAAACAATATTCACACCTGGACTAACTGCAATGCTGACTTTACTGTTTTAAATGAAAGTGGATTGCTGAAATATTCATTTCTACAGACCACATAAAATGAAGGGTAAAAATATTGCATCACAGACACAATCTGAAATCAGGAGATTATTTACAACCATATCAATGCATGTACTTTTTATATAACAATTCACTGAAAACTGTTAACTATAAAGTAACACATTGTTGAATACAGTAGAGGAGCATTTTCATAAGAATACGAAATGTGATGTTCACACAAATTAAAAAAAAATATATACTGTAATAACAAGTACATTGTCCCAGTATCATGAAAATTATGTTAATATTTCACCTTTTGTGACCAGTAAATACCATTTAGAGTCCCAACAGATTTTTACTTACACAGTGTTTACATTAGGCTCCCTACAGATTTTCATATGGATAGTTTTTCTATCACAGAGCAAGGCAGATTATGACAATTTTGGAACTGATGCCTAGCTTATTCACTAGAGATGAATGATTTATGACTATGAACCTATTTGTCAATACTCTGAATAAAACTACTTTTCCTTGAAGTTCCTGCCCAGCTTGGCTTCTCCACCCAAGAGACGCTTCTGCTTCCCTCTGGGATTCATAAAGTAAATGGAAGATAGGTAGAGTGTCTGCCAGAATTGTTTTTTTTTCAGCTTTTGATGTTTACACTTGAACTTCTTTTTATTCAATTGACTGTTTAAGCATCATAGTTATTATCAAAGACTAGATGCAAAACTCTACATTTATCTACATTACATTTCATGAGTGAGGTCATGACACAATTTTCCATTTTGTCAAAATCTTATGGTAGTTACTCTTTTGCTCTGTGTTAATAACTCTTCATAGCTTTGTGCCATCAGTAAATATTGACACCGTATATTCTAGGACATCTATAATGTCATTAATAAAAACAGTAAAAGTAAAAAGCCCAATAATGAACCTTATGACAATATCCTCTTTCCTATGCATAAATTCTCAAATATAGATTGTCAACCACTTATGAAACATGTTTTATGTATGAGTATGCGATTCATGTGTAACTTTATTTTATCTATTGTATTGTTTTAGCGCAGACACATTTTTATATCTATTTACTTATGGAACTCCTTAAGTTCCTACTTTGTTTCAAGTGCAGCATGTGACAGAGGTAGTATTTTGGATAAGTCATTGCTTTAAGTGTACAGTATGATTCCTGGAAATCTTTTTTGAAGACTGTCCGTCTACCTCTAAATTTGTCATGGGTCCTAATATGTATAATTACCTCTGGGTCTTCCAATCCCACTATCAACAATCTATTGTTCTTATCTACAACATGCTGAATAAAAACACCCAAGAGGCAGTAATCTGTTCAGCAGTCATGGTCTCTGTGACAAATTACCCTAACTGCCCTCCTGATAATTGGATCTCCTACCACCAGTAGAACACTCATTCTCCTGGGGCCATTAATTATCATAACTTGAGAAACTTCTTATTTCAGTCTCCTGGACAAAACCATGTTACAATGCAATGGGTGCAAATTAGTATTCTGTTTTGCACATAAGTTAAATACTGACTGTTTTTTCATGTAGCACACAAATACTTGATAGCTTATTTGTACACTGAAATTTAAAGTTGATATTTGTGTGCTACATGAAAAAACAGTCAGTATTTAACTTATGTGCAAAACAGAATACTAATTAGCACCCATTGCATTGTAACATGGTTTTGTCCAGGAGACTGAAATAAGAAGTTTCTCAAGTTAAGATCCTTAATTAATCAGGCCCCTGGTGGCTAATAGAGGTATCCTCCTGCAGCAATGCTATTCATTAATGGGCATACTTAATACCAGCCTATTTGACATATTCATGTTCCCACTTTCCAATATAGATTCAGAATATGGACTTTCAGATAAGCAGCAAGCTGACATATCCACAGAATTATTTGCCCTCAAATAGTTGTTCCAGAGGTGCATACCATCTGATGTGCACAAGGTGCCATTACCAATTATGACATATATACTGAATGTAATTTACTTAAGTAAAATGGGGAAAGATAACTAAACAAGCATATGATCCTCTGAACGTTTAAATAAGTAAACATCAAATAATGTCCTCTAAATGTATCCAAAAAATGGCTTCATCTAGTATCGGTTTTGTTAATTGTGTATCTTCAAAACAGGAACTACTTTTTTCCATACCCCCAATATGTTGACCAAGTACCATATGAATAAAGAGAAAAAGCGCATATAGCTTACTAATGATGTTAATTATTTATTAAAAACGTTACACAGATACAGAGCAACATAGTGCATGAGAACACATTGTTTTTCATATAGATCCATCTCCCCATAGTTTACAGAGTAAGCATAAGCTCCTGGCATACATCAGGTACTGACTCATGTGCAGCTATTTTCCCGGTATCTCTGCTGCAAAAGCTTTTGTTATAGGAACGGTGTTTCAACAGTCTCACGTTATTGCAAAATGTGTCTCAGAGATGTGTGTATAACAGTCGTTTGTCTTTTAACATATTTCACCCCCTTCCAGAGCTTTCTCAAGGAATGCACTGATAGTGTGCTTGTTTATAGGATGGTCTACTATGACATCCCTATTTAAGCCTTGATTGAACAACATGTGTCTAGGCTAATTATTATATAAAGGGAAAAAAAGAGGATGAATGCGCAAACTCACTTCTTATGAACCATATAATCAAAGTTTAATAATACCAGATATTAGACCATCACGATCTCACATATCAATAAAAAAGTATATATACATAATCATGAATCCCTGAGTATATCTCCTTAATAATAAAACATGATTGTACACAACATCCAATACATGATTCTTAAAATATATAGAAAGCAGACTTTATCATCTTTGTTCCATATCCTGATGGATTAAATACTTTTCTATTCTCATGAGATGAAATCCAATAGTAGAACAGTATAGTATAGAGTCTTGAATCAGTATGGAAATATAAAGCAACAATGTATCTCCTTGAAGGAAGAAATCCAGATGACTCCACAATAGTTATACACGTAGTTTCAGCGATATAAAGCTTGACACAAATCAATGTATACAGATGAATTTCCTCCGTATAAGTGGTATATAAATTTCCATCAATAGGTAGTCCTTGATATAATAGCCCCCGATATATTTAGGGCAAAAATGTCCTACTCACTTTATGGAGGAAGAAAATCCCGAGGTAATCGCCCACAATGTATTTGGGCATAAATAGCTCCCCCGTTTTTGGAATAGAGAGTGATATTTAGCGGTAATAGCCCACGTTGTAATATAGGCAAAAAAGAGATCACATAAATAACATAAATAACTCCCCCGTTTTCGGAGTAGAGGGTAGTATTCAGCGGTAATAGCCCACGTTGTAATATAGGCAAAAAAGATCGCTTACCCGCTTCTGGGGGACGAAGAGTAATTTACTCGCCTCTATGCCGCTCTGGCGGCTATTATGTTCAGCTGTTTCTATGGTGCGCACCACAAACTGTCCGATCCAAAAGTCACCTCCAGTAAAAGGTTCCTCCTAAAAATAGCTTTGTGCACTAAAGCTATAGTGATCCTCACGATCTACTCCTTGGAATAGAAGTACATGCACTGAGCAATAAGAAAGTCTCTGCTAATTATTAAGCACATGTGTTTGACAATGTGGGATCCTTTGTAACATAATTCATTTTAGCGCACTTAAGAAATTATAATCAGGCTTTTGAGTGACGTACAACAGTCAATATTCACACTAGCACCCACCAGTTCTATATGTTAGACAGTAGTCATTATGTTAAAAGACATGCAAGTTCCTCCATATTTCAATTTAACTGGGGATAATGATTTTCTGTTTCTCATGCTATTAATATCATATAGTCACATGCGAATTACCTTTCAAATAATAGTCGATACATATATCACCATCACAGAATAGAATCAGAGGGCTGGTCTAATACATGGTCTATTCTAGACAAAATCTCAGAATGAGATTTACCAACTGAGTACGCTACAACCAGAAGGACTGAATGAATGCCTGGATCTTGATTTTGTCGAATCCTACATTGGTGAACTTTTTTGGTTTAATCTACTTCTTTGCCAATCTTTCTGTGCTGGTCATCTTTGCAAAATTACTGTATCATTTAATATTATTAGTTTACTTTGCTTATATTGGTACCATTCTCTTTAAGACTTAGCTACAGAATTTATTAGTTCTTATAAACAGTTCTATAGAGAGAGAATTTCTTGCTATTTAATATTTTCTATTAAGCAGCAAATCTCTCATTCATAATCATTTTATGTTCCTTTTATATTATTTTCATTATTTTTATTATTTATATTTAAATGAATCATTGTTATTGTATAAAATTAAATTTGTTTGCATATTCTTCCAACACTTATGAAATTGCTCTCATAAATAGTTGTTCCCTTATAAATATAAACCATATTTGATCCATTATTAGTCTAAGGATTGTAGCTTTGAAGGTTAAGAGTAGAGTTCAAAAAAGCGTTTAAGTCTTCGGTGGGTAGGTTAACAGAGTGGCCCACAGTTCTTAATCCTTGGTGGGTAGGTCTATGTCTCAAAATCAGTGCCACTAAATAAAAATACTTAATCGTACTTAAACTTCATCAAAATGCTTTTTAGAACTATCCACTTAGCCTACAATGATTAAGAAGCAACCAATACCCAGATGAAGAATAAGGAGACTACAGCAAAGCATAACTTGGACCATTATGGACTATTGATGACATAAAGGTACAGATCGATTTACCTGGACATTGTTTGATCATAGAGACCCTTTGACAATAGAGTGTAACATCATATCAGGAACATTATTGTTTCTAAGGGCTAGATTTACTAAACTGTGGGTTTGAAAAAGTGGGGATGTTGCCTATAGCAACCAATCAGATTCTAGCTTTCATTTATTTAGTACATTCTACAAAATGACAGCTAGAATCTGATTGGTTGCTATAGGCAACATCCCCACTTTTTCAAACCTGCAGCTTAGTAAATCTGGCCCTAAGACTCTAAATATATTTTTGAAGGGTACGAACTAACCACCTCTTCTTTCAATATAAATGTGAATATGAACATTGCAAATATGAGTGTTTACAGTTTAAGCTGTTATGAAAAAAGTTTGTATTTATCAACATTTGTCCTCCGTCTTGCTTAACACTGATTGCCATACTATACTCATTTTTTAGTTGGTGCCTCCATCTTGCTTTTTGCGCAACAAGCGCATCGTTTATCTTTTAACCGGTTAACACTTAGTTGCAATAGTTATTTGGTTCAGCTACAGTGACTGACATATATATCACCTTTGCAAAGACACTCCATTATTTTATTTATACATTAAGACAATGACAGCATGATTTGCTATATACTGTATACGTATGTATGTATGTATGTATGGATGTATTTATGTGTGTATGTGTGTGTGTGTGTGTATATATAATATACTCTTATTTCAGAACACCGCTCAGACACTGTTCTCTTGTTTTTTTCTTTTTGTTGTAAGCTCTTAGACCTTGTTTGATTTTTTTTTTTTGCTTTTAATCTGTAGTCTCAGTTAGAGACCAAGAATAACCAATTATATTTTCATAGTTGAAATGTTTTATCACAATGTATTTATAGACTAGCTTTAAATCCCACTGGGTAAAGCAAGGTCTGTAATAAATGTCTTGTTTAAACAAAATAATAAAAATGTGTGCTATTGGTGCCTGTCCATCATTGCTGGCTGTAGATGTGAGAATGCAGAGCGGTATAGATTTGCCTGCCGAGTTGCTGCATTGCTGAATTCACTGCTATAAATTTTATGAACACTGTTACTACAAATGAATTAAGGGTATGACACGCTTAGTGACCAGACATGAAACGAACACCCTAACTGCGTTTGCCATAATAATAGCTGGGATTTAAAGCCTGATATTAATGCTTAAGAGAACACTGACAACTTTTGTTATTTAATAAAAAAATATATTAGAAAATGGTTATATAAACTGGACATAAAAAAGACATGGTACATGGTACATGACAATTCAGGGTCCAATGTAGTAACCTGGAAGTTTTTCACTCAGATCTTGACTTTTACATTACTGGAAAAGGCATTTGAATTGAATTCCATTGACTAAGTGCAGAAGCATGTGCTTCCAAATAAAAATCAGTGTACAGATCCATGCATAGGAGCCAACTTTTAAAAATCTTTGGGGGTGCTCATGTTATACCCCATATGACTAAAAATGCCAAGCACAGACATGGTTAGTCAACATACATATTGGGTGCTCAAGCACCCACAGCACTCGCTCCTATGGCTCCAGCAGTATCAGCATTCTGGTCCCAGAAACTCAAGTAATAGAGAAGGATTTCAGAGAGTTATTTGGGGGTATATTTACTACACTGCGGGTTTGAAGAAGTAGAGCTGTTGCCTATAGCAACCAATCAGATTCTAGCTGTCATTTTGCAGAATGTACTAAATAAATGGTAACTAGAATATGATTGGTTGCTATAGGCAACATCTCCAATTTTTCAAACTCGCTATTTAGTAAATATATACCTTGGAAAGAGAGGTGTGGTGCACAGTGTTGTTACTAGAGATGTTCAGTGACCCCTGTGTTTTGGTTTTGGCAAAACCGCCCTCGTGTGTTTTGGTTTCAGATCTCTATTTTTTTCTAAAATCACATATTGGCTCTCTTTTTTGTTCCTACATTATTATTAACCTCAATAACATTCATTTCTAGTCATTTCCAGTCAATTTTTGTCAAATGACAAGAACACTGCTACCCCTCCTGTTTCTGTATGAGCAATGGCACTGGAGACTGGAGAGTGACAAGAACACTGATACCCCTGTTTCTGTGTGAGTAATGGCACTGGATCTCGTGGAGAGGGAGGTACTTATGGAATCCAAAACCCGCGAGATCCGACAATGCAACAATGACGTTTTGCCTCAATTCAGATGCAAGGATGCGCAAAAGTACCCAACCGGCTCGCAATCCTACTCAGATCCCTTAAGTTCGTGTGGACTCGGTATTCAAAAAACTGAGCCAAGGCATCTCTAGTTGTTACATGGCCATGATGGGAGAACACAGGCTGATAGAGGGTAGTGATGGAGGGACACAGCCAGGTATATGGGGGTGGGGGAGTGTGGCATAGGCTAAAACAAGGTGAGGATAGAGGGGGCAAAGGCTGGCATACAATGGTGATGAAGGCGCACAGGCTTGTACATGAAGGTGATAGGGATGCAGAAAGGTACATGATACTGATGAGGTACAGGTTAAGATTTGTGGAATTTCCTGATAGAATGTGATAAATAGGCAACACATGCTGGCACAATGTGGCCATGGGTGGGAATAAGCTGGTTCATGGTAATGCACAAGCTGGTACCTGGCTGAGATGTGGGAACAGGAAGTGATGGTGATGGTGGGGCACAGCTTTGACAATATTTTATGGGGCGCAGACTGGTTCAGTGTGTGGATGGAAGTTAGTACTGTAGATGTTGCCATAAAGTGGTAGAATGTGGGGATCTGTGGCACAGACTGGGATATTATTATGGTGGAAAAGACTGGTTTAAGGCAATAGAGGGCACACAGGGTTTAACATAATGAAGAGCTAGAACAATTGATGATTTATCACAGACTAGTATAATGTAATTTGGGCAGAAGCTGGTACAATGCAATTAGGACACAGAGTGGTGTAATTTTATGGGCACAAGCTGATATATAATGTGGTGTTGTGCACAGGCAGGTTTAATGTGGTCATTGGCAGAAGCTGGTATAGTGTGGTGTTGGGCACAAACTGTTGTATTATTATAGACCCACATATTTTTAACATATCGGGCTCAAACTAATTCAGTATGTCTTGGGCACAGCTGGTAGAATGTGATAGTGAACAGGTTGGCATAATCAGGGTCTAAGTGGGGGGGGCAAAGCACTGACCTACCTGGGGGCCCTAGCCTACCTGATTAGGGCAGGGAGAGATCTAGAATTTGTTTGTGTGGGTGGGGGGGGCGTCAGTTAATAGACTGTGATTGGTGGGCCGCACACTGTGTACAATTGCTTGTTGGCCTAGAGACAGTCTGAGGATGCTGCCAGGACACTGTGATTGCCCCCCTCTAGATCCACTACTGGAATAATGGAAAGAGCTACCAATCTGTTGTGGCCATACCCCCTAACTATGGAAGGGGCTCCAAGAAGTTGCTGTACCGGGGTTCGGAATTCTTCTTGGATGCCCTGGGTATGAAATAATGTACATTTGCTTTTTTTCGGTGATGGTACAAGCTGGTATAATGTGGTGTTGTATAGAGGCTGATTTAATGTTGCCACTGGCACAAAGTGACACTGTTTGGTGTTACACACAAATTGTTGTAATGTTATGGGTCCAGCTATTTGTAACATATTAGACATAAGCTAAATTGATGTGTTAGGCCCAGGCTGGTAAAACGTTGGGGTAAACATAAAATAAAACAGCGAGGGAGACATAGAGGGATTGGAGGGCAGAAATAAGGCAAAAGAGAATTGAGCAGAGGAAACATGATAGAAATAAGGGGAAGGCATGAGGCAAAGGGAAGTGAGCAGAAAAGACATGGTGAAGACACAAGGGGACAAACATAATCATCAACATTTATTTATGTAGCACCTGCATATTTTGTAGCGCTGCACAATTCAAAGAAGGAGGGTTTACAATGTAATTCAAGGAAAAGCAGAGGTCAATAATAAGACAATACAGTCATGTGCCAAACTTTGCTCTTGCAATGCTTGGCTGTGAGCAGGGGTGGGCTGGGCCGGGGGGCATCGCACCCTGGGCCGCTCCATCTAACCACTGATTGGGCCGGCCGGCCGCCTCCCCCATGTGCACCCCCTGGCTGTGATCAGGGCCATCATAGTGGGGTACAGGGAGAACAACAGTATGGGGCGCAACTGAAGTGTCGGGCCCCACTAGTCCTGAACCCAAACAAATTTATTAGGGGAAAGGGCCGCAGCAGTGAATTAAGGAGGTAGCAGGGTTAATTTCTAGGAATCAGCTGCTCCTGAGATGTGAGAGGGGGTGTGGGGAGAGGCCAACAAGCGGAATTACAAATGCGGTATGCCCCCTTGTAGGCAGCATATCTGCCTCCACTCCCAAAATGTCAGGGCCCTATGGCTGCTGCCGTTTGCTCCAATCCCAGCACCCCAAGTGCCAAGTTCCCAGACAGAGAGGCTTCCTGCAGCATCACTGACAACATGTAATTAATAATGTCACAGCGCTGCTAATGGAGAAGAGCTGAAAGGAGACAGCAAGAAGAAACAAATAGGTAAGTAAACTAATGCAGGGTTTAGATAGAACAAAGGCAAATGTTGATTAGAGAATAATTTTAAAATGGGGGTAGGGTGAGAGAAAGAAGTTACGGGGCCCTGTCTGCTACATTTGTATTTGGGCTCAGCAATGTCTGGAGACAGCCCTGGCTGTGAGTAAAGAGCTTATATGGGCTGCAATCAGGTGAAGTTCCTAAGCCCTGAGTGCTATTGGCATGTGTTGCATCAAGCAAGCATGCCAGAAGTGGATGACATTTGTGTTTATGGTTTGTGCAGTGCTACCACCTGTTAAGAATCACCAGTATGGTGTTGATTCTTTACACATTTGATTTGATGAATTTCACTAACTACAAAAAACAGGGGGCTGGAAACGCTAAGAATAATCCCATGTGATCACCAAGTGCTAATCAGAAACTGTATTATAGTACGGAACTTAATAAGATGAAACTGGGCAGCTGTGTGATGAATAAATCAAAATACTATAATATATATATAAACAATACATATGTAACAGGCTTTTTTCTTGAAGTAATATTTGTCCTAATCTTTCCTTCTAGAATTCAAGTCTGCACTGACCTATGATTAAACATATTTCCCTGAACACAATTTCCCTGGGGGAAATTAAGTTATACAGTACATGAATAGTGTGAATACTTATGTAAGAAGGCTGAGAACGCCTGCCCCAGTTTTCAATAAACTCACCAGTATTCTGTGATTTTTCTCAGGTTGGTTGCTAAGTAACTTGGCCCAGTAAATTCTTAGGGATAAGATAGAAAGGGTCATTTATAAGCATGCAAAAATGTGTGACTTTAGCTCATTGGCATTTGTTTATGTAAAGAAGTTGATTTTTGTAGGATGAATATATGGATCTTCATGTAAACATGGTTGCATCTGCAGGAATTTGTGATGCCAGGGTCTGGGACATTTAGAGCTAAGTATGGGTTAGGTTCATGAATGTGCAACCATGAATTTTAGTTTTGTCTGATGATATATTTAAGTTAATTTCAAAGGGCGAAGAGGCTACATTTATAGTGTTAAACAGTTAGCACAGTTGTTGTCATTCTACTTTGAATAGTGCAGCTTTCTTTTACGATCCTGGTCCGTTTATTAAAACAGAGAAAAATAATTGTAAGCTGTAGATCATTCAAGATAATGCAGGACATTATTCACAAGTGTTCAAGTGAAAGCAAATCTTACAGGCTGTGCCTTTGTTTTATGTTAGTCTGCCAAAATGATTGAGGATTGCACTGGTTTTAGCACCCTGGTTTATTGGAACACAGGGGCATCTTAACAGCACTATAGGCCCCGGGCAAAACAGTGTACCGGGGCCCTTCCTACACAACCACTCACCCACTTATGTACAATTAGTACGTGTACGTTTTCAATAAGGTCAAAATATGTATGTGTGGAAATTACTCAGGAACAGTATTACTGGAACATCTTGTTAGAGAGGTGATCGTGACTAAATACCAGTGTTGCCTGCAGCAGTGAGTATTATTATTATTAATTTGGTCACTTCTCCTGGGTATTGGTGTAGTAGGGAGGGGTTTCTCTGGCACTCTCTCCTATTGGCTCTCCTCGCTATTTAAGGCAGTGAGGACAGAGCCTCATTGCCAGTTATAGCTCCCAGTGTAGCTAGGCTCCTGTTCCTTGTTTCCCTGCTCCTGTGCTGTATTCTAGTTTGGATTTCCAGTGTATGACCCCTGGCTTGTTTCTGGACCTTGTTGTATTGCCTGTGACCCCTGACCTCGGCTCGTTATCTGGATTCACTGTCTGCTGCCGACCCTCGACCTCTGCTTGGATTCCACTCTGCTACTTCTCGCTACCCCTGGATTCTCCCCAGTCAGTGCACAGTTCACGACCTTCCGTTCGTCTGCAGCCAAGTCTGTCCCCACCACTAGGGGCTCCAGCGAACACCAGACTTTCGGAGCAGACTCCGGGTTCTGTCGTGCTGACTGGAGGGGTATCCTAACAGTAAGTTAGATATTGTTACATCTAGTTATGTAATCAGAAAGAAATGTCTAAATATGACTGATGTGGAAGTCATCATGTTGTTGTCCCTGAAAATTTGGATAGTTTTGTATTTTACGCCACTGGCCAGATGTCCTTCATCTCACATATCAGAGCTCTATTTATTAAACAGAGAAGAGCGCTACACCCATATTTGCCTGAGATAGGGTTTCTCCCTATATCAAGGGTTTATTCTCTATATATCAAGGGGTCATTGCTGGTCATAAAATTTGCAGCTCCCACCAGCAATAGCTTTTCCGTGGAACACATGGGGAAAATTAACAAGAATTGCAGGGATACTTGTAACACGGCAATCCTTCTTCTGCTATCGCCATTTCAGGATGGCGATAACAGAAGATAATGAATGAAAAAATGCTTTACTTTTTTAATAAAGCATCTTTGCAGCTGGAAATCATTTTATTTTTTAAAAAAAATGTTTTGCCTGTTTTTTTAAATATTTGAAAAAAAAATATTTCAGTTCCACTGCACATGCACAAATAGTTGAGACGGTTCACGCAAATAACCTGAGACTGGCCCAACAAAGCAGTAAGTAAATCCTTAGAGCACCCGGCAAGTATTGTGTATTGCACAGCTGCCTCGGCAACCTCTTTAATGATTAATCATGGGGATAGGTGGGTAACTGAAAACCAGCCCATCGCCATTTCTTATTAACTGGGCACATAACTTACGTGCAGTGCTGCATGTATGTCAATGCAAATGATGGAAAGACAATTCTAAGAATAAAACTGGAAGATAAATAACCTATGCCTATGTAAAACATGAGGGAGGAAGTTGGATTACTCTAATCCCTGTAAGCCTACCAAGCCCCTACTGCCTCATTTTCTTGTTCAGGAAATATTATTGTTTTAGTTACCTAAGGTCTCTGCAGGTTATTTAAGGAAAGACAGTTTTTCCCCTTTTTTGTAATGAATAATTTGCAAAAATAAGAAAATGATTTTAATGGCCTTAAATAAATTGCCAATTTATCTTGGCAATAATAGCTGGTATATGGGATACTTTTTCTATTGGATTACATTTTAAAATTGTCTTAGGCTACCATAAGACTCACAGTGCAGGTTTGTTCTTTTCTTACTGCGATTTTCTATCAATTGTAAAAACACATATAGCAGTTGTTTCAAAACATAATAAGTCTATACAGTAATGAATATATTCCCATGTGATTGATCAGAGGCATGCACAAATTGTGCAAATTTTAGTGAGCATGTCCAAAATAATAGCTATCTTATCTAGGTTAACCTCTCTAGCACTGCTATAAAATGCATTACATTAGGATTCTGAAAGGAATTTAGATCAATCAACGTTTGCCCAAGGACCTAAACAGCTACCTATGTTTACATATCCATATCAACTAAAGGTGATATGGACACAGGTAAATCATTTAGGAAACATTAAGCATTACAAACCAGAATTCCCAACTGTATGCTCTAAGTAATTACCATGTACATTTCTTACACTGACTGACAAGGTGATCCCCAACAAGGTCATCAGAAAGGTTCCATAATAATAGGTATAACAATAAGATATTTGGTACTACCTGGATCTGTCGGAAGGGGTTGTACTTACATTATGTTTATCCTTTACATGGTTAGGAGTTTCTTGGGATGGACATATGGACAAATTGTGTTTGGAGTTTACTTATCCATATATAAATAAGACATAGAGCTAATAAATCTATTATTTTGCTATATTACTTATTGCTAACATATTGATTATATTTAATGTACTTGATTTTAATTTTTTATTTATTTAATATTTGTTGTATATACAATCAATTTGCTTCATACACTTGCTGATTATTATTTGTCATTGGTTTATTTACCTATTAATTTATTAAATTACCTTATTATCTACACTTATTATACGTTTTTCAATTGTTTACTTTTATTTACTCATTATTGTAATTTACATTTATCATTATAACGATCCATAACCCAGAAAACATGTATTTACAGAAAGTACCTGCTATAACTTGATTTTATCTTAAGACCTACATTCACTTACTTAGCATACAATTATGTTTGGTTTACAATTTGTATTGTCCATTTGATTTTAGTCTTTGGTAACCATACTTGCTGTACATACACCTCCCTTCCACCGCATCTCTAATTTTATCTGTCCCCCCATGCTCTCCCTCTCCATTTCATTTATATTATCACTCTACATTGCACCCTTTGTTTGTTTTGCAATAATTGAATATGAAGTATCTCTATTTCATGTTATAGATTTGAATATGCGTAATTTTTTTAGCAGAAGCACTATAAAATGCTTTAATTTTCAATGTGGTCAATATTCAGTTGAACCCCTAATACAAGAATTGTACGATAGGAATGTATGCTTCATTTATGGTGTTAAACTTACTTTAAGAAAATGTATGTACAATTTAATATTTTACATGGCAATGAACTATATGAACATATATTGCTAATGCTTAATTTAAAGCAATTCATATGCATTTAAAGTCATAACTACACAAACCCAGATTGAAGTCACATGCTGTAATATAAAAATATGATCTTCAATTATTAAACCCCATGTGTAACCAAAGCACTATAACTTAAAATGAGATATGTGTAGAAGTCTTCAGTGTAATGCAGTGCAAAAAATATGGCTTTAAACATCTTGAAATATATTTTTCACTGAGTGCAAATTCATCTACTGAAAATCTAATAAAGCTGTATTCAGATTATGATTGTCTGTGTACCTCTGTTCTGTACATCAGAATATCCCAAAGCTTTCGGATGCCTTTATATAGTTAGAATACATAAATTTGTTTTCATGGATTTTTCTCCACTTTTTGTGTGTCACAATGCCTAAGGGATGTGTTGCCATGACAACAAGCTAAGGAAAGAAGTGCTATTTTTAAATGTTCTCAGCCAATCCAAACCACAAATATTTCAAACCTGGTTATCTAGAATATATTGTGATGTAATGCACCTGAGTTAAACATTTGATTTAAAAAAAAGACACATCTTTTGAAGAGAATACTTATGTCTATCTCTATCACCTTCTGCAATGTTGATAAGCTTTATGAGTATAATGGAATGGACAAATTCATATTTATCTGTGTTTTTTCAAATCACAGATCATTGCTAATTATAGCATGTTATATACTGTGGGCCTCATGCAAAGTCGAATGCATTTTACAAAAAAAATTAAGCCCCCAAAAATTAAAATATGTGTCACTCAGCATACTATGTTAAATGCTAGATACTTTGAAGTTTTTCATGCACTTTAAGCATATCCATAATTGGTAGCGACGTTAATCATCACCATCACCAAGATGATAATGACTGGCGTTTTTACATCACACAAACGTCCGTACTGATGATCAGCAGCAGCATGGATCTTGCACTAGAGGTGGAGCACCTGCAACAGATGCTCCTCCTGACACGCATATCTGTAAGTGCTTTCACTTCTGAGTTTGCGGCAATTACATTATAATTCCCCTACTGTAATTGCCCACCCCATTCCTCACCTCCCTACTGCGCAGTATTTTTTGCACTTACTGTACGGAAATATGTATTTTACGTAAAAAAATAAACATCCGTACAACTCTCCATAAGCTCCACTACATTGCTTGTTTTGTTTTTAGTAACATAAACAATTGAGAAAAAGTTTGACCATTTATATATATAGCTGCATGTTTCTTATACTGTATATATGAGTATGGAAGTACTGTTCATTCGAATACTCATTAAATTGTTTAGCTGTGCTCTACACAGCAGGAAGGGTTCAGTGCCTATGTCTAATGCTGTATTTGGCTACAGGTTGGCTTCAAAGTCACAAACACACAAATGTAACTGAGAAAAGCACACTAAGCACTCACACCCAAATGAACCATGCCTAAAAATGGAATGGTATTCTTAATATCTATTATATCCTATGGTAGATTTATGTCAGCTATAGTGCAACAAGGGTGTGACCAAATGTAGCACATGCTTGGAATCAGGGGTTATGAAAACACCAAGGATCGTGGAAGCAAAGGAGAGCACAGTGGTCCAGAACAAATGCAGTTTGGGACAGTCCCACAATATATACAGAAAAGTCAGTCGCAGTTCCTCCAACAGACAGCACTTACTTGCGAAAAGATGGAGTGGAGCCTGTAGGGTACATAGTACCTTCCATGAAGCAGCTTACATGCATTTTAATTTTTTGTGCTAAGTACATTGATGGAACAGTTCGCCATCCACTCAAATATGTCTGACTAATTCCTTTGTTCTAAGTGTTTCCCAGGTCTGTCTCCCACTACTTGAAAACGGTCTTTGGCATCCATAGTAAGAGTCAGCAGTGCATTGTTGAGCAGTGTTGATATAAGGCCCTTTAAGGAGGGACCAGGTTCTCGAAAACAGTGGAAGAACTAGTCTGCATTGGAGAATATACGGTATGATAGAAACACCTGATCTGCAAACATTGTTGGAATTGGTTAGGTTTAAAATGAATACCTTATGCAACTAGGAACTCCCAAGTGGTTTGTAATAAAGGATTGGAATGTGAACCTATACATCAAGGCAATAAACACCAAACACAACTTTAGAATCATCCACCCCATCTCAGTCAGTCTCCCCTCTCTTTTTCACAGCTTATTGTAGTGTAATACCCACATGTGATCTGTCCAGATGAGCAGCCAAACCTCAGCTTCTGTGTTTGGTAGCTAGTCGGGAGTCTACAAAGAAATAGTTGCTATGGGTGTAAACCCTGTGGGGGTGGGAGTAGAAGGTGTATCCTCTGTCAGAGCCATTAACTACTCACCAGGCTTCTAGGAGGGAATGTTCCTTAAATATGCAAAGAAACCATTTGACTAGACATGAGGGATGAGCTCTAGTTGTGATGTGATCAAGGACACAGTCTAGGTTGGGGTCTATGACCATACTGAAGTTGCCCCTATGAGCAGGTGGCCCCGGTGTGTTTACTGACAAGGCTAAGGAGCTTTTGGAGAAAAGGTATTTGACCTTTATTGGGAGCATAGCTGCAGACTTGGGTGATGGCTAGTTGGTCTAGGGTGTCCACCAGAATGAGGAATCTGTCATCCGAGTCTGCATGGCCACATGACCAGTGCTACAAACTGGCTCACAAGAATGGCCACTCCTTGTGTTTGGAGGTGGCAGAAGCAATGAATGTTTTGGAGAAAAGTTTGCCTTGGAACGATACAAGTAGGTTGGCTAGATGGGTTTCTTACAAAAGGACTATTTCTGTGTGTGATGTTTTTAGGGCAGCTGGAAGAATGGGAAATTTCTTGGGAGTGTTCCACCCATTGACATTAATAGTAAGTAGTTTAAGTGACATGGCTATGGGTGGTAGCAGGGCCAGATTAACAATGGGCCTGATGGGGCTGCAGCCCCAGGCCTCTCCACAGAAATAGGCGCTGGAGTGGGGAGGGTGGTGAGGCTTCAGGGACGTTCCTGTCATTGTAAAGCAACAGGCAGCCAATCGCGAGGCTGTCTGTTGCTGAGTGGAGTGGGGTCTGCATCTACAGAGGCTGTGTGTGACTCGTGCAGTGTGACTCAAGTTGTACCCAGTTCCATACTCAGATCAGCGGCATTCAACACAACAGGTAGGAAAAATGTATTATTAATAGGGGATATATGACAACAGGGGATGTATGACAATAGGCTCAACAGGGGATGTGTGACAACAGGCTCAACAGAGGGTATGTGACAACAGGTCCAACAGGGGATATGTGACAACAGGCCCGACAGGGGATATGTGACAACAGGCCCGACAGGGGATATGTGACAACAGGGAATATGAACACAGGCCCAACAAGGGATATGTGAAAATATAATATGCATGTGTGAATGGCTAGTGTTTATTAACATAGAGATCAATTCCTTTTCATACAACAAAATTACCAATGTTTTCAATCCATTTAATCTGTGCTTTAGCAGAATCGCTTATTTTCATCTCATTTTTCAGGTTCTTAAGCTGCTTTTCCAATAGTTTGATTAGGGGGTATGACTTGACTCAGGCAGGAAGTGTCTGACCTCACTTTATTTGTTACTATTTAAAATTGTTTCAGTAGCTTGCATAAAGCTGGAAGGATTCTCCAGTGTACTGGAGTAAGGTAACATAGAATAAGGTAACATGACCCTCCTCACCCTGTCTCATGGTATACTGACATTATTTGACAAAAAAATGCATGAGTATCATGCACGGGTTAACTTGTAGGAACATAAGTTCTCTAATATTGCAATGCAATCATCAAAAAGTGGGTATTAGCAATATACTTGCAGTTCTGAAAATCCACATGGAGAAAGTTCTTGTTTCGGTCTCAGCGTCTTTACAGCTGACAACTCTGTCAGAGTAAGGTGCGCACCTCTCAGATGTCCGGATAGTACCAATGTAGCTGAAGCTGTGTTCCGCTTTGGTGTTTGTAGGACAGTCTTGTTAGTGTAATAGTAATGATAGATGATCTAAAGTGCCGATGCACTTAGACACAAATTCCAATCTGGGTGGTCTAATAGTATAATAGCGACGTGTTTCGTCCTCTCCGTGAGGACTTTTTCATAGCAATCTAGAAAGAGAAGTTGTATATACTCAGAATAATATTGAAAACTAGTACACTAAATTAATAAATAACACTTTTCTTACACAGATACTTCATAAATTCAATCACACTAGAAATTTGTGCAAAAAGATAACTTTAGCCAAAACTAAAACATATGTTACGATGAAAAATAAAAAATATAAAAATTATAAAGTAAGTGAATGAAATATGAAGTTTAACTGCCACTTTGACCACTGTCTCCTCCTGTATCTGATGCAACCTGCGAGAGTCAGCAATCAGAAAAAGTGTGAAATGTTTTTTTTTGGTGGAAGTTTAGGGGAGGGTTTTGGTGTTTGTGTCAAGCATATATGATGTTTATTCACAATAAACCAACTGAATAATGAGGGATATCTCCAGGACTTGGCTTAATGGTTCATGGGATCATTATTGATTTAATTTGTTATTGGCATAAATAAAGATAGTGTTTTGCTCCCATGTCTGCATGGCTCTCAGGGGCAGGCTGGGCTGGGGGGCAGGGGGCATCTGCCCTCCAGGCCGGTCCCATAGTGTGTTAACTTTGGCTGGGTCACTGGGCCACCTGCATTTTTTCCCTTTAAAATAGGCTGCTGAGTCAGGTCGTGCCCCCTGGGCCAAAATTTGCCAGCCCTCCCCTGATGGCTCTCCTAATAACTTTCAGAATGAGTACTTATATTTAGGTATCACCACAAGATCTAAAAAAAAAAAAATAGTTCAGATGGTTATGAAAATTAAAAGGGGATTAAATTCATATTCTTTATCCCATATTTTTTTTAATCTCATAATAAGAATGTTAAGAGGACAAAAAGGTAAGTCATTGACCTATTGCCTTCCAATGGAGGAATGGTTATAGCAATATGGTTTTGTTCTTTAGTTTAGACCTCTTTTTAATTTGAAGAATACTCATTGTATTTGTTTAATCCTACAGGACTTGAAATTAAGCATATAATGATTGCATATTCTAAATCAGAAATACTCTTTTTTGCTGATCTGAATTAAATGTAACTTTTTTTTAGTATTATTTATTATCTTGGATGAATGATGAATATTGACAATTAAGAATTATAATTTTTTAATTTATTGTGCAAATACAGAGAAGAGTAAGAACACTTTATATAAATATAAAAATGAATTATTCATCATTTAGTTTGTGCATAAATATACAATGCTGATTTTATATTGATATAGGTGTTTATGATTTGCATATTGTCCAGTAATATTGTGAATAATGTCATTTGTTCCATTTTGTACCATTTTATGGCAAAAAAGAGAAGTTAAAGAAGATGTTATAACCCCTCTTATTTCATCTTCAGCTGTTCTTCCACTTTATGACATTCTTAATAATCATTACCCTCCATTTCTCTTTGATTCACTTTCCAAGTTCTACTAAAATTTTTCTTCTGGCCTATTCTTTCCCCAGATTTCCTGCTGCTTTCTCCTCCCTTGCCCACCCACTTTGCACAGATGGCTCCGCCGACTCTGACAACTAATTTTTGACATACCTCCCTATACTCAGACCTATTCTTCCACCAACTAGCATTCAGATTTTAATGCCCCAGCCCTTCTCCGTGTCGATAACGACACTGTAGATCCTTGGCTCAAGTGCAACAGCTACCACTGCAAAGGGTTTACCCCATTGCAATAATTAATTATGCCAGTGTTAAGCATCACTGATTTTAGTCTTGAAAGCCTTGCACTGTCAGTTTAACACAAAAAGAAATTGAAAAAATTATTTATTGCTACTTCAAAAATCAATGCATTTGGATGAGTATAAGCTACTGGTGTACAGTGAGACATATAATGTTAATATTAGATGTACAGTATAGTACAGTGAGCTGATCTATAAGTGTCAGCATGCATATCTAATAAAACTCATATACATGATGATCCATTCATTTCAATGGTGTATACAGTATTCAAAAACCCTGTTGGAATGAATGGAAGTCACCTCCATCACAGTAATATAGTATAAATAATTAAATACAACAATGATACAGGGTTTAACAATTTTTGAATGAAAAAAAAAAAACGCACACAAAACACCCTGTTCACCCTTTACAATAAATGTTGTTTTTTCTTTTATTAATCCAATAGGAAATATGTGTTGCAGTTGAAAAAACATTTTAAAAAACCATATTAAACTACATAAATGATCGCTATAGGCACCCAATGCAAGACTACTGAACTGAAATAAAACAGAGTAGCCTCCAGCACACAACAAATCACAAATCATTGAAAGTAGTTCATTGTCATTTTGCGGCTGAGCTTGTAGCAAACATTTGCCCGTGCATATTGTAGTAGGGGTTTTTTATTTTATTTCAACTCTACACTGAAATGTTGTGGAAAAAGATTGACAAATGTATTACGTTGTGAAAAAAAGATTTTTATTTGCAATAAACTGGTAAAAGAGGGATTTCAGGGAGTATTTTAATTCAATAAAAGGTTGAAACCCCTTATGGCAGACTTTAACCTGGACGTACCAATGTGGTTGCCAATCATGTTAACATTGGAGATACCCAGTCTATTAGGTTACCCCCGTATAGAGTGGGTCTCAAAGTGTTAGCTATGATCAAAAAAGGAGTTTCTGTGTGGACTAAAGGAAGTTGAATGAAGTGGGAGCGGGTCGTTATATGTGCATCTTGGACCTTAGTAAGGGTTACTGGCAGATACCCCTTACCAAGGAGGCACAGGAGCAATTTGCATTCACCACTCCATTACGGCTGTATGAAATTATTGCTATGCCCTTTCAGAATGAAGACTGCCCCAGGCAAATTTCAAAGAGCAGTGGATAATTTGTTGCAGTGAGGTATGAGAGGAACATCTGATACATGTAGCTGAGATTATTTGTATGATTACAAGGGCTGAGTGGATCATCAGAGCGGACAATTGTCAAACATGTATAGCAGAGGTGCTGTATTTAAGACACAGAATTGGAGGAGGGAAGATTTGGGCAAAACCAGCAAAAAATAAGGGTATTTAGTGAAATGGCTGGTGTGGGATTTTCTGGGTACTGCCTAATATTGTAAAACATTCATCCCTCATTACAGCACCCTTGCCAAACCCTTGACTGATTTAACATCTGAAAAGTACATTTGACAACTGGACTGGACTGATAACTGTTAGAGGGCATTTAGGCAACTGAAGGACAAACTTTCCGGTCCCTTAGTGCCAGCAGCCCCAAACTTCTAGTGCTGGTTCATTGTGAATACTGATTTGGACTGGGAACTGTGCTGAGCCAGGTTGGGGATGATGGTAGAGAACACCCTGTGGCATACCTCTTACATTAAACTACAGGCCCAGGAGATGGCTTATGCCCCAATTGAGAAGTGCCTGGCCATATTGTGGGCTGTTAAGAAATTGCAGCCCTATCTTTATGGTCGGAAATTATCCATTGTGATAAATCATGTTCCTCTACACTTATTACAGTAGACTGTAGGGGGAAATGGGAGGTTGCTGAAGTGGAGATTAGCACTGCAACTATATAATGTTGTTTCGAGCATAGAAATGCAGACACTGTGTGAAGTATGGAAGATCAAGTTCCAGCAAGTCGAGTCACCAAGCAACCTAAACCTACATTAAACAGGGGGAGGAATGTGAAGGAATACCTTGAGACGGCTGTGCAGATAGTTTATGTTATTAAGCATGTATAATATAGTATAGATAGATTAGTTAGTTTGTTAGTATACCATATGTTAGTATAGTTAAAACGCTGGTTCAGTTAGTTGGTAGTTAGCATAGGACATTAGTGTTTAATTATGTCAGGTATAGGTTAGTTAAGATAGATTAGACTATAGTTTATATAAAGGTTAGGGGCAAAAGATAGACTGGCAATCAGCTGGTTAATGTTCCACTAAGCCAGTATTTAAACTGATTGGGGAGACATAGTTAAGTTGATGTTTGTCCATTATTTTAGTTAGTAAATCTGGGTCTCTTGCAGTATAATCCTCAACTATTTTGACTCCATAATAAAATCATGTTGTACCATAATCCTTGTGTCAGTCAAGATATCCAAGTACCCATATACTCACAGATATAAAGATATATCCATAGATATATGAATAAAAAGTCACAACTTCAAAAACAGAGAGGGGTTTTAATCAGCCCACTCTAATTTATCAAGTGTATGCAGAGTGGAGCCCTTTTCACACATTTTAAAAAATAGGGTGTGTGGACCAACCCCTCATGTTTTGTGTTTTATGTATTACTTTGAAGGTTGTTAAGTTGTGTATGGAGTATATGTTTGTTACAGGTTGCAACATTATGTCTTTTAAAAACTCCAGGGAATTTTAGCCTGTTATTGGAACAACAGCTTTCTAATGTGTGCAGGTCAAGTAAGAGCTCATTTATTGGTCCCTGGAGGGGATGGATGAGAGAGAGTGGGCCTCCATTCCTTTGGTTCAGTTCAGGCCTGGCCTCCCATACAGGTAACAGGCTGATGAGGAGGCAGAAATAAAAAGGTGTGACAGTCTGGGTGGGGTGCGGCATATCGATGCCGAATACCCCGACAAAACTTACCACGACATGATGATTTCGATGGGCTTCTTACCGATGATCATCGATTACGACTACTGTTGTTAGCGATTTGAGCCAATCACGAAGAAGTAATAAGCCAGCTCCCTTTCATGACATCATTCCCCATGGCGAGGGGATTATCGCTGCTGTTAATGGTGTAATGTAAGTATAGCGCCTATGTACAATGTAGAAGGCTTTGTAAACTACATTGTACATAGGCGCATACTTGCATTACCCCATTAAGAACAGTGATAATCCCGACACTATGGTGTTTGACGTCATGAAGGGGAGCCGGCTTATTACTTGTTCGCGATTGATGAAAGTCGCTTTCGACAGTAGTCGTCATCGATGATCATCAGTAATGAGCCCTTTGGAATCATCATGTCGTGGTAAGTGTTGTCGGGGTAGTCAGCATCGATATGCTGACTACCACCGGACAGTCTACCAGTTGTGTCTCACTACAGGAAGAAAAAAGCATGAAAGCTAATCCTGTGAGAGACATTTTTTTCTTGCAAACTAGATAAAACTTGCCATTTTGTGCATTGGCTGTGCACCCAGAAAAAAATGTGTTTTAGTTAGAGCCGGAGTCATTAAGGAAAGTAAGGCAAAAAAAGGAGTAAATGTTCTCTGGGACAAACCATATCACAATGCAAGGGGTGCAAATTAGTTCATAATTTTGCACATAAGTTAAATACTGGCTGTTTTTTCATCTAGAACACAAATACTTTATTTTTACACTGAAATTTAAAATTGGTCTAGGAAATGCCGTACCCCAACTATAAATTTGTCCCCACATTTTAAATTTACCTCCCCCTTCAAATGCAACATGGTTTTGCCCAGGTGCAAAGTTACTCCTTATTTATGCTTTGCTCTCCGTAATGACCCAGAGTGACTACTGTCCAATAAAACTAACTACGGGCTGTAACAAATTACTGGACTTTTGTCTCTGTTACTTGTTGATTTTTTAGTGATGTGCCACTTTGTAATCATGTGCCACCCTAGGGAATGGCATATGCTATCCGTTCCAGTTTATTTTTTTTTGGTAACCTTGTCATGAATGGGCATCAACAACTTGATAAAAATGTGCACTAAGAACCTCATGTTTATTTTATTATCTTTAGTTAACACTGTGATGTTACAGTTTTAAACTACATGAATAAGACTGTATGAAAATAGTAAAATACATTATATTCTGTGGAAGTGAAGAATGATGGGGATGGGAAGAGACAATACAATAAAGTCTTTCTTTCATAGATGTGGTCCTCTTTCCTAGACAGTGGGCCTTTACACATTTAAAAAAGTAGGAATGTGGATGGAGTAATTTGCACACAAAGAGACATTATGCAATCCAACACAGGTATTCCTGTTTGATAAATATGTTTAACTTTTGTGCATAATTTTATATTATACATTTAAAAAATAAAACCGAAAAGTGTCTATGTGCTTTTTAAATAATATGAAAAGCAGACAGGGTCATTTACAAAACTGCAAAGGCAGTAGAAATGCTGTTTTCTGATTATGTGTCTATTTTTGTGCAAATGCGCTCTTGGGGCTAGATTTCCTAAGCTGCGGGCTTGAAAAAGTGGAGATGTTGCCTATAGCAACCAATCAGATTCTAGGGGGGGTATTCAATTGTTTCTCCGGGCGCCGCCGGAACGAGCACGTTAAAACTATTACCGTTTATACGGGTATTACTCGCTGAATTTCATCTCGCAGCTCCCTGAGCTGCGAGATGAAATTCAGCGAGTAAACTACCGTATTAACGGTTTTTACGCGCAAGTTTACCGTATAACGGTAATAGTTTTAACACGCTCTTCCGGCGGCGCCCGGAGGAACAATTGAATACCCCTTTAGCTGTCATTTTGTAGAAGCTACTAAATAAATGAAAGCTAGAATCTGGTTGGTTGCTCTAGGCAACATCCCAACTTTTTCAAACCCGCAGCTTAGTAAATCTAGCCCTTGGTTGCGGATGACTGCTGAGATGTGAGAGGAAAGATGGTGACATCTGTGGAGGTGCAAAGTTATGTATAGTCTGATGGGAGAGATTGGGTGGATTGGAGTGTGGATTGGAGTGTGCATAAGCTTAGTGGAAAAAGTGAGCTTGCAGTTGATGCAATGTGATTATTTAAATAAGCTGAAGTGAACGGAGAAGGTGCATTTAGTTAGGTGTTCTGAATTTTATGTCCACACCACCTTTTGCTCCATGCAAAAGACTTGAATTTTCTGTTTGGACAGTAGAGATGCTTGAACTATTGAAGCAGTTTGAAAAAATATCAAGCCAATTAGGCAATTTCTAGCTTTTAGTCAAACCTCTAAAATAAATTTTTGGTTCAATCACCATTGGTGTGTTGTTTTTTAATAATTGCTTAGGTATTCATTTGAATTTGAAGTTTGTGCACACTATAAAATGTTGCCTTAATAAAAGTTAGAGCTTAAATGATTACATTTTATAGTATTTTTAATTTTTAATTCAAAGCAGAAAACATTATTGTGTTTTGAATTAGCATATTCATCATTCACATTGCAAAATTACATCTAAATTGCTATATTTTAAACTCATTCTTTGTCTTTAAAAATTGAAATCCTATGTATGCTTCTGAAGAACGGATTGTCTCATATTCAAAGAATATTTGACATTATCCATCTGTACCCAATGATTCTTTTTAATTGGTTAGAGTCTAGCACAGACTGACTCGGCTTTCTGTTTTCCTGCTCATTATTATTTATGAAGTTATGACCTTACAACTTCTACATGTCTGTTTTTTTATGATTTTCTTGTATGTGTTATATATGACTTTACTGAAATACACTGGCTAAAGTCATAAGCTATTCTTGAATTTATCCAATTGTGTGACATGAAAAATAAGGTGGAGGTGTTAAAACCAATGATATTTGAAAAAGTCTTCAGAACAAGAATCACAAATGGGTGTGTGATTCATTTTCTCTGCCACTTGATAAATAAACCTATTTTTGAATCCAGTTCCAGTTTTCTTGTCATCATGGAAATTCTCCACATTATTAGAATTTATGTAACAGAACTATACTTTAACCAAATAATTGCATATGGGGCATTTTATTGGGTAAGACTTTTACCTTGTCTACTTTCCTAAATGTTATAAATCAATGTGTGTCTCATTGGAAAAGGAATGAAAAGTAGGTGAAAGAATGATGTTTATTATGTTCAACGCAAGTGAGGGCAGATTAGTGGAGCCCTTAAAAGCTAGAGAGTAAAGAAGAAGCAAAGAATAGTACACAGAAAACAGTCCGGGATACGGAACAAAATTATAGTAGTGCTACAATATAACAGGAGCCTGAGTCACAGTGCTGCAGTTAAAGTCTAAACTTGAAACACGAATATAAAGTACATAGGCTTACAGAATAACAATTCTACAAGCTTGCATGAAAATAAAGCAGTCTCTGAGAATCAGGTTTTGTATACTAATACCTGAATACGACTGGTGATATAGTCATAATGGCAAGATGAAAAACTGGAAGGTGCAATAATAGAATAAAGCTGAAGTCAAACAGGATCATGGATACAAAGAGATCATCATCATCATTTATTTATGTAGCGCCACTAATTCCGCAGCGCTGTACAGAGAACTCATTCACATCAGTCCCTGCCCCATTGGGGCTTACAGTCTAAATTCCCTAATATAGACACACACTCACACACAGACAGACAGACAGACAGACAAACAGAGACTAAGGTCAATTTTGATAGCAGCCAATTAACCTACTAGTTTGTTTTTTTGGTGTGTGGGAGAAAACCAGAGCACCCGGAGGAAATCCATGCAAACACAGGGAGAACATACAAACTCCACACAAATAAGGTCATGGTCGGGTATTGAACTCATGACCCCAGTGCTGTCAGGCAGAATTGCTAACCACTAGGCCACTGATGCCGGATACTACACTGAACTATAAAGAAAACTAACTGGTAAGACACTGTAGCAATGGTTGATCAAGCTGAAGCTCAGAAGTGCAGACTGTACACAGGAACAGACAATGAAGAGCACTGAGCAGTGCACCTGGCAAGAATATAAAATCAGGGAAGCAGGTGCAGGTAATCAGGTAGAGAGAGGAAATTTAAATACTAACAAGTAAGAGACACAAAGTCCAAAACAGCAGCATCTACCTCTGGTGGAAAAGAGGAACTGCATGTCATAAAATGGTCACGGTATATCATCATTAAGCAGTATATGTTATATTTCTTTTTAAACTCCAGGAAATTGTGTTTTTCTTCTGCTATGCATACATCCAGTCAAATATATCACTGATTTATATTTTTGCCTTGAAGCCCGTTACTACCTTGGTCCACCACTGGATCAACATGTTCTCAAGTCATTTGAAGAATCTACAACAGAATGATGTAAAGTGTAAGAGTCTTAACATTTTGAGATTTCATTTTTGATGCCATAGTATTTCAGAGCATATTAATCCAGAAAAGTTTTTGTAGGGAAGCTTTAAATCCTTTAACGGAGAAAATAGGACTTTGCTACTTCATGACAAGGTACTGATAATGACCCAGCTTGTAGTATAAGGAGCCATTTACTCATTATCAGGCATATCACCAAGGTCTACACTATGTAAACTCAAAGGTAAAGGTGTGATGGAGGAGAAGTTTCCATCTTGCACAGGTTTCAGAATTAACTTTTTTTTTATTTCAACATTATAAGGGTTGAGGAAACAATTTATTAGCTAAATAAGAGGTAAATGCTAGATTTAGGCATGATTTAGAACTGCATGTGTGTAGGAAATCTTCAAGAAACTGTTTGTGTGGTCCAGTTAGTTGTGTGGTCTATCACCCGATAGATCACTGCAGTATGCATACAGAATGGACTAAAAATCCAAATAGCATATGCTTCAAAAGATGTGAACGTAATGATGGGACATTTGGTAGTACTGTGAATGTGCACTGTGGGGAGAGAAGTAATACTAACCAACTCCTTTTGTGCCTCAAGGTCTAGGCGTAGGTGAATTGGAGGCCACCATGTGAAAGGGCTGCATGTGAGGCAGTGTCTGATTGTGTACGCCAGGTTTCAGTTATTGCCAGAAGGTTGAGATTGTTTGAGAGGAAGAGGTTGTGTATGAAGGTAAGTTAGTTACAGAGTGTATTTCAAAGGGCACTATTGAACAGACAAGAGATAGGTGATGTGTCTGAGGTTTCCTGGATTTTGGTAGTGTTCTAATATATGTGTATTGGAGGAGTGTGGGGAACCTGTATTAGGTAATATATCACCAGCTAATAGAAGCAGAGAGAGAGAAAGATGACTGCAAAATGTGTGACCTTTTTATTTTCTGATGACAGGATGAGGCTGTTCCAGTTAATGAATATAAATAGGACAAAAGTTCAAGAGTGATAACTAGAGGTGAGTGGAGTAATGACGAGGCAATATGGTTTGTGTTGTAGGAAGGGTGATGGATGATATAGTCCTAAAGATAATACCATGAAAGGAGAGTAAGAAAAGCAATTTGTTAAACATTGTGATTTAAGAGTAAAAGGCAACAAATTTGAAGGAATTTAAAGAAATACCAATGCCTAGTACAGTTAGAGAAGTAATGCAGAGGTAGGTTGCAGCAGATGTAGGTTATTTCTGGATTTTTTTCAGATGTTGTTCAATGTTTGTTCAACTGTGTTTAACTGTGCATTTCCAAACACTTTGTGAGAACACCCGCTTATACCCCTTTCTCACCAAAATCCCAGGTCAGACACGGTATAATGAACATGGTTTCAACCCGTGTCGCAACCCTCCACAATGTACTTTGTTCCGAGGTATATCGGCATGACCTGGGTTGACCCATTCACACCAACACACTACCTGGGTTATTCCCAGGTCCATGCCTCAGTGTGAAAGGGGTGTTAGTGTAGGAAACCCAAACACGTCAAACATGTTTTCACTTAGACTGAAATATGCATACAAAATGCAATGTCACTCATAGCATTCAATCATAATCTACCTGCCCATTTTTTTTAATGCAGCATAAAAAATAATAGCAAAAATTGGATTTATTGTTGTGGGTAATGCCACATTATTTAAGGAATTTAGACTGTAAGCTCCAATGGGGGCAGGGACTGATGTGAGTGAGTTTTCTGTACAGCACTGCGGAATTAGTGGTGCTATATAAAAATAATGATGATGAAAAGGACACGCAGTGGAACTTGCGTCTAAAGATGAAACAGGCCCTCACTGGTTTGCCATGATGACATCATCTATTAGTATGCTAGCCTAGAAGGGTCAAAAACTATTTTGTTTGGAGAGTTGCTTTATTTCTTCATTGGGTATAGTGTTATAGGGCCTGATGAAGAGATGTCTGCAAAAAGTTACGCCCATATGCTGAGCCATTCGCATCTTAATATCAATTTGTGCCCGTGTTTCTATCCATTAATTTTATATGCAAACGCATTTGTTATTAGGCATCAAAAACATAAAATCCTCTTTTATACAGCAAATACAATTCTCCTTCACGTGTAAAGCAAAGCAAATTATTTTACTTATACACAGCACAAAAGCATAATATATGCCCAAGCGACAAAGAAAGCACCAACCCGCTGCAATTGCAAACAGCCTGGTACAAGCAGTTCACTAGTGCCGGAGTCCATCATCATCATCTTCCATTATTTACATCTTCCTGTGACCATCTGCAAATAATATGGCTTTCTCGGATGTATATATGTCTTTTTCCTGAGCTGCATTAGTTTGCAATTGCACACACAAGCTCTTTCTCTACTTGGCCTATGCTAGAACACCCATGTCCCTTCTTGTCCCTTCTTGTCCCGTCTCTCAAGCGCAGACTGGCATAAGTGGCAAAATCATGCCAATCTGCTTGGCTGCAGGCGTAGAGCTATTTCAGAGAAGATACGCTACGCAAACTGGCATAGTGCCCACTCTACATGAGCCCCACAGTATCAAAGAAAAGGGTGCATATAAAAAGTGTCAAATGCAGTACATAAGATAAAACATTATTATCCCATCCTCATCCATTAATTATTGAATAAATTATCTAGCAACTCTTAAGGACTCCAATTATAATAATGTCCTTAAATTATCTTTATAAATACAGCAATTGATAAAAATAGCAATATAGTTATAATTATATGAGATGTTTGAAAGCATAAGCAAAGAAAAGCGTCTATCTTCAGTTTTTATCTGACATCACGGGGTAAATGTATTAGGCTCCGGGTTCTTCAACACCCGCAAGTTCGGCGTCTTCGGCGTTTAAATTTAAAGCGGCGCTGCCTTTTAAAGGGAAACTTCCCTTTACAAGGCAGCGTCGCTTTAAATTTAATCACCGAAGACGCCGAACTTGCGGGTGTTGAAGAACCCGGAGCTTAATACATTTACCCCCACATGTGTAATTGACAATATTGTATATCCCCTGTATGAAAAAAAAAAGAAAAAAAGAAAGACACATTTGCACCGCTTGCATTGCAACATGGTATGTCCAGGGACAAATTTGCTCCTTTTTTTGCTTTGCTTCATGTTAACTCTAAATGAGGCCTCAATCATCAGGGCATGCATTCTGAGCGCAACCTGTGTTTAGTATTAAAAGCACATATTTAGGCTTTGCGTACTCCTGAATTCATCATGGCACAGATTTCAAAATACTTGTGCTGTTGAAATCGAGTGTAAGTCTGCTATGCACCTATGTGGATCTTAAATTTCAAAAGAGCGCACAGAAAAACATTTTTTTTATTAAGTTAATGTCACCTGTTAATAATAAAGGCATTAATGATAAAACAGTTAAAGAATAAAAAAAGTTTTTTCCATTAAATACATTTATTAGGATGTTGCTAATGTCTACTAAGCATAAAATACATTTATACAGTTGCTTGCGATTGCAAACACATGTTGTAGCATGAATACTAGACTAGCATCACTACGGTTCAGGACTTAGACTAGCCCTTTAGCAGGAGCAAAAGATATGGCAGAGAAACAAGTAACTTTGAGACGCTCAGAGCTTGATGCGGACGAGGCTGCGTGCGCTTGAATTTGGCACAACCCTATTGTACATTGACTACTGAAAAATGCCTCTTTTACGTCCCTTTCACATCCCGAAATCATGGCTGTAGTAAGTGTCCTTTGCATTCGAAGACAGAGTGGACAGGGTTGCGTTCATGGACGTATATCCCGGTTCTGGGTATGGACCAAGTGATTTTGTATAAGATGCGTTCAAAATCGGCAGATATCTGCCTTAATGAATTAGGCCCCAGTTCATATTATGCCACAAGTAATGCCCCCAATTCAAACTATGCCACATATATATGCCCCCAATTCAAAGTATGCCACATATATATGCCCCCAATTCAAAGTATGCCATATAGCTATATTCACAATTCAAAGTATGCCACACAGTTGACCACAAATTCAAAGTATGCCACACAGTTATATCTCTAATTCAAAGTTTGCCATAGAGTTGCCTCAATTCAAAATATGCCCTCAGTTGCTCCACAATTCAAAGTATGCCACATAGTTGCCCCCAATTCAAAGTATACCACATAGTTATAGCCCCAATTCAAAGTATACCACATAGTTATAGCCCCAATTCAAAGTATACCACATAGTTATAGCCCCAATTCAAAGTATGCCACATAGTTGTTCCCCAATTCAATGTATGCCACATAGTTGTACCCCAATTAAAAGTATGCCACATAGTTATATCCCCATAGTTGTACCCCGAAATTATAATGTGCCTCATACTTATTTGGAGTTAGCGCATACATATCTTCTTCCACGATCATCTTTTTCACTGCAACCTGTGAGCTGTTTTACTAAAGCAGCTGAAGGTGGATGAAACTGAGCTGCTGCACATGCGTAGCAGCTCCATTTTGGCCATCTCCGGCTGCTTTAGTGAGGCAGCTGTAGAGCTTGATGTGCCAGACAAAAGTGGTCCTCATGCCATGGCCGGGGGTTGCTGACCGCTGGGTTGGGGTGTCTGAAAGCAGGGAGGTGGTATCTGGCAGCAGGGAGCAGGGGGTTGTGTGGCAGAAGGGGTTACTGGAAGCAGGGAGGGGGAGTGTTGGGAATACATGGCAGAGGGAGTTCCTGGAAGCAGGAAAAGGGCCTATTATGTCCATCTTGACTCACACACGCTCACACACACTCACACTTTCATTAGAGATGAGCGGGCTCGGATATCTGAAATCCGAGCCCACCCGAACGGTGCCGATCCGAGCCGGATCCGAGACAGATCTGGGTATTCCCGCCAATTGCAAAACTGAAACCGAGGCTCTGAGTCATAATCCCGCTGTCGGATCTCGCGATACTCGTATTCTATAAATTCCCCACTAGCCGCCGCCATCTTCACTCGGGCATTGATCAGGGTAGAGGGAGGTTGTGTTAGGTGGTTCTCTGTCCTGCTATATCTCGTGCTGTGCTGTGCTGTGCTGTGCTGTGCTGTTCAGTTCTGTGCTTTGCTGTGCTCTGTCCTTCTGAGTTCAGTGGTGCTGCTGGGTCCTGTGCTCTGTCCTTCTGAGTTCAGTGGTGCTGCTGGGTCCTGTGCTCTGTCCTTCTGAGTTCAGTGGTGCTGCTGGGTCCTGTGCTCTGTCCTTCTGAGTTCAGTGGTGCTGGGTCCTGTGCTCTGTCCTTCTGAGTTCAGTGGTGCTGCTGGGTCCTGTGCTGTGTCCTTCTGAGTTCAGTGGTGCTGCTGGGTCCTGTGCTGTGTCCTTCTAAGGGCATTGTTATTTCCCCATTATTCCCAAGTTATAAAAATTTTTTAAAAAAGTTATAAAAAAAAAAAAAATAATTATAAAAAAAATAATGATTGTTATTGAATGTTATTGAGGTTAATAATAGCGTAAGAGTGAAAGTAAACCAAAAAAACTTGATTTTAACACTTTTTATGTTTTTTTCAAAATAAATCCGAATCCAAAACCTTAAATCCGAACCAAAACCTTTCGTCAGGTGTTTTGCGAAACAAATCCGAACCCAAAACCTCAAGCAAATCCGAATCCAAAACACAAAACACGAGACACCAAAAGTGGCCGGTGCACATCCCTAACTTTCATACATACAAATATTTATCATACATACTAAAACTCCCTTTCTCCTACACATAAATATTTCACTTACACACTGACTCAAACTCTCATTCATACACATTGAAACACAAATTTCCTTACACTTACCTGTTCCTGCTGTGCTGCCTCTAGCTTTCTCTGTGGCTAGTGTAGATAGGGTGTGTGTCTATGCTCCAATTGGCTGTATGACTGTGTGATGTCACAAGTCAATCGGAGCACAGCACAGATTGCTGAGCATAGACACAGCAGGAAACTCCTTAGTACTACAGCGCAGCGCAGGCTGCTGATCCTCCATTTCTCTCGCCTGGGCTCTTGTGCCGTCATAGTCCCTCGTCCTATGGAAAGGGGACGGTGCCATCAGCCAGTGGGACCCACTGGGCCCAGTGTCCTCGTGGGCCAGTCTAACTCTACTTAAAACTTACCAAAAGTTAAGAACAAGTTACACTATAGGCATATCCTATGAAATAGTCCAAAAGTCCATTGAAAAAAGCAATTATAATAAAAAAGCATGCACACAAAATAAGCTTAACCAGCCTTAATGCTACCATCCTTGGCTGGTGTTGGCAGAATCAGGGGGACAAAAATCATGGGGTCCCCCTGCCATAGTGCCAAACTAATCCCAGGCTGATCAGCACAAGAGCCTCCCCCTTAGGCATAAACAGTTCTGTGCTAATAAGCAAAAAGCACTAGGGTGTTTCCCACGCATATGGTGGGTGTGAGTTAATGTACCAAAATAGTATACAATACAATTTTGTCTGTGGTCCCAGCATATCTAAAAGTAGTACTACAAGCGCCAGCATATCCATGGCTGTTATGGCTGTCATGCTTAATTTTACTAAAGGGTAATTTATAAAAAGAATGAATATTAGATATTAGATAACACAAAGCTATCTAATCATATACAGTGTAAAAAATAGAGGGAGTTTAATAATGTGGATAATAGCCAAGCACAGTGAAGGAGGCAGCTTACAGATATCCAGAATTTTTCCTCTAAACCAGTTGTACCAATTTAAAATATGAACCTGAAAAATTGAACTCCAAAATAAGTGCTTCTGGCAGCAGGTGCAAACGCTAGTGGGTATGGGGTCTGTGAAAACAATGAAAACACTCCCATACCCATTTACATGTTTTTAATAGTATTAATAAATGCTAGCAAAAGTGTGTATTTTGGTTGTGTGTAAAGGGCCTTTTGTAGGACCGGTTTTCTAGAGCAAGAGTTATGCATGTTTAGTAAATGGGCAATATTCTGACTTTGTTACACAGGTACAGTATGTGCAGAAAATATCAATATTTCGGTGAAAGGCAAAGTGAGAATTGCTCCTGTAAAAATCATTGCCCCTGTGGATCTAGTAATTTTTTATTTTCCCCCGAATGTCTGTTATTTGTTATCTTTTCTGACAAATAATTTTAACAGTAGACATACAACCTGTGGATTGTGTTGTGTTGGACATATTCAGTTGTTTAACACCAAACTGTATTGCAAAGTATGTAAATGTGTTTAGGACATGTAGCTTATAGTATGCTTTGGTTTCAAAAATTAATTAATATAGTTCTATAAACAAGTACAAAGGGAATAGATGTTTACTTCACAGTTGTCACTTGCAGGTTTACTGCTGTGCGATGTAGCTTAGACATAACTATGTGGCATAAATTGGACATATACAGATATAATCACATAACTAAAAGGCTAAACATAACAGTATGTGGTATTGAAAAACAAGTCCACTCCATGGATCTGAGTCATCAAGGCACAAATACTGAGTGCATCGTAAATCGGCTCTGCATACTCCTGTCAACTAGGAACAGATCTAAGGCTGCGTGTGGTGTTGGCTATGGGTGTAGATTTACTCTGCTCTACTAGACCAGACACTGCAGGATACGTACAATAATTATGTGGAATGTAAAATCTCAAAGAAACGTACAGAAAAAATATTAAATAATTAATGTTACCTGTCAATAATATAGTAATTTATGATTATAAATGTAAATTTTTAAAAAATAGTTTTTTATATATATATATATATATTTTTTTTTTTCGCTTGGAAAAACATTTATTAGGCTGATCTTAGTGTCTATTGTACATAAAATACATTATTATAGTTGCTCCTGATTGCAGGCACATGTTACAGCATGTATATGACACTGACATCAATAGGACTCAGGACTGTGAATCTTTTTGCGTACAATATGCTCAAAATCGGCAGATACTTGCCTTTATGACTTAGGCGCCATGTGCCTTAGACTTATTATCCTCCAAATGTTATATTATATATATAATACAAAAGGGGCCCCATTGTGACATGTCCTCTATTATGTCTTCAGGGGCTTCTTGTTTTCCTGCAGACAGCAAACATACCTGAGATTTGATCCAAAAGAAACAGGTTGGTTTTGAAGTGATTAATTTAATTTGTAACCACATTTCTAGGAATTAACCTAGCACACTCTTGTGTTTTCTGATGAACATTTGAATTGTAAATGGTAGTGTATTTTATTATTATTTATTTACATAGCGAAAATGATATTAGAAGGTGCTGTGCAGAGAATATATATAAGCTCCATACAGATAGGGCACTAGTTAGAAACAAACCCCCATAACTGTGAAATAGCAATGCTAACCACTGTGCTTCTTTATTGCTTTTCTAAATTGTAAAATGTAGCAAGCATTAAATTATTTTCTGGAGCATCATAAAGCTATTCCTGTAATGCTCCATGCACTTTATAGAAACACATCATACCACGTTGAAAGGTTTCTCAAGTAGTTACATTTCAATTCATTTTTTTTTAACATACAGTACCCTTATTTTACCACTAGATGTCATATTAAAGCAATCGATATGTGCATGCGCTAGGAAAGCCCATTCATGAATGGGAAAACTCTATAATAATTAACTGCCCCCACAGTGATTTATACCTCTCCCCATTATTGTAAAAATAAATGATACACAAGCACTGACACAAGGGCTAAATACCTTTTAAATATTGTATTTTTATCTTCAAATGGATGACATCCTTCCTAGTAGATTACAAACCATGCAGGGGTGCAGTCGCATATTCAGTGAAACCCTATTTGGTCTTTCAGTTTAAAGCCCAAAAGAGGCTTCACTGTGTATGTCTCAGCCACCCATATACTCAGAAAAGCAGAGCTGTGGCCTCCCACATGCATCATCGTGCAGCATCGTTAGCCCACTTACCAGGGCCGTAACTAGGGCTGTGTGATAGGGGCGACCGCCCAGGGCGCAGCACTGAAGGGGAAGCAGTTTATGAATATTTTGGGTTCATTTAGTTAAAATTGAGTGCTAGGAGGGCGGCATTTTTGTTTCTCACCCCAGGCGCTAAAACTAAGTTATGGCTCTTCCGCTTACCATATATAAATCTATTTACTGCTTTATTACATCTGCATTACACTTTATATGTATATTGTACTGTATACCGAATATAACCATATATTGTCTCATTCACTGTCATTACTTTATACTCCACAAAATGCACAACTGTTTTTGATTTTTGTAGCAGCAATAAAATATGCTTTTCAGTTTCTCTTTCTGTTAGCACCATCCTGAGATGACATTAACAGAACAGATATCACAGCAGTACATCTTGTTCACCTCCTTGCTGTACACTGTACTTAATATTACTGTATCATGCAATATCTTATTGGACACCACTGCTGTACTGCATTGTACTTTACTGAGCATTACTTTAAAGCTTCAATTCTATTGTACATTTAACCAATGCTTTTCTAATGCTATTTTCTCACAGTGTAACAATTAAAGATATTTTTGTGTGCGTATTTACAAGAAAGCAACAAAAATAAAATATATTATTTATTTACTTTCCCTCCTAGGCAATAGCCCTATAGCAATACACCCTCCTTCCTAGTAACCGATAATAACCCTAATCTCCTAAAAAATATTGTTTGTGATTGGTAGCATGGGGACGCGAATGACAGCCATGACCCTAACATATAGGCCCTATATATGTACAGATAGTAACAATGAGCCTGATTCATTAAGGATCTTAACTTAAGAAACTTCTTATTTCAGTCTCCTGGACAAAACCATGTTACAATGCAAGGGGTGCAAATTAGTATTCTGTTTTTCACATAAGTTAAATATTGACTGTTTTTTCATATAGCACACAAATACTTGATAGCTTATTTGTACACTGGAATTTTAAGTTGATATTTGTGTGCTACATGAATAAACAGTCAGTATTTAACTTATGTGCAAAACAGAATACTGATTTGCACCCCTTGCATTGTAACATGGTTTTGTCCAGGAGACTGAAATAAGAAGTTTCTTAAGTTAAGTATTTTCTGGCTCAAGGATGATGCCTTAGGATAGCATATGAAGACCTTTGTGTAAAAAAAATGTTTTTCACATTTTAAATCACCTCAAGGTGCAGGGAATGCAGTACCCATGTTTGTCACCCGAGAAAATTATACCCATATCCAAGGTTAAAGTACACTCTCTCCAATCCCCAATACAATTCACTATAGTGATCTTGTCCATATTAAGACCAGGGACAATATGGCAACATTAAAAATACCCTTAATTAACCAACACTGTGGGTCCCACTTTTATAGTGATCAGCAGCCCCTGACATAGCCTGGTGTTGATTGCCAATTTTGCACTTTTATTTCCCATGTTGACAAATCAGTTTATTTTGTGGTAAAAATGAAATGTGAAAATAAGAGCTGCTCTCATGAGTTTTATTTTTGTAGTCTGAAAAACCAGCATGTTTTTTTTTCCGAACATGGTTATTGCATTAATTAGGAGCTAACAATACATTAGATCCATTACAAGCCAAAATGTCTAGAAATGAATTCCATGTAAATAACAGCGAAAAACTTCTGAACTCTGTTGTGACAGCGTGTTGTTTAAATGCTTAATGTTTGATGTTCTCACAAGTAGACAGCCCCGTCCTTGCCTTCCCTCTTACCACTTTACTTATAACAAGTTATACCACACATAAAATAATTTATTAATGCAAAACATTATATGGTGGATGAGAAAACGATAAGCAGTTCAGCTAGGGCCAATGCTCCTTATATCACCGTGAGGGTGATTTACCCTCTCGATATCTATGCATGGGTAAACATTTCACCAAGGCACACTCTTTACCTTAAAATTGGGGATTCCTTATCCCAAGCATCCAGGAACCCATGTCCCTTCTCGACTTTCGGAACACAACTAATAAGCCCGTCCCACTAGGGCAGTGCCTGTCCCAAAACCAAAGCCGACTCATCGAAGGGAAGTGGGTTCAGCCATTAAATAAATAAAACTAATGTGCCTCCACCAAGCATAGGCCGCTGACTGCTCAATGTTTTCCCGCCACGATTGGTTCACTCAGGAACCAAGGCCCACCACCATATCTAAACCTAGGTATGGTGGTGGGACATGGAGCTGAATGGCCATAAAAAAACAAAAAACTGGAGCCCATGGGGTCTTCTATTGCTCAGTATCCCCTCAGCCCTTTCATTACATAACTAGGAATTTAGAGCAACCTACACTCACTAAATTCCTATAAATCTGCCTGATGAACAAATCCATACCCTCTTTCGTCAAGTGAATTCCATCCGACCTAAATGAGCATGATGAATGAATGAATTTAATTGAAGGAAGCTCGATCTGCAAGCCACTAACAGAGCGCACAAACCTTGCCACAACAAAATTTACTTTCCTACGTGCCTTTTCACCACCCTCCCACCGGGAAAAGACCTCCATATCCTTCTTGTAACTATATCGAAAATTAGACTGATGAAATAATTTTCCCCAAGAGAGATCACTAATATATGTGGCTCACCCAACAGGCAATCTCCCTGGACAGCAGCGTTCTAAAACCAGGCCAGCACAAAACCTGTGTACACAACCAGTAAGATGCCACAGGCCTGGAGAAGGAGGTAGTGTCCACTGCTGCCCAGTGTAAAGTGCCCCAGTGTATGAAGGAATGGCCAGCCACCCAGATCCACAGTGGTGACTGATGAGCTGGAAAGCATGATAGAAATCTCAATGTCAATCAAAACAGGGAGGCATTGAGGCAAGTGGAAATGGAGGGACCCAACAAATGAGGCAGGGTAGTAAAAATACAAAGGACAAACCCACGCCAGACCATAGCAGTACAGACCTGAAAGCAGCAGGAGACAGAACTTGAAGCGAACAGTAAGGAAAAACAGACAGGGAAAAGGAAAAAGTAGAAGAGAAAGAAACAAGAGAAGAAAAACAGAAGATAGAACAAGAGACAGAAACAAAGGAAAAACCATAAAAAACTTGTGGCCATGTGGTCAATCAGAGGAAAAATTAGTAAAAGTCAGGATAGCAGAGTAGGCCTCACATAACTCTTGTATGCTTTCGACTTCCACCTGCTGAACTGCAGAATGCATTGAACTGACGCACCACCTACAGTTGTGGATGTGACAGCTGCTAAACGAATTGAATGCGTAAACTGGTATTTTGTGAAGTTGGGCCCATCATAAAGTACTAACCACTTTTCCACTGCATGGGGATGTATATGGGCAAATTTAGCAACAAGTTTAACCGAGCAAAATGAGTAAATAATCCTAGGAGACATAGTGACCCACCGCCACTGGCTCAGTGCATCAATTTTGGATGTGCACAATTTGCAGGCCATGGAGGAAGCAGCAATAATTACATTACATTGCTTAGCTAACCTACCCAAGGATGGGGCCAACCTAGAAAAGGCTATCAATTTACTCATCCGGAAGCTGCAAAAAACAACATTACAAAATCAGTGTTAAACAATGCACATTCAAAGGAGCCAACTCTTCAAGTGCACCCAGCAGGTCTCTCAGCATAGTGGGACTAATTGGCCTAACTGGCCTAACTGGCTCTTGCCAGGGAGGACCAGGCACTCACGCGCCCAGCCCTTTAAAGGCTGGGTACATACTGGTCAAGTCCATGCTAATGAGAAAACTCAGAGCAACCTCCACTTCAGAATACCAATCACCGTCAAAATAAACAGCAATCCCAACTGCTCCACTACATCATCATCATCATCATCATCATCACCATTTATTTATATAGCGCCACTGATTCCGCAGCGCTGTACATAGAACTCATTCAAATCAGTCCCTGCCCCATTGGAGCTTACAGTCTAAATTACCTAACACACACACACAGACTAGGGTTAATTTTTTTTTTATAGCAGCCAATTAACCTACCGGTATGTTTTTGGAGTGTGGGAGGAAACCGGAGAACCCGGAGGAAACCCACGCAAACACGGGGAGAACATACAAACTCCTCACAGATAAGGCCATGGTTGAGAATTGAACTCATGACCCCAGCGCTGTGAGGCAGAAGTGCTAACCACTTTGCCACCGTGCTTTAAATGTCTTAAAAATGCGTTTGGGGTTGGAAGCCTGAGCATAGATAAGAAATTGGAAATATGTTTGTTTTGCAGTGTCCAGAGCATTTCGATAGGAGCGGTAGATAGAAGTATATATGAAGAAGTCATTAGAGGTGCGAGCTTTACGCCAGTGACGTTCTGCTTTATGGGAACGTTTTTGAAGATTTCGCGTTGCTGTAGTGTGCTACGGCTGACATTGAAGACGACTTGTAGTATGTAGTGTCGCTGGAGCCACTTGATTAATGGCTGTTGCTAAGGTTTGGTGAAAATGAGGTACTGCCATCTCAGGGGAGGAGAATGTAGAGATAGGGGAGAGAAGGTGTTGGAGAGAGGTGGAAAATTGTTGAATATTAATAGAATTAAGATTTCTGCGGGTATGAGGAGGCTTGGTAGAGTTAGATAGTAGAGAGGTTAGAGCACTGGGGGTGAGCGTGTAGCTGATAAAGTGATGATCCGAGAGGGGGAAGGGTGTGTTAAGAAAGTTAGAAAGTGAGCATAGTCTAATAGACATCTGGATCAGCTGAAACTCTCTACTGGACACAGAAGTGCTCAGCCCATAACCGCACCCCTTTGAAATCTTGGAGAAACATGTTCTAGACTGTCAAATCCTTCCTGATCTCTTCAGAAAGGGGCATATGGCAGTAAGGGCTGGTGAAACCCATGGGTGCCCGTTCAAACTTTTAGAAAAAATTCCTACCCCTAGGGATCACCATACAGGGAAAATTGAACAGGCCCAAAATACATTGGGCCTTTTTCAATATCACCTTTGAGGACCTCCGGAAGCCTGCGTTTATCAAGACCAGTTTACCGAGCTTATCAACAGGCAGTCGACATTGCCCTAAAACCATGTCAATCACAATGCCTAAATAAGAGAGAGGGCCCTGCTACTCATTTATCTTATCACATCAACAGATGCCCCAAAGGAACAAAAAAGCGCAATAACAGAAAACAAGGTATCCGAACAGGTCGGGGACTGACCTGTTCCTACCACCAGGAAATCGTCCAAGTATCGGGCGATTCCAAAATCACTCATCATCGCTTCAATACAAAAATGCAGGAAGGAACTGAAGCATTTGAGAAATGATCTGAAAACGGCACATCCCATGGGGAGGTCACGTAAAAACCTATTGTCAAACTTGAAACCCATAAACGTAAATGACTTAGTGTGCAGTGAAAGGAGACGAAAAGCGGAATCAATATCTACCTTAGTCAGCAAGGCCCCCCTACCTAAACCTTAAACATTTCCAAGGCAGACCCAAGCGATTGAGTACAGAACCAGTCAGGAATAGCGTCAACTAAGGCACCTGATGGATCAACTGGAACTTCCCCACCGCTTCCCCAAGAGCCACATATGCGCCCTAGTAAGACCTCCCTGCTAACCTTCTCCGCCAGCCCCTCAGGAAACAAAACAGCTGATTTAAAATTCCTAAATGACAATTGCCGAATGAACCTCGTGATCGGCAGGCTAAAAACCATAAACAAAGATAAACCTGGGAGCAGCCCTATTTGCAGTGCAAAAACACCAGGCGGGAACAGCCAAGCACCCAACGGATCATTATGAAAGGCAGACTCACTCAAGCTGGATGGTGGGGCCATGGGCCTAGGTCTCCAGACACAGAAGAAGGGTCAGGAGTGATACTGTGAGGGCTACCCTCAGACCTGGATTGGACCCTGAAGAGCCTGCGAGCATGCGCAAATAGAGTCAGTGAACAGGTCCAGGAAGGCAGCACGCAATCTCCTCATCCTGAGCCTGCTCCATCCATCAGTTACAACAAACAGACAAGGGACGCAACCATCCTACGCCAACCACAGAGGCCTGGCCAAATGTAACAACAGGGGGAGCAGGGGGGTGACATGACACCCCCTAGTCACCTGGTGAGACCTCGCCACACATCCCCTCTGAACATTACATGGTGCAGGAGGAGCATTTCTGTCTGTAGAAACAGGTGGGATAATTACTGACCCAGCCAAATAGATTAACTCAGCTGTGCACGATTAAAGAAATCCTAAAAACATGAACTGGTGATGGCCCCTGAGGACTGGTTTGCCCATCACTGAAATAAAGTATTTGCACAGTGCAGTTCTTTCTAGTGGTTTCCTGTTGTATAGTTTATTGACAAGTATGCAAGACTTCCATGAAGAGCAACAGTGAAGGATTTGTGTTTATTGATTTCAATAATAATAATATATACATACAGTGGTGGAAGTAGACTGGTGATATACCATACCACAACTTCTATACTCAATTTCCACTTTGACCACTATGTGTAAGTATACCTGTTGCCAGAGGTATATAAAATGAAGCACTTAGCCATGCAGTCTCCATTTGCAAATATGAATGAGTTTCCATGGGCGAGCAGCTAGACAATGAAATGCAATGGTCACCCAAACCACTAACGCATAGTTGTGCACTGCGTAGGTTTAAAAAATATTATTATTTATTTTAAAAAACAATACATATCCACATTGAAACTGTGAAACTATTAATCGAAGATCACAATAAAAAATACCACTTAAATTTGCCAAAGTAAAAATACCACAAAAAATACATCAGTAGGTACACCTACATATGCAATATGACTAGTCATATATGGATAATCCAAACATTGAGCAAAATGTCAGAAAGACACAATAGTGGTATATACTTATGATGCTTCAGAATAATCAATCTCGTGCAATCCTACGGGGATATATGCTGATACTGTAGAGAATCCTGGGATTATAAACTCAAATTCTTGACTGGAATATATAGTTGTATATGTTTATACAGGGGGATGGTTGTCCATGTGGTACATAGTTGAATCAAGTCTCTTACCAGATTCCTGCAATGGCAATAAGCCGTCGGACCTGCACCTTCACAATAGTGAACTCGTATTGAGGAGTGTTGCCACAAAAGATTCCCCCAAGAACAATTGAACTTGAATCCGGTTCCCAAACTTGCATAGACTCCGTACACACGTTAGTGTATCAATTCCCCAGAGTGTGGAGGCAAATTCCGATGTAACTTAATACAGTCTCACATAACACTGAGCATCTCTCACCCCCCTAAAAACTCGCAAACACAATGTTTAACGCGCTGGGGCAGCGTTCCCTCTTTTTCAATTGAATTGCACGAGATTTCGTGCTGTGCTAACTAAAAACGGTCGCTATTGCAGTTAAAAACCCGGTGGGAGATTTTTTTTTTTACGCTGCGGGAAAAAAAAAAATCTCGGACAATTGAATACCCCCCCCCCCTTTCTGCCTAACATGAGCATTTTAAGTTGCATGTATGTTAGGGTATTTACAACTCAAAATCCTGTGTAAATATGCATCCACATGAAGATACACTTGTAGAACTAATTAATTGTTTGGTCATAATGTAATGAACTGTTTGGGCATGCTCCGCTAGCCATTTAGTGACATGTATTTCCACAAGCCTAAGTAATAAAAAATAAAGACATGGACACCAAGTATTGCAAAACTTTTCATCAATTTAAATACTCTGTTAAACCCACATTGCTTACTTTATGTTTTTGGAGTTGTTCATTATAATTACATATAGTATAATAGAGTTCAGGGGGTAAATGTATCAAGCTGCAAATTTTTCAGCAATTTAAAATTTCCGAGAGATAACTGTCGATTGGAGTCCCCAAGTCACCATATGTATTAAGTAGTAATTTTAGTTTGAAATATCAAATTGCTGTCCACTTCTCGCAATTTGTGGCGATTTAAACTCCTCCTGTTTACCAGAAAATCGACATTTTTCAACCAATACTTCTTTCTGATTGATTGCATGATTTACATGAAAAACCTGTACGATTTTGACCTCACTAGCATTATAAAAAGCAAGGTACTTCCTTACTTGAGTTGATAGGGGTTTAAGGAGCATACAGAGAGCAGGTGACAGAGAGTTTAATTTGTGTTAAAGAGTTCAGTAAGTTATTTGTGTGTGCTTTTTTTGTCTTAGTTGATTTAGTTTCCCTTGCTTGTCTTTTTGTCTGTGTGTTTATAAATATTTTTTTTTTTGGTGAGTGTTGTTTTTTGGTGTTTACTGTATTTTCCCTGTCTTTGGTTTATGAGTCTATTTGTTTTTTGGTTTGTCTTTCCCAGGTGTGTTTGTCTGTGAGCATCGTGAGAGGAAGGAGAGGTGAGAAGGCTAGGGAGAGTGGGAAGGAGGAGAGGACAGGAGCTAGGAGGTGAGGAGGATCAGGAGGATGAGGAAAGCCCTTCTGTGGGCAAAACTGTATATGAGCGCATTTTGGAGAGCCTTGCTGAAAAGATCACTTTTACTAGAAAAAAGCAGCTGTGGTCACAATTACGTGATGGTGTGAATGCAGTGGGCCCCATGAAGAGTTTAAACAGCTCATCCCCATTGAACTCCTCATGGTCGTCAATGTTTGGGACACGAACAGACCTGTGTTTCAATCTAAAGCTGGTGAGTACTGTATAATGTTGCAAATGTTTATCCTTTATGTTTAAACAGTAATCCTGCAGCATGTTAATGTTTGATTTCACTGCAAACATAAGTCTGAGCATTTGTAAAAGATGGTGTTTTTTTGGTGAATGTTTTTTGCACATAAAATATATATTAATATCAAACATTTCACATTTTTGTACACACAGTCTCCGCCCAAAAGCAGACACCACTAGCGCCAGCAGTCGCTACCCACAGGGCCATCTTTTCCATTGGGCACGATGGGCAGGTGCCCGGGGGCCCCACGGGCAAGGGGGCCCCATAGGCAGGGCCTAGTGGCGTGTGTTAGTCTGTGTGTGAAAAAAACAAAAACAAGCTGCAGCGCCACCTGCTGGGCGGCGTTATACACTGACCTACTAAATTCTTAGGGGCATATTCAATTAGCTTTCGGATTCGCGGTAACACGCCGAAACAGCCGCGAAACGTAATACACGTTACCGCAATAACGTGGATTTTCGTTCGCATACCCGCAAGAACGCGCACTTTTCGCGGTAACACGCGTTACCGCGAATCCGAAAGCTAATTGAATATGCCCCTTAGTGTGTGTGGGAAAAAAATCTCAGAAAGGGCTGAAATTTGGTATACTAAGATGTTTTTTTTTGTTAATTTAATTTGTTAATTGTTAAAAGTGTTTATAAAGATTTTAAAAAAATATATATATTTCTTGAAGGAGAAGTGACAGTTGGGAGTGGTTGGTGGTTGCCGGGGGTGACAGTTGGGAGTGGTTGGTGGTTGCCGGGGGTGACAGTGGGGAGTGGTTGGTGGTTGCCGGGGGTGACAGTGGGGAGTGGTTGGTGGTTGCCAGGGGTGACAGAGCAAGAGGAGTGTGATACTCAGGACTGCTGAGAGAGATCCCTTGTGTCTGGATAGACATCTGGATAGATGTGGCGATAAAGATGAAGGATGAGGTGATGGAGAAAAATGATGAGGTGGTGACATGTGGACAAAACCACGTTAAAAAAGGGCGCTTGCGTCGGGAAGTAACGCCCTTCCCCTGAGGAGGCCTGGGCTAGGCCCAAATGCATGACAAGAACCTTTTTAACACCTTAACCAGCTTGATTTGACTAGAATGCATGAGTATCATGCACCGGTTAACTTGTATGTGTATATATATATATATATATATATATATATATATATATATATATATATACACACACACAAGTTAACCGGTGCATGATACTCATGCATTTTTTTGTCAAATAATGTCAGTATACCAAATTTCAGGTCATTGGGATGAGCCCTTTCTGAGAAAATAGTTTTTTCCACAGACACACACACACTAACACACGCCGCTACACATGCATGGGCGGATCTAGAAAATGTTTGTTCCCCGGGGGGATGTTAGGGCGGGCCCCCTTTCCGACTTCTGAGGCTGCCGGGGGCTGCACAGTATGTGCAGGTCCGCTCGGCAGTGACAGGCAGGGACAGTGTGCTGCCCGGCTGCTCTGATTGTGTTTAAAACACAATCAGAGCAGCCGGGCAGCACACTGTCACTGCCAAACGGACCTGCACATACTGTGCAGCCGTCGGCAGCAAACCCCTGCTAGGGGGGGGGGGGGGCGATTGCCCCGATCGCACCCCCCTGGATCCGCCACTGTTCACATGTGTGTTCATGAGGTAAAATTACCTCACGAAAATGAGTTTGACCCCTCAACTCGTCAATAATGTCAGTATACCAAATTTCAGCCCTTTTTGAGGTTTTTTTTCCACACACACTAAGAATTTAGTAGGTCAGTTAACCCGTGCATGATACTCATGCATTCTAGTCAAATCAAGCTACTTAAGGTGTTAAAAACTCCTCACTGTCACCCCCAGCAACCACCAACCACTCCCAACTGTCACTTCTCCATCAAGAAATATATAGGTCAGTGTATAACTCTGCCCAGCAGGTGGCGCTGCAGCTTGTTTTTTTTTTTCCACACACAGACAGACTAACACACGCCACTAGACATTTATATTATAGATATATATATATATATATATATATATATATATATATATATATATATATATATTTATATATATATGTATATGTATGTGTAGGGGCCCCAATGCACTGCTTTGCCTGGGGGCCCATAATGTTGTTAAGATGGCCCTGGCTACCCAGGAGGAAGATGACTCCTTAGAAGGTAAATCCACCTATGTTGTAGTGGGGGGGGGGATGCTATTAATCATTTGCCTGTAATGAAAAGCATCTGTAATTACTTTTGTCCAGATAATCATTTTTGTTTTTTTTAAAAGAACATCACAAGCCCAAGAACTCAGCATGTATCAACATACCCACATTATTTATGGCACCCGGGCTGGCTGGGACTTGTAGTTCCACAAAACAAAGTGGTGTCAGTTTATTTTTTTCAAGCATAATCGCCGTTTATTACCCAACACCCATCGCCCAGGGGTGTAGGAAGAGTCATAGTGCTATCAGCACTGGGCTGGGTGTCCCTAGAGGGGGGGGGCTCGCTCGTTTTTTTTGGCAGACCACAATCCCTAGGGAATCCAGCCCAGTGCTGAACAGCCTGGGGTTGGTTTGTCATTATAGCAGGGGGACCCCTGCCACGTGTCCCCCTGCTATAGTGCCACCAACCCTGGCTGGTTTGCCTAGTGCTGGTTCTGTGAAAATCGGGGGACCCCACGCAAATTTTTCCCCCGATTTTCACGGAACCAGCAGTAGTCTGGTAGCACTAGGGTTAATACTGAAGAGAGGGGGGACCCCACGCTTTTTTTTAAAAAACTTTTATCTATTCTTTAAAGTTTTTACAGCTGCCGGAGGTCTGGCAGTATGACAGAGCAGTGTAACAGCGTGTTGTATCTGGCGTGTTTTAAAGCAAACTTTCCTGAGTTTGCTTAATCATAGCTTCATACATTTGAGACTTGTATAGCCAGAGTGACAAACAGTCGGGAGTTTGATCTCTATCGATTTTGGAAATATCGATTTTGACAGAAACACAACTCTGGCGATTTTACATGAAATCTCAGCTCATACATCTGCGATTTTCAATTCTCACGAGAAAATCATTGGATTTGCAAAATCGCACCTTGATACATTTACCCCCAGGTCTTACATCAATAAAAATGAGTAATTAATTTCTGGTACCCTTTTATAAATTAAATAATTCAAATGGTAGTATATTCAGAATAGTTTATGTTGTATTGGCAATTAGAAATTATTATATTTAGTCAATTGCCATACAATAAAATTTATTTAAATTAGATTTTCTTAAATCTACATAAAAATAGTAAACATGTTGCCCTGTACATCTATTATAACAGATTTGGTAAATGGTCATCATATAACTGCATACAGAATCTCTAATGATAATATTAGTATTTAAAAAAATGCAATATATTATGGGTGGAATCTACTAAAGAATTATTTTAATATATGGTGATTTAAAATACTATTGTCACACTTCAATGCAGAAACTACAGCTAAGAAGCCCGGAATATCGTGAAACACACAAAGTTTATTGCTGGAAGGTACAAACCGGGTGGTTTAGAAATGAGGATTGCAGGGAGACGCAGAAAGCAAATACCAGGAACACGGCTGATGCAGATAAACAGGTAATATGAAGAAATCCCAGAGAACGGGTGAACCAGGAGCACAGCAGGAAAACACAGGGAACAGCACAGCAACATGGAACAACAGCTACAACATCAATGACCAGCAGGGTATGCTGGCAGTGACAGGTATAAGTAGAGAGACACCCAGATGCAAGAGATAATTGGTGCAACAAGTTAACCCCTAGTGATGAAAGGGAAGGCACTATAGAAGCACCTCTGGTGAACAGAGGCACTGTAGATAACAATGAAACACAAGTCCAAGAGGCAGGAGCTGCCAATGCAAGCAGCATGTAATGCAGTGGGCTGCAGACTGATCCTGACAACTATTTTTAGATCTATATTTACATGTTGATTTTCATAATATCAAATATATTTAAAGGAACTCAGTATTCAATACTTCTAAAAACATCAAAACATTATCATCTGTGGTTAAACTTATAGAGTGGAGGTAATCTATAAAAGATTGATTTAGTAAATGGCAATGGAAGTCATGAAAAATAATCTCACTTAATATGATTTTGTCTCAAAACTAGAGAGAAAAAAAGAATGCACATACAGAGCTTTCAATAAATTCTCATTCACTTATATGGCTCATTCATTAAAATGAATCGACAATTGAGATGTACGGCAAAAGCTTCCCATGTAAATCAAAAATAGGGTAGTGTTTCCTCCAACCAGCTCTAGTGGCAAATAGCTTGGGCTGGTTTCACATAAAAAGAGGAGACCCATGAGTGTGAAATCCCCCAACATAGTTAAACCCAGCTTCCGAGCAGGGTTGCTGCCTCTATGGTGAAGGATTTCAAAAAATGATGTCCCATGTGCCCAAGATGCTACTAGGTCTTCCTGATCTTCCTTCGCTACGAGGGCCAGGGTGATGAAAAGTTTGGATCCCCAGGAGTGTCTACTATGCTACATCAATGGTCCAAGTGTAATGGACTAAGGTCCCTAAAATCCCTGCCCATTACATCAGAATAGCAAAAAAATAAACACACAGGGCCTCAGTCATTAAGGAAAGTAAGGCAAAAATAAGAAGTAAATTTTCACCGGGACAAACCATTTTACAATGCAAGTGGTGCAAATTAGTTTGTTATTTTGCACATAAGTTAAATACCAGCTGTTTTTTCATGTAGAACACAAATACTTGATAGCTTTATTTTTACACTGAAATTTAAAGCTGATCTAGGACATGCCCTACCCCAACTATAAATATATCCCCACATTTGAAATTTACCTCCCCCTCCATGTAACATAGTTTTGCCAAGGTGCAAAATTTACTCCGTTTTTATGCTTTACTCTCCTTAATGACTCAGGCCCACAGACTCATTTACATGTAAAGTTTACTTGAATAAAATGCTCTAAACACTATTGTAAATCATTTTATTAAATATAAAATAAAATCTCCATTCTTGATCCGTCATAGTCCAATGGGAAAACAAAATGATTTTAGACATAAGAAAATAATACTCATCCGTACACTTGTGTTGCTCAAGCATAAATATTCAAAGCAGGGAATCAACTAGAATCTCCATTGTCACTAGCCTGTCACAAAACATTTCTGACACTGGCTTTGTGTTTGGCTAGTATGATACTGATGTGGGGAAAAAAATTAACAATGCTGTGAAGTTTTAGCCATTCTTTTTAGTGAACAAATACATTTTAATGTGGTTTCTATATGTATCGTTCAGACGGGAAACCACATTGAAATAGAATTGGCCATTGAATAAATGGGAAAAGATCTGATAGTTAGAAAACATCACAATTTTCAAGTGCCCAAAATCAATCAAAGACATCAAAATTCACTTGATTTTTATAAAAAAAATCGATGTTTGGCCGATTTGAAAATTTGGCCAATGAATTAATATTTTAATTTTGGTGTTTTGTGACGATCGTTTTAAAACTAAAATACATTTTTATTACATTTCCATGTATCTATAATTGCAAGTTTACCAAAGGTCACTGCACCATGACTTTTATGCAAAGTTAAAAATAATTGTTATGAATTACTATATGAGAAATTATTACCTTTACATATATAGAATATGTTCCCACCAAGCCTGTTCCTTTCAGCATTTTTTCAGCAATTATTTTTATTTTACATTATGTATTCTAAATTAGAATACCTTGGAATAATTTTTATTTGTGAATAGGCCAACATAATGCTGTTTATTGCATTATCATAAATGCATGCAGCCACAGTCTGCCTGTACTACAGCATAAGTTTGCACATTTGATCTTTCAATGTATTTATTTAACAAATATTGAAATAAAAAAAAATGTTCTATGTATGTGCACATGTCCTAATACTTTAATAGTATAGTCATTCAAATAGGACACATTCATTATCAATTTGTTCCCAATAAACCATTTCTGCTGAATGGTATTTTGCATTATCTTTAAATTAATATATATATATATATATATATACACATACATATATATATATATATATATATATATATATATATATATATACATACATATATATATATATATATATATATATACATACATATATATATATATATATATATATATATATACACATATATATATATATATATATATATACATACACATATATATATATATATATATATATATATATATATATATATATATATATATACATACACATATACATACAAACATATATATATATATATATATATATATATATATATATATATAGGGGATAAGGCGTTTTCTGACTCTTTCCGTGGATTACCATATCTACCTCGGCCAGGTGGTTTTGAGAGATCCGTGATTACCATCAGGAAAGATTGCAGATAAGCCTATATATGTTATATATTATGTACGGGTGCATTTTATATATATAAATTATTTTATCTTTGTAATAAAACAATTTTTTATGGATCAATTTGATATGAGCTTATGTTGGTACCCATTTTTGAGGAATTGTTGGTAGCCTTATTTGGCATACTACACCATAATAGTTCTGTTCTGAGTCCATAGTGATCTGAATATCTGGAGCCATAAGGACTGGACATCAAGGATTCTTACTATATAGGATGTCGGGAATCTAATTACAGATAAGCTGTTTATTATTCGTTTTTTGGTACGAGGCCAATTCACTTGTTTGTTACACCGAGAAGATTAATTGTTGGTCATTCAATACACTATGCGTGGCGCTTCTCTCTCCTTTTGTCTTTTAGAATTATTTGAGCACTTGCAAATGAGTGCTTTTCTTGAGGAGCTGCCTGCTGCGTAAATTTGTATGTTTTTATATTCTTATTGTGTATGAGGTACACATATACGCATAAGTATTGTCACAATTTGGTGTTTTTCTATTAATGCACTAAGCGCCTTTTGCTTATTATTTTTCTATATATATATATATATATATATATATATATATATATATATATATATATATACATACATACATATACATATTTACATACCGTAACAAAAGAAGGCATTCAGCTGGCAATATGCAGAGAAAGCAGGGAAGTAGAGTAAAACATTTGTGCAGTAATCCACCTAGATTGAATGTAAAGACTTATGTATGAAAAGCAATAGTTTAAGTTTGGTTAACTTACATGATTTGAAATCCTTCCTCTCAGCAAACAAACAGGTTGTGTATGTTAGTGCAAACAGAGCCAGTGATGGGCGTTTCCTTTTAAAAAGAAGGTAGGTGTGTCACCTATCCATCAAGCTAAGGCTGGGGGAGGAATATCAGGTATAAAAGCTTGTTTGTATCATTTGTGCACTGAGACCAACGCTGGGGAAGCTGGCTGGTCTTGAGAGAGCTCAGCTATGTCTAGCAAGCGTTTAGGGTCTCCAAGAATTGCTGTGAAATCTGTACGGTGTCAAAACATTTACCATCCTGACAATCAAACCATAAAAAGGAAGAAGTTGTTCGCGTGTGCTTTACCAGTAGCGGGCTCTTGCCACAAGTGGTGTCAGGAGTGGGATACTCTGGGAAGCAAGTTTCCACTACCCAACCCGCGCAGACGTCAACATGGAGGAAGTACTGAGAACCCTCATGAATGTGGCCACTGCGCAGCAACAGCAGCAATCTCAGATGCTACGAGTTGCCGAGGCACAGGTGGAAAACACAAGGCTCTTAAGGGAAGAGTTAAGCCAAGTGAGGCATGACAGAAATGAACCACCTGGTCCGGTTCTCCAGAAAATGTCGCAAGGTGATGACATAGAAGCATATCTGGTGTCATTTTAGAGACTTGCAAAAAGGGCAAAATGGCCTCCTCAAGATTGGGCTGAGAGGCTGGCGCCATATCTGACTGGTAAAGCTCAGCGAGCTTATATGGATCTAGATGAGGACTGGGCCTCTGATTATTTGTGCCTAAAGTCTGAGATATTGGCCCGCATTGGAGTTTCCGGGCCAGGCCGAGCCCAGTGCTCTCACCAATGGCGCTATGATAAAGAAAAACCGGTCAGAGCGCAAGTGGCTGAGCTTTCTAAAATTTTAAAGAAATGGCTGCAGCATGAGGAGAATTCACCTTCTCGGATTATTGAAGTTCTGGCGATAGATCACTGCATCCGGGGGCTGAACCGCGATTTGCAAAGGTGGGTGCTGCAATCAGACCCACAAACTTATGAAGAGCTTGCCACCATGGTAGAAAGGTTTTGTGAGCTACAGCAAATGACTAAAGAACCTGCATTTGTGCCAAAGCCGCTGCCACGCCAAAAGCCAGGTTTGACAATCCTTGCTACAGGGCCCAATGGCAAAACTGCTACGGACAGAGGGCCAGATGCAAAGCTGTCTAATCTGAAGTGTTTTGAATGTGGTGAGCCAGGCCACTTTAAGGCAGAGTGTCCTAAACTACAGGAACCCATGGACTGTTCCGTGGCACATATTGGTCCTGTATTTCCAAGCTGTTTTACCATGAGTCCCACATCAGGAAGTCCTTGTTTGTTCTGGGTGACTGTGCTAATCAACCAAAACCTTGTTCTGGCCTTGGTTGACTCGGGGAGTGAACTCTCATTGGTTTCCAGCTCTGCCTTACCCGAAACCATAACTTCTCGGTTGCCCAAGGTGAAGGTTCTTTGCGTACATGGCACGACAGAGGAGTATGAAAGAACAATACTACCAGTCACACTCAAAGACAAAACTGTTATGGTGGTAGCTGCCATAGCACCTAAACTCCCATATCCACTCATTTTAGGGCGAGACTTCCCACTGTTTAATGATGTCCTCGGTGAGCGGATCCGGCCGGACATGCCGGCAACTGATGCAACGGTCGGAAGCCCGTTCTAAAACGAACCGCCAAAGAATCCACAACATCTGGACATCGATCTTTGGGAACCGCCAAACCAGAATTCCATCCTGGGAGTCACAGCAGGAGTTCCACAAAGCATCCACCTGCGGGGAAACATGGACAGTCCAAACTAGCATTGGTCAGTGATGTCGCAGATGAGCCCAACCCGCCTGTCAGTGAGGATACGGACTGGTCCGCAATACCAATTTTGTTTCCTCTGCAGGGCTTTGCTCGAGACCAACTTAATGATGCCACTTTGGAACATGCCTTTAAAAGTGTGACTGAGGTAAATGGGGTAGCGAAAGCTGCCCAGCCTGCAGAAGGTATACCATATTTTATTGTTAAAAATAATTTCCTGTATAGAGTTGCTAATGTACAGGGGGAAAAAGTAGAACAATTAATGGTTCCTCAGGTCCATGTATCCCTAGTGTTAAAAGCAGCACACACACATGTCTGTGGGGGACACACATGTCTGTGGGGGACACCTAGGGAAGGATAGAACACGGGAATGAGTTCTGCTTAGGTTTTACTGGCCCGGTGTACACATGGCAGTGAAAAAGTATTGGCGGTCCTGTCCCATTTGTCAGAGAACCTGTCCCAAACCCATGTACAGGGCACCTCTCATTCCAATACCAATAGTACAAGTTCCCTTTGAACGGATAGCAATGGACCTTGTGGGGCCACTGGAAAAATCCGCATGTGGGCACCAATATATACTAGTGGTGCTTGACTATGAAACCAGGTATCCATAGGCAATTCCCCAACGAAACATAAAGTCCAGCACCATAGCTAAGGAACTTGTATTGATGTTTACATGCTTGGGAATACCCAAAGAAATTCTCACAGATCAGGATACTCCATTCATGTCTAAACTGATGAAAGACATGTGCCAGTTGCTAGGGGTTACGGCTCTTCACACCTCTGTATACCATCCACAAACAGATGGCTTGGTGGAACGCTTTAACCGCACATTAAAGCACATGCTCAAGAAAGCAGTGGCTCAAGAGAAAAAAGATTGGGACACTCTTATTCCCTATTTGATGTTTGCCATCCGTGAGGTACCTCAAGCTTCAACAGGGTTTAGTCCCTTTGAGTTATTGTTTGGGAGACAGCCCAGGGGTATCTTGGATATACTAAAAGAAGGGTGGGAGCAGCAAGGTCCCAGGGAGCCAAATCTGGTACAATTTGTGTCCCAAATGTATGAGAGGCTGGGAAAGATAGGGCCCATTGTACAGCAACATGTAAAAGAGGCTCAGGAACGACAGAGAAAAAGTTATGATAAAAGTGCTGTTGTTCGATCTTTCAAGCCTGGGGACAAGGTCCTAGTCCTGGTTCCCACCCAGGAAAGCAAACTTTTCGCCCATTGGCAGGGTCCATATGAAGTTCTAGAGGCTGCCGGTCCTGTCAATTACAGAGTCCGCCAGTTAGGTAGGAGAAGGGAGGAGCAAATATATCATGTTAACCTCCTTAAACCTTGGCATGATGAGGAAACCTCTCCTTAGGTAGTGAGTACTGCCATTGAAAAGTGTGAAGTGCCCATAGAGCCAGCTTTGTCCATTCAGCAGAGAACACAGACTGAAGAAATGATTCGCCGGAACAGGGATGTCTTCTCTTCCATTCCTGGGCACACTACCTTAATCGAACACGACATTGTCACTGCGCCAGGAGTCATTGTAAAGCAGAAGCCGTATCGTATTTCAAGAGGCCAGACGGGTGGACGTGAGGAAGGAGATCGAGAAGATGCACCAGTTAGATGTGATTGAAGAGTCCACTAGTGAGTGGAATAGTCCCATTGTGCTTGTCCCGAAACCCAATGGGACAATTAGGTTCTGCAATGATTTTAGGTGCCTAAACAGTATGTCTCAGTTTGATGCCTATCCGATGCCACGTATGGATAAACTAGTGGAAAATCTTGCTGGTAGCAATTATTTGACAACCCTTGATCTAACAAAGGGTTATTGGCAAGTTCCCCTGACTTCCACGGCCAAGCCAAAGACTACATTTTCCACCCCTGATGGTCTCTATCAATAAAAAGTCCTACCCTTTGGGTTGCATGGGGCACCTGCAACCTTCCAAAGGGCCATGAATAAATTGCTACGACCTCACACAGCTTATGCAGGTGCTTACTTGGACGATATAGTGATTTATACCCATGACTGGGGATCACATTTAGCCAAAGTTGAGGCGGTCTTAGCTTCACTAAGGTCAGCAGGGTTAACAGCTAACCCAGAGAAATGTGCCATAGCCATGAGAGAAGCCAAATATTTGGGGTACATTGTTGGTCGAGGGCATGTAAAACCCCAGCTAGACAAAGTGGAGGCAGTCAAAAATTGGGCAAGACCAGAAAAAAAGTCACAGTTTTAGGATTAGTAGATCACTACAGGCGGTTTGTAAACCACTTCGCCACTAGAGCTGCTCCACTTACGGACATGTTAAAAAAAAGTTGTCCAGATAGATTAACCTGGTCTGACTCTGCAGAAACCGCCTGGTCCGATATCTGGTTAGCTCTTCGTTCCTCTCCAGTTCTACAAGCACCAGATTTTAGCCGGAGGTTCTTCCTCCAAACTGATGCTTCTGGTGTTGGCTTAGGTGCAGTCTTGTCACAGGAGAAGAATGGAGTAGAAAATCCTGTCCTGTACCTAAGTCGTAAGTTGCTTCCAAGGGAACAAAAATATGCCACTGTGAAGAAAGAATGTCTCGCAATAAAATGGGTTAAAGAAGTTCTGCGCTATTATCTCCTAGACAGAGAGTTCACCTTAATAACAGACCATGCACCATTGAGATAGATGCAGAACAACCGGGAGGTAAATGCCAAGGTAACCCGCTGGTTCTTGGCAGTGCAAACTTTCAAGTTCTCAGTAGAACATAGACCTGGGATTCTACACAAAAATGCAGATGCGTTGTCACGAAAATATGCGCTCCTCGCGAAGTCCGCGTCCCCCTACTTGGAGACGCTAGGGGGAGGGATATGTAACAAAAGGAGGCATTTAGCTGGCAATATGCAGAGAAAGAAGGGAAGTAGAGTAAAACATTTGTGCAGTAATGCACCTAGATTGAATGTAAAGACTTATGTATGAAAAGCAATAGTTTAAGTTTGGTTAACTTACATGATTTAAAATCCTTCCTCTCAGCAAACAGACAGGGTGTGTCTGTTAGTGCAAACAGAGCCAGTGATGGTCGTTTCCTTTTAAAGAGAAGGTGGGTGTGTCACCTGTCCCTCAAGCTAAGGCTGGGGGAGGAGTATCAGGTATAAAAGCTTATTTGTATCATTTGTGCACTGAGACCAATGCTGGGGAAGCTGGCTGGTCTTGAGAGAGCTGAGCTATGTCTAGCTAGCATTTAGGGTCTCCAAGAATTGCTGTGAAATCTGTACGGTGTCAAAACATTTACCATCCTGACAATAAAACTACATAAAAAGGAAGAAGTTGTTCGCGTGTGCTTCAGCAGTAGCGGGCTCTTGCCACAATACATATATACATACATACATATATACATACACATAATGTTTTATATATATATATATATATATATATAAAACATTAAGTTGTTTGAAGTGTGCGGTGTCATTTAACTGTCTTCCCTTAGGTCCCATTTCTTAAATAGGCTCATGTTTTTAGACAACATTGTTTCCATAGTAACAAATGTCTAAATTACAAAGTAGTAAGATAATTGGTACATTTACATTTTATTTGCCATTAAATGTAATACATAGATATATATCAAAACCTGGATTTTTATTAGTAAAACAACATTACATATGTCAGTTTTGAGTACACAATGTAAAGTGTCATTTTTTTTAAGAAAAACAATTTAAGGCTCAATAATACATGCTTTTCTGCTGCTAACTGGCGCATAAAAGCTCATTACAAATATAATAAACCATTCATTCTATGCCTCCTCCCACCACTGTGTTTCAATATTTTAACATTGCATTTAAAATATTAGAACACTTTAGTTGTTCATTAATTTTTACTCATTTTCCCAGCTCGTATGTGTTAATAAGAAAATAGAGATTTATTTACATGTTAATAAATAATAATAATTAATCCACCACAGATGGATAAACACCAAAACTACTGAATAAAGTATACACACAAAAATACTAAAACTGATCAGTGAAATAAAACACGCTAATGAACTAATGAAAAATTCAATTAATATAATTAACTAAAAAGTGACTTTTTTCAGATATACACTATATTTATCATGGTGAGCAGGTGTTTTTATTTGAAATTTGTCATTAATGTAGGTGGCCTTATGGACCATCATATTCCATCGTAGCATCATTTTCCTCCTATGTCATTTCTGAGATAAGTAAACCTGTCATGTTTCCGTTCTCAAGATATTTAATTCTATGAGACTAAACTTTTCATGAAACCTAATGGACAAATGTTCATCTATGAAGTGAACCCTGGTGAATTATGGAGCAATCTGCATGTACATTGCATTGCTCCTTTCTTTTTTCTAAGACAACACAAAACATTTGTAATTACATTTTGCACTGGTAACATGTCTATTGCAAAATATTGGGCAGCCACTACTACCCCATGACACCTGAAATTATAACTCATACTCTAGACTCCTTTTCTTTTGTTGATAACTTTACAATTCCATTTTTCTATGTCCTAATTTAGAGGTGCAAAAGCACATAACATTTAATTCCAGCATCTCATTCCAGCATTCAATTTGAAAGTATCTGCTTCACCTGGCGTAACGATCCAGCACTCACATGAGCATGCGTAGCATTTGTGTTACAAAGGGTTAATCAAAAACAACCACCTGGTCTGCTTAAAAGTGATTTAAATTTTTCCTGTCTATCCCACACATTAAATTTGCTTACTTTAATTATGCAACCACCAAGGTTTTTTGTGACACTTTTACTTAGGAAGCCCTCAGTTCTCCCTTTCAATTAATCTCTCACAATTTACTTTCATCAGAGTTTCGGCTATGTAGCATTCTAATAAACTAAGCTGAGATGAGAATTTGTAAAAACACAGAGACCTGGAGATATATTTACTAAACTTCGGGTCTTAAAAAGTAGAGATGTTGCCTATAGCAACCAATCATATTCTAGCTATCATTTTGTAAAATGTACTAAATAAATGATAGCTAGAATCTGACTGGTTGCTATAGACAACATGTCCACTTTTTCAAAACCACAGTTTAGTAAATATACAGCCGGTCTTGTTAAGTGTGGGAAAATAAATCCACAATGCTTAAGATGAAAAACAATTACCAGAATGTGATACAGATATATATTATACAATATTTTCTTGTAGAGTACAAAGGAATAAACAACAGAAAATGGTAAACTCAAAATTGAACCGTTTTCTGTGTGCTGCATGACTTCAAGGACACTGCTCAATAAGACCTTGAATCCAAAAGTAAACTGTTAGATTTACAGAAAATTTTAAACATGCTGCAGGTGCCCACAGCACACCTTACTGTGATGTCAGAACTAGAAATCTGTATAAATACAATTTAGTTTTACTACCATCCATTCACAACAGCTTTCAAATTAGGGATTTTTTCCACTGGCCTAACTTCTCACTAAAATGTTTTACAAAGATGATATTACCTCCAAACAACGGGTCATAAGTTTCCCTTCATTTACACCCAACATAACTCCTGTAAGTATGATATTTGAGAGAATGCAACATTTTCTTGTGTCCTTATTTGCCTTCATTCAAACTTATCCCAGCTGCTTAGTCTCCTGTCACATCTTTGAGATGTCTTGAGATATCACACATCTACGAGGAATGTGAGGAGTCTGTTTTTGGATAGTATTGAGGAAATCAATTTAACCTTAAAGAGAAGTTCCAAAAGGTTTTAACTTTTACAATTCGTAAATTGCTATTGGGCACTCATCTGTTGTTACACCTCTGGATATCTCTATCCATAAATATAACACACCAAGTTAATAAGATGAATTAAATCACAAACACCTATTTGATATTATATTTGACTTGTAAGGTGCTTGTATATGACACCTGGTACCACCGATACCCAGCAAACATCACATTATTCAAACACCAAAAATGAAAATATATGTTCAGTGTCAAAAATGAGGGAAACAGGAATTAACTTGTCATTGAATATGTTAGTGGATTAAGTTGCATATTTATTAAAATCACCATATACAAATCATAAAAACACATGAAAATCCAGCAATATACAAATTTATCTGCACTCATATAGAAAACAAACAGAAATTCCTAGGCGTCCAAAATAATCTAAATATATAGTGATGGAAAGGCAGCTTTGAAATAATAGAGGGGTACCAACCCTCATAAGACGCAAGGAGAAAAACAAACCATATAGAAGCGCCAATCCAAATCACGTGAATAGATCATGTAACTTAAATATGGATAAATGAAAACACTACAGCTCTTAGATATATGAAATAACAAATATTTATTATATAAAAACACAATTCTGTTCTATCAAAACAATAAAATAATAAGTATTAAAAACTTGAAATTTCAAAGGAGGATATTTACAAACAAGCGTGGCTATGTATCAGAGTCTGAATGGAGAGTACTTGCTGCTTGTATATAGGACAAAAAGACTCCAATTCTTTTTGTACGCTGGAAGTTACAGTAACACAACTTAAAATATCTTATACACTTTTTAGAACACTATGTAATGTCCAATATTGACCATGTCTAAAATATTAAATATGGGTAGGTGAATGGCCGGTTCACCTCACTTTTCTTTTCATTGGCTCTAATCAATGTAGCATATCATCATCATCAATATCATCATTTATTTATATAGCGCCAACATATTACGTAGCGCTTTACAATTGGGGACAAACACAGTAAACTAATAAACAAACTGGGTAAAACAGACAGAGAGGTGAGAAGGCCCTGCTCGCAAGCTTACAATCTTTGGGATGTACAAGAATGCTACTGGAGTCAGTCCCGGGGCTGTGAGACATCAACTGCTCCAATGCAGTGTATCCTCAATGTTCAAATGAGCAGAGTCTCATAAAATCTTTAGTCATTTGTTACTCAGAGCTGCTGTCTCAGTCTCCTCTATACTCCTTGATACACCCAATCCAAAGGTATTAGCAGTGGATCCCAGTTGGAAGCTTAGTGTGACTTCAATAGAAAAGAACCAGATCTTAGGTCCCAATGCAGGTGGAAAAACAATACTCTCCTCCAAATACAATCTGGGCTTTAAGGTAATAACTGACATGTTTCGTCACTCTTAGCGACTTTTTCAAAGATATTTTAATACTCTATAAACTGGAACTTATATAATCCTAAAGATCCGAATTTCATCACTCTTAGCAACTTTTTCAAAGATATTTTAATACTCTATAAACTGGATGTTATATAATCCTAAAGATCCGAATTCACCAATCACAATTCACTGGACCAAAAGGGTCAAATCCAGAAAATTCACTGCATTTGTGCTCTGTGTAAAAGATAACTTATATGAATTGTGGTTAAGATGCAAAGCAAAAGAATCAATACAATATAAATACCCATCCCAAATGATAAAGCGATCATCAATATAATGGCCATAGAGCACAAACTTCACCCTGAATGGACCATTCCAGACTATAATATAGACCTAAACAGATGCTAGAGTCCGCAGTTACCAACTTAAAAACAATTTAAAAAATGTATCATTCTGATAATAGACTTCCACAGATGGCTATTCACACATATGATTCTTGGACTTAAACCTCCATCAGAACTAGAAACACCAAAATCGATATCAGGGATCATAAATCTCACAACCAACTGCATCTTATCTATATTAGGAACAGCTATCCTAGAACATAAAATTCAAATAACCACCTTAGCATATGCATGAACTGCAACTTATTGCACATGCTCCTTAGGATGCACCAAGCTTCACGGATCGTAATCTGTAATATGTTGGTGCATATATGTACAGAAAAAAGAACCTCCACTTTATGCTGTCTGAAGATCTAAACAGCTCGTAGTTATGCAGTCTTGTTCGGTTGGCCAGTTGGTATGTAAGTAACTACTCTCCTATTTATACATGTAGTTCCAAGATCTTAACTGCTCATATTTATGCAAACCAGTTGGATTGTGCATTGTGCCTGTGAATTGTTGCTACTTGATTTGATGTGATTGTGGTTAAAAATCTAAGTGCAGAAACAGTTCAAACATTAATCCAAATTTGGAAATAGATTACACCCTGATGTGCTTAATTATCATCATAATTTATTTATATAGTGCCAGGAAATTCCATAGTACTTTATAATTGGAAATAAGCACAGTAATAAAGCAATACTGTGTAATAGCCTACCCATAGGATAGAGTGGCTGATGCCATCTTCAGATTACAAATTCCAGATCTTGATAAATCGGGCATTTTCAGTTCCCATGGACAACCATGGGTAATGCTTCTGCAAACGAAGATGCTAGGACCACAGCAGTTATCTGAGATATCCGCTGCAATCCTCAACTAATAAATAGGCAGGGATTTACCGTAATGAAATCCTCTCTGTAGGTTCATAGGTAAGCCATGTGATTTCCACAGCTGTGCAATCACATTAATTGATACACAGACTTAAAAATCATTCTCGACAGCAACAGACACATAAACTAAGGAAAAGACAAACTAAAACTTATATAAACACAATATCAATGAACATAAACTTTCCAAACTTGCAAGCAGTTCTAAATTATTTTATTCTTCTTAATGATGTAGGTCACTCACTATTCAAGCACACTGCTAAGCAGATTGCTAAAAAATATATTGCTGTATCTAAAGGGTCAAACCTCACTCTGATGCATTCGAAGAATGGTGGAACCCAGAAAATTACGCTTAGATAGCCACAACAATACCAACACAGTTCATAAAGACCCCGTAGTCATAAAACAATAAAAAAGAAAGCAATTTACTTATCCAGTGCAAAATAAAATCTGTTAGTTTTTTGTTTGATGTTTTATTCAAAATACAAAATATACTTTTAGGCTCATGGCACAAACACTACAAAATCAAACCTTGCAACAGCAGGAACCTAATTTTAATAGTAATAAGAAATATTGGATTCTTACTTCTGATTTACTATCTTCCTACATACTACACAATACAAACTCTGACAGTATGAAGATTTTTATTGTGGTAATTCAAACTATCCACATAATACTAGAAAGTCACATTGTCAAGCTTGCATACTGACTATGCACATTAGCAGCATTATTATCTCAAGTTAAATTGCATTTCCTGTCTACTCCATACCAATCACAAAAGTGGCTGCATATAAGCTTGACAAGGTTCATTTTGAAGGGGAATTACAATGAAAAATCTGCCAATCATAACAACAATAATACATGACAGCAATTGTCAGACATCAGAGGGAATAAAACAAGCCATGTACAAGATGCAGAATTCATTATTTGTTTAACATTCATATACCACAGAATTGAGTTGATGGCTAAATAAAGAATGTTAGTGAACAAATAGTTTAAACAGGAAAAAAACTTTATTGATTTGTATTTGTATTTTTATTATTATTAAGTATTCATAATGCTATATAATTTCTTGTTGCAAAGTGCAAAGCAAACCAAATGTAGTAAAATAGTACTGATGGTTGCAGAAGTCTATGCATTGATTGACTGTTAAAACTGAATTCAATGGCTTAATGTGACATTTCATTGTATGTGTACACCAGGGGCGCTGCTGGGGTTTAAGCAAGGGTAGCCCTTGTACACTACTTTCCACACCCCGTAGCTGAAGAAGTAAAGCTGGTAAACACTACAGAAAATTTCTCACATGGAGATATCTGTAACGAATGGTGGGTGGAGGTGTATGCTGTATACCAGGATGCGAGGTGAAAACCTCACCTCTGCCACCCTAGGATTTTGCTGTCTTAAAATAATGTTCTCACCTCGTGGGAGGAACAGCCCTGGGTTTAATCTTGTCACGTATGTAAAGATCCCATCATATTTCTCTGCTAAGCAGAACAATTTTTTTCCATTGCATTTGGCAATAGAATAGACACACACTTATCAATCTAATTAAAAGGATCATAGGTTAAATGCATAATTTCAGATCCCTCTGCACACAAAAAATTTAAACTGACACTAAAGCAGACTAAAGTTTTATTCCTATCATATTTTTTTCAAGCATATAGTTTTCAGACACAGAAAATTGGTGGACCGCTCAAGAGCATTTAGAAACTATTTTATTAATTATATTTGATTGCTATTGACACACTTAACCATATGATGGTAACTGTAAAAAAATTGCGGAATTGGACAATTGCATTTTATACTATTTGTAACAATATGGACCTAAGTCACAAGCACTGTTCATTGAGTAATTTTTAAAATATTTTAAAATATATTTTAGTTCATGGCAATTGATTTGCTTCAACATCAGTATAGCTAAACAGATGTGTTTTGTTTTTTGCTATTTTTTTTGTGGTGTCTCTTGTGACTTAATACTATGTGTGTTTACATGGTGGCAGCAACTTTAAATGGGGTGAAAAATATAATTCTAGATTCCAGCCTTCACTTTATAACCACTTCCTTCATTAATTTCAGCTTTCCATTTCTCCTAAAATACTGCTTCATGCCGGTTCAAGCCTCATTCAAGTCTTAAGTAAGTCAAGAGAATAAGTGAACACCATATGTAATGTGCCACATGTAATGGGCACACCACATGTAATGTGGCTCAAATGGGCTACATTACATGTGGCCAATTTGAAATTATTAATGCTTAGGCTAAAGGTTGTCATTGGACAGATTGTTCATCCAGATCAGACTTGCGGCATTCCTGGTCGCAAGATTGCTGATAGACGTGTGCTGTTGAGGACAAGGTCCATTAAATTCAAAGATCAACAAGTACATGTGGCCCTGGTCATTCTTGATCAGGAGAAGGCCTTTGATCGAGTCTTTAAAGAATTTAAGTATAGGGCTATGAGCAGGTTTGGTTTGGGAGAAATGCTTTGTTCATGTGTTAACCTTATGCACCTTGATATCTAAAGCTCTGTGTTGGTGAACGACTGGAAGACTGAACCCTTTTCTGTTATGTCTTGTGTCAGAGAAGGCTGCTTTATTTCACCTTTCCTTTTTGTTTGTTGTATAGAGCTCTTTGCAATGTGAATCAGACAGAATCCACAGATAAGATGCATCACCTCATCGGGTCGAGATTAACAAGAGGCCAAGTGCTTGGTCTACATGGATGATAGAGAGACATTCATCAATAAAACTCAAAGGCATACAATTGTGCTGCATCAATTAAAGCTGTTAACCCTTTAATGTTCTATATCTAGACCTGAATAATAAGCCGACTTGTTCATTTTAATTGTCACCAAAGGGCGGTGCTCCCATACATGTATTATAATTAAACAACAAAGAAAAAGAAACCAGAAATGTGTATATTGGGGCACTCGTGTATTATTTCTTCTAATATTTACTGATAAAATACAATTCAATAAATCTTTATTGACATATTAAACTGAATAATATCTTGTAAAAAAAAGTTTTTATTAGCAAAGTATGAAAAGCAAAGAAATGTGTTTAATGACCAACTATTTTAACGATAGCCGCTGCTGATATATCAATATTTAATGTTGCAATACTAATTTGTAGAAAATTCATAGAAATTTCTCAATATGCTGTAATTCCCATAACATTAAACACTTGTTGTAGGGACTGGGAATATTAATGCGCCCCAATCAGGGGATGGGAATAATAGATCCTGAAAAACTCTGTGGGACCCTTTTATGTTAATTCAGTGTACATTCTATAGTGGCTGTGATGTTAATACAAGTCCTTATAGGCTATGTACAAACATTAGTAAATCACTTCAGAGGTACTTTTATTATCCCCTATATAGATCTTATGACATACATCACTGTGCCAATTGAAAGGTGCCTGTGTTACCCATATCTTACCAGAAAACACTGAGAGTGTATAAAATAATGGCACACTCGGCCAAGCTTCAAGGGCAAAGGTCAACTATGGAAAGTCAGAAGCCATGTTCTTCGGGCAGTAGTGCATGTCATCCTTCGCTGCATTCCTCTTCACAATTATGTCAGACTACAGAAAGATTCTTGGAGTTTGGTTTGGTCTCCACCAAACCAAAGGCCCTGGGAGGCGGCCCTGAAGTGCTGGGAAGAAAGACTTGCTACTGTGAGACAAAAGATTAGTTGTGGAGCCTCAGTGACCTTACCAGTAAAGGGAAAGCACTGGTGCTGCGCAACGAGATCCTTCCCATTCTGCAGTACACGGCCCAAGATTGGCCACCTCCTGATGCTGTCTGCAAGACCATCATGAGTACAGTCGTCCACTTCATCTGGGGCTCCAAAATGGACAGAGTAAAGCTGTCGGTTATGTACAAGGAGTCCCTCAAAGGTGGGAAAGCGATACTGATCCCCAAATCATGCTGCAAGTCTTCTTTGTTTGTAGCTGCATCTGCAGGTCTCTTATTGAAAAGTGCACTTGACCTGCTGGGAAATCCATGTCCCTCTTTTTCCTCCTACCTCTTTGTAGGTCCCTTGGTTTGGACAAGTGGGACGGCTCCTTTCCTTACAACTGGACTACACCTTGGTTTTACCTGCATGTTGAACAATTTGTGAGGAAGCACCATCTGGAAGGACTTAAACCAGATTTGTGGAAACCAAAAACTGCCCACAAGCCCATTAGAGCTAAAGACATTATGCTCTGTTCCAGAGCTCACTGCTGCTACAGCAAAACGTGTGGGAGGATGTGGCCTTTATGAGGCTGACTAATGGACATAAAGGCATTGCAGCAATGGCTTTTCAGGGGGGTTTGCCTCTTAGGACATTCATGCACTCCCTGAACCTGTGCAGGTATGTTCACTGCCCCTTTTGTCATATCAGAAGATAAACACTAGAGTATATTTTTTGGAACTGCCCCACTGCAGAGGCACTGTTGAATGCCTTGGAACACGAACTTAAGAACAGTGTGCCCAGCACTTGCCTTTTATACTATTCAGTATTTTATGGATTATTTCCTGGGAACCACAGTATTTGGTCAATCCAGGAGTCCTGGTGCCTTATATACTGTTTTAAGGATGCTTAGTGGCTGGCCAGGAATCGCCTCATTTTGAAAAAAGAGAAGATAATCATTCAGGACTGTCGCGGGCAGTGCTATATCCTGCTAAGAAACTATAACACCATTGACAGCCCTGAGGAAGTGGAAGATGATTGATTTTAGTCTCCCTCTCCTCCTTCTCCCCCATGAGTCTGTTTTTTCAATAAAGCTTTGGGCTTATGACTCCCCCTCCCTTATCCAGTCCAACCAATTCCCCCATCACTGTTTGAAATTTTGTTGAAATGTCTTGCCTTAATTTATGCACCCTCCCCTATATTTGTGTCTGTCTCTCAATAAATCTTCGGGCCTGTGATCCTCCCCCTACTCTACCTTCCCCCACAACCATTGCTTGTTTGAAACTGTTGTGTTGTTTAAGTGATGCATGGTTAGTGCAATACTTGATGTATAGTATAGGATATAATATATTGTACCATATGTCTTGTAATGTACTAATAAGTAGGTCTGATTATGGTTCACGGTGTATTTTGCTTTCAACTGTGCTGTGACGCAGTACACTTAAATGTAATGTATTGTATGTTTTTTGTATCTTTATACATAATAAAGATACCTTTTAATCAAGAATAACTGTTTTGGTGCTGCACAAACTCTCCCAATAAAATAAAGAAAACTAGTTATTGAACACAAATTAATATAAATGTATTGTTAAGGCAAACTTGAAAATATATTATACTTAGAAAAAGTCTGGGATCCAGACTGTGAGGAAACTGGCTTTGGAACCAAAGCTCACTGGATACCTGGTTCTTTAGGTACACAGGTCACACAGGTAAGAGACAGGAAAGAGATAATAAGAGAAATTAGACTGTAAGCTCCAATGGCGCAGGGATTGATGTGAATGAGTTCTCTGTACAGCGCTGCGGAACTAGTGGCGCTATATAAATAAATGGTGATGATGATGATAATAACCCTTTTCATTAAACAAAGTGCACACACTAAGTAAAATACAACAGTGCTCCCCAAGGAGAAACATGCCCCCCCAGCAAATTTAACAAGTATCAGAATATCACCACTGCAGGTAAATTCCCCAACAAAGTCACTAGTAGGCTTCCTCAGAAGCACAGAGTACTAGCAGGTACGATCCGGAATTACCAGTCCACAGAAGATAGTTCAAGTGGGCCAGTGATTCTCGTCTCTAAGTAGATCCGTGTACCTTGAGGATCCCAGCCGCGCCACCAACTCTCCGCCAGCTTAATGGGACCCCTGCCAATGCAGTCTCATTAATTCCCCAGAATCTACAAATGTCTCCCGATGGAGTGGTGACAGAATCAGTACTAGAGGTGCACTCCACTCTGTCTGAAAAAGCTCCTCCTATAGAAATACTTCTGGCCCTGAGAGAATATGGTTACTCTCAATCACTTCATGTCCCTGCTCTCCCAAGATTCTCCAAGAACACCCTCCCCTCTCCAGGCAACACTTTTTGCCCCATCTTAAAGGACACCTGACCCTGGCCCCCCTTCCTGGGTCAACCCCCCTTTCTTTGTCCACTTGTGATTGGAGATGTGTAGAGTTTAGTTGGGTCTCTGAAACTAAACCGTTTATAGATGCATATTTCATTTAATTCTCTCTGGACTATGTCATGTAAATGATTTGCATAAGACTACTTCATGGGAGAAAATTTGTATTTTTAAAAAAGTGGTAAAAGAAGGGTTTGGGGGAGTCTTTACTGAAATAATGTTAGTGACCCTCATACCTTACACTGGCACCACTGAGGCGGCACATAAAGGCAATGGGTGCTGGGGAGGGCCCAACACTTTTCAGCACAGGGCTGGTAGTCTCTTGGAGGGGTTGCATATTTTTTTGGCCAGATACATGCAACTCAAAATAGAGACATAAAACTTAAAAAGTTGCATCTTACATTTGTTTAAAGTAATTATCTCCTCACAATTTTCATTGTTTCATTCTATATAATTTTAACTCTAACCCACACATATTGCTTGTTTAATAAAATAATGTGACTTTCTTAAAGTTACACAGAAATTGATATACATTCAACCACAATATGTAACATAGATATTTATTTATTTATGTGCTTTCAGTGTACCAGAAATATTAGTATAATTATATATTCTTTGAGAAAGTCACCTCAGTGATGATATGTGTCATTCGATATCTGAAATTCTGTCAGGAATCAGAGAGGGGGAGTACTGTGAGCTGGTGAATCCATAAATTCAAAAATCCTGAGTGTCCAGCAGAAATGGTGTGGCGAGATAACGAACTTTTATAGGGCATGAGGCGTTCCTAAATTATTGACATCTCTTTTCTTTTTCTAAAAGCATCCGGAATAATGGAACAATACACGGTAAGGTGACATGGCCCCTCCCCCCCTTCTCTCCCTTACTACAACTTTAGTCTGTGAAACACATTAAGATATATCTTGTTAACAGGAGCTTTATCAGCTTAATTAAAGTTAATGTTGTGAGTACTTTCTTTTCACAAATGTCTCAAGTGAAGTACAATTTCGATTGATCGAGATGCGGATCTAATTGGAATGACCGCCCCAGACACTTAATGGGTTTCACAGACTATAGTAATTTAATGCAGAGTTATATAGCACTGTTTTGTTGTTAAGTGGGTTTTAAGTGATACAAATTGTTGAAAAATAGAGTATGTTTCGATTTTGCAACAAGTGATTGCTTACTCTATCTTATTTCCTGCATGTGCAATAATTTTCCTCCAGAATTTGTGGATATATTCTCAATATGTTATGTGATTTTTGAATATGTTTTAATAAATGATTTTAAGTTTATATTTGGAGAATTTTTCTTTAGCTAAGGATTCTACAATCAATATACTATATATGTTTTGTAATATACCTTAGAAAGCTCACTTTCTTAGATAAAATATTTTTATTTGTTACTAAGATACTCCTAACTGCTTGGCTCTATCTTCATTTTGGTAGTCAAAAAATTGTAGTCATCTTTCATTTTAGTTGGAAATTGTATTCTTCATGGAGTTATTAGGTTTGATAGGAAGTAATATGAATATAAACATATTGTTTACAGTCTTTTGCTTCTGTTATTTTATTTAAAAGCTTTTTATTTTCAATATTGTTTTTCAGCTCCATAAATTTCCAATTGTGTGTCATTAATGAATGTACACTAGATTGGTTTTATGTTTGGCAATGTAGTAAAAAGTAAACACTCAACATTCTGTTGAAGCAGAATTAAGCTCTGCTCAGAATAATCTTATTATCTATGCAGTTGTTGGAGAATTTATAGCAATTGTTTATTGCAAACGTCCAGAAAATTCGATATCATATGTTAAATGGATATTTGCACTTCACACTGAATTTTGTAACATCACAAGGTCATGCTCATTTTCTATTTACATGATATTATTATTTTATTCTATAGTGATGAAATACATGAATGTCAGTTAGGGCAAACTTACCTGAAAATATTATTTTTTGAATACAAAAATCAGTCATAAGAGTAAAACATATTTTAGCAGGTAGCATAATTCATTTTGTGTTCTCTCTTAAATTTTTTTGTTAATTGGGTACACAAAAGAGATTTTTAATTGGGTGCACAAAAATAATTGATTTTGGACCTACAAAATCAATTTTAGAGCATCTTGTGATACACAAATTATAAAAAGTAATAAAAAGTTTCTCCTGGATAATATATATAACAAAAAAATTGTCAAAAAATTCTAACTTGTGTATCACAATAAACTAATGAACACTTACATAAAATTAAACTGGATAACCTAATAAATAAAAAAATATTATTGGTTAAAGTAATACAAGCAAATATGTTAAAAGTAACATAACATCCCATAGATTGTAAGCTGGCGAGCAGGGTTCTCTTACCTCTCTGTCTGTATGTATTACCCAGTATTGTTTTATTAATGTTTGTTCCCAATTGTAAAGCGCTACGGAATTTGCTGGCGCTATATAAATAAATGTTGATGATGATAATATTGGTCATGAAACCTTAAAAAGTAATTTACCAATATTTCTATTTTCTATCAGTTTTCTAAACTATATATCCTCTGATGTCCTCTTACTAGAGTGTGTGGATAGGTAGATAATAGATTTAAAACAATCAGGTTAGGACACCACAACTAATCTGTGCGACATGTACTTTTTCTGCCTCCACCACTGTAGTAGAGGTAAGTGGTAAATCTCTACCATACTAATAGAAATTAATTAGAGCATCTAGCTTTAGTCTGGGGTTGGGGGCAATGTTATTTACAGGTGTCTCTCAGCAGCAGGGAAGATGAGTAGGATGTAAAGGGCCTGATTCATCAACACATTTAAATTGGGTCTGCGCACTCCCATATTCAATTCACATAGGTATTGTATGTATCATGCAGTGTCTTGTGTAGTAGAACAGAGCAGACCTACTCCCAAATTTATCAGCACACATATTTTCAGATCCGAATCTTGTTGAATTCGGGAGTACACAGAGGCGATTTACGTGCGTTTTTGAACAGCAGCACATTACTCTCAGTATGCGTGCCTTGATGAACCAGGCCCTTTACATCCTACTCATATTCCCACTTGCTGAGTGTGTGTACAAGTTACTTGAATCCTCTTAAACTCATCCCCAGTTCGTTTTACTTGTTTTCTCTTCAATCTAGTCTACGTTTATAAAATATCAAATATGTCCACTTTTAGTTAAAGTCTTAGAGAGTGTCGTAGGTGTTAAAATAAAACAGTCAGAGGATCTGATATTTTTAAATAGAGTCAAGTTTATTAAATTGCATAAACAAAGACCATCCAACTAAGCAGATCAGAATTGTAACAATAATACATTTGTCCATATGTTTTAAGCAAAAGTCTTGGCACCCTTATGCAAGGTGGTGTTTAGCTTGGCATTTACACAGATTGGATAACTACTAATTATGTGCACCTCTACTCAAGGAATGTGCCTCATTAACCTTAATGTGTTACAATATGAGACTTTGCCTTGGAGGTTTGGAGATACTAATTCTATTATAAATGTTTTTCAAAATAAGTTCAAAGACAAAACAGTATGGCCTCGCAAAACCTACATTCCATGAAGCATGAAAGTCATAAACATTTCTTGCAAAGCATACTTTCATTAAAAGTTACAGCTTATAAATACAATCATGGCTGCTAGACTCAAATTTGTAATCCAAACTGAATATTTAAGCAATTATACATCAATCCACCCTCTGATATCTCTGGTATCATCTAATTTGCCAGCCCTACAATATCACCTCTTCCAAATTTCTGAACAAAATGCTGGATATTCAGGCCTAGTTTTTATTAACTGAATTTTAATATTTTTCCTTCCTTGCCTGTGTAAGGCACTAAGGAGTATAGGAAGGTATATCATAATGATATAAATGATCACTATAAACACAAGTCCTATTACTACATATTGTACTATACCTGACATTCATTGGGATAAACCTGCATCTAACCGTGAGAAAGGCTCCCATGTCTGTCTGCTAATGTCCCTTTCCTCTTTCTGTAATTTGATAATTTTGTTAAATGCCCCTCAATAATGTCATGATGATCTGAAATAAAAAAATACAATTACTACAATCTTAGCCTATTAATTTACATTCCCCTTTCCCCCTCTGCTAGTAGCACATCAAGGGCTTCACGGTTTTGTAAGGACACATTCCTTATTTAAACCAATTCTTCATTTATGATAGAAAGTGATACTTTAGTTTCATTTATCACCTTATCTAAAATTTATATTTCTATTGTTGTAGTCTATCTAAAAATATCCCAACCCCTACTTGAGAAAAAAAGTGAACACAGGAACTGTTTGCTTTTGTCTTTGTATTCTACCCCTCTTTTCTGTACATTAGGTACTTCTGGTAAATTATATCTTATCACTATTGCAGAGATAAGGAAACAAGTTCTAATAGCCCCAGCCAGTACCCATGAGTAAGCCATTTTTCAGCACACAAAATACAGCCCTCTGGGCAACACAAAGGAGAACCCATAACTTATGGCCTGGGCTGCTTTCTACGATATTATTTTAAATATTCAATTTTGTAAGAGGAGTTACACTGGGGTTTTGGGCATGTCATATTTACATTAAGTATGATGTCTCTCTTTGTTTCACTTAATTTTGATAAAATTACTGATACATTAGCATAGCTTTAATCAGGAACTCCTATATCCTTATTTTTTTACATGAAATTAAATGACCTTTTTTCTGAATCTGTGTAATAAATTTTCTTACCCACTGTGCTCTGAACTGACATACAGATATCAGGGTTACCAAGCACACCTGCCAATCTCAAATACTGCCTACAAAGGTGTCTTTCCTTCTGTAGGAGGTATATGTGAACATACCCAATCATTTGTTTCATTGGTTATCTGCGCAGTAATTGTGAAACAAGCTTTTTCCCCAGGCCCCTTTTTTCCATATTTAAATGTGGACCTGTCAAATTTCTTGTTTTACAAGAGTCAGGAAACAGACAATATGCATCCAAAATAAAGGTGACTCCCCCAACAAAGATGGTTGTGGCTACTGTGAATGCCCAAAGTCTTGTATTTGGTTTGGCTCCTAAAAAAATCATTGTTAGTTTCATTGCCTCCCTTTTTCTTCAAAGTAGGAACCTTTCTGGCTCCTGCAGAGCTACCTGTTATTGATTGATCAACTTTAGTCAAGGGTTTATTATGCACATCAAAGTTGGTTTACCTAGAGATGTTGTTGCAAAAAGACTGGGGAAAGTGTCTGCAAGGATGTCTTCTTTTTCCAGTAGTGTATAGGAAGAAGTTATCCACATTGTCTTCTCTCCCATCTAAACTAAAGTTGAGGATGTCAGGAGAAATTTGAAAGGACCTTCCTATCGATCATCAAGTCCTCCTTTTTTTACAAACACCCTTATCATCAAACGGTCACATGGATTTAGATCATGACTTTAATCAATAACAGGTGGATGAATAGAAAGCAGTGTGTTATGGATCTGCCTTATTTGCCTGCTCACTTGAGCCAAGTATTTAACAGTCAAGTCATTTCCTGTAGGTCAGCCTGGTAAAGAGCTCATTGCAACATTATTGAGTTTCCCCAAGAGTTACATAAAGTAAAATATGCAAGACTCCTCTGAGTGTGATCCTCATGCTGTGTAACTGTTGCTTTAGACACATTACTTTAACACTTTAACTGTGAAATGCGTACCTTCTGCGGGTATCACTTGCCGTAACACTTACCTGTATAGAAATTCCTGAACTATCTTTTTCACTTATGTTCCATTTCTGCTTCTCTCTTCAAAAACATACTATCTGACCTTCTATGACATACATAAAATAACCTAGTTCATGCATTTGCTATGCAAATGGTCCATAAAGTCTAAAGTCTCTTTCCAAAACACAGTAGTTATTACTCACCAGATACTATGTCATTTAAATCCTTCAATAGTATCTCTACTTATCTACAGGGCCGGATTAACCCGAGGTCTAACTGGGCTATAGCCCAGGGGCCTCGGGCATCCAGGGGGCCCTTCAAACTCCTCAGCAGCATTATTGATCGGTCGGGGGCGGGGGCGGGGGCGCCCCCGGCCCGATCGATGCTGCTGAGTACTGTCAGTGCAGTCCTCCGTCCCGGCGCGCTGTAGTCTGCTTACTGAGGAGATCTCGCGAGAGTTCATGAACTCTCGCGAGATCTCCTCAGTAAGGAGCTTACAGCGCGCCGGGACGGAGGACTGCACTGACAGGTAAGTGCTTGGGGGGGTCCTCGCGGGGGGTGGGGGGCGGCGGACAGCTCACATTGGGGGCCTCGCGGGGAATGGAGGGCCCCTTAGCCCAGGGGCCTCCATTCCCTTAATCCGGCCCTGCTTATCTACTTATGTTTGTTGTGGCTGTGGCCATGGGCCATGCATCCACCCACCCACCCAGAAAATAAATCCATACAAACCAAAACATAATGCAACCTTATCATTAGGAGTTAAATTAAATCAGTCTGGATTACCTGGAAGGGCCCCTCTGTAGCTGGAAGGTGTACTGGTTCTGTGGGATTAGGGAATAGTGCATCCAGGATTAGCCTGTAAACAGGTTAAACAGCTAGCACAGAATTTTGTAGCTAGTATAATAAATTGAGCCATAGCAGTCTTTGTTTGTTAAACTATGACTAAGTTTTGCCAAAACAGGGCACCAACATTTTGTTTTAACAGACTTACACCTTTTTTTGTGGAGAACAAAGTTTTTGGATACAGATTAACTTTTACTTTCGAGGGTTTATAGTAACTGTCATTATTTCGCATTTTTGTTCTCCAGCTGACTTTGTCAGCTATGTCATTTCCTATGAACACCACATACATGTTTTTGGTATCTGCTTGACATTTTGTGATGCCTATTGCTTTTGGTAGCATTAATGCATTCAACAATTCTTGCTCCACGTTATCATGGATGCTGGACTTCATTTTGTAATTCAAACTGAATATTCAAACAATTCTACATCAAGTTATAGGGGCGGAAACAGGGACATTTATTTTGTTCACTATATTTTTTCTTTTCCTTTCCTTTTTTAAATTTGGAGAGATATTTAGTAGTCATAAGAGACACATATACATCTCCCCTATTTTACTATTAGAACCAATGTAAACATTATTAATTATTAACTGCAATAGTAGTTATTATTAGATTCTAGTGACAATGAGCCTGATTCATTAAGGAACGTTATTGCTGATATGTGCCTTATTTTTGCATTTTTTCAGAACGCAATTCATGTTCCCACGATTGGAAGGGTGAAACAGGAAGGGGAAGTGACATATGCATGTAGTCAATGTACAGTAAGGGTGTGCCAAGCTTGAGCATGTGCAGCAGCATTCACTTCATGCTTTGGGCATCTCTAAAGTACTTGTTTATCAGTCGTATCAATTGCATCAGCTACAGGGCTGGTGTAAGTACAGAGTGATAGCGATGACGGTAGTGCATGCACATGTGTTTGCAATCAAGAGCAACTGTAAAAATGCATTTTATGTACAATATACATTAATAACATGCTGATAAACATATTTCATTATAAAAAAAACTTTTTTTATATGTTTTGTCATTTAATACTATATTTTTAGCTGGTGACAATAATTGAACACAATTTTTTTCTATGCATTGTGCTGGGACTTTATTTTCCACATATGTATTGTTTGTACGCTGCAGTGTATTGTGCCTATTTCAATATGGTAAGTTCTGTATATGCAGAGTGTACCGACATTCATACTCAACAAGAGGCGTTTCTTCAGATCCTACAAAAAAATATACAGAGATGAAAATTTGCTCCTTTATAATAAACGGTAACTATAAAGACTGACCAGCTTCATGGCAGAATCCAAACATCAAGGTAATCAGGAATTGTTCATTGAATAGGAATAGAATATTTTTTTAAAAACTTGAACAACACAAAAGATATAATAATGATAATAATAATAATAATAATAATAATATAAAAAAACAGTATTAATATGGGTGCATGCAGTAATATTCAAACTCGTATTCGTTTTAATGAAAGATAATATTAATAATAATGCAATAATATTACCCAGTTTTACTTCATAGGATCCTCTTTTTTTGCAGAGAAGTTCTTTCTCCTTAATTGAAGACTGCAATGTTCAGAAGTTTAATAGTCTTTAAACTGTTCAGCAGTTTCTTCAAATCCACCAGTAGTTGGATACGGATGTGTGTGTGCCCAAATTACATGCTTTTTTAAAAAACGCACAATACACTTGTTTTGCATGCCTTAATAAATCAGGTCCATATATCTAATAGTAATGCCTTACATGAGATTATTGATTCAGCTACCACATGCAAGATACCATGCCTTACTATCCAATAATGTCTCTAGGATCTATTTTTAATATTATTATAATGCCCTGCAAGTCTATGTATGGTTTTATTGTAAGTTTGGTAGATTTATCTAATTCCGGGTTATCTGTGATGCTAAAATCATCAACAATAATCAGGTTGTGGGTATTGCATTTCATCAGGATTTGAGAAATTTTAGAAAGTCATGGTAGGGGGTGTTTGGCACATAGATACTGAAAATAGTAATTTTTTTGCCATTAATGATGATATTATTATTATTATTATTATTATTATTATTATCATAGATTTGTAAGGTGCCACAGTGCTCTGCAGCGCAGTACAGTAGGGAAAACAGGACATACATAAAACAGGGATATACATGGCAGACAAAAGAAATCCAGACATGAAAACAAATGGTATGGAGGACCCTGCTCAGTAGAGAGTTTACATTCTTTGTGGAAGAGGGTAGAGCTGAAACAGAAGGAGCAAATGTGGCTTAAAGTGGCAATAGGGATGGTGTGAGGGTGTATTAGTGAATAGTATTATCAGAGATAAGGTAAGCTCTTAAAAAGAGATTAGTTTTCAGAGAACATCTAAAGAATTGAAGGCTGTGGGAAAGCCTGATTGGGCATCATAGGGAATTCCATAAGTGGGGAGCAGCACGGGAAAAGTCTTGTAGGTGGGAGGTGTTGTTGTTGTTGAGGGCTTTGTAGGTAAGGTTGAGTAATTTGAATTCTGGAGCACACAGGGAGCTAGTTTAGGGATTGTCAAAGTGGTGCAGCAGATGTGGAGTAGTGAGAGAGGAAGATATGTCTTGCAGCAGCATTTAGGATGGATTGAAGCATGGATACATGGGTTTTGGGAATACCAGATAGCAGGAGTTTGCAGTGTCTCGACCGGAGATGATGAAAGAATGTTTAAAACTTCTGGTAGCATGTTGAATAAGAAAAGGGCGTATTCTGGCAATGTTTTTAAGGTGGAGTCGACAAGACTAGGAGAGATCTGGATGTGAGAAACAAAGCAGAGGGTGGAATCAAGTAAGATAACATGGCAGCAGGCTTGGGAGACTAAGGAAATTGCTGTGTTATTGAAAGTTATTAAAGGAGGTAGCTGGAGACAAACTGAAAGCATCTGTCCTCTCTGTACGGCACAAACCATTCTGCTTCAAACATACTTTGTTCACATTGCAGAGCCAGGAGCAGAACTAAACAGACCACGATCCCCCCATCTCCTTCATGACATTTAAAAAATCAAATTGCATTGTGATAGTGAAAGAGTGCTGCTTCTAAATGTCATTTTGCATGCAGAGGTTAAGTAGATTTCCTGCTTGGCTTCAGACACACACAATAGTATTTTTAATCTCAAGATGTTTTAGAGTTGCAGAGAGGCAAGGTTCCTGACCAAATTTTCCATAACTAATAGGAATTATTGATATTTGGCCACTGCCCTTACTGTGACGCAGGAAATAATTAGTTAGCAGAAAATGGGCATCTACAGTTAATAATATTCTGCATAAATAGTGATTTGTATGTCATTTGCTAAAGTTAGCTGATTGCTCATTATATTGTTAAATAAAAGAAAATTTTTTTTTAAAAAAATGTAACAACCAATCAATCAATCCATGGGTTATTTTACCTCCAGTGCTAAGGATAGCAGCTAATCACATTTTTCATAGATTATTCAAGTCACCTCATCAAAATGACCACATTTGATTGCTATACAGTAGATTCAAAAACAAAAGAAAACAATTTATTGAAGCTCAATAATTCAGATATGCACTTATTATAAGAAAGTTTCATTGGGTTTAATTAATATTTACAGATAGAATGGAGTTTTTTAGTGAATGGTGCACGATGATTAAGGTTTAAGTGAAAACCCAATGTTATCTTGCACATCTCATTCTCACTGCATGGTATGTTGTTCTCTGCACTAATCTCTAATAAATGTATTCTACTTTGTAAATAACAGTAAGTTGTTCACAAACACATCTCCCAGATCCAAATACTGTCAGTTATTGAGATTTTTTTTTTGTCAGAAGAATAGAGATATTTCAGCCATATTGATTTTTTTCCAAAAGACGAACAATCAGGTATATGACAAAAATGCTATCAAGAAAAAACAAATATTGGGCATAGACTAATTTAATAAAGTAAACCATGTTCTTTATTGTCAGTATGAGAAAATAAAGAGAGAAATACTATAATAATGCACCACAATGAACATAATTTATTATTAAGAAAGGTTTATTGTTTTGTCTCCATTTGCGTCCTTCTTAAACCAAACAGAAGAAATCAAAATTTATTTTCAAGAAGAAAGTGCAGCAAATCATAGAAAGATTTCTTTATATAAAAAAAAGTTGTCAGCATAGATATGTATCATGAGTCTATCCAGCCTGAAAATGTTAGGTTACTCAGCATTTTTTTGTCAGCAAAAAAACAGTTGTGGACCCCAAGAAAAGAAAACAACATTCATATTGTCAAGCTGGTCAGAGTGATTGATAAGCAGAAATTTAACAACCATATTTGAAAGACTTGCATTTTTAGAACAGATGCTTCTTTCTGAGTTTACTTGAAATGTTACTGTTCACATAATGGGCATTTTGCCTGGGTAGTCGTATAAACTCATAATTAAAAGGCACTGTAGTGTAAACTGACATGAGATAAATAATTTTAATTTGTGCTTTCTCAATAAAGCTGTAATGGTTCTGTTTTTTTTAAATTATGTTTAAAAAGGATTTCACAATAAAATATAAGGGCTAAATATTAGACTTCACACAGCAGTCCTGTGATCACATAATATCATATGGTCAAGTAGACAAGCAAGCTTTTAAATGTTTCCATTGTTAACATGTCAGAAAGAGACAGCAGTTTCCATGAAGAAATGCACTAAGGGACAAATAACTAGAGATGCTGGAATAATTCGAATTGTCTCGAAATTCATTTGAATTTGGTCAAACTTTTTTTGCGGTCAAACTTGTTTGAGGTACAATGAGCTGATTGATCTGGTTCAACTGCCTTAGTCGCCCTTCTCTCCAATGGCAAACCTCAAACTCAGGCTCCAAGTTTGTGGTTCACTTTTGTGGGTTTAAAAGATGTTAAAAAAACAGTAAAGTGTTGCCAGGTGAAGCGTAGATGGCTAAATTTTACGGTGTTTTAAAATTGATTTTAATTTGAACAGCAAACATTACTGTGTTTGACAAAACAAACTATTATAAAGCTTATGCCGCTAAGTGACCAATCAAAGAAAATTGTGAGTTGTAAATACATATAAAACACACATACAGAAAGGCTGCTTTTTTTTCTTTTTCAACTGTTTGATAATACAATATCACAAACAAACAAGAGCGCCAAACATATAAGTAGATGAACATATATAATAGTGAACAAAATAATCAGTGTGCGATACAACAAGTGGTCACGTACCAAAGGTGAATTAAAAATAAGTATTTTAATTACCGTATTTGCCGGCGTATAAGACGACTTTTTTGCCCTGAAAAACATGCCTCCAAGTGGGGAGGTCGTCTTATACGCCGGGTGCACTTCAGTTGGGATAGACATAGCTGCCATAGTGGCCTTCCGATACTCGCCCGGTGCCCATAGTGGCCTGCCAATGCCCGCCCACCTCATTCTACATACCATCCAGTATCGCGCGGTATCCAGTGCGGCCGCGGCGGGTCATCAGCGTGGCTGCGGCGAGCATCAGCAGCAATACAGGGTTGCCAGCCTTTTCGGCGTGACCGGCCTGTTCTGCTCGGCGGGAAGCAGCGGCGCTCCGGCCCGCCCCTTGTCTACGCAGAGCTGGCACATGCGGACTTGCGCACTAGTGCCAATTACAGGGAGATGCAGGGACTGGCCGGAGGCGCTGCGGTCACGTTGTGGCCGTACAATGGTGACAATGACAGGTACTGTAATGGCACTAATACTAATGGCACTCATGTGAAACCGGTAACAATAAATGCACACAGGGATATACTTTTATACATTTTACAACTTTCTCCCCGCCCCTCCCCCCTTCTTATGCATACCTTGATAAATACTCCCTATCCAATTCTCTTATCAGGTCATAATATACAGTATGTCACTTGGTATTAATATATGGTACGGTACTATAATACAGGTACTATCCATAATATGGATTCAAGGGCGGACCAGACTGCTGCTAGTGACATGGAGACAGGGAGACAGGGAGGGCAGACAGGGAGCAGGGACCAATCCAATCAGGCTTTGTATACAGCCAACAGCCAACCACAGTACTGCACCATTGTACAGTACAATACAGCATAGAAAATGTCCAGCAGTCAAACCCCTATCAACCCTATCATGGCACCAGCAAAAAGAAAGAAATATGATGCAAGTTTTAAAGCATTCGAATATAAATTAACATGTTGAAATCAAATCTGATGTTCTTTTACGTTTTATTTGGTGTGTGGAAGGTGTGCGGAAGAGGGGGTAGTCTTATATGGCGAGTATATAACAAACTCTATATTTTGAGTGGAAATGTTGGGGGTCGTCTTATACACCCAGTCGTCTTATACGCCGGCAAATACGGTAATTTGTGGAAATCAGAATGAGGTTATCTTATGCAACCGTTTAGGGATACATCATATAAGAGACTTGGGGGTAAATGTATCAAGCTGAGAGTTTTCCGGCGGGTTTGAAAAGTGGAGATGTTGCCTATAGCAACCAATCAGAATCTAGCTGTCATTTTGTAGAATGTACTAAATAAATGATAGCTAGAATCTGATTATTTTTTCAAAGCCGCTGGAAAACTCTCAGAGTTTCCAAAGAGTCAAAAAGTTGAAAACTTCACAAAATGAAAACAATAGAGTGTAGCATTTTTCATAGGCAAATAACCAAACATAAAAACAGAATTTACAAATAAATAAGCACAAGCAATCTAAAGCAGTCCTCTATCACCAGGTTCCTGATCCATATATAAGCCCAACAATCACTATTGAAAATATAGTATATGGCAACAGAGATGGCACTATAGACATAAGCTGTATATACAATACTTTTGTTTCCAAAGTCCAACACACCCAATATATATTTTGTGGGTGAAGCAAATAGCATACAGTACTTGTGAGTCAAAACGTTCTTTTGATCCTTCCACTTATATATCAACTTCTTGAAGGAATCCTAAGATCCAAAATGTGAAACTTCCTTAATAGCACCTCCCAAAGATCATATATATGAACAAGAAAACAAAAATAAACAGACCAAAGTGCAACTCTGTACATAAAAACACTTATAAATATAATATTTAGATATTTAGATATAATACTTAGATGTTTATAATAATACAAATATTCTCTTCCCATTAAATGCTTGTATAGTGATAATTCAGTGCTATTGAATCTTTACACCACATGAGGTATTCCACACCCCTATGTGAGTGCACTTAGAGAGTGTTTTCCCCATCTGCAAGTGACCGCTTTTTAACAGTTTGTTACTTTTTAGTTATATTTAACATGTTTTACTCACTATCATTGCATTTGGTTGGTAGAGCAGACCCCCATGCCTTGGCTGACCCTAGAGATCCCACTCCGAACACCACTTGTGATACTGACAACTGGCATTTGACAGACACAATGACTTCTTTATTGAAGGACGGTGCTTTTCTTGTATACATCACCAATAATAAACAGCACACTTTTGTCAGGATGGCACTAGGCTACCCTAGCTCTGGTTGGAAATAGACCTCCTGCCTAGTAATCGGCCAACTAACTTAACTTATTCAAACTGCACCATACAACAATACATTTGTAAATTCTTTACACCATCCCCCCTTAGCTTGATGGACACTCTCACCTGTTCTTTATAGAGGAGGTCTCTTCAAGTGCTTTGTTTGATGAGTCTCACTGCAGCAACAAACTGTCAGCTGCTGTAAGCTGTGAAACAAAAATGCATCCACACCACTTCACAATATGTAAGTTAAATCCCCTTATTTATATATATATATTTACTTTTTCACATATATGTCCTCCACCTATAGATCTGATACTGTAGATGTAATGCTGTACGAATGTGTAACCCTATCTACAGCCTTGCCCTGCAAATTGTCAGCTGAATACTTAACTTGTCAGAGGCCTGTGGAAAACCACTCCCTTTATCACAATGGAAGTTGATAAACTTGTAGGGCCTTTAGAATCACTGTGAAGGACAAGTCTTGGAAATTGCAGCATTTGTGAAGAAAATGAAAATAAAGCTGGTGCTCAAATCAACATAACCAGTGCTTCATGAAACTATACTAACATTACTTTATCAAATTATGTTATACAATTCCAGTATGACATTACTCAGAATCCTTTTAAATAATATACCCAGAGAAAGTGACAGAAGTTAGGCTAACAAATCTATAATTTCTTTATTCCAAATGTGTTCCCTTTTAATAAATAGCACCACATCTGCTTTGCTCCAATCTTATAGCATTTTTTGATTTGTCTATCAGGGAGTTCATAAATGTAAGAAATAGTGGTCTATAATCATAGCTTCTTTACCATACATGGGTAGATGCTATCTGGGTTTTACTTGTCTGTTTAGTTTAGTTGTCTTCCACAATCACTGGATGCAATGCTATGTCTCTGAAATCTGTCTTTCCCCACTAGGACTGCATTTTAAAAAGATTCAAAGCCAGAAAACTGTTATTGGAATTCACATAAGCCTTTACAAATGATATTTCTAGTGTTGTAATAAAAAATAAAATACAGACAAGTTTATTGGGGAAATATTAGCTTTATTTCAGAAATTATTGTTATAATAATAATAACAATAATAATAATGTAATAATTTAATAATAAATTCAATTATTTTGAGTAAATTACTTGTCATAGACACATCATCCATCCTATTTTAACCTAATATTATAGATAAACTTAAATTATTTGCAATGAGTGACATAAGCTTTTTGGGTCCTGGTGCAAAATATGCAAATCCAGCACTAACAACACTCCAACTCCCTTCACCACACTTCTTCATCTGCAAACATTTGACCTATGCTGTTTGCCTTTCATTAGGGGAACTCTGACAGGTGCTGCTTGTCACTTGCCGGACCTACCCATGAATGTCCCCATTGTCTTTTGCTCCCCTTTATCTGTTGTCTGAACCCACTACTGAGACTGCATAGTAGAGATGAGCGCACTCGGATTTCCTGAATCCGAGCCCACCCGAACTTTGCCGATCCGAGTCGGATCCGAGACAAATGAAAACTTGAAACCGAGGCTCGGAGTCATAATCCCGCTGTCGGATTTCGCGATACTCGGAACCTATAAATTCCCCGCTAGTCGCTGCCATCTTCACTCGGGCATTGATCAGGGTAGAGGGAGGGTGTGTTAGGTGGTCCTCTGTCCTGGTAGATCTCGTGCTGTGCTGTTTAGTTCTGTGCTGTGCTGTGCTGTGTTCTGCAGTATCAGTCCAGTGGTGCTGTGTGCTGTGCTCTGTCAATTTTGAGTTCAGTGGTGCAGCTGGGTCCTGTGCTGGGTCCTGTTCAGTCCAGTGGTCCTGTGTCCTGTGCTCTGTGCTTCTAAGGGCATAGTTCTTATTTCCCCAATATTCCCAACTGTTTAAAAAATTAAAAAAAGTTATACAAAAAAATAATTTTAAAAAAAATTAATTACAACAAAATTTGCCAAACCAATCCTGCAGTATAAGCCCATTGGTACTGCAATATTACCAAGTTCACACATTCAGCATTAAAAGTCGAGTGGTACTGCAATATTACAAAGTTCACTGATTCAGCAGTATAAGTCCAGTGGTACTGCTATTACAAAGTTCACTGATTCAGCAGTATAAGTCCAGTGGTACTGATACATTACAAAGTTCACTGATTCAGCAGTATAAGTCCAGTGGTACTGCTATTACAAAGTTCACTGATTCAGCAGTATAAGTCCAGTGGTACTGATATATTACAAAGTTCACAGATTCAGCTGTATAAGTCCAGTGGTACTGATATATTACAAAGTTCACTGATTCAGCAGCATAAGTCCAGTCCGCGGGGGGTGGGGGGGGGGAGAGAAGGTCACACCATGAGGAAAAAGTAGGACAAGAGGCACAGACACCATGAGGAAAAAGTAGGAAAAGAGGCACAGACACCAGGAGGAAAAAGTAGGAAAAGAGGCACAGACACCAGGAGGAAAAAGTAGAAAAAGAGGCACAGACACCGGGAGGAAAAAGTAGGAAAAGAGGCACAGACACCAGGAGGAAAAAGTAGGAAAAGAGGCACAGACACCAGGAGGAAAAAGTAGGAAACGAGGCACAGTCACCATGAGCAAAAAGTAGGGAAGATAGACACAGACACCATGAGGAAAAAGTAGGAAAAGAGGCACAGTCACCATGAGGAAAAAGTAGGAAAAGAGGCACAGACACCATGAGGAAAAAGTAGGAAAAGAGGCACAGTCACCATGAGGAAAAAGTAGGAAAAGAGGCACAGTCACCATGAGGAAAAAGTAGGAAAAGAGGCACAGACACCATGAGGAAAAAGTAGGAAAAGAGGCATAGACACCATGAGGAAAAAGTAGGGAAGAGAGGCACAGACACCATGAGGAAAAAGTAGGGAAGAGAGGCACAGTATGAAGAAAAAGGGGGGGAGGAGAAAGTCACGGAGTGATGGAGAGGGGGTGTAGGATGGCACAGTGTGATAATGGGGAGCCAGGTGAAGGGGGAAAAGCAGCATGGAGGGTGCAGTGTGATCATAAGGGGACAAAACATGGTGATGTGTGTGTGATGGTACAGGGGGCATGTGGCAATGTAGTGTGAGGTAGGTGGTGGCTAATTAATGGGTGCAAGTTTGTTTGTGGGGTAATGGTTGAGCAATTTTATAGTGCAGACTATTATTTTAAGATGGGGTGGTTTGGGGGCTACTGAATGTGGGGGAGAATGAGGTCACTCTATTAAATGTGACTATGAATTATTTAATGTCAGTGATAAGTATATTTCTGAAATGTAAATACTATTAATTTATTGCTGGGGCTATTTGTAGGGAGGGAAATAGGTTTATTTATTAAATGTGAATACTGTTATTTTAATGTTGGGGTTGGAGGAAGGCATAAATATTAATCGTGGGTGCTATTGATTTAACACCGGGGCTGGCTGTCATTTTCTAAATGTACCCATTTTTATTTCTTCCAAATAGGGCCTCCAACATTCCAGAATCCAGAAAAGCTGCAACTAAAGACACCTGCAGCCACAGGTGGGGAAAGTGAGAAGAACAGGTAGGACAGTCTGTGAAATGTTGTGATTCTAGTAGGGACAATACCAATATTTGGTGAGTGTGTGTGTATATATATATATATATATATATATATATATAAGTGGCCCCCTTAACTTACCTGAACCTAACTCATTAAGTTCAGTGATTTTTTTTTTCATTGCCATGGGCCCCCTTTTCCCCTGGGCCCCCGGGCACCTGCCCATTGTGCGTAGTTGGAAAGATGGCCCTGGTTCATTGGGGGAAGGGGGGAGGGGTGATCATCGGGGGGGGCCCTGCCTGCTTCATTTGTACTGGGCCCCATAATTTCTGATGGCGGCCCTGCTGCTATTACAGTATAAGTCCAGTGGTACTGATATATTACAAAGTTCACTGATTCAGCAGTATAAGTCCAGTGGTACTGCTATTACAAAGTTCACTGATTCAGCAGTATAAGTCCAGTGGTACTGATACATTACAAAGTTCACTGATTCAGCAGTATAAGTCCAGTGGTACTGCTATTACAAAGTTCACTGATTCAGCAGTATAAGTCCAGTGGTACTGATATATTACAAAGTTCACTGATTCAGCAGTATAAGTCCAGTGGTACTGCTATTACAAAGTTCACTGATTCAGCAGTATAAGTCCAGTGGTACTCTCCTGTGCCGCATATAATTTTTAAAGGCTTTGCCTAGTGTGTCTGGCTTAGGGGTACGCTCCCTTGTGCTACATATAATGGAAAACCAAAATTTGGAGTATAAAGTAAGGAAAGATCAAGACCCACTTCCTCCTAATGCTGAAGCTGCTGCCACTAGTCATGACATAGACGATGAAATGCCATCAACGTCGTCTGGCAAGCCCGATGCCCAATCTCCTAGTACAGGGCATGTAAAATCCAAAAAGCCCAAGTTCTCAAAAAATAGCAAAAAGAGAAACTTAAAATCATCTGAGGAGAAACGTAAAGTTGGCAATATGCCATTTACGACACGTAGTGGCTTAGGTCCTGGCCCGTGTTCATGACTAGTGGTCCAGCTTCACCCAAGGATCTAAGCCCTCCTCCTCCCCCCCTACAAAAAATTTAAGAGAGTTATGCTGTCAGCAACAACAACAAAACAGCAAAGAACTCTGCTTTCTAAACAGATGACATCACAAATCCCCAAGGCGAGTCCAAGGGTGTTGTTGGTTGTGAACCTCGACCTTCCCATCACTGTACGGGAAGAGGTGACTCCATCCAGCATTTGCAGCACGCCCTCTGCATATGCTGGAAGGATCACCCACAGTCCAGTTACAGATTTGGCTAATGAAGGTGTGAATGTTGTACACCGGGAGGAGGATATTGATGTAGCTGGCGCTGAGGAGGATGTTGATGATTATGATGCAGACAGATACCAAATTGCCTTTCTCAATTTCTATTTATATTCTAGATTATATAACGGCTGAATAGTTTTCTATTTTACTCCTAGTGGAGAGGGGATCTGATGCAGACAGATACCAAACTGCCTTTGTCCATTTCTTTGTATATTTGAATTTCAGTTTTACAGTCTATGCAGGCTGCTTTTTTTATATACAACTACAAGTGTAGGGCGGGGGAGGGGGGCATAGATAGCCACCAAAGTAACGTGGTCCATTTAATTTCACTTTCTAGCTCCACAGTCTGTGCAGCCTGCTTTTTTTTATCTTCAAAGTATTTACAAGCCTTGCAATCTAAATTAACTAGAGGTAGTGACGTGGTAGAACTCCAAAAGGCAGTTTGGAAACCCCTGTACAAACTGGCTCTATTTTACCTGAATTGTCCCCTCCTCCAATGTGTACTCGGAAAGAGTTTTTAGTGCAGCGGGGAACCTGGTCAGTGAGCGGCGAAGGAGGTTGCTTCCTCACAACGTTGAAAAAATGATGTTTATAAAAATGAATAATCAATTCCTCAATGAAGTACAGCACTGCCCTCCAGATAGTACAGAGGGACCTGTGGTTGTGGAGTCCAGCGGGGACGAATTGAAAATGTGTGAGGAGGAGGAAGTACACACTGTAGGGGGAGAGGAATCAGAGGTTAAGGATGAGGACGACATCTTTCCTCAGTAGAGCCTGTTTAGTTTGTACAGGGAGAGATGAATTGTTATTTTGGTGTGGGGGCCCAAACAAACCAATCATTTCAGCCACAGTTGTTTGGTAGGCCCTGTCGCTGAAATGATTGGTTTGTTAAAGTGTGCATGTCCTATTTCAACAACATAAGGGTGGGTGGGGGCCCAAGGACAATTCCATCTTGCAACTATTTTTTTGGCATTATGTGACCATTCAACAGTCGTTTGCCATGTTCAAAAAGTAAAAGAAAATGTCAACAAATTAAAAAAATGTAATCAAAAGTTAAATGCCCTGTCATTATTTAAAACAAGAGGGTTTGACGTGCTAGAATTAGTGTAGTGTTAATATGTTATAAACACTATACTTGGAACTTGGAGGAGGTAATGTGGCCCCGGTATCCAATTTAGTACCGGGGCCACCCCACTACGCAGTCCAGATACTTGTTTGGTGGAATTCTGACCAGTTGAGGGTGTAACTATTTATTATATTGTGGCCCTGGTATCAAATTTAGTACCGGGGCCACCCCACTATACAGTCCAGATTTTTTTGGGGGGAAATTCAGAGCCGTGGAGGGTTTTTAATAATTATATTGTGGTGACCAGTCCTCTTCGCAGTCCAGGTACATTATTCGGTGCGATTCAGACCAGTTGATGGTTTTCTTATTATATTGTGGTGACCACTGCTCTACGCAGTCCAGATACATTTTTTGGTGCGATTCATACCAGTTGATGGTTTTCTTATTATATATATTGTGGTGACCACTCCTCTACGCAGTCCAGGTACATTTTTTGGTGCGATTCATACCAGTTGATGGTTTTATTATTATATATATTGTGGTGACCACTCCTCTACGCAGTCCAGGTACATTTTTTGGTGCGATTCATACCAGTTGATGGTTTTCTTATTATATATATTGTGGTGACCACTCCTCTACGCAGTCCAGGTACATTATTCGGTGCGATTCAGACCAGTTGATGGTTTTCTTATTATATTGTGGTGACCACTCCTCTACGCAGTCCAGATACATTTTTTGGTGCGATTCATACCAGTTGATGGTTTTATTATTATATATATTGTGGTGACCACTCCTCTACGCAGTCCAGGTACATTTTTTGGTGCGATTCATACCAGTTGATGGTTTTCTTATTATATATATTGTGGTGACCACTCCTCTACGCAGTCCAGGTACATTATTCGGTGCGATTCAGACCAGTTGATGGTTTTCTTATTATATTGTGGTGACCACTCCTCTATGCAGTCCAGATACATTTATTGGTGCGAATGATACAAGTTCAGGGTTTTTAAATTATATTGTGGTGACCCACTCCTCTACGCAGTCCAGGTACATTGTTTGGTGCGATTAAGACCAGTTGATGGTTTTCTTATTATATTGTGGTGACCCACTCCTCTACGCAGTCCAGATACATTTATTGGTGCGATTCATACAAGTTCAGGGTTTTTAATTTATATTGTGGTGAGTGACCACTCCTCTACGCAGTCCAGGTACATTTTTTGGTGCGATTCATACCAGTTGATGGTTTTCTTATTATATATATTGTGGTGACCACTCCTCTACGCAGTCCAGGTACATTATTCGGTGCGATTCAGACCAGTTGATGGTTTTCTTATTATATTGTGGTGACCCACTCCTCTACGCAGTCCAGATACATTTATTGGTGCGAATGATACAAGTTCAGGGTTTTTAAATTATATTGTGGTGACCCACTCCTCTACGCAGTCCAGGTACATTTTTTGGTGCGATTAAGACCAGTTGACGGTTTTCTTATTATATTGTGGGGACCACTCCACTACGCAGTCCAGAAAGATACCTCGTTGCAACGTTTTGGACTAATAACTATATTGTGAGGTGTTCAGAATACACTGTAAATTGTTGGAAATGCTTGTTATTGAATGTTATTGAGGTTAATAATAGCGTAGGAGTGAAAATAAGTACAAAAACCTGATTTTTGAACTTTTTATGCTTTTTTTAAAAAAAATCCCGAATCCAAAACCTTAAATCCGAACCAAAACCTTTCGGCAGGTGTTTTGCGAATTAAATCCGAACCCAAAACATCACGAAAATCCGAATCCAAAACACAAAACACGAGACACCAAAAGTCGCCGGTGCACATCCCTACTGCATAGTACACAAAAGTCACAGCTAGGCCATTGGGGACTCGTAATTGTTGCTAAAACGGATACCCCTGTTGTTATATAACTGGAACACAGTAATCAGATTATCATACTCTGCTAATAAATATATCTGTAATCATAAAATATTTACATGCTGTGTTTTAACACTAGGATCTGTCACTAGTTTTTTTTTAACACCTGTTGCTGTCTGTCACTATTAATTTGTTGTGTAGAATGTAAGCCTAATCTTACTGAAGGAACAGACACATCATTTGCATACAGTATAAATATTCTCTTTTATTTAAAATGAATATTCAATTATATAAAACATTGTATTAATATTAACTACCAAAAATGATTTTCATTTCAAATATCCCCCTTTAAAGTCTTCAAGTCTTAAAATATGTAAAAAATTAAACTGTGCCCAATTGATGTCACTGACATCTGCCTACATTCTTATCAGTGCATAATTTATTAAGAGTACATTATTTAACTGCCAATGAATTAATTAAATGTAAAGCAGGGGACAGCTTATCTATAAAATAAAAAGCCAAGCTAAGGAAGCAGAATTTAAAATGCAGTGAAACAAAGTGTTCCTCTACCTTGACAAACATTCTAAGACTTACCTTGCAAACTTAAATTAATTCATAGAATGCTGTGGAGAGCCAGTCAAGGTCTTTCGGGGGTATCAGCTTTGTAATGAATTTGACACTAGTGGCACTGTTCTTTATGTAGAATTTCACCCTTGACCAGTTCCAATCTTTCAGTATGGATGGTTCAGCCAAGAGGCATGCAACACAGTCTTGCATTCCGGGCACCCGGCATGTCTATATAAAACTCATCAAGTGTTTCTCCACAGCCTGGACCTCCTGTCTGTCCAAGGATTTCCTCTGCACTTTTGTACAACCTGAAAGGAAGTAGAGCAGTCCATTATGGCTCTGCAAAATACAGAGAAGGCAAAGTTCTTCTAGCTAGCAAAACTGTGTGCTACACCTACCTCTAGAAGCCATGACTGGGCACTGGTCCCATGTTGCCAGGTCCATACACTGCTTCTCTTCTGATGTGGCAGTGTCGACCAAACGCTTGGCCACTTGTCCCTCTTTCACGGGGGATTGCTTATCATCCGACAGAAAGTTTGATTGGTTGGTAAAGTCTTCCATCCTCTCCAAAGGGCTAGCTCTTCTGGCCTGTAGCAGTAGCCTGCCCATTTCTCTAAGCTTCTGATGGATATACTCATGCCTGCCAGCATCTGATCTGACCCGGTTGAAGAGATGCTGCCCCATCTGCTTGATGTATGGTTCATTTTTGACTGCGAGTAAGATTTCATCCTGGTTCATGTCACTCAAGAGCTTCCAAAAGCCACCACTGATGTCAGGTGGAACAGGCTGAGCAAAGGCACTCAGTGACTGGACTCTGTTCTTGCCAGGTGAGAGCTTGTTGCCCCTTCGGTTTCCCTCTTCATTTCTCTTCATGTGTCGCCACAGGTATTTCCTTGCAAATAAGCCCTGGCAGGCCACACAGTGCATGAAGCCTTTGGCATCCATTTCTTTGTCTGGAAGTTTGCACAGGATCAGAACGCCATGGCTGGCCCTCATTGCCTCAGCGTTGTGTGCAAAGTTGCTGCTATTGCGAAGATGTTCCATTTGCATGTACCTTTCTTTCGAGTGCTTGAGGAATTTCAGAGCCCAGAGTACTTCAATTTCATTGCGGTGAACAGTTCCATGTGCCGGGCAATTTTTAAGAGGGGCTTCTCACAATACAGGCAGTGCTGGTTTTTATTATACGCCCTTGAGCCATCACTGTTTCTGGATAGCATTTGGACAGACACTGCGTCTTATCTCCGATCCTCTGTGTTTAAAACACAGCTGCCAGAAGGTCAAGAATGGTCGTACATAGAACTCATCTCTGGGTCCCTGTACTCTGCTGCACTGACGGGCAACGGGGCATCACCACTGTTGTCTGATCAATCTCCTCCGATGTGTCAGGAGCATACTCATCTCCACTGCTTATAGTCAGAGCTACCGGTGGGATCTGTCATGCTTCACTGTTCCTGCATTGCCTTCAGCAGCAGACAGATTCAACTGTGTCTTTACCCGCTTGGTGTATAAAGCGCCAACAGGCTGCAGTCACTTGCTCTTCCTGCTCATGCTATACATTTGGATGGTATACTGGCCTCTGGCAGTGGGATACTGATACACTCTCCATTGGACACACACACAGTTTTGTTGTGACAAATGTGACTTGCAAAGACTTGCCAGATTTTTATGCTGAGCATATCAGCAAAATCCCCTGCTTTGATTAGCCTTGGGAAGCTTTGTGGGGACCCCAATTTTCGTCCCCACTATGACTCAGGTCCACACAGTGTTGGTGTGTAAACAGGTCAATGTCTCCACAAGCATATGAATGTACACACACACACTAAAAATTACACACTCCTTAAAGTTGAACACAAATCTATAATATACTCAGTATGGTGAAAGTTGTCACAATGATATTGTCATTTATTTTTAGTTTTACAATGCACAGTTTTGCCTCACTTTTTCTATCAATAAGTTCCGGTAACAGTGCCCACAATTATAGTTGCGATTATGCAGTGATAATATTTATGCTAATATTATACATTAAACATGTAAATGTGAATATGGAATGTATTAAAATGTGGTTGTACCATTTGTCTTTACGCTAATGTATATTTGCAGTCATAAGCAAATAACCTTATTGTCCTAGATTTTATTCAGGTAATAAAAGCACAATGTAGATATGATAAATACACAAAACACCAATACCAGTGTATGGATCATAGTCAATTTACTTTCCTATTATAATTTTTCTTTTCTAAGTTGCCTCAAATGGTCTGAAGCACTGTACATATTGGGTGAACACATTTAACAGTATTAATCAATGCACAGATAGCTGCAAATAATATATAATTACACAATGCAATGTTATACAATGACCAATCAGCAATGTATAAACAGAGAACATAGAATTGCAGATTTAACTATTGAAAAGACAGTGAGTACAAGTGATAAGTAGCACCCGGGTGAAGTAGGTATGTGCCCAGAGACATGGTCTCAGAAAAAACAGGGCTGGGGAGGCAGGCCTAGAGGTGCAATGGTAGGAAAGAAAACACAAGATAAGAGGTTCATGCTAGTGGGGGGTTACATCATAGAGGGAATGAGAAGACACAGATAGGGTGTTACTGAGTGGGGAGTAGAGATGCCAGTAAAGACAGACGAGTTAGAACACAGTGGGCTGATAGGCTTGAATGAAAAGATGAGTTTTGAGGGCATATTTGCAGCCTTGTAGACTAATGACTAATCTAATAGGGCATTGAATTGTATTCAACAGATCAGAAGCAGCACAGACAAAATCTTGAAGGTGGGAGGGCAAAGAGGTAATCAGTGAGGCAGCTTAGTTTAGGTGAGAGAATTTAAGGGAGAGAATGAGAGTTTTGACTGCTTCAGAGGTGAGAAAGGGCCAGATAATGAAGGTGTGTAAGTGGAAAGGTTTGGAGAAGAACTAAAAATGGGGAGGGAACAAGAGGTAGGAGCCTAGGACAACGTCTCGGTAACAGTCTTGAGAGACAGAAGAGAGTCGAGTGCCTTCAATGGATATGAAAAAGGAGGGGAGAGGAGGTCACTTTTGTGGGGAGGTAAGACAATGATTTCAGTCTTAAACATATTAGGCCCGAGTCATTAAGGAGAGCAAAGCAAAAAGAGGAGTAACTTTGCTCCTTGGCAATACGATGTTGCATTGGAGGTGGAGGTCAATTTAAAATGTGGGGATAGACTTATAGTTGGGGTAGGGCATGTCCTAGATCAATTTTTACATTTCAGTGTAAAAATAAAGTTATCGAGTATTTGTGTGCTAGATGACAAAACTACCAGTATTTTCTTTATGTGCAAAATAATAAACTAAGTTACACCCCTTGCATTGCAACATGATTTGTCCAGGAGAGAGTGTACTTCTTTTTTTCCTTGCTCTCCTTAATGACTCAGGCCCATTGAGTTTCAAATAGTACTGGGTCATCCAGGATGAGATGGCCAAAAGACAAATGGAGACATGAGAGAAGAGAAAGGGGGGAGATCAGGGGAGGAGAGATAAATTTGGGTATCTTAAATAAAAGCATGCTTTACTCACTCAAATTGTATAAACTGTATGTGTTTTATTATAAATCACTCTATTTGTTCTTGTCAATTTGTTTGTACATTTCAAAAATTGGTTTTACTCAATAAAATTATTTTTGTTTCATGGATATTAGTTTTATTTTTAAAACCATTCAGTGGAATATTCACGTTGGTCTGCATTTGTCTATAGAATTTCTTATGTGTCAGCAGGAGAATTTGGCCTGATGTACAAAAGGTAGAGGAATGTCCATTCTTTGCTGGGCACAGTGATTCCTCACCCACAAAAGGAATTAAATTCTGCACCAGCTCAGGGCTAGGTTTTGCTGTGTACATTTAATGAGGTAAACACTTCCCATACACAGTGCACTGTTTAATAAATTAAATAAATAATAGCTAGAACACCCACATTCTAACTATTCAATCAACCCACTCTAGACAATATGGACTGAATTGAAATATAATAGCAAGAACTCATGCATGAGGTTCCCATGTTATGGAGAAAACCAGCCCCAGCCTGGCCAGAGCTGGACTGGTGCCACTATAGGGAGTTACAAAAACAAATATCATTCTTCTCCTACCAAAAGTTTTCAGCTCCAACTTCCATAGAAGTGGGGGCTGCAATAATTAACAAGTTTAACATACCTGGAGTGGCATTTATAATAAACGGAGATCCCAATGGCTATCTACCCAATGTATACGAAAAAAGTAAAAAAAATAAATAAATAAGCATATACAATCTTTTTAAAAAAAAACAATAATTGATAAATGAAACTAAATGAAACTATCCAAAACCCTGATTAATCACTAAATGATCAAAGCTGGAATACCTAATCACCATCAGCCAATCAAAAGAATGGTGACTTAACATGTTGTGTTTTGCATGAGCACACATGTGGAAACCAGCCTAAACTGACCAGCCTAAGGTGGGTTTTCAGTACTGTAAGGCGATTTCACACTTGTAGTCTTCTTGTTGCAGTGCAGACAATCCCAGGCTGTCTAGTTGTGGGTATTGCTGAGGATTTGTAGGGGAACAAGTTTTGATTTTTTATTTTTCTTACATTGCACTGTATGTGTAGACTGATGAAGAAAAAAGTGGATCTCATAAACAGTTTTATCAGAACTTTGCACAGCTTGTTTTGATGATTTTATGTCCACTAAATTTGCAGTAGTTCTCTCCTTTCAAGTTAAAATGAGTGCTCTAGCTACAGGTCAACAAATGTTACAAAGGATGAAAAATGTAATGTTTAGCACTGTTTATGCACTTCCAGTTCTCCACAGAAAGTGGGTGGGCCTACAATTATAATAGACCATAATACAAAATATGAAAGGACATTTTAAATACTTGAACAGATAATCACATAACTCATACAATGTATTTATTTATTTTTAAAAAGGGTGACCCATCTAATATTGTATGTTGAAGCTAAAAATTACTCGGCATTGTTTGGTTTATAGAAACATTTAGGTAACAGGGATTTATTTAATTTCATGCAAATACATTTTTATTGAATGAGGGGAAGCTTGTATTTTTATTTATAGTCAGAGCATGATTTATTTAGCCAAACAGCATGACCCAGCTCCTTCAAGGTTCGGGCAACATGCTTCAGCATGCAATATTAACGTCAACTGCTCAGGAGTAAAACTCAATAGTAAGTTTGGCACAATTTAGAGACAATGCATTTCAATCAATTGCACTATTTTCATAAACAAATTATGGTCCATCCTTTTTATTGTAATTTGCATAAAAAACTTGCAGTCTTTCACATGGTGGCGACCACTTTACCCACACCCCATGCCTGGAAGCAGACACGGAAGTGGGACTGGACTACTCCGTCTCCCTTACTGCATATTTACAATTCTAACAACTGTTAAAAAACTTATGTTTCCACCTTTTGAAGCACATATTATCTGAATTTTTAACCCCTTCTGTCTGTGTGTTGCTGTGTTCTATCGTTCCTCTGGACCACCTCAGCAATTCTTTGAACATTTCTCTGCCTCACTCCCTCATATCTTATCTTACGATATACCTACCATCATCATTGGTATTTTAAACAATCCTATTGATTATCCGCTTTCTCCTTCTGCCTCCAAACTACTCTTTTTAAGCTCCTCTGCTAGTCTCTATCAGTGACTGACTCTTCTACTCATTGTGATGGCCCCTTCCTTGATGTTGTTTTATCCAGATTTCACTCAGTCTCTAATTTATTTAACACTACTTTCCCTTTCTGACCATTGCTTGATAACCTGCAAGCTGTCCTCCACTACATTAAATATACCAAGTGTTTACATACCCACAGAAATCTCAGCTCAGTTTTTCAACAACTTTCTGCAACAAATTCTCTTCCCAAATTCTATAGTCTCCTATCTTGGTTCACATCCTACTTATCAAACTGCTCCCTCAGTATTTGGTTCACTGGCTCCATCTGCTCCCTGCTTCCTCTGTTGGAATACTACAACTGTCACTGCAAGGACTCCTACTTTTCTCTATCTATACCACTTCTCTTAGACAACTAATAAATTCCTTTAGATTTCAGTATCATCTCTATACTGATGATACTGAAATTATTTGTCCTCTCAGCATTTGTGTTGGCCCGTGTTACAGAATGTATCTCTGCCATTTAAACTTGGATATCCTCTTGTCACCTCAAAACTCAACCATTCAAAAACTATTAATAATAATATTCCCACCAGTCAACAGAAGCTGCCTACCTAATATTTCTCTAGCTATTGACAACACGAAAATAAACCTTACACCTCAAGCTTACTGCCTAGGTGTCATCCTTGGCTTACAACTCTTTTGTTCTCTACATCTAATCCATTTCTAAATCCTGTTGCATACATCTAAGAAACATTTCCAGAATATGTACATATCTCACACTAGATACAGCAAAAACTTTAATACATAGACTCATAATCTTCCACTTTGACTACTGTAATTCCTTTCTTACTGGTCTTCCCCTAACCAGATTTTCTCCAATCAATTTTGAATGCTACATCTACACAAATTTTACTTGCAAATGCTTTTCTATTGTTGCTCCTACATTGGTTGACTGTACTTTACATAATCAAATATAAAATATTTTAATAACATACAAAGCCATTAACAAAACTGCACCAACATAAGTCTCTTACAGTGTCAATATCTCAGTGGTGGGATTCAAATAAATTCACAACCGGTTCTCTGCCCGAGTGACTGATTTAAGTATACAAAAAGATATACCAAAAGGTAATTTAATATTTCATGCATTTAATACTCAAATAAGAATAATAAAAGAGGTACACAAAACTAGATTATGTTATAGGAAAGAGTTTTAAAATATTAATGAAAAAATATCCAAACCATTTCATAATAATAACAATTTTTTTTAAAAAAATTATAAAGTACCAACAATGGAAGTTACATTGAATCACAATAAGAATTAAATTTAAATATAGGCAATAAAAGAGTACAAATTATTAAGACATTACACAGACAATAGCAAAGTATTAAACAACAAATATTATAAAAGCTGCATATTGATAAATTATTTATTTCAATATCAAGAGGCAATTATCTAGTTTAACCCAGGTGAGCGTGTGTATATAAAATATTTCTTATTTTATGCTTCTAATATCAAAATAATCATAGCAATAAGTTATGTTATGCCACAGTAGTGTCCCCATTTCAAATTATGCCACAGTAATGCCCCCAGTTCATATTATACCACAGTGTGCCAGTGCTCCTTTTGCCTCTGTTCACACTCTGCCATGCTGCCTTTGCCCCTTTTCACACTCTGCCATGCTGCCTTTGCCCCTTTTCACACTCTGCCATGCTGCCTTTGCCCCTCAAAACACTCTGCCATGCTGCTTTTGCTCCCCCTTGCTTCCATTCCTTCACTTACCTTTTCTGTCAGCTTCTTCTCTTTTCTTCTCTTCTTGCTTCTTGCATGCTGACTCCTCTCTGCGCCGCTTCTCACTGAACAGTAATACATAAATAGTGGAATGGGTAATGGATATGATAATAGTTGTTACCTAAGTGACGTTTATTAGTATCTCCCATACCCTGTACTTATGAAAGGGATTGTTTATTTTATTTCCCAGTTCCCAAAGTATGATTATTGAAAATCCCAATTACAGCCAAACCAGCAAATTGTATTTATGTTGTTGCATTAATGCCACATTTTACTTAATTGAAAATTAATTTCATGGTTTAAAATGACTGTGAAATGTGAGTAATTGTAATTTTGATAGTAAATGGTAACTTGCAATGTTGGCAAAGTGTAGTGATGAATCATTATGGTTTTTCTAATTATTTAGTAAAATGGCCCTTTTTTGCCTTTCCTTGAAGGATTGAAAAGCTGAGTATACACTCAGGTCTTTCACCCAATTATCGTGCCAATCACACAATAAATGACTGTTAGGTCTAATATCGCATTATTGTGTACACTCCCATGATCATGTTTTATCGTACCAAAGCATATCGTATCGATTGATTTGATTTTATACACGGACTAAAAATATCTATCAATGGAACAATGTTGTACAAATTCTGAAGTGTGTATAAACTCAGGACCAGCAGGGTAGTCAGAACTCCATAGAGTTTACAGAGTCACAATCTTTTTAGCAGATGGTTAGGACAGATGAAGAGCACAAATCTGAAGGTAAATGTGTACAAATGAATGGGCATGCTCATTCGAACTTTCAGTCCTTGGTGAAATCATTCTAGATATCTCATTGTGAGAAAATTTATGCAGTGTTTACACAGCTTAAGAAAGCACACATATACACAATGGTTGGAATGACTGAGTTAGATTGCTTTAAGATTCTCTGGCATGCTGAACATACATCAACAGCAGATAACAAAATCCTTATTGCATCTATATTGTATTCAAACAGGTTTACATATCTTGTTCACCTATTCACTGTGATGACTTGCCATCCAAACCATTTCATAATATTATATATGTAACTCATAAAACCCTCTTATCCATTGTCAAGTGAAGCCTTTTACAAAAGTATGTAAGAATATGTATGCACAATGCCTTTTTTAAATGTACTTATTTAACCAAACACATATACATAGGTTTACACTCACATTCTGCTTTGGTAAATGCCCCAGTAGATTCACCCTGGGTCTGATTCATCTTTAAACACAACCTAAATGCAACTTGCGTTTAAAAAACATGTATGTAACTTGCACGCCCATAAATTAATAAAATTGAACACAAGTTTAATTGGGTTTTTATTTGCTCTTCTACTTGATTTTTCATGCATTACCTTATCAAACTGCACTATTCCTAGATAACAAAAACCTAATATAACATACTTTGTTAACAAATATGCCTCATTGTTACACATTTACTTAGAAAAAAACACGCTCTAAGGTTTATTAACTTCAAACTTTATTATAACAAAAATGTCCCAAAAAATAGCAAAATAAGTTTCAAATATTTTTCCATTATTAAGTTAATATATTTAATTAATGTTTCTATTTTTATTTAATAAAGATGTGAAGGGGGGTATTGGGTCTGCACCTGAAAAACAAAATACTACATTTAAACATCACAACATTATTACATGTTATGAACATTTCATTGCTCTATGGGTATAAATTGGTCCCACATTTTACAAGTTCTGCAGAATTCAGAGGTGCTATATTATTAGAAATTATCTGAAAGATTCATCTTAGTATGTACACAGTAAGTGTATTGTGGGGAGGGTTCTTTTACTTAAGGACAAACACTTATTAGGTCGATAAAGTAAGACACCTGTAGAATAGCAATAATTGTCTTGTCCTCTGACAATATAGATTTAGTAAAGAAATGATTTCTGAGGCCTAGACTTTTATGCTGAAAAAATGAAATAATATAACACTAAATTCAGCAGTACTTTGTGTAAGGAAGCATTTTACCTTGGCTCCCGCACACTGACAGAAAATTTGCTTCAATCTGGTTGCTTAAATCCCATTTTTATGAGACTTGAGGTCGGTACAGCCCCAACTAAGTCTGTGGTACCATTTGATACCTGTATCATGGGGAGCAACATCTATTCCACCAGAGTCCAGCTCCTAGTGCTCATGACCTCCAGCACCTATCGGACTATTTAACTCAAAACTGAGCTTCAGGACATCCTGGGGAAAGTGCTCCCTAACCTGATCACACTTCATTTGACTGTGCTACTTACCTGCCGCACCAGACTCTGTGCTGGATTCCCATTCATCTGTATATTGCTGTGCTGTGAGTTGCAGGGCTTTTGAGGTGACAGGTGGTGTACTGCTTCAGCTGGCTTTTGGTGACTGGACAATTCTGGAATAAACGGATCATCGCTGTGGCTCCTCTCGCCTACCTGCCAGTACCTACCACATTCACTGACTCAGCAAATTTGTGCTGCAATGCTGCCCCGTGTCTTTTGGTCCCTCTTAGGTCTGCAGGTACTACTGTGTGACATACTACCTGGATGGAACCAGGTGTTGCCTTATATCTGCTCATTGTTACACAAAATTACCTACCTATTTCTTCACTCTATCTGATTTACCTATGCTGGACTTAACTTTTATTCTCTATTCTCACTGTCTAGAGCTATTATATACTGAACATTTTATTATTATCTATTGACTTCTCACTTACACTTAAGCACTTTACCAACAGAACATTCTAAGGGTCTTATCATAGTCTCATTACAATCTTTCACATTGCAGACATACAGTGATAGCCTGAACTATATTTTGTAGTTAACCAACTATTAACCATTATGAGTTTAAGCCTAATATAATTCACTATTTTATATATATGCTGCTGCAGCATTTTACTACAATGTGATCCCAATGTGATCCACAGAAATTGCAAGCTGGGTGACTACTTTCTCTAGTAATATCTCATATATGATATGGAAAATTCTTAAACATGCCCTACTTTGTTAAAATGGGCAAAATTTAACCGTTCCACAAGCGGCTCACCCAGCACAGTACACCCCCTTCCTCTGACCATAATATTGTACAATCAGACTCTCCTCCCCCTGCTCCATGGCTGACACAGCACAGGAGATGTTGCTTCTTATTATGCCTTTGCTTGATCAGAAAATTGATTCCATTCACACATCCATTAACAATCTGATTAAAGATTTGGAAACAAACACAAAACGTATTTCTGAAGTGGAATAGAGGGTCAGCATTGTAGAAGACACAATACTGTCTCTGCAAAACATGATTGAATTGCAAAATAGCTCTATCCTGTCACTGACTGAAAAGGTGGCTAAGTCTGAATAATTTACGTTTTATAGGCATTCTAGAGAAGGGGTAATGTCCTGATTTGCTTGAACTTCTTAGTGTATCTCATACAGTACAAGTTCTGCATGATAAGAGCATAAAATTCGCATTACTCTACCCTCCAAAATTGAAAGTAATACTGGATGGTAAGTCCATCCTATTTCACGACTCTGATTTGGCTAGAGAACACCCCAAAATTGCCAGCCTAGTTGGGCATACCATTCACAAGTCACCACAGCACCAATAATTTACACGCATGTGTCTTTTTTCTTCTTCTGGCACTGCATATTAGCAGTGGCTTCCATCCCCATATGGAGGAGAAAATGTTCAAAATGGTTGAACTCAGTTGTTGATCTGATTCACATTGATGGTACGCTATGTTGTTGTGAGTTTATGCTTTCACATTGGTTTTTGTAAACTATGTATCCTCACCTCCAGAAATCAGACTACATTGTGGCTTCTTTAGTTGTTTGGCAACAGGAGAACCCGAAGGGCTGGGACGAGTTCTCCTTTTTGAAATACAGATACTCATTCGCCTTACCACTCTCCTTGACAGGTATAGGATGATAACTTCTAACTCGCTTCACCCCTTCTCTTCTTTGATCACATCCTCTCTTAAAAGAATCCTATTCTAAAACTCTCCATCTAAAAGAAAAAGGATACTCATGCATCTTAAGTCTTTTCATCCAGCTGTAGTCCTCCTACAGAAGACTTATTGGTGCCTTTCTCAAAATTGCTTCCTAAAAAGTAATCGGATCCAAAATGTATATCTGCCCCGTTTAAGAGCAAAAGACGTGGCAACCCTCCTTGGGCGTTGGTGTTTGGAAGCTAATTATACTGACAGCAAGGATCTGCCTGAGAAAGTTCCAGGAAAGAACATGACAGCTTAGTGCACTGGTTTATCAGTCCCCTGCTAAACACATGTTAACATTATGCTCTAACTAACATTGGCGGCTTGTTGAAGAGAACGAATGCAATTTGCACAGTATTAAGTAAAATCTCTGGAACGGCATCTATTTTCAGGAGTGAAACACATCAACTGCAAGCAGCCGTGGGAGATCTTCCCAGAGATAATATGACAGCTAAGTGTATTGGTTCATTTCTCCTTTACCAACTACATGTCAGTGTCATATTATAATCTGCACAAGATTACAAAGTTTAGTATAACATAATTTATATTGCAAAACCTGACGAAATCAGACTGCATTTGACAGCATTTGGAGTCTGCATTTATAACGTTACTGGTTTCGCATGTCGGGTGAACTTCATTAAGCATTTACGTTCCTTCCAAAGGCTAAATAAGAGTGCAAATAAAATCTATATTTGTGCATTTTTTGAATCTATACAAAAGGAAAACAAAACCCATTTGGTATTTTTAAAGACATGTTTTTTGGACTTTTTTTTTTTTTTTTTTTTATTTCATTATCAGTGCACTGATAAGGGTATAATAATATATATAATTTGAATATTTGATTATTTATGGTTGTGTTTATTGGTGGTATACTCATGAAGGTTGTTTTTAATTAAACAAAGCTATATTCAATTTTATATTGATTGATAATTGTTTTTATGATTAGCGGAATTGAATGGAAAGTTACCTCAGCGCATTATTTTACAGCATTGCCTTATCTTTTGAAATGTGTTGTATATTGAGTCCTACAATGTAACATTCAGAGGAAGAGATGGCTGGTCAAAGTCAATCATCCACCAAGCGTAGGCAGCCAAACTTGGCCTACAAAGAGGTAAAGATTCTGGAGGTGCTTGTGGTGGAGAGGCTGCACCATACTGTACATACCAGCAGCTATCCAGCCCAGTGAAACACCGTATTTGGGAGGGCATATAGTGAACGCAAATGTTTTCCAATTATATTATGCTCAGAATACATTAGCAAAATGGTCACTATCTTTCAGTTTTGTCAAACACACAAATGTTGTGCAAGGCATAGGAGTAACAAACCCAAAACACCAAAACATTTTCAAAATATATCAAAAATTGTTTTAAAAATTGCTTATGGGCGTGTAGCTGTCTGTAATTATTGTATGACTTCTGGGCCCCAAAACATTTACATTTATATCTACAGTATTTTTAACTTTATTTTGCCAGTATACATTGCAACATTTTTAACTTTGGACATTTCACACGGGTGGCAGGACTTCAAGTGCAGGCTTAAGGAAATCTGAGAGATCACTGCAGACATGCCAAGAGGTCAGGTGGCAGTCCCATGGTGTCCTTAGACCTCAGTCTTCTGGAGCATACAGCATTGGCCTGTATAGGTGACCAAATGGTACAGGGTGTGGGTTGGATGGATACTGGTTAGAGCCCTCCCCTAATCACAAATTTCTTATCATAATTCATGTAATAACTATTCAAATGACTGTAATGTTGTGACTAAATACAACACCAACACCCCCACCAACAATGTACTTATTGAAATATTTTCTAAATTAATCTCTGCTTTCCTTTTTATAAACACCAATCCCACCAAACCCTAACACCCTAGACTGCAGCTTAATCAGCCTATTAGATAATCTGTCCATGTTGTCTGCGATGAACCCTTGGAGAATAACTGAGTTAAATTTATGCATATGAATGCCATGCCATGAAGCCAATGAACTGAAGTTTGCAGTATATATATAACATTTGGTGTAATTTTTTCTCTATATGATCCCACATATATGCACAGGGGAAAAAATATGCATTTCACATGTGAAATTACGAATTTGTGTTATGAAATCTACTTACATGATATGTGACCACTTTAGGGAACAGGTGCCATCTGCTGAGTAAATATTAGTGAACGTCAGTAAATAAGCCACAATTCCAGGGTTTTCAGTACAACTGGCCTGAGCCAGCTTTATTAAGCAGGAAGAATATAAAACTTCAAAATAAACACCTTGCCTGTCCAGCACTAACTAAATACACTATCTCTCCTGTGAAGAACCTTGTGTTCCACACACATGCAAAACATAGAGGCAGTTACTTACCATTTGCTGACTGGGGGGGCATTCAACCTCCTTCCCAGGTCTGAGAGACTGCATTTTTAGCCTGACTGCTTTTTAAACACCCCTGTACAGGTGCAGTGCAAATCAGCTTACATTTAGGTTTGAGGCCCAGAAGTCCCGGAATGGGCCTGATGAATGGAACCCACCCTCTCTCTCCATTCATAATGCCATATTTTCCTAGAGATGGGAAACACACTTTGGAAAGATTTTCCCACAGTCTTCCTGGTGTTTATATATACAAAACGCAGAAAGTCTGGGACATATACCTATGTCACATACCTCCCCTTGTTTCAAACTGTGGGTGGAACACTTGTAATTTCTAAACACACCAACAACTCATGCTGTGGAATGGGCAAGAGAGTTTTGGCTACTGTTCCTTTCAAACCCAAAAGAGGGACCATGGTAGATGTCAGAGTCACTCTATCTTTCCAGAGTTTTATACACTTTTCACAGTAGATCTACTGTGAAAAGTTCTGACTTTCTTTTCCCTGATGGATATACCTTAACAAAGGGTAGTGTAATATGCGGACCCCTACAATGAGGCCTGGGAGCAGGACACTGACACTCAAGGCAGTATGTACAATAGTCCGATACATCTGTTTTAACCCCTGGCCAGAAAAATTGTTGTAAAATTCTATCTGATTTTTTCTACCCCTAGATGCTTTGCAGTTATTAAACCATGAGCCTGGTTTAACACCTCTCTTCTGATACAACAACCCCATGTTTATTGCCATGTAAGGGTATGACATCCTATCACCAAGTTCTAATGGCTCCCCATTAATAATAATTTCTCTGGTTTTTATTAAGGTGGGGTTTTTTTAACGGTTCTGAGGCAAAAATATCTTTCCTCACTACAAAATCAGGCATATAGTCAACAGGTCCAACAACATTTTCTAGTTCAGTAGAAGGTACATAATCATGCGTTCCACTGCTGCCCTTGTCATTTTCTGACACTCCGACCTCGCTTGAAAAAAGGAGCCCTTCAGACTCTGGGAACACTCCCACAGCCATTATGTCGGTATTATTATCAAGCAGGTCTGGGTTATTTGCTTTTACAACCAACTGTGTTTACCATAGCTTACAGAATTTGGAAAAAAACCTCTCCACAATATCCCATCAAACCCCAAACCAAGAACTAATCCTATAGTGATTACCACGTGACCACACTATGTTTCTATGTTCACTTCAGCAGTAATATAATGTGAAGTATCACCAAAGTATATCGGTTTTCCTTGCACATTTTAAGGGGTTCGCCAACTCAGTTTTAACAAGAGAAACCACACTACCAGAATCTATCAGAGACTTGGTAAAACATAGAGGTAATTTGCAGTGTATCCCAGGGGGTGTACAACCTCCTCCCCCGGTCTGGGAGACTGCTTGAGACGGCTTGTCAGCCTATCTGCTTTTTAAGCACCCTTACACAGCTGCAGTGGAAATCAGCCTACACTTAGACTGGAGTCTCAGAAGACCAGGAATGGGCCCAATGATTGGAGCCCATCCTCTCTCTCCATTCATAACACCAGGAACCCTTACCATATTTTCCTACAGATGGGAAAGCTTTTCCCACCCAGATAAACAATCTCCGTTGTGTTTTAATGTACACACGGCAGAAAGCCTGGGACATATACCTCTGCCATTCAGCACTTTCCCAGTTATTCTGCCACAGATGTTAAAATGTAGGATGTTAGCTACAAAAAAAAAAATTGGAAGAATTTTATTCTTCCAATATGGGAGCTGTACATATGAAGGAGCCAAGTGTGGATGAAGATGACAACACAGATGAGGGCAATGATGATATTATTGTAGGGATGTTGCGCAGACCTTCTAGGTCACTGTTCTCAATGTGCAGGGTGTCCATGATGATATGAGGTGGACCAACTCAGCATCTGAAATCCTAAAGAGACTGACATGTGGCCTAAAAATATGCTCCCTGGGCTGGTGAAGGTGTACCAGTTGCTAATTTTGGAGGGGATGATGTCTGTCGTCCATCAGATTCATTACTTCTGAAATGATTGGCTATATGTGAGAAAGATTACCTTATACATTGCAGATTTTTGTGTTTGAAATTACACATTATAGACCAAAGATACTTACAGCTATCAAGGTTTCTTTCATTGTAAGATTTTAAGAATGCGTGTTAATAAAGAAAAATGATAAAATAAAATTAGTATAATAAAGCATGTGATAATTTTTTTCATTAAAAAATCAAATAAAAATAAACTGCACTGCTAATGTATGCAAGTCGATCAACTTTATTGAAAAAGATATTGCTAAAATATCTTGCAATGCAAATGTCTGCAAGTGCATTGAAAGGGTCAGAAGACAATTATAAACATTGGTGCATGCTAGTGTATGCAATGTTTTCAAAATAGAATAAAATCATTTTGTTTTGTTGCCCCTGAGATGTACATTTCTTAAAAAAAAAAAAAAATTAAATTGTGAAATGGAATGGCAGAATGGCGTCCCTGTGCCATGATCTTATACAGTGTTGATTAATTAGAAGGGTGGTGTCAGGTGTGCAGGTGAATCATCCCATTAAATTGTGAGAGTGAATGCCATGTTTGGTCATCACTAGCAACTGTCAATTACACGTGCCCTGAAGCTGGTGGAAAACTTATGTCTGAAAAGAAGTGTGCTTTGAAGTATAACAGATCTTGAATCTGTCGCATCTACTTGGGAGTGACTTACTGTACCTGGGCTACCATAGTTTTCCCCTTCCCACCCCTGTAGCCCTTTAAGTCCTAGGCAGTCATAAGTATCATTTGCATTCAGATATGAATTACATGCAATTGCGTTAATTGGTGTAAAGTCCGTTTCTGAGCATGTGCAAAATAATTTCAAGCAAGAAATGGGACCTATGACTTCTGTCTGAACATGGATCACGTCCTCTGTGTCTATTTTCACTTTTGTTGTATTACGGTTCCTCATGAAAGTGTGTATTGTGAAAAAAAAAAAAAAATATCACTCCGAGGCCTAGCTTACCATCAGTTCAGAAGCAGCCTCTTCTATAGTTTCAAATGTTTTATTTTTCTCCTAAAATACTGCTAATCACAGCTTTATTTAGAACTTTACTTTTTCACAAGAATGAGCATACATTGAGACTATCTTTATTTCACGTACCACTTATTTGTTTGTAAAGTTTAATTTCATGGGTATTTCTGCACATATAAATATGCATAATCACATTAAATGCACGTGGAAGGTAAAAATTTTCATTGAAAGTGTAGGATGATCTGATTACTGGCATCTCCTTAGCAAAGCATTCTTTTTGCAAGGATGTATCTGCAGTCTCCCTCCAATAGTCACTACATTGGCTCCCCATACCGTACAGAATTAAATTTAAAATCCTCACCCTCACCTTTAAACTCTTAGGCAATCTTCCCCTCTCTACATCTCCAATCTCATCTCTACCTACCCTCCTACCCACCCCCTCCGCTCTGCCTGTGACTGCCGCCTCACTACTTCACTGATCACCTCCTCTCACTCTCATCTTCAGGACTTTGCCCGGGCTGCTCCACTGATGTGGAATGATCTTCCACGTTCCATCAGGTTAGCATCTACTCTCAAAGGCTTCAAGCGTGCCCTTCAAGACTCTTTTCTTTATTCAAGTCTATCAATCCTCCTCCTAACTTCCTTGTCCTGGCTCTCTCCTCCAGTTAGTACCACCCTATTTGTGTCTCCCCCTTCCCTTTAGGATGTAAGCTCTCATGAGCAGGGCCCTCTTTCCTTGTGTGCTCCTTCTACTGTTCCTTCACCCTCTGTACCCCTTGGCCTGCTTCACTAGCCCTGTTTTCCCTGTCTTCTTAAGCTTTGGCCTTCTTCTCGCTGATTTCTACCATCCCTTTCACTATCTGTCCCGATATAATCTGATTTGCTTTACCCTGTCACCTGTGCTTGTATACATTTTTGTATCATGTTGTGTCTTGGTTCTGTTTTCTGTATATGTAATGTACAGCGCTGCGGACCCTTTGTGGCACCTTATAAGTCAAAGATAATAATAATAATAATGTACAATTCACAGTGCATGAGTCCACCCAACCAACAATTTGTTAGTAGCACCTAGCTCCACATATCTCCTCCCATAAAAGATGAAAAATGTTGCACCCTACAAAGATACCACCATCTTGACTCATCAAAGTTCAATTCTTCCATATGCTTAGAGGACATGAATGTAACCATGGACATCATCAGTACTAATTACAGTATGCAGTGAACTCTATTTTTGCCTATTTTTGGCCCAGTCTATTATTTACAACCATTTCACTCTCATGTTATCTTCTTTTGCTAAGGGCATCATGTATGCCACTGATACATTAACACCATCTCTTTGTGTCTCTTATGTGTTGCAGGCATCTTGTTATGCATATATGGGATAAGTCCTGCATTCAACCTGGTTCCCAAGGTTGCACAGTTGATATTTCACTGCAGGCTTGATGTTTTTTCATGTGATCTTTCCACCCATGTCAAAAGCAAGCAGGACAATCTACATCCATGCATGGTTGTTTAGCCGCCTCTGCAAGCTTCCTTAATTAAAATCTTTTCATATATTCAAACAGTCACACAATATATCACCTTTATTTTGCCAGGAAACTCCCCCTGACCACCTTAATTTGTCTCAAACAGTAGTCTGCGCCCTCAGGACTGATTATTATTTATTATTATTATCATTTATTTATATAGCGCCACTAATTCCACAGCGCTGTACAGAGAACTCACTCACATCAGTCCCTGCCTCATTGGGGCTTACAGTCTAAATTCCCTAACACACACCTCACAGATAAGGCCATGGTCAGGAATTGAACTCATGACCCCAGTGCTGTAAGGCAGAAGTGCTAACCACTTAGCCACCATGCTGCCCAAATTTATGGAAAATTACCATAAGGGAACACACAGGATTCCAGTCTCAATCTCACTCTCACCTATCCCTTAGGCTACAGATTTAACTGGTCCCTTTACCAACACACACACACACACTTCCACACCTCTCTGCAACTGCCACCAGCAGCATAAAAGGCCCGTAGCAAACCTATGACTCAATTACCCTAATGCACACACTCTGCACTCTGATGGCTAAAATAGTTAACACTTCCCACATTGGAATTTAAAGGGTTCCACCAACCTCTTCTAAACAGACAGCTAATTTCTTTAGAGCAATAAGGACAACACTTACTATATTTTTAATTTAATATACAAAAAGTACAATGCTTACAGGTTATAAAAATAATTAATAAAAGCTGGCATAAGACACACCGCAAAACATGTAAAATAAAAGGATAAAGTTTCATAGTATAAACTCACATACAAGTTGTATAATCTGCGCCAAGGAAAATTGGCTTGGAAAATGGACAACTTATCGATGTTTCATATTTTTAAAGACATGTGGTATCCAGGGGGGTCTGTGATACAGTTTTACAACCAAAATTTAGATCTATGTTTAATACATAATCCTAAAATGTAGCATAACTTTCCTGGGGAGTGTTACACAGACCCAATTTTATTATTAAAAAATCCAATACAAATTTGTGACAGACAGCTTTATTTGACATGTGGGTTGCACTTCAACATACCATTTATGAATATGTGGTTGATCACTGATACATTGATTGTAAGTTGTATTTCAGAAATTGAATTATATTTGTCTATATAAAATACAGCAAGCCATAATGTGGTCTCCTCTTGTTAGTCCACATGCTGAGCGGATCCTAAAATTCTGTTCAGGTGACAAAAAATGCTCCTATACTCAGTCTTTGAAGCTGCTCAGTTTCCTCTACAGGTGAGAATGATATCTGGTAGCTCTTGAGTCTGCAGAGCCACAAAGCAAACATTAACTCTTTGAGAGCAGGACTCTACTTTGAAGTCGTTTTCCTTACATGATAACTTACAGAAAAACACCAAGTATAAATGAATTCATTTGACATACAATATTTACAGGGCAGTTATGATTATGCTTTATTTCTCACAATTATTTTATTTGTTAATCCTTATAACTGTAATTTCTCCCTGTTCACTATATTTGTTATTTAAAATTATACAAATCCTTACAGAATTAACTGGCCTACACTTGGATTCTGCAGAGCTTACACCACTGAACCATCTTTAAAATAAATTTTGCAAGTGAAATTGGATTAACTACAGATCATCAGCTCTGGTCCAAAACTTACAGGCAACTTATACTTTTACTTAAATATCTTCATACTTAATTATTTATTATTAGAAATTATTGTATTCTGCACCTACAAATATCATATTCTCTGCAGAGAACAAATTAAATATTTTCAATTTTTGTATAGTGCATAAGGTAGCACTGCTTTAGATAAATTGATTTTTTTAATAAACTCAGTTATGTTAGTCTTATACACCATTTTATACATTGTATCCCTATGTTGTTTAAGCATTGAGACATTATTTATCAACAAGCATTGCGATACTAGTATGTGTAGCATCTATTGGGTCCAAAAGCCTGTTAAAAGTGCATAATTATTCATTAAATATCTACAGGGCAAAACATTTGATAAATGATTAAAGAAAGTTAATTTCGTAATATGTTAATCTTTTATAATATGTAGTTATAAATAACGTTTGCTACCAAGTGCTTCTCAAAAAATATGAACTAATTTATCTTACCTTTTCAGTTCTATAAAAGTCTGAAAGGGCTAATTAGATCAATTATGGCTCAATCATATGATCATTATGATTTATGACCTCGGTTATGTTGGATTCTACCTAATTGCCAGTAAATGTGCAATGTCCTGTGAGACAATGATATTATATTTTAAAAATGCACTATTGCATTGAAATTTTTCTAGAAACATACAGCACTAATGAGCATTAACAAATCATTGTTATTAAATCCATCAATAGTATTTGAAAAAAAAATTGCCAACATGCTTTCATTTATATAGTTATAGTCATAAGTACTATCTCAATATCAAAATGTCTCTACATTTAATGAAAATAAATATATAGATATTTATTGCATCCCCATATCACTGTGGTCATAGTTTCAATTCCTGGCAGGCCTCTCATCGTGTATAGTTTGAATGCACTCCCATGTTTGCATGGGTATGCTCTGGCTGTTTCGGTTTTCCTCCTACACCCCAAAGTAATAATGGTAGGTTAATTGGCGTCTGTCAAAATTAACCCTAATGTGTGTGTTTGTGTTGTAGGGAACATAGATCGTGAATGATGATGAAATATTCTGCAGCGGAATATATATATATATATATATATATATTATTACTTAATTAAATTAATTTAAATTAATCTACATTAATGCCTAAATAAGAAGAAACATATTAACACTTGTGAATATTACTGAAAATATTTCCTAGTTGTGGATAGTGATAGCAAAAACCAAAGTCTAACTAGAGGTTCAAGGACTACATAAAATTCACCACTCTAAATTTCCATTTCTGCAACCTAAATGACCCATAGAGAGCGGGAGAGGGGTAATATTTACATTGGCTGATGCTTTGGAAAACACCTGCTATAAACTGTCCAACCTTTACACAAATGCTACCTCTTTTACCTCACTTAATCGATGTCCTATTATTGAATCCTTGCTTCCTTGCTGTGACGAATCACCCTACGAGTTGAATTATCAGAACCTGTTGTTGACGAGAGCTTGACCTATAGCAACCCCCTTTGTGAAGAACCAGATATGTACATCGGTACTCGGTTGTCCCCAGGACTTATTCTCGAGTACTGATAACTCAACTCCGGTAGGTAGGCACCACAGAGGATTTGACAGTGGGATGCTGAGCAGAGATACTCCTGGACCAGATAAAGCATGAACACTGAGTTAGCAACAGGATGCAGTACCAACCTCCACCAGTATAACAGATTGGCAGTGTAGAGTACAGGATCGTGTAGTACCAGCTGTGGCCTGTGTGAGATGGAGCTAGAGAGCAGCACAGTGTCAGGGAAAATGCCGGAGCAAGATTGAGCAGTAAATCTGTGTTGTGAAGCACTGCTGACAGAACGTAATAGCTGAAGCCACGATCCTGCAGCAGGGAGGAGATCTCTCAGATGAAAAGGCAGAGTGGGAATCCAGGCAGAGGTCAGGGCCACTAGCAAACAAGCAATGGCAGTATTCAGGCAGAGGTCAGGGTCACGAGCAAACAAGCAAGGTAGGTATCCAGGCAGAGATCACAACGGGAATCAATCAGGAAAAACAGGCAGACTATTCTCAGAACCAGGAGCATGGAGAAGCAAGCATGTGAACGCTATAATCGGCAAGGCAGAGTGAAGCTGACAGATATTGGAACCAGTAGTAGCCAATCAGCACAGGTGTCAGATAGAGCTGCAGGTGAGAGGAGTTCATGGGATGACACCTAAGCTGAAAACAACACTGCAGCAGCCAAAAAGAAAACAGCAGTTACATGCTGTTCCTAACACTTGATTCTCTTCTTCCCTATTATTATTACTACCATTTATTTATACAGCGCCACTAATTCCGCAGCGCTGTACAGAGAACCACTGGGGCTTACAGTCTAAATTACCTAACAGACACACATACACACACAGACAGACAGACAGACACACACAGATAGACACACAGACTAGGGTTAATTTTGTTTGCAGCCAAGTAACCTACTAGTATGTTTTTGGAGTGTGGGAGGAAACTGGAGCACTCGGAGGAATCCCACGCAAAAAGGGTGAGAACATACATACTCCTCACAGATAAGGCCATGGTCGGGAATTGAACTCATGACTATAGTGCTGTAAGGCAGAAGTGCTAGCCACAGCCACAGCCTTCTTCCCTAATTTTGTTCCTCTTCACATTGCATCCTTTACCACTTTACTTCAATCCCTTGAATTTCAGATGATATGAGGGGACCTCACATTGGGTCAAACAAAACACAGGAAATTTACTCATTCCAATTGTCAATAAAAATATGGCCTTTTGATGCAAATAAACTCAATATAATAATGCATATTGTCATACATATTGTCGATATGACAATATACATATCGTCATAATAATATATTATTATATATTTGTATAGCTTAGTTTTTACCTATCAGCCTGAAGATAAACTCATAAGCTAAAAAAGCCAAATGTAAGCTCCTTTATTTCATGCATGCATGAGTGTGAACAAGAAACAATGCATTTAAACCTTATATACCGTTCTTGTTACTGGGCAGATTTTAGTAACACATCCTACCTTAGGCCTGTCCACCTATGCAGAATATGACTTTGAGGGTCCCTCCATACATCTAATTTCATCTGGTTTTCTCTCAAGCACAAAAAATGTCTTATCTCCCTCCTGTTAAAAATAGTTGACTTGACTCTCTACCTACACAGGATATTAACTTCTATTAACCACTTAAAGTATAAGCACATATGTGTGTATAGATATATATATATATATATATATATATATATATATATATATATATATATAGAAAATACAAAAGACAGGGGTCGCCACGCATAGTGTATTACAAATGATTAACAGTGTGAAAAAATTCTCCACAGATTAGTGATTCCCGTACCAGATAGTCAATTCATCTAGGCCAAAATGATGGAAATCGCTCTGATAACACCAGGTGGGAGTACTGAAAACTCTCAGCGAGCCTGAATCTCAAGTAATTCTTCCAACCATAATCAGGATAACTGACAGAAATCTGCAGACTCAAATATAACCACAATAGTGTGATACCGTAAAGGATGGATACCAGATTTATCTGAAAACAAGCATATATTTAATAGCAGCATAATAGCAATTAAAAACAGGCTTATCTGTCCTGTAGCACATGCACAGATGATAGGGGTTCCAGCCGGCAACGTCCCAGACATCCAACAGTGGTCACAGGATACAGATATGTACAACTCTCTGACGCGTTTCGTCTTATAGATAAGACTTTTTCAAGGAATAATATATATATATATATATATATATATATATATATTTATGTATATATATGGAATAGAACACGATATCAGATTGGCGCTTTACCCAATGTATGGATAATAAATGCAATGATAATCAAAAATTGATAATAAACAAAGATATAAATAAACATAAAACATAAACAAAACACCTCTACAAATATGTGTGGCAGCCAAGTCTCCAATATCGGATGGTTAGACCGAATAGAGGTATTAAAATGATAAGTTATGGAAGGACGGCGCCTTCAGGCGTAAAAACAGATAATTGTGTATATATAGTCAGTAAGCTCAGCGAGTCCAGAGACCATAAAATCCCGAGAAAAATAGTAATGCAGGTGGATATCAGCATATAGCAGCATATATCAGCAAATCAGGTGAGACACTGTGCAGATTAATAGTGTAGTAGTGTGCGTACCAGAAATAAGTAAAATAACAGCTTATCTGTATATAGGCTCCTCAGTCATCCCAGGTGGTGATTTCCTTTGCTCGCAGAGACAAGATGCAAATATAGTATGTTCTATTAATAACTGCTGCATCACCGCTTAATAATAGGAAAGATATAAGAAAGCCATATGGTGTAGTATTTTTGCAAACAATTTATTCAGCAGATTAAAAATATAAAATGCAAACTCACAATGAAGATAATAAATATAAGCTTATCTGTATAATATACAGGCGAGATCACTGGTAGTCATATCCCTGGAGGTAAAGATGTCCCTCTATAGGCTCCATACAAAAGCTCAGGAAAGGGTGATATCTTAATTTGTTACTCCCAGGGTAGATCAGTGAAACAGAGTCTCAGATAGTACAGTTGTGGGCCTCAATGCGTTTCGTTCAGTTTGAACTTCTTCAGGAGGAATTAGGTGATATTAAAAACTATGCCCTTTATATAGGGGTGTGTAGTGCCATTTTGCGCTAAAATCGCGCGCAAATGACATCACCGCGCATGTGCAGAGCACCGCCAGCCGCCATTTTAAAAAAAATTCACTGACGCGTTTCGTATTATAGATAAGTCTTTTTCAGGGAGTAATATATATATATATATATATATATATATATACATGTGTGTGTGTATATACAGTATATTGCGGCAATTTGGATACTTTGCCACCTTCTAATGAAGGAGAGTGTGAAGGTTTCCCTGGGAAAAGGGAGGTCAATACCAGAGGGACCTGGTGGTTTTTGGCATTGCAGCCCTTTCATTTCAATATAAAGCCTATGCTTTATATTGAAATGAAAGGGCTGCAATGCCAAGAACCAGGAGATGTGCATAAAAATACAGATGCTCTCTCCCGTAAACATGCGTTCTCCACAGTATCTGCTTCACTGGGGTTGATGAAGCCAAAGAGACAGGTGTATGACAAAGAGGGCAGTTTTGCGCTCCCCGCAGAGTCAGCTTTGTGTAGCTGGACAAAGCTAAGGGAATGGGTATGTGATAATTGGGATAGTTTGCTACCTTCTAGTTGAGGAAAGAGTGATAGTTTCCCTGGGAAACCACAGCCCAAAGGTGCAGGCAGGGTTAAATCTGCAAAAACACACACAGCACAAGAAACCAGGTGGAGCACCTGGGTCTATGCAATTAAGGAATCAGCTAGCCAACAAGTGGCCACTTACCAATTAGGAACCTAACTGTGTGATAAAGAGTGCATAAATAATCTTATTTATGTTTCATTTTATAACCTATAACAGAGATGCAGCCACAATTGAATTGAAAGGTGACTGTGCACATGAAAATCCTCCCCCCACCTGGGACTATGAGTTATAAACAGGCTTGAACATTTGGTCTGTAATTAGCATATGAAAGCCTATAGCAAGCTTGTAGACTCCGCCCACAAGAGGGGGCCTACACTGTACACAGAGAATTAATCTCACTATATACCTGGTGCTGGAACAGAGGGAGCAGACGGCCTGCTGCTCCTAGGTGAGCAGGCCTTAGGCCCTGACTAGTATGGAGTGTACATGGCATGAAAGGTGAGTGTGAGCATGTTATAATGTGTTGTTGAATGGAGGACATGAGTAAGTGATATGAAAGTTTGAATTGATTGGATTGATATGGACAGAGTTACATAAATGCATGCTTGATTGGGATAAATGAAAGCATTTGTGTTTATACATAGTTAATGCTGTGCTGTGACTTGTGGAGTGCTGTACTATACATAGTCTGGATCCTGGTTGGGATAAATGATAGCATTTGTGTTTGAATTTGGATCGATTTGTTAGGCTTTGGGAATGGAGACGTTTGTGCTATGTGTGAAATATCAGGTGTTAAAATTGGCCAGTGGACATTGTGCGTTTACTGCTGAATATAGAGCTATTTGTGGTGGATTGGCTAAATACTGCTTGTAATGAGTAATGGGTCTATACTGAGTTCACATTGTTTAGTAACTGTAATTGTTTAGTAGGCCTTGTGGGCCTACAAGCATGGCAAGTCAGCCATTTTGGATGGTGACTACATTGCATAGAAAGTGATGGATTAGGAAGTGATCAGATTGTGGTTAAGTGATCAGATTGTTAGATATGCATAGAAAGTGCAGGTTATGTTGGTTTATGCATAGAAAGTGTAGTCGTTTGAACTGGTTGAAACCATGTGCTTGAAAATGGCCGCTAGACTTTAAGTGAGGTATGTTTGTGGTCTGTATGGATTCTTCCCCTCCCCCGTCACTACACAATACATACACACACACACACACACACACACACACACACACACACCTTTAAACAATAGTTAGTCAAAATACACACAATTACATATATATCTATATTACAGGCAATAAGTATGATATATATTGCACTAAAGCTATATTGTGTGTACAATATTGTTACGCTGTTTATTGTTCTATAATATAATACAACACACTTTAAACAAATCCTATATCTTGTCGTGATTATTCTTGAAACTTGTTGATATAAAGAAATATAAAAATGATATTTCATGGGTTAATTCAGAAATACCTTTTGCGAGGAGTTGTTAACGGTATTAAATGGTCATACATATATTTGCCAGTATATTAAGGAGATTGTAACCCAAAAAGGAGAAAAGGAGTATACTTTTACACTGTGATAGCCAGCGTTTAGAGCTATGATGTTACGACTCTGCCTATTATTTGTATGTAGCAGCAGTACCTCAAATTCACCAGAGGTGCTGTTGTTCTGTTCATGAAATTTTCCCCATGCCTGTAGGAGAGGCGCTGCCCTTACAGCCTGGTCCAGAAGGGGCGCTGCCCTTACAAGCTGTTCCAGAACTGGCACTGCCCTTACAGGCTGTTTCAGAAGGGACGCTGCCCTTCCAGTCTGCTCCAGAGAGGGCGCTGCCCTTCCAGTCTGCTCCAGAGAGGGCCCTGTCCCTCCAGTCTGCTCCAGAGAGGACCTTGTCCCTCCAGTCTGCTCCAGAGAGGGCCCTGTCCCCCCAGTCTGCTCCAGAGAGGGCCCTGTCCCCCCAGTCTGCTCCAGAGAGGGCCCTGTCCCTCCAGTCTGTTCCAGAGCAGTTGCCAGTCCATGCGGTTCAGCCCAAGTTGCCACTCTATGCGGTTCAGCCTGAGATACCACTTGGTGCTGTCTGCTCTGAGGCTTCTCACAGTGCTGTCTGCTCTGGGGCTTCTCACAGTGCAGTCTGCTCTGGGGCTTCTCACAGTGCTGTCTGCTCTGAGGCTTCTCACAGTGCTGTCTGCTCTATGGCTTCTTACAGTGCTGTCTGCTCTGGGGCTTCTCACAGTGCTGTCTGCTCTGAGGCTTCCCACACTGCTGTCTGCTCTTAAGGCTCTTCATTGTGTTATCCAGTCTGAGAATTGTGCCCAGTCCGGGCTTCCCATCAGGTGTGCCCATCTTGCCATCCCAGCCGGGGACTCCTGCTCTGCCATCCCAGCCGGGGACTCCTGCTCTACTGTCCCAGCCAGGGACTCTCCAGAGACTGCTGCACAAGCTGGGAACTCTTTAGAGTCTGCTATTGAGCCGGAGCGCCCAGAGTCTGCTATTGAGCCTGAACGACCAAAAGCTTCTTCCGAGTCATCAGATCCTCCTCCAGTCTTCTTTGATGGAGGCATCAAACAGTTTGTTACACTACTCCAACTTTCCATGAAACAGTTTCAAGAATGTCCGGATTATTCTGTTGACCAATTTAACTAAGTGGGTTCAATTATTATGTATTTCAGAGGGGGACCAGAAACTTGGGCCTTATCATTACTAAATTCCGATGACCCCATTATTCATAATACCATGGACTTTATTAATGCCGTTTGTCAGAAGTACGCTCCATCCACGGTCAAGTCATCTGTTCACGATTTTTTTGTGCCCATTCCAGCCTGTGCGTCAGTTCCTGCACTTATCCATAAGATCTCTATGAGTGTGTCTTCCATCAAGCAGTCTATGTCATTTAGGGAGAAGGTTAACAAGCAGGAAAAAAACCCTTGCTTTGCCACTTCAGTCACAACAAACATCAACCTTGGTGGCTGGCTTTATGGTTATATCACCATCTTGCAATAAAATAAAAGGTCCTATCCCAACCCTAGGCTGGAACTCAGACTCTGAAAGGGAATTTACTGAAGATGCTAGAGACTTAGGGGTAAATGTATCATACCCAGCTGTATCATCAGCTTAAATTTAAAGCGGCGCTGCCTTGTAAAGGGAAACTTCCCTTTACAAGACAGCGCCGCTTTAAATTTAAGCTGCAAAGACACCGAACTCCCACAAGTTGACAAAACCGGGGTATGATACATTTACCCCTTAGTGAACAAGCTTGCCAATTCTTCTGTTGCTTTTGAAGAATTGGGTCTTCTCTGTACTCCATTGGAGAAGAGCCCAATTGTGTCTCCAGGGAGACCCTATAAAAAGAAGAGGAGAAAAACCTGAAGGGAGCTTGTATGGAGCATCTGGGGCTATGCTATGACTCTGCTTATTCTTTACATGTAGCAGCAGTACCTCAAATCCACCAGAGGTGCTGCTGTTCTGTTTATGAACTTTTCACCATGCCTGTAGGAGTTAATCCCCTTGCCTGATGCCTTATTAGAACTGCACCTGTCCCACAGCTTGAAATACCTGCCTCAAGCTGTGCTCTGTGCAGTTCATCTTTAATCCCTGGCTTCTGTTTGTTCCTCCCTGTTCCAATGTTTGTGCTTCTGCTGTTGATCCCGTTGTGGCCGTCTGCCTGATTCCTGGACCCTACTTGTTTGCCTGTTGCCCTGACCTCGGCTTGATTACTGGACTATGCTCATTCGCTTGTGACCTTGACCTCTGCCTGGCTCTTGGATTCTGCTTACCCTGATCTCTGCTTGGTAACTGGACTCCATTTGTCTGCTTCCCTGGATAGCCTCATGCCTCCTGGACTTGGGTAACTCAGTATACTTGTCCTTGCAAATTAACTGTACCTGCCATTACTTGGAACCTGTTGCTCTGTGGACTTTCCTGCCATTTATTACACCTGTTCATATCTGTGTATTTGAGTTATACCTGTTTAGACTGCTACCTGGAAATCTGCATATCCCACGAACTGAATCCTAGTTTATGTATTTTGCCTTAATAAAGTCATTTGGTTTATCATACTTCTGTTGCTGTTTCCTGAATGCACTAGGAATCATAACATATGGGACTTTTTTCTGTGAATATGTTTGATTTGATCGCTGAAGACACTGCCAGGACTGTTTATCCATCCCGACAAATAAATAAACGTCAAAGTGACTCAGCAGAAACCTGTGTGAGAAGCAATCTGTGTGCACATTTTTCACTATATATATATATATATATATATATATATATATATATATATATATATATATATTCTTGAATTTGTTCAAATTCCATTAAAGTTAAAACAATTCTCCCACTAAGCATTCAATCCTCACACATAGCAAGACCCAGTGATAGTATAAATAACAGGGGGGTTTATTTATATGCTGTTAAACACTAGTGGTTCTACAATGAAGTAGGGCAGGGAAAACAAATAACACATGAAAGGGGTGTGTGGAAAGAATGGGGAAATGACCAGTGCTAAATGTACAGGACAAGGGCGTCCCTATTGTTAGGACTCTGCCTTTGTTCTGTTCCTGGATGCAGTACCTCCATGCCGCCAGGTGCTGCTCTTTTCCTATGGACATTTTCTACTCACTGGTAGCAGTTAATCTCTGCTCCTCATTATTGCACACCTGTGTCTCATTTCTGATACCAGCTTCTCCCAGGTTCATGTGTATTCCTCTTGCTACTGAGGTTCGCTATTATCTGCAAGAAAAAAATAGTTTCTTAATCTTCAAAAATCAATTTCAAAGATATCAATGGTATATTGAATTGTAATATGTTAATTACCACTATCCAGTTCGCTTCATATTCAGCGAGTTCAAATTGAGGTATGCGTAGCGTATGTTAGCGTTATCTTCACCTGCTATTGTCAAACACTGATTCTTGGTAGAACTTATGGCTTCTTCGCGATTAGATAAACTACAGTGGACTTGAAAGCGTATACGAAATGTCTATTAATTAGACCTGGGTCTTACATATCCAAATATTCTTGTATCCGATTTCCAGCCAATCAGACAAAGTCACGTTTTAGGTTCACAAATATCCAGGTTTACACGCCTTACGTGTTTCTCCACAATTGTGGTTTCCTCAGAGAAATCATTCAAGTGTAACTAGACTTCCTTTTAAAGCCATAGCAGCCATCAAAATTAAAGTCGTTAAACCTATTGAGATTGTATGTGACAAACATTGACAAGTGCATTTTCTTATATATGTATGTATGTGTATGTATTTGTATCCTTATTAAACATATGGTGGCACCTCCTAAATCAGCAAAAAATTATAAACATAAAAATATATAAAAATAAAAAAATTAATTTAAGCCAGAAACATGTTATCTTGCATTCATGCATATGTAGGTCCCTCCACCACACTGCACACTCCTTATTTTGCCTGATAAACCAATGATTTCATTTAGAAAGAACCATATCCGTAAGGATACCCTAGCCCCAAGCCTATTAAGGGAAGTGAAAATTAGGACGGGATCTACTTTTTTGGATGTACAAGGTTTTATTAGATGTGGTCAATGTATGCCAATATATTAATTTGGATAGAACGTTATTTCATAATTATGATGATTCCAAGAAATGTACGATTAAGGGTCTAATGAATTGTATTACCACATCAGTAATATACTTGATAGAATGTACATGTGGTATGAAATATGTGGGCAAAACAAAGTGAACGCTTAAATTAAGGATCCAAGAGCACATTAGAAATATTAAGCACAAGATGGAGAGTCATACATTGTCTCAACATTTTCATCTGGAACATTGTTCAAATCTGAAATATATAAAATTTATGGCAATTGAACAAGTTGTTTGGGGTCCTAGAGGAGGTGATTTACAGGAAAAGTTAGCACAAAGGGAGATGTATTGGATTTTTCAATTAGGCACATTAGCACCCCGAGGGCTTAATGAAGGCTATGAAATTGCTTCCTTTCTTTGATCAATTGAATATTTAATAGTATTACAATAATGAACAGAGTAGTGTTAGTAGATCAATTCTCCCATGACTGTTTTGACGTTTGCAACATCCTATGTGTTATTATAGATAGTAGGAACATCGATTTGGAGGTGTTTAGTATATTTTTTACTATTTATTTGTCATACATTTTATATGCTTATGTGAATTTTATATGTGTTTTTTTATGTGATTCCATTTATCATCACACTCGTTTTATATATAGTATTTGTTAATTATGGGTCAAATATTATAAGAATATGGAATATGTGTTTTTGGCTCAATGTTTTTAAAATACTTTTTAATAGAGTTTTTAAATAATTTCTAAGGTGTTGGCTAATTGGCTCCCACGACTTATGGCAATTGCTGATTGAACCCTACATTAGGGGAGATCTCCCACAGCGGAATATAAGTGTGCACCGTGAAGTATTTATTCATTCAAAGAGTGGAGCTTTTGTCCGAGTTCTCTGGTATTTGACCGCATGCGCAGTTGATAGTTGGTGTGCCAGGGACATGCACGAGAGGGATTTTTTTGTCCCACTGAATAAAGTTTTTACCCGAACTTCCGGCTTTTGTGGCACATGCGCAGTAGGTAATTAAGCACACTGAGGATGCACGCCTGATGGCACTGGACTTTATAAGTTTCTTTGAAACTGCTAAGTGGATTAACTCCTGATGAAGTCTTTTAAATAAGATGAAACACGTTGAGGATTACATGTAATCTGTCTTGGCTGAGTAAGACTGTCGCTGTATCAGTCGACTTACAGATAAGCCATTGATTTTACTACTTATGAGTCCTGTCCACATTTGTGGTTATCTATGCAGTTTGTCATTGATCTTATGTGAGTGTGACCGAATACAGACTATTAAAGGTTATTTAGATCATACTACACTATATGTGGCTTTTTACAAGTCTAGAGAGATCCTGCTGAAGACATCAAAGCTTACAGGTAAGCCTGTCTACACACACATTATGCTACGCATATTCACATAAGCAGTGTGCAATGTGGTTGGGGGACCCACGTATATATATATATATATATAAAGTGATTACACTATGTGTATTTTTTTTTCTTTCTCCCTGTTCCATGTGAGGATTTGTGTATTCAAGAGATTTGTTCGACCAGCACAGCTCTGCAAACTGTTGAAGTGCGCTCATTCTTCATTCATCTGGTACGCATATATAAGTGAATCTTTTGGGATAACATTAATAGAATGTGCCCATCTCTGTGTTTTTTAACTTTATTCCTATATCTGGACTAATTTACCAGTCATTAGAGTGGGGCTGCCACCTATACATGTTGAACATATATTGATGATTTGTTATCTGTTTATGCTCAATATTGTATTTACCAGATATTAAGCTGAGTGCCGATTGTGTCTAATTGGTGTGTGTGTGTGTGTGTATATAAATATGTATGTATGTGTTTGTATGTATATATGTGTAAGTATATATATATATATATATATATATATATATGTAACCCCCTGTCACTGTGTGTAGTGTGGGGTGCAAAGGGTGCACAGTGCACCTCCTTCTCAAGCCCTGGCTAGCTGATGGGCATGGGTGTAAATGATCAGGGGGTCCCTGCACATGCAGGTGTTTCTTTGTAGTTAGTGGGACACAGGTAATGTCACTTTGGTGCAGTGTAATAGAAGTCACAATAATTTGGGCGCCAGACCATCTCTATAACAAACTCAACTCTTTATTTACACTCTTCCTCCAGCACGATAATCATAATGGTTGCAGCAATAAAGAAATATATGTACAGCTCCTTACTCTCTCCAGCACAGTTCTTAATGAGCAATACGAATATGGTTGCAAATATATCTCATTACTCCTCCTGCACAGTTCTTAATGTTATCCAGATGTTATGTAACATAAATCATTGGTCTCTCTTACACTCCATACTCACTGCAGATACCCTTTCTGCAGGGGCACATGCATGGATGCTAATAGGCAGGCAGCCTCTCCTCCATGCAGCTCTGACACACTCTGTGTACCTCTCAACTGCAGCTCACCCCTCCTCTGCGGGGATGATGTCTCCTGTGCTCTGACACGTCACTCTGTGTACTCTCAGCCTCAGGATCTGACACTACAGCTACCAGGCCTCTTGTAGCAGCCCTCACTCCAGGGCCTCTTCCATGCAAAGTGTCCCCCTCTCTCTTGGGTTCTCTATAGTGGCATGGAGTTCTCCCCCTCATCCAGTGCACACATTCCTTGCCCTGGCTCAGTCACCATGCTCAGACTTCCAGGCAATGCTGGGGGAGCCTGGGAGCTTCCACCCCAGGTCCCCAGCTACAACTCTCCTCTTGTGTCTCCCTTCTCAGTTCCTATCCCCCCTTAATGACAGCCCCTCCTTCCTCTCACTTAGTCTCACAGGCTGGGCTGGGTTATCACCATGGTAACCAGTTTATGTAACTTTTCAGAAACTTCTATCTTACCCTCTAGGTGACCCCTCCTCTATTCACTGAGGTAAAGGTTTAACTAAAACACCACTAGGGGGGTGTTACATTCTCCCCCGATTAGCTGGGCACCCTAAACTACACCTAATGGGGCTGCCTAGCTAATCTCACTCACACCTAACTCACATATGACCACACACATGTAAACTTTTCTACATCACTATTGCATGAAAAATCACAGTGTAAAGTGAATACATACATAGCAATACAATGGCAGTATCAATATAAAACACATTTCACATTGCATACCCCACAACACCCCCAATGGATGTAAACATGTGAGTCACAGGTGTCCTGTTTTCTTTCAATGTACATTTAAATATGGCTTTATGCCAAAGCAATGTAGCACCTGCCCATGCCTGCCCATGTCTCCCCCCTCCTGGGTCAAAAAGAGACAGGTGGCTCTCGTGGGCCCCTCCCAACAAATACATCTCAGCAATATATGCAGGGGTGGCATTTGACCAGCGGGGTTGTCTTCCCCCCCCTTTCTCTCCAACGTGGACGATCTGCCTTTCTTTGCTCCCCCTAATCCTCCGGAAGGGCAATATACAGACGTCACTTGCACAGCCTGCCTCTCTTTGCTTCCCCAAATCCTCAGGAAAGGCAATATACAGACTGCATTGTAATTGCACCTCACATGTTGAACCTTTTCTTCTTTTGCTTCCCACTCAGCTGGGATAAGTGGCACTACAAGTCTCAGCAACAAGCACACTGCTGCTCCATATACTGTCCTGGACAGAACTACTCAGCAAACAACTTGCTTTACCTCCTCATTACCCTTGGTCTCTGTTGGGCACCTAGAGATGGTCAGACATGGTGTCCCAAGGGTGTTTCTCCGGCTGGGCACACTGCTCTCAGTTCCTGTGTCCTGCAAGCACTTTCTCCATCTGTTGTGCTCGAGCCCCACGTTGGGCGCCATTATGTAACCCCCTGTCACTGTGTGTAGTGTGGGGTGCAAAGGGTACACAGTGCACCTCCTTCTCAAGCCCTGGCTAGCTGATGGGCATAGGTGTAAATGATCAGGGGGTCCCTGCACATGCAGGTGTTTCTTTGTAGTTAGTGGGACACAGGTAATGTCACTTTGGTGCAGTGTAATAGAAGTCACAATAATTTGGGCGCCAGACCATCTCTATAACAAACTCAACTCTTTATTTACACTCTTCCTCCAGCACGATAATCATAATGGTTGCAGCAATAAAGAAATATATGTACAGCTCCTTACTCTCTCCAGCACAGTTCTTAATGAGCAATACGAATATGGTTGCAAATATATCTCATTACTCCTCCTGCACAGTTCTTAATGTTATCCAGATGTTATGTAACATAAATCATTGGTCTCTCTTACACTCCATACTCACTGCAGATACCCTTTCTGCAGGGGCACATGCATGGATGCTAATAGGCAGGCAGCCTCTCTTCCATGCAGCTCTGACACACTCTGTGTACCTCTCAACTGCAGCTCACCCCTCCTCTGCGGGGATGATGTCTCCTGTGCTCTGACACGTCACTCTGTGTACTCTCAGCCTCAGGATCTGACACTACAGCTACCAGGCCTCTTGTAGCAGCCCTCACTCCAGGGCCTCTTCCATGCAAAGTGTCCCCCTCTCTCTTGGGTTCTCTATAGTGGCATGGAGTTCTCCCCCTCATCCAGTGCACACATTCCTTGCCCTGGCTCAGTCACCATGCTCAGACTTCCAGGCAATGCTGGGGGAGCCTGGGAGCTTCCACCCCAGGTCCCCAGCTACAACTCTCCTCTTGTGTCTCCCTTCTCAGTTCCTATCCCCCCTTAATGACAGCCCCTCCTTCCTCTCACTTAGTCTCACAGGCTGGGCTGGGTTATCACCATGGTAACCAGTTTATGTAACTTTTCAGAAACTTCTATCTTACCCTCTAGGTGACCCCTCCTCTATTCACTGAGGTAAAGGTTTAACTAAAACACCACTAGGGGGGTGTTACATATATATATATATATATATATATATATATATATATACATATACACACATATATGTATGTATATATGTATGTATGTATGTATGTATATATATGTATGTATGTATGTATATGTATATATGCATATGTATGTATATGTATGTATATAAATATATATATATATATATATATATATATATTTATATATATATATATATATATATATATATATATATATATATATATATATAAATTTTACTTTCTTAACCTAAACAACAATTTCTCAATGATCCTTACTTAGACAACATCTCCATATCTTTTTACAATATCTTATTAAAACATATTTAATATAACAGAATAATTTAACCATTTTGGGTATAAAGTCTAAAGCAAAAATCCAAAATGCTTCTCTTTTACAGAGAAGAGCAAATCTATCTCCTCCTCTGATCGTGATTTTTATAAATTCAATAGTTATAACTTTCAAAGAATCCAAAGAACAGTCATACTTAAAAATTAAAATGACTTGCAAGATTGCGTGAGCCCCTCTTTATTATAATGTTTCCTCTATGTTTTAGAAATTTTTTATTTAGCACACAAGTTGATCAGCCCACATATTGTGCACCACTTTCACAATCAAATGCATTCCAAAACTCGTTTGGCAATTCATAAAACTTTGAATCTCATATTATTCTTTCATTTTTGTTTAACAGAGATTAACCCATTACAAACAAAATTACACATGATACAACCATTTTTATTACATCTATAGAAACCATTAGGTTTTGCAGGGAGTCAATTTTACTATGGATTTTTTATTTCCCTCTTTTTTTTCTTTCCTTCAAAAAACTGGGTACTATTTTATTTTTAATTGTCGTTCCTCTTCTAAAAACCACTTTAGGGTTATTATGGACTAAGGTCATAAGAATATTGTCATATTCCAAAATTGATCAATTTCTTTTTATAATGTCTTGAATTTGTTTAGAATATGAGTTATACTGACTGGCAAACATGACATCTTTTTTTGAATCCTCTGATTCCTTCGCTGTAGAAATTAATAAACACTTTCTATCAACTTTCTTTGTCTCTGAAAAGGCCTTACTAAGAATATATTCTGGGTAACTTTGATATCTAAAGGCATTCAATAGGTCACAGGCTTACTCACAAAAGGTTTTTTCGGAATTACAGTTTCTTTGTAATCTTAACAGTTGACCTTTCGGGATATTCTTTTTCCACCCTTTCAAGTGACAGCTTTTAAAATGCAAAAAAATGGTTACTGTCTACATTGTTTTTAAAAGTTTGGGTTACAATACAGTCTTTTTCTACCGATAGGACAATGTCCAGAAAGTTAATATCACTCCTGCTATAAATACTTGTGAAGTTTAAACCAAAATTATTCACAGTAAGGTGCTCAAGAAATAACTCCAAAGAAACAGAATTCCTTTTCCAAACAAAAAATAAATCATCTATAGATCTCCCGTATAGCACTAAGTTCGCCCCATATTGGCAATTCCAGATGAATTGTAATTCATATAAACTATATACAAATCAGCAAAGCTCGGGGCGAACCTAGTGCCCATAGCTGTGCTGTGTATTTGTAAATAATAATTAGTGTCAAAAATGAAACAATTGTGTGGCAAAATAAATTAAATATCATCTAAAATAAACCCATGTCATGTCTGACTAAGGTTTACATCTTGATCTAGAAAATATTTCACTGCTCTTACACCTCCCTCATGTGGTATATTGGTGTAAAGGGACTCAACGTCACACGTTAAAAATTGATAATCATTTTCCCATTTTCATCATATGAAAGAAAAAGGGAAAAGAAAAATAATTCTCCGACAAGTTCGACATTTAGAAGGGGTGACACAATAAAAATAATATACTGCTCAGAATGAAATAAAGTTGAAAAATGTTTATCATTGTTCATTTGAGCAGGAAGTGCTCACCTGGAGAATAGAAACATTACATAATTAGATAAAAGGACAAAAGAGTCTCTTATATGGGGGCACTGCTCTTATTCTTAATAATTAGACATAATTTATTGATAAAAGATAAATCTTTATTACAAAATAATTAGTACATGAATATTGTGATCGGTGAAATATTATTAAAACCAGATAGAGGTAATGTGAAAAAGCAACGAATATAGAAAAGTGATTACTTTTCACACAACTTACTTGGTGTGTGAAAACAACAAAATGGAAATTCTTTGACTATGTATTTATCATTATTCAAGAATATTTATTTGCCTAATGTGCTGATATAATTAAACTAATTGTTGGATCTGTATAGGAGTACGATGTATAATATACTGTATTCCAGAGACTATGGTTCTGGCTGCTGTTAAATGAGAATGTGGTTCACTAGTACTAAGTATATTGAATGTAATATAATTGTAGCAAAATGTTGTTACATGTCACTGAATTAAGCTGGTGTCTGATATATTCTTGCCATTATTGGTAAGCTACAGTTTTAAGGAGCGTGCCAAAACACTTACTTTTATGCTTAAGCTGTTTCTTGTTTAATTTTTATCAGCAGCAGTAATTATCCCTGTTAGTTAAACTTGTCTACATATCACTGCACTAGATATGATGTTACAATCTATTCTGGGGCTTAAAAGTGACATCTATTTACGTGAGTTATTGCATTTAAGATAGAGGTCAGTCCAGCCTGTTAATTCATATCTATTGTTCTTTTCCCAATCCCACAGTAACTCAGCTAATACACTAATCCTGTTTGAAATGCAGTAAGTTCAGCAGCCACAAAGCGGGCTATCAGAAATTAATAGTTCTTAACATTAGTGCAGTGGAAAAGAAGATTACAGACAACTATCTCCCTCCTATATTAAACACATTCCATTGCTTACAATTTGTTGAATTATACTCTGAGATATACACCACTAATATGAGTGGATGGTATGAAGTACAAAATCCAAAAATACTTTACAAAACAACTAAAACAGACATATTAGACAGGGATAATGCGATATTAGTGGATATTATATGTGCAGTGTCTCATTAATCAAAATTGTTTCTCATTAACCCAGGCCTCCTTGATCAAAGTTATGTTTTATGTGCAATGTCTCATTGATCATGTGGATGTCAAATAATTGGATAAAGTAAACCAAAGTAATTAATATTGTTTTACCGTGTGATTGCTATTGGTGCGCCACTTGTTATGACGCAATTGCACGGATTCATAACCCAAACATTTACATTCGCACTTACACTTGTAAATAATGTACATTTCTAAGGTTCCAATCCACATTTATTTATTAGTAAAATGTATTAGATTGTTTATACATAAATGATAATTTAGTAAAAGTATCTAAGGCTCAGGATATAGGAAATGTATCATGTTTAGTGTCATTTTGATCTGCACATTACCATCTTTAATTCGCTACTTTCCCAGAGAAATCCTTTGAATTAGCCTATGATCAGCAGACAACTGAAACATCATTAACCCTGAGCCAATGAAGACCCTGATGCTTGTTTACAGTGTCATCACCAGTAGTAGTAGTGACATCACCAGTAGTTTTTGCTATACTCAAGCTGGCCCATTGTTCTCCCTCTCTGATCCTGACTACATATGGGCCCGGGTGAATCTAGCAAAAATGTAATGAATTTGGTGTTTATACTTTCCTGCTTTATTGTAATATCTTTTATGCGTAATAATGGGTTGCTGAAAATCCTGCTATATTTTGCATTTAAATATCTGTGTGTTTTGGAACCACAATAATGGCATTGGAAAATGTTTTATTGGTAAGCAATAAAATGACTTTAATAATCAGATTAATGTCTCTGAACGCCGTTCCTCAGCTAAATTCACACATTATCAGCGGTACCAGAATATATAGTTATAAAAGGAACAAAGTGGTGTTTATTGGGGACTGTGTATAGTTTCACTTGATCATAAAATTGTTTAGTCTAATTGCCACTTATTCTAAATGGTATTTCTTTCAGATTCTCATTTAGATCAATATTAGTTCCTAGTTAATGTATATAGTACATTATAAACACCACTCTTTTTTGTATAGCCTCTATGACTCCAGCACATAGTTATACATAGGTGACCTTGTTTCTTTTAATAATATAACTCTCAAGTATATAGCCAAATAAATCAGCTTGCACTGAGCTGCATATCGTGGTCTCTCTGTCCCTCGCTGTCAGTATGTGTCCCTTTTGTAAATCAACTAAGATCCCTTAGTTTATTAAGAACTATCTGCACTGATCATAGTCCTTATTCATGGCACATCACCTATTAAAATTATGGCAGTATCTATCTGAGAAATAATATAATTTAGACTTAAAGAATTTCCATGTTCAACAGCGTGGAACAGGCTGCTGCTCCCCCAATGCGCGTTTCTCCTAGGCTTTGTCAATAGCATCTAAAATAAACCCACATCGTATCTGACTAAGGCTCACATCTTGGTCTAGAAAATATTTCACTGCTCCTATGCCTCCCTCATGTGGTATATTGGTGTAAAGGGACTCAACATCACATGTTAAAAATTGATAATCATTTTACCATTTTATTGAAGATATTAGATTCAATAAATGTGTTGTATCTCTAATATGAGACCTTAGAGACACAATGTGGGTTTGTAGATGAGTGTCAGTAAAAAGTGATATTTTAGAAGTAAGTGGTCCCACTCCAGAAATAAGTTGCCCAGGGGGTGCTGAAAGTGATTTGTGTAACTTAGGTAAATAATAAAATGTGGGGACATTCGGGTACATTATTAACAAAAAGTCCATCTTTTCTTTTGACACTGCCCTATCAGCATAACCCTTCATCAGAAAACATGCTGGTTGGATTTGTTTTACGTTTTGTATAAAATCTTTCGTTATTCAATTGTCTCATTGCTTCCATGATGTAATTTTCACACAACATCCCCACTTTGTCAGCATGCTTGATGCATAAACCTTTTCAAAGATTTTCTTTCTTGTGAAGTTAAGTTATCGCTCATTAATTTTTTCAGATTTTCTGCACAGGACTCTAAAATCATTAAGTGTCTTCGTATAAAATGCATGCATCAATGAAGCCTGTTTTATATTAAACAGGGTAGAATTATGACTTATTTTTCAGAATCCTCTTACCTATAGTGTCATTTATATCAAACAATGACAAAGGCTGTTGTAAAGGTGATATATCAATTTATGCTTGCAATAAATCTAAAATTTATAATCCCAAAATATCTGAATAATTGAGAACTATTGGTTCTACATCAATTGATTTTTGTTTAAGCATCTTATTTGGAAAATTACTTTTCCTGCATAAATCCCTAACAACTTTATTCAAGTCAACAAAAAGTTTAAATAAGTCTGGTTTACTTGAAGGAGCATATTTTAATCCTTTACTGAGAAGTGTTCATTCACAAGGATCCAACTATCTTTTCGAAAGATTAAATATACATTTCTCTATTAATCATGGCTTGGCCTTCTATATTTTTTTCCATCCACCTCTGCATCCCCTAAATCTTGATCCCATTTCTTCCTCTTTTTAATGATTGCACATTCCTTTCATGAAATTGTTCCCGTGCCTCTTCCCAATTTGGACGTTTTCCTAAGAAAAAATATGTTATTGTTATTAAACATTTTGGCTCATGCATCTCCTACTGGGGTTTCATAGTGGGTCTGTCTATCACTTCTAGTACTGGGTTTAACATCCAGAGCTTTTTAGGGGAATCTAGAGTCTCATCAAATGAGTATACATGTTCAAAACAATTGGATAAACCTATCAATATTTTAGAGGGTTCTCTCCTTTTATTAGTTTCTGGGGTTACTTTATTATTTATTACTATTATTATTATTATTAATATTATCATTATTATTATTAAATCTCCGTTGGTGCTGTCCCCAAGTTTCCTCTCACTAAATTGTGAGTTTAGCAAATAACATTCTGTTGAGAGGTTTTATAATATACCTTGCAGGATTCAAATTTTACTCATGCCAACCAATGTTGATAAGAGCATATGCTGGATATTAAGAAATAACAAAATGTATGCAATCGATTTATGCTTTTATTTGATTTTACAGAATGTATGATCTCTGTTGTATGTGAGGACACTTGTTTTTATGTTTCACTTTTATGAAGGTTCAGTAAAGATTGTATAATAGCAGTTTCAGTTTCAATTCAGTTCAGAGATTGTATATACTTTTGTGAAGTGAACACCGTGTGGATCTTCCTCTTTCCGCTGTTTATCAATTTCTTTGTTTACATACAGATCTCTTAAGCAAATACTAAGTGCAATCTGGTGGCAAAATACATAGCTATGTGGCTTTGCCAATCAGATGCCAGATACTTAGGGGTAAAGTTTATGATTTCAATTAAAGTAGTGTTGTAACGTTAAATTTCAACAATTTATTTCCCTCCTAGTATCATTTCCGTGAGCTTGAAATGTAAGGTTCAGCATCACTGGATAATTGCTATACATTTCACAGATTAGGAATTCAGTCTGATTTATTATGCAGATATCTGATGGCCCCCGAATAGTTAGAATGCAGTTAGTCTTGTTCGTATTAAGTAAATGCTGTAATGCTATGTTTAGTTCAAGATTTTAAAATTGTTTAACTCCTGGGAATTGTACCACACATACAGATATTTAAAATTCACTGTAGCTTTAATTCAATTGATTTTTATGTTTCAGACATTTTATTTAGTATGTCGTTAAACACTCCTATATCTGTCACCTGATTTACATATTGAATTTATCAGTTAGCTGTCTATTGAGCGCTATTAAAGTGACAATTCATTCATAGCGGATGGTATTATGGTAACAGCACAGTTAATATAAATTAATTAAGTTATTATATGAATTACTTTGTATATGGCATCTTATCAGTGGCTATGTCTTGCTGCTATGCCGGATACTGTCTTTATTGGTTGTGGCATTCAAATTAACTTTTCTAGTCCCAACATGCATTCCATCTTAGGCTTGTTCATTGGTAAAATTTGCTCAAGGTTTAAATACCGATTTAAATGTGTGTTAGCCAATCAGAGGTCCTCAATGGATAACTGATATCTCGACCTGCCAATAAAGAAAGATACATTTTAGTGCAATCTTAAATTTTATTTTAAGCAAATTAAGATTACATTAAAAAGATGAGTGCAAAGGGGGATATTTGTAATAGTATTCAGATTGTTTAATCATCATCACATATGTTGGAAGAAATATAATTCACAGAAAATTATTTTAAAGAATAATTAAAGATTTTTAATAACTCTGTAAATAGTAATGAATCTCTGATTATAATTTTGCTTTCAATTATTTATTATAAAATGCCTATCTTAAATTGATAAAAATCAATATTGGTCCTTATTTTAAAGCAAAACAATACCAGATTGAAAGAATGACTATATATTATAAAAATGAAAAAAGTGAAAAGAAAAGTGAATCTACATATGTGAATGATGTAAAATGGGTGTGAAATAGTGTGAAAAATTGAAAAACAATATAGTAATATATCTCAAAAATTGTCTCTAATTGAAAACTACAATCTTGAAATAGTTGTATTAATTTAAGTTATTGCAGGTGTAACCTATAATGTTTAATGAACATTAAATGACTGAAGTAGGAAGGGTGATTAGAACTCTTAAAATTAAAAATTAAGAGTATATGTAAAAATAGATGAATGTTAAGGTGTGTAAATCATTCCTAAAAGACAATATTCAATAATGTGCATTATTGTGTGTTATATAATGTTATGTAAAACTTAATTATTATTATTAATCTATTTAAGATTACATAGTAACTTCATAAGAGGTAAATTAATATATTTTCATGTTCTTTTACAAAAATCAAGACTGGCGCATCTCCAAGGACAATGCTCCGATTGGTATGTATAGTTATAATTTTCATTGTTACTATTGTTTCCAATGTCATGTGGTGTCATGAGACTGTCATGCTAGACAGCACTGTATGATCATGAAATTTTCTCTCTAATAATCTATCAGTATTACACCAAACAAGGGAACCCTGCTGCTTCGAAAACTCATCACCCGAACCATCCCCAAGGTAAGTGCTGCACTCTTTGTTCACAATCTATAATGAATTATGATATGTGTTCTCATTCCTATTATTGTATGCATATTTGATGTAAGGAAAGGATCCAGGTTATTAAAACTATCTTAATATTCCAATACATTAATTGCTTTCCATCCACACAAACTTCAGGGTCACCTCCTTGTTTGCTCAAATTAATTTTTTAAATGCCAAAAGCTTTATGTCCTCTTTCATTTTATTATTATTATTATTAATATTTATTTATAAGGCGCCACAAGGCATCCGCAGCGCCGTACAGAGACAAACAAAATCACAATACAATGGGAGACAGCACAGTACAGTAAACACAGCAACTCAGTACGCTCAATGCACAGCTAGAGAGGGCGGGGAAGGGGGAGGGAGGATCCGCAAATGACGGGGCCCAAGAAGGAGGGCGCGGAAGACAGGGAGACCCCCAGGGGGGAGGAGGGAGCGAGAGTGGACGTGGGGTGGAGCACCCTCGAGGAGGAGGGCTAAGTAGCTGGAGAGCAGAGTTAGAAGTGGTGGAAACAGGAGGAGAAATGGCCCTGCTCAGAGGAGCGTACAATCTAATCTGACATTTCTGTCATGTTTTCAAGAACATGTCTTACAACTGACGTCAGCTGTTTCATTTACCTGTTATCTGAGAGCGCTTCTAAATGTCCCAATGTGTTCCAGTAGTCGATGTTTAAAAGACCTTGTGGTCATCCCTACATAAATCTTTCCACATTGACACTTTAGGCCATAAATTGCATATATATCACAATTGAAAAAAATGTGATATTTTATGAATTTCATTGAATTTATCCTTAATCTCCATAGTTTTACTCATATAGGGACACTTTTCACAATTGTGCAACTCTTGAATATCGATTAGAAGTTGCTTTTATTTTTGGGTCAAACTGTGTTTTTACCATTCTGTGTTTTAAATTTGTAGCTGTTCTTCAGCTTAAGGAGACTCTAGGTTCAAAGATGTCAGCTAGATCATTATCAGGGAGATGCACATAATTCCACTTTGATTTCAGTCAAAATCTTAAGAAAATTGAGTCTGCTGATTTATGCAATATCAGAGGTTTTGTTTAATACATAATTAAATAAATAAATAATTGTCTTAAGTTTTTATCCAAAACATTTTCTTTCAGTTTCATCTGGCTAGGTACCAAATAATACACGTTGGGGTTGAACATTACATACATAGTTGATGAAGTTGAAAAAAGACATCAGTTTAGCCTATTCTGAATCTCCTGCGATACCTCACTTATATTTGAAAATTGATACAGTTTAAGCAACCACCATCTGTTTCAATCAGGAAAAATCCCTCAAGACCCAATATTGCAGTCCTATTTTTCCCTGTATCCACTACTGTCCTTCAGTTTAATTAACGGTCATATTCCTGGATACACTTTTTCGCTAAAAATGTGTCTAACACTTTCTTAAACATATAAATTGAATCTGCCATCACAACCTTCCCTGGCAGTGAATTCCATATCTTGACTGCCCATACTGTAAGAAACCCCTTCCTTTGCTGGTTGTGAAACTTCCTCTCCTCTAACCTTAGGGGGTGACCACATGTCCTGTCTATAGTCTTTGGTGTAAAAAGTCCCCATGAAAGTTCTCTGTATTGACATTTAATGTATTTATACATAGTAATCATATCCCCTCTTAGATGCCTCTTTTTAAAGTAAACAAGCCTAAACTGGTTAACCTTTCCTCATAACTTAATGACTCCATACACTTTATCAATTTTGTTGCCCTTGTCTGAGCAATTTCTAGTTCAAAAATATCTTTCTTATAGAATGGTGCCCAGAACTGTACTCTGTATTCAAGATGAGGTCTTACCAATGATTTATACAGTAGAATCATTACACTGTCTTCCCTTGCATCTATGCCCCTTATTAAGCACGCCACTACTTTATTCGCCCTTACAGCTGCTGCTTGACATTGAGCACTAATGCTAATTCTACTGTCTACAAGCACTCCCAAATCATTTTCCATTATAGATTCTCCTAAACTAATCCCATTTAATTAAGATTGCCTGCTTGTTTTTTGATTCCTAATTGCAAAACCTTACATTTATCTATGTTAAACCTCATATTCAATTTGGCTGCCCAATCCTCCAGTTTACTTAAATCTCTCTGTAGAGAAGCTACATCTTGCTCTGATTTTATGACCTTAAAAAGTTTAGTGTCATCTGCAAAAATGGAAATTTTACTCTCTAAACCATCACCCAGGTCATTAATAAATATATTAAAAAGGAATGGCCCCAGCACGAAACCTTCTGGTACTCCACTTAAAATTTTCGACCAATTAGAAATTGTTCCATTTATCACAACTCTCTTTTCCCTATTCTCTAACTAGTTTTCGACCCAAGTACAAATGTTGTTTCCTATACCCAGTTCCCTTATTTTGTAAACTAACCACTTGTGTGGTACTGTATCAAAGGCCTTTGTAAAATCTAAGTTGACAAGATTTACTGTACTACCATGGTCAAAGTTCCCACTAACTTTCTCATATAAACTTAGATTAGTTACATTAGTTTTACATGACTTATCCCTTACAAATTCATCCCTTTTTAAACAACGGCACTACAGCTGCTTTTCGCCAATCCCTTGGAACTGAGCCTGATGAGATTGAATCTTTGAAAATTTCTGAGTTTAGCTCCATAAGAACCCTTGGGTGTATGCCATCTGGACCTGAAGCTTTATTTATCTTAATATTCTTCAGTCACCTTTGGACTTCTTTCTTTATCAAGTTTTAATGGTACAGATTCATTTCCGATTTCATTCCTACCATTTGTTCCTCTCTAGTAAATACTGAAGAAAATAAAGTGTATGCCTCTGCTTTTTCCTTAGTATCATTTATCAATTTGTCCATCACTCGTCTTAGGGGTCCTATATTATTTTTTTTAATCCTTTTTCCATTTCTATACTTAAAATTCTTTTTGGGGGTTGTCTTACTTTTGAAACTTGTTTTTCATTTTCTTATTTAGGCTATCGAGTTTACTTTTTGCATATTTTATTAAATTTCTTGTACCTACGGAAGGACTTCTAAGACCCTTCAAACTTAAACAATTTAAATGCACACTTCTTCCTTTGCATTTCTTCCCTTACCTTTTTATTTAGCCACATTGGTTTAGACTTTTGGATTTATTTCCCATAGGTGTGAACTTATACGTGTATGTTTCCAACAACCTTAGCATATCGGGATTTGCTCTACTAAGTTAACCCATATAAGCAACCTGCAGAGAGGCATATTTCTATAAACAAACAAATGCAACCATAATAACAAGACAGCCGCAAGCTGTGCCTTCAAGAACCGATAAGGACATTACCTGGGGATTAAGAAAGGATCTTGCACATGGGGAATATTCGGCCTGGTAAATATTCAAAAAACAATGCAGAAGTCCTATTATCAAAGAACTAACCTCACTGCAACATTCTGCAACATTCATTTCAAACTCTAGTCAACAGAAAGAGCTACCTATTGAATTTTGCAATACTGAAAGGGAACAAACAGTGGGTCTGTGACTAATGAATCCCCTAAACAGTTTTACCTAAGGGGAAAGACACAATCCTATACTTACAAAATTGGGATTTTACTACCAAAGAAAACTGGAAAGTGGTATTATGTGCATTAAGGATATTAACAGGGAAAGTGGAATTATAGACTGGAACTGCAGTAATGGAGAATTAGTATCCCTTACTATGAAGGGATACAGATTGAGGTTAGGTAACACATTTTTTTTTATCTATATCAACCCCTCATAAATGTTTAAGGAATTATGATTTTCAAACATTGAGAGCAGGTTGTCTTGTCGGTCCCATATAGAATTATACATTGCAATCATTGTTTCTGGGAAATGTAGCAAAGATTTTTCTACCCCACTATTAACCGCTATGTAAAAGTAAATCATTTTTTTACAGTAGTACTGTGGTCATTGAGAGAGTACAGCAAAGGAAAGGGCCCCTTCCATCCACCACAGTTGATAATGCACAGATACAGGATCTAAACTTAACTTAAAACCATGAAATTAAATTAACTTATATTGTCCATACCGCCACTTCTAAATCTCCACTTTGACCTATATGTATGTATGTATGTATGTATGTATGTATGTATATATGTATGTCCTTTGGTGGCTCTTTTATTAAGTATTGAGTGTGTGAAATTTTGTATGAGGAAATATCTTGTAAAATTGTGTCGATTTTGTATTTGAAGTAGGTGGCAAAATCATGGACAGGGAAGGAGGAAGGAAGTAGGAGGAGTTGCAGGTGTACGTAAAAGTAGTTGAAGATGGAAAAGAGGTGATGTGTGTTAGAAGACTGGGTGGATATTAGAGATTTGAAAAATGTTTGTTTGGTGATTGAAAGAGCAGTGCTGTAAGATGAAAGGATACATTTACAGGGGAGGAAATCTGGATAAGAACAAAATTTTCTTCACTAGTGCTCTGCAGTGTGGGATTCATTCTGGAAGTAGCAGGTCTGTTTGAAGTGTCATAGTTGGGGTTTGGATCATCCAAGAGTGTATGTGGTAACTGGAGCTGCATTGTCTAGGGTTGAAGCCAGTGTTTTGTTATAGAAAAAGGCAGCCTGATTAGGGCAGGACAATGCAGTCATAGGAGAATATATTTGCTTGAATGAAAATGAGAAGTGGATTGGGTTAAGAGTACTCTGTGTTGCTGTGTACATGTGGATTTGGGTGCAGAAGGGAGGGCATGAGGTAAGAAGAAGCTGAAGGAAAGGAGGTTGTGGTCAGACAGTTGGAAGGCTAAGTTGGAGACAATAGAGATGGAGCATTAGTGGGAGACGACAAGGTCAAAGAAGTGTATATCACAGATGAGGTCCACTGGGAGAGACCAAAGGAGGAAGTAAGTGAAATAAGCTTAGTGACAGCAGAGACAGTGGAATTATCAATGGGATATATTAAAAAATATTAAAAAAAAAAATCTGAATGTATGCAGGTCAAAAGATAGGAGATAAGTAAGCCAGGGAAATAACATGCAGCATCGCAGTCCCCATAGATTACTATAGGGACTGCAATGTTCTGTAATGCATCAAGCTTTGACAAGCTTTGCATTGCACAGACAGGTAATGCCATCTCAGGATATGAGATTCTGTTGAAGTCTCTCAGGCTTCGTAGAATCCATTATAGTGAAAGTGCTGTGCACAGCATTTTCACCTGTCACTGGCAGCGCTAAGCTGCTGGTGATATGATCGCAGGAGAGGGGTCATTTTGCCGGGGCTCCCAGAGTTGCCCCAGCATAGTGCATCTTAGCGGTGCATAAATATGCAATTTTATTGATGCATAGACCCCAGAGTGTGGACATTAAAGAGAGAGAATGAGAAGGACGGTTGAGAGGATATGACTTGGAACGTGTCACTTGGAGAAAGTAGAATGTATACTCCACCACCTTGTCAGTTTCTGGGTCTGGGAGTATTTCTGAGGGAAAGTCTCCCATAGGAGAGAGATGCAAGGTATGTAGTGTCAGAGGAGGTCTGTAATGGCATGGAGGTTGAGGGATTTAGAAAATCATGATAGCAAAGAAGAAAGGACCATGGGTCTTTCCGGATGGGACACGGAATGAGGGAGGAGTGGAGGGCCCTAACTCGGTCCCAAAAGGAGGATATTTTAGGACAGGTCCACCAAATATGTAAAAAGGATCGCATCTGGACACAACACCTCTAACATAGTGGAGAACTGGAGGGGAACATTTTAGTAATTGTGTCTGGGGTGTAATACCACCAGTAGAGTATTTTATATATATATTTTCTCCTTGACCAAGATGGATATAGAGCTGGTGGCAGCCTGTTCCCTGATGATCTCCCAATAATCATCCTCCGGGGCGGGGCGAGGATCCCTCTCCCACTCCCTCTAATGTCTTCCAGCGGGAGGGAAAAGTACATAGAGAACTAAGCTGTAGAGATAGGAAATCGTGCCTTTACACAAAGGCGAAGAGAGGCATAGGGTTTCAACTGGGGAAACAGGAGTGGGGGAAGGAGCACCCCTGAGGAGAGAGCCCACAAAGGACGTAACTGAAAATACTCGTAAAATTTAGGATGAAGGTTTGTATACTTAGAACGCAGATCATCCCAAGAGTTGAAGGTACCTTGATATAATAGATCTCCAACAAACCGAACGCCCGCAGTAGACCAGGCACTATGGAAAACTGAGGAGAGCCCGGGAGGGAAGGCAGGATTACCCCATAGAGGCAGAACAGGAGGGGAAGAAGTCAGGATATTGAGATGGGGTTGGTAGGTCTCCCTGATCGTAGCTGAGAATAACAAGGTGGGGCATTGACAGACTATGGGCGTAGAGGGAAGAACAGACATACTTTGAAGAATGAGCAGGAACGGGGACAAGCTGGACAGGGATCTATAGACTGCAATTTAGAGTGACAAGGAACAGTCGTCCAATTTCTACGTGGAGGCCGTTGAGCTCTCTGTGTGGAGGGCCCCGCAGCATTAGCGGGGAGGTATGTTGGTTCAGGCCAATTCTTTGAAGAAGGTTGCGTGCTTCACCTAAGCTTTTGGCTAACAATTGTTGGTTCTGATGCCAAAGATAAAGGCGAAAGGGAAACCCCCAACGGTATATAATATTGTTCTCCCCGAGGACTGAGGTGACAGGCTGGAGTTCTCGTCTCCGAGTTAGAGTGGCGGGAGAGACGCCCTGAATGATTTGGAGGGTGTACCCCTCATGGGTTAAAGAAGGAAGCTTTCTAGCAGCTTGTAAAACAGCTTCTTTGGTCGTAAAATAATGAAGACGGAGGATAACGTCTCTAGGTGCAGATTGATCAGAAGGGTGAGGTTTAAGGGCCCTGTAGGCTCTATCCAGCTATAACTGATCTTCTTGAACTTCTGATGCAAGCTGGGAGAACAATTTCCGGAGTTGGGGGTCCAGATGCACAGATTCAACGGACTCTGGGACGCCTTTAATTCGGAGGTTATTTCTCAGAGCTCTATTTTCCATATCCTCTTGATGTTCATGGATAGTATTGAGATCCTGACGAAATTGAGAAAGGTCATCAGATGTAGATTCCTGAAAGGAGACAATATTCTTCATCTTTCTTTCAATATAGTCTGTACGAGAACCCAGCGAGGACACCTCTGATCTCAGACTATGAAGAATGTGTTGGACTTTAGCGTGAACTGAGGATTGCAGATCTTTCCTTGATCAAAGAAGGAAAGTCTTGGTAACTGGAGCGGACACATCCTCATCAGAGTCTGAGTCCTCAAGGGAGCGAGGAGAAGCTGCTTGTTCGGTTCCTGAGACTGAGGAAGTCTTATTAGGATAATATTGGGGGATACACTTAAAGGAAAGTTTTTTGTTTTTCAACATAATTAGGTAGAGTAAGAACAGAGGCAGGGAGGAGGCTTCTGGAGGATCGCCCACCGCCACAAAAGTAGGGTTTAAGCTGCAGGGCAGGCTACAGGCTTCCTCTTAGCTCCAGGTCCACACCAGCGCCGCCAATCAAAGAAAGGATCACAAGGGATGGAGATCTTCCTTGCAGCTGTAGAAGGCTCCCAGTCTTGTTTACAATCCAGCTGCCCCCTAAATGACACAAGCAGCTGCCAGGGGGAGACCCACAGAGGGAACAGAAGGGCACTCTTCCAAATAGGTTAGTTGAAGGGGCCAGGTAGAGGAGCCGCTCCAGCGGCTGAGCGTTGTCCGGCCTGAGGCAAAATCGAGGCCAGGGATCGGCCGCGCGGACTAGGCCTCAGGAGTGCCGGGCAGATGTGATAGACCCAGGGCGCATCCAAACAGAGCCAGGGCACAGTGGAGGGTGCTAGAGGAGCCAGGCGTTGTTTTGCAGGTGGGCCAGACTAAATAACAGTAGCAGGGAGCCGCAGGTATAATCGAGCTCCACTTAGCTCCCATTGCATTCGGCTGATTCTAATTGCCACCAGACCACGCCCCTGAACTGATGTTTTTATTGTTTTCACTATGCAAATTTTTCAAACTATCTGCCAAATTGTAAATGTATGTTGAGATTTTATGAGAGTGTTTCCAAAAGACCAGAAAATGGGCAAGCACCTTGAAATGTAGTAGGTGATTAGTAGGTTCATTTTCATAATGAAGCATTGTGTATCCACATGTTTAAAAGTCAACTGTTATGATTCCTAGTGCATTCACGAAGAGCAACAGAAGTATAAAGCAAAGTGTCTTTATTCAGGTAAATACATAAACAAAGATAACTCAAATCCACGGTGTCACAAACACGCTCCCAGCTGCCGTGGCTTTGGGGTGTTCGCTGTATGAGGTCACACACGATTTCAGCCCGCAGTATCTTTATACCTATCACACAAGTTATGGACCTACGGAATCGCCCTCAAACACATCGCTCTCACCCCACAGACACTTCTGGTTTGACACCACCTATTGAATACGGGCAATAGGACCCCAATACACCGTCCCACACTGGCACACAGGCTTCTAGTTATCCACAAACTAGCAAAACCCAAACTAGCACACAAAGGGTTACCTCTCCACACCTCCAGACTGTTACACAAATGTAAATGCAAGCACACACAGCTTGTTAATCAAATGTATCAACAAATCACACACTGGCATTCCAAGGGTTAACTTGGTTGAGCTCTCTTCTAACAGGCTAATGGATTTGTTAGAGTATCAAGGGCGCAACTTATTAAATGATAGATTTAATATACAAAAATACAGGGCATACAGATAAAAAAATAATGAATAGCAATTAATAGATTGACATAACAAGCAAAGCAGTTTAGGTGTTACATTCAGAATAGCACTTACTTGGGTTGCATAATCTGCGCCATGGGGAATTGGCTAGGAAGATGGACAGCTTATCAATGTAACTTGATTTCCCCCAAAAGTCTGACCCCTTGCCCCTTCAAAGCACAGGTTTTTAAGCCAATTCAAATGGAATGGTCTTCACAGGGGCAGTGTTTAATGCTAATAGGGAGGCAGGGATGTCTCCTGGTGTCACTGTAGTTGGCTCACAAATATTCCCAAAGTTTTGACCTGTGGGTAATTCTTCACAGATACTTCCCAGATAAATATCTCCCCCTTCAATAAACCGGTCATAAACTCCCCCATATTTAAATACCAAACATGATGTGATTATGACAATGTGACATACCTTTTCCAAAGATATGTGATTTTAGCTATTTACGGATACCCCCCGTACCTGTCATTCACAACCCTGGTGTGACATGGAGTGACACCCGGATTTCCCAAAATATGAACTGTAAAGACATTTTCCTTCATATTTCTATACACCTGTATAAGCATGCACAATGCTGCCTTGGGCTGCAAAGGATGTCCAGCTGTGACCGGTCCCGCATAGTCTTTTCAGGAGTCCAGTAGCTCTTTAAAGCTGCTACAAGTGGCCTGGTCATCTTCTCACACTGGGATGTGCAAAGCCATTAAGTACATTTTCATCAGACTCAATGTCTTCAAACTTTACACTGTGACTACACTTATCAAAGGACTCATTTGATATAACATATTTACACTGCAGTTATGATTTATCCCTTATAAATAACTGCAAGCTCTCTATGTTCATGACACATTGAAAACAGGTTCCAAAAGAGACTATATAGTAAAATGGAAGGAACAGGTATTATAAGTTTACCCCAGTCCAGAAAGCACAAGGCTGTCCAGGGAAGCAGACAAAGTCCAGGGATCAAGCAGAGGTCAGATAAACAAAATCCAAATAGCCAGGCAGAGATCAAGTTCACAAGCGAATAAGCGAGGTCCAGAAGTTGAGCCAAAGGTCAGGGCAACAGGCAAACGAGCAGGGTCCAGGAATCAAGCCAAGGGTCACAACAGAAGATCAAGCAATGGAGCAAACACAGGAACAGGGCAGCAGCAGCCAGGAATAAATGGATGAACTGCACTGAGTGCAGGTAAAGGCAGGTATAAGAATATAAGAGCCAGGTGCAGTTCTAATTGGCAAGGAGGTAAACCCCTTCAGGCATGGTGCAAGCTCAGAAGCAGAACAGCAGCACCTCTGATGGACCAAAGGCACTGCTGCCACAAACAAAACACAGGCAGAGTGTAACAGTTAATAAATAAGACTTAATGTGCCCTCAAGCATATTTGCTCCACATACCGTAATCTGGCACTAAAGCATAGTTTATCTGTATGTATGAGGATCTTCTCGTAGCTATGCAGTAAATTGGTTGATTACAGAATAGATTTCTAACTGATGAGTTCTAACATCCCAGCACACCAATTATAGTTATCTTGCAGATTATTTTATAGATATCTAATCCATTATCATTATTATCTATTTATATACCACCACTAAACAGGGGTCTCCCTCATATTGGTACATGCTCCATTGGAGCTTTCAGTCTAAACTCCCTAACACACACAGGCTAGGGTCAATTTTGATAGCAGCCAATTAACCAGTTTTTGGAGTGTGGAAGGAAACTGGAGCACCCAGAGGAAACCCACGCAAACACGGCGAGAACCTACAAACTCTACACAGATAAGGTCATGGTCGGGAATCAAACTCATAACTCCAGTGATGTGAGGCGGCAGTGCTAACAACTAAGCCACTGTATTATTGAGCAACATGTATTATAATCATAATTCCAGCAAATACAGTAGAAGAAAACAATATGATAATTAATAAAGTAGTACAAATGGAGCTTGTATGTTTTAGACAAATGGTACAATTGGGTGACCACTGACAAATGAATTGGATACTTCTGGTAATGCCAGGCTCACATAGGAGATTATGTCAGTGGGCAAGACTAACATAGCAGTCTCCAGCACATTTACATCAATTAGACAAGTGCCTGTGTTCACCACTTGTCTAAAACAAAAGAGTTACATTTGCATATTAATGTACTGATATGCTTTTTCTTATTTGATTTAACTTCATACCATCGCCATTGATAATTTAAATAGCTAGTTAATTATGATAAACTAGTGCATTGTATGCCCCAAAGTACTAATTAGTTGTTAAGAAAGATTGCCCTCATGGCCATCACCTGTTCTTAGTTACCAACTCTTAGTCACGCTCAAAGTAATTGCTAAAGTTGTTACAAATGAATAATAAGACTATTCTCATGGTAACCATCTTCACTGGTTAGCATTTGCTAAATTATTGACAGAGCAGATGGATGAGAGATTGTAGTAAATAAAGATTAAATGTCAAGTGTGCAAAGACACTTTCTTGTGACACATTTAGTTCTTTAATTAATGTACATGATAAGTATCTCTGCAATACAATTCTAAATATAAAACCACAGGGAGTATATATTGATCTGCAAATTTTGTTTCACGTTCTGCCACAAAGCTGATGACAGACACTAAGGCTTTTTATGCAGATTTCCATGACTAAATCATTATAATAGTATAATAAATGGAAATTCAAACTTGTGTGAAATTAAACTCAAGAGAGAGCAATTGGAGAACTAATTAGTGGCATCATGATAAATTGCCTATATTGTGCAAAGTGATATATTAATTCAAACTCAATTTTACATTGTGAGGATAAAGTTAAAACAAAGAGATAACACAAGCGCTGTGAAAAGGTTAAGAAATCAAGACCTGATATTTAAGTTGTCTTGAAAACACCCCTCTAGCAGAATTCTAGATATTTTTCATGTTATAATGGGTGGATCTGGGTTGATTGAAAATCATCTTTTTTTGGATCCTCAGCAGTAGCAATTTCCCTTGCAAATATACCACAATTTCTAGCCATTGTGTTTTAATAATATCCTTTTCTTTACAGCTTCAGTGGGTCTTTGCATATCATTTCAAGATCCATAACTATGATCTGACTGTGAATTGCCTTTCTTTTTATTTGAACATTTTGCTGGGTATACTCTGATCAATCAATGTTTTTTTTGTGAGCATTTTTATCTTGTAGCACTACTTATGTAGGCATGTATGGAAGGATTAGAATTATGGTAACTCTGACATTCAGACGGATGTGGGCCTACAATCCTGTTCATGATCACCTGGGGCTAGTATGGTTTTTGCCTATTGCATCTATTTTTTCTTTAAAGCAAGCATGCTTACTGGTGCTCAGTTTACAATAAATCACAATCACAATCACTAGTAGGGCAGGTGGAACTCCAGACAACAACGGAAATAGATAACTTATAATCAAGTCAATATATCAGTCAGAAAGTAAGGTACAAAATCATAATTGAGAGAATAAACAGTTTCAAAGTAGATGGCAGATGGTAAAACAGAGTCAAAAACAAGGAGATGTAAAAAAATATAATTCATAACTCTCAACCTGGTCATGATATTACAGAAGCTGGCAAGTTCCATTATCTAGCACTATGCCTCCTTGTGTCCTCCTCCCACTATTCCATCACCCACTGTACCTCTTGGGGTGCTTCCCTAGCCCTGTTTTCTTAAGCTCAGGCCTACTTCACATTAACAGGTGCATTAGTACTAGGTTTTAATCGATATACCATCTTCTGAAACAATAGGCATAGATTTCTGTCTACAACTGGATGTTTCTAGTGCATATCCAAATGCCACCAATGTCAAAATCTGCTTTAAAGAATGCTCACAATGAAAGACACTTAAAGTACTCCCTGTCCCTAAAGAGGGGCCCAAAAACTTAACTTACTAGGATAAAAAACATAATGACACAATTTGGATGAATATACACATGAATATACAACCAATTATATCTCTTCGACACATGTTATCCCTTAAAATAAACTGAAGGTCGGAATATTGCTATCTGATGAAAAGGTATTTACCAATATATCTTCAAACCACGGGTTTCCCTGTACCTCCTTTCAGATTTGAGTAGCATGTGATATTGTATCACACAATAAATTTCAGGTACATCGGAAATACAAAAAAGAACAAGTTAGTGTGCTAGCCAAAAACAGAATTTCATAGTGATGTCAAAGTGGATGAATGAAAAGGATTATCGTAGCCAATAAAGCTAAATTAAATGTTCAAAAGTCAAAATACACTTTAGTCATTATTCCAAGGATTGATCCACCTCTCAGATGTAATTTATTGGTGAACTGAGAATTATGGGACAAGAAACTGCAACTCCTATTTCAGATGTGTTCACCACAATAACTAAAGTTCACAAATTATCTTGATGTAAAAGTTCAGGAGCTACACTAAAGGCTATTTATTAATATTATTATTATTATTATTATTATTATTTATTAAGGGCCAGCATATTACATAGTGTTGTAGATTGAGTTGATCATGATACAAATAAATTGCAATAAATTGAAACATAAATTGAAACATAATGTAAAGATAGCCCATTCGCAATGAGCTTCCAGTAAATGAAGTGTAGGGAACAATTGATGAATAAGGTAGTGAAATAGCAATTGTAGCTAGTGGTGAGGAGAATGTGCTTAGCTACGGTGAGGCAGAAGCATTATCAGTAACCAATATTAAAGCAGCCATTGGTGACTAACATTTCTGTACACAACTGGTATGGTGGTATAGTTGGAATGAGGAGAGACAATGGAAGGTGGATACATGAAAGATGAACCAGTCATTGTAGTAATGTCAAAACAGTCAGCTTCTGCCAACTATACATGTCATTCACCATTTATCTCAAATTAATCTACTTCTTCTGAAGAAGGCTTCAACTGTTGTGCTGCATGGGTAATCCTGTAGCCAGCTCAGAGTACCCATGTGTCTGTTTTGTATTATCCTATGGATTCATGCTTAGTGCTGGACACCGAGCAAGGACACTTGATCCTCATGTTCACAGAAGTTGTGGAGGCAGCTGTTGTCACCAAATTGGCAGTGCAGTTAACCAAGGGTGGAACAGAGGACAACAGCAATGGCGGTTGAATACTCTCGGTCCAGCAGCTCAACTCTTATGGTATTCCAGTACTGAGATGACATTCCTCGATAGCACCATGTAATTTTACACTGCTGTTCCAAATTTTTAACCGTTTTATGTTTGTGAGATGATGATTATGTGGGAGATAGGGCACAAAGTTAATCTAAAATGCAGCCATCTCTAACTGCAATCCACATGCCAACTTCTTTTAATGTCTTAAAGGTTTCTACAGCTTCTGGAGATTAGTGTTTTTTACTTACTATTGTTAGTTGTAAACTATAAATATTGGTAACAACATGTGTTTATGGTACAATCAGAAGAGGAAAATAAGTTCAATGTAGATTGATTAAAGTGTCCGCATTCTCCAAGGTATCCTAGGATTCTTTTAAAATTTCTTTCAAATATGAGGTTCATTGTTGTCTTCTGATCCACAACACAGGCAAAAAGAAAATAATCAATGAGGGTACACTCAATATTCTAAAATGTTAGTGTTGTAAGTAAAAGATAAAACTTGATCAAGATACACAGACACTACGGTGATCATTCTCCTTTTTGTGAATAAGTGTGACCATATCCTGACACATGCACAGTGAAACCGCAAATGGGGTATTACTGTGCAGGGCTCTTCACCACATTTTTCTATTTGGCCCAGTAATGATGGATTTAGCCCATTCCTGGTGTTAAAAATACTTTCTCTCCAACTCCCTGATACATATTAACTGACAGGAACCATAAAGGTCAAATTTTGGGAAGGCACTTGCCCCCTTGATTAGATTAAACAAAGTTGAAGTTAAAATAGCAGAAATACCAATAAGCGCTGCTGGCTAATAGTTATCTATTATGCAGCTCAGAGAAAGGCAGTTGGTGTCCCTCCCCCTATTGTAAATAACAGTCTAAAATAGGAATCAAAGTATGATAAATAAAGTGCAAGTATTGAAATAGGAAAGTACGTTTTATTCATTAAGGCATACGCTTTATCGCAAAGTACATAAAATAAAATAAAGACATAAAAACAAAACAGCATACAAATAAAATCAGTGCACTGATAGAAAACTACATTCATAAATATGAGTATATGATCACATAAACAGGTATGTATATAGATTGACTTATAAATACCAGTAACTGTCTGAAGTTAAAGCTAAGAGATGCTTACTCTTAAATGTGATTTTGTTTGGACCTTAATAGTCACCACTCATCTGTAATTCCACATCTTTTTACTTACACAGAAAATATTTTCCTATCCTAATGCTGTTGAGGGCCAGATAAAACCTTCATCTATGTTATTACGTAGGCAGGGCCGGTGCTAGCCTCCATGGCGCCCTAGGCATTTTTACAAAATCGGCGCCCCAGCCCCCCCCCCCAACAATCTGCGCCCTCCTCCCTCCTCCCTCCTCCCCCCTCACTTCGTCTTTCCTTACCTCACCACCGCCGCCTCTCTGTTCCGTCTCCTCCCCTCCACTCACGTCCCCTCCACTCACTGACAAGTGAGTGGAGGGGAGGAGACGGAGCAAAGAGGCGGCGGTGGTGAGCAATAGCCTCTTCCCCCCTCCTCCGTACATCTGAATGCTGTGTGGTGGCCGTGACAGGTATGGTCAGCGGTCGCCATACAGTTTTAAAGTAATTTTCATTCTGGAGGGCGCCCTCCAGGCGCCCTCCAGAGCCCGGCGCCCTAGGCAAGTGCCTAACCTTGCCTAATGAGAGCGCCGGGCCTGCACGTAGGGTATATACTCCTTCACAGTTTGTGATTCTGGTTCAGAAGGAATGTAAATCGTACCTTTAGGATTGATATAGTCAGGTAATAACTCTAGCTGACTGTCACAGTGCTATTTTCAAGGTAAAGTTTTGTTTTTTCAATCATCCTTTCAGTAGTAAACACAGAGAAGACATCATGGCTAAATGGTTAGGACCTAAAATCACATTCACTCCACTTGGAAATATCCCAAGTCCTGGAATCAGTCACCAAGTAATGTAAATTACACCATGGTTAATAGAGATAACATATTTTTTCAGAATTGCTTTCTGACTCACTGACTTACTCAATTGAATCCCAATATTCAAAAATACACAAATTAATTAATCCATCTGTTGGGTAAAAATATATTTTCTAAAGGAAGCTCTTGTGTAGCTTAGTTCCTCTCCACCTAAAGCCATCTTTCTTTATCTCTGGTGTGACAAATGAAACTGGATTGGGACTAGAGAGGTTGTTCACCTTCATTTGCTTTTCAGATATTGCTGTTTAAACTTGCACTTGTTTTACACTTGACTGATTATTTTTGTTAGTTAAGTAATAATTGATTTACAATTGACTGTAAAGAGACACTGTGCAGGAGTCAGTAAGAAGAGCAAAGTATAAAAAAGGAGTGAGTTTGCATCTTGGAAAAAATATGTTGCATTGCAGGGGGATAATTATACATTTAAAATGTGGGGACAGATTTATAGTTGAGGTAGGTCTTGTCCTAGATCAACTTTAGATTTCAGTGTAAACATAAATCTATCAAGTATCTGTGTGCTACATGAAAAACAGCTAGTATTCTCCTTATTTGCAAAATAACAAACTTTTTTACCCCATGCATACAATATTGTTTATCCAAGATTGAACTTACTACTTTTTTTCCTTTACTCTCAAAAACATAAATACTACTTTAATGCAAAGTATTGAATAAAAAACTGAGTCCCTTTGGGCGACCATAGAAATGAGGGAGAAGGCTATTCTTCATGTTAGGGTGATCTATAGACCACCAGTTCAGGAAGAGGAACTGGATAGGAACCTATTGCAGGACATCACTAAAATAAAATTAAAAGGAGTGGTAATAATCAGGGGATACTTGATCTACCTGATGTAAACTGTGAAGGATCTTTTGTAGGTTCCACTAGAAGTAGGGATGCTCTGAATTCCTTCCAGGGAGCATCTCTGTCATGACCTGCATCCTGCAGCTCCTGTCTGCAGGTACTTTGTTGGACCTTTGTATATATTTGTATCCTGCCTGTAGTACCACTGTCCACCAAAGGGGCCATTGTGGTACTTAGACTGCTCTTACCTGCCTCGTTATTGCTGGAAGCTTAAACAGCTGCCTCTGGCTATATAAGCCTACCTCTTCCAAGCAACCTTTGCCAGATGATCTGTTGCATTTACTTGTGTTGCTGTTCCTGTTCCCTGGCTCATGTTCTCTGAGTTTCCAGCACATCTATCCGTAGATCATCTCAGCCACTGTGTCTACTCCAGTATCCCGTGGTAACGCTATGCAGGTTATTGCTACCTGTTGTCTGAAGATCCCAGCACATCTATCCGCAGATCATCTCAGCCACTGTGCCTACTCCACTATCCTGTGGTAACGCCTTGCATATTATTGCTATCTGTTCTCTGAATCTCCAGCACATTTATCCGCAGATCATCACAGCCTCTGTGTCTACTCCACTGTCCTGTGGCAAAGTCCTGAATACCACCGCATTCTACATCTGTTATCCACTGTGTTCTTTAGCTATTTCTGCCATACACTACCGTACTGCAACATGAAACCTGTGTAACCGGTATTAATACTTCATTTCACTACGTTCTTTCTGTGGTTTTTATTGGGAATCCTGACAACCAAGCAATTGGTGAGGGAGCCAACTTGCAACTAAACACATACAAAAAGGAAGAATAAGCGGTGGGTATAAATGGTTCTGGGGTGAGGATGTGACATAATATACATGGTGTCCTAGAACGCACTACGACAAGGCATTTCTTGTGGCAAGATGGACCCCAAGAAGTGACTTGAGCGTGGTTCCAATCAAGTTGGGGGATATGAGTGCATAGCCAAGGTAGCCCTAAAATAACAGAATTAATGAACTGTGGCAAAACCAGAAGTTGAATTAGCTCTTGATGCAGGATTCCTACAGACAGCTAACTGGGAGAGGTAATGCTGGTAATAGACCCATTATAAACGTGATTACCATCCACCACAGTGAGAGAAAATGGCTATGATAAAGGTAGAATAGGTATGTGGAGTTGCTTGACAAGAGCAGCAGAGATAAAGTTCCCGACTACACCAGAGTCCAGAAAAGCAAAAGTCTCATTAGGGCCACAAGGAGCATCCAAACTGACAGCCATGGAGTGGAGCAGGGAGCAGATGATATAGCTCCTAGTTCGACCTCCTTCTTACCGACTAGGAGAAGCTGCTTCCCGGTATCTTGGGACAATTGCTAAGAAGATGGACAGACTCTCGCAGTAAAGGCAGAGATTTAACTTGAAGCGTCTCTCACGCTACTCCGGCGTGAAACGAGAGCGGCCCGCATGGTTCCTCAGGCGGATTCTGGAAGCATGGTGCCAGACAAGGTGCCACTGTCCTAGCAGAGGACCTTTCCTAGGTGTATTCATTGTAACAGAGGCCTACTCTGATAGAGAGAAGAATCAGCAAGTCCAAGTCTGTGGGAAGTTCGTCTTCAATCCGGTCAGGGAGTCCCTGCCAGAATGTAAAAATGAGGGCCTCATTATTGCATTTAAGTTCAGATTCCAACTGCGGAATTGTACCGCATATTGTCAAACAGGAAGAGATCCTTGGTGCAGGTTAAGAAGACTAGATGCTGCAGAGGAAATGTGGCCAGGCTTGTCAAAGATCTTTCGAAAGGTCTCAATGAAGGCTGTCGAATTCTAAAGGAGAGGAACCTCACGTTCCCAAAGTAGGGATACCCAGTCAAGTGCTTGTCCAGTCAACAAGAAAATAATAAAGGCTACTTTAGTGCGTTCAGAGGTAAAGGAACTGGAATTACATTCTAAATGAATGGCGCACTGGTTTAAAAACTCTCTGCATCTTTTTGTGTCACCATCATATTTTTTCGCAGTGGGAATACGAAGATTGGAGGCAGCCGCAGAAGTAGTAGCTGGAGTCACAGGAGGAGTAGAGACTGGAGGTGTAGCAACTGTGCTAGAGGCTGTCAAAGAATTCTGTACGGTATCCAACTGGGTCATTACCCCTTGTAGGCATTGTAGTAATTGGGCCTACTCGGTCTCCTGTTGACATACCTTGCGAGCAAGATGGAGAAGAAGATCTTGGGCGGAAAGCTCCCCAGAATCATCCGAAGACAAGGCCAGAATATTCTGTCAGGATACTGAGACTAAATGCCAGGTCGGTGGGGCTGACATCAGCAGCCGCCACCATGAGCCAAATAGTAGGCAACGGGACGTGCCTGTGCAGAAGACACTGCTGGCCGGCTGGGTCTAGCACGTCTGGATGCCTACCAACCAGATATAACTCTGAAGGTAGCGAAGGTGTCCGTCCCTGTGCCTTCCCATTTGCACAGGCGGACAATATGGAATACAATAGCTGAGTAGATAAGCTGTGTAAACTGGAACCCTCCAAACTGTGGGAACAAACCACAGCATAGATAGCAGGTATATAGCAGTCAACTCAGTACTTAGCCTTCTGTGGTATAAGCTGTTAATGACAATAGGAAAGTCAAAAGAACCAATCTCATTCTCAGTGTTGTTTTATATACAACATTGGTGTGGTGCAGCAAACCCTAGGGTTTAAAGTCTCCAAAACAATCAAAACATATGCAGCCGAACACAGAGTTTTCTGATGCGTTTCTCAGCCAGGATGCATGTTTCATCAGAGGCAGAAAGGTTCATCAGTCTGTGGAGTGTGTCCATGGCCTGCTGCCAGCCAAATTGTCATAACTGACAGACCATCTCACTAGAATATAATAATATATGATAAATGCAATATACCAGAAAATCAGAACATTACAGAATATTAGGGATCTATACAGAACAATATAGCTCATAATATCATTGTACAGCTGGATCATATCAAAATGGTACCCATAAACTTTGGGAAAAGTTAATTATATTATTTAAAGAGTAATGTAAATATTTTATAGTACACAAAATCCCTGATATGTGGTGGACATAAGTATTATAATAAAATAAGATATAAATAATTATATAAATCAACAAAATAATATCAATAAATAAATACCCATAAAAATATAGACAGAAAATTCAAACTAAATCTTAAAATAGAGCTAATAATATTGTTACCCACCAACTGAAGTTACCTACCTAACTGGCATTTCTATTTCTGTTGACAACATGATCATAAATTCCACCACACAAACACTCTGCCTAGGTATAATCAGAACTATCCTTTATTTCCTAAATCAACTTTAAATCATGCTCCATACATCCAAAAATCATTTCCATAATAAGCACATATCTCACACAAGACACTGTAATAATTTTAATTCATGCTCTCATCATCTCCAGCATTGACTATTGGAATTCTCTCCTTACTGGTCTTCCCCGAATCAGACTCTCACCCCTACAATCTATTTGTAATGCATCGGCTTGATTAATTTCCCTTGCAAATTGTTCTTCCTCTGCTGAACTACTCTGTCAGTCTCTACATTGGTTGTCTGCTTTTTACCGAATCCAACATAAAATACTTTGACTAACATGCAAGACCATGAACAAAAATACACCTACATACATCTCCTCACTTGTCTCAAAATATCTACCAATTCAATGCCTCCTTTCTGCACAAACTCTGCGTCTCTTATCCATTCTCATTACATGCTCCCATTCCTGGTTACAGGACATCTTTCATGCTGCACCCTCTTTGTAGCATTCCCTCCTATGCCCAATAAGACTTTCTTCTTGTCTTGAAACCTTAAAACATTCTTTGAAAACCTCAATAGGTTACTCTATTACCACACTTTACACAGTTCACTCAAGACTACAACCCTCTGAACCTCTGACCAACATTGCTGTGTGAATGGATCATATGGCCCACTAGACACTCTTTAACTCTGTATGGGTGTTCTCAAATGGTGTAAGTTCATGAAACTTCAGCCAAAAGACTGTGAAAGATATGTCTGTTTGTCTAGGTAATACTGAAAATTGATAGAAATGATAACTGTGGTGAATAACAGCTCCTAAACATACCAATTTGATTGTCCTGTTGTGCATTAAGTAAGGGGTGTGCCTATGAGGCACGTTCCAGACATGAGGACTTCATGAGGAAATAATAACAAGTATGTGTGTGAACAAATGTCTTTGAGCCCCTTGATATGCTCTTTTTTGTTTGCTTTTGTGTGTTGGCTACTAGCAATAGCAGCTTTTCTGTCCTCCTCAATTGTCTTAGTCTCTTGGAACTAAATTTAAAATGGCATCCAGAAGTTAAACACATTCATCAACAGTGATACAGCCTTGAAAATGTTTGAAACTTTTTAAACATCCTCAATCCCCTTTGAACTTGCCCGAAAAGGCTCAAACTATCATCAAATTTTTATACTACTTGCAAAACTTTTAATCTAAGTGAACTCATAGATTTAATACCTCCTTCATACAGAAAAAACCCACCAGTGGTACAAGGGACCCTTGTAGTGCAGGGAGAAAATGCTCAGGTAATACCTCATAAACAAGGGAGAGTAGACTCTGCTCCCCTTTTGGATGCTACTGAAGATCTGGAAGATGTTGGAGTATCAGGACCATTTCACTTAGGGAACGCTGATTAATATAGTCCATTACCATCTGAGGATTAAAAAGAGGTATTAGATGAAGAAAAGCTAACAGATGATTTCTGCAATCACTATATTGCCATATTTAAGGAATCTTAGATTCTGATAACAATAATGGTGTTATCATAGGTAAATGTCTTGGAGGTATGATCCCTAAGATAGGAGACACACTTAGGGCTAGATTTACTAAGCTGCGGCTTTGAAAAAGTGGGGATGATGCCTATAGCAACCAATCAGATTCTAGCTGTCATTTTGTAGAAGGTACTAAATAAATGACAGCTAGAATCTGATTGGTTGCTATAGGCAACATCCCCACTTTTTCAAACCCGCAGCTTAGTAAATCTAGCCCTTAGACTGTTCACCAAGGGATCTCAGCAAAGATTTGGGCTTAGTTTCTTCAGTTAGCTGCTGCAACTGACAATGCTATACAGGAAGAAAAGAATGAGCCATCCCTAATAATCAAACAAAAATATGTGAATTGAGACAACAGAATCAAATAAGACTATACTGTGGTAAGCTCAACTATTGGGTTAATGTCTGCAGGCAGAAACATTCTTTACTGCTAAAAAAATTAGAGGGTCTTCACAACAAGTTAAAATAAGTCTGTCTCACGCTATAAAAGCACAAAAAGCTTTCCTATGCACCTGATCTTGACCTTTCAGACTGTTTTTGCCAAGAATAAGAGCATGTTGTATTAGAGGTACCACCACAATCAGAAAAATACCGCTTTATTACATATCACAGTGTATCCCTTTATTCAGTAGTCTCTGGTTTCTCTCCTTGTATTTGAGGTGGGCTACAAATTGTTTATGATCCTCAACTTGAAGATGCAATTCTGTAGGGTATGGGGAGCCAATGTAGTGACTGTTGGAGGGAGACCGCAGAGATAGAGCGGCGGGAGAGAAAAATAAGGCGGGCAGCAGCATTGAGGATAGACTTAAGAGGGTCAAGGCGAGAATCAGGTAGGCCAGAGAGAAGAAGATTACAGTAGTCAAGGCGAGAGATAATAAGCTAGTGAACAAGGGTTTTCGTGGCTTCCGTGGTGAGAAAGGGACATATCTTAGATATATTTCGAAGGTGGAAGTAACAGGATTTAGAGAGGGACAGAATGTGAGGCTTAAATGAGAGGGAGGAATCACGGATGACCCCAAGGCATCGGACTTGGGGGACAGAAACAAAGGTAGTGTTATTAACAGAAATAGAGGGGGGGGGAGGTGGGAGAGTCCTGGCAGGGGGAAGACTATAAGCTCGGCCTTGGAACTATTAAGTTTAAGGAAGCGTTGGGACATCCAAGATGAGATGGCCGAGAGACAGGAGGAGACACGAGACAGAAGGGAAGGGGAGAGGTCAGGGGATGAAAGATAGATTTGGGTATCATCAGCATAGAGGTGGTACTGGAGGCCAAAGGAGTGGATGAGGACACCAAGGGAGGCGGTGTAGAGGGAGAAAAGCAGGGGGCCAAGAACGGAGCCTTGAGGAATGCCAACGGGTAGGGGAAGAGGGGGTGATGTACAATCATGAGTAGAGACTGAGAAGGAGCGGTTGGTGAGGTAAGAGGAAAATCAGGAGAGGACAGTGTTACATAGGCCTAAAGATTTGAGAGTTTGCAAAAGGAGTGCGTGGTCAACGGTATCGAAGGCAGCAGAGAGGTCAAGAAGGATAAGAAGGGAGTAGTGTCTATTGGATTTAGAGAGGAGAAGGTCATTAGTGACCTTAGTGAGGGCAGTTTCAGTGGAGTGGAGGGGGCGAAAACCAGATTGGAGCAGGTCAAGTAGTGAGTGAGAGGAAAGAAAAGAGGTGAGATGGTTGTAGACAACCCATTCAAGGAGTTTGGAGGCAAAAGGAAGAAGCGAAATAGGGCGGTAATTAGAGAGAGAGGCGGGATCAAGGGACGGTTTCTTGAGTATGGGGGAGACAAGAGCATGTTTAAAAGAGGAGGGGAAGATTCCAGAGGAGAGGTTGAGGAGGTGTGCAAGGTGGGAGCAGGCTTCGGGAGAGAGGGAGCGGAGGAGGTGGGAGGGGATTGGGTCCTGTGTACAAGTGGAGCGGGGAGAGGAAGAGAGAAGGGTATGGACTTCATCTGCAGATACCGGAGTGAAGGAAGAGAAGGAGGATAAATACAGGATACCAGGGTTAACTGAGAAGCATATAGTGCTGGATGCCAGAATCTGCTGAATAGGAAAGCATACAGGACACTAGGATACTAGGATTAGCTGAGCAGCATGTAGTACTGGATACCAGGATCTGCTGAAATGGAACAAATACAGGATACCTGAATACCAGCATCAGCTGAGAAGCATATAGCGCTGGATACCAGGTTCTGCTGAATAGGTATGGATGCAGGATACCAGGATTGGCTGAGATGCATACAGTGCTGGACACCAGAATCTGCTGAATAAGAATGGATACAGGATAATAGGATTAACTGAGAAGCATATAGCGCTGAATGTCAGGATCTGCTGAACAGAAATGAACACAGGATACCAGGAAACACTAGGAATTGATAGAGCCAAACAATCTAGCGCTTAGCTGGCTACAGGACAAGATGATCTGGTCCCATATTGACAAAGCAGGTGCCTAAAAAAGTCCAGAAGATAAGAGGAGTGAATGGCAATTGACCAATGGCTGAATAAGGAAATCTATAAAAGACAGTTTTATGCATGCGCAGAGCCATAATCCAAGATGGTGGCCACCACCTGAGAAAGGTCAGATGGTGGAGATGTACCTTGCACCCTTATGCCCACACCCAAGAGCTATCCACTGCAGAGAGGAAAGCACAGATGAGGAGACCCCAGAAGAACACACAGTTTCAGGGGGGTACGGTTGCATGCACCATAGGGTGGCATATGTGAGGAAAGGATGGATGATTTAAACAGTTATCTAGTATTTGTTTGCTCTAATGTTTGCATCTGTACTCAACAGTGTTGTTGTACATGTCCTATTTGTGAGGCATATGATGTGTTTAAGATTTCAAAGATACAGAAAGCAGCACAACCTCCACCATGAAAGCATTTCATTTAAGTTAATTTATTCATATACAATAGCAGCTATGGTCAGTGTTAGCAAACAGATTTTTAAGGATTTTAAGCCAATGTTTGGGATACCTTTGATTATCAACTCAGACTGAGGTCATAAGTCAAACTCTGGTTCATATATACATACTCCAAAAAAACATACAAGTAAGTTAATTGTCTGCTATTAAAAAATTGCCCATAGTCTCTCTCTGTCTGTGTATCTGCATGTTAGGGAATTTAGACTATAAGCTCCAGTGTGGCAGAGACTGATGTGAGTGAGCTCTCTGTACAGTGCTGCGGAATTAGTGGTGCTATATAAATAAATAGAGTATGATGATGATAATGATATATGAAAATACTTGACTATTTTCATGAAATGCATTTGGAATTAAATTAAAAAAATACATATAAAATGGTGTGAATTGCTTTCTACGAGCTCACACCAAACAGTGATAGTGAACTGAATTCACCTAAATAATTTTTTGTGGTCAATCACAAGATCTTTCCCATGTGCCAGCTAATGAAAAGCAGCTTAAATGTGTACTTAACCATAAAATAAAGCAATAATAAGGAAATTCCACTGTAATTACCAATCCTTTTATAAAGATTCTAGCAAGGCATGTTCTCCTTCTGTTTTTGGAAAAGTCTAATCAGAGCTACCTTTCCAGACTACCGCCACTAGACCAGTTTTATCTAGTTTTTCATTTTAAATGATTCTCCATGGGCACATCTGTAATCTGTTGATCACACAATCCCCAGGAATTCCTTTTTCTATCTTGTTACTTCTGCTTTCTCAGAAATTCAACATAATGCTGTAAATAATTCATTTATTTTGTACACATACTTTTTCCCAGGATATAAAAATTAATTGATCTGTCGCTCTCCTTCTTGTGACATCATCTAGGCAATTACTTTACATATCTTATGCTACTGTACATGTTAAATAAGTGATATGGTGAAAGCTCTTTATCAAAAAATGCAATCACATCAATAATTTACTGTTGGTGATAGAAAATGTTATATCAAACTACATTTCACTATACAATTTCTTATACCTTCACAAATATCTATGTAGTAAATCATTCTAGGGCAGTGGTTCCCAAAATTTTTCAGTTCGCGGCACCCTTAGAGTCCCCATAATTTTTTCAAGGCATCCCTCCAAAATAATTATCGAGCAGTCCTGTTTTATAAGTAGTTGGGTCAAATAAACGTAATAAGTATTTAGGTCAGGACAGAAATACTTAGCAAGTTGTTTGCAAAAATAACACACAAATCGAAGGGAACAGAATATTTTTATATATTTTTTTCAATTATATTTCTGTCAAAGAATAATTTACAGCTAATATTAAGAGGAATAAGATCAAACAAAATAAAACAACAACATGTATAAAAAAATCATCACATTTGGCCCATTCACGATCACACTGTGCCCTCCTTCATCCACACACTCTGTGCCCTCCTTCATCCACACACTCTGTGCCCCGTCATCCACACAAACTCTGTGCCGTCCTTCATCCACCCACTCTGTGCCCGCCTTCATCCACACACTCTGTGCCCCATTCATCCTCAAACACTCTGCCACTCTTTATCCTTACTCTGCCCCTCTTCATCCTCACTCTGCCCCCTCCTTCTTTCTTTTGCTCCTCCATTGCTGTTTCCTATCACCATTTCCCCTCCCCTTTCTTTACTTACCATACTTGGCCTTCTTTCTTCTATCTTTTCTTCTGTTTTTTTACTAATCCGGCGGCGCCCGGTACCCAGCATCCACCTCCCTGCTGTTGCTTCTCACTGAATATGTGGGGCGTGACGTCATCATGCCTGACATTCAGTGAAAAGTGAGGAAGGAGGAGGATGCTGGGTCCCGGGCGCCTCTCTGGGTCCTGGGGCGCTGCAGGATTGGTAAGTATTTTTTTTTTTTATTTCCTAAACTCGGCGGCACCCCTATGACAGCGCTGCGGCACCCCTGGGAGCCATGGCGCACACTTTGGGAACTGCCATTCTAGTGAATTGAAAATTACCTTACATTCTAACTATATACTGTATATATTGGTGGTTTAATTAATATTATGTTGTCTTTTTAAGCAGATGTAAAGATTTGACAGCAAACAAATGATATAGAGTAAAAAATAATTAATATTTTAAAAAGCAACATCACAAACATTAACCCAACCACCCCACTTCCCCAAATACATTAACCCTAGTAAAAATATTCCAATGGTCCAGGGTTTTTCCAAGAAATAATACCTAATAAAATTTTCCAATGGTCCATGGTTGTCCCAAACAAAGTAATTATTGCGGACCTCAGCTCCCTAGGGAATCCAGTCCTGTGCTGACAAGTGTGGGCTAATTGTTATTATATGAGAGGGACTCCATGCTGCGGGTTCCCCTGCTATATTGCCTCCAGCCCTGGTTGGCACAGCCTAGAGCTGGTTCTAGTAAAATCAGTGTGACTCCATGATTTGTGTGCCCCCCCCCCCTCTTATTTTGCCAGTACTAGCCTCAGCTGACAGCACTAGTTTTAACCTGTTTGGGGAAGAGGGCCTCTCTGATTTTTTATTAAATGTATTCATTTGCTTTATTATTCTTGTGGGTGTACTTATCTCAGGTCAAGCCTTGGCAAGGGCTTCCCCTCTTTGGGAACATAATGATCTGTTGCTCCAAAACCTTTTGGAAGATATTCCATGAGCTTGGACAGGCTTCTTCTGCTGTTGTAGACATTCTATGTTTAAATCAAGGTTCTCAATCGACTAGGGAATATGTGGTGTAGTTTTGCACATTATCATCTGATTTCAGTGAAACAGCGAGGCCTTGGTGGCTACCTTCTGGCAAGAACTTTCTGATAGGAATAAGGATGAATTAACTGCTCATAAACTACCATCTACCCTGTACAATCTAATTTCTCTTTGTAGCAAGATTGACATCAGCTTTTGAGAGCACACCCAAGAATGAGAGCAGTTTCATTGTGCCACAATTAAATTAGCTCCCAGATTTCATCCACCGCCACAGTCTCTGGAGGACCCTTTGAAGCTAAGCTGCTCCCGTTTACGTGCTGAGGATTGGGAAAAAAAATTCAAGTATAATTTTTGTGTGTATTGTACAGAATCTGATCATGTTATTTCCATATGTCCCAGGCTTCCGGCAAACACTGTATCTTAATGCACATGGGAGAGGCTGGGTTAGAAGTCATGCGCATCTCTCCTACCTTCAATGGCAATGAGTTCTCCATTCCAGTCAACATTTCCTATTCTTCTGGTTCCATCTCCTTGCCAGCATTTTTGGACTCCGGAGCTGCTGAAAATTTTGTTGTGCAAAACTTGGTTTCCAAGTTATCTATTTCCGTAATTCCAGTAAAACCTCTGATATTCTTGACTGTTATTAATGGACATAGAATCCCAGGGTGCACAGTTCTTTATCTACCACCCCTTTAACCTTACAGTAACAATCTCACTTCTCTCATTCCACAAGCCTGCTCAACATCTTTAGGAGTGTCCCATTGATTTATTCCTGGGAAACTACCTCTGCATGGCAGGATTTACCCCCTCTCAGAATCTGAGACTCAAGCTATGTCAGCATATACTTAAAGAGAATCTTAAAAGAGTTTTGATTCAAAAATCTTCCTCTCCAAGTGCTCAAGTACCTCAATAAGCTCCATATGGTCCCACTGCTTCTTTTATTTCCTCCTGACAAACATTCATCATCATCATCATCACCATTTATTTATATAGCGCTACTGATTCCACAGCGCTGTACATAAAACTCACTTACATCAGTCCCTGCCCCATTAGGGCTTACAGTCTAAATTCCATAATACAAACACAGACAGACAGACACACAGACTAGGGTCAATTTTTTAGCAACCAATTAACCTACCAGTATGTGCTTGGAGTGTGGGAGGAAACCGGAGCACCCGGAAGAAACCCACGCAAACACAGGGAGAACATACAAATTCCACACAGATAAGGCCATGGTCGGGAATCAAACTCATGACCCCAGTGCTGTAAGGCAGAAGTGCTAACCACTTAGCCACAAATCCGCTAGGATGAGTGAGATCCTGCTGGTCTTGACTGGGATTGGCTAGACTCCACCCAGAGGCACGGAATCTAACAGAGCGGAAGGTTTCACCAGGGATCCCCGCAAGGGAATTTGGGTTTTGCTGCTTCCACCCTGCAGGTTGCGGCCATCTAGGGAAGTTCCCAGTGAGACGTGATAGAGAACTGACATGAGAGATGAGGGTAATCCCTAAGTAGTACTAGGGGCAGGATGAGACGATGCTTGGAGACAATATGCTAGGAGAAGTAGGGAGCAGGAATCTGCAGCAGTTACCACTAACAAGTGGAGCAGGTGAATAACGATCTGTGGTAGCACACTAGAGAGAAGGGAGCGATGATCCATGGAAGATACAACTAGCAAGTGGAGCAGGTAAGCAGAGATCAGCGACAGTACACTGGATAGGTAGTGGGTGATGATCCCCAGCAATTACCACTAACGAGTGAAACAGATAAGCAGAGATCAGCGGCAGTACACTGGATAGATAGCGGGTGATGATCCACAGCAATTACCACTAACAAGTGGAACAGGTAAGTTGAGATCCGCGGCAGTACACTGGATAGGTAGCGGATGATGATCCACAGCAATTACCACTAATGAGTGGAACAGGTAAGCGGAGACCAGCGGCAGCACACTGGATAGTTAGCAGCCGAGGAGAGGGAAGCTGCTTCCAGGCCAGAAGTAGACATGAAGAACCAGCAATGATAGGTGAGGGATGTCAGGAAAGTACAGCCAATGGGAAAACAGGGTAGGTAGACATTCTGTGCAAGTGCAGGACCGCCACCCACATGACAGCCAACGAGGAAAGCGAAGAATCATGAGGAGGGTAGGTGTGCCGGTCCTCGAGTGGTGGACACGGGAGGCTGGCGTGTGACACATTGGTCCCATATTACCATGGACTTCATCACTGATCACCTCTTAGTAAAAGATTTAATACCATCTGGGATGGATTAGTTTTCCAGGGCTGCTCTTTTCATCCCTCTTCTAGGTATTCCTAGTGCCTTAATCCATACAGAACTTTTCAGTAAGGAGATTCTTTGGTTACATGGTTGTCCTACAGAGATCATCTCTGACCGTGGTTTAGAAACAAATTGTTTTCTGATTCTGGAGAGCTTTATGTAAATAACTTGGAATTCAGTTACCATTTTCTTCCACCAACCATCCACAATTTAATGGCCAGTTGGGGAGAGTCAACCAAGACTTAGAGATGCTTATAAGAAGCTTCTGATCTACTGGTCAGGACATCTGCGTGGACCTGTTACCTTGTGCAGAATTCGCCCATAATAATAATTATCATTTACGTTTTGTAAATTTTTTGTCATGTATGGATGTCACTATAGACTTTCTGATTTTCTGCTATCTGGCCCATTGTTAAAAGAACTCTCTTGATATCACCCTCTCTCGCTACAAATTATTTTCTGACACAAAATGTCGATCTCTTCCTGATCTGCAACATTTATGTATTATTATGTATTATAACAATATTATTATTTTTTGTATATAACAAATGTTTTTTTTTTTTTTAAAAAACTACCCTATGTGGCCACCCTATATATTTTATTTCTATTGAGAGATATGAATAATATGAAGAAAATGCGGTTAGATAAATAAAACATTTGAGTGGGGATAAACTGTTAGTATTTAGGCATTGTTTCTGTAGTGTCAGCGCTGATTGGCAATACACTAAATAATCTGTGAGAATCAGGTTCGCATTGGAACTAATGACAATCGTGGAAGATTGATTCTCAATTGATTAAGAAATATTCTTGGTTGAAAGAACTCTTTCTGATATAGAGGCACTTCTTTAATGTGTGTGTTCATGGGTGTAAATTGTGTTACAATAATACACTAGTTTTTTCCTTGTTTTCATTTTTCACCATGTGTGTGCATGTGGAGCTGCTTGAGGTTTATCCAGGATTCATGATTTACAGGATTTACAAATAAGCTGTTTATTATTCTATAGATGTACACAGTTTTTACACTGGTGTGCTGGAGCACTTTATTGTTGTTACTGCACTAATAGGTGGCATTTTCTTTCCCCTGCTTTAGATTTAATTTCTTCCTGTATGAACAAACATGACATTTAAGGACGGCGGCCATCTGAATGATAAATACCTTTTGATTTAAGTAAAAGACTCTATTTATATAAAAAAAACTTAGGATTGTCTAAAGACTGCTGAAGGGATTTTAGCGCCGGACACTGCACTTCTAGTTTAAATTATTTCTGAATGTTTGCTATGTAGCATTTCAGCCTATCCATGTTGAACCCAACTTCTTTCTCAATTACAGTGACTACCATACCTGAGAAAATATGTGCTCACAAGGTAAATGAGAATAGAATGCACTCTAAGTTAGAATAATCTTCAGCATAATTGACTTAGATGTCAATTAAACCTTTTTTCATACTCAGGGCTGTTGTTGCTATGGCTTCCTAACTTGCTTGGCAACCAACAGTCTGCAGCTGCTGAGTCCACAGAATATAAAAAATAATATAAAATAATTGTTGATACTGTTCACAAGAATTAGGATAAATATAAGCACACACACACATATATAATATATATATATATATATATATATATATATATATATATATAATCTGTTTTTTCAGTACCCAAGCACAGCTACTTTAGAAAAAAAGTAACAAAATATATACTTTTACCACAAATATAATGTATATCATATTTAGACACAGAGGGCCTGAGTCATTAAGGAGAGCAAAGCATAAAAAAGGAGTAACATTTGCACCTGGGCAAAACCATGTTGCATTGGAGGTGGGGGTAAATTTAAAATGTGGGGCAGATTTATAGTTGGTGTAAGGCATGTCTTAGATCTACTTTAAATTTCAGTGTAATAATATAGCTAGCAAATATTTGTGTGCTAGATGAAAAAACAGCCAGTATTTATCCTATGTGCAAAATAATAAACTAATTTGCACCCTTTGTATTGTAACATGGTTTGTCCCAGAGAACATTTACTCCTTTGTCTGCCTTAATGACTCAGGCCCAGAGGGCTATATTTACTAAACTGCGGGTTTGAAAAAAGGGAGTTGTTGCTTATAACAACCAATCATATTCTAGCTGTCATTTCGTAGAATTTACTAAACAAATGATAACTAGAATCTGATTGGTTGCTATAGGCAACATCTCCACTTTTCCAAACCCGCAGTTTAACAAATATACCCCAGAGGGTCTGATTCTGAGTTGGACATAAGCCAGTTTGCGTAGCATAAAATATGCAAATTGGTTTGTGCATACCCACAAAACACACCACACACAAACAATCAAAGCTCAGAGTATAAGTATATGTGTATGCAGATTTGCTTAAATCTGATACTTTTGCCAGCCTGCAACTAGAGATGTGGGAGAAGAGTGGGAAGGGGTGGTCTAACATAAGCTCTTTCAAATAAACTTCCTTCTTTTCTAACACTACAATAACTTTTTCAATCCAAACATGAAAAACAAAATATATATTTATTGGAAATAATTGTATGATTTTGTGTCACGATCTGACTTCTGTCTGCCAAGTAGTATGTTGGACTTTTGCATTTATATGTATTCAGCTTGCAGTACCACTATTCCACCAAAGGGGCCACTGTGGTACTTGGACTGCTCTCCTAACTGCCAAAGCTAATATTGTTACTCCAGGATGCCAAGCACCTGTCCCTGGCCTATAAATGCCTGCCTGTCCTAGCAGCATTTGTCAGTTCATCTGTTGCCTTTACTGCTGCTGGCTCTCCTGTTTATGAATTCTGTTGGATTTTCTGGTTTGACCTCAGCTTTGTTCTTCGCTTTGCACTTCATCTTAAGACCCAGACCTGGCTTTGTTGTGACTTCTTTTCTTCCATTTCCCTGGTATCATGGTGGCTGGCTTGTTTGACTCTCCTGCTTTATGGTGTCTGCATTCCATTGCACCACGAGTAATCCTGCACTCAGTGGCATATCCTGTTCCTGTGTCTGCATTCCATTGCGCCTTGTGTGTCATCTCCACTGTCTAGTGGTAACGCTCCGCAGACCATTGCATACTACCTCCAGTATCTCCCCTGTATCGGTCCGCAGATTATTGCATCCTGTGTGTCATTTCCACTATCTAGTGATAACGCCTCAGCAAAGCACTACACTTTTTAGGCTTGGTGATAATCCTATGCCTCGTGCCTACTGAGTTAAGTGGAGTCCTGCTACCTGTGATGCATCCGGTGCCTTGTGCCTCCAGAGTACAAGTAACCTGCAATCCTGACACCCGTGACTCACCCGGTGCCTCGTGCCTCTCGAGTAACTTGCAGTTCTGAGACCTGTGACTCATCCGGTGCCTTGTGCCTCCAGAGTAAACCAAGTATCCTAAAACCCATGGTTTCTCAGCACTGCCACTTCATCTCTGGCTTCCTGAGTAATCCTTGCTATATCTGCCATACTCTGGTGACTTGAATTTGATGCCTTACCATTTATTGCATCCCTCACCTGTGCAACCCATGTTAAATAAAAACCACTTTGTTCCACTTGCACTCTCTCAGTGGTTTTTGTGTTGGGAATCTTGATATATTGTATGGACAACCAAATATTCAAAAAATATATATTATAATGAGTGATCCACTATATCCATCCACCATAAGGTTCCCCTCTTGCGCTTGAACTTACAAAAACATTTATATTGAAAAGGAAAGATTTACATACTAAGACTTACAAAAAGTTAACTGACTGTAATTCTTATATTGATGCCAAGAATACACATCGTTTGAAATGACTGTCTAATATTCGAATCGGCCAATTTATACACTTTGTAAGAAATTCATTTTGAAAAAACAATTAAATGAAATGACCATAAAGTTTTTGGATAATGGATATTCTAAAAATACATTGGTAAAGGAAATTGAACAGGCTCAAAGTGTGTATGATAAACTTTATTGGACCTTAAAAATAAAGTAGAACACTCAAAAGATTTTAAAATAAACAAAATGGAATGGGTTTTGCAATCAGATTTAATTCACAGTACAAGGAGATTGCGTCTATATTTAGGAATCATTGGGCCATACATTGTGAGTACCCAGTGTCACGAATCGGGGTTTTAGTACTATTTACACCACTTGGCGTAAACATCTCCCTCATGGTCGAATGCAGCATTCTATCCTGGGACAAGCGTGACCTCTGTCTGCAGTACTGGAGGATGCCATCTTGGGTGAGACATTTGCTAAACATCCTGCTGAGTCTGAACACCTGATCTCATCCACCAATTGGCTTCCTCTGCAGACTATAAGAGTCTCCTCCTACACTCAGCAAATTGCCAGTGCAACACTTTCCTAGTTCCTGGTTCCAGACTCCCACAGTTGCTGTTGGTTGCTGCTTCATTCATGTCTGCTGTATACAGATTTCAACCATTATCCTTCATAGGAATTCAGCTTCATCGTGTATGCTGTTCTATGGACTTTTACCATTAACCCTTTGAATGAGTTCAGCTTCATCGTGTATGGTGTTATACGAACTGCAAACCATTAACCCTCTGTGTGAAATCAGCTTCATCCTGTGGCTGTTATGAACTGCACACCATTAACCCTTCATCTGAATTCAGCTTCATTCTGCTTCTCCTACTGGCTACCTGGGGTAGTAGGTTGTTGTTCTGAGTCATCCACCTTCTGGAGCCATTTCAATGTCTCGGGGTATCGGCTTCCATTTCCAGGCCTAAACCATGTTCTGAGTTGGCCAGTTCCAGACTTAGTCTGTTCAGGAGGTTTTCACCCCTGTATATCCTCTGCCTGAGTTCTGAGTCTTCCCAGTCCCAGTTGTGGTACTATGTTGTCCTGAGTCTCTGAATTCTTAGAGGTACTGAGTCTCTGGTTGTGGGTTCAGATCCCCGTTCCTTCGTCCAGTATTCATTCCATCAGCACCAGATTCCAGGCATTTATTTCAGTACAGAGTCCAGTCCAGCATTCCTTCTCCTAACTTCTAGTATACGGGATTAGAGCAAGCTCTATGAGCAAGGCATTCATACGGCCTCCCAGTTTCCACTACACTCCTGCCACAGCTAGCCCCAGGGGTCCCTAGACAGATCCCAGAAACCCTATTGCCATGACACCCAGTTTTGTGCCAATCCCTACTGATGAAACCACAATTCATATACAGAAAATCATTACCTTTTAAAGATAAGTTAGTGAACAGCATATTATCTGAATTGAAACAAACAAGCAAGGTTCTTACAAAAGGGTTACACAGGTGCGGTTCTTGCATTGCCTGTAGAACTCGTAAGAACAAATTTACAGGGTTTATAGTTAATAATAGGAAGTATAGGATTAAACAATTTATATCATGTCACAGTACTAATGTGATATGTATCCTTGAATGTGAATGCAGATTTTTTTGTGTTGGCCGAATCTCCTGTCCATTGAAAATATGGTTGGGTGAACATCTTAATAATATTAAGAAAGAGATGGATAAACACTCTGTTTCAAGTCATTTTAAGAACGTACATAAATGCTCCTCTAAATTTTTTAAAAAAATTCTTTGGATTAGATAAGATTTAAAATACCTGAAGATGTAATAACAAAAATATAAGACTTGCTAAAGTGAGATGCAGTGGATCTTTAAACTAAAAACATTGCACCCTGCTGATATGAATCAAGATTTTGAAATTAAATGGTTTCTATAAGATTTTAGTCAGAATCTAGAAAAACTGTTTATTTTTGTGGATATGATGAGTTATATGTGCATCTATATAGATGATATCCCTTAATGGAATAATGAAGATTAAATATGTCATTATTTTTCCTAATGTTTAATATTTATCCCACTATCAATCACTTCTTCATAAGGAAGTATATTGGTATGGAAGGTATTGCTTTAACATAAATCATTATGCTATTCCAATATATAATAGGTGTTTTTATTTTGTTCAATGGTCTAGGGATAATTCCTACATGTTTGTTAGTGAATACCCATTGGTGCCTATCGTTTTATGAAGGATGACATACTTCTTTAGTTGGTGGTTTTCATATTTGTGTCTTCAGATGCAGGAGTGTCTACACCATTCGGCGGTGGTGTAGCAAATAAAGTAGCGTTGCACATATACAACTGCTTTGTTGAACAGTTTGGCCATTTGCTGTTTTTGTTCAGACAGGACACTCAAGTAGATGGCGGTCTTGCTATATACTGAAAAAGAAAAAAAAAGGTTGTTTTTTTACATAATGTTTGAAGTGGTTGCTGTGCTGTGCGGACATGTCGCTACTGATAAAGCTAACAGTATTTTCAAAGCCTTCTGAAGTAAGTATGAAGTCTTTATTGCATTCACAGCAGAAGTGAACACCTCTCAAGCAGAGAGAATTGTGTCCTTGTGCATACAAGTACAAGCTTTTATACATTTTAACAGCATCTGTTACACAATGTGATGATTTATACTCCTATTTACAGTTTCTTAATATGGTAAAGAAGTTTCTATGAAACATTGGCTACCTTCAGATAAAGAAACCACATAAACCAACATTGTAATAGCTGTTGAGAATGTAAATCTCACTTCACTTTATTTAGCTTGACTTTTCTCATTGTTATTTAAACCTATAGGTAAATAAGTTTGTCCTTCTGCACTAAGAATACATCTGTTCAGACCATGGGGGTAAATGTATGAACCTCCGGATTCTTCAACTCCGGCGAGTTCAGTGTCTTCAGCGCTTAAATTTAAAGCGGCGCTGCCTTGTAAAGGGAGACTTCCCTTTACAAGGCAGCGCCGCTTTAAATTTAAGCGCTGAAGACGCTGAACTCGCCGGAGTCGAAGATTCCGGAGGTTCATACATTTACCCCCATGTCAACCTTTGACCCCTTCCAGCTGAATTCTAAAGAGAACATAATTGAACACATAAAATATAAGAATATTGTATTGCTTAATTGATACAATATTAACCATAAAGACTCAATATTGTGTCAGTCAGGTTGGCTTTCACATCACTACTTTAATCTTTATACATGTTGTTGATGTTCACAGCAGTCATAATAGGGTAAAACATTCTGTCATTTGTATTACATGATACAAAGAGAGAGAAAAGAAAGAAAACAGAATAAAGAGGGAGGAAAGGATTACCACACCAGTCTAATTTTTTACAGATTTTGTAGGAGTAATTTTTAATTTTAAAAAATATTTTTAGATTGTTTTTACCCGAGGAAAGGTGCCTTTCCTCATGATTAATATATTTATACTCAAAAAAAGGAAAAATGAAAACAGACATTTGTATCGGAAAGCACTATCATGCTTATTTAATTTATATTTACATATAAACATAAAATATAATTGTTATTGTTAAATTGTTAAAAATACCAATTTATAACCAGAGCATAGTTTCAAGACAGCAAAATATAAAGGATAGTAAAATAGTGTTAGTGATTATGAAGTTATAGAAATAAGTGATTAAAAATAGTTCTGTGTTTGTGAGTTTTTAACAATCAAATGCAGTCTATTTTTATTTCTCCTATGTTGCACCTCTAGGGAGGTTATAATATCCCATTAATTATTACATTCAATTGGTTCTTATTCTAAATAAAGGTTACTCACTTGTTATCCAGATAGGTTATTCCTTCATGTATTAGTCACTTATCTTATATATCTTACTGTATGTTAGGAAAGCAGCTATTGATAAGCCTTTAGAACCGGACTAGTAGAGGTCTCCACCTTTAGCAGCCGCCTTTCCCATAGAAATATATATGTTTGCCGGTACTCGGTGCCCCCAGGACTTATCTTTATCGTAGTAGAGGCTTATCAGGTTACCTGCGGCACTAGATAAAGTACTGGAGGTGGAGGTCAGACCTGGAAGCGGGTCAATAGCCAGAAGAAAAGTCAGGGCAGAGATCAGAGGTAGGGCTGGCAGCAAACAAGCAGGTCCAATATTCAGGCGAGGGTCAGGGTCACAAGCAGAGAAGTGAGATCCAATATCCAGACAAGTGGTTAGGGCAACAGGCATTCAGGCAAGGTCCAAAGGTTCAGGAAAGATCACAACGGAGAATCAATCAGGAATTGTCAGGAAACAAAGCAGGTCAGCAATACACAGTTAGTAGACGCTATAACCTGCATGGAGACTAAGCCCTCCCTGCCTTAAATAGTAGAACTGCCCAATCAGAACACAGGGCAACAGCCCACATAATCAGCCACAGGAGGCTGAATAATTAACCAGACGCAGCCGTGTGCTGCAGACACATTATCATTCATTCATGCATAACAGCTGAAATTATTGAAATGAGTTAAGCTTACTGGGGCCCGGGAAAGCTGTAACTTCTCTTAGGTACCAAGTCTCTACAATAGATCCATTTCTCTCCCTTAAACCTAAAGTTCTATATCTTTAAGGTGCATTGCTATCTCACATACTGTTCAGACACTCTCACAAACTACAGACATTCCAACATACCCTTTCTTTCCCTCTACTTCAGAAAGAAAATTAGGTTTTTCAAGTATTATTATTATTATCTTTGACTTATAAGGCGCCACAAAGGGTCCGCAGCGCCGTACATTACATATACAGAAAACAGAGCCAAGACACAACATGATACACAAATATATACAAACACAAGTGACAGGGTAAAGCAAATCAGATTATATCTGACAGATAGTGAAAAGGATAGTAGAAATCTGCAAGAAGAAGGCCCAAGATAAATAAAACAGGGAAAACAGGGCTAGCAAAGCAGGCCAAGAGGTACAGAGGGTGAAGGAACAGTAGAATAACCACACAAGGAAAGAGGGCCCTGCTCATGAGAGCTAACAACCTAAAGGGAAGGGGGAGACACATAAAGGGTGGTACTAACTAGGGGAAAGAGCTAGGACAAGAACGTTAGGAGGACTGATAGACTTGAATAAAGAAATGAGTCTTAAGGGCACGCTTGAAGCCTTTGAGAGTAGATGCTAACCTGATGGAACGTGGAAGATTGTTGTACAGCAGGGGAGCAGCCCGGGCAAAGTCCTGAAGACGAGAGTGAGAGGAGGTGATCAGTGAAGTAGTGAGGCGGTGGTCAGAGGCAGAGCGGAGGTGGCGGGTAGGAGTGTAGGTCCACAAACAACTGTTTGAGCTTCAGGCAGCAGAAGGTCAATCTTTTGTTTATACCAGTGGTTCCCAAACTTTTGCAGTTTGCGGCACCCTTAGAGTCTCCAAATTTTTTCAAGGTACTCCTCCAAAATAATTATTGAGCAGTCCTGTTTTAGAAGTAGTTGGGTCAAAAATTGTAATAAGTATTTAGGTCAGGACAGAAATACTTATTTAGTTGTATGCAAAAATGCCCCCTCCCTCTGCATCCAGACACTCTGCCCCCTCTGCATCCAGACACACTGCCCCCTTTACATCCAGAGACACTGCCCTCTCTCACGCTGCCCCCTCTGCCCTCTGTCACACTGTCCGCTCCTCTGCCCTCTCTCACGCTGTCCTCCTCCTCTGCCCTCTCTCACGCTGTGTCCCCCTCCACTGCCCCTCTCACGCTGTGTCCCCTCCACTGCCCCTCTCACGTTGTGTCCCCCTCCACTGCCCCTCTCACGCTGTGTCACCCTCCACTGCCCCTCTCACGCTGTGTCCCCCTCCACTGCCCCTCTCACGCTGTGTCTCCCTCCACTGTCCCTCTCACGCTGTGTCCCCCTCCACTGTCCCTCTCTTGCTGTGTCCCCCTCCACTGCCCCTCTCACGCTGTGTCCCCCTCCACTGCCCCTCTCACGCTGTGTCCCCCTCCACTGCCCCTCTCACGCTGTGTCCCTCTCCACTGCCCCTCTCACGATGTGTCTCCCTCCACTGTCCCTCTCACGCTGTGTCCCCCTCCACTGCCCCTCTCCTCTGCCTCACTGTGCCCCTCCTCTGCCCTGCTGTGCCCCTCCTCTGCCCCGCTGTCACTCTCCTCTGCCCCGCTGTCACCCTCCTCTGCCCCTGCTGTCACCCTCCTCTGCTCAGCTGTCACTCTCCTCTGCCCCTGTTGTCACTCTCCTCTGCCCCTGTTGTCACTCTCCTCTGCCCCTGCTGTCACCCTCCTCTGCCCCTCCTCTGCCCCGCTGTCACCCTCCTCTGCCCCGCTGTCATGATCCCGCTCAATCCTCTGCCGCGGGCCAGCCATAAAAAAAAGAAAGAACACAGTAACTTACCAATCCGCCGGGCGCCGGGACCCAGCAGCCTCCTCTCTCCTGCAGCTGTCACTGAATATCGATGTCAGTGACAGGAGTCTACTGGGTCCCGGCGCCCAGTGGATTGGTAAGTTACTGTGTTCTTTCTTTTACTTTTATATGGCTGGCCCGCGGCACCCCAGTGACAGCGCCGCGGCACCCCTGGGAGCCGCGGCGCACAGTTTGGGAACCGCCAGTTTATACGCTTTCTCAATATCAGTTTTAACAATTCGCTAATTTTTATAGCAACTAACCACAGTTTTTACAGTTTTTAAAACATTTTTGCATTTTCTCCAAAGTTTACAATTAGTCAATGCAAGCATTACTTTTTAAAATTTACACATTTTTATCATCATCATCATCAACATATATTTTGTCCAACCTTGCATTTGCACACTATTACTTTATTTTAGTGAACATATTTTATGTCTGAAAATTTGGACATAAATGAGCATGAGCCCCAGAGTGAGTTTATATACTTTCAGTGTTACATAGAGAGTTCACTGTTCATAAGATATTAGTGGTCTGACAATATAAAACATCTTATAAAGATGTCTTACCTCACACGCTGTCTCATAGAAGGTAGGATGTGTTGATTCACCATTGTGTGATGTATGGCTTTGCAGATAATAGTTGATATTTATGATGAATTGAGCTTGGATATGACATTTCAGGAGATTTGAAAATAAGTTAAGTAAACCCCAAGGTGATGGCCAGAGTTGGATTAAAGGTATATTTGGAGACACTACTACAGACAGAGTACAAGTGGAATTCAAGTGACCATTTTGTAACCAAAATGACAGATGATGATGCTTGCATTTGTTTTTATATTTTTATTTCTAAAAATCTGTGGCATCCAGATACTTGGCACCTACAGTAGCCTATAGTTAAAAGGTTCATTTATGGCTAAAGTTCCAATTCACATATTACAATGTCTGCTATAGCTTTAACGTTCATATCTTTACAACCAACTCAGTTCTATCTCAAAATATTTTCAATCTGTGAAGTAAAAATGGTGTCTGGTCATTAATTTATGAAGTAAAAAAATAATTGTCTCACAGGTTAATAATTAACCTTAACAATAGATGATTTCTAAATCTTAAATTATTGACTATGGGCCTCATTCATTAAGGAAAGTTAAGTAAAAAAATTGAGTAAGTAGTCTCCTGGACAAAACCATGTTACAATGCAAGGGGTGCAAATTAGTTTTCTATTTTGCACATAAGTTAAATACTGTCTGTTTTTCATGTAGCACACAGATATCAACTTTAAATTTCAGTGTACAAATAAGCTATCAAGTATTTGTGTGCTGCATGAAAAAACAGCCAACTTATGTGTAAAATAGAAAACTAATTTGCACCCCTTGCATTGTAACATGGTTTTGTCCAGGAGACTACTTACTCAATTTTTTTTTACTTAACTTTCCTTAATGAATCAGGCCCTACTACTACTACTATTCTAAAAATATAATAATAATAATAATAATACTCAAACACAGTGAAAATAGCTTCATCCTAGACACACATTAATTTTTTTATCTGAGTTTATGTGAGTTTGGCAACAACACAATAATTTAGGCTGATTACATGTGTATAAACAGTTGATGAGTCAATGTATCCTAATTGTTTTTAAGGTAATGAGTTGTCAATTAAACTAATCTGTAAATGCATTAGCTATTTAACAACTTGGAGATGTTCTTGGCTATACAATTTTTATTTTGTTTGGATATTAGGAATAGTCTGACAAATAGCTGGGGGAAAAAATCAATTGAAACATCATGTTATTGGGGGGACAAATAAACTAAAACTGATTACATTAATTAAAATGCTGTTGTGAGATTGTAATGGGTGGGTTTCTGCCTAAAATCTTTACAATTATACCCCACTATGAAACACTGCAAGCAAACCAAGTTGTATGATTGCATTTAATCTTTGCAATTTTGCAAGCTATAGCAGTTACTCATACATTGCTAGACTAGTACAAAATATCCAATAGATCAATATTAATTCCTTATATTCTATTTTTGTTTTGTTTAATATCATGTATCAAACAGCGATGCTCAAATGATTAAGTTAGTTCGATGAACTTGGACAATACCAAAATAATTTTTTCGTTCAACCCTAATGGTGTGTATTTTATGACTGCTAAGTTGGTAACTCAAATTTAAAGATTGAGTTTGAAGTTCATATTTGCAGCCTGCGGTTAAAAGATGTTACTCTAAATTACTAATGTTCACTTTCTTGCTTCTTGAGCTTAAACTGCCACATTGCATAGATGTTTTCAAAAGGTAGTAAGAACAGTGAACAGCGCACATTACAATGTTCAAATGTTAGAGTCAAGTTTTTTTAGTCTATTTATAGTTTGAAAATATATCCCAAATTATTGAACTTTTGAATCAGTTTGGCTAAGTGGTTCGAGAACCACTTAGAAACAATTCCAAGCATCTCTAGTATTTATTATTACCAATTAAATACTAATTGCTCTATAGAGAAAAAAACATTAAAAAGTCAAATAATTGGTATGAAGTTCTATAGAAAAAGCATGTGGCCCCCTCTTTTATAGCTTAGCTACTTGAAACCTTCATTGTAGTTAAGTGGATCGGGACACATGTGGTTCATAAACACTAGTTTTTCCCAAACATTTGTAATTTTTTTACTTGCAGCTATTGCATGATTAAACTGGTTTGTGAAGCCAAACTCACAATCTCATATAAACCTACCTTGCCGGCAAAAAAGTTCTTCTTGCAGGACAAATGTACACAGTAAAATATTGAACTTTGGTTGAAATATGTTTCCCCTCCTCTCACTTTCTTTCATGCTATATAACTCATGGAGAAGACAGACAGGAAGGTGGAGACTCATTTTTCTCGCCCTTCTTTTACCTGTTTCTCTTTGTTTTGCCCTGGTTTGGAGAAGCTTTCTCATCCCATCTTATGTCTTTATAAGCCATCAGCACATAAATACATAAAATGGGCATAAAAACAATTTTTTGAGCAATTGTAGATTATTATGGTCAATATTCTTGAAAGCAGACTAGTCCCATTTACAGGTAAGATTGTGATTGAGCGCAAAATTGTGGAGAATTTTTTTCAAATCGAGTTGTGCAGTAGAACAGACCCATCTCAGAGGTGCAAAGTTCCAGCTGTAGATACAATCTTCCAATTATGCTTTTGCTTTGCCATTCCTCAAATGACTATTCTTCACTGGATTTCTAAATCAGCAATTTATGGAATGAATAAAGCTGTGATGATGATGGTCATTTCAGGCCTGATTCATTAGTGATCTTATCTGCCGTCTTTTGCTTATCTTAAGCAAATCCACTCTGTGCATGCTTAGAAAAGAGAGATAAGAAGCAAAATCCACTGCGCAAGTGAAGAATTTCTTAAGTTAAGATGAAAATTCATCTTAACTTCACTCTTATCTCCCCGTTGCGTCTTAAAAATAAGCATCTTAACTTTTGCACAAGATAAGATCACTAATGAATCAGGCCCTTCATTCTGATGTATGGTGTGGTTTGGGTAAGATTGGGAACACTTTCATCCAATTTTCACCTGTGAAACAGTTTTGAAAATGTAAAGACTGAGCATAAAACACGGGTCCTGTGTGTGCTTTGGCAAATACTTAAAATAATTTATTAATATCTGAGCACTTCCCAATTTTATGTTTAAATATACTATATGCATAAATAAATATAAATGTATATATAAATTAATTTTAAAATAATTACAATGTTCATATTAGCAACTGCCAGAAATTATTTTTATTGTCCTTGAACTAATATTTTATTTAATTTATTTTATTTTATTCCATTTTATTTTCATGTACCGTCGCTGAATATATTGTTTTCACAGAAACACATTTTATCACACTTAGCTCTGGGTGATTTAGTATTCCACAGATGTCAAAGTGTCAAGTTAACATAACCTGACAATAATATCCTAAAATTATCTCTGATTGCCTGATTTCTCATTTTCCTGAAGTACTATTGCAGTGTTCTGTTGACATACAGTGGCTGCACATTTTAATTCTGTCTTGTCTGACCTTCATCTGTATAAACATCATTGTCCAGTCATATTTATTTCAACTGCATTTTACCAGTGTCCCCTTCTCTTTCATTGTAGGCATAGGTATACAGAAATGTTATCTGTTCTGTTTTCATATATTTGTATCTTTTCTACTAACAAAATATTAAACAATTATACAGAATGATGTTAAATGCGTATTAGACCATGTAAAGACACTGCCAGTTTACCACCACCCCCTTTGTAATATCTATTATTGTTTATTATCATGCACTCACTTGTTGCCTTGTGTTCCTTTGTGTCTTATTGGCCACCTCCTGCATTATTGGTCTTATTATTGCTCTGTGCCTATCCTTACCTCTGCTCTGGTTCTTGACCTGTTCTGCCTAATGACTTCATAGTATTCATTGTTTGTGCCTATTTGTCAATGACCTGACCATTCTGTCTCTGATATTGCCTGTACTCTCCTGATGTAGAGTTGGCCGCAACTGTTCCCCAAATTGCAGCTGCAAATTATGTTCACTAAAATATGCAAAGCTGTAAGATACATTCAAGTCTGCACCAACCATTTGTTTTATTTGCAAAATACGTATTCACTATTAGGCATCAATAAAACTTCAAAGACCTCTGTAATACAAGAGAAACAACTCCCGGTCTTGTATACGAACAAAAATGATTTTCGGAAGCACAAAAGCATATAAAATGCGTATCCAAGAAGAAGAAAACATTCATAAACAGCCAGTCAAAAGCGTTTTTTTTAACAGCTGTCATCATCACCTGCTATTTGCACCTGCCTCTGACCACCCGCAAATAATACAGCTTGAGCAGACATATTTTCATCTGTGTCCTGGTCTGCATCTGTTCATAGATGCGCAAACACACCCTTACTGTACTCGGCCTATGCTAGAATGCCTGTTATATTCCCCATCTCACCCTCCAAGCACAAGCTCAGAATCACAGAAATCTGCATATATGCAGCCACTACGTAAGGCGTAGTGCTCACTGTGCATTAGCTCTTTAGACTACCCACTGTCAGGGCAGTCTTAACGCATGGGCACGCTGGGCAGTTGCCTGGGGGCCTCACAAGCATTGGGGCCCCATAGGCTTGTCAACGTTTCAGTATATTATTCCGGGAGATTTTTTCAGAATTTTCAAACTCTCTTTATTAAAACATTTAGGTGGACTAATCACCTCAGTATCAGCTGTTATTTGTACACCCGATCTTGCTGTTGTGAATACATATCTTGACCTTGATGAAAGCAACATACACATACTAATTGTACATAAGTAGGTGAGTGGTTGTGCAGGTAGGGACCCAGTGCACTGCTTTGCCCGGGGGTCTATAACGCTGTTACGATGACTCTGCCCACTGTTCATCTCCACAGGGTAACTGCATCAATTGAGCAATGGAAATGGAAAACCTACAAAGCTTTATAGAGCTTTAAGGTGGTTGCTACAGACAGATAATTTACTAAGGCGTTTATTAGTCCTGGAGAGGTACTGTTTAATAGTCATTATATGATTTCAAATTTCCTCTCAGTAGCTCTATTCTATTGTTTCAGTCTGATTTCTTTTGACTGTTTGTATATCATGCCCCTATCACTACTCTACACAGTGTTGAGCTATGTTAGTGCTATGCAAATAAAATGTAATAATAATAATAACAGTAACAGTAATAATAATAACAATTTGTTTTAGTTAATATGTAATAACTTCTAAACAAAGTATATCTTAGACATAGGAAGAATATATATTATACTACACAAGATAAGCTATACCAACCATTTAAGGTTAGAATTACTGAAACTTCTAAAGATAAAAAGTGGAAGTGTTGCCCATAGCAAAATAATGTTTTAGAATACTAGAAAAATTATAGCTAGATTCTGTTTGGTTGCTATCGGCATCCAATCAGATTTTTCCTCTTTAGAAACTGTAGTAAATCTACCGCTTACCATTTAAAAAAAAATATATGTTTCATTAGAATGTCCTTTTATATCTTTTACATCACATTTTATCTATCTAACCATCTATAACCCTACCCCTCACTGAATATTAATTATACAGTATCTAAAAACACAATTGCACATCTCCTTTCTGAAATACAAAAGGAAAATATTCAATCCAAAGAATCAAGAAATACTTTGCTGAAAATAAAGGATGTACTAAGCATACAAGGATAAATATAGAGGGTACCCGGTAATGCACAATATGCAGGAAATGGTGCATTAATATGTCACAGGGGTCACTGTGAGATTTTTGAATCGTGGGTGGCGTATTATACAGCATACTGTGCTGTTATTGTCTTTTCTACAGCTCAGCATCAACAGTTTGCCCTTGAGATATCCATTCAGTAAACAGAAGTAATGACAGTCAGACAGACAAAAAAGAGAGTGAGTGAGAGTTTAATGAAAGCCTTGAACATGTGATGTCATCAATTATAAACTACATTTTAAATACAAGAATAGTATTTGATTAAATTTTAATTCATTTAAATGATATTTCAGTATAGTTGATGAAACTTGTTAATTAAAGCTCGTTCGTAAGTTATTCTTAACGCATACATTTAAGGTTACAATTCAGTTATATTAATGAGAAAATCTTTAAAATTCTATATCAATATATGCAATATGATTTGTAAAACAACCAATGCAGCACATTTTGCACACACACACACACACACACACACACACACACACAGTATACATATATAAAGTATATATATATATATATATATATATATATATATATATAAAAGAAATTCTATGTGTTGATATTGTTGGAAAATTCTTTAAAATATATCTTTAATATCAAAAAAAATAGATTTGGACTCCTGAAGGGGGCACTTTGTTACCCCTGTAGTCCCAGTATAATTGACTAGAAATGTGGAGGCTCCCTAACAAATGTTTTAAGTCAACCTCTGTGATTTTAGTTAGGGGAACACTAGACACCCTTCTTCTTCCTTCACTTCCTTACCAGCACTTATCTCCTCCACACGTCCTGCTCACAGAAGAAGGGAACATCAGAATAATTGTCTCCTATGAGCAAAAATAAATAATGATAATAATTATAATTATAATAAATTGGTCATTTAGCTGCAGGCATTCACAGCTTGCAGGACCTGATTCATTAAGGATCTTAACTGAAGAAACTGCTTATTTCAGTCTCCTGGACAAAACCATGTTACAATGCAAGGGGTGCAAATTAGTATTCTGTTTTGCACATAAGTTAAATACTGACTGTTTTTTCATGTAGCACACAAATACTTGATAGCTTATTTGTACACTGAAATAAAAGCTGATATTTGTTTGCTACATGAAAAACAGACAGTATTTAACTTATGTGCAAAATAGAAAACTAATTTGCACCCCTTGCATTGTAACATGGTTTTGTCCAGGAAAATACTTAATGATTCAGCCCCGTAGTTAATAATTTAAGATTTAGAAATCATCTATTGTTAAGGTTAATTATTAATCTGTGAGACAATCATTTTTTTTTATTTCATAAATTAATGACCAGTCACCATTTTTACTTCACAGATTAAAAATCTTTTGAGATAGAACTGAGTTGGTTGTAAAGATATGAACGTTAAAGCTATGGCAGCACAGTGGCCTAGTGGTTAGCACTTCTGCCTCACAGCACTGGGGTCATGAGTTCGATTCCCGACCATGGCCTTATCTGTGTCGAGTTTGTATGTTCTCCCCGTGTTTGCGTGGGTTTCTTCCGGGTGCTCCGGTTTCCTCCCACACTCCAAAAACATACTGCTAGGTTAATTGGCTGCTATCAAAAATTTACCCTAGTCTCTGTCTGTCTGTCTGTCTGTCTGTCTATCTCCCTCTTTGTCTGTCTGTGTCTGTGTGAGTGTGTGTCTATATTAGGGAATTTAGACTGTAAGCTCCAATGGGGCAGGGACTGATGTGAATGGGTTCTCTGTACAGCGCTGCGGAATTAGTGGCGCTATATAAATAAATGATGATGATGATGATGATGATGATGATGATATAGCAGATACTGTAATCTGTGTATGGGAACTTTAGCCATAAATGAGCCTTTTAACTATAGGCTACTGTAGGTGCCAAGTGTCTGGATGCCACAGATTTTTAGAAAAAAATATATAAAAACAAATGCAAGCATCATCATCTGTCATTTTACATGAAAAAACAGTCAGTATTTAACTTATGTGCAAAACAGAATGCTAATTTGCACCCCTTGCATTGCAAAATGGTTTTGTCCAGGAGACTGAAATAAGAAGTTTCTCAAGTTAAGATCCTTAATGAATCAGGCCCGCAAGTAGGGCTTTTTTTAATGGGATTTCTTTTTTAATTGGACTACAACAAAGAACCACGGAAGTAGAAAGAAAATACATTATTCTATTCCATTTGGTCAACAACCAGGAAATATTATTTTATATTTAATATTTATACTTAACAACATGGGTATCAAGAGTTGGGGAGCTATTATTTTGCATGCATTTTTACATAGGTAAAAATAAAATACAATAATAAAAGATAAAAATTTAGACAACACATTTTTAAACAACTGTATCACTTATGGTAATTTATTACGATGTCTATTAAAAGGGGCACCTTGTGGCAAACAAGAATTTTTTTAATGACAATTGTAATGGTTTCTCTTTTAACAACTATTCAATTCATTCCAGTTATTCAAAGCACATTTATTATTTTTCTGTTTGCTTTTTCCTTAGTTTGTCTACAGAGTAGTATTTTATGCCTTTGTTGTTATTGTTCTATTGTTGATGTTTTGTAAACACTTTAGATTTGCACTTGTATGCATTATTAACAGGTGTTACTCTGCATGACGTTATTGATCTGTGATTTATATATACATCATGTCAGACATTAATGAAGCCTGGCAGGACATGCACAGTCTGTCTATATGGCAGTTGATCTTCTCTTGCCCATAGCATTGGCACCAGGCTGTTAATGACAGCTCTATGTAGTTCCCAATCACCCACTCAAAAATACACTGTGTTTAAAACAGAAAATAAAAATACAGTGTAAAAAAGGAAAAAGAGAAAAATGAACATAAAATAACAACTAAAAAAAGTTTGGTCTTATTAAATTAACAAAAACATTCAATTGGTATAATGCTGATGCATTTTGCAAGGATGTTACACATTAATGTGATGTAAAATTAATGTAATCCCAAACTGAAAAAAAGCCTGGCAACCCAAGATTTTTTTACCACCCACCTCAACCCTTACTTTCACATTAGTAGTTTCACGAAAAGGTGCTTTGCATTCATGTAATATTGTTGTATACCAACATTGATAAAGATGTTTAAAACAAAAGTCTTCTCTTACTAAACTGTGTTTGACCCTCTATTGCATTTCACCACTCATTGCTGCTCTTTGGCTGCAGGGGTAGGTTAATGGAAAAAAACTGGCAACCCTGCAACAAGCAGAGAAAAGCAGCTGTGAGCAGGGAGTTTAATCCCATCAGCGTTCACTGATGAGCAGCAAGGAATAGTGATAAATGAAAGTTGCTATAGAAACCCTGCAAACAGCCTTTTACTAATTTGAAATGTGAATATGTTGTTACTGAAGCAGTGCAGCAAAATGCCAAAAATTAAAAATAAACAGAAAAAATATATTAGCCTCCAGTCTAGTGCTGAGGGCTCTAATCTCTTCTTATTAGCACAATTTGGATATCTTTTGGTACCTCAAGGAGACAGAAATTTTTAAGGCATGTTTTTATCTAACACCTTTAGTTAGGATACATATTTCACAGTTTTCACATTTCAATATTTCACTGTATCATCAGGAGATGATGTGTTAGCAGTATTAAAGCAACATAAAAATGGGGGAAATTAGGGAAGCATAAACATACATTTTATATGCACTGTGTACAAGCAGGGCACATACAAATGCAGTCACTATTACCTCAAACGGAATTTGGTTTATCATGAGACATCTTATTCCAATCTATAAAAACATAAAACAAATAGCTTTATAGATACTTATCTGGGATATCCCGTGGTATCACCATAGAATATATGTATCTACATACATAATACAATGGATTGAGTGTGAATTTGCAGATTGAGTGGAGTTTAGTTCACATTATAGTCCAAATCAGGTGTCATAGAATGTCACAGATACAACTTAATTCAATGCTGTAATGAGTTCTGTAATTGGTGCTAACTGATTAGCCATGTGTTCTTATATAACCTCACTATGAGATGCTTTTTGTCAGGCGCCGTCTCCGCACTGACACTTGATGCAGGGGACGGACGCCTGCACCTTCTCAGCAACCACGTCCTGTTGCCTAGCAGCAGGATGCTATCTCTGCACACCTGTCTGCAGCCAACATGTCTTACCGCCAAAATCTCCCTAACCCAATCAGGAGGCACCTTAGGGTATATAAAGCAGACTCTGACACATGTCTAGTGCCAGAGTATTTGGTCTTCAGCCTTGCTTCAGCGTTTGTTCCTGTGTTGCTGTTATTTGGATTCTGACCCCGGCTTGTTCCTGACTTCTCCTTTGGTTCCTGATTCTGGCCAAGAGTGATATTTGGTATTGACCCAACTTCCTGACCATTCTCCTACTTCTGATTTGGCTATATCCATTCCTCTGGTTTTGACCCGGCTTGCTGACTACTCTTCTATCCTGCATCCTGATGGGCTGTCACCGCTGCCTTAATTGTTACCTCACCAGCTGACTGATACTGAGGGCCGCGACCTGCGCGTCCCTTGCAGCAAAGTCTGTACTTCCTTGCGGGGGTTCCTGGTGAAAACCAGGGGCGTGTTAGACTCCGCGCCTCAGTACTCAGTAGTGCCAACTGCTGGCAGGTATCATCAATTTAACCTAGTGATTCTGACACTTTTGCATTTGTTTTTATATAATAAGGTAAAATATATATATATATATATATTTAACCAACTGAAAACATTTGACACACTTTATATTGAATAATGCATAAAAGGGCTGACTAAATTCCCATTGTTAACTTTTTGTTGCATAACATAGAAATCCAGAATACTGGTAGAGGAGAAGCAATCACTAGTCATTGTTGGGTGTAACATGTTAGTCACTGGTGGGTGTAATATATTATATCAGAAAGCTGTGCAATGCATGTATGCATATTGTGACTTGATATTCATATTGAAGAAAAGGCAGCCACCCTTCCCATATGACCAGTGCCAACCTAGACCTCTTGGGGCTCCAGGTGAAATCTTAGTATGAGAACCCTGGGTCAGTATGTGCTTGCCATCATGTCAGCTTACTGTTGACAAGGCGTGTGTTTACACCAAGCTGTTGATGTGGTCATGTTCCCTAGGGTGTGTCTAGCCTTCTGCAGCACAAGCTTAAACCCAGCCCCACATATGGCCACATATTTTCAGAAGTATATTAATACCATAACATTAAAAAAAGCTTTTTAGTAGGCAGTTAGTTTGTTATAAAAGTGTGGTACAGAGACACTGAGACAGGCAGGGGACAATGTCTTTTAACAGAAAGTGCCCCTCCCTCTCACATAGCTTGTTCTGGTGCCCATGAAACTTTCTTTTGTCATGAAAATAGAATTTCTTCTCTAAAAGGTCAGTTATTGATCAATGCTATTATACATATTAAAGTATCATGTTAATCATGAGGCTCAAGAAAAGCATCATCATCATCACCATTTATTTATATAGCGCCACTAATTTCACAGCGCTGTACAGACATCAATTCCCTAACACACACACAGACTAGGGTCAATTTAAAAAAACCCTAATTGTTGGTTGAATACTAGGCCTAATAGCTTCTATAAATGTGGAAGACACGTTCTACTTGTAGTTTTGTAGATCATAAGAGTTGTGACTTTGTATCATTTATTTCTGGAGAGAAATTTCCAATTTCCAAATATTTTGGATTGTTGTTCTAGTTATGTGATATACCTTATACACTTATGCAGTATTCAATATGTAGGACGCACCACAAGATCTTTACATTTGCGTTCCCTTGAATATTGTAGAAATATTCTAAAATAAGTTAAGACTCATAGTCTATCTCAACAACTCATTTAGTGTCAGAGAGGAAGTCTGAAGGATTTGAAAATCAAAGCCATTGAACATATATGTATAGCAAACAGGGAAGGGGATCGTTTTAACGTCCTATGCAAAAGAGATACTTACTGGGTTTTCAGACTAAGGACTCTCATGCCACAAGTTCTATACAATTGAGTTAAATAATATCTGAGGATATAGATAAAGAAGAAAGTTACATGTCGAAATGGTTAGAAATGGGATTCTGTGAAACCCAATGAGATTGCATTTATCTAGTTTGGGCAGCACAGTGGCCTAGTGGTTAGCACGTCTGCCTCACAGCACTGGGGTCATGAGTTCAATTCCCGACCATGGCCTTATCTGTGTGGAGTTTGTATGTTCTCCCTGTGTTTGCGTGGGTTTCCTCCGGGTGCTCCGGTTTCCTCCCACACTCCAAAAACATACTGGTAGGTTAATTGGCTGCAATCAAAAATTGACCCTAGTCTCTGTCTGTCTCCCTCTCTGTCTGTCTTTGTGTGAGTGTGTGTATATATTAGGGAATTTAGACTGTAAGCTCCAATGGGGCAGGGACTGATGTGAGTGAGTTCTCTGTGCAGCGCTGCGGAATTAGTGGCGCTATATAAATAAATGATGATGATGATGATGATGATAGTTTACTCTTTTTTTTTTTATTGCTACTATTGTGGAATAAAACCTAAGATAACAGTGATTTTATTATCACTTTTACATCTAGGGTAATTTTAGGTCCGCCACACATCAAGATGGATTGTAGATGTATGCAAAAATTGTATGTTTATGTTTTAAATGTTTTAAATGTATATGTCAGAATGCAATTTGCATTGATGTAAATATACTGGCATATAAATAGTTAAGAAGCCATTTAGAAATATATGATTAGATCACTATAGCGTAATCAGAAATAAAAAGCTAATGGATTATATAGGAACTGTAAAACAAATATGTTACAGACGACCCTGGCACAACTCGAGATGCCCCAGGTTTCTCACCACCCCCTTCTCCGGCGATCCTCATAGAATCTCCCCAGACCAACAAACATGTTACAACCCCCTGAACTCCTGTTATGCCATGAATACTTTCAGACTGCTGTAATGTAGGACAATGCGCCTTGCTGTGCACTTGTTTTTCTTATTTTTCTGTATAAATACTGTTGATATTATAGAGTTGTTTCACTTGAGTGACTCCTCCCCCCCCCCGTGTGGGGGTCCCTCATGTATTTCCCCTTGTTTTGACCCTCCTTCCCCTTTTTTCTTTCTTATCCCCATACACTCTTGAAAAAGTTTCAATCAAAATTATTGACATAAAAAAAAAGTACTGTAGAACAGTTTTATGATTGCTTAATAAGCTATATGTGATTCTATTGGTTGCCGCGAGAGAATGTTTTGTTTACAAAAATCTTGGAGAAGTTACGTGAAATGACGTTTTCTATTGGTTGCTTTGATCCCATGTGACCAACAGCTGGGAAAGCTAAGATTGTTTATTAAGCTATAAACGGCCATGAAAGCTAAGATTGGCTACCAGACTACATGTGAGTCTATCAATGGATGCCTGAGAGCTTTTATGTATATCGGTGTTATTCTGCAATGGCAATTATTTTGATTAGTTGCCTTTTCGTTCTATATAATCACTACAGCGATATAGTGATTATTCATAAAAACATGACTGGCAAGCGTGAGTAATAGCTGGTGATCTTATTGAGATATAACTATCGTATAAAATGAAAATGATGATTAGGTTTAATGCAAAATAAACAATTAAACATGGAATTGGAGCTAATGACATAACATCTAATGGAATTTATATTATAAAAAATAAAATAATTAATTATAATAGTATCTATATATGTCCCTTATTTTTTAAAGAAATAAAAACAAAGAAGGACATCATTATTTAACAACTCAGATTATTCGCTAACATAAACACGTGACCCAGACGGTTGCTAACAACGTCGCTAAGCGACGTCACTAATAACGGGTGTATCTTCCTATGTATACAATTTTGATGATTGGTCTATGTAATCACATGACCCAGACGGTTGCTAACAACGTCGCTAAGCGACGTCACTAATTGTAGGAGGACCTTCCCCTTTATAAGATCAATCAACGCATACTTCAGCTTGCCCTGACAAAAAGCCTCTTAGCGAAACGGGCGTCGGCGGACGCTGTGCCTGTTGCTCACTGTGATTTAGATATAAAAATATCTCAAGATAAGCTATTTAGAGACCGCATTATTATTATTATTCATTTTTATTTATAGGGCGCCACAAAGTTTCTGTAGCGCCGTACAAGGACAAACAAGGGCACAGTACAAGGTGAAACAGCACAGTACAAGTAACAGTAAGCACTATAATTCTGGGGGCTCAGGCACAGCATGAAAGAGAGGGAGGGAGGGGAAAAGTGAGTATAGGCAAGTAACTATGGCCCAAGAGGGTGGGCACGGATGACAGGTTGAGAGTCACTGAGGGGAGCGGAGAGAAGCGAGAGGAGACAGAGGGCAGAGGGACCGAGAGGAGGTGAGCTGAGTAGCTGTAGAGCGCAGTTAAAAGTGATGGAAATAGGAGGTAGGAGAGCCCTGCTCAAAGGAGCGAACAATCTAAAGGGAGGGGAAGACAGACAGACACATGGATAAGATGGAGAGATGGGAGAAATGGAGACGGAGTCGAGGAAGGGGGAGAAGGGAAGAAGGGATGAGAAAGAGAGGTAGCCGACCGGTGGGAGTTTAAGCATGAGACTGGAAGGCTTTAAGGAAAAGGTGGGTTTTTAATGTTCATTTGAAAGAGGACAGATTAGGGGAAGTTCTGATGGAGCGGGGGAGCTTGTTCCAATGGAGGGGAGCGGCGCGGGAGAAGTCTTGGATACGTGCGTGAGAGGAGGTAATCAGAGGCGAAGAGAGGCAACGATCGTTGGACGATCGCAGTGGGCGGGAGGGAGTGTGAACAGAGATAAGGTTATAGATGTAGGGAGCAGTGGAGTTGTCGAGGGCCTTGTAAGTCAGAATGAGGAGCTTGAAAAGGATTCTGTAGGGGAAGGGGAGCCAGTGAAGTGCTTGGTAGAGTGGGGAGACAGAGGTGGAACGGCGAGAGAGGAAAATAAGCCTAGCAGTGGCGTTAAGTACAGATCTAAGGGGAACGAGATGAGAGAGGGAGAGGCCGATAAGGAGAAGGTTGCAGTAGTCCAAGCGGGAGATAATCAAAGAGTGTACGAGAGATTTGGTGGCATCCAGGGAGAGGAAGGACCGAATGCGGGCAATGTTGCGAAGCTGGAAACGGCAGGATTTGGCGAGAGAGTTAATGTGAGGGGCAAAGGAGAGAGAGGAGTCGAGGATGACACCTAGGCAGCTGAGTTGGGGAACAGGGGAGATAGAGGAGTTGTCAACAGTGATAGAGAGGTCATAGGGGAAGGAGGTACGAGAGGGAGGAAAGACAATGAGTTCAGTTTTAGCAAGATTGAATTTAAGAAATCTAGAGGACATCCAGGAGGAGATGGCAGAGAGGCATGCAGATACCCTGGAGAGAAGGGAGGGAGAGAGATCAGGAGAGGAAAGGTAGAGTTGAGTGTCATCAGCATAAAGGTGGTACTTGAGGCCGAAGGAGCTGATGAGTACACCCAGAGAAGAGGTGTATAGTGAGAATAGTAAGGGTCCAAGGACAGAGCCCCAAGGACTGGAAGGGAGGAAGAGGAGGAGAGAGACTCAGAGGTGGAAACAGAGAAGGAACGGTCGGCAAGGTAAGAGGTGAACCAGGAGAGGATGGTACTGGAGAGGCCAATGGACTGGAGGGTGTGAAGCAAAAGGGGGTGGTCAACGGTGTCAAAGGCCGCTGAGAGGTCAAGGAGAATCAGGAGGGAGTAGTGGCCCAGGGCTTTAGCCGAGAGGAGATCGTTCGTAACTTGAGCCAGGGCAGTTTCTGTGGAATGGAGGGGGCGGAAGCCTGATTGGAGAGGGCCAAGGCGGGAGTGTTCAGAGAGGTAGGTGGAGAGACGGTTGCAGACAAGTCTCTCGAGTATTTTGGAGGCAAAGGGAGAAGTAAAATAGGGTGGTAATTAGAGAGTGAGGGTCAAGGTTGGGTTTCTAGAGAATGGGTGAGACGAGAGCATGTTTAAAGGCGGAGGGGAAGATGCCGGTGGAGAGGGACAGATTAAAGAGGTAAGCAAGGTTGGAGCAGGTGGAGGCGGTAAGGGAGCGAAGAAGGTGAGAAGGGATGGGGTCCTGGGGGCAGGGCAAGTAGAAGGGGGGGGGAAGAAGAAATGAAGACAGCAGAGTGTTAAAGGTAGCGAAGAGGTGGTGGGGTTCGGAGGACTGGGAGGAGATGAGGGATTTAAAGAAGGATTGCTTAGCGAGAGGGCAGAGCTGTAGGAGGAGAGGATAAACTTGAAGTGGAGGAAATCAGCCAGGGAGCGAGATTTTCTCCAGTGGCGTTCGTCAGTAGGAGAGCATTTTTGAAAGGAAGCGTGTAAGTTTGGAGTGCCAGGGTTGGGGATTGGAGCAGCGAAGGTGGATGGGCTGGGCAGGGGCGACAGCATCAAGGGCGGAGGAGAGGGTTTGCTTATAGAGGGAGGCCGCCTGATTAGGGCAGGACAGGGTGGAAAGGGGAGAGAGGAGAGTTTCGAGAGAAGAGGATAGAATAGCAGGATCAAGCGTGTCGAGATCGCGCCTGGACCGGGTAGATTTGGGTGGGGGGAGGGGTGCAGGAGTAGAGGAGAGAGAGAATGAGAGGAGATGGTTATCTGAGAGTGGAAAGTGGGAGATAGAGAAGTCGTAAAGACTGCAACGGTGGAAGAAGACAAGGTCAAGGGAGTGACCAAGGCAGTGGGTAGAAGAGGAGTTCCATTGGGAGAGGCCAAGGGAGGAAGAAAGGGCAAGGAGTTTGACGGAAGCAGGGTCGGTGGGGTTGTCAATAGGGATATTGAAGTCGCCAAGGATAATGGAGGGGATGTCAGAGGAGAGGTGGTGTGGGAGCCAGGCAGCAAAGTTGTCAAGGAAAAGGGAGGAGGGCCCAGGGGGACAGTATATGACAGAGACGCAGAGATGGATGGGGTAGAAGAGACGGATAGAGTGGACTTCAAAAGAGGAGAACGAGAGGGAGGGTTCAGGAGGAATGAGTCTTAAAGTACAGGTGGAGGATAGGAGAATGCCCACTCCACAGCCTGGGCGGTCTCCAGGTCTGGCGGAGTGGGTGAGGGAGGGGCCACCATAGGAGAGAGCGGCAGGGGAGGCAGTGTCGGAATCGGTGAGCCAGGTTTCGGTAATGGCAAGAAGGTTAAGAAAGTTAGATAAGAAGAGGTCATGGATAGAAGGGAGTTTGTTGCGGACGGATCTAGCATTCCAGAGGGCACAGGAGAAAGGGAGGGAGAGGAGAGGGGAGATGGGGATAAGGTTGGCAAGGTTAGCGGTGCGCGGGGGAGTGCGGGGACAGGAGCGTGAAGTTGGGCGAGGTGAGAGCATGGGTATGGCAAGTGAACAGGAAGGCATAGTGAGGTGAGGGAGGGGCGGGGGAGGAGTGGAAGAAGTAGAGGGGACAGAAGAATCGTCTGAAGCAGAGGGGCGGGAGAGGAGGACGGGGATTCAGAAGGTAGACAAGAGGAATTGAGATAAGTGAGTTAAATAAAGTAATAGCCAACAATTACTAGGCAGTTATGTAAAGATGCTCAGTAAACAAAGCTCTCCTTATTAGAGTTCTATAAGAATAGAAGCTCCAATAATTATATTAGAATCTGAGAATATTAGCCTTGTAAGAATGACATCTGCTTTATGTAATGAGTGAATGTATACTCTCTATTACACTAGTTATTAAAGGGGGAACAAAAAAAGAAAATCAATAGGGAATAATAAAACCCCACCTGTAAATATCTGGAACATATTAACAGGTGGAACATATTAACGGATCTTACAGAAATTGAAACACTAGATATAGAAGTGTTAAGGGAATTCCTATTTACGAAAAATACATCAAGAACAACATTTGACTAAGGTGTTACACCTTTATTAGTCATAGGGGGCATTCTTTTATCCATCACCTATCAGTTTGGTCTCTTTATGTATTGATATATATGTTATAAACTATAGAATTGAGCAGCAGCACAGCTAGGTAGTCTTTATCTACCTTCTTAACAGTTATTAATATCTATGGCAATTATATCTCACATCCAGTTTTTAATACTTCGCTATTAGTCCTTTGAAGGATTATTTTCCTTAGTTATACATTTTAATGACAATTAATAAATTTATAAATTTTTAAAGGCTCATGGCCATTTGAGTGCCTCATCTTTTGGACACACTTTTTCTTCTCCTTCGGTAGTAATATTGATTCCTAATAGTGTGTGAGTGCACCCTCCACTAAGTATCATGGGCAAATGATCTCTTTACTGGAAGACTTAAAAGGAATACTATGGCTCACTTGGTGCGGTGCAATCCAATTACTTAATAGACCTGTGACCTCAGTGCAGGGTATCGCTCATCATCGGTTCAGTTCCAGCTATATCTGTTCAGCTTATTCCGCTGTTTAGACCTGTGACTATACCTCCTGCTCAGCCTATCCTATTACCGTGATTCGGGGCTATACTGCTGATCATCGCACATCACCCGGCCTGGTCCGCAATTCCATACACCTGAGGCTATATTCCATTCCGCCTTACAGTTACTTTTTGGTTCTCTGTATTATCTGCTCTGCGCCCCCTAGAGGACCGCGACCTGCAGTTGAGAGCAGCTAAGACCATATTCCCTTGCGGGAATCCCCGGTATATACCTCGTTTGACTCACCTCTCTGGGGGTAGCTGTCACTCAAGCAAAGATCAAGACCATTCCCACTATCTGGCTTTCGTGACAGGCTGCTTAAGCCTGATTTCTGCATTGATTCACTAAACCTTTTTATAGCATTGATCACATTTACTATTTTGTCAACAAATGATGTCAGGATGGTATCCTATTACAATTAATGTGTGTAAACTAATGATTGGCCAATATGATTAGTGTTAGGATAAATAAAAGTGCTTTTGAGAATTGTGTTTTACCTCTGATGAAACCTCCCCTTAGAAGGTGGAGAAATGCATCTGCTGACACCAGCGTGTTCAATCATTCCATCCATTTGCCTAATACAGATTTTGAAGAAGCAGTGTTTGTCCGAAAATACCGAGACTATATATTTCCAGCCTTATAAGCTGCAGAGATAAGAACTGAAAACCCATTTGGACTGAGCTTGAGGCTTATATACTGTTTAAAAGGATCAATAATTGCAGCCACAATGTGATTGGTTTTGGGCACAACATAGGAACGAACTGAACTTTCCTGAACACCTTGAGAATTATAGCCGTTAAACGTTTAACTTATTTACTGCTTGTGTTTGCTGATTTTGAAGGACAGATTATTTCTGTGAGCTTTCCATTATGCACATGATTTAAATGGTATTTCTGCCACGCTGAGTTTTAAATGTGATTGTTTTAACTGATTATCAATATTATACGTTTTTAAGAATTGTTCATACTATGAGCACTTTCTTATATATTTATTTTCTTTTTTGCTCCAAAATAATAACAGGTACAGTAACTGTTAACTGTAGAGCTGCAGATAATACAAGCACCAATTAATGTTCCACTAACGCCTGGTACTGTTATTGCTTCTTTTGTCATCTTACTGCCGCTTCTCTTGACATCTCCGTCTCTTCCAGCCCCTTCAGCAGGCGGGGCCTCTTCTCCACTTTGACACTTCTCTCTCCGCTGTCTCTGCAGTACTCCTTGTGCTACTGCGCCTTTCCTTCAGGCTTCTTTCTTCTTCCGCCAGCTTCTTTGTCCTATGTTTTCTTTCCAGCGTTTTCTTGCTTTACTGTGCTGTCTTCCTTGAGTGCAGCGCCTTCTTTCCGGAAATCTTGTCAGCTTGCCTCTCACTGTTAAACTGAAATTGATCCATGTTAGACGGCTATATAATAACCGCCGCACCGATGCAGAGCGGTCACACGGCGAGCCCTGATTGGCTCACCATTCTGACCACTGATTGGCTTGCACTTGTACCTGCAAAGAAGAGGAAAATAACTTACCTGCATTTCACCGTCAATCAGGTGAGTATCATTCTTTCTTCACCCTCTTCTTGGGCTTCGGGGGGACAGCCACTCAGAGTACACCAAAATAATTATACAAATTCAAGTCAGCTTGCCTTCACATACCCTGTAGCCTTGACCTATTTTGTAGCCAGCTGCTGACTTTGTCTTTGAAAGTACTTTAAGCAATGGGATATCATATATAAGATCTATAAGATAAGGATTACGAGAGGACATGGTTTTTTACTTTTGATTTCTAGTAGTAAGTCATGAACAAACAAACAAACAAAAAACTGTCATTTATCATGTATACAATGAAAGCAGATCGAATAACACTTGACATCAATGAACCTGTGGGAAAGATTCTGTAAGTGGCTAAGAGCATTTATTCTCTAAGATGTTAAATCCCATTTCAAATGAAAAGCCACTTCACTTCCTACTGTGTTTGTCATATTATATAGATTTGTTTTATGTCTCAGAAAGAGCTTCGAAAGACAATGTCACATTATATTAAATGGGCATTAAAAGAAAGGTCACTGTGTATTGTAAATAGAGAATACTTTTATAGCATATTTGTACTTATGTATCTGTTCACTTTAGCGAGCAGATATAGTTGGAGTGTATGATCACTCCAACTTTACAGAGGTGCTGGAAGTTTTTAACCATGGGCCCTAATTCAGATATATGTTGTACAATATGTTGCTTGGCCACTACTCATCATATTCAGACCAGAATCATACCTTGCATCCTTCTTGTATGGCTGGGAAAGTTGACAATTTAATAGCCCCAAGTCTGTCCCTAGTGCAGAGTGGGTCATGAAAAAAAGTAAACTCCTCCACTGAGCCCATGGTCTACACTAGGACGACCAATCCAACGCAACTTATAAAGTGGGGGTGGTAAAATAAGTTAGCCTAAGGCATCATTATGTATTCCGGTTTAATAAACCAGCTATGGTGCATCATGCAATGAGCAGAAAATAGGGGCACCCAACTCCAAGCTAAATCTTCCAGATGGTGGTGACTCCAAGACAGCAGGGGGCCACAAAATAAGAGCATTTTGCTCACTCAATGGCAAAGAGTGAGGAGAGGAGGCAATAGAACGCCTGGCAGATAAATTGCGGAAATAGAGATAATGATGGTGCAGCTTTTATAATTATGCAGATAGATGGTGCTATTAACACATCAAAAGCTGAATTCAGTACTTCTGGTATAAAAAGGTCATAGTTCCCTCACTAGGGAAAAAGTTGAAAGCTCAATACAATGAGGACTTTTCTTTAAAATATTGCATTCACTATCTGCTGAATTATTCCCTGCAAGTTTAATTTTTAACATTGTCATTTCTTTTTATTCAGCTTAATAAGAACAGTGCTCAGAAACCAATTTTCTGTTAATCAAAGCAATAGTACCCTGGAAGTGTTCTCCTCACATGTATAGGGTGTAAAAGCAAATAAAGCATGACATGCAGAAGTAAAACTTTGGCAGTTGTAGAATTGAAACATAAACTGGGTGCTTTAATAAAATATGTTAAAAATAGACTGTACTGTCCAGGTATGGCTTTCTATCTGTTGTGGAAGTACACGTCCTAGCATACATGAAGCCTTAATAGGAACATGCTCTACATCACAAAATAAAGCAGAAGAGATAAACAGGTGGTTTGTATTTTAGTGCACTTCCAGAACAGTAGTTCAGGAGATGTTTGTGTCTGCTTTAACACTACAAGGTTACACATACAACACACCATTCTAGATTTACTATTAGCAACATATTCTACAGAGCCAACCACTGTGGAAGATCACTGAAGAAGAGACGCATCATAAACCTGTTCTTTTAACACAAAAGGACCAACAATTTTCATTTTCAAAGGGTCTCATGCTGCATTGGGTGTACACCCAATTGCTTAGTATAAAGTATGCAAATTTATACTGGACATGCCCACAAAAAAAGTCTCCTACATCCGAATGCAGAATAACACCTGTGCCTCCTTCCACTTGGAGAGGCAGGAAAGGGGCAAAACACAGACCGAGTAGAGTAAGGGTGTGTTAGTGTAATTGAAACCTGAGGCCGACCCGCATGAAGTGGCATACACACTTGTCAGTAGCCGCATCACTTGTGGGTGCCTGGCGGCTGGTGCAAATACACGCAGATGATGACAGTTGCTAGCACTAGCTAGCCACTTCTGTTCCTGATAATGCTTCTTCATTGCTCGTCATTATGTCATGAGTTTGCGGGCATATTTTAGAATACATTTTTCCTAGTCTCATTCATACACGAGAAGGAAAATTGTACCTGCTGTGTTATAGAGGTTTTTTTTTATTTATATCAAGCCTAAATCTATTTTTTGCAACCAAAACGAATGTTAAAAAAAATGTACTTGTGCTTTTGACCTGATAGGATTTAAGTATATCTGGGTGTAAACCTGATGCAAATCTGGCACTTCTTGAGCATATCAGGGTAAATATGCACTTTTTAGGTAGAGCTTTTAGAGATTACTTTTTGGACACAAATGCATCCAACACAGCCTAAGCTCTTAAGTGTAGAGCCCTCAATTTACTTTGAATGACTAGATCCCCACACCATCAGAAGATGCCACAGATTCACTTCTTTAGAGAGAGTATGAATAGTTTTATTAATGTTTTGATGTTTGTGCAATCAGGATCACTGAACTTCGCTTAATCAGCAAGTAACCACACTGAATCAGGTAGGCAGATTGTTGTGGTAGTGAGGCCAAAATAGATGCTGTAATGCAATAGATATATGATCTGGTGTCAGATTTAGCATCACTTGTGAGACAGTATGGATTGACAGAATGACAGGACAGTAATGATACCAAGACAAGAGTAAAACTTTTCACATATCACAACAATGAATGTCCCACAGATTCGACTGATGACGACTTTGTTCCTGAAACACCTGAGAGTTTTTTCTCCAAAGCCTTGGTAGTATGTGGCAATTGTTACTCCTTAGCATGAAGACTTATGATAGTAAGCACCCCAATGCCACTATCAAGGAATGTAACTCAGGTCTCCACAACCACTCCCACACCTACATAATATAAACACAACAGGACTCATCCCAGTTATTGAAGTAATGTCCCAGGCATTGATATTTCAGCAGACTCCTTTGGAATACCAAACAGGTTTGGAGGAGGACTTCCAATCATGCTCCTTAAACCCATTTAAGGTGCAATGCTCACCTTTCTGTAGAATCAAAGCAGGTATGAAGCACATTGTTTTAACACAAAATTGTTCCAACAGTGTATTCCCAAAGTTATATAATGAGAGTGGTGTATGAAGATGAAATGGGATGGTTCTCAAAGAAAGTATTTGTCACAGATAGTTACACTAATAGTTGAAATCCTTCACCAAACCCTGTTTCTGATTAACCACTTATCCCTGTGGACGCCAAGAAGACAAAATATTCTATTAACTCAATACTTTATTGTACCAAGAAAACTCTAATGGCTAGATTTACTAAGCTGCGGGTTTGAAAAAGTGGGGATGTTGCCTATAGCAACCAATCAGATTCTAGTTATCATTTATTTAGTACATTCTACAAAATGACAGCTAGAATCTGATTGGTTGCTATAGGCAACATCTCCACTTTTTCAAACCCGCAGCTTAGTAAATCTAGCCCTAAGTTTCATTTGAACTGACCTACAGTAGGAATTCACTTCATTTTTACGGACAGTACTTGAATGTTACTTTATTTTGGACATTTCATGTTTTGGACCTCTACTATTCAACCATACTATTTATGGTGTGAATAGTATGGTAGGCGCTAATGATTTTTCACTTTCCCTTTATGAGTGCCTTGTGCATTTTTTAAAGTATTTATTATTTCATTATTTAGTTTTATCAAATTTTTCCATTTTGTTTCTCATAATTTACTTTGACTTTCTATAATGATCAAAATATATATTATGTTTAGCTAGAAATATATTGTAGTTATTTCAAATAAATGCATGTGCTTTTTCCTATAATTAAACCTCTTCATTTTACTTTGATGTAGTTGCTTGCATATTTTGCTAAAAACACTGTATATACTACGTGTATTATTTTTATACAACATTTTATTTTTATACTGTATACTGCAATAGCAGAGTCCAAGGGCCTGAGTCATTAAGAAGAGCAGAACAAAAAAGAGTAACTTTAAACCTTGGCAAAACCATGTTGCATTGGAGGGAGAGGTAAATTTAAATAATGGGGACAGATTTTTAGTTTGGGTAGGGCATGTCATAGATCAACTTTAAGGGCTAGATTCAGTAAGAATCGAGTTTGGTGGTGGTTTGAAACTGAGACCCATCGCTGGCGGTTTAGTGGTCCAAACCGCCGTATTTACTATCGGGTGGCTTTAGGCTTCAATTTAAAATGACTGGTGATGTATAGCGGATTGAAAATGCTAAAATGCAGTTTGGATGAAACCGTCATCAAAACCGCCATCCTAAAGACAGGATAGAACAGTACCTTAATACCTGCTTCAGAATGGCTGGATAGCTTAAACATGCTGTTTGAACTATTTTGCCATTCAGAACATAAAAAAAGCACCATTGACATTTAAATTGACAATCATTATTTTTTGATTAAGGGGCAAAATTAATTAAATAATAACTTCTGAGGGAAAGAAAATGTCATTATATTAAGGGGATAAAATTATTTCATTATTATATTATTCGGACAATATGTAATGACAAATTGTGCAATATAAATATTTATATTCATCATTAACAATCAGTTAATAATATTATATATTCACATTTACCACATAATATAATGCTATAATAGTCTCCCTTTAAAAAAATATATAAAAAAATTCCTCCATAAGTTAATATTAAATTCATTTTGTCCCTTTATCAATAAATAATGGTTTTCCAAATATTTTAAATGTAAATGGGGCTTTTTCTTAAGTTCTCTTAAGATCAGACAGTATGCAGTTTTAACAATCTCGCCATTCACAACCCCCTCTTTTATTTTGGCCATTTGGATGGCTGTTTTGCGGCGGTTTTGAAAACCCCAGCCCAGTAAATCCGGCTGTTTGTATGTTCATCATTGTTAAAATCGGGATGGCGGTTTGTAAAGTGGTGGTTTGGAAAAATGTAATTTCTGGACATTTTGACAGTGGTTTGGGCTTTAGTCAATCTGGCGATTTCAAAACCGCTGGAAAACTAGTCAAAAAGCGGCGGTTTGAGCAAACCGCCATTTAGTAAATCTAGCCCTAAATGTCAGTGTAAAAATAAAGCTATCACATATTTGTGTGCTGTGTGAAACAGCAGTCAGTGTTTTACTTACATGCAAAATACTAAAGTAATTTGCATCCCTTGCATTGTAACATGGTTTGTCCAGGATCAAATCTGCTCTTGTTTTCTGCTTTGCTCTCCTTAGTGACTTAGGCCTTGGGTGTTCTTGTAAGAGCTCTTCACATCATAGGCTAGAATACATGACCAAAAAGCATTTTAATTCACCAAGTCACCACATTTACTGTGTGAACCCTATTGGTCCATATCATTACTTACTTCTGATATAAATATCCTAGCCAAGGCTCTTGACATTCACCTTAATTATGCTAATTACTATTGTTATTATTAATTATTATTATTATTATTATTATTATTAATTGTTGTTGTTATTATTACTATCATTATTTATTTATTTATTAAGTTTTATTACTCTTTCTTTATAATAACTATAATGTTGTCATGCATTAAAACTAAATGACAATCACTATTGGAGTAGTTACCATATTATTATTATTATTAATATTTATTTATAAGGCGCCACAAGGCATCCGCAGCGCCGTACAGAGACAAACAAAATCACAATACAATGGGAGACAGCACAGTACAGTAAACATATGATATCAGTGACAAATGGGCTTTGGCTCCGTGTGTGGCGTGTGTCTATTAACTAATTTGTGGTCACCATTGGAGGTATTATGACACAGAAAAGTGTAGAAGTTAGAGGATACACCTAGTCTATTTAACAAACGAAGGTAATAGCAGAAAGCACGCTAATGAGAAAGCGTGAAAACTACAACTATGGTTGTATAAAGACCCAGAAATTCTGTTTGCTCAAGTTTGAGAAAATTTTTATCAAATTATAGCTCAAAAGTTGTGATTATACTGGACAAGGCTGTTTTACATTACAAAAGTAATGCTAATTAAAATTCATATATTTTTAATGGAACCCATTTGATGGAAGCTATATTGATACATGTACAATATGTAAAAGTTCAATAAATAATTAAAAACAGTCAGTTTGCCCAAACCACACAAATCCTGAATAAGTCCCAGCACTACCCAACTTGAGCTTTTTTCTACTATATCAGGGAGACCACAAGTTTGGGATCCCACTGCTATAGTAAAATTCTGCCCCAAGCTGGTCAACGCAAGACTCTGAAAAATACTTGGGCTCTTCCCTTTCCCGATTTGTGTGGATGAGGCAACTAACATAACAATTTGGCGGTGGGAAGAAAGGTTTTTGCCTGTTAAACATTTGTGTGAATAATATTTTGGTATAATAACAGAGGAGCAGTGGTTGTAGATCCTGGAGGTACCACAGCAGAAACCATTGAGCCATCCCCAGTGCCAGATAAAATTATATGTAATAAATTGTAGATTTGCACACCCTAGAAGATGCATATATTGCATATAGACTCAAAAAAAGGTACTAAAAACTGGTGTTTGACAATGCAATTCCACTTAGTTGACTAAAGTGCTTGTTGGGATATGTTCAGAAAGATATTGTTGGTGCTCACAATAAATGGGGTAAGGTATTGGTGAAATTAAACTCTCCAGGTGTGGCATCAATAGAGTTGCTCCTTCCAGTATATAATTTTTTATATGTGTTTCATGCCTGACACATGGTTGTATTTCAAAACACTTGGGACTCACTTAATTCGGTGGGACATAGGATTGGAGAAGAACCACATTATTCGATACTCACCATTACTAACTGTCTCCTGATGATCCCGGAATTTACGAGTGACTGCTATTGCTACTGTCTAGTGAGCCAACCGAATTTACACGCTTAGAAAACATTACCAATTATTTCCTAACACCAATGTATAATAAATACTATTACTGTTAACTTTTAGTCTTTGCAACAAGTGTTTATTCCCGTTTTAATTCATATCTAATCAATCTTCAGTGCAGTTATTTTTGTCATTATTGAAATTTGAAACACAACCATTATTACAATACAAATAAACTGATTTTGTGTGGGCATATATATACATACACACACACACACAATATATATATATATATATATATATATATATATATATATATATATATATATTAAAATCGGATTCCCAGCCCCCAGGAGAACAGAAAGAAAGCAAAAGAGACAGCAAATTGAGATTAAATAGTTTAATATTGTAGCTCTAATGAATACATATACTCAATGCTATTTTATATGCTGAACTGTAAAAAAATAATCTCAATACAGTATCAAAATCTACATAATTGTTTCTAATTTAAAACGCCACTCTCTGGTATATTAGGCACTCCAGATTAGTGCTTCAGGCCTGTAATTTAATTTTTAATATCCAGATTTGATAGGAATGCAACAATTTCGATTTCATACAGTACTTCAATATACATTGAACTATTAAGAGACAAGCCATGCACATATTTGGTATTGTGTAGATAAATATTATACAGACAAAATATTGTGTTTTATTTGCCAGTAAAATCCATTACAATGTAATATTTCTGAATTAGGATTTTTAACCTGGTAGTTTGTGCACAAAAATTAGAAGAGGAAGAATATAATGTAGGCCCCATTTATCTAGTCAAAGTGGTAAAGTGCTACCTAACATTCATATAGTCAAGAAAATAAATTATCATTCTCGATTGCTTCATTTTGGTTTAGACTCTTTTAAAGTATTCAGTGTACAGTACCTAGATATTTTGATATTCAAATTTTAATGCACTATTTGCATCCATATGAAATTACAACATTAAGGGCTTATTTAATAACAGGGGTCTATATGCACTCATTTGCTGTAACTAACAGCAACCAATCATATTATGTCTTATTCTAGGTCACTTTAGAAAACAAAACTGTTCTTAATTACAATTTATTTGTGTATACAGCGCTATGTTATTAAGTAAGTCCCTAAATGTCCCATTTCACTAGTGTTATCTCATACACACACGAGTATGATTCAAAAATATAAACAAATGGTTGCATGGTAAGGGATCAAAGGCATGTAATCATTTCTTTAAAACCTGTTTGAAGTGTTACTTATTTCACATCATCAATATTTCCTTATCAGGCCTCCTCTCATTACATTCAGGGCCGGATTAAGGGAATGGAGGCCCCTGGGCTAAGGGCGCCTCCATTCCCCCGTGAGGCCCCCATTGTGAGCCGCCCGCCGCCCCCATCCCCCATGAGGGCCCCCCCAAAGCGCTTACCTGTCAGTCCAGTCCTCCGTCCCCGGCGCGCTGTATGCTCCTTACTGAGGAGATCTCGCGAGAGTTCACTCGCAAGATCTCCTCAGTAAGCAGAGTACTGAGCGCCGGGGACGGAGGACTGGACTGACAGTGCTCAGCAGCATTGATCGGGCTGGGGGCGCCCCCGCCCCTGGACCGATCAATAATGCTGCTGCGGACTTTGAAGGGCCCCCTGGATGCCCAAGGCCCCTGGGCTATAGCCCAGTTAGACCTCGGATTAATCCGGCCCTGATTACATTCCTGAGTAAGGTAATAATTAAAGGCTAATTCCACTCAAAAATAAAAAGTTAGTTTTGGATGGAATTAAATGACATAAAATACTAAATGCTACTTGCCTTTGCTCGATAGATCCAGTTTGTTGGCCTCTATCCTGCTTGGACAGACCTCTTCAAACTGAAGCAGGAGTTCTCTCCCATGAATTTCCCACTCATGTGAATGAAAAGTTGAAAACTTTGACAATTCCAAAGAAGGTCTGTCTTGGCATGAGAGACGATCTACTGCTAAAGACCATTAGATGCATCAGTTACTGAATCAATGGAGTGTGGACGGGGTAGGGCTGGCAAATTTTAGCAAAGACTCGACAATTAGGAACATTTTAAAGGAACAAGAATGCAGGTGGCCCAGTGACCTAGCCCAAAGTAGCCTATTATGGGACCGGCCCAGGGGCAGATGCCCCCAACCTAGCCTGCCCCTGAGCGTGAGTAATTAACATTTCATATTTTATTTTATATCCAGTTATGGGTGGAATTCATTTTACAAGTTGCATCACTATTTGGGATGTATAGAAATAGTTAATCATATGTGATATCACAGTTTGTGAGACAAAGAACACAGAGTCAAACATTTTATTGTGCTTTAAAACTACAGAAATGGTCCTTTCATCTGACCATTAATTACAAAAGTCATAAATACCTGACTTATGTAGAGCAGTAATGTAACTTAAAAGACTGATATTTTATATTAGATCGATATTGTATATTTCTCCCTTTTACCAATTCTTTTTTCCAAATATATTTATTTTGTTTTGCTTGGTCAATCTCTAGCTACACTGAGCTTATTGTGTTAAAACTTAAGTGGAGTCGACCTTTAGACAAGAAATTTATCATGAGGAAATCACTTTATTGTTCTGAAGAATAGACATACTATCAATAGTCCTATTGCAGGATATAGCAGAGAGCATTTTGCTGTGTCAAATGGCTGATATAACTTCCAACAAATACACAGTATTGGTACATACAGTGGCAAAACTCAATTCCTGTCAGGGTGTAAGCTTTTTGTTTTGAAATTATTGAAAGGAAGTGATTTTGCTTTTGAACTCTCTATTTTCTCTATAGCAATCTCCTGTTTTTTCTTGTATAACTGCCATAACAATGGAAACTGCAGGTGGTTGTTCTTAGATCTGTGTGGGGTAAAATGAAAAATTGCTTTTCCTCAAGTGTTAAAGAAGCATACTACATGACTGGTCTTATTGTTCAGTACAAGCCAGCTATGCATTTCCTATAGAGCCCTGATTTTATGTATTTCATTGTTAAAGGACATGGTTCAGGACACTGTTTTTCTACTTATGTTAGGAGCAATTCAAACAGATACAAGATAGTATTTAGCAAATTAAAGTCAGATGGCTCATTAAGCATTTATATTCTTATGAGATTGTTGGTAAATAAATATAAGATCATGCTACTTCCAGGCATTTGAGCTTCAGTAAATACACCTAGGTTGGGTTTAGACAGCTTTTCGCAAGAAACTTTCTATGTATAGCCGACAAAATCTAAATAAATTTTATTTTAGACATAGTGCAGGTGATAATATGAGAATTGGTGGTCTTGTCAGAACATATTTGGTAACGCTGATTTTCCTTGAAATCTGGAAATACCTAACAAGCAAGTAATCTAAGTAAACCCAGTTCCTCTTGGCTTGTAACTCTAAATATAGAAATGTTTATCTGACAAGTAATGCCAGAAATAATACACAGACCTGTGGAACTCCAAACGTATTAATTCAAAAGAAATACTTTCAGTACCTGTAGGAAAATGATATGTCTACCTGCACTGTTAAAATATTTTGTGTATATATATATATATATATATATATATATATAAAATTTTGCTTTTCAAGTTTTCTGCATGTTCCTTTTGCAGGTGACCACACCACAGATATTCGTTGTTTCAGTAATTAATCATCTGAAACCAACTTTTGTTATAGGTTCATTCACGTGCAGGTATATGACATATCACAATGACTTTTATGATATTGATGATATTCAACTGATAAATAATATCAAGTACTAATTGTACCTGTCACATACACACAGTAGAGGCAGCCTATTTGTGAATAGGCCAAGTTCAGACTGAATGTCACTGGCTCCTAGCTAATCAATAGGCTTGTATACTAACACAGCCTATACAATTACTGCTTTAACTATGTGTAAGCATCAGGTGCATATTGTTCTAACAAAACCTGCAGCTGTATATTATTCTAAGTATTAGTTGTAACAATATTCCCTCAGTTACTTAGAACAAAAATTGACAACTGTAAGTTCATCTAAATATGTCAGAAATTTCTATTTCATGTTAAATAATAGGGTAAACTTCACATTCTACAGAGGGCTATCTAAAATTTAGACTGGGGCTACTACATCGTTTTCCTTTTTATTAACCTGTACTGTGTCCCTTTCTGTCATTATTCCGATTCCCATAATTCCGACAATGGTTATAATGACCCAAAGCTGTCTAGTAGGAAATACAGACTTACCATAAAATAGACAGACAACATGCCTGACACGCCTGATACACGCCTGATATAAATTGCGACTGTAGAAAATGGCGCCAGTGGGATTCTCGTCACTTAAAAAGGCCACAGTGAGACTGTCGGTTTTAAGTCAGCAATGCCACAATTGTATTTCCTCCTTGTCGCCGTTATAGTAAGTGGCATTTTTGAGTCGGTATAACTATATTTGGAATTATGAGAAAAACGTACCCCACTCTTTCTGCCAGCTTACATTATCTTGGCAGTAACATTCTATGTAAACCAGAGTAAGACTCAGTAAAGTTTTGACTTTTCATATATTGTGCAAAGAGCAAACTAAAATATTATTATGATCAAGAACCTTAGAATATTACAACCATTGCATCTCAGTTTAAAGATAGATCCATTTTGCCTTTAGAAAACGATATATTATATAGCTTATTTCATTACAATGTAGACTCCTGATGCCCATGGATAAACACAATTAATGGTTTCTTTGACAATTTATATTATCTAGGATTTCTGTTTAAAAAAATATGAAACCAAAACATTACAGAGTGTTATCAATTCTATTATGTTATTTTATGTATACATTTTCTCTAGTTCTATAGTGGTTACAAAAATGAAAGAGTAAATAACTCTTTAAAGCAATATAAATACACAGCAAAATTCTAACATATAAACTACCAGAATCTGTCATTTAATATGAAAATGATTGGCTTAAATTTTATTTATTTTTACATTTATTAAGATTAAAATATATTACCTTTGTATGTTCCCAAAATTCAGAATTATACATTACTAGAACTTTTGTGTTACCATTTAAGCTGTTTATACTGATAAACTGGAATAATATAATATTTATAAACCTTATATTTAATTTTATTATATTAAATATGCAATATCTACTCTTTTGGAGAAATTAAAACATTGCTTAAAAAACATCATAATATATTTATAAAAGTTTAAATACTGCATTTAGTGTAACAGTGTAATTTACATAGCTTCAATATTAGACAAGTGTTTGTGACATTTTAAATAAAAGTGACAATATGATGAAATGAGAATGCAAATATTGATATTTTGATTTTTGAAAAAAATATTTTAATTATGTTGAAAATCCATAATTTTACAGCACAACAATACAAAATATGGCAATGGGCATAATTGTGTAACTTGGCAAAGTTTGCGTAAAAGTTGCACTTTTCTATTTTTCAACCAAATTAAATTTGTGGTTGCTAAACAATGTACATTGTATTATGGTGTGTTGAGTAATATGATATTAACGCTATGCGGCCTGGTGATAATTTCCTCCAAAATAACATGTAAAAAAAATAGTGTAATTTGGGGGGAACTCACATTTAACATGGTATGCCAAAAATGTGTGTTAAATTACATGTATATATGAGTCTGCAATTTTAGGCGTATTTTTGTGAATCATTTATTTCATGAATAAAATTCAGTTGTTGTTGTTGACAGCAGTTAGGCTATGGAGATTTGTAAGAGAGGGTAGGCACTCTCATGGGTAAGGTGACACATGATTGGTTAACCACAGTTTTGATTCCATCTCTGTCAATTATACAATTGTGCTTTTCACTGCAAGTGTGCATAAGATTTTTAATTGAATATTGTTATTATTCTGTGATATGTACATACATATATCTATATCTATATATATATCTACATATATATAATATATATATATATATATATATATATATATATATATATATATGTACAGATCACGCACAGTAGATACTGTATATATTAAAGAATAATAATGATGTATTGTCTTCAAAAAATTTGCACATAGGTATTATATAAGTTATTTAAGTAATAAGTCAATGATATACAGTGTGTTTACTATATTATAGAACATATTCAAAAATAGAAGATTGTTGCATTCCTATTATATACTTAAAGTGGAAAAATAAGCAACTATGTATTTTAACAAGCCTGTTGCACATTCATACAATAAACTATCATAGCATTTGAACACATCAAACATTTATCAAAGCATTTAACTACACACAATTTAGAGGTTTTCACATATGAAGAAACCCAACTACACATATCTATGGCACCTCTTGGTCAATATTCAGGCAATCTGATTAAAAGCATTTAGCAGTTAAATAAAGGAAGGACATGCTTTGATTATTTGAAAGTATTTCTTTAAATGAATGCTATGCAGGGAAGGCATGATTTCCAAAAACACAGTGCAATTTTAGATTATGTTTTTAAATTATTAATAGAAAAATGAAAATCTAAACAGAATATAATTATTTTTTTTTAAATAATATTTTAGATCTGATAGTCAAAAGTGGTCCCGATGTTTACCTTAACGTATGTAAATTATATAAAACTTTTTTAAAATGTATTAGATGTAAATTAATAAGAATTATTATCTTCTGCTTGTCATACTCCCTGAAAGGAAACAGTAGAATTTTAGCACCTCAAAACACAACTAACCAGGAAATACATTATATATAAAAAATTAAATAAATAAAAGCTTGAGCACTTTGGCATGCTCACATTATAACTGTGCAGCACCATTTTTAGAATAAGTATACAGTTAGGAACGAAAAAGAAGCCTTTTATTATACAATTTTGAAAGCTTTTATAATAGTGTAGAAGTTGTATTACATTTTCTTCAGCGATATGGGAGATAAATCCCAGATGCCTGACATTAATAGAATTGTACTTTGTACAGTGTAAATAAGAAATTAATACTTGTATCTCATTGTTTTAGTTACGCCAAGTTGCCATGACTATGTTAACAATTAAATATTTAAACATTTCTGTAGTGCTACAAGATCTTTGTTTTAACTTCACTAGGGTAAGTTTTTATATCTTTTATCAATGTACTTATATTAGTGGACCAAAACATTATTTTTTTAGTTAATGTTTATTTACCTTTTGGTTTCAAATAACTGTGCCATCATCAGAAGATAGTTTGTATAATGTACTATAGAAACAGAATGTGCCTTTTATTCCAAAGGACATAATTGCAGCTTGAAAGGTAATCTTAGATAAATTGTGCGACTTTAATGTACTTAATTTATACATTGATAAATTCAGACATGCCACTCTGCCTGGGGCTCAGTATTTGTGATTGAGTCTTCTTTTAGAATATTTTATTGTCATTTTAGCATTGTTCTTTATCTTCAGAAGAGCTCAGAAAATATTTAACTTGTACTACATTGGTCCTTTATACTGATTGCCAGAGAGATGTCTAATTCCAGGACATGAACCTGCAGCATCTCCAAGTTTCCTCCACACAGCCTGGAAAAGAAGAAATTGAAAACATAAGCCCATTTTCAAATCTAATACATATTATTATTATTATTATTATTATTATTATTATTATTATTATTCTCATTATTATTATTACTATTATAATTATTATCTTTTATTTATAAGGCACCACAAAAAAAACAATTAACATGGTAAAGCAGATCATTTGTGGGACAGTGAGTGTGATGATAGTAATCAGAGAAGTAGGACTAAGCTTAAGAAAACAAAGCTAGAGAAGCAGGCCAAGAGGTACAGAGAGTAATGGTATATTAGAAGTAGAGCACAAGGAAAAAGAGCCCTGCTCGTGAGAGCTTACGGGCTAAAGGAAAGGGAGAGACACAAATAGGGTAGCACCTACTGGGTGTGAAAGCCGGGACAAGGGAATTAGGAGGAGGACTGATAGACTGGAATAAAGAAATGAGTCTTAAGGGCACGCTTGAAGTCTCTGAGAGTAGAGGACAATCTGATAAAGCATGGGAGATAATTCCACAGCTGTGGGGCAGAACTGGTAAGGTCCTGAAGGCAGGAGTGGGAAGAGGTGATCAGTTAAGCAGACAGGCGGTGGTCATTGGCAGAGTGGAGGGGGCAACAAGGAGTGTAGGTAGAGTTGAGATTGGAGGTAGGAGGATTGATTGAGAGCTTTAAAGGTGAGGGTAAGGAGTTTATAATGAATTCTGTAGACCATGGGTAGCCAATGTAGGGACTGGTGGAGGAGGACAGCAGAAATAGAGCGTAGGGAGAGGAAAGTGAGGCAGGCAGCAGCATTAAGGATAGACTTAAGAGGCGCAAGGTGAGAGTCAGGAAGGCCAGAGAGAAGGAGGTTACAGTAGTCAAGGCAAGAGATAACAAGAGTGAATAAGACTTTTGGTGGCTTCTATGATGAGAAAGGGCCGTATTTTAGATATATTCCGAGGTGGAAGAAGCAGGATTTTGAGAAGGACAGAATGTGAGTTATGAAGGAGAGGGAGAAATCGAGGATGACCAAGAGGCAACGGACTTGAGGGATAGAAATGAGGGTATTGTTAGTAACAGAAATAGAGAGGGGGTGGTGGGAGAGCCCTGGAAGGGGGGAGGACAATTAGTTCAGTCTTGGAAATATTGAGTTTTAGAAAGCGCCTGGAAATCCAAGATGCGCTTTCATCAAATGTTGAAAGATTACAACTTATGGGTGTACTGAGCAAATAAAACAACAGGTTGAAGGTAATGCAATTAAATACAGTATTATACATACAACAAGCGATACATTGACTAAGTTCATTGAGGTGGCGGAAAGTATGTTTTCCAAACATGATTTCATTTCACAGCACTAAATTATAAGCAAATTACTTCTATTAAAATGTATAGTTATATTATAAACAGGTGCCTATATTTTATGTTGTTTCAATTCAACTTATATTAGACCACACAAACAAATTTTTAAAATAAGTAGTGGCAATGTCACATAGTAGAAGAATGAGGATTTCATGGGGCTGAAAGAGCAACCAGGAGGCAGAGTCTCTAAGCCAGGATGCCGTATGCAGCTCTCAGGCTGCAAGTGGATCTACCAATGAACTAGAACTAGCTAGAAATTCTTAAGTAAGTACTTACTTGATATTTTAGAACAAAAATAGCCGAGACATTTTATTAATGAATGCTTATATCTAAAGAGTACATGTAAATAAGGTGAGTTCTGCAACAATATATTGGCTCTCATAAGGATTTAACTTATGACCAACAGATCAGGAGGAAAGACGTACTAAATAAATGTTTCTCCTTCTACAATTAAATTAAGTCAAACAATACTTTAATTAGATATATAACTTTATTGAATAAATGTATTAACCTTACTATACAGAATTCACAAATGGAAAAATATTAATGATAAATATTTCTTGGAGATAACCAATTTGGTTTTCCATATGTAGAGAGTGGTCAATAAGAATTTGAAATAATAAATATGGTAATGTGAATTACTTTATGTTGGAATATGGATACTAAGTGAACACTTACCATAAAATACACTACAATTTCTCGGATGTACGGACGGGTTGAATATATATTTCAAATTACTTAACAGCACTTGACTTTCCAGTTCTTCTTCACAAATCCACATACATGTTTTTAATATTTCACCTTTTGTAGGTTTAGGTATATAAAATGAACTATTTTAATGCAACTCGATAAACATTAAATTTTATTTAAATTAGTGGACTGAAGTGCTTCTTGTAGTAACATTCTGGTAGTTGGTTAACTCTTCCCAACCTAGCGCCTCCATCCATAACTTCTATAATTTAATGCAGAGATATAGTGAGACTTCTGGATAAACAAATCAATTACTCCAAATTAGAGGCCATGCTCCATTGTATCTCCGCTCAGGAGCAACAATGTCTAACCTACAACTTTAACTTGAAATGGAAAAAAAAAAAGTACCTATAAGTCTTTAAAACATCTACCTATGATCAACTATACCAGGAAATCTTCCCTGCACTCTTTTCTAAAATACAGGCTGACCTGACCTATTGACACTCTCATAATTTCAAGGCTGGTCAGGGTCCTAGCAATAAAAATGAACATTATTACAAAATAGCTCTATCTATTCAAAACCTTCCAAGTAAGAATTCCACATGCAATGTTTGAAAACATCCAAAAAGCATTAAGAAGATTTGCGTGGAATAGTAGACCCCAATGATTTCAGCATCAATCTTTGAAAAACCCATAATAAAAAAGGAAAGGGCTTTGCTGACATCAAATTATACTTGATCTCCCACTTCACACAAATCGCAGTTAGCTTTACTCCAGCCAACGCAATCTCTTGGTTAAATAGCTAAAATAATTATTTCAATTTGATCTTTATTTTAATGGCACAGACCTTCCTTAACTAATATACTACCAGAAATATGGTTTTCCTTAAAAAAATCAGAACTCTTCTGCTTTTAAATTTCTCATCTCCACTGCTCAACCTTCCATCACTCAGTTTTGGACTAATACAAATTTCCCTGCAGGCATGTCTGTGAATCCCTTTACCAATTGGATCTTTGTTTTTGTTTTGCAACACATATATTAGAACAAAAGCGTTTCATATAATTTCCTAATATCTAATAAATATTCCCTGAAATTATATCCCACCCTTTTGAATACATCCAAATTAAGTTTTTGCCACCAGAACAATCTTTAATAGATCTATTACCTTTTGACCAAATCTGTCTGAGATCCTCATACACAAAATTTCAATATTATGTGGCTTATTAATTGACTCCTTTTAATTTGTCCTAAAGTCGCCATAAAAGAGAATGGAAAATAGATCTAGGACCCCCTATATATGTGGATGGATGGGAAGGGAGTAAGGACAAAGCTAAAAGCACCATCTCCATGTCAATCAAAGAAATTAAATTCTGGAGGAACTATAGCAGCTGCCAAAATGTTATAGCCAAAAACAAGGGAAACCCTAAGCTCCCTTCCATGTCAGCTCTTAAAAATGTTGTCTTGCACACAGACTCTAAATAAAAAAAAATTACATACTATCTCCATTATACAATAAATGTATATGGAGAAATGTTGACCCACGAATCTTTAATGAATCTCAGACTCAATGGCCTTTCCTCCCTGATTAATATAACTTGACTTCTTATCTCTGCTGCTGCACTCCTTAGTGGTTTTCTATTTTATTTTGACAAAAACCCTCCAAGCTTTTAAAATCAGTCGGGTTGAAAATTGAAAATGAACCTTCTATACATATCTCTATTCCATTATTGTTATATTATCTTCTATCTATTTAAGACATTCTGGGCCTGATTTTGAGTTAGCAGCAAAGCAAAGAAAATGAGCAACTTTGCACCTGGACAAACCATGTTACAATGCAAGGGGTAGAAATTGAATTATTTGTTTGCACGCAAGGAAAATACTGGCTGTTTTTTCATCTAACACACAAATACTTGATAACTTTAATTGTACACTGAATTTAAAGTTGATCTATGACATGCCATATTCCAACTATAAATATGACCCCACATTTTAAAATTTACCTCCCCCTCCAATGCAACATGGTTTTGCCAAGGTGCAAATTTGCACCTTTTCTTTGCTTTACTCCTAACTCAAAATCAGGCCCTCTGTGTCTAACATTGTATAACTATGTACTGCCAAAAACTTGGTTGTATAACAGTTATTTATTTTGTACATATATCTGTACAATTATTTGTTTTGTTGACCTCGGTCTTGCATTATTGATTTTAATGTACATTTCACATTCATATCTAAAATACAGGAAAAAATGCACTTAAAACGTATCCTGTGTGCTGATACCACACTACTGGTTTCAATTAAATAAAAATAGACTCTCTACTTTGTGATTGCTGTATTGCTACACTTATAGCCACCTCCATTTTCTATGTATAAAACAATCACTGCAGTTTTAATTATTTGAAATATTACTTATTTGCATACTAAAGTCGTTTCCCATTTGCTCTTTGAAACAAATCTAGTTTCATAGAAAATATTTCTGTTTACTCGAAATTGTTCCTTCTCTCAAAGAAAAAACAACTTTTTCATGAATATGTATTTTAAAATTAATTGATTCCTCCAGGGTCTGCCACTTTCTTCTCTTGTATTTGAAGTATTAGTATCATTACCTCTGCAGCAGAAATTGTAATACTGGCTGTTAGAAGCTCAAGAATCAGCAAACATGTTCTGTTATGGAAACATCCTTTTGTTTCTTTCACGCTAAAAGTATGAATATTTTTCTCATTAGTGTACATGGTGACCACTAAAATCTATAACCACACTTAGTGTTGCAGGATCCAGTAAACAATCAGCAGAGGAAACAAATTGTATGCACTGTATAGTAAAAAGAATATCTAATGACCTATGGCACAGAGAGAGCCATTACAGCAGACGTTCTTAACCTTTGTTTCCAAAATCGAAATAATGTCTAGGTGTCTAAGGTATTTTTAATTAATAATGTATTTTCTTTTTTTTTACTTTACTGTTGACTACATTATAATTGTTTATGCTATATTATTAACATTATATATACTTTATTATTGTGTATTGACATTAACTGGAAGTTAGTGTACTGTAAAATTATTAATATATCATAAACATTTTATTATATACACTTTACACTACATATTAATCCTTACTGACTGTATTCTCTAACCTTATTTGAAGCCTATCCTTATAGAATCAGTCAATGCAATCAGATAAAAATCCAGTCTAGCGAGTATAGCACTGCCACCATCCTCTTTTACTTTTCCACCTCCCAAAGAGCTTCCTGCCACCATGGTAACCTAATTTGGTTTTATCTCTGCCTGAATGTCACACAGTACAGGTCAGTGCTCAGGGGCCTGTGTCTTTCTGTCTCCTTTCAATGGCTGCCCTCCCTTTCCTTTCTCAACTATAAACCCTTTGTCTCTTTCACTCAGAGAGTATGTCGTCTTTTAGAAGCAATATATCAGTTTCCGTCCATAACCTCAACATCATGAATTAGTTTCCTTATCGGTCTGGGCACGTTCTGATATTGGCACAATATAGGCATCTTCCCTTGACTTCACATGCAATTACTATCCACTTTGCTTCCACTAAATGGCTTTCACAACAACAACAACACATATAATTAACCCAGTCAAAGGGGTATATTTACTAAACTGCGGGTTTGAAAAAGTGGAGATGTTGCCTATAGTAACCAACCAGATTCTAGCTGTCATTTTGTAGAGTGCATTAAGTAAATGATAACTAGAATATGATTGGTTACTATAGGCAACATCTTCACTTTTTCAAACCCGCAGTTTAGTAAATCTAGCCTAAAGAGTCCTCTTAATCAAAGCAGGGCTGCCTAGCCATTGTCACTTTTGTTTTCTTATCAGTACTTGTATTCTAAACCTTATACATTGCACTCTCATCCTAGTCTACTGTATTCTTCTCCAGCACTGTATTCAAACTTAATTGATACTCTGCTCAACTAAAGAAATTAACCCCTTCTCGCTTAAAACAAACTAAGCTTTTTCTCAGCTCTCATCCTACCATACAGGGCCAGCTCACCTCACACTGGCAGTGCCAGTGCTTTGCCCACAGATCTGAATTGAGTGTGCTAAGCATAGTGCTAAGCTCAGGGTAGATACCTTGTTAACACCATCGACAGATGGTGATAACTTTGGTAGATATAAAAAAGGTGTCACAAACTCAACCTTTTCGGGCTTGTTAAATTTACACTTTTCCCTATGGGCATGGTGGTATTGGGTGGAAATGGGGTTAGCACCGGTGAAATCAGTGATTTCTCTGGTGTTAACACTTTGATAAATGTGGTGAAGAGAAAAACAATCCTTTCTCCAACGAAAACAGTTGTTTTCGCCAAGGTTAAGGCTTATCATTCATTAATAGGAAACATTTACTTCTTACTCCTCCTATGTTCTGCAATAAAGTGTAAATATATGAATCAACCAATAGATTTTTGATTATTTAAAGAAAAGCAGTTCAATCAACACAACATGTTGAAAATGCTTAGACAAAATAGAATTGGAAACAAAGGTTGTTGCACACATATTGTATATTTTGCTGTGGTTTCCATTGTGGGTTGCAGTCGGATCTGTTAACCTTTGTGCTCCTCTAATGCGCCGATCGGTGGCAATCGGTAAAAAAATGATAACATATGGTAGAACAATCATTTACCTTTTCATGCCTATTCAGTTAATTCTGGCCAGAGTTTAGAAATGTATAATGTGTTTTAACTTGAACCAATAAGCGATTTTTATACTAATAAATGTTTATAATGTATTAGTCATCTTTTAGACATGTGCTTGAAGAATTATGCTTCCATACTAACAAATCTCCTTTCTTACCATCTTTCCTGTCTGGCAGTGATAAAATTTACTAAATAGGGAGTGTCGTTCACCCATTTCTGCCTTTGGTACATTATTGCTATTTTATATATTTGCACTTTGGGATTATATCGTTTCTACTAAAAAAAAAGATGACTATAAAAATGTATTTTAAGTGTAAACTTACATTAACACAGACAGCGCAGATTTCAGAACAGACTGGTATGCAACTGCTGCTAATTTCGAAGAGACTGGATGCCAGCACTTCAGTTGGGCGTCAAAAAAGTGAGCGACATGAAGATTTAAAGCGGTATTTCAATCTAAGGATTAGGGTTAGGGTTATGAGGCAGGTTCTACTATTAGGTTTATAAATCTTCATGTCGCTCACTTTTGCGACATCAAACTTAAGTGCTGGAATCCAGTATCTTCAGAATTAGCAGCAGTCGCATACCAGTCTGTTTAGAAAAATGAGCTGCCTGCAGGGCCGGATTAACGGAATGGAGGCCCCTGGGCTAAGGGGGCCCCCATTCCCCCATGAGGCCCCCCCCCGTTAGCAGACTGGCCCCCCTGTTAGCCGACCCCCCCCCCCAAGCACTTACCTTCTCCTGTCACTGCAGTCCTCCTTCCGCAGCGTGCTGTAAGCTGCTTACTGAGGTAATCTTGTGACACTCTCGCGAGATCTCCTCAGTAAGGAGATTACGTAGCGCCGGAGAAGGAGGACTGCAGTGACAGAGCTCAGCATTGATCGGGCTGGGCTCCTGTCCCAATCAATAATTCTGCTGAGCTCTGTCAAGGGCCCCCTGGATGCCCGAGGCCCCTGGGCTGTAGCCCAGTTAGACCTCGGGTTAATCCGGCCCTGGCTGTCTGTGTTAATGTAAGTCTGCATTTAAATTGTGTCGTATTTATACTCATCTGGGTTTTTTTGTCGATATACTCTGTGTCGGTATTCCAAGTGACAGAGTAACGTACCTAACCCGCACTGATTCGCTATAGATTAGTTAGACTATCTGCTCCTTTCTCAATTACAAAAGGAAAAGGAAATACAATAGGCCAGTGTTGGCTAACCTGTGACACGCCAGATGTTGTGAAACTACAAATCCCAGCATGCATTGCCAATATATAGCAGCTTATTGCTAGAAGGGTATGCTGGGACTTGTAGTTTCACAACACCTGGCGTGTCACAGGTTAGCCAACACTACAATAGGCAATCATATCAGTGAAAAGCATTTAAAAACTACAGCACATAGAACTAAAACTGAATGGCTCAACTAGCAGTTGCTTACATATTATTCAGGGCACTTGTATGCAAATGACATATCATTCAGAACCAAACAGTGCTAGTATGAGCAATGAGAGTTTCCAGGGTTTACTTATTTATTTTCTTAATCTGTCATATGAACTGATAAAATTAAAAGCAAATGCTTATGTACTGTACATCCTATGTTGTATTTTAAAATATTTGTTTAATATGCAGGTGAAAGTCAAGTGAACTTTGCTAACAGACATCATCATAAGGTTGCAATAAATCAAGCCTTTGTAATTGAGAATTAGTCTCCAAGTACTAGCCTTGTGCACCACAGATGTAATAGAACTGTCAGTGAAGCAGAAGGAGAGGATGCATTGTTTATAGGTGAAATGACAGGAGTTTACAGGTACAAGAGACACATTACCCTTACGCTGCCTCTTTCGTGTTCTGTCCTTATTATAATGCCTCTCCCACACTATCCCCCTCAGTCTGCCAGTCACTCTTCTCTGATAATACTGAATAAGGATTGTCCGCTTAATCAGGTTTCCCCCAGGATTACTGTTCTTCCAGAAAAATTAATTAGTCCTGTCAGAAAAAAATTAATTAGTCTGATCAAAAAAACTGACTTGCATTGTCAATATTATTAATTTTCCCTGACAGGAAAAGCATTTGCAGCTCCTTTAGAATAAATAATTTGTCAATTAATATAATACACTAAGATTGAATAATAAACAGATATTAATTTACTGGTCACAGTCTGCTAGCAAGAAAAAATGTCAAGTAAATAAAATTTAAAGACATTTTTAATTTAAAGACATCACCGCTCAGTGCTATTTTTCTTTTTAAGTTAGATGCTTTATTTAGAATTTTTAAATAAATGGTGATAGTAATTGAGAGGGAGGGGGGGGAGGTGAGTTTTTTTGTCTGTCTATCTCTACTAAAGTAAACCAATCTGTGTCAGCAGGCTGGTTACTATAAGAATGGTGGTTCCTCGTACACTAATATTGCTATTGAAGCATCTGGCATTTGCATCAGTATATCACAGGTCAGTTATTATTATTATTATTATTAATACCATTTATTTATATAGCGCCACTAATTCTGCAGCGCTGTACAGAAAACTCACTCACATCAGTCCCTGCCCCATTGGGGCTTACAGTCTAAATTCCCTAACACACAGACAGACAGACACAGACACACAGACTAGGGTCAATTTGCTAGCAGTCAATTAACCTACCAGTATGTTTTTGGAGTGTGGGCGAAAACCTGGAGCACCCGGAGGAAACCCACGCAAACACGGCGAGAACATAAAAACTCCTCACAGTTAAGGCCATGGTCGGGAATTGAACTCATTACCCCAGTGCTGTAAGTCATAAGTTAACCACTTAGCCACCGTGCAGCCCTATGTTGCAAATTAAGTTTAAGACAATGTTTTTATTAATCTTCTTTACCAGGCAAGCTTTATTATTTATTCTTTTTGGTCATATGACCACTTTAAGAAAAGTTTCTTCATATTGACGATGGTAAAGAAAAGAAGAACTTTTTCACTGAAACCTATAGCAGCGCTGTCCAACTACTTCATATGAGGGGCCACATTTTTATGGACCTATATGATGGAGTATTGGACAAAATACATTATGGTGAAATGGTAAACTGATTTTGTTGTATGTTGAAAATAGCTATATACGTGCGCCATGCCTATCACAATCCTATGTAAATCATTACAGTCCTGTGCCGAGCTTACAGGTCTTATGCCAACCACATATACTCAAATTCCCACCATACCCAGTCCTTTGTTCAATATCATTCTAATGCCCACCCACATACTGACCTAATCCCACAACATAACTGTATCATGCCATTCCAAAAATTAGAGCTGGGTGCCCAGATTAGCAGGATCATTCCCACCAAAGCCCATTGCAACTTTTACACATATAACAGTATGATGGCTAGGCTTATTGCCATCATATACAGACCTGTGCCAAGATTTAAATAATCATGTCCATTAGTCCTATGCCTGGCAAAATCAACACTATGATTTCAGAACCCTGACTACCACATATGGCCCTGGCCTAGATAAGCAGCCTCATACACCAAAAACTGCAGTCCTATGCAAGCCTCATATCCCCCCTGTGCACAAATTTAATTCCTGTCCCCCAAAAAAATTTTGTGCTGTGCAAACTTTCTCCATATTAGAAGGCATAAGAGAGTCCTTCATACAATGAAATCGGGGTGCTCCCTTCCAATAAAATCACAGATGGTTACAGCCAATGAAACAACTGCAATTTCATGTTGGGAAGCCACATTGGTTTCATATTGAAAACTTTAAGAGTAACATTCATTTCAACTAATGAAGCTGCTTCTCGCTGTGAGGGAAATGTAAAGCTTTCAGGTTATGATTGGAGAGGTATATAAAGGCTAGCAAACAATAAAGCAGCAACAAAAGTATGAGCATTTAAAAATGTATCCTGGATGACATATGCAAGATTCAGCATTATTACAATTGCTAGTAAATAATGATTTGTGGTACAAAATTTGCAGTTTGATTCACTGGCTCAGTCGTTTGTAGCCCTTTCCCACATGCGAACTGGCGAGCTTGAACAAATATGTGAAAAAACTGAGAAGTTTTAACATATTTGATTCAACAAATTATTTTGAAAAAGATGCAGTTTCGAGCAGTGATTACAGAAAGAAAGAAGTGGCTACAATTTGCTAATAGAAGGTTGATTAATAGAAGGTTACAATAACAGTCAAATATTCACCAGTGAAAATGGTTTGTGATTTAAGAATATTAGTAACGTTGTTTTCACATACACAGAATTTAAACACAAGGGGCTAGATTTACTAAGCTGCGGGTTTGAAAAAGTGGGGATGTTGCCTATAGCAACCAATCAGATTCTAGCTGTCATTTATTTAGTACCTTCTATAAAATGATAGCTAGAATCTGATTGGTTGCTATAGGCAACATACCCACTTTTTCAAACCCGCAGCTTAGTAAATCTAGCCCAAGGAGTTTGATCTTAGACATGTTACATTGCAAGCAGATTTAATATATCAGGGAGGTGACAGCTGAGACATCCAGTGGCATTAGTCATAAGGGACATAGTAACACTGGGACAGGCACTGAGGAGGTGCAGCACATGATCTTTCCAGTGCTATACACCAATCAGTCACAACATTAAAAACAAATGCCTAATATTGTGTAGGTCCACCTCGTGCCACCAAAACACCTCTGATCTGTTGCAGCATGGACTCCACATGACGTCTGAAGGTGTCCTGTGGTGTCTGGCATCAAGAGGTTAGAAGCAAACACTTTAAGTTGTGTTAGTGGCAAGATGGGACCTCCATGGTTCTGACTTGTTTTTCTGGCACATCCCACAGATGCTCGATCAGATTGAGATCTGGGGAATTTGAGGCGCCGTGAACTCTTTGTCATGGTCCTCAAACCATTCCTGAACATTTTTTGCAGTGTGGTAGGGTGCATTATCCTTCTGGAAGAGGCCACTGTCATCAGGGAATACTGTTGCCATGAAGAGGTGTACTTGGTCTGCAACAATGTTTAGGTAGATGGTACGTGTCAAAGTAACATCCATATGATTGCCAGGACCAAGGTTTCCCGGCATTCCCAGAACATCACACTGCCTCTGCTGGCTTGCCTTCTTCAGATAGTGCATCCTGGTGCCATCTCTTCCCCAGGTAAACAACGCACACGCACCCGCACCTCAAGGTCTTATCAGTCCCTAGATAAGGACATAGGTCTCCTAGTAAGTAATCTGGTTCTGTTGAGGTCAGTAATATACAGTAGATGTATGAAACCCCAGAAATTAAGGTTGCAATGATTTGCTTGAAAGCAGATGCAAAATGTACAAATCATGCTGAATCTCATCAATTGGCAGTTTAAATTGATTTATCACATTTCACGTTGCCCACTTTTCATGTTAGGCAAACTTTAAGCTTAAATAAATTAAAGAGGTAATTTGCAATGTGCACAGGATGTTTTCTGCTTTTCAAATTGGTTTTGCACTATTTAAACCAGCAAATATACTTCAAAGCACATGCTTCATTTCTGATCTTTAGAGATGCCTTTGTAAAATTGAAGTGTACTTATGCTTTCAGGTATACCTATAAAAATATCTCCCCTCCACCCCTTTATTTAATTTCAGTAATCCCGCTCCACGAAAGGAAATCTCATTTCTTTATCAAGAACAATCATCCGAAAAAAAATATTATTATTAAAGCAGTTATCATAAGGTTTATTAGTAATTGTAAACATCATTAAATAAGGTCCAAATGGTATGCTTTTCCTTCACTTTATCTCAGGAAACACTGTAGCTAACAGTTAAAAAAATCGTTCAACTGAATTGATGTTACGCATCGATCATGGCAGTAACACTTGAGTGGATAGTGCCTATCAACCTCTAACCCCCTGTGCAGAAAATATCTGCAAGACGTGCTCTTTCTCTACAGCCCTCTATGAGTCTTGTTCATTAAACCACTCTGTGATTTTGAAAGACTTTGTTTTTATCTGAAAGTCACAATATAACCGCCTTCAGTAAATGTTTTTATTCCATGCAACCGATTGCTAATTTGTTTTATTGCTATCTGGTTTCACACTGACAGGTAATTTGTAAAGAGTATCACTAATCACAAAATAATTGTACATTAAAATATTAGCCTTTAAATAGCTGCGATTCACTGGTTTAAAAACTTATAAGCTCTATCTGCAAAGTGCTAAGTGGAATGTTGCTTTCTTCCTCCGTACAATTCCCAGAGTACAGGATTTATTCTGATTATTTATACTAGTATATTTTTTTAAAGGAAATAATGATAAAGGCTGCTAACATATTGATCATAATAAATCAATTAAAATAATAATATTCTGTAGCAAAATGATTGTAGCAATCGGTTGTCAGTACAGGACACCTAAAATATATGATGAAAAGTAGCAGGAATTAGTAACTTTACAAATTTGAGGTCTGCTGTTGAAAGATAAGAAATTATTTATATGATGAACTAATGATCAGTCACAGAATCAAATTTAAAATAAATTAATGCTTAAGTATGCTAACAAATTGTATTTTTATAAAATTGGTATCCTTCAAATGGGATCTTTATTACCATAACTAAATCCAAGGGCCCTATTGCAAATTTTAAAGTCTACGGGCTGCCAACAAACTTCATCAAATGGGATTATGAGGGGGCATGACATGAAATCACCTTGTCCCATAGTAAAATTTAGGTGGTGGCCCTGAGATACAAGTCAATGCCCTCCCTACATTACTTTTCTTAGCATGTGTGGGGCTATCACATGTGCAGTAAAGCCATGTTTTCCACTTCACGAATGGACTGACATTTTGCACAACTTAGAGGAAAATAGGGTCTCTTCCTACACTTTAAATGAAACTTGTTTTGCATATGGATGTTCCATTTATGAGGAGTAATGTAATAACAGTACATCACACACAAAAATGCCACCTGCAAAAAATACAGTCACCATATCGCCACATGCGCATGTCATATATGAAGCTAAATCAATCAGTATTTTAGGAGACAAAGTTAAATGTTTATTTAATTGAAAGTGTAGTGCTACAGGGGTAGGAGGTTGGACTTTGATATGAACTTTACTCTTGTATAGTGGTCTCTACAGATTTTGACGTTGTGGAGGTGGCTCCAGGGAATGTGAGAAGTCCAAGTGCAGTGTGTGGACCACTGAGTCAAACCAAAGCATCTTGCAGTGTGCATCTGGCGAGCTTTGTAAATGATATCCAGTAACTACAGTACTGATACAGTACTGATAGTACTAATTGTAGCAAAGAAAGAAGCCTAATTTGATATGTAAATAAGTAGAAGATGTTAAAAACACTACACATAACATAACATTGAGGCTTAAAGAAATTTTCCACTTGTAAATGTCTTAAGTTTTTTAACACTGACTTACAACTTTCCCTTAATTTTCCTTTCTAGCTTGCATCTTTACGGCTATGGGCCTGATTTAAAGGTAAAGGTGCCACATTTGCATATGAGCAAAAATGCATCTGCAGACTTGCGTTTCCACGTCTTTTTCTCCCCCCAGATATATGCAATCTTAAATCTAGCATATAGATATATATGTTACAGTAATTATGATCAACTTGACAATTTACACCAGGATTATGTAGGTGGTAAAACCACAGCATATATGTAGTATATTTCAAGATTTCTGTAACTTAATATTAGACACATCTCAAAGGGGTGTGCTTAACTTGTGTCTGCACAACCATTTATTACTGCAGAGGCACATTAATACTCTTGATTCAGTTCTCCAAGCGTGGGGACGGAAGTATAAAATGAATACAACTCTAGTTCCGGAAACAAGTTGTGCAATAATTTTGCACCAAGAAGCATCCTAACAACACGCAAATTCACGTACATTCAGGCCCCGCAAGAGCAACCTCAGACTCTAGTGCCGCCTCCTTTTGGGGCCCTCATATGCTGTGAACAAAGACTTTGCAAAATCCAGTGCAGAGTAAAAAGGTTCGCACATGGAACTGGGAGCCAGGACATTATTTTTTTTTTAAAGGAAATAAATAACTTTATTAAATTTGTTTAAAAAAAAACAAAAAAAACACAGGAAAAACATGTTCCACTACTGTACATGATAAATAGAATTTCACATGTTTTGCATGGGGAAGTTTTGCCTGAAGTCATTAGTGAAGGCTACTGCTGGTGATTGCTTTGTCAAAAATTTCCATTTTATCCAGATCTAGGACTTTTCAACTATTAATAAACAGACCTCTTTATATCACTATTACTATTCTGAGACACTGGTAGGGCAAAATTTAGTACTATTAAAATTAGCCATATCTGGTATTGGGTAAATTCTAAGTGCACACTTTAAAACAAACAGCTTGTTATTACACTGGTTTATGAAACATGGTGATGAATCAGCCATTACAATTTTAAATTAACCTAATATTTAAAGTGTTTTCCCATTGTCATTAGCATTTATGCATTTTGAGAGTTGGATACAACAAGCACAATGCATTTCAGCTTTCTGAATGCTGGACATGTCAACAACTGAAAAATGGGAGTGGAATTGAATGTACTATCTAGATATTTTGAAGTAGAATCCAGATGAACTATACAAAGCTACGTGGTAGCTTGTGATGAGTTGGAAATGCCATCAAGCCCATAATCACAATTTTATGCTTATTGAAGTTCATAGAAGGGATACAGAAGTCATGCTAAGTTAATTGCAACAATATTGTAAACCTGGAATAACGTTGTATATGTAAAATCCATCAGGTTTAGCATGAAACATAATATAAAGTCAGTGGTATTGGACCAATAGTCATTGACAGCTGTGGTGATGGAAGCAGAGTGTAACTACTAAAACTTTAATGGTTAAGATTCTATTGGAAGCGGAGTGACACTGTGGTTTGCTAACAAGAGCATAGTCAAGGACAGGCCACAAACCCACTGATACGGTCAATGTTATTATGGAACATTTCCAGTCATTGTCAGGATTTCTTTTCTTTTCTTTAACCAGCAAGCAAACTGTGCTCAATGTATTGAATGTGCAAAACACAGTTACAATCATTACTGCAATAAAATATGCATTCAGGATTATAAATAAGGAACCATTTATATATAGTGACAGAAGCACTGGGAAATTGGTAGATCACACACACACACACACACACACACACACACACACACACACGTATATTTATATGTCCCTGGCTTTCTGTCTTATATGCTGTAAAGCCCCATGGAGATTGCTTGTGGTTGGGAAAAACTACCCAGAGAGTCTGTTCACCTTTAAGAAAAGCTGGTAAGGTCCCTGGGGTATAAATGCATTTATAAGGCTCATTTTGGGTTTTGCAACCAGCTAGCAAGTTTCTGGTGTTCAGGAGTTGTACCTGCAAGATGCTGATAAAAAGCTGCTAGGCAGTTTCCTCACTCTCTCACAGCTGGGGAAGAGGTTATATGCCTCCTGAGAGACACTGTAAATGGTAACCAGTAAGTCCTGTGTTTTGTATGTGTGTGGGTTCCTCACTTCAGACAGGGCATTTCTGTGCGTTAGTAAGAAGCCAGACAGGCTAGGAGCTTTTGTTTATGTCTGAAGTGCAGTCTACCACAGAAGACGGTACCCATAATACGATCCTATGACAATATATATAGAAACAACTTATCTTAAAGAAATATAACATTGTCAAATCATAAAACACTGTTGTTTATGACATTTATGTATGCTATTACGTCATACATTAAAAATATTTTTTGGTAATCAAAGTGTAGTAAGTTGCATAATTACCCAAATAATTCTTCCTCCAAAAAAAATAAATAAAAGTAAAAATGTATTTACTCTTTATGAATTGTTTTAAAGCATGGTTAAAACAGTGCCAATTATTATGCTGAATGGTCTTTTATTGGCGTCTACTGCCATCAAAAGGTTTGAACATATTAATGGAATAGGAATTATTCTCAGGGTTAGAATAGTGTTTACTACATGTGTCAACCTGAACAAAGAGTAAAAATACAGTGTATCATCAAACAAAATTACTATATAAAGAACTATATAGTCACATTAAAATGTATAAATGTAGAATGCGCTAATTTGCAGCAGTATGGATCATTGAATGCTCTGCTTTGTCAAGCAAGAAACCTAAAAGTTAATTGGATGGATAAGAGTGGTTTGAGTCAAAATAGAATTATCCAAGCAACAAAGTCAAATTGGGATTTTAATTCAAGTTCATGTAATTTTATATCATGTTATATGTTATTTATCCCTTGCCTAGTAAATCTTCTACATCTCTGGTTTTTGTTTGTAATTTTTGATTACCACACTGTTTGGTACTGAGTAATACTGTGACGCCTTATTATGCCTCCCCCCCCCCAATAATAATGATAATAATGATGATTTTTTTTTAAATCTTTTTTTGTAATGGTGAATGGTCAATTCTTTACAATGAAATTAGGTTGCAGTGTCTAAGCAGTTTGCAAACAATAACTAGCAGGACTATTTATATAGGAGGTTTATTTTATTTTTTACTAAATGCATTCTCTTTAGCTTCCAATTTATTATAGACTAGTTGAAGTACCCAGCATTGTCTGCGCTTAAATCTTCAAGTTCTTAAGTTATAAATGAGTTGGATGTAACTGTCAACATTTTAAAAATAATTAGCAGCTTAGCAGCTCTTCCAACATGCCTATGAGGTGGCTGCCCAGTGTCATTTTTGTTTTTATATTAAATGTCATCCAAATCCATCCAGTGAAAGGTTCAGAACAGGCTCGTCGGGTCAAAGTTCTGCAAAGCATACACCAATGGGAGTTCCGACCGGGACCCTAACCCCCCTAAAACCTGGCCAGGATCAAAATGGACAACCTCACGTTGGTTTCATTTCAATCGGTGCAGGGGTGTCAAAGATATATTCAGCAACAGACAAACAAACTTCTTCTTATATATATATATATATATATATATATATATATATATTTAGTATCTGTAGGAATCAGAAATGGTACAACCATTGTCATAGCATTGGGGCCCCTGAGATGGAGCAGAATCCATTACCACTGCATCAATGGATGCCTAGTGGGATGTAAAAGATTGTGCTTCGATTAGCAGCTTCCAATTAACCTAATGCAAAGAATGCCTTAGGCAACAATATGGCCATTTGTCAGCACATGATGAATAAGTAGTAGTCAGTAACAACTTTATCCTGAATCATCAAAGTCCTATGGAATTAATAGTGACACACTATTGTAATAAACAGGGCCGTAACTAAGGCTGTGTGAGAGGGGCGACCATCCAGGGCGCAATGCTGAAGGGGGCACAGTTTATGAATATTTTAGTTTTATTTGGATAAAATTGAGGGCTGGGGGGGGGCAGTTTTCCCTCTCATCGCTGCCGCTAATATTTTAAGGTATAGCACTGGTAATATGATTAGGCATAGGAGCTCTGGATCATCACTCTATGGGCTAGATTTACTAAGCTGCGGGTTTGAAAAAGTGGGGATGTTGCCTATAGCAACCAATCATATTCTAGCTTTCATTTATTTAGTACCTTCTACAGAATGATAGCTAGAATCTGATTGGTTGCTATAGGCAACATCCCCACTTTTTCAAACCCGCAGCTTAGTAAATCTAGCCCTATGAGTTGATTATGACCATGTTATTCATGCAGGGCAGTGGTATTTATTTAACTGCCGATTCCCAGCACAGCATGTAGATAGAATAATAAAAACATGTTCAATTGAAGGTCTCAGAGACCCGTCCTCCTTTTTGTTGTTGTTCTGTAAAACCACTTCCTATGAGATTCTCTGCTCATTATGTAATATAAAGACAATATTACCATGCTGCTTCAATTAATTTCCCAGGTCAGCATATATTTTACTATCTGGGGGAGATGTATTATCTAAGAGATTGGGATAATGTTAGATAACTAAAAATGGGAATGGGTACAGTTAGAATGATTAAATAGTCCCCCTCTATTTTTTTTATAGCAGATTAATTGGTTTAATATATTATATTATAGTTTTCTACAATTATTTAGATGTAGCAAAAAATTGACATGCCTAATATGTTCCTAAAACATGTCTTTTTTATTGCAGAATTGTGGATTGATGCTATTTATAAATCTGGCCCTAAAACCATCATTAATAACACAGTCAATAGAGCAACATCATAGTGTAATCAACAGTTCAGAGTGGGCTCTTAGCATTTCTGGATGCAACAGGCACATAACAGCATATCACAAATCAGCCAAGTGGATTATCTGAATGTCACAGACCAGTAACTGCATCAAATTATACAGTGCATAGAAAGAGATGAAATATTGTAGGCATTAATGTACTTTAATGGTCAAAAATATATCACAAATCATAAGTCATGTGTATGAAATATATGTTTTTAGAAATAAGATCAGCATACAATATAGATATTGATTAGAAGCAAAAATAGACAGAATCAGAGAGCTAGGAACCCAAGCAGAACAATATCTATACTTTAAAGTTGCATCAATGGTTGGTGGTGACTACAGGGCCAGGAGACCCAGCATTTTGGGTCTTCCTCCCCCTGCTGCAATTGGCAGGTGTGTGCAATATTTTAGGGAGCTACCTGAGAGCATGAATGTTAGACCCCAGGTAACAAATCTTTGGGGACTGTGTTTCACTTATGATATGCCACCAAAAATATTTTTTTCAGTTTTGGGGAGAATTGCGCTTTAATTTCCTAATAGAGTAAGCTTGAGAATTACCCTGTGAATATGCTAGTTATTTTGAAACTTCTATTGTTCTTGAGCACCACTCATGTGGGTAAGCATAATTGACTGTACTAAAATTGTTTATTTCCTCTATGTTGATGTGGTATTCATTTTAAGTGGTGATGATTCAGGGTATTGCAATTTTGACCTTCAACTATTAGTAATTATTATTATCTTTGACTTATAAGGCGCCACAAAGGGTCCGCAGCTCTGTACATTACATATACAGAAAACAGAACCAAGACACAGCTTGAAGCCTTTGAGAGTAGATGCTAACCTGATGGAATGTGGAAGATCGTTCCACAGCAGGGGAAAGTCCTGAAGACAAGAGTGAGAGGAGGTGATCAGTGAAGTAGTGAGGCGGCGGTCACAGGCAGAGTGGAGGGGGCGGATAGGAGTGTAGGTAGAGACTATTTATGGATGTGAATACAATGCACACAGTTGATTTGGCACAGATAATTAAATAAATTCATGGTGATAAGTAGTGCCTGCAAGTGAGGCCACCGATGAATTCATGCTGTTAAATTTCACCTAAGAATCCAGAAATGGGTTGCGGGAAACAGACAGGATCACCTCAATGAGTGGAACAGGTTTCAATTCAAATGTAGTGTTTTCAATATTTAAATTAAGTACACTGTAAAGCAGAGAGAAATCCAGTGATATCACAATGACATCACTGGGGATATATTAAGCATAGGGGCCCAGTGGGTACATGAGAACCCAGTTTGTCTCTATATTAAAATTGTTTACAGTAAATGTTACTTGTTTCAGTAATTACTGGCAGAATGATGAAAACAGTATAGTCTTCCTTATGCTGTGAGAAAGGTCACTCTGTACAGGGAAAAACAAAACATTCTTTAAATAACAAATAGCACATTTTATTTTATAATAAATGCATTTGTTTAGTTATAACATATGAAAAGTGGTCTGGCAAATATCCACTTGTATGGACTGTTTCTAAAGGTTAAGTGTCCGATTAGGGTTTGACACATTTTTTACCGAGAGCGAAAAATATTTCTATCCCAAAATTGAGGCCTTACGTGTGTATCTCAAGATATGTGCAACTCTGAATACAGCAGTATTTTTATCTCAGATGTATGTCATTCCCACTATAGCGTAGAGATGTGGCTTGACAGTGTTAGTTATAAACGGGTTTTGGTTTTTTTAATCTCAATTTTTTACACAGTAAGTAGCTGGTGTGTCAGGCAACGACAGGTACCAGGGGCAAACACAGGATTTGCAGAGGGGGGTTTCCACACCACGCCGCCAATGGGCGTCACCAGCATGCATGTGGGCGTGGCTATATTTTAGAGAGTACTTGGCTGCTCTCCAACTCTCCCTATCCCCATAATAGACATGGGCAATGCTGCGTGCACTACTGTTAGGTACATGCAGCTCTCTCTTTTCAAGCAGAGCGGTGTGAAGTGGGGGCAGGGTCCAGCCACCTCAATTATACAGTGCCCCAGGCTTGGAGGGGAGTTTCCAGGCACTAGGAAACCCCCTCGGTTTGCCTATGGGTACATATGTGTACTACAGCGCCTGTGTACTACAGCAGCCCTGCACCCAAATTCAACAAGCCTTGAATCTTGTGATCCGTGGCTTGATGAATTTGGGCGCACACCAAGGCAAAATACAGGCATAATATTCTAAGCGCGGGTTCCGCTAAGAGTACATGCTCTAATGAATCAGGCCTTTTGAGTCTTGTGTTATAATTTTAAAGAGACAAATTTTGCAGCTTTATGTTACACTTCAGAGGAGAAATACATTTCTAAGTCTTCTCTGAGCACTGTAATAAAAAGCTTAACATACACAAAAGTGCCATATATAATAAAAATATTTTCAATGTCCCCCTACCCTTATTTTTCATTTAACAAATAAAACTAAGCCTAGTAGTGTTTTAAGAGAGAAACTGAAAAGTGTTATTTAATGAGAGTGGTAGGAGGTTTGACTTTGACATTTAAACTTCTTTTTTTATTGAGAGATTTTTTTTAAATAGCGGTACATGTTGATAGAAAGCTAAATTCAACATAACAATATCTGAATATAAACAAACAAAACTGAAAAGTATTGTTGATTTAATAGTTTAAAATATGTAAAGATAATATACATTTAAATATATAACTTGTATAATATAGTTTGTAACTTAGACATATAATAATAAATTATCAATATTTTTTACATAAGTAATTACTATAAATAGAAAATGTTAAGTTTATGATAAATGAGCATTCTAGAACGCATAGAAAATAGCCATAGTTTATAGAAAAGCAGAGGAAGAATTACAACATGTCCGCTAGTGTTTTTACATAAGTGTATAAAAATAGAAGAAAGGAGAGAAAAAGGTAGGGAAGGGACAGGTAATCTGGAAGTTGGGGGAACTCATCAATACAGCACGACTATTCAGATTTTTCTGTGTTTTTACAAAATAAAAAAACAAACAAAAAGACAAAACAAAACGAAAAGATAAACCATTTAACAGAGGTCATTAGCCAGAGTAAACAATTTACAATTTATTTGACCATTAAGCACTTCTGAACAATTAAGTCGTTATAATTTAATAATGTCAAGTAAACCTATAATTTGGATTAACATTAGCAACTTTATTTCCATTTCTCTAGAACCCTACCTGGCAATCCCAAAGCATATGTTACAATGTGCTAATGGTGGTCCCACATTTCGGACAATCAAAGTTGTTTCTATTGCACATTTTAAATAGACCAGCCTGAGTATGGTAGACCCTGTGTAGTATAAACAGATTTATCTGCTGATACCAGAGACAGAAGGAGGTATCCCTTATACTTTAAAGTATGTGAGCCCAGTGTCACCCTCAACTTTGGTTTTAAGATATAGCAGTCCCTCTGGACTTGTGAGTAGGTTTGATTACAGGAATGAAATTATTTTGTGTGTACCCAAATTTATCATTAACCTTTGATGGAGAGACCCTAATCTGGGATGAAGAGTCCCTAAACATGGCATTTATGACATGTCTTAATTAAAGATATCTGTAAAATGCAGAGATGGAAAACCCAAACTCCTCTCTTAGTTGTTCAAAAGATTTTAAATAACCACATTGCGAGTAAACCAAACTTTTGCCAAATGTTGTCATCTCTTAACTTGGCCAAGGTTATATATTTTAATATTAGGAAGGGCCAAGCCACCAGATGCTTTGGATTTACTAAGCATATTCAATTTAACTTTGGCCCTTTTATCCCCCTACACAAATGAAGATTATATATATATATATATATATTTATTGATATTTTGTTGGAAATATACACAGTGAGGTATTGTAAGATGCAAAGATATTTGGATTGGATAATCATTTTAAATACATTGATTTTTCCAGTAACAGTAAGGGAAATCTATTCCATTTCATTTTTAAAATGGTAACTTATTGAGTCAGTGTTCGGTTTTTATATATTCTAAGACCATATTGGTTAATCAGACTGCTACGTAGTTGAATTGCTTGGTCCCACCTAGTTTGCAGAGGGATCTCCTGAAAGCAAAGTGTAAACGCGCACCTTGATGTGTTCTGTGTGGATCACCTGGGCACCAGTGCAAAACCTAGATGTTATGTGGCACGCATTGAGTATACTTCGTGAATAAGCATTGTAAAGACACCATTTTATTAAAAAATAATGCTTTTTGGCTTTTCTTATTAAAAATTAGTGCAGAGTATCAAGCAATCAGCTATTGTTTACATTTTATAAACTGCCCTAAATAATGACAGTTAGAATCTTATTGTTTGCTATCAGTTACCTTTTTTTCTGCCCACCAATATACATAAATGCCTTCACAGTGTGTTTACACTCTGTGTATTAATATTATCTTTATGATACATATATTGTAGAAATAAATTTATATGTTTATTTTTTTATATATTGTAGCACTATATTGAGATATAGTTATAATTTTCTTTTCTAATACTGTTATATTGCATTTATTCTTTTTATAGGCAATAGCCCTAAAAATATTTGTAGATATTATGAAACGTGTATTTTAAATTATATTTGTACTTTTGTTTTGCTTCCCCATATTGCTCATTTGTATTACCACATTCTTTGCTTATGCTCTTTTTTTTATGATATATTGATGGCACTGGAAGATAGTTGGCTGTTTTGGGTTTTATGGTTAAAACCATTAAAATAAAGTATTTAGAAAACACAAGACGTGCTCCAATTATAGAGAGAAAATTAGTGACAGGTTGCAAACCATGAACTGAGATTTACTGCTGTCTGTTACAAACCAATCGTTAAACAAAGCAAGTACTTATTTACCCAATATATGTTCATTTTAAAATATAATTGAAATGCTTTAGATATTTTTTTTTTCTTTAAGGACAGATATACATTTTTAACAGCAAAAAATAAACCACAAGCCAGACAAGCATGTATTGTCCAGCTTTTGTGTTGTTGAAAGTGTGTTCGACCTTGTCTTGGTGACAAGGTCAAAACTATTTATTTGTGTTGTATTCTCCACAACAGAATATATTTATGTTTAGAATCAATACTTTTTGTAACATGTCATTTGCCTCTTTGTCTTCTTTATTGGTTGCTGAGGTGATAGTAGATAAAGTATATCAAAGCTCAAGTGTGAATTCTCCATAGCATTGCATTGTGTAACTGAGAAGGTGAAATCAAATCACATAACACTGATGTGTAAAAATGATGGCTGTGATATTTAACTGTTGTTGACCATTTTACGTTCAACATTTGACTATAAGTTTCTATTGTGGGATATTCAAATGTACCCTAGGTCTGTGCTGACCTGCAGCCTGCAACATGTTATAGACAATGCTGCCTAAATCTACAATGTAAAGCTACTTTATTTCACTCGCCACTTAAGGTTTACCTTACAATGACTTAAAAGAAGATGATGACTGAATCATGCTTTTACAGAATCTTTACTCTGATCAACACTGAACATATTCATAAATGTCATAAATGCTTGAGCACATATCACATACATACAAATACATAATACATAATACTACATAATACTAAAATAATGTCATCTTTTTGCATTGTAACTGTATTTTTTTCTAGACAAACATCATTGTCAAGCTATGGTAATACTTTCATAAGGAAATATGCCAGTGAGATTAAACTAATAATTCCTAATACTGACTGTATGACAGTAACACATGAATTTACTAGTGCCATCCTCATCCATTAACAGCTCACTCTGAGACCTATATCAATTTCACAGAGCGCAGTAACAGCCTAGACTGAGCAATCAAACCACACTGAGCCTAGTACCAAAAGCATTTACATTGCCTGCCGATACTATAGAACATAATAATCTTCAAGCAACAAAATGCTGAACCCCTCATTTCCGGAGAACCATATAACTGCTTATGCTTTCTTGTTGGTCCTAATGTAGTTAATTATATTATTTTATATGGTGCATATGAGACCTGCATATGGGACCAAGTGGCAAAGCTATCAGCAGCATCTGAAAAAAAAAAACAAAGTGCTTATGACAAAAGCATTTTTTATAGATGTTATGTGGCCTAAAAAATCTAAATTTACCATATTTCAGTCTTGAAACAAAAAAAGTCCTCCATTTGATGACATACTTTTAAAGAAAATTGTAAGTGTACTATGCTGAAAGAATGAAATTGCACACACTCAGGTATTTAATCATTCTTCAAACAACAACACATTAAAAGATCACCATAGTAAGATCAAAATCATTCACATTCAGGTGAAGTACTATGGAAAAAGGAGGATCAGCCTAATTCCCAAGCTTTATCTAGATGTACAGGTTGTGAAAAACTGCAGTGGCTGTTAAATCCCTTACAAAACGCACACTAAACACAAAAATATGCAGATCAGCTATAGAATAAACTGGACAAGTCAGTCCTGTGCCTTATCAAGTAGAATGCTGTCTGTTTGCAGACCAAATGGTACTGTAGAATGACTGACCATGAGAATCACTGTGCTGTGCTGTGTTTCTACTCAGTTATTCTGGTTAATGCTCTGACAGGTCAACTATGATCTTACTGTGCTGATTCTTTGCCATGGTCTCTCTTCATGTATATCCATACCACCTCAGCCTGGTCAGGAATTATAAAAACAATCTTCTCTGTTATAAAAGCAATCTTCTACCGGCTAGCTTTTGAAGCTTGAAAGCCATGGTTCATAAATTATATTTTCATTCATTGTTTGCTCTGGGAAGAGTCATTAAACCTTTGGGATTTCACTATTGTATAACGATATCTATATATCTTACACCTGTATATCTCTGAACCTCTAGGTGCACGGCTATACCTGTGTGTAACCTGGTCTGCAGTCTTTACCTGCAGACTGTAAGATGGATAGCAGATTTCTCTCTCAGCTCTCAGAGGCCTGTGGAAAACCATTCCCTTTGTCATTTTATATATATATATATATATATATATATATATATATATATATATATATACGAAAGTATTTGGCCACACCTGTAAATTATTGAATTGAGGTGTATGAAATCAAGCACCTAGCCATACAGTCTCTATTTGCGTACATTTGTGATACAAAATGGGTCGTTATGAAGAGCTCAGTGACTTCAAGCGTGGTACTGTGATAGGATGTCACCTTTGCAATAAGGCGGTTTGTGAAATGTCATTCCTGCTTGATATTCCACGGTCAACTGTAAGTGATATTATTAGAAAGTGGAAGCATTTAGGAACAACAGCAACTCAGCCACGAAGTAGAAAACCACGTAGAATCACAGAGCGGGATAAACGACTGCTAAGGCGCATGGTGCGTAAAAGTTGCAAACGCTCAGTTGATTCTATGGCTGAAGTGTTCCAAACTTCCACTGGCATTGATGTAAGCATAAAAAATGTGCAGCAGGAGTTTATTGGAATGGGTTTCCGTGGCCAAGCAGCTGCATGCAAGCCTCACATCACCAAAACCAATGCTAAGCAATGGCTAGAGTGGTGTAAAGCACAAAAACACTGGACTGTGGAACAGTGAAAACATGTTCTGTGGAGTGACGAAACAACCTTCTCTGTTTGTCAGTCAGATGGGTGAGTCTGGGTTTGTCGAATGCCAGCAGAACATTACCTGACTGCATTATGCCAACTGTGAAGTTTGGTGGAGAAGGGATGATGGTATGGGGCTGTTTATCAGGGTTTGGGCTAGGACCCTTATCTCCAGTGAAGGGCAATCTTAATGCTTCAACATGCCAAGTCCTTTTGGACAATGCTGTGCTTTCAACTTTTGTGGCAACAGTTTGGAGAAGGCCCTTTTCTATTCCAACAAGACTGTGTCCCAGTGCACAAAGAAAGGACTACAAAGAGATGTTTTTATGAGTTCGGTGTGGAAGAACTTGACTGGCCCGCACAGAGCCCTGAGCTCAACACCATCGAACCCCTTTGGGATGACTGGAACGGAGATTACGAGCCAGGCCTTCTCGAACAACATCAGTGCCTGACCTCATAAATGCGCTACAGAATGAATGGGCATAAATTCCCACAGAAATACTCTCAAAAGGGGGACCAATTCTATATTAAAGTATATGTATTTGAATACAATGTCATTACAGTCCCTGTTGGTGTAATGGTAAAGTGTCCGAATAATTTTGTCCATGTAGTGTGTCATATCACCTTTTAGATTAGATCAGTCAGCTTGTTCAGAATCGATAACCCCGCAAATACAGCTACCACAAACCTTTTAAGTGCTAAGCACCTCACCAGCTCTATCCTGATTGACAGGTTTCAAATACATGTCTTCTTCCTGAGCCTGACACCACTCACCTCCAATAGATAAAGCTGATTAGAACTGGTGCTCTGTTTTTTCTGTCTGTAAGGTCTCATCACAGCCACACCCTGGAGCCTGCCACTAATAAATACACATGATAAGTTACTCCCTTTTCTACACTTACCTCCCTCTAGCGGAACCAAGACTGGCGATGAGGACTATGCTTTCTGGACAGGGCATCCAGGTACCTACGGGCTCTATTCCCCAGGAGTTTACTAAAAACAGCTTACATGCACATGGGCACAAGTCCTTGCCGACACTTTGTATGCTACAAGTGTGCCGTATAAATGGTGCTTGTTTTTATGAAATAATTTAAGTGTTGCCCCCATCATAAGTAATTATAGCCCATTGGCAATACAATAATTTTGCCCCTTAATATATTTATAAATGAATTTTGCCCCATTAATGAATAAATAATGACTGCCCTCATAATTCATAACTTAATGATGTCTTCTCTTAAGTTCTAAATGGTAAGACAGCTCAAACTGCATGCCGTCGGATCAATCTTGGGTATCAGAATGACTTCTATTTTTCTGTCGTTTTGTGTGGCTGTTGCCTGGGGGTTTGCAAAACCGCTGCTTGAAGCATATCATTGTTTGTATTCTTATGATGGCTAAAAGTTGGGATGGTGATTTGTAAGGTGACAGTTTTAAAAATAGTTATTTTCAAGCAGTTTTCTATCAGTTCGCTCTTTCATACATCTGTCATGTTCAAAGTGCCTCAAATAATTGCAGAAAAATGTCAGTTTTCAAAAAGTGCAGCTTTTTTGGTGTGAAATGATAATTATACTATAATTTCAAATGTACTTTTGAGTGGAGTCAACTAATGTAAAACAAAATACTGAATTTTACTTACCTGTGATTCAGAAGTACCCTGAATTTGGTGGGACAAAGAGTTGCCTACTTACTCTACCTGCCTTTAGTGTCAGGTGGAATTTGACCCCTCTCATCAGTGATACAAACTGTGATAAACAATTGTGTTCAAGTATGGTGCACACTAAAAAACAAATATTGTAAGTGTAATTATTTATAACGCTAAAAATAAAGTGGAAGTCATTAATTTGCAGCAATACAATTTGGATTCTGTGAATTAATTCCTTATATTTAGCTTTCTCAGGCTGTGTGTGTTTCCACTGCATTTAATTGTCCACCAAAGGAGACTGTCTATCTTCATCTACCGCTTGCCTGATTCAAGCAGGCAGTGTCTGCGGTCTGCTATTAGTTTTAAAAAGGCTTATTCAAACATATGAGTGGATGCCTTGCATTGCACTACTGGTCGCTGGCAATGGATGACCTGCCCAATGACAACTAAGTAAGCTTTTGTAATTATTTTTGGGTCTTTACCAAAGCAAGGACTCAGTGTTAGTTTTTGGGGGAAGGGGTGGAACTAGCTTTTAACCTTTCCACTGCCAGGATGAAAATTGAATTTCAGAAAGTTCCACGATGCCTTTTCGTTCTGCATTGTTTTCACAAGAAATAGCCCTTTTTTATTTTTTCGTCTTTGTTTCTGTTGAAGTCAGCTCAGGCTGAATAGACCATGGATGTATAAAAGACTCCGTGTGTGCTCAACCCTACTGTGCCACACAAGACCCTTGGCATTGTCAGCTGGCAACAATCCAAAACATTTAACAGTATATTATTTTCATGCCCAAATGAAAAGACGGCAATTGCAGACTGTAAATAAGAGAACAGGGAAAGATCACTGACAAGCAAGACTTTATCTGAAATCACATATGTTCATTTATTTAATTACATTTCCAATTACTTTTGCATATGCAGCATCTTGGGACTAATTAAGTACTTGTCAAAGCCAAAGTAATCTATTTCTTGCTGAGCGTTCTGTGACCCTGTCCAAATGTCTAGCACTGAATCTCACTCAGAACTAATTGAAAAAACAAGCTATATAAAGTTGCTTGGCTGAACTTTGATATATATACTTTTATCATGTTTTTAGAGAGTAACTCCAAATGTGGGAATAATAGATACAAATGAAGTGGCTCATCTACTAATAGTCACACTTCTTTGTGACTTCTGAGTGTATAATGCAAATCGTGTTTCCACCTCATGTATATTTAGAGGCAAGGAAAACATGAATATTTGTAGTGGTAAATGTGACAAAAATAAATTGTTTTTAATTGCACTGTCTGCATATGATAGGGTTGCATTGCATAGATAGGTGACAATAAAGCTCTTTCATCTTTTCACTACACAAACATACAAATACACTTAGGGCTTCAACTTTGGAGACAACACCTGGAGGGGGCATTTAATAGGTTACAGCAGGACAGACACAATAAAGAAATAAATAAAACTTCAAACATAATATTTCAGTTACCATTGAACTCAAAATCACACACCTGACAATTTTTTACTGTAGGCAAAAGTAGGTATTACTCAGCCACAAAATAAGTCGATTTTACACAGAAAATACACCGGACAAACGAGCAAAACAAAGACACTCAAGTTCATTTATTAAAATAAAAACATAAAATCCACTACCAATATGCTAATCAGTTTAGTGTGCAACTACACTATGGGAGACAATTTTATCTCTTCACCACATTAGTACAAAGTTATGCATTTAAAATAAATAAGCCTGGGTTTTAATATATTGCATAATGTCTACATTGCAACAGAGAAACTGCAACAAATAGATTAAAGTGGTGAATGTCATTAATTCGGCTGCAAGAATGCCGACAACAGCATTACGTAAAAATTCTGATTAGTATAAGGCCGACAAGGCGGAAATAGGGACTTAACAATATAGCAGACATACAACATTCCCCCCACACTTAATAGTCACAAGATGTCAATTGCGACTTCTAAAACGTCTTCAGGTTGAATTATTGGCAGTTACAATGGCCAGAGTGAGATTTCCCATTTTAAAGCGGCAATATTTGGACCTGCCGTCTGCATAATGTAATCCAGGCGGTGGGATCGCCCATTGCCGCTTTAAAACCCGGCAATCTCACTCTGGCCATTGTAACTGATGTCATTCAAGCTGGAGACATTTTAGAAAGTCACAATTGATATCTGCCAACAATTAAGAGTGGGAGTGGGGGGGATGTTGTTATAAATTTCTTTAAATAAACGCATGTAGAGATTTACAGAGAAGTGAGACAAGTTCCCATAGCCATTTCAATCAGCTATAGGTAAAACCAATACAAAAAACTAGCCACAGGCTATATTTTGCTTTGGATAAATTGCAAAATATCAGTGCTCTGACCCTCTGGGACACTCAAAAGGTGGTAATGAGAGGACACATTATACAATAACCTCTCATATTAAAAAAAGAACATAAAGTTTTTTAAATGAACTAATAAACTCCAACAATTCGAAACAAAAACATAAAAATGATTTAGATAAATGTGACTTGGATAGGCTCATTAAGGTAAGAGGGGACTTAATATTGTATTCTCTGAACAGACAGAGAAGAATCTCAGATGGTTAAACCAAATATATAAAAAAAAAAAAAAGAGACAGAGAAAATCCTAGCCCATAAATTACGAGACAAATTGTTCCACAGAAACATCCTATCTATTAAGAATAAAAAGGGTTTATTAATCTATATGATCAGCTAAGATAGCTAAAGTTAATTTAGAGATTTTCATTTTAAAGATTTTAATTTGAACACTTTGATAAAAAGAATATACAACTCCTCTGACAATTCAAAATTGAATTAGGTCAAATCTGGATATCTAGTGTATAATTTTGAGGTAAGGGAATATAAATAAACTTTATTTGCAGACAACATTTTGCCTACACTCTCTTCCCCTCACATGTCCTTCACAAGTTTGTAAAAGACTCTTGATTCATATTCCAACCCTCTAGAGTAAAATTTTCAACTTGAAAAAGGAGCTTACACGATGGAGGCTAAAGTCTTCCAGATATTAAGAAATAATATTATGCCACCCATTTAAGCAAATTATGATGTGGTTTGCTGCACTGTAATTTTTTTCATGGAACAAACTGAAATGGATGGAGCTGGGGTCTCATCTCTAGTTTCTAATTTGATTCCCTGGAATGTGGTAAGACAGAGCGTTCTTCTTGACAATCCAGCAACTAAATTCACTCATTGAATCTGGTCCTTCTGCATTCAACGTATTAATATCACCACATACTCTTTAGCCCCAATATGGGATAATATAAATTTTCCCCCTAGATACGTCAGGTTTACACTCACATTCATGGAAATATATACCATGTATTAACATTTGCTTACAACTTTATTAATGGTGCAACATGGCGCATATTAGACTAACTTTCTCAGAGATACTTCATCTCCAAAACAAAGTTATTTGAATATCTCCAAGTGTATTCCTTTCTACAACCTTTTCCAAGGGAACAACTCTTTAGAAACCTCACCCCTTTTGAGGCAACCTATTTTTCTCCCATGATGAGGTCTTCCCATTCTTATATAACATGCTTTGATCCTTTTAATGCAGTGCAATTAATGAAACACAAATCTGATTGGGAACAAGATGGAGGACCTCCAACAGATGAGAACTCCTGACAAGGCTAAATCTGACATCTAAATGCTAATTAAGGAGAACGGATATAACTTTTTGTACAATGTGGTATATGGGCAAAAATAGATAAAACAAAATCTTCCCTTCTACCTCTGATCATTGCTGATGAGGTTGTGGCCAAGGGGGTGACTTTTGCACATCTGCTGGACTTGTACCTTCTCTTTGGACATTAAAAAGCTTCTAGATGAGTTGATACTAACCTCTTGGACTGTCCTCCTGGGTCTCCCTTTTTCTAAAAAAAACCCCAGTAAATAAAATATTTATGTTTTTCAGGTCAACAGGTGATCAGTAGCTACATTTTGGAAACAACCTCTACCAACTACCAACCATATAGTCAAAAATAAGATTGGGTTTACAGCTGGAATGGAAAAATTATGTACATAACAAAATAATTGTAATTCATCAGTTGTGGGGAACATGATTTACTTGAAACTCTAGAACTGAAAATTCTTCCTAATTATATTTCTGTGGACTTGAGCTCTCAAAAAATGTATTACATTAGTAATGTGTTATCCTTTAATATTGATAATCTTATATATTAGACCACTTTTCCCTTTCTAACCCTTCCCTATGTTCCCCATTTTCTTACCCTGTAACTTATTTTTTTAGTTCTCCAATCCTTCCCATCTCACATTATAAAACTATAACTCAAGACAATACAGAAGTAATACAAATGTGTTTACACTTTTTGAAAATATTCTTTATTTTGTATGTTATTTACACATTTACATACTGGATAAGTTCTTGTTTGAAATAAAATCATTGTTACAAAAAAATAGCCATGGGATAAAATAAACTCAGTGCACTGCAAAATGTAAAAAATTAAATAAAATTCAGAATCATTTTTGCATAATAAATGTTCAGCTGCACTAAAATCCATTTCATACCTAATTCTTTTAAAACATAATATTTGATTGTATATTAATAAATGCATGAAAACGTAAAAATCTGCAGGAAGATAAAAGAATTAGTTATCAATTACTTAAAACCTACTTTTGCACATTAGTCAACTGGTACTTCAATAAATTAAACTATATGTTTTGAATTTTTTTTAATTGCTCTGGGGAGGAATACATTTTCTTTATACCATGATCCTAATTTCTCCACCATGACCCTATCTTGTCATTTTCTTTCACTTAGTTGATATGTTGCTTTGTTGTTCATTGTCCCTCATGGATAATTGTACTGGGGATACTGCAGAGCACCTTGACTCTTCAATTCTGACATGTCTTCCTCATAAGGAAATAACCACTGTAAATTGTAGGGGCAGTTGTGGGGGTGAACATTATTATTATAATTGTTCTGCATTTTATGGAAAGCCAACATTTTCCACGGCACAATAGCATAAAATAAATATATGTTGATGACAATACATGAAGAGAAAAGGCACTGCTCACTGGGGGTTACTAGAGATTACAATCCAATGTGCAGAATAAAACAAAACTTAAATGAGCTAGTTTTGTGTAGTGGATCTGTGGTATGTATATAATAAAGAAAGAGGAAGGTCATAGCAGAGTATGGGTACATCAATGGAAAACACAGTAAAGAACATTATTTGGGAATTATATAGAGAAAAATTAATAAATGGATGGTACAGCATATAGAATGAATTCATCTGTAGTGACAACTTTGATTTTCAAATCAAATTATCTAATATATATAAGCCTAGCGGCGTGTGTTAGTGTGTGTGTGTGTGTGTGTGTGTGTGTGTAAAAAACTATTTTCTCAGAAAGGGCTCATCCAATTGACCTGAAATTTGGTATACTGAAATTATTTGACAAAAAAATTATAATCGTGAAGTTAGTTAACTTCCATCATCCCCCCTACACCCCGTGGGAGGTAGTAAAGGTGATGATACCTCAGATTGACTTATGTCCATCCGAAACAGGACTGCCATTTAAACTAAGACGGCGGAAGTTCACTTTGAAGGCGACATTAGCTATGACCATTAACAAGTCACAGGGTCAAACACTTGACCATGTGGGTATTTATTTACCAGAGCCTGTCTTTAGTCATGGACAATTGTATGTCGCATTTTCACGAGTACGGAGAAGCAGTGATGTGAAAGTGCAGGTTATGAATACTGCCCTTCAAGGAAGACTGATTGAGCACAGCAATTATTATTATTATTATTATTATTATTATTATTATTAATATTTATTTATAAGGCGCCACAAGGCATCCGCAGCGCCGTACAGAGACACAAAATCACAATACAATGGGAGACAGCACAGTACAGTAAACACAGCAACTCAGTACGCTCAATGCACAGCTAGAGAGGGCGGGGAAGGGGGAGGAGGGCGCGGAAGAAGGGGAGACCCCCAGGGGGGAGGAGGGAGCGAGAGTGGACGTGGGGTGGAGGACCCTCGAGGAGGAGGGCTAAGTAGCTGGAGAGCAGAGTTAGAAGTGGTGGAAACAGGAGGAGAGATGGCCCTGCTCAGAGGAGCGTACAATCTAAGGGGAGGGGTGGACAGACAGAGAGACGCAGGGGAGAGAGTGAGAGTAGGGGGACAGAGGCAGAAGATAAGGTAGGAAGTTAAGTGGGAGACAGAAAGGCTTTAAGAAAAAGGTGGGTTTTTAGGGCCCGTTTGAAGCTGGACAGATTAGGGGAAGTTCTGATGGAGGGAGCGAGCTTGTTCCAGTGGAGGGGGGCAGCGCGGGCGAAGTCTTGGATACGCGCGTGGGAGGAGGTTATAAGGGGGGAAGAGAGGCGACGGTCAGAGGCAGAACGGAGAGGGCGGGATGGAGCATGAATAGAGAGGAGGGTGGAGATGTAGGGCGCAGTGGAGTTGGTGAGGGCCTTGTAGGTGAGTTAAGGTGTTTATCAGAAACGTTGTGTGTCGAGAGGTTTTAGAACAGTAAGACAATGGAGATTAAGGATGTGGCAATGAAGATGAAGGATGAGGCGATGGAGAAGAATGATGAGGTGGTGACATGTGGACAAAACCACGTTAAAAAAGGGTGCTTACGTCGGGAAGTAACGCTCTTCCCCTGAGGAGGCCTGGCCTAGCCCCAAATGCATGACAAGAACCTTTTTAACACCTTAAGTAGCTTGATTTGACTAGAATGCATGAGTATCATGCACGGGTTAACTTGTTCATAAATAATCACCGAGACAACTGAATGATACTGGCTGGGAGTGGTAAGGTTTGCCATTTTGACTTGCGGTCTTGGTGCATATGTGCAGCAATATGGTTCGTACATGCACAGTGGAATTAAAAGCCCAGGATTGGGCTTTCATCTCCACCAATAAAAATAAATAAATATTGAAAAAAATATATAAAAATATGAAAAAAATGTTTTAATGCTAATGACGGTTGAAAGAATGCCTTATTGAAATAATAAATAATGTTTTCACAAATTTTCTCCTCCTATCGTCATCGGAAAATGTTGATAGCAGAAGAAGGATTGCAGTGGTGCTTGCAGCACTACAATCCTTTTTAAATAAGCATTGCAATGCTTTGCATGGGGAAGCTGGTGAGACCCGGCGTATCTTTTCTCCAGCAAGGTCTACTGCTGACCATAGCTCCTAAGATGGAAAACAGAGACAGTTTTTTTAATACAAGCCCAATTAATTAAGAATTAGAAAAATTATGGTTGGAGAAGATGACTGCAAGTATTAGTGCTTTAGCAGTGTTGTTAGTGAGGTAAAGGTGAATCAATGTAAAAGCATCTTGAATCAAATCAAGTAGGATGCACAGAAAAGTGTTTTGCTCTGTAGGAGAGGTGCTTAAGATGTACTGTAGGAGATGTAGAAAGGTAACTGTGACTGAACAATATCAATGAGGCAAAAGATCTAAGGTTTGATGGGGAGACTACAGTCAATTGTATCAAAAGTAGAAAAGTGATTGAGAAGAATTTGTAAATAATGATTGTAGGTATTTTTGGAATTTAAAGGAGCCAAGGAAATGGTGGTTGATAAATGACCATGCGTTCTGGAATATACACTGATCAGCAACAACATTCAAACCACCTGCATACTATTCTATGAGTGCCCTTTGTGACACCAAAACAAATCTGACCTATTGATGTATGGACTGTGGTATCTGACACAAGACGTTAGCAGCAGATCATTTAAGTCCAGTAAGTTGCGAGGTGCGGCCTCCATGGCTCAGACTTGTTTTCCAGCACATCCCACAGATGCTTGATTGGATTGAGATCTGGGAAATTTGGAGGCCAAGTCAACACTTTGTCATTTTCCTTAAACCATTCCTGAACACTCTTTGCAGTGTGGCAGGATTATCCTGCTGAAAGAGGCCACTGCCATCATGGAATACAGTTGCCATGAAGGGATGTACTTGGTCTGCAACAATGCTTAGGTAGATGGTATGCATCAAAATAACATCCACATAAACGCCAGGAACTAAGATTTTCCAGCAGAACATTTCCCAGGGCATCACACTGCCTCGGCCAGCTTGCCTTCTTCCCATAGTGCATCCTGGTGCCACAAGCACTGGGTAATCCCCATGTCGCAAAAGAAAATGTGATTCAGAAGACCAGGCCACCTTCTTACATTGCTCCATGGTCCAGTTCTGGCACTCACATGGCCATTTTAGGCACGGTGGTGGACAGGGGTCAGCGTGGGTACTCTGACCTGTCTGCATCTATGCAGTCCCATATGCAGCAAGCTGTGATGCACTGTGTGTTCTGACACATTTCTATCATACAATACAGAAGTGGAAGTTGCTAAATCAATTTATAAGTTCATAACAGGTGCTTGAAAAGGCCGGGTTATCCAGCAAGGAAAAAATACAGCAAAATATCCCTCAGCACACTGCTATAACCAGCAAAGAAGTTGCTATTTCTGTTTGCACATAAAAATGCAGAAATCTCAGTTGCATACATTTGGAAATGTATGGAAAGCCACCTTCCACTTCACGGTACTTTTGCTTATAGGGTGGCTCTAACTCTAACAATGAGAGTCCCCATATTTGTGCCATACATATATGTGTCTTTAAATTGAGATCTAACTTACCAAGAGGTACCCTAAATCCCCCAAATTGACAGTATAGCACTAGAACTCCCTATCAGCTACTGATGCCAGAGCATGCCTCAAACAAACAAACGTGGAAGTTGCTCAATCAATTTATAAGTTCATAGCAGGTGCTTGAAAGGGCGGGTTTACCCAGTAAGGAAAAAATACATTTCTATCATAGCCAGTATTGATGTTTTCAGCTATTTGTGCTAGAGTAGCTCTTCTGTGGTACTTGACCAGACGAGCTAGCCTTCGCTCCCCACGCACATCGATGAGCCTTGGGCGCCCATGACCCTGGCGTCAGTTCACTATTTGTATTTCCTTGGACCACTTTTGGTAGGTATTAAACACTGCATAAAGGGATCACCCCACAGGGCCTGTAGCTTTGGAGATGCATTGACCCAGTCGTCTAGACATCACAATTTGACCTGTGTCATAGTCACTCAGATCCTTACACTTGCCATTTTTTTTCTGCTTCAAACACATCAACATCAACAACTGACTTCTCACTTGCTGTCTAATATATTGACAGGTGTCATTGTAACAAGATAATTGATGTTATTCACTTCAGTGTGTTCTTGGCTGATCGGTGTATGTCAACACAGCTATTCCAAAGTAATATTATAGAATTTCCAGATAATTGCATCTGAAATCATGGCTCAAAATAGAACAAAATTATTTTCAAATAACGATGGCTAAGAGAATTAGCTGCAAGGTTTCGGTTTAGATTTCTCTTGTGAGGTAGATGGATGGTTGCAGGTATAATACTAGTCGCATACGTTGTAATTTACTCTGTTCCATCTTTTCTTTGTGACTAAATCAGTTAACAATTTTAAAAGCCCTATTTGCACAGATCAAATTGTCCAGGTATCAGAACGACTGATTCATTCACTTCCACATTGTACAATAAGTTTACACGTGCTATTGGAGGTCAGTGCTCTGCCAGCTTTCAATTCTGCCCAAATAAACTGATTTTTTTGTATAAGATTGTGATTATTTAGAACAGCCACATTTGTACATGGACACATAGTGTGCAACAGCCTGTATATTTGGTTGACAAATATCAGTTTGGTGTGTCAACATTACAGATGGTTGACCAGCATAAAGTACTGACTGATTTGGATAGCGCTATTAACTTACAGTGAGGAGCAAGAGGATTAGTTAATAAATTGGAGACCTAGAAAACATAAGATGGAGCAGAAGGTTACCTAGGTCATCTTAAATAGAATTTACACAAAGATAATCAGTTTAGTGAGTGGTTTCAGAGATAACTATCGGAAGTAACTAAAGCTGCACAAATCTGCTGTGATATGGGCAACAGTATCAGGCAATTGCCCTAAAACCTCAGCATATGTGGAATCAAAATGAGCTTGATGACTGATAGTAATCCTACAGAAAGTAACAGTGTTATACAGCATGTGGTCAGAAAATGACCACTATATTCTGGGTAAGTAGACATCTTCTGACCACACTAAGAGGTCTACATGGCACCACAGATCTAGCTGTTCAGCCCATGTCCATTCATTGAAGCTTATTAGCCTGTGGAAAGACATCTACGGAATGTACTTTCAGGCCAAGTTCTATTTTTAATTGGCCAGGCCACTTGTGTCTCTGTGAAACTTGAAACTGATCCTGTCACTTGGAGCTCATTCAGAGCAGTTCTATCTGCTCACATCTAACGAACATAAATATTACAGCAATCCAGAAAAATAAGCAATAGTGACAGATCTACATGTATTGCTGTTGTATTTTTGACAAGAACATGAGTTATTGTATCAGATATAATGCGAAAAGCTGATATAGTCTTTAGAGAATTCATGTCTTAGAAAATGTATACTTGGTGTCTGGAGCAGAGTATTGCTTCTCAATTCCTGTTACATTTCTTGTTTAATTCCCAAGTGTACAACGTCTACCATTTCCCTGCCACTCACAATGCCCTCAGAGAAGCATTCTTAAATTGGTCACACAACCAACACATATGTATTAATCATCACCAAACTAAAACATATAAAATCTAAGTAGATAACATGAAAACAATAAGCAAAGATAATTCAAGTTTAGAGACAATCACCAAACAAAATCAATGTGTGTAACCTTCTGTTAAGGAGCTTATGGTAAGATTTTGTGTAATGGTTTTTTTGAGCATTAAAATGAAATCAACCTTCAGAACCTCTATTAGTCTGCTCGTCTCTAGTGGTGGCGTTCTAATAATATGAGTTGCAAGGACCATAATGACTGCAACGTCAGATCATTACATACAGAAACAATTTCTTTACAGAGTTCTAAACAAGTGTTAGACATGACCGAATTGAAGCTGAAACATTTTGGAGTCTGCAAAGGACTATAGGTTCAGTGGAGGATTGTGGGAATGTAAACATATAACATTCTCTTCTTCTCTGCACCTTTTTGCCTCCTTTGGATATGCAAAAAATAAAAACTGAGAAAAAAGAAAGATACTAAAAGATAAATAATCATCAGAAATTGAAAATATTACATATACCAATATAACAGGACATTTTATTTTACTAAAGCAAAGTCAATTACCATTTAAAATTTGATTAGAAAGAAAAAAAATCTAAAATTAAGTAAAAAAATGACCAAATACAGTACGCTTTATCCAAAATGTCATATAAACTCCAATGTTCAGAACATAATTTCCCCCTATTTTGCAGCACATTGGTCCCCAATTTCCAGACCAGTACATTAGAATCCATAATTATACAGCTTATTAAACTACAAAATTGACTATCAAAATACAACCTAGAAGATTGCTCAACACATTAAAAACCGAAATTGTCCAGCATATTAGAACTCCCCAATTGTCTGACATACAGTATGAAAATCTGGTGTTGCTACTTAATACCAGGGATTTTCGTCGTGCTGTTGCTCAGTACCATGGATTGGTTCAGGCTCTTAAAGGACAGCAACCGTAGCAGAAACCTTAACACTGAACTACAGATTTGGAACCCACTGAAGGAGCAGCAGTCACAGCCCTGCTAATTTGTAACCAGAGCACAGTGACGAAAAGGTGTTTCTGCATCACCATTAGTGGTAATTGACCTCTCCAAACAATAATTCTTGCCATAGTCATATAAATCATGTATTCATGTACATCATTCTGATCTGTATCCCAGGCTCCCTTTATGCAGTGCAGCAAAATCAGAAGAACTATATATTAGCTTTCAGCAGCTGCTGTATGTGTTGAAATTGCTGGTAAATAGAAGTTAAACTAATTTTATATTGATTGAGGGACAAGAATGTGTAACAACAAAGATTACAGATTAAACAAAGATTAAAAATAATATAACAGCCTCATATTTTTAAAGAGTGCATGTAAGGACATTCTCAACATTTCATACTTGTAGCCAAACATGTCCAAAAGGATAAATATCTATGCACTAGGTCATGAAAGTTAATACATTAAGCAGCGAATCTTCAGAGTCACATATTATCTAAAGACTATAAAAAAAATGAAATGTATCGATAAGTCCCTTTTACAAGTGAAGATAATCAAGTGATAACATTGTGGGATAACTTTGTGTATAAGTTAGTTTTGTAACAGGACAATACAATGGGAAAGGATATATACATGTTTTATAAACATATTTACACACTGACATACCACATATTAACCTTCCCACCTTGCTACTTTTTAGCACCCTGGTTTTTAAATGTATAAATATTGCTTTTATGTGATTACTAATTCTAACTTCTAAGGAAGCGTTTGGCACATAAGTGTTGCACACTAGAGTGCGCAGACTAATCCCATTACATCACTCAGTGAAATTAGTGAGTTAACTCACCAGACATCTAATGTACAAACGTTAGCTGAACGATAAAAGTTTCTCTGTACTCAGTATGCAGTTACACTAATAAAAACATCTGATTACTATATCTAAAGTAGAATTAAAGTAGTTTTTGAGTCAGTTTTCATAAGAATGCAGCCTACTAACTCAATGGGAACAGTAGCTACTGCTGTCACTTTTGAATTACTGTCCTGGTGAATTGATAAGCTTCTTTCTCATGAATATCATCATCATCATCACCATTTATTTATATAGCACCACTGATTCCACAGCGCTGTACCGAGAACTCACTCACATCAGTCCCTGCCCCTTTGGGGCTTACAGTCTAAATTTTCCTAACACACACACACACACACACACACACACACACACAGACACAGACAAACAGACAGAGACTAGGGTGAATTTAATAGCAGCCAATTAACCTACTAGTATGTTTTTGGAGTGTGGGAGGAAACCGGAGCACCCGAAGGAAACTCACGCAAACACGGGGAGAACATACAAACTACTCATAGATAAGGCCATGGTCGGGAATTGAACTCGTGACCCCAGTGCTGTGAGGCAGAAGTGCTAACCACTTAGCCACCGTGCTGCCCACGAATATTGGTTCAGCTCACAATATGGCTGCCTCCCCTATATTTCATATGCATTATTAATTAGAAAAAGTTTCACTTATTGTGGTTAGCAATAAAGAAAGGTATGAGACATCTTTGTTGGTTAGGATATCTTTCTCTTGATAATTTCTCAATTTAACAAGTTAGAAACTGGGATATATATATAGTTTCATTGTCCCACCCTATAGCATTTTTAAATCTATTGTTTACTCATTTTTAAATTTAAAGTGGAACTGGAAGCCCAGGTCCAGTCTTCCAATTCCAATGCACATGTGAGAACTGACAAAGCCGGGTCACACATATGCAGAGGGAAGCAGAATGGTAAAGTGATAAAACTCATCCTACCACTACCAGCCAGTAATGGCGGGGAGCTGAATATAACTCAAATGCCCTGGCACATAATTTATTGGTAACTTGCCTTGAAAAAATATTTTAAATCTCTTTGGTAAAACCAAGTAATGCGATACCATTGTAGCCAGTGTTATCCCCAAACTGATATTTCAGTTAAACCCACATAAATAACTGTTAGATAATGTACTGAGATTAATTCTCAGTTGCAATTTAGAGTATAATGACTCAAGATTTAATAAATATCATTTGGAATCATTTTGACTGTATCGGTAAATAATGATAATAAAATAAACACTCCACCCTCTAGAACGCTCCTGCCTGGATGCAACCTAGGAATTCCAGGAACTCCTCAAAAATTACAATAAATTAAATTTATTCATTTAGTACCTGAGCGCTTGCACTTTTTCATGTCTTAAAGGAAATCATGATAATCCAACTTTAGCGTGATTTTTCATTTTTTGGATACAGGAGAAGAAAAAATGTGGACTTCTGAACTTTTTATTTTTTGACTGTGTATACATTTTTTCATCATATTATTTAACCCCATTTTTAAGTTTTGGAAGCACCATTAGTTATCCCATTGCTGTAAATAATGATGTTCAAGACAAAACAATTTTCTTTTCAGCTAACATTGGGTTTACCTAATCATAAGTGGCAGGGCCATCTTATCAACATTTTGGGCCCCCGGGCAATGCAGTGCACCGGGGCCCATATATATATATATATATATATATATATATATATATATATATATATATAAAAAATATTATATATATGTGCCCTGCAGCCCATGGGGGCCCGTCAGAGGCAGCAAAAAAAAAAAAAACCTAAATCAAAAGAAAAAAATACTGACCTTGCGGTCAGTTGGCGATCCGGCTCCCTCCCTGGTCTCCTCCTCCGTCGCGCTCCGCAAATGGATGTCGGGCAGGCGTGATGATGTCACGCCGGCATGCACTGCAAGCGCCGCACGAAGGAGGAGACCATGGAGGGAGCCGGATCGCCAGCTGACCGCAAGATAAGTATTTTCTTTTTTTTTTTCAGGTTTTTTTTTTTGTGCTGCCTCCGACGGGCCCCCCTGAGCTGCAGGGCCCCCGGGCACCTGCCCATTGTGCCCAATGGGAAAGACGGCCCTGGTAAGTGGTAAACTGAATAATTGTTAAGCTAAAATAATGTGTTGCCTAAGAGATTGATAATAAATGCTGTTAATAATTAAGTGGTACGTCACTAGGAATGCCAGTCATATATGCTGAAATGTTTGTCAATCTACATTAGGGGACATATATTATTTATAGAATAGTGTATTATAGCTTTTTACTGTTAGATATTATATTAGATAACAACATAGTTATGAATTTGACTGAAAATACAATTGAACAAAAATATTTTGTGTAATGCAATTGATTTTAGTTGATACAGAAGTCTCAAATTAATTTGCAGAATTAAATTTAGGAGGCTTTCTCACAATGATAATCGTTAAAATATTCTGATCCTCTTTTATCAAACAAAGAGGAACTATGACTATAAAATGTCCTAACCGCCTTTTTGCATTATCACATTTTATTTTCTTATATAATAGAAATAAAATATATTTATTCAATAATTCTTAACACTGATTAATACTCTGTTACGTCAAATAAAAATAACTTTAAAGCGTTTCCTTAATTACTAACAAATAAATAAACAGACAATGTTTCATTATGTAGTAAATTACTGCTTTTGCTAAGATATACCTACTTTGGTAATGACAGCTTATTATTAGCTTCATTTGAATATTATTTGGGACGTTTAACCATTTGCTTATAGATAGGAGTATTGGGTTCTGAAAACATGAACTACATTTATTTTGTTAATTTGTTTATATATTTTTATCCAATGATTTGTGCATTTTTCAAATTAGTGAGTAGTTTATCCTCTTCAGAATATTGTAAACAATTTGGTTGGTACAATTGTCATGATTGCTTTTAAGATTTTAACTGTAAAATGTTTAAATACTATTCAGTTCGATAACTAAAATGCTATTAAGCTGTAGTTTTTGGGGAAATACAGAATTCAAATATGCAATTTTATTAAAGGGGTATCTACTGTTTATATATTTTAAAAATAATTTAACTGCAGATATGCCAATATATGTCACCTACACTGGCCCAAAAAATATTTAAGATCCATCACCAATGTCCAAGGGAACAATAATATCTGCTATAGGTTTTTTTTTTACAAAAGATGTTTAATCGTCTTACTTATGGTAATTCATAGTTTCTGCTCCCTCACACATATCACAGCCAAGCTCTTAAATCTCCCACCCTACCCTCGCCATCATGATGGCCATGTTTCTCCTTGTAGATTTATACCTTATGACTACCATCCCCATTTCTCCCCATATGCCATACTATTTAATTCTATATCCCCAAAACAGTGACTACTAATGATAGCTATATGCTCACTTCCACCTTCACATTTACCAAATAACCCTAATCCTAGAATTTGCTATTGCTGTCCTTGGCTCTCATGACACTTCAATAATTGCCTGAGCAGGAAAGCTCATTTCCCTGCACACAATCTTAAGCTATTTTTTGTTAGTTCACTTAGTACTTAGGGGTAAACTGCGGGTTTGAGAAAGTGGAGATGTTGCCTATATCAGCCAAACAGATTCTAGCTATCATTTATTTAGTACATTCTACAAAATGACAGCTAGAATCTGATTGGTTGCTATAGGCACATCTCCACTTTTTCAAACCCGCAGTTTAGTAAATATACCCCTTAGTCTCTGCTGGTACCCCAGTGTCACTGGCACTAGACCCTTTTTCCTGTCAGCAACTAAGGCTAATTTTGAAACCACTTAATCTTTATTCACAGCCCCCCTGCCTTTCCCTCCACAAATATGCCTCTACCCTTGTGGGGTACTATGAATTTATCTAATGCTTATAATCAATTTCTATATACCCTTCAATGTCACCACCCTTCATGTCTCTTGGCATTTATGAGGGTTTTTTTTAAACATCAGATTAAAGTTGAAGAAAAGAAGAAATAGAAAAAAGAAGAAGTAAAAAACTATGAAAAGGCGATTCCTAAATATTTAAATGAGCAATAAAGAGGACAAAGAGGGAATGGCGAGTGTTTATTCCAATAAAGGTCTTTTTACACATTATCATACCTAAGCTGTTAATGACTGTCAATGTTTGTGCTACATGTTAAAATACAGTTTTTTCACATTTTCATTATTTTTTATTACTACACCAAAACCCACCTCCCAGGGGAGTTTGGGATGAGCCCCTAGTGCAGACAAACATTTTTATAGATCATATTCCTAAGCTGTAGGTTTCCCTGTGGTGTCACCAACCCAGCATGTCATAGTCTGGTGATGTCTGTAGATTTTGTCGGGGGCAAAACTTATTATTCCCCACACTTTTTGTCCCCCGCATTAGCAGTAAATAGGTAAGACATGGGAGTGCTTGTGCTGCTTTTTCTTTGTGGAAAAGGGCAACTTCCAGTACTTCAAAGATTTGTGCTGATGATCATCATCATTAGCACATATCTTTGCAGCAAAGGTTGAGTATTTGCAATAGAGATACACTTCCAAACAAGCAGCCTACTTACACATTGCACATGCATGCTCCTGATCCAAATCTCCAGGTGCAGGGGACTTCGAAATTCTACATTTTTTTTTACTGTGTATGTGCAGTAAAACAAAGCAGAATGCTTTAGAGTTGAAATAAACTAAATGCTCAATGTCAAAGGGCTTTATAGCCCTAAAAAATGAAGTACATTCTTTTCATGACTCAGATCAGCTAGAAAGCCCTAGTCCTCCTTCTGAAAACCCATTTTGTGAACTTCCTTCACCTAGAGCTCTGTTACCCATGATCTTTCCATGCAAGCAATTTGAAACAGAATAGTGAATAATTGATATTGGTTAGCCACATCACCTTTGAGCATCTTGAAATACATAGAGATAAAGAGGATAGGTCCTTAATTGTAATAGATGAACTCTTTTGCCTCCTCTGGTGCCTTGAAAATATATTTGCTGCCAATCAAAATTAACGCAAATTGTTTTCTATACTAGGCTACATCCTATCCCAATTTAAATGCAAGTAGGTAATAGTAACAGAGGACTTTAACATGGATAAGTCATCCCATTCTAACACCAACTCAAGGATTGACAAGATCCTGATTAACTATGATTTAGCTGTGAAGATTATCAATATATCTGTCTTTCCAATTACTTGGTTGGTAAATGCATCGATCAGAGGCAATTCTAGTACTCTAACCTCCTATGGTCACATGTAGGATTAATGAATCCCTACACAACAATAAAAAATGATAAGAGGCATACTCAAGCCATCCTTACTAATTCTTTGAGATTGATGCCTCACCTGATATTTCCCCATGATCCTATGGGAGGTTCATAAGCACTTGTGAGGGCTTATGAACATGAACATCAATATGGCCTCCAAAGCCAAAAAGTACAATATTGACCAAAGTTATGGAATTATCCAAACAACTCCAAGAACTGGAGTCCAAGCATGAGAGGAGTTCACAATGTGGTGGTAGGCACAGAGTAGTGATATTTCAGTTGAATCTCCCTCTCTCTTACCAAATTGCAAATTAATCTACAATGACTCTAATAGCATTTTCATGAGAAAAGCAGTAGGGGGGCAAGCTTATTGTCTCTCAATTAAAAAATTATACCTTAAGCTAGCCATTAAGTTTTTGAAGGATATTTATCTTAAAATCCCCAAGTTATCCAAGAAGAAATCATAGAATTTAACTTAATCTGTATAAGCTCACACAACCTCCCAATCTCAACATTACCACAGGAGGAAATAGTTTATCATTTTGTAGCTAATGATACGCCAATCTACCAAAACTCTTTTAACAAGCTTCTGACCAACCTTAAATAGAAATCTCTGTGGAGGAGTTCATCCAGGCCATCAAGGAACAAAAGACAGGCAAAGCTCCAATCCCCAACAGATTCTCAGCAGGCTACTAGAACAAGTTTACAGGCACCCTTATCCAATATCTCCACACTATTTTTAATGCTGTTCTTCAGAGAAGGTTTAGCAGGTCTGAGATCATTGACACAACATCAGCCTAGATTGTGGTGGTACAGAGTCTAAGTTACTACTGTTATTCACCAAAAACCTGCCAAAAAGAAGCATGGATTTGGCTGCATGTAATAACTAGGTCATGGTTCACCAAACTGTCCTTTAGCATGGTGAGCATAGCACTAAATGTGGGTGGCTCTGAAGGCAGAATAGTCAGACTAGCCAAGGTCAGCAGCATGCAGGTTAAATGAACATAATCTGTAAGCAGAGGAGTAGTCAGGAAAAGCCAAAGTTCAAAACCAATCTGTTGGTACAGTAGAAAGTCAGGAAAATCAGGAACAAGTCGAGTCAATAATCAGGAATCATGCAGTAAACAGTATAACATGCTCAGAAGCTAAGAACAGCAAAGCTTATAATGTAGCAGGGATTGAGGCAGTTGGGACTCCCCGCCTCAGTGATCACCTGATCTCAGTGAGCTAGCATCAGCTGGGCTTGCCACTCTGTGAAGTGCAAGACAGAAATTGAGTTCTGCATTTAAATGCAGGATTCCTGACTTTCTCCAAAAAATTACTTGAGGAAAGGATAATGTGATCCACAAGGAAGGAAAGTATAGTCACAACAGTGCTATTTTTCATTCTATCTGCATGTTGAATAATGACATGAAATTATATGAAAAGTACTCGGCAAATTGCCTAATCAATATATAAGCTGAGTTAGTATAATGTGACCAAGGGACCTTCAAACAAGGACAACGAACAGAGACAATATGAGAGCCGTTGATCTGATAAATATTATCAACATTTGAAAGACCTGTGACATAATACTTTCTTTCTATGCAGATGCAGACAAGGCATTTGCTAGGATTTCATTGCACTTTATGCTACAAATGTTGAAATTCTTTGGAATGACTGGGAACTTTCTTAAGGGCATTCAAGACCTGTACTCACATACATCAGTGAGGATCATGGTTAAAAAACCCTTTTAAGGTTTCATTTTTTTTACTGGTACTAAACAATAGTTACTTAGAGATAAAACCGTTCATAGCATATATTAGAGCCTCACTAGACATACATCATGTGCAGGTAGGTAATTCTTAGTGTAAGATACCACTTTTGCAGATGATATCATACTAACCTTATTGCCTAAGATGTCCTTCCCAAATATTTATAATATAATGGATGCATACAGAAGAAACTCATAACATTAGATAATTTTTTCTAAGTCGGAGGCAATGTTTTTGCATGTAACCCTTGGAGTCTTTATTACAGCTTCTTATGATTCTTTTATGAAGAAAGCTATTCTGTACTTATTTCAAGATTCAAAGCTGACCTCTCTTTCTGGAGATTTCTTAAAACATTGTGGCTGGACAGTTTCATTACAATCAAGATAGTATAATCCCTAGACCTAATTATTATTTCCAGATGTTCCTGGCCCAGGTCACCTATTTGCTACCTTTCACTGTTCAGCAATCCTTTACAGAATTTGTCTGGAATGGAAAACCTGTGAGGATTCACTAAGCTATACTCAAGAAATCCACAAGCTCTTTTACTCTCATAAGACCCAAATAACCACTCCCTTTCACATTATACTGGCCAGTATTAAGACCAAATTCTTCAATCTAGCATCTCCTACTGTTGGGACCATTCCAAATTATATAGGTGGCAATCAATGAAATCTCCACTCCTAAATTTTCCACCAGAATCACAGAAGAATAGATATTCACTATCTTCCTCCAACTCACACATCAGACCTCTTTGGGACAACTATAAGTTTACCCTGGGGTTCCTATCAAGGTATTTTCAGTGCTGAATTTGATTTGGGGCACATTTTGCTACTCACTTTATTGAACAAGGGTCCTGGGCTTTCTTCTAATCAGCAGAAACTTAATTTCAATGAATGTCTGCAAATCAGACACTTCCTCAGTGGTATGCTCCTCTAACATCTTCTAAATACCATCTGAGAGTATCTGCCCTGTTTCCCGTTTCCAAATGGTATGATCCCATCCTTGTACATCATTCTATTCAACATTAGGGTCACCGGACCTACATGAACAGTGTCGCTATACATTACTTTCCTTAAAAATATAATATGGTTTATCATAGGCATAGAAAAGATCAATTTGTGGAGACACAACCATTAGCCAACCTTATAAGAAGCCTTATGACCCATTCAGTACTGGAAACCAAGGCTTGAACCCCATTTGTAGTTTTTGCATAATAAGATCTAAAGAAGAATACCAGACACTTTTCAGTAGATGGCTCCCTCTTACCCTCCCCTTAATGCCTCCTCTTCTTTTTCTTACGCCCTTTTTCCTCCCTTTTTTCAGTTGTTTGATCTTGGTATCTTCGTTATTTCAATGTGTTATTTACATTTTGTAAAAATGCAAACAGTTTGGAATCTGTTTTTCCTGATTCTCTTTGCGTAAAATAAAAAAATATTTGAAACAATTTGTCTATGTGGCATATTTTGTGGCTTGCTGTAAGCCAGACATTCTTTGTTGTTTTTTAAACTACATTTTAATGTAAAATGTTGCAACTGGTATCACTAGATTAGTTTCCTTCGTGTTTAAAAAATGTCAACATTGCTTTGTAATGCCTAGAACACTCCCTCTTATTTGTTTACTTTGTCAGGTGCTATAGAAGCTGACAAAAGGGTAACTAGCAATAGAAGTAAGGTTGTTTTGGAAATTAATTACAAGCAATATCAAAGTTCTCAGCGATTTGCTATTTTAAATAAATTCTGAAATGGATTGATAGCAAAATTAGCCCATTATGACATATCCTTTTTGAACAGTTTTTGTATGGTATGCCATACATGATACTATATACCAATCTGACGTGTTGACATTATAGCAAGAGTATAAAAATACATTGCATCATTATCTGAAAAAAAAAAAAAAAAGAAAAGATATTGATGGTGTTGTATAAATTTAGATCATTGTCATTGCACAGGAAGTTTAATATATTCTGTGCAATGAGCTATAGATATTATGGGAGCCTACAGTATATCATTATAAAGTTTAATGTGATCATAAAGATGTCATGTCACAGAATATATTTATATTCTCTTTGCTTTAAACTACTATAGTAAAACTTACAATACGAGTAATGTAGAATTTAACGTGCATAAAAATATTAAGCATCTACAAAATATCTTTATCGGCGTAGATTAGCCCGTCAATCAGCTATAGATATATTCAGTGTTTGCCAGACAGCAGCCAGATTTATTTAATAGCTTGCTTCTGAAGCTTACTTATATACTGTTTTTATCCTTCATTGCATATAATATCTATTTGCAATTATTATATGTGGTGGGTGTCAAAGCATATGTCTGTGAACGATTTATCACCCATTGACTTAGCTATGTGTTAATACACACTGCTGTTCCAGGCATAAATCTTGCTAGACTTTTGATAAACTAGCATTATTACAAAGAGATAGTGCTGAATGAAAGCAGAATAAAATGTCTCTACATAAATATATTTACATATATATTGTGAAATGAAATGGAGTCTAAAATAAATCCATAATGACCATTCTCCATCAATAATACTATATATAATATAACAGGTTCAGGTTTTTAGTTATTTTTATATATTTTCTAAACTTTATTCTGCTAAAAGTAGCTGTACTCAGTTAATTACCTGGAACAAACACTGCAAAATATTTGGCATAACATTTTAAATACACAATCACACTGACTCCTGAGAAATAATAAACACATTTTGATATTGCTTTACTGTGATTAACCAGTTTAACTAGTTTCTTGCATAGCACCTATGCAGCATTATTAGAAACTTATGGGACCCAACCTCACAGTTCTGACATAGCAATTCATACATACATGTTAAGCAAAGGCTCACATGCAAGGACCTGATATACCCAAATAAGTTAGTACCGTAATTTAAACTTCTTCATGCATTTATCTATGTCTGGACTATGGCTCTGTGCTTCTACATAACCTTACAGTTAAATATATGTAGTTGTGTAGGAAGACATTGTGGTGATACCATGCTTAGGGATGCCAAAGCAAGGATAATAAATTCAGCACAAACATAAGAAGAAATAAATGTATTTGTTTTTAGAACCACAGGTACTCACTGACCCCCGTGTTTTGGTTTTGGATCTGGATAACCTTCGTGGTTTGGTTTTGGTTTTGCCAAACCGCCCTTGTGTGTTTTGGTTTTGGTTTGGTTTTGTTTTGCAATTTTGATTAAAAATCAATGTTTTTGGGCATAAAATAACCAAATTTAGTGCTCCACCTGTTTCTTGGATAAGTAAGGTAATTCTAAAGCTAATAAATCAGGAAGAAAACAGTTTAATCCCTGGTAGGCCGTCCTTAATTCTGCACACAAACCTGATTGTCTTCCTCTTCATCTTAGCCTATTGGCAATGCAGGCATCGTCTTTGGGTGTATATTACACCCTACACTTATAGTTAAATATCTAAAGAAATGGACAAAGGCAGTTTGGTTTCAGTCTCTATAGCCCCCCCCCCCCCACCCCCTCCACTTGTAGTTAAATAGAAAAAAAGCAGCCTGCATAGACTGAACAATATAAAAAATAAATGGACTAATGTAGTTTGGTGGCTGTCTATGACCCCCCCCCCTGCCCTCCACTTGTAGTTGAATAGAAAAAAAGCAGCCTGCATAGACTGTAGGATTAGAATATAAAAAGAAATGGACAAAGGCAGTTTGGTATCTGTCTGCATCAGACCCCCCCTCCACTAGGAGTAAAATAGAAAACTATTCAGCCGTTATATAATCTAGAATATAAATAGAAATTGAGAAAGGCAATTTGGTATCTGTCTGCATCATAATCATCAACATCATCATTAGTGCCCTCGTCGCCTACACAAATCTCCCCCTCATCCTCTTCTAATTCCAAAGTGGCATCCTCAATTGGTGTATAACCAGCTACACTCGGGCTGTTGAGGCACACATCAGCAGAACTGCTGAACGGACCCTTCTTTATGGGTACACGGTCACTAACAGAATGCTCACGTTTAGACATACCACTGGTGGATGGACTCTCCACAGGGATTGGTGTCATTTCTGATTCAGAGCATACATTATCCTCTAATGCCTTACTGTTTTCTTGCAGCTCGGCTTTGACGTGTAACAGTAGTTGTGCGCCACTTTTAGACTCCAAATTACTTGGTCTTGCTTGGTCACGAGTGACCATACAAGAAGAAGGCTCATTAACATTTTTGGATCTGCCACTAATAGAATGAGGCCTTCGCCTTCCTCTTTCTTTGCCACTGCATGTGTAGAATGGCATGTTGGCAATTTTTTTTTGATCGGCACTTAACTTTTCCTCAGTTACACTTCTTTTTCACTTGAACACGGTAAAAAAAATTTTTGTTGTGTGTTTTTTCCCTGATTTAAAAAGACTATGTACTTTGACATTGCCTTTCCCAGATGACGTACTGGGAACACTATCATCAGGACTGGTGATAGAACCAGGTTGCTGATTCTGCTCATATGTGGACTGCTTTGAATCTATTTTAATGAGGCCAAAGCACTTGTAGTGCCAAAATTGTATTAGATAGATACTGCTGACAAATATGACTTTTGACAGCCATAAAAATTACAGTAAAACACTGGGGAATATGGGACACCCCAAAAGCACTGGTAGTGCTAAATATATATTTTTTATACTGCTGACAAATATGACTTTTGACAGCCAGAAAAATTACAGCAAAACAATGGGGAATAAGGGACACCCCAAAAGCCCTTGGAGTGCCAGAAATTGAAAAAAAAAACCCTTCTCTATCCTCCTCTTACTGCTGTAACTATTGGTATTAATATTAGATTTGTCTAGAATAGAAACAATAATGTGTCCAATTATTGCTCTGTCCCTGCACTGATATAGCCTGTGACCTAACCCTGCTCTCTCCCTCTGTCAAATGGCGATGGATTGCTGTGGAGGCTGGTATTTATGCTTTTCAAATCTCGCGAGAACCGAGCTCAGAAATACGAATACATCACGATGACGTTTTGCATCGATTTTGATTCCGAATGGGCGGGAGTGTACCGAGCCTGCTTACTCGGATAGGCTAAATTCGGGTGAATTCGGATCTGGGGGAACCGAGCTGGCCCATCTCTAATAAAAAATGCAATGGTATCAGTTGTATACATAAAGAAACAAAGGAGGGGGGGGTAAGCAGACAGGGCCTTAGAGTTAGAAAAAAAGGAACAAATGTGCACCTTTTTTTGCTTTGCTCCTAACTCTTAATGAGATGACAGGGCAAATACTAGAACATCTAAATACAGGAATTTCATTGACTGCATTTTTAATCCACAGTAGTTAGAACATTCATCTATCATGTCAATGACCCAATCACCTCAGTTTTGCAATCTTTGGTCCAGTGTGAACTGTAATGACAAGAATCTGCAAGATGCCCTGCCTCCTATCACGGAACCATCCCTATAAAATTCACCCTTTTCTTATGTTAGTCCTGCTGATATAATTTCAATGAGGAAATGGCTGCTACTGGCCAGTGGGTGTTAATCAGTTTGAGTTAGGCAGGGGCAGAATGCCTCCCTTGCCTCAAGCTGGGATTGGCTCTGTGGAGTATGGTTTAGTGAACTTGAGATCAATGCGTTAACCATATATCATCATCATCATCATCATCATCATCTTTCTATATAGATCCACTAATTCCATCAGTCCCTGCACCATTGGAGCTTACAGTCTAAATCCTATAACATACACACCGAGAGGATTAAGGTCAAATTAATAACTGCTAATTAAACTACTAGTATGTTTTTGGAATGTGGGAGGAAACCCCGGCTAACCACTAAGTCACCATGCTGCCCATATAGCATAAGGGGACATTAGTAAGAAGTAAGAAAAGATGATCTCTTTACTAAAGATTAACAAACCAAATAGAGTTTGAAGCTACCATAGGTTAATAAAAACAATGATCAGACTAGATGGGCCAAGCAGTTTGTATCTGCCATCAAATTCTATGTTTCTATACTCTCACTGGGTACAATCTGCTAATGTCCCAACCTCTACTCCTCTGGTCTCAGACTTTCCCTTTCCCTCTAGCAGGGTCACACATGTGCAGATCCCCTTAGCCTTGCCTGACAAAACTGTAAGTTAACCCTATCCATTACGGGCCAGCCTTATCGCTGTACTTTCATACATAGACAACTAATGAACCCAAAAAAGGTGAAACTCATGATAGGTGTGGGATCGAAGCCAAGCCTGTGCTGCTACTCAGCCTTTTTATTGTTGCAATGGTAACACTACTATCATAGGCAGTAAACCCTTGAGACATACAGGGCCTGATCCATTAAGGAACATAAATGTCAATACGTGCCATATTTTGTGTAAAATCGCTCTGAGCATACCCAGAACTGGACCATATGCCAGTGAATGCAGCAACATCCAATTCATCATTGAGTGCAAAAGATCATTACTACAGCCTACAACTTTGTGGCCAGAACGGGGAGGGTACTGGTCGTATAGACAATTTAAAGAAAGGTCGTACCAAGCTCGAGCGCACACAGCAACATCCAATTCAAGATTTGAGCATCTCAAAGGTACGTGTTTTTCTATCCTAACACTTGTGCCAGCTACAGGTTGGGTGTAAGTGCTGATTACTATGATGACAGTTGCATATGTATACTAGAACATTTGCAATCAGGGGCAACTGTCAAAATGCATTTTATGTACAGTAGACAGTCATAACATCCTAACAAATTTATTTTATTGGGGAAAAATTTTTTTTATTGTTTTGTCACTAAAATTTATATTATTTACAGGTAACATTACTTGAATTTTTTTTTTTTCTGTGCGTTCTTATGGGACTTTATGTTCTACATATGTGTTGGACGTTTCTTGCAGTGTATTATCTGTTACAGCAGAGCATACCTAGACCCATATTCAACAGACGTATCTTCAAATCCACTCCTTGAGAGACGTGCATTTGCCCTATTTACATGCATTAAAAAAAACAACACAATTACGTTCGTTATGCGTGTCTTAATGAATAAGGCCCACAATCACTTTGTACATATATATATATATATATATATATATATGTTATGTTTGGTCTAATACATAGACCAAATTTCCAGTGAGGTACACATCTGGTATCCCTGTAATTATAGAACTTATAGAATACAACAGAGTTAATATTTTGTGGGTTGAATCAATTTTGTCAAAGTTAAGGGAAGAATTGTGAAAAAGGTAATTTTTAGATGTTTTCTTTTTTCCCCATTTAATGCAAATAAATTAAAAACATATTTACTTAACGCTAAATATATTATTTAGAATATTATTAAGCAGAGTAAAAAATAAATATATATTCCCTTGAAAACTATGAAAAATGGTGAGTGTCCTCTCTTTTCACTCCCGGGGGTAAATGTATCAAGCAGAGAGTTTCCCTCAGATTCTAGCTATCATTTATTTAGTACATTCTACAATATGATAGCTAGAATCTGTTTGGTTGCTCTCTCTCTCTCTCTATATATATCTATATCTATATCTATATCTATATCTGACACACTAGTATGTCCCTTATTACAGATCCTGGATTATGTGACTTTCCTAAACAATGAAGTTGCCATTAAGTAAACCTAGATGTTTGTCTCGGGAGCCAAGATTTAGGAAATGCCTAAAACAATAAATGGGTGAGGCAATGTCACTCATTTGGAGTATTTAATTTCTCGAGGTGCCCCCACACTGAAATGTGACGCTACCGGCTGAGATGCTCCACAATGTCAGTCATACACTGTGATTGATGTCATAGCCCAGCGCCACATTACCAGTCTTAGGAGCCAAAGATTCCCCTCCTCAACTCCTGTGACAGGATGGACTGCTTATGCCACCCTGTGTGTTGTGTTGCTGGGGACCGGTTGGGCCTGCCTTGCCACCATCCTCTTTTTTTCTCCAAAATTGCACCGCAGTAGGAGGGGCTTATGATGCTGCCACTAGTTGGCTCCTATACTGGCACCTAGAATTGCTTACTTCTGGGTAACTTTCGCTGCTAGTGTACCCCCTCACTGGGCACCTGGGCTGGTACCCCTGACCTCTTCCGGTAGATCAGGGTCAGGGGCGGACTGTGCCGCCGGCCATCCAGCCCCCCCGGAAGCAATATTATCTAATTATTACCGGCTGCCGCATCGCGTGTCATGTGATGCGGCTGCCTGTGTGCCCCCCCGGACTGAAACTTGCCAGCCCGTGCCTGATCAGGGTGCTGTGGATAGTTCCTTGCTGACCTATCACACTGGCCAGAGCTGCTGGGTAGCGGGCAGAGCGTTGATGGGTTCCAACCTCAGAACAGCCGGAGAACGGATTAGATTTGGGTCTAATCTGCAGGTTACAGGGATTACAGCAGGGAAGCAGTCGCAGGATCTTGAAGCAAAATGATGTTTAGTATCCTAACAAAAACAGTTCACACTGTTTTGAGGTACCAGTCAGATGGAACAATAATGATACATTTCAGTACAAACCAGTGCTCTTTTTATACACATTCTGACACACATGTCAGCAGGGGTAATGCCACCCCCTGATCCTATGTGACTCCGCCACATCTAAAATATTCCATCAGATCTCAAGACGTAATCGAATCTTACATCTGACACAATTTAACCTTACAAAAGTCAATCTGTGAGTTCCAAAAACTTGCTGTGATTTCCTGCATCCTGTTTTAAAGACAGAAGAAACCTAACAGCAAGCCTAATTAAACCTTCCTGTACCTTCAGGTTATAGGATGTGTTCGATACTCACACATTAAAAGGTCTAATTAACATGGGATTTACATGGCGTCCTTCCTTCAGACAGTTCCAGAATACACATTTCCACCCCTGGCATATGCTTCAGAAATAAATACTTTTCCTATACCAAAGTGCCACACGATATAATAAAAAATCATAACAGTTGCAATGATATAAATAAGCGCCCTGAACTATTTCCTTTAAATACATTTATACAATAAGTTAGTGATCCAGCCACAACTCCCATCTGCTAAGGTAAAAAGGCGGGAGATGCAGCACCTATAGGGAGTCACCTAGGCCACCAACGGAGCTTTCAATGGCCCTGAATACACCCTATTTCATAAAGGGAGATACGTAATAGTTTTTAAAATCATACAACATTATGAACTTTAAATTCTAATTGATACAATTCATCTAATTAAGAAAAACAATGCAACATAGAAACAAAACCTGTACAAAAGAGCAATATATTATTGCAAGTGCTATTGTGGGCAGCACAGTGGCTCAGTGGTTAGTACTTCTGCCTCACAGCACTGGGATCATGAGTTCAATTCCCGACCATGGCCTTATATGTGTGGAGTTTGTATGTTTTCCCTGTGTTTGCGTGGGTTTCCTCCCACACTCCAAAAACATACTAGTAGGTTAATTGGCTGCTATCAAAATAGACCCTAGTCTGGGTGTGTGTTTTTTAGGGAATTTAGACTGTAAGCTCCAATGGGGCAGGGACTGATGTGAATGAGTTCTCTGTACAGCGCTGCTGAATTAGTGGCACTATAAATAAATGGTGCTGATGGTGTGCAGTAAAGCTTTCATTCAAGCCTATCTTTCTGGTTTATATATACAAAATGATTAAAATAGACACAAAACAACAATTTACAAAGGAAGGTGGGTATTCTATAAAGACTATATATTTACAAGATATGACTACACCATGATCTTTAGTAGAAGATGTCTCTCAGTGATAATTCAGAAACAGCATCTTACTAAACAAGAATATTATCTGTCTCATATTCACAAACTAGTCAAGTCCCATTCTTTCTCCAGTGTTCATTCTAAATATAGTTTGCTGCCTGAACTGCATACACAGTGCAAAATCTATCATTTTTGAAACGTCTGGTGCCAATTTGTCTGGCTGCATGTAATTCCCCAAATTGAACATATTACTTAGCATCAACATAAATGAGGTCCATATCTTTTTCTAGGGTTTAAAAAAAGCCACGAAAAACCCCTATTATCAATGTGAGTTGGTTTGTTTATAGCACAACATTGTGTAAGTGTTTCAACATATCTTTCTCATGTTGAAGAATAGACACTGACACTTCCATTTTTAATGCTGAAGCAGCTGCTGTTTTTGCATCTATTGCTGTTGGTGCCAGTTCTCATCTCTTGGCAGTGTGACAGAGACACACTTTATGCCAAGTTGAGGAAAATCAATTTAAGTGCTGGAAGATAGATCTGTTACTACGGAAAACTACAGTTCCTTTTTAGCAATATTAATGTATGCTTCTAGAATGTCATGAAAGCTTTTCCTATCATACATACAGGATGATGATCAGATGATTGTACTAGTTATTCAATATAATTTTATAGTGTTGTACAGTCCTGACAACTGTCTTTAATATAACATGAGAACATGAACAAACATAAATGCACTTTTAATTTTTGGGCATTGCCAGGATGTAGAACCCCATAACTATCCCAATTTAGGTCATACAGTCCTGATTTAAGGACTCTGTCATTTTCACTGATGTCAATCTGAAAGTGGTACTGCGTATTGGTTAATTATATATGGATAAAGAGAAAGAAAGGTTAGGTGAGCACAAGTGGTGTTTCTTGAAAAATATAGGAACACTAATACATTAATAGTGTAATTCAAAGCTACACACATTTGTTTGTTTCAAATTTTTTACCTCTAACCATATTAGCATTTTTTAGAGACAGTAATAATAAATAAAACCATTACACACCAAAGCATTTTGGTGCATTCACTGCGTATACATGTAAGTTTGTTTTTTCAGCTCAGGTGCACACTTAGGGGAGGGCTTCCATTTGCTCAGCAACACCCACCCCAACACTCACGCTCCAATCACATGATCCCAGTTATTGCCTGCATTAAATAAACTATAACACATTGTCTATAGTCTAAGAATTATTTTTGTGAGTATGTTTCGCTGTTTTAATGAACTGGCATCAACAAAACAGGTGGAGCAAGGTTCGTGATGATTATGATCATCATCATCACGGATCTTGTACCAAGGGTGAAGCAGGCGCCTCCTACAGAGTAAGTAAGGTGAGTTATTATGCCCTTTCTGTACTCACTAGGCCTATCCTCTCTCAGTCCACCTCTCTCAGGCCATCTCTCTACATGTAGTGAGGCACAGAAGATAGATATCTATCAGCCTGCATACAGACTGAGATTTATGACATTTTGCTGCGCATGCAAAGCACAAAAAAAAATAATCACATTTTAAACTGCTGTTCTGGACTTATGTCCAACTCTAAATGTATGGATTATTTTACTTTGACTCTGTATTAGTAGTTGATTATAACAGTGTTTGAATTATGTGAATAATATAGTATAGTTCTTTATACAGTAGTTTGTATGGTTTTTTTGCTCATCAATCCTAAAATATATAGGTGAAAATTTATGGTTTAACATATTTAATTTGTGTTTACATTTCCAATGTATACTTTTACAAAAGTTATCAATAGCTTCTAGGATTGATCAATCCTCTTGTGGCCATACCCACCACCCCTCTCCTTAGTTCACTGGCTTCTACAGAACTTTAATTTGTTATCATAGTTCATGGTAGGGATGAAAACAGCATTACCAACCAAGGCTGACAGATACACTGAATAGAATCCAGCTAGGAGGAAGCGAATGTATGGAAATGGAGGGAGAGCCTGTCAGTGTTACCTATATTTGGTACCATATATTGGTACCAAATATTTGTCTATTAGACTTGGAATTGGATATGGGTCTAAGCACCAGATATGACATTTTAATTTCCAAATAGGGTTCTGCATATTATATTTGGCTCCAGATGAGGCTCTGCAGATTAGACTTTACAATAGTTTTGTATAGTATACTTTGGATCCAGAAATGGCTCTGTGTAGTAGACTTACTACCAGGTATGGCTTGTTTGTATACTTCATAGAAGATATGGCTCAACTTTCTGCATTTGGGATCAGACATGAGTTACACTAGGTACCATATATGGTTTAGCTTTGCTTATTTGGTACCAGATAAAACTCAGTGTTGTTATCTGCAGCAGTAGCAGTAGCTGCTGATTATGTCTGTTTTAAAACAGCAATGTTTCTAATCTCCAAATACGGTGAAGAGAGAGAGCTCCATCATAGTTTCTGAGTAACACCTTATTATGTCTAAAACTAGCCTTACATCAACTAGAATATGTGACCAGCGCCTTAGAAATGGGAGTCATTTAAGATTCCAAAAAGTAGTACATTTTACAGACGTAATTCCACTTGCTTTAGGGCACTGCACATATACTGGTGCTCATCATCATCAGCTATTCATATAGCCCCACTAATTCCGCAGCGCTGTTCAGAGAATTCACTCACATCAGTCCCTGCCCCATTGGAGCTCACAGACTAAATTCCCTAACACACACACAGTCAGAGAGAGAGATTTTGATAGCAGCCAATTAACATACAAGTATGTTTTTGGAATGTGGAAGAAACCCGGAGGAAACCCACACAATCATGGGGCGAACATACAAACTTCACAGATAAGGCCATGGGTGCTAATCAAACTCATGAGCCCAGTGCTGTCAGGCAGAAGTGCTAACCACTAAGCCACTGCGCTGTTCATTCTCAATGTGCACTTTAATGGTCCATTTGAACAAATCACTTGAGGATTTTTGGTAAATTGCCAAATTGCACGTCTTCAACAGAAAAATAAATCTCATTTGAAAATACCAGCTATTATCACATGTGGGCCACAGCTTAATCTGATTTTTTTCTCCTAAAATGTTGAGGATTTTATCCTCTTTCCTGGATTGTATATGTATTATATAGCTCATGACAGTATAGTCATCTGGACTGCTTTTGTTCAAAGTGTTACAATTTAATTTTTATGTACTTTGATTTAGATGCCTTTATTAATAACACATTAGTAGTATTAGTGGTCATGTTTTGTTCATTAACACCTCTGAGGTGAAGTAACTTCTTTGGCCTTTCATTTTTCAGGGGAAATAAGGCTCTAAGGAAAACATGAGCACAACTGTTGCAATATTTCTCACAAATTAACTTCAGAACAGAATAGGATTTCAGGGCCTTAGTCACTAAGGCAGGCATACTGACGCATCGCGCGTTTGTATTAAACTGCACGTAAATCAGTTCTGCATACTCCCGAAGTCAACAAGGAATGGATTAATGGATTTAAAGACAGGTGTGGTGTTGACTACAGGTGTAGTTTTACTCTGCTCTACTAAACCAGACACTGCATCATGTGTACAATACCTATGTGGAATATAAAATCTCAAAAGAAAGCAAAGAAAAAAATAATTCTCCAGTGAAACATTAAAACAGGCAAAATCCACCCTCCCCCTCTATATGTTAATGAGGCAAATATTCTGCAGCACAGTTTTTAAAAAGTTAAATTGAGGACATATCAAAATTTGTACAGTCACCACCCATGCCTGCTCTTTCTATATAAAAACAAGAAAAAAAAATGGGTTTGTATAGGCATTTTATAGCTAATAAACGGTTACCAATATCTACATTTTATTATAAAATTATAGGAATCTTAAATGTTTCAGGTTTAAATAATGTCAACATTAGAATGCTATTAATCTACAAAAAAAGTCAGGGCACCTGGTAGTGTAATATTTTAGGAATAATTCATAAATATGGTGGTAAGTATTATGCATACCAAACAGTTTCTTTTAATCTGGAATATCCAAGTTTGGTCCTCACACCTTCACTCAGGAGATCATCAAGGATTCCAAACCATATGCAAGAAAAAGATGTGGGAAACCAACAATAGTGTATTACCTTTTACTACAAATAATCCATACACCAAAAACACCCAGTGATTGTGCATAAGCATAATATATTTTATATCCAGTACGCTTATCTGTACTTTTTCAGGTTCGCACTGTGCCTCTTGGTATTCCTTGATGCATCAGACCAAGAGAAAATAAAACCATATAGTGTAGTATTTGATTCATCAATATTTTAATAGAAATATAAATAAATGCACTTACAGCATAGATAAAAAAAAATACCTCTTTTTGAATCAGAGTAGATAGCCATTTGTTCCTCACAATCTGTAGCTTCAGTACAATTTTATTTAATCCTGTTAATTTAGAAAATGGAATGTTTGTTTTCCACCTCTGTACATGGCCACTTTTAAAATGAAGATAACTATTCGTATGTACAGGTTACAATACTGTTATCTATATCACTTTATTATTATAAGAATTCAGTATTTATGAAATGTCAACATTTTATGTAGCGCTTAGGTTATAGGTGATAATATTTGCATAGACATGTAAAACCAAGAGGGGGAAAGAGAACAAAATACCCAGACCCAGGTCTCCTGTGGGGCAATGATTGTGAATATGAATTGGGCTCCAAACCCAAATGCCAATTCATGGCCCCAACTGAGCTGTAGTGTAGGTAAGGTAAATGAATTCATGGACCAGTATGTTCCAATTGGCCGTGTGGTGCTACCTCTCCAAGACTATGTGCGTAGAACCAGCTTTTGCCGAAGTTTCATGCCCAGGCTAATTGAGGATCCGAGAAGTAGCCGCACGTGTGCATGAGATTGCTCTAGGCAACCCTGGATGTGGGAAATTAAAATCTAATGAGAAAAATTAAACAATAGAATCTAAAGGAAAATTTAAACAAAAGATACAAAAGGTCTCCAAAGCAATCTGTTTTAAAGAGTGTTGGTTGGAAAAGAATTAGTGATGTCGGAGGCTCATGGAAAGGAGAGGAGAATTCTACAGTGGAGATGGTGGTTTTAGAGAAGTCCTGCATGTGCATGGGTAAGTAACGAGGGAAGTGGAATACACCAGGGTAATACAGGGAGAACAATTAGCAATGGAGATAGATACAAATGAAAAAAGTTGATTACAAAATGTAGTTTATTTGGTTTATCACTTAGCACTAAACTGAGAGTAGTTAAGAAGCATTTCAGCTGAAAAGAATAGCTGTGTCATGTGTGGTGGCATAGAATGTACACTAAAGTCTATTCCAGGGGTCGGCAACCTTTTTCTATCAGTGCGCTGGCAAAAATGTCTTCAAGCCCAGGTGTGCTAGCAGTGTATGTATGTATGTATGTATGTATGTATGTATGTATGTATGTATGTATGTATGTATGTGTGTGTGTGTGTGTGTGTGTGTTTAAGAGTTCTGTATACGATGGTAAGCCATAACACCAATTCTTCTACTGCTTTGATTGTAAAACCATAAAATTCCATCCACATACATTTTTGGTACCGCCACTACTAAATTTCCACTTCAACCACTGTGTGTGCGTGTATAAATATATATATCCAATTATTTCTTATTTTATCACAGTAATATCATGATACTATTAATAGTAATGGGAGCAACAGATAAACGTTCATGTTATGCCATACAATAGTGCCCCCAGTACATATTATGCCACAGTAATACCCTCAGTTCATATTATGCCACAGTAATACTCCCAATTAATTTTATACCACACATAAATCACCACAATCCATGTTATGCCAAATAGTTGTGGCCCCAATCCTTATTATGCCACATAGTTGAGCCCCCAATTTAAAGTATGCCACACAGTTGCCCCAATTCAAAATATGCCACACAGTTGCCCCCAAATCAAAGTATGCCACACAGTTGCCCCCCAATTCATTGTATGCCTCACATAAGTACCCCCAGTTAATTTTACGAAACAGTAATGCCCCAATACCTTTTATGCCACAGTAATGCCCCCAATACTTTTCATGCATCACATAAGTGTTCCCAATACCTTTTATGCCTCAGTAATGCCCCCAATACCTTTTATGCCACAGTAATGCCCCCAATACCTTTTATGCCACAGTAATGCCCCTAATACTTTTCATGCATCACATAAGTGTTCCCAATACCTTTTATGCCTCAGTAATGCCCCCAATACCTTTTATGCCACAGTAATGCCCGAATACCTTTTATGCCACAGTAATGCCCCCTTCTCTTCACACTTCAAAGTGCCTCAAAATATTTTTGGGATACAGAAAAAATGCCCCAATGACTTTTATGGCCTCAGAATTCCATAAAAAAAAATTTAAGGACACTAATAAATTAATAAAAAATGATATCATTTTATACTTACCTCTTCCAGGCAGGATCCGGTCTGCAAAGGTGCTTGGGAGGAACTGCGCAGCTGACACTGAACTGCTGTGCAAGCGCAGCAGATCAGCTCTTCTCCGGCTGTCATTTTTAATAAATGACAGCCGGAGAAGTGCTGAACATTCAGCTCTTCTCCAGCTGTCATTTAGAACGGTTGAACGGCGTGCCAGGACTCAGGGGGCTGCATGCCACCCCCAGCACGCGGGGGTAGCGTGAATTGTAAAAGAATGTCAGTGGCTGCAGGACCATCAGAATCGATGCCCACGTCTCTCTCGTAGTGTCCCCACCACCGCTTCCTATCTGAGCAGGTGGGAGGTGAGGTCGGCAGAATTGTAGTGTTTGGCTGTGACATTATAGCCAAGTGCCACATTCTCAGCATAACACCAGCATGAATAAGTCTAGTCAGTGTTATGCAGCATGTTTGCACTGAGTGAAGTCATTCCTTTATAATATTATATAGTTTTAGTGATTTTAGGATACCTAGCCCACATTAGATAAGACATATTAGTTCGAGACTGACCACGAGGGATAACATAGATAGTATACAGAGATCCTTCTTCCTAACAAGAAACAACAGAACTATAACCGGGTGAATGGGTCTGAAGCAGTGGTTGAGGTGGGGGTGTATACGATGGTATGCTACACCGCCACTTCTCCTACTGCCTTCATTGTAAAACTAACAAATTCCATTCACTTACATTTCCATTACATTTTTCATTCCCCCAGTTCTAAATTTCCACTAAAACCACTGGTCTGAAAGGACGGGGACATTAGGAGTAAGCGATACTAATAGCCTTACTCTGTGCTTCTCTGTCTAAACTACTGCAAGAACCATTAGTATGTATCCTCAGCTCAGATACTTAAAAGGGAATATAAAGGGGGAAGCATAAGAACATGTTTCTCCTAAACTACAGAATTTGGTGTACATAAGTGTAAGTGACCTATAATAACTTTCTCGATTGCTAAATAAATCTGTGTCAGGAAGAATTATACTGCAATTAAGGAGAATACACAAAGAATAATGGACTGTGATCAGTATACTATAAAGTTTTCTCCCTTTCCATTAGACAAAGGTATATTGGAATTAATAATTAATAGAAACAGAGAATCTCCAATATATTGAGGGGGATTATGCAATTAAACTGTAATTATATTATATGGATAATCAACAGTGAGATAGCAATCCCTGCTATAGATATCAAAAGAAATCAAAGGGCATAATATTAGGATAAGCACCATCACCAAAGTCAAATTTTAGAATATAAAGTAGTTGACTAGATACTGAATGAACTTATTTGTTGAGAAGAAACAATTTCAGGGTAAAGTTTCACTTACACATTACACAATGTCCTTATTTGGCTGGTTTGAAAAAGTTTGATGACTATAGTTTTTAACGAATACATAAGAAAGGTGATAATGTTGAACTGAAGAATTATATAAAAACAATTGGAGGGGTGATTTTTAATGACCTGTTAGTGCTCTACATTGATACACTGATCTTTGCTCTTCACGTTTGTTCCAAACTTATGTAAGATAAGTAGCGGCACCTCCCAAATTAGAAAAACGATATGAGCTTAGACCAGGTAATAAAAATGAACACAGTGCGAGTTAACAAATGAACTTTATCACATTGATAGGAATATTGTATGGTAGAAAAATTTTCTTTTTTAATGAAAAACAAACAGCCAGGAGCTTCTGTAAGAAGCTACTGGCTACTTCTTCATGTCAGTGGTTGGTGCTCCATTTGGGGGCTACATTGGGGCATTAAAAACACTAGATGAGTGACATTGTGTTTCTCATTCACTATTTTAGGTGCCCCATAACCACTGGCGCCCTAGGCAACTGCCTTAATTCGCCTAGTGGTAGAGCCAGCCCTGAGTGATTGGGAGAGTAGAGAAGAGATGATAAGCATTTGAAGAGGTGAATGAGTCAATCAGTAGCATTCCTAACTGACTACTGTGGCAAAAATGTTTCTTATATGTAGAAATTGAACATTCGCTATCAGAATTGCACTGCACAGCCTCTTGCTCTACTGCAATATGTTTCATGCAACAGCTCCTATTAATTCTTTTAAAACCAAAATTGGTCTAAATAAGAAAATGTCAAGGTACATTCTTGACCCTTGTTTGTAGGTCACATTAGGATTATATTTCTGCAGCCACAGCGTAATCTGGTATAGAAAATGCCTCCAAGTAAATGCTTCATGAAAATGACTTTCACTAGTTTGTGATCAGATTCAATTTGAGCCAATTTCATGTCACGTAAGTATTGATCTAACTTTCATCCAAATACTGAGAAGGACCATTTATTTCAATTGGTGCCGAGCTGCTGCTTGGCGTGACCATAATGTAAAAGCTACCTGAGTAGTAGAATTACTCCCAGTCAGCAATGTTTGAATAAAAGTCATAGAACCTCCTCATGTAGCTGATATTATCTGGTCACATAAGTAGCAAAAGGAGAAAAGAAGGGAGAAAGTTATGGCATTTTCACATTTTGTTACATTATTGAGCCTTCGCACCCCTCACGTACACACTTAGACCCATAATTTATTTTAAAGAATATGCCACAATGATGAAATATAATATTAGAATATTAAAAGTACAGCACATTCTTTTGACTGCCATATTAGTATTACAATAAAACATGAGAATATCATCTGCGCTAAAAATTGTATTTAGAAATACAGACTAGACACACTGGGGCGCCGTGTATTGTTTCCACATATAAGTGAGAGATTTCATTTTACCAGACAATATATTTAATAATTCAAGTGTGGAAAGAGCACATTTAGAGAATTCCGTGGTAAGCAGGTAGCATCAGAGCCCTTTGCACTTGATTGTTACATGTCCTCAGGGGAGAATATTAGGAGAATATTTAACATTAAGGCTACATACAAATGAAAAAGGCTTAATTACAGCATTTAGCTTATTTAGCCTATACTTTTAATAAGATTCATTTTTGCGCCTCCCAGGCGCACTTATATGGGAAAGAACATTTATATGTGGAATTCCACAAATGCCTTAAAAACACTTAAATGTACAATAGTGACCAAGTGTCCTCATTTTCTCATAATTTATTTAAGATATAAATTAGGTTAATCTGACCAGCATATTGAGAGGAAAAGTTTTCAACAGAGGGCATTAAGGTCTATATAGTATAAAACTTAATTAGCGCCTTATAATTCTTGTTAGTTATACAGTTATTCTTGTAAAAGTAATTTGTATGGGCATTATTAGGCTTTGTAGCTATCAGGACTTTAAAAATAAAGAATACATACAATACATGAATATTGCTGCTACCACTAACAATGCCATACTCAAATTGGCATTCACAGTATCTATACCAAGTAGGGCACAAACTATACATGATTTCATAGAAAAACACATTTAATAAATATGTACAGTCCATTACAGCCTGCATAATAAAATCAATTACATAATTGTATCATATGTATGCAGGGGGGGGGGGGAACGGTACATCACTAGGCCCAATAGCAAAATTGCATAAGGGCATAGAGATGCTGTTCCTCCCTCACAAGGCTCATGGGACCTGTTCTGAGTAATCTGGGTCCAGGGCATATATTACCATATTTGAGTATTATAAGAAGAATCCTCCATTCTGCTCTATTTAGAGCAGGGACATCAGTGAGGGTGTCAGGGGAAAGCTGGGGAATCGGTTGAGGGGGAGATCCAGCATTACTACGCCGCCCTCACCTCCAGGAACTATAGCTGCCGCACCCCAGCACCCCTTATAGTTGCGACCTTGAACATATTCTAAAAATCATGCATTCTCAGCTTCAATTATAGAGAGAAAAGGCTACACAATTGAGCAGTCATATTGTAGGGGTATTTTATTTACCTTAAAACTAAGTAGGCAGCTTTTTCTGTTGAACAACCATTGTTAGGTGCACATGAATCCCCGTTTTAGAGTTGAGCAGCATGAAATGGAACATGCCTGCAAGGACAGTTGGAACAAAGTTCTGACAGCTAAGTACAGTCAAGCAGAATTGAGATGTCCCACCAGAATCTGGATAAACAGACAGTGCTGGTCTCTCCTACCTGTAGATGTCCTAACCTTGTTCTCCCCGTGTTTGTGTGGGTTTCCTCCGGGTGCTCCGGTTTCCTCCCACACTCCAAAAACATACTGGTAGGTTAATTGGTTGCTAACAAATTGACCCTAGTCTGTCTGTCTCTGTCTGTGTGTATGTGTGTGTGTTAGGGAATTTAGACTGTAAGCCCCAATGGGGCAGGGACTGATGTGAGTAAGTTCTCTGTACAGCGCTGTGGAATTAGTGGCACTAAATAAATAAATGGTGATGATGATGAGTACCAGGGAGAGGGATCCCAGGACATGTGTCCCCTGTGCCCCCCACTCCCTTTAGTCCAACTATAAGTGCATTTGTTCCCTTTTTTTATCATCATTGCCATTTTGGGAGAAGAGGTAGCAGCAATCTTTTCAGTTGGCCTTTCTTTGATGACACTGAGATTGAGCATTCAATTTTTAAATGCAAAGATGCCTGTAATGAAGTTATTGATATACTGATTCAAGCAAGAAGAACAAATCTTCTGTTATTTTTTCTTCATTACAAAATCTTGAAAAAATGTGATCCAAACAGAATATAGAGGTTCCCACATATGTCAGTGTCCCAATTATTTTGGAATTTCTTAAAAATAGCTTTGATAAAGGTCTATCTCTCTCTACCCTAAAAGTTCAGGTATCTGCACTCAGTATGTTTCTTGATGCCAAACTGTCATTTTGGTAAAACGATTATTGTCTAGGGTAAAACATTTGTGGCATCTTGTGATCTCAATATTGTTTTGGATGCCTTATTTTGGATCCCTTTGAACCTTTGCAGAATATTCCCGTAAAATGGCGCTCTCTAGTAACAATTACATCTTCTCGTCAAATGGGAGAACTACATGCCTTTTGGTCTACAGACCAAAGTAGTATTACAAAGTAGTCCTGTTTATTGCTCATTATAAAAGCTGCCATGGAGTAAGCAAAGTAAATAAGAGAACTATACTTACCATTAATTTATTTTCGTAGAAGTACTCCATGGCAAACCGATATTCCTATCCATGTTCTATATTTATGCTTTTGTAGGACAGCTTGGGAAGTTTCTCGAAGACACCAAAGTGAAGGAGAAGTCACTTTATATACCCTCCAAGTGTTTTTTATTTTACCATTTCTTGTCAGCTGATTAGGGAGTTAACCCACTGTAAGGGATGCCATGGAGTAAATGAAGGAAAATAGATTAACAATAAGTATAGATCTCTTATATTAGAATGTCATGTGCTATACTGAATGCAATGTGGCAGATAGATTAAAACAAACACTATATATTAAATAAAATGTTTGACACAAATAAAGAGACATATACACACACACAACCAACATCACAGAAATGGGGACGTGTGATAAAATAGTCCTTCTTTTCCTCCATACAATCCATTATTTACACTCCACACGGAAGGGACTAAATTTATATATATATATATATATATATATATATATATATATATATATAATTTAGTCCCTTACATGTGTAGTGATTATGTTCAATGATGGATATTATGGAATAATTAATTTTATATATATATATATATATATATATATATATATATATATATATATATGTGTGTGTGTGTGTGTGTGTTAAATAGTTAGGAGGTATAGGACGGCGCATTTAGGTGTAATCACATGAAAAGGTTCATAGAACAGTAGTGAAATATAAATAGTAGTTGAAAATAAGATATCAGATGTAACAGACAACCCAAAATAGTTCTTATTGGTGCCACCTAATGGTCACCAGACATACAGTTCATATATCTGTTGTAGGAGTGAAGTTCATTTTTTGACCACCAATGAAGACGTAAAGAGAAACCATATATAGTGCTGACACGACAGGTGTGTTATCCAAAACTCCAAACATATAAGCGTACCAGAGATAAGAAATAAACCAGCTTATCTGTGTGACTGCTCTGTGGTCACTCAAATACAGCTCCCCTTTTCTCACAGTGTTTCCTCCGCTCACAGAAGATGTTAGTCAGGTATCTGTATACACGTTCTTCTAGTCATAAATTATAACTATACCACCGCTTGTGTTAATGTCAACCGCTCACCAAATAGGAAATATAAGGATGAGAAAACCATATAGTGTAGTATTTTTCGGGAAATCAATTTAATCAGCATATAATATAAAATGCAAACTCACAATAGACATATAAATAATAAGCTTATCTGTAGAATATGAATGCAGGTGTCACGGCTCTCAGGTATATTCCACAATATTAATGTAAAGAAACAATGATGCTGGTAAACTTAAATATTTATTGTGAATACAGGCAGGGGTGGATCTCAGTGGCTGAAGGGCCAGGCAAGGGATGAAACAAAATGTCCAGAAATAATATGCAAAACAAAAGTCTTTTAAACTTGCCAGGCTCCAGAGATGCAGAGTGAAATCAGAGTCCAAAGTCCAGGTAATTATAAATAGCAAAATCCAGAGTTGTAACATAAACAGGGTTCCAGAGCTGAAACACATGCAGCTATCCAGAGCTGAAACACAAACAATGAACCAGCAGGGAATGATTGCCACGGGTCAGTCTTTATGGTCTGATGATCAGCAAAACACTAAACAGCTGAGTGAGGACACACAATCCACATAGCGGCCACTAGTGGGTAAAACTTAGAACTGCACCCGTAGGGACTTAGTGCAGAAAAGCATCAGGCCAGAACAGTACACCCCTCTAAACAAAGCGGATTCCAGACGCTTTTTTTCTTTTCCTCTCCCCAACCTAGACAGCAGATTTTTTCTTCTTACGGGCTTTGGAACGATGATTTTTCTTTTCAGATGCAGATCTCCCGACCGGAGCTGAGCATATAGCTGCTTCAGGAGCTGGAATATCGGCAGATGCTGGAGCTTGCATTAGAGATAATGTTGGTTCCGGTGAAGATATAGAAGTTTCTATGATATCAGAGGCTGTGTCAAAAAGAGAGGGTGGTCCAAATTTCTTTGCCACTGCACCGATGAAGATACTGGTATGATAGAGAATGGGGTGATCAGATTCTATCAAGGACAGCGCCCACTCCAGAGCCTTTCCTTTAAAACCCATTAGTATGGTAGCTACTTGATTAAAGCTATTAGCATAATAAGTGGGATTGAAACGGAAATTATTGAAACACTGCCATGTAAGAGCACAAAATTGATCCAGGTCCCCATCAAAAGGCAGAGGCTGAAACATGGGAAGGTCACAAGCGGTAGCCTTGGCAATTATAGCACAGGAGTCCATGGGTGGGCACTCAGAAGACTTTGGCTGTGGGTTGGCAACTGTTACCTCGGACTGGGCACCTGACTCACAAGGCTCGGACTGGGCACACATCTCAGGGATCTCGGATTGAGCACATTCATCTGAAGGTCCGGACTGGGAACACAGCTTGAACTGGACAGCGGTAGGAGGAGCCTCGGACGCGGCAGCACTGTGAGGAGCCTCGGACGCGGCAGCACTGAGTAAGAACTCGGGCTGGACCGCACTGACCGGCAACTCGGGCTGGACCGCATAGACCGGCAACTCGGGCTGGACCGCATAGACCGGCAACTCGGGCTGGACCGCATAGACCGGCAACTCGGGCTGGACCTTCAATAATGTCTCTTGAGCGGACTGAAAGGGTAGCGCCCTCTCTGAAGCAGATAGTATCTCAGGACTGGAAACAGAGGCTGGAAGCTTGGCGCAGGAGCTGGAAGCAGTAGCTGGAAGGTTGGTACTGGAAACAGGGGCTGTCACCTCAGGACAGGAGGCAGAGTCTGGCACCCCAGGACAGGAGGCGGAGGATGGCACCCCAGGACAGGAGGCGGAGGATGGCACCCCAGGACAGGAGGCGGAGGCTGGCACCCCAGGACAGGAGGCGGAGGCTGGCACCCCAGGACAGGAGGCGGAGGCTGGAAGCTTTGCACTGGAGGCAGGAGCTGGAAGCTTGGCACTGGAGGCAGGAGCTGGAAGCTTGGCACTGGAGGCAGGAGCTGGAAGCTTGGCACTGGAGGCAGGAGCTTGCACCATGGACATGGAGCGGGAGGCAGGAATAAATGGTTGAACAAAACCAAATTTGGAATGCAGAGAGGAAACAGGGGATGGATCAGTAGTCCGACGTGGTCTACGGATAGGACAGTCCTGTAAGAAGTGCTCTTTACTGGCACAGTACAGACACAATTTGTTTGTTATTCTGCGCCGCCGCTCCTCTTCGGAGAGATGGGGGCGTGGACCACCTGTGAACCGGGAATTAGTTAAACCATAGTTCTTAGTAAACGGCAAATTTGTAGGAGCACAATTACAATGTGCTGCTTGCACAGATTCCACAGCAGAGAGGGTTGGTGGAGACAAATCACTTGCTTCTGCATTAGAAGAGACAGAGTCTGACAGCCTTCTGAGTGGGTCCATAAGCAAGGTAGAAAACTTAGCCAGCTGGGAGCGTAGCAGGATTATGTCCATTTGTAATGCCTGTAGCATAGATGAGTCTGCAAAAGCTGACACAGGTGTGGCCCCAGCGAGATCCATGAAGTTTGGCTGGTTCATTCTGTCACGGCTCTCAGGTATATTCCACAATATTAATGTACAGAAACAATGATGCTGGTAAACTTAAATATTTATTGTGAATACAGGCAGGGGTGGATCTCAGTGGCTGAAGGGCCAGGCAAGAGATGAAACAAAATGTCCAGAAATAATATGCAAAACAAAAGTCTTTTAAACTTGCCAGGCTCCAGAGATGCAGAGTGAAGTCAGAGTGAAATCAGAGTCCAAAGTCCAGGTAATTATAAATAGCAAAATCCAGAGTTGTAACATAAACAGGGTTCCAGAGCTGAAACACATGCAGATATCCAGAGCTGAAACACAAACAATGAACCAGCAGGGAATGATTGCCACGGGTCAGTCTTTATGGTCTGATGATCAGCAAAACACTAAACAGCTGAGTGAGGACACACAATCCACATAGCGGCCACTAGTGGGTAAAACTTAGAACTGCACCCGTAGGGACTTAGTGCAGAAAAGCATCAGGCCATAACAGTACACCCCTCTAAACAAAGCGGATTCCAGACGCTTTTTTTCTTTTCCTCTCCCCAACCTAGACAGCAGATTTTTTCTTCTTACGGGCTTTGGAACAATGATTTTTCTTTTCAGATGCAGATCTCCCGACCGGAGCTGAGCATATAGCTGCTTCAGGAGCTGGAATATCGGCAGATGCTGGAGCTTGCATTAGAGATAATGTTGGTTCCGGTGAAGATATAGAAGTTTCTATGATATCAGAGGCTGTGTCAAAAAGAGAGGGTGGTCCAAATTTCTTTGCCACTGCACCGATGAAGATACTGGTATGATAGAGAATGGGGTGATCAGATTCTATCAAGGACAGCGCCCACTCCAGAGCCTTTCCTTTAAAACCCATTAGTATGGTAGCTACTTGATTAAAGCTATTAGCATAATAAGTGGGATTGAAACGGAAATTATTGAAACACTGCCATGTAAGAGCACAAAATTGATCCAGGTCCCCATCAAAAGGCAGAGGCTGAAACATGGGAAGGTCACAAGCGGTAGCCTTGGCAATTATAGCACAGGAGTCCATGGGTGGGCACTCAGAAGACTTTGGCTGTGGGTTGGCAACTGTTACCTCGGACTGGGCACCTGACTCACAAGGCTCGGACTGGGCACACATCTCAGGGATCTCGGATTGAGCACATTCATCTGAAGGTCCGGACTGGGAACACAGCTTGAACTGGACAGCGGTAGGAGGAGCCTCGGACGCGGCAGCACTGTGAGGAGCCTCGGACGCGGCAGCACTGTGAGGAGCCTCGGACGCGGCAGCACTGAGTAAGAACTCGGGCTGGACCGCACTGACCGGCAACTCGGGCTGGACCGCATAGACCGGCAACTCGGGCTGGACCGCATAGACCGGCAACTCGGGCTGGACCGCATAGACCGGCAACTCGGGCTGGACCTTCAATAATGTCTCTTGAGCGGACTGAAAGGGTAGCGCCCTCTCTGAAGCAGATAGTATCTCAGGACTGGAAACAGAGGCTGGAAGCTTGGCACAGGAGCTGGAAGCAGGAGCTGGAAGGTTGGTACTGGAAACAGGGGCTGGCACCTCAGGACAGGAGGCAGAATCTGGCACCCCAGGACAGGAGGCGGAGGATGGCACCCCAGGACAGGAGGTGGAGGCTGGCACCCCAGGACAGGAGGCGGAGGCTGGCACCCCAGGACAGGAGGCGGAGGCTGGAAGCTTTGCACTGGAGGCAGGAGCTGGAAGCTTGGCACTGGAGGCAGGAGCTGGAAGCTTGGCACTGGAGGCAGGAGCTGAAAGCTTGGCACTGGAGGCAGGAGCTTGCACCATGGACATGGAGCGGGAGGCAGGAATAAATGGTTGAACAAAACCAAATTTGGAATGCAGAGAGGAAACAGGGGATGGATCAGTAGTCCGACGTGGTCTACGGATAGGACAGTCCTGTAAGAAGTGCTCTTTACTGGCACAGTACAGACACAATTTGTTTGTTATTCTGCGCCGCCGCTCCTCTTCGGAGAGATGGGGGCGTGGACCACCTGTGAACCGGGAATTAGTTAAACCATAGTTCTTAGTAAACGGCAAATTTGTAGGAGCACAATTACAATGTGCTGCTTGCACAGATTCCACAGCAGAGAGGGTTGGTGGAGACAAATCACTTGCTTCTGCATTAGAAGAGACAGAGTCTGACAGCCTTCTGAGTGGGTCCATAAGCAAGGTAGAAAACTTAGCCAGCTGGGAGCGTAGCAGGATTATGTCCATTTGTAATGCCTGTAGCATAGATGAGTCTGCAAAAGCTGACACAGGTGTGGCCCCAGCGAGATCCATGAAGTTTGGCTGGTTCATTCTGTCACGGCTCTCAGGTATATTCCACAATATTAATGTACAGAAACAATGATGCTGGTAAACTTAAATATTTATTGTGAATACAGGCAGGGGTGGATCTCAGTGGCGGAAGGGCCAGGCAAGGGATGAAACAAAATGTCCAGAAATAATATGCAAAACAAAAGTCTTTTAAACTTGCCAGGCTCCAGAGATGCAGAGTGAAGTCAGAGTGAAATCAGAGTCCAAAGTCCAGGTAATTATAAATAGCAAAATCCAGAGTTGTAACATAAACAGGGTTCCAGAGCTGAAACACATGCAGATATCCAGAGCTGAAACACAAACAATGAACCAGCAGGGAATGATTGCCACGGGTCAGTCTTTATGGTCTGATGATCAGCAAAACACTAAACAGCTGAGTGAGGACACACAATCCACATAGCGGCCACTAGTGGGTAAAACTTAGAACTGCACCCGTAGGGACTTAGTGCAGAAAAGCATCAGGCCATAACAGCAGGTTCACTGGTCAGTTGTTACATTACCAGTAGGCACATTAAGACGTTCAACAAAGATCTCCGCACAGAAGCTCAATAAGGGAGTAGATTCTCTATAATACCCAAGAGATAGGCAGTGTGACTTAATTCAAATAGATGTAATTGTGGCCTCAAGGCGTTTCGTTTCTCTGCAGAAACTTCATCAGGAGGAAATAAACTGTGTAGTGACAGTGTCGTGTTAAATACCGTGTATGGCGCCATTTTAGACATGCACCCTCGATCTGCTGTGATGTCATTTTGTGCATGCGCCATGACATCATTTGATTGTTGGGCGTGCGCCGGTATCATAGATAGTGATAGTAGCTATATAAACAGCGTATAAGTGATAATACTGATTCCCTTAATTAGACTTTTGGAAAAGCAGCTTGAAAAACTAAAGGAGAAGATTAAACAAAGCAATTACGCTAAGTATGTTGGACTTGTCAATCAAGTACTTTGTTCGCTTCACCAGGATCCAAGAGTTATCAAAATGTTGAAAGTGGATCACTACATTTTGGCAACTGTGCTTGATCCTCAGTTTAAGAGCTATTTCTTCTCTTTGTTTCCAACTGACCCAGATCTGAAGAGATGCAAGGAGCCCCTGGTGAGCAAGATGACAGCTCAAGTGTTACGTGACAGAACGGCGTCTCCTCCTTCAGTTTCTTACTCAACTGCTGCTAGGAAAAAACCTAGCTTTCCCAAGAGACCCAGGGATGATGCAGATGACTCAGCACAACATTTTGACATCTGGTCTGGTCTAAAAGAATTGACCAAAAAACGTGACACCTCTGCCGTAACTCCACCTGATCCCACTATCAACATCCAAAGGATGGTGGGGGAATTTTTTCCCGACAGCATAGAAATAGACACATCAGACAGTCCCTTTACATACTGAGAGGAAAAAAAAGTGAATTTGGAGACCCATGTACCAACTCGCTTTGCACTGGCTAAGCTGCCCACCCTCCAGAGTGTACTTGGAAAGAGTTTTCAGCACAGCTAGGAACCTTGTCAGAGATCGCCGTAGGAGGCTACTTCCTCAAAATTTGGAAAAGATGATGTTCATAAAAATGAACTTCAATTTCCACTAGGAAGGCCTTTCCCACCAATTACATCAAAATACTGAGACTTCTGTAATGGTGAATTCCAGCGGTGATGAATTAATAATGTGTGAGGATGATGTACAAACTGATGAGGGTGAAGATGAGGCTGAGGATGATGACAACAACATCTTGCCACAGTAGAGTTCATTAACAGCACTGTTACCTTAGGTGCCTTAAGCCCATTGTTAGCTTGTTTTGTGGGGCTCAAACAAACCAAGCACATCAGCCTCAAAAGTGGCATTCCTTGTAGCTGAAGTGCTTGGTTTGTTAAAGTGTGCATGTCTTTTTTAAGAACCAAGATAAGGGTGGGTGCGAGGGCCCAAAGACAATTCCATCTTGCACCACTTTTCCTTTCAGCTACCGCTGTGTGCCAATGTTACCTACATGTGCTATATACTGTTGTGTGCTTTGCAAAAATTTTAGACACTCATTGATGATGCAGATGACTCAGCACAACATTTTGACATCTGATCTTGCCTACTGTAAAAGAATTGACCAGACTTAGTGATACCTCTGCTGTAACTCCACCTGATCCTACTACCAACTATCAACATCCAAAGATTGTTGTAGGATTATTTTGAATTTTTTTTAAAAGGTATAAAGACAACAGTTTTATTAACAAAGAACAACATTGCTTGCAGAAGTAATGTAAGCATGGATGTCTAAATATATGTATTACCTACCACTTTGCTGCTGTTTCATCAGTATTGCACAAAGTGTTTGTAATCTGCACTTTATGTCAAAGGTACCTAAATATATTATAATTTTTTGTGACTTGGGGCTGATTCGAAGCTCAGTGATGAACTTGCTTTTTGCTGTGAATTACAATAGCTCTTTTTAGTGCATTGTCTGGCACCCTGGATTGGTCTGGGTCTGCGTAAGTGCTCTTTGCCATGTATTAGCTGTAGAATTACCTCAGTTATCCAAGGAACGAGTGGAGCGATCGAATGAACTATAACTGATTTCATGATCCAAGGACAATTCCATCTTGCACCACTTTTCTCTACTGACACTGCTGTGTGGCAGTCTTTCCTAGATGTGCTAGGAACTGCCGTGTGTTTGAGTCATTGCTCAGTTGCTTAGCATCCTGCCAGGTCGCTGCAGTCTTTGTTTAAAAGTGTATGAAAATAATATTGTGACCTGTGAGGTGGTCAAAATTGACTGCAAATGACTTGAAATTCGTGCTATTGCGGTTAATAATAATGTAGGGGAAAAAGAAAGCAAAAATATGTGATTTTAGCAAAATCCAAAACCAAAACACGCAAGGGCGGTTTTGCCAAAACCAAAATGAAGTTAATCCAGACCCAAAACCAAAACTAGAGCACGGGGGTCAGTGAACATCTCTAATACATACATATATATATATATATATATATATATATATATATATATATATATATATATATATATATATATATATATGTATAGATATATATATATATATATATATATATACATACACATACACACACACAATTATGCAAGCTACAATATATATTAACGCAAAACAGATGGGCGAATATTTATTTTCTATCGTTTACTTTAATCTGTGATTATCTTCTGTTTCAAATAAAAGCATCTACTTCTTTGTGCCGTGATTTTGCAAGCTTTATTTTCTCACTTTTCTCAGCTCCCGATTGCACACACTTTACAGGCTGCAGCGAGAGCAGTAGGTGGCTAGTTATCATTAATCACTGTTGAGAATTACTTAGCGTCAGAATTGATCCAAGACTCACTTGATGAATTGATTATGCAATACCATCAAGTAGCAACTAACCATTGTAATTTTATGATGGATAGAAGGAAGCACAGTTCCTGAAAAATAAATAAATCCCTTCAGCCATGTAATATGGTTCAATACAACATTTAAAAAATAAATCTCACACTTTTAATTGGTGCTATCAAACTAAATATATATTTTTTCCATTTAAAGGTGTGGAAAAAGGATTTTAATGAAGGTTTTTCTAAAAAGCTATATTAATGTGTTCATAATTAATTGTAGCGTTCTTTACATGATAAGAGTTTGTATGTTCTCTCCGTATATGCATAGATTTCCTCCAGATGCTCCAGTTTCCCCCCACACCCCAAAAACATACCAGTAGGTTAATGGGCTGCTATTTAATTGGCCTTAGTCTCTTTCTGTCTGTGTATGTGTATGTTAGGGAATTTAAACTGTAAGCTCCAATGGGGCAGGGACTGATGTGAGTGAGTTCTCTGTACAGCGCTGCAGAATTAGTGCCACTACATGAATAGCTGATGATGATTAACAGCTGATCATGATAATCAGAATAGATTCACAGATCTCTAGTCTCGTTTAGTTCACAGACCTATTATGATACTGGAACATTATTTTTTTTAATTGGTATGTGCACTCTTTGTTTATGCTAACTCCACAAGCCCTCCAACTGGGCATACTACAGTAACTGAAAGCCTATTATAGATACACTCCCCCATCACACATGTGGCAAGTTACTTAGTCTTTAGCTTACTACGTGGTTTTATATATTACAGTGCAGCAGATTGGTGAAAAAAAATATTGTGTTCTGCTTGTGTCTTGTTGTTGATGTACTGTTAATCCATACTTGCCAACTAGGAAGTGGGCAGGATGCGGGAGAATTGTCTGCTCTCTTGGCAGTCTGGGAGACCTATCCAGAATTCTGGGAGAGTTGGCAAGTATGTGTTAATTCATAGTATTAACATACTTAAGGATAAAGGGTCTTTTTCATTACAAAATCATACATAAAATAAAATAGTGTGATGGACGTCTATAATGCATTAACAGGCATTACCATATAGTATGACCATTTAATGTTATATAAGCATACTAGCACCATCAGCTATTTGTCTTCAGTTTATTTCTTTTTTTCCAGCATTTGTCATTAAGTCTTTTTAAATACAAATCTATATACAATGTTCATTGAAATTTCTGTAAATAATATTTGCATGTTTGATATATATATGAAGTATGCTCTAGCTATACGTTACTTGCCATATGTAAGCAGACAGAACAAACTGCGGGATACACATATGCATTTCTGCAATCTAAGCTCCTACCCGAAAACATGCAAAAAACATTTTTAGAAAAACTTTACATCTTATTATTATAATCATTAATAGAAATATGTTATTTTTCTAAAAATGTTGTTTTTTTACATTAAATACATAAACTAGTACCTTATAATACGGTGCGCCTTATGTATGTGTTAAGTACAGAAAAAGACCCCGTAATTGAGACTGCGCCTTATAATCCGGTGCGCATTATAGTGCGGAAAATACGGTATGTTATTAATACATACTGTAGATCATACTTGCCAATTCTTCCTGAATGTCAGGGAGACTCCCTGAAATAGGAGTGATCTCCCTCACTCCCTGAAGAGTCTGGCATTCTCCCTGATGCTGAGCCAGTACAAGATGTGGTTGACTTCGCCATCTGTGGCATGATGACACAGTTCAGAAAATGTGATGTATTGATGCCTAGAGAGGTGGCCATTTTCATGGAGACCAAGATTTAATCAAAGACTGACAGGTAAGACAACATGACACTTCAGTCTCTTGAGATCCATTAGCTGCTTTTCTTTAACGCATAGTTGCCTTCTCTCCCGGAATGTCCAGGAGACTCCCGCATTTCTGGAGCTCCGAGGAGAGCTGGGCAACTTCCCAGTTCTTGCCCCGGCGATAGATAAGTGGTGAGGGGGGGATGGCCTTAATGATGCAAATATCGTGTCATTTTAGCCCTGCCCCCTGCTTTAATTGGCCAAAATTGTGGCAATCGTTTAGGGAACAGGGCCAAAATTATTTGATTGGTCAAGCCCCACCTCTGCACACCCACCTCCCCCAGGATCTCCCTGAAGCCAAGGAGGAAAAGTTGGCAAGTATGCTGTAGATAAAAATATTTTTATAGTTTCTCTTACTTATAAACACATGTTAAGGAACACATATGTGTAGTAATCACTATAGGTCGGCACTTATACCTGTCCTGTAAATGGTGCAAATGAAACAGCTAAAAACACATACTTAAGGGATGCTCTTAACTAAGGGGTATATTTACTAAACGGCGTGTTTGAAAAAGTGGAGATGTTGCCTATAGCAACCAATCAGATTCTAGTTATCATTTATTTAGTACATTCTACAAAATGAAAGCTAGAATCTGATTGGATGTTATAAGCAACATCTCCACTTTTTTTAAACATGCCGTTTACTAAATATACCCCTAAGTGTCATTTACATTCAGACATGAATTGTATGCAATTGTGTTCACTGGCGTCTGACCCGTTCTGGCGCATGCGCAGAGCTTTTTCATGCAAGATAAAGCAAGCAAATGGAGTTACATCCGAAGATTAATCAGGCCCTGAATGCGCAAGTCATTCATTCTCAGTTATACAATTAATCAATCAGTTCAAGGCTGAATGTAAGACTGATGTGAGTGAGTTCTCTGTACAGCACTGCGGAATTAGTGGCGCTATATAAATAGCTGATGATAATGATGATGTTTACTCACTAACTATTTTGGAGCAGAAATTTAGCTCCAGTTAATTTTTCTGGGACCATTGAGGTGGCAATGATGTCACTTATGAAGTCCCAATCTAATTAATTAGCCTGGCTCTGCATCCTAGAAAGATAGGAAGTGCCACAGTGCATTTCAGCACAGGACTGGACATTTTGAAGGTGTGTTTTGCAGCCCCCATAGAGACCCCGTACTTGTGGTCTCCCTGCTATAGTAGACACCAGCCCAGGCTGTCTGCTGCTAGGGCTAGATGAGAATTTGTAGATGGGAGACACTGGACATTTTTAAATGTATTTGTTTATTTATTCCCATACATTTCAATTCGATTTCTACACACATTCTGGAGTCCACACTGAAATTAATAGAAAAAGCTCAGCAGATGTTTTTTATTAATTTTTTCCCCTCAATCATCCCACTGATTTTAAAGCACACTCAAGTTTCTCTTACCAGTGACAACAGGCTTAGAGATGTACACAGAGATTTACTAAATCAATTCTTCATAGATTCCGTCTGTCCTATACTTTACACTGACAAATCAGTGATTGTGGTGATTTTGTTGAATCATTCACTTAAATATTTTATTCTCATTTCTTTGTAGATATTTGATTTCTAAAAAAAAAATGAGTTTCAATCAGTTCAGGCCAGAATTTCTTATTTTTGCCAGTCTATTAGCTACATTTTAAAGGAAACAAAATGCAGACGGCCCAGTGACCCAGCCCAAAGTAGCCCATTATGGGACCAGCCCAGCTTGCCCCTGGTGCACTCTCATAATAAGGCAACATATGTACAGGAACACGAACAGCAGTTGGGCACGGCACCTAACACAACCTAACACAATTTGCAGGAATTATCCAAGTTTTAAAGATGTGTTCCTAGGAAATGAAGCAACACAATGTCTATTATTATTCCCTAGGGGCTAGAAGACAAAATGTATTGAGAGAGTACTGAAAATGCATACAGAATTGCATGTTAACTAAGTTTAATAAATATGTTGATTGTAGTCAGGGCCACCAAGAGGAATTTGGGGCCCCATTCAGCAACTTTCTTCCCCCCCCTCCAGACACACACACATAGCAGGAGAAGAGATGTGTGTCGTCCAAGGGGGTGTGGCCACATAGTGATGGGGGCATGGCCAACAAGGGCTGTGGCTGCCCCTCTTCACACATGACATTATGGTTGGAATTCAATTAGCTGCGAAAGTGCCTCCGGAACGTCTGATAATCAACCACTGACAATCATTATCTGCAAACATTCCAAAATTGGAGATTGCGGCCAGTGGTATTAAAAATCACTATGTTGAAGTTACCATTGCCCAAAAATATAATGTGCCACAGCTAAAGTATTTTAGAAACACTATTACTTCTGTAGTTTTACCAGGCAGAACTAGAACAAAAGAGGATTTTTAAATTGGTATTCTAATGATTGATGAAAAGGGGTTTAAAAATAATCAAATGTATTTAAAGCAGCTGCAAATTAAACAATGAACTGCACAAATGTAGCACATATTATCATAATTTATAATAATAGGATTAAAAGAATGTGTGCAATATTAATAGCCCATCTGGATGACTCTGCCAACACTTTGCAGATACGAAGGAAATTGTAGGGTGTGATTTTATTGAGAACATAAATAAAAAAAGCACCATGCTATGGTAATTGTGATGAAACTTTGTCTCTTGATAATAATAAGTGCTGCTACTATGCAAAGCAAATAAATTATAGAAATGCCTAGAGTTTTGAACAGCAATCTAAGTAAACGAAGATTTATGGCTATAAAAGATAACATTCAAATAATGATCAATGCTAGGGATATGCTCTCCTACGCTATATATCACTCTAGTACAGAATGGCTGTGTGTTGACATTTATTGCATGTATTTATCTGCCATAACATATTAAACATTTACTGCAGTACTGTTTTGTATTACATTATCACTCAATAAGAATACATTTTTTTACTTGCAAATATATTTACTGAAACGGTCACCAACACCCAAAAATTATTTTTCAACTTCACTTGTCTGAGACATGAATGACTGAATGTATATTGTGTTAGTTAATTTTGCAGAACTGCTTCTAATAATATGAACCACTAAAGACAGTCCAGTCTAAGGATGGCCTGATCTGGATTACCGGAGCTGAAGACGAGCGTATAAATCAGAATGGAGCCGAACTTGGAGCAGAAGCTTATCTTCTGTTATTGATCCTCTTTCGGATAGAATTTTTTGCTATACTGTTGTCTATCAAACTAGAGTAGGCAATGATAATCTGCAGAAAACACTGCTGTATGCAAAGTTTGTTTTGTAGGTTTCACTGTGCAAATGTGTACATTAAGGGGCAGATTCAATTGGCCGCTATGGTCCTCCGAACATCCCGCATTTTTACCGTTACGATAGTAAAAAGTAATGCTCATTTTTGTTTTGTCTATGGGGCCATTCTGGAGGCACCTCTTGCGGATTTGTTTACAAATGAATTAGTACCAAAATTTCTGTTTAATGCAAAAATAAAAAACTGCTTCTTTGTTTGTTTACAGTATAATACAATATAAAATTAGACTAAATGTTATATCATATCCAATTAATATTGAGTAGAGAATTCCATCAAAAATAATACATTTAGTTAAGATGGACACTGAGGGGCATATTCAATTGTTGAATATCCTGTGGCGTTAAAACTACTACCGTTATTACGGTAATAGTAAGCTGGATTTCAGCTCTCGGCTCAGGGAGCTGTGAGCTGAAATCCAGCGAGAAAACTACCGTAATAACGGTATTGACGTGCACTATTACCGTAACAACGTTAATAGTGCGCAGAGCGCAAGATTTTTGGTGTTTCCGCCAACAATTGAATATGCCCCTAAAGGCTCTATTTATTATTATATATGACGATATGGAAGATATTCTATCACTATTTATTACAGCAATAGAAAATTTAATTTAAAAGTAAATGTCACTGGGGCAGCTGTGCATGTGTGAGCTGACTTTTGTCTCTCTTATGCACACTGGAATTAGAAGTCCAGACTTGGGCTTCTAGTTCCAGATATATTTAAAAAAATAAAATAAAACAATTTAAAAAACGATTGTAAAAAACAGAAAAAAAACCATTTTAAACAAAACAGGAAAACACTTAATTTAATTATTAAGCATGTTTTCCTTTAGGGGGCCTCTGCTATCGCCATGCTGAGAAGGTTGATAGCTATAGGATTATAGTGGTGGTGGTCATGATTTTCAAGGGAATGCTTCACTGGAGTCCTTCCGCGAAGCCAGCCACCAGCTATAGGAAGCATTTGTCTGCAATGGTTCGGGGGCTTTGTTAAAGAGTTAGAAGCCATAAGTCCATTGAAATCTCCAATATTATCATCTATTAATAAATAGACCCCTATATATCTCTATTACTATTCTGACACATTGGCAGGACAACTTTTAGCACTATTTAAATTAGTCATATTTGGCATCGTCAAAATATTCTGCATTTTTTTCAAGGACACTTTAAAATGAATAGCTTGTTATTGCACTGGTTTATGAAACTGTGAAGAAGCAGCAATTTCTACTTTAAATTAATCCAGTACTAAAAGTGTTTTCCCAAGTGTTTATGCTTTTAGAGCACAATGCACATTTCTGAATGCCGGACAAACCAACTGCAAAATGGGAGTGAAATTTGAATGTCCTATCTAGATATATTGAGTTAGACTCCAGATGAACTATACAAAGCTACATGGTAGCTTGTGATAAGTAGGAAATGCCATCAAGCCCATAATCACAACTTGAAGTTCATAGAAAAGGATACCGAAGTCATGCTAAGCAAATTGCTCCATTATTGTAAACCTGTAATAATGTTGTATATGTAAAAACCACCAGGATCAGCATGAAACATAATATAAAGTCAGTGGCATTGGACCAATAGTCATTGAAAGCTGTGGTGATGGAAGCAGAGTGTAACCACTGAAACTCTAATGCTTAAGAATCTATTGGAAGCGACTGACATTGTGGTTTAGCTAACAAGAGCATAGTCAAGGACAAGCCACAAACCCACTGATACAGTCAATGTTGTTATGGAACATTTCCAGCCATTTTCAGGAATTATCTTTTCTTTCTTTCGACCAGAAAGTTAACTGTGCTCAATTTACTAAATGTGCAAAATACAGTTACAATCACTACTGCAAAATGAATGCAATTTGTAGGTTTTACAATTAGGAAAAGTGGTGGTAGTGTGTGTATATATATATATATATATATATATATATATATATATATATATATATATACTATTATTATTATTATTATTATTATTAATCTGTATTTATAGGGCACCACATGAGGTCCACAGCGCAACTGACAGGTTTAGAGCCACTGAAAGAGGTGTAAGGACAATGGAGAGTGGAGTCAATGGGCAGAGAGCAAAAGGCGTGCGCAGTGTAGCTGGTGACCAAAAGTTATAGATAATGAGAACAGTAGGGAAGAGGCCCCTGCTCACTAGAACTTACAATCTAAAGGGAGAGTGGCAGACAAACAGTTGACACATGAGGATGGATCCAACGTAAGGGAATCTGAGGGCAAGAGTGGGAGAGATGGAGGATGAAAGAGGATGAGGTATACAACATGGTGAAATGGTGAAGTGGGGGACTGGTAGGCTTTTCTAAATAGGTGGGTTTTCAATGACTATTTGAAGCTGTACAGGCTAGGTGTCACGATTCTGGTATCACAAACGAGCCCAATAGCCAGGTATTTCTGAATTCAAAAGGATTTATTTTGGTATACAAATAAATCTCCAGTGTCCAACAAATAAAGTCCAAAGTAACAAGAGGTTAAAGGTCTGGTGGAAGTATCAAGTACTTGTAGTCCAAATCACAAGGAGGCAAGGTTCTGTGGAAGCATCTGGTTCAGAGACAAACACAATACTCGTGCAAAGGCTTCATAACAGGAAGTGCCTTTTCTAGGCCCAAACAGGAAATGGGATCCAAGATGGAATCTTCATGAGACAGTCCCGGCCATCTTGGATAAGGGCTATTGTAAGGGCAAGTTCATAACAGAGATCCAAGATGGAAACTTCATGATGCAATCACGGCCATCTTGAATGAGGGCAAAACTAAGGGCAAGTACATAACAGGATGCCCCCTTCTCAACGACGTCCTCTGGACGACTTAGGACCAGGTTTCCCAGGATGCTGTCTATGAAATGCTTTTACCAAAAGTGGGGCATGAACATCCTTTGCAGATTGCCAAGAGTCATCTTCTGGCCCATAACCCTGCCAACGTAGCAGATACTGTAATTGGTTTCGAAACATACGAGAGTCCAGGATCTTTTCGACAATAAATTCCTCATGCTCATCAACTTGAATTGGCTCAGGAGGAGGCAAAGAGCGACCAGGAAATGGATTCTTAACTGAAGGTTTTAGTAATGATACATGAAAAACAGGATGTACCTTCATGGAATCAGGAAGATCCAATCTAAAAGCCACTGAACTAATCTGTGCAATGATCTTATATGGACCAATAAACTTACTTCCCAACTTAGCAGATGGTACCTTCATTCTTAAATGTCTAGTTGACAACCATACTTCATCACCAATACTAAAAGTTGGAGCAGCCCTTCGTGATCTGTCAGCATCACGTTTATATCTTTCTTGAGCAGTTTTCAAAGTCTCTTTTAATAATTCAAGATTATTTTGCATAATAATCAGTCTATCTTCCACAGCAGGAATTGGAGAGTCACAAGGTAGATTGGGACAAATATTTGGATGATATCCTAGATTAGCATAGAAAGGGCTAAATCTTGTAGACGAATGTTGAGAATTATTGTATGCAAATTCAGCCATGGGGAGGATATCAACCCAATCATCCTGTAGGTGACAAATATAACATCTGAGATATTGCTCAAGTGTTTGGTTTGTTCGCTCCGTTTGTCCATTTGACTGTGGATGAAATGCAGTGGACAAGTTCACCACAATGCCAAGGGATTTGCAAAACTGTTTCCAAAATCGTGATGTGAATTGAACGCCTCGGTCTGACACCACATCATTAGGAACGCCATGCAAACGAAAAACTTCTTTTATAAGTAAGTCGGCTGTTTCTTTTGCTGTAGGAGTACCCTGGCAGGGTATAAAGTGAGCCATCTTTGTCAGTCTGTCAATTACCACAAAGATAGTGGTCATATTCTTAGATCTCGGAAGTTCTACAATAAAATCCATGGAAATGGAATCCCATGGACGTGTAGGTATTGGCAAAGGTTGTAGTAGTCCAAAAGGAGAAGCACGAGGAGTCTTAAATCTGGCACACGTTGTACAAGAGGATACATATTTTGCTATATCTTCCTTATAGTTGGGCCACCAGAATGAACGGCTTAACAGTTCTTGAGTTTTCTGAAGTCCTTTATGGCCTGCTAATTTAGAGTCATGGAATAGTTGCATGACCTTTAACCGTGCTTTTTCTGGAACGTATAGTTGATGTGCCATATGCCAGACTCTGTTGTCATAAGATAATTTAACATTTTTTGGAGGATTCATGAGGGTAGAATCCATATCATATCCATTCTTGATCTCTGTTAATAACTCCGTTGTACAAATAACCCCCAAAAAATTTGAATCAGGAATTATTGTTTGAACAGGCTTTACCTGTTGAGGATTCTCCGCATAAGCTCTTGAGAGGGCATCGGCTTTTCCATTCTTCGATCCAGGTCTATAGGAAATTAGGTAATCAAAACGGCTTAAAAAGAGAGCCCATCGAGCTTGTCGGGGAGATAATCTTTTTACTGATTTAAGGAATTCCAAATTCCGGTGATCGGTGAGGACTATCACTTGATGCTTTGCACCTTCTAAAAGATGTCTCCATTCTGAAAAAGCAGCTATAATGGCAAGAAGTTCTTTATTTCCCACATCATAGTTTCTTTCAGGAGCAGTCATTTGCCTTGAATAAAAAGCACAGGGGTGAAGTAACATTTTTTCTCCTACTCTTTGTGAAATTACTGCTCCTATAGCTGAATCTGATGCATCAGTTTCCAAAACAAATGGGAGTGTAGGATCAGGATGAATTAATATAGGAGCTGACGTGAACTTAGTTTTCAAAATGGAAAAAGCTTAATCAGCTGCTGGTGACCACTGAAAGGAGGAAACCTTTTTTGTGAGCTGAGTAATGGGGGCAGCAATTCCAGAAAAGTCCTTTATAAAACGTCGATAGAAATTAGCAAAGCCCATAAATCGTTGCACATCTTTGATGTTTTTAGGTATGGGCCAATCTACCACAGCATGCACTTTACAGGGATCCATACACAGTCCTTGAGGGGATATAATGTAACCCAAAAATTTTATTTGAGTACGATGGAATTCGCATTTCTCCAACTTGATGTATAATTGGTTTATACGTAGCCGTTGTAAAATAATTCGAACATGTTCTTGATGTTCTGGTAAAGAATTAGAAAAGATAAGGATATCATCAAGATATACAATAATGAACAGATCAAGCAAATCTCGAAAGACATCATTTATAAAATGTTGGAAAGTAGCAGGGGCATTACATAACCCGAACGGCATCACGAGGTACTCATAATGTCCATACTTTGTTCGAAAAGCCGTTTTCCATTCATCACCTGGTCGAATGCGTATTAAGTTGTACGCTCCTCTTAAATCAAGCTTTGTGAAAATACTTGCTGTCTGCAGTCTTTCCAATAATTCTGGGATGAGAGGAAGTGGATGTCTGTTCTTTATAGTAACTTTATTTAATTCTCTATAATCAATGCATGGCCGCAAAGATCCATCTTTATTTTTTACAAAAAAAATAGGAGCCCCTGCTGGAGATTTTGAAGGACGTATAAAACCTTTAGTTTCATTTTCCTCCAGGTAAGTCTTTAGTGTCTTTAATTCAGGATCAGCTAATGAATAAATCCGACCAAAAGGAATAGCAGCCCCGGGTAATAGGTCAATGGGACAATCATATGGTCGATGGGGTGGTAATTTGTCAGCATTTTGTTTGTTACAGATATCTGCAAAATCCTGATATTGAACAGGCAATTGTTCCTCCACAGAAGAGGGGGACACTGAGATCTGATTCTCTTTTTGTACAAGAGGGACCACACTGATAGTATCTTGAAACGATAGGGTTTGAGACTCCCAGTTAATGGCTGGATTATTGTTAGTGAACCAAGGGAGACCCAAAATTATGGGAAAATTTGGAGAAGAGATGAGAAAAAAAGTGAGTTCCTCCTTATGATTGGGTTCTATCATCAAGGACATAAGTTCTGTCTCATGTGTGATGGGACCAGAATTCAGAGGGGACCCATCAACTGTCTCCATCAATACAGGGGTCTTTCTTTCTTGAAATACTATATGGTTTTGTTTAGCAAAATCTATATCCATGAAATTACCATTGGCTCCTGAATCCAGCATTGCCATGGTTGAAATAAGTTGAGAGTTTATCTTAAGTTGTATTGGTATTGAAAAATGATTCTTTATTCTTCTGTTCTCTCTCTCCAATGTAGACAGTGAAGAGATTTGAGGAATAATAGCATTCAGTTGATGTGAGCAGCATGAAATAATAGATTCCTGGTCCGAGTCTTTAGGTTCCATTAATGTAGCAACTGTCTTGCGAGGTCGTTGAGAACAATTAGAAACATAATGTCCAGATTTACCACAATACAAGCAGAGATTTTCTTGTCGTCGTTGATCTCTTCTTTCAATAGAAATCTGTTTGCGAATGGTATCTATTTGCATTGGCTCAGACTCCTCAATTTGTTGTGTTGCAGGAGTTCCAGAGTAATTTGATATTGCTGGTTCTGGATAATTAGGACGAGTCCACATGGAACCCCATCTATCTTGTTTCCTCTCCATTTGACGAGCATCAATACGAATACAATGTTTAACAAAGGCTTCAAATTCAGTGGGTGCATCAGCTCTAGATAATTCATCTTTAATGAACTCAGATAACCCCTTTCGATAAACAGACAGCTTAGCTGCCGAATTCCAATCAGTGTCCAAAATCCATCTTCGGAAATCAGAGGTGTATTCAGCGACTGAACGTCTTCCCTGACGCATTTTTAATAAAACTGACTCAGCAGTAGCACTTCGATTTGGATCATCAAATATCTGGTTCATTGCATCCATAAAATTAGAAAGATTTTGTAATATGGGACTTTTTGCTTCTATCAAAGGAGAAGCCCATGCCAAGGCATCATCTTTCAACAATAAAAGAATACAACGTACTTTCTGTACATCAGTCAAAAAATAAGTAGGATGTAAATCAAAATGCATATTACATTGATTAATAAAACCTCTGTATTTTTTACGATCACCTGAGAATCGGGCCGGAGGTAGTGGGAGTGTGGGCTGATGTACTGCAGCTGAAGGTGCTACAGCATTAACTTCTTGAAGCCGCACCTGTAGTTCTGTAATAACTCCATTTTGTAGCGTTATTTGATCTTTGAGTTCATGAACATTTATTTGCAACTCCGTTACGTGTTGATTTTGCTGTTGAAAATTATTTGTACACTGGGTCTCCAGTTCTTGAAATTTTGCATGAAATTCCTGTAGCTGTCTTGAAGCAGAATGCATGTGGAAACTCAGATCCGCAAGTCGCTGTAAAGCAGATGGTTCTGACCCGGCGGGCTCCGTCATTTTGGGCACGAGTATCCTGTCACGATTCTGGTATCACAAACGAGCCCAATAGCCAGGTATTTCTGAATTCAAAAGGATTTATTTTGGTATACAAATAAATCTCCAGTGTCCAACAAATAAAGTCCAAAGTAACAAGAGGTTAAAGGTCTGGTGGAAGTATCAAGTACTTGTAGTCCAAATCACAAGGAGGCAAGGTTCTGTGGAAGCATCTGGTTCAGAGACAAACACAATACTCGTGCAAAGGCTTCATAACAGGAAGTGCCTTTTCTAGGCCCAAACAGGAAATGGGATCCAAGATGGAATCTTCATGAGACAGTCCCGGCCATCTTGGATAAGGGCTATTGTAAGGGCAAGTTCATAACAGAGATCCAAGATGGAAACTTCATGATGCAATCACGGCCATCTTGAATGAGGGCAAAACTAAGGGCAAGTACATAACACTAGGGGATAGTCTGATAGAATGAGGTATATAGTATATATAATTGCCACTTCATTAGGTTCACCTGTACACCTTATCATTAATTCAAATATATAATGAGCCAATCATGTGGTAGCAACAAAACAATGAAGACATGGTCAAGAGGTTCAGTTGTTGTTCAGATCAAGCACCAGAATATGATTGAAGTAACTTTGGCTGTGGAATGATTGATGGTGCCAGTCGGGGTGGTTTGAGAATCTCAGAAACTGTTAAGAAACTGCTGATCTCCTGGAATTCCCTGTACGTGCAGCCTAGGGATGGGGGTGGGTGACATGTAACTCCACCATCATCGCCATCACTGAGAACCTGCTCCCCAAAACATTCAGTGCCTAGCCTCAGTGCAACTCTAAATTAAGCCCTAAGTATTTATATAATCAGGCAGAGTTGTTTCCTTTTTTTGCTCTTAGTATATATTCAGAAATCAGCTTTGTGTCAGGGAAAGAAAAACACTATAAGGCCAATAAAATGAAAGGCATTTGAAGGTGAAAACCCTTTCATTATAAATGAAAGAGAAAGAGGAAACAGACCTGACACTAAAGGAAAAACAAGATAAAACTGTTTACCATTCATGATCTAAATACCTTCAAATCTTACATTTACAAAAATTAGATATTTTGGGTTTAGTTCTACATTGTATTTTTTACTTTTGATTTCATGTAGAATGATCTGCCTTCCCATTTTTGGCATTCATGTGTTCTTTGTATACACCCACAATATCATATATATTGATCCATTTATCAGTACAGTGTGGTATTAAAGATTTTCTATCACAGCTAATCACAAGGACAGAAAATTTTGTACTGCGATGCCTTTTAAAATATTGAAAAAGAGCAGCGTTAAAATATAAGTTATTACAAGAGCACCAATTTTATTTACCCAGATTACATTATAATTTAGAAAAAGTACAATATGAACATTGGTCTAGTAAAGAAAGACATGTTTCTTTAAGAAAATATGCAAAGAAACACAGCCTCATTCACACCAATCAGAGGGATCACCAGTCATTATGCAAATAAAAACATCTTTACAGTATTGATAAATTTGGGTCTGTCAGAAGCCAGACTTGTTTTGTGCCCCAATAGGAGAGTGTGAGACTTTATCAAAGGCTTGACTGATTGACCTTACAAAGTCTGTGATCAAACACATTATTCTTAAAGCGTGTGGACCACTGTCCCTTTTACTGGGTCCATCGGGGTGGCAAAGTTGGTACTCCAGAGGTCTTTATTTTGTTACTGGGGGAAGCCCAGAGTTTTTCATTGCTGAGCTAGTAACCTCTATTTATTACACCCCCCCCCCCCATAGAGTCGACAACACTGCGCTTGTCTCCCATGTTTTTAGTGACTGTCAGTCAGTCTATGCTGTTAAATGCTGAGGTTTGGAGATGGGGTAAATAGCGCATTCTTTTTCTTACTGTTATTTTTATTTATTTTATTACATCATGAACTTTCTCATTCAAATTATAGGATGAGGCCAGATATCTGCGAACTCTGAGCCAGTGCATCAATTAAATGTTTTAAGGCAAAGCAAACGACACCCAGAAAAATACACCCCTCCACCATATTTAATTTTAATAAATTTGCTGTACAGAATTAAATCAAATTTTTACATAACTCCACAAAACCCGAAGGACTGATACATTTACCTCTTCTCTTATTAGAGAATCCCCCTAATTTGCCTTATTCCTTCCTCCAGCTGGTACAAACTTCTGCTTCTTCACAACTACAGGATTATAACCAATCTTCACCAGCTCCAAGCAACTACAGCCACCCCTTTATCAAATATCCCTTTATCACATTACAATAATCTCAATCCGCACAATAAAATCTCAGTTCTGCAGCACAGGAGCACCTCTTCCATATCGTCACACCTCCACACTCCTCTCCTCTATGCAGCTCCTCCACAAAAACTATGCGGAGATCAAAGTGTGGACTGTGGATTGACACCTCTCACAACTGATGTATTCCCAGCACATAGATTCTCATCCTTGTGGTCTGAGGTTTCTAAATAGCTTTTTTATTGATTCTTAGTCTGTCACAAAACTTTCATTTCATGTACTTTATTGCTAAATTCTCCTCCATGTCCTCACCTCTCACATGTCCTCCCCCTTCTCTTATGTTCTCCTCCATTCAACTGCCTCAACTGTCTCACCCTCTTGTGCTCCCTGTCACCCGACCCTTATCGTTTCTTCATTTCCATTTATACTCCTTCACGGTTTTTATCTCAACACATTCCTCGGGCACATTCATTTCTGTTTTTATATAGGTATTTAAACAATTTCAGTAACACTGGTAACATAAATAAACATCCTCATTAACACAATAAAAAATATAACCATTTCAAGTTTAAAACTTATGCTACATTCCATCTCACTTATACTATTGAATATTTTTAAGATGAGTAAAACAACAATTACTAGTTTTAGAAACTGCCTTCCTGATATAATTTGTTTTAAAAGAATGAACACTGCTCATTCAGACTTGAATCAACTGTGACACTAAAAGACCAGAGGCAGTACTGGAAATAAGTCCCTATATATATTTACTAGCAATATGCAATGTCATATAAAGAGAAATAGCAAAATACAAATTTTAAGTGACAGTATCTCCCTGAGGGAAATCACAGTCTCGGGGGTAATGGAAACATGTCTAAAACTCTGTGACTGTTGGACACATGCAAAGTATCAGCCAAAAATATATCTGTCACTGCTAACCTATATCTGTATTCAGATTTCATAAGAGTGAACTCTGTCAATGCAATTTATTTCAAATATAATGTTTGTCACAGTTAATACAAGTTCCACATGTTTACTTGCATTTCAATATAAAGGTTTGAATAAATCATGTTACTAAGCTAAAAGTAATAATTCTTTTAAGTGTAGTACATTTGTTGTCTTTATAATAATATGGACTCTTACATTATTATGGATAAGCCACAAGGGCACTTCATAAAACATGTAGATCTGCAATCAACAGTAAAAATTTAATTAAATGACCACTATATAAATACATCTTATTTTTCTTCTTTACACAATGCTACTGCAAAGTAAAGCACTAAACAAAAACAGCATTTTTTAAAACTGCTACGTGGAATACTTTATGCTACCAAACCAGGAAGCTGTAAATAAAATAAAAAGAGCACTCTACACTGACAACATACTCGTCACTATAACAAATCACCTGATCTCACTTCCAAATGCGTTCAGTGAAATTCAGCGCTTATTGGCCTTATCAAACTTTAAGAAAAATGCAACCAAGACAGAAATCTTAGACTTAATCATCTCGTTCGAGGAGAAGCAGCTACTATAGCTTAACTTTACTTCGACTACCAAACCATTCAGATCATATTGTCCTTACTAAGAAAGTTTAAATTCTCTACCAAGCCAACTATCGTACCCTCCGGGTACCATTGTTTGGGTGGACATAGAGACAGCAGCATTGGGTATGACCCCTGTTTGTTCTCTCTGGTCTGTTTGGCCCCTGCCCTGAGATCGTCCCTTGCCCACTTTCATCCTGTTATCCGACTGTCCCTTGCTGTCTAGTCTTGCTGCAATAGGATGTGCAATTCATCCCCATCGCCCTGCTCAATTATTTCTTTATGGGAGAACCCGCATTACCCCAGTCCTCTGATCACACATAATAACAATGTGGTACAAAGGGGGTGTACTTTTCCTGAACAACCTTTCTAAGTCAGGTGTATTCCCTCAGCTGTTCAGTTTGATAGATTTGCAAGTATTCTCAAAGGGACATATCCACCAGAATCTGTGTGTCAGAAATTTTAACCTTCAGTCAAATCTCGCCTCTTAACTCTCTCCACTGAAGAGAAGCTCTGTCTCCGTAACCTCTTCTTTCTACTATTATTATGGTGTGCAACTGTGTTTGACCAATGTACCAAATGGAGCATATTGATAGAATTCTGAGAAACTTCTCTGTATCTTTTCATAAAGTGTGGGCACCTTTGACAACCAGCCAATACTAAGTTTGTAAATTAGATCCTGATTCTGCACCTTCTATATGTCGATCGTAAAATCTGCTGACCAAAGATCCTCTTCTATGCTGTCACACACGTGGTCTCCCCGTCTCCTTCCCCTGCTTATTTTAGCACCCCTCCCACTACTCTACCTTATAAAAAAAATTACATTGTAAGCTTATGCTTATGTTAATATTCTTTGATTTCTGTTACAGCTACCCACTTGGTTTATGTGACTAAAACTTCTGTCATTAAATGATGCTGCATGTAAAAGCAGTTTTTATGTTACTGTACTTGTTTGTTGTTCTGCTTTCACTGCTCTCAATAAATACCTTTTTTTAAAAATCACATATGCTTGTGCCCTAATTTACAGACTCTGCCCAACAGGGTTATTGAGAATAAAGGCCTGATTCATTAGGGAAAGTAAAAATATGAGTAAGTTTTCTCCTGGACAAAACCATGTTACAATGCAAGGGGTGCATATTAGGGGTGTGCACCGGGCACTTTTAGGGTTTTGGGTTCTGATTAGCTTGAGGTTTTGGGTTCTGATTTGTTTTGCCAAAACACCTGATGAAAGGTTTTGGTTCTGATTTAGGGTTTTGGGTTCTGATTTATTTTTAAAAAAGCATAAAAAGCGCTAAAATACATTATTTTGTTTTTTTACACTCCTACGCTATTATTAACCTCAATAACATTCAATAACAATCATTTCCACTAATTTCCAGTCTATTCTGAACACCTCACACCTCACAATATTCCTTTTAGTCCAAAAGGTTGCACCGCGGTAGCTTTCTGGACTGCGTAGTGGAGTGGCCCCGGTACCCAATTTGGTACCGGGGCCACAATACCTCTTCCAACTGGTCTCAATTCCACTGCACATATGGCTGCTCCTCTATTCTCTGCAGCATATAGAGGGTGGAGTTCTAGCGTGTCAATACCTCTTGTTTTCGATCATGACAGTGCATTTTAATTATTTTTGGATTTGCCCCCAACACTGAATGTAGTTTAATATCTGATACACATCTATCTGGACTGTGTAGTGGAGTGGCCCCGGTACCCAATTTGGTACCGGGGCCACAATATATCACCCTCAACAGGTCTGAATTCCACTGCATAGATGGCGGACACCGGATGGACGTCTAAAACCAACATAGATGTTTAGACCGCAGTTCCTCTTTTTTGGGACTGCACAAACAATTAATGTAGTAATATAAATGGAAGTTACTATTTTTTTGAACTACAGAAAGAAAGAACGTAGTAATAAAAATGGCAGTTACTCTTTTTTGGAACTACAGAAAGAAAGAACGTAGTAATAAAAATGGCAGTTCCTCTTTTTTGTAACTACAAAAACAAAGAACGTAGTAATATAAATGGAAGTTACTATTTTTTGGAACTACTGAAAGAAAGAAAGTATTAATAGAATCGGCAGTTACTCCTTTTTTGAACTACAGAAAGAAAGAACGTAGTAATAAAAATGGCAGTTACTCTTTTTTGGAACTACAGAAAGAAAGAACGTAGTAATAAAAATGTCAGTTCCTCTTTTTTGTAACTACAAAAACAAAGAACGTAGTAATATAAATGGAAGTTATTATTTTTTGGAACTACTGAAAGAAAGAAAGTATTAATAGAATCGGTAGTTACTTCTTTTTTGAACTACAGAAAGAAAGAACGTAGTAATAAAAATGGCAGTTACTCTTTTTTGGAACTACAGAAAGAAAGAATGTAGTAATAAAAATGGCAGTTCCTCTTTTTTGTAACTACAAAAACAAAGAACGTAGTAATATAAATGGAAGTTACTATTTTTTGGAACTACTGAAATAAAGAAAGTATTAATAGAATCGACAGTTACTCCTTTTTTGAACTACAGAAAGAAAGAATGTAGTAATAAAAATGGCAGTTACACTTTTTTGGAACTACAGAAAGAAATAACGTAGTAATAAAAATGGCAGTTCCTCTTTTTTGTAACTACAAAAACAAAGAACGTAGTAATATAAATGGAAGTTACTATTTTTTGGAACTACTGAAAGAAAAAAAGTATTAATAGAATCGGCAGTTACTCCTTTTTGGAACTACAAAAACAAAGAACGTAGTAATAGAAATGGCAGTTCCTCTTTTTTGGAACTTAACAAGAATTATATAATTTTGTTTATTCAGAAATGATGAGTCTCTCTATTAGAGTGTAATGCCCCTTAAAACTCCTTTAAATAAAATAGTACGTATTCTAGGAGATCCTGTTTATATATTTAACTTGGTTCTGCAAAAATATATATGATGTCACGGTCCTCTTCAGAGGACAATTTCCTGACCAGCAGGTCTTTGCACCTCTGTAGACTTGTGTCCGCCGGAAACAGAGACACAACATACGCTTTAAACCGAGGATCGAGCACGGTGGCCAGAATGTATTCCTCTGACTTTAAAAGAGTGACCACCCTCAGATCCTGGCAAAGCGTACGAAGGGCTTCATCCACAAGAGCTGCATGCTTGGTGGAATCGCAATGGTTTACCAGCTTCTCCCTCACTTTCTCTTGTAATATAGATTGCAGTACCTATTCTCTTGCACTGCTTAAAAATTGAACGTATTAAATGTAATATAGATTGCAGTACCTATTCTCTGGAACTGCTTAAAGAATGAACGTAGTAAATGTAATATAGATTGCAGTACCTATTCTCTTGCACTGCTTAAAAAATTGAACGTATTAAATGTAATATAGATTGCAGTACCTATTCTCTGGAACTACTTAAAGAATGAACGTAGTAAATGTAATATAGATTGCAGTACCTATTCTCTGGAACTGCTTAAAGAATGAACGTAGTAAATGTAATATAGATTGCAGTACCTATTCTCTTGCACTGCTTAAAAATTGAACGTATTAAATGTAATATAGATTGCAGTACCTATTCTCTGGAACTGCTTAAAGAATGAACGTAGTAAATGAAATATAGATTGCAGTTCCTATTTTTTGGACTGCTGAAACAGTGAACGTAGAAATATAGATTGCAGTTCCTATTTTTTGGACTGCTGAAACAGTGAACGTAGTAATATAGATTGTAGTTCCTATTTTTTGGACTGCAGAAACAGTGAATGTAGGTATTGCAGTAGTAATATTTCAGGACTGCAATAATATATTGCTCTAGAATTTTTTTATACTTTTTAAATTATTTTTTAATATTTTTTTTTTACTTTTTTTGTATCATTTTCTTTTTTTTTTTTTTTTTGGGGAGTTTTTAATAATTAGACAATTACTATGGACTTAGCACAAAAATGCACAGGACTAAAGCACCACTGGACTCAGCAGGACAGACACTGGCCAAAGCACCACTGGACTCAGCAGGACAGAGCACTGGACACAAGCATAAAGCACCACTGGACTCAGCAAGGACAGAGGACTGGACACAAGCATAAAGCACCACTGGACTCAGCAAGGACAGAGCACTGGACACAAGCATAAAGCACAACTGGACTGATCACGCAGGAGTACCACTACCCTACAACCTCCCTCTACCCTGATCACAGCCCAAATGAAAATGGCGGCCACTAGCGGGGAATTTATGCAATCCGAGTCTCGCGAGATCTGACGCGAGACTTGGACGACAGAGCCTCAGTTTCATTTTTTGGCGCCAGAAATACCCGAACAGTGCTCGGATCCCGCCGGATCCGCACTGTTCGGGTGGGCTCGGATTAGCGGAATCCGAGCCCGCTCATCCTTACATATTAGTTTATTATTTTGCATATAAGTTAAATACTTGCTGTTTTTCCATGTAGCACACACAAATACTTGATAGCTTTATTTTTACACTGAAGTTTAAAGTTGATCTAGAACATACCTTACCCAACTATTAATCTGTCCCCACATTTTAAATTTAGCTCACCCTCTTCCAATGCAACATGGTTTTGCCAAGGTGTAAAGTTACTCAATTTTTTGGTTTACTTTCCGTAATGAATAAGGCACTAAGTTCATATAACTGTTTTCCTTAATTTGGGACCTAAAAAGGGGTGGATTTTATGGTCTGAGCAACTTTGAAACCCTACAGGTATCCCAATTTCTAAGTAAAAAAAATAATAGGAGTCTAACTTAAACAATGTTTCATGTATTTCATGGACATTTAGGGGATGGGTTGGTACTGATAAATGGCAGGGCTTATTTTGTCCCAATTCTGCATCTCTAAATGTTATGAGGTATTATAAATCTGTATATATCTGTATATTTCCTACCTTAAAAAAGTTAATGCAGCACCTGTTCACTGGCACTGTGGTGAAGATGTATTTCATTGGCACCTACCTCTGGGTCAGTCACTCAAAGGCTACCTTAGTTCTCTCCATCTAATTCGCTGGTAGGTTTCAAGTGAACAGGTGCCTCTGTACATGCAGGTTTCGTAACAAGACAGTTAATGAGCAGATGGCACAAGTTTACTGCACAATACAAACTCAGTTGTTATGAAGAACGGGCCAAGACCATATCTCAGGATGAAATAAATGCAGAGTTGGATTACATGTCTTTTCTCTGCAGCACAGTTCTTAGTTACAGCTAACATGAAGACAGTAGCTCACACAGGCAGTCACAAGAGGTGGCGTTCTAACTTTTGCCTCTCAACCTCTCACCTTTACACTGCCAGTCTCTGCATGTTCCCCATGCTCTCTAATTATCCAACTGGCACATAACAAGGACCACATCCACAGTATTTCTCCATGTACCGCTCTGGGTAATAGTTTCCAGGTTTGTGGGACAGGCTGAATGTGCATAAGTGGAAATAATAAATTATTATAGAGTGAGAGGCTACAAGTACAGTGAGGGGATATTGGGACTTTAATTTATGTCAAACTTTATCATGTTTGAATGGTTATATTAAATTGGTTGAAGTGCACCTATAGGTTCACTGGAAGGTGCAAAAGGTTATAGCAATGAAAATATACCCTGTGACCTGGATTCTACCATCTCAAAGGGCAAGGAAAACTCAACCCCTTTCTGCACATAACATCATGTATGTAATTAACCACAATCCCTTAGGCAAATACATTATTTCTTACAGAAACAAGTACAAATGTTATAATCACACGTTCATCACAAACAGGATGGGCTGTAGTGTATAAACTTGTGATTGCACTACAGCATGGCTCATTAGAAACCTCTTGATTTGCTCCCTGCTGTTTATAATACATGGAGCTGAGCACTCCTGTACAGATTATGAGTTCAATCACGCAGGTTCTGTGAGATGCTTGTCTGTCAGTGTATTTAGTCATGATTCTAGTTTTAACCCTGCTCTGAACTGACATCTCTCTAGCTAAACATTGCTTTGAACCTTGACTACTCTTTGGATTGATGCTTGCCCTAACCTTCACTGTGGACTTTGACTGTTCTTTGGATTTTTGCCTGGCCTGATCTTTGGATGGATCCAAGTACCAGTGAGCACTGTCCTCTCTAAGAGAAAGATAAGTTCTAAATATAAAAACCATAAATAGTTTGGTTCTAGAGGTTTATTCTAGGAGTTTTGATGTCTTGCCTCACAGGCTAGTAAGGCCTACTTCCACAGTCTATAATCTTTGACAGTCTGATGTGACATTTATTTTCCTTTCAGGTACATCTCAAGCATCAAGTATAAATATATAGTGGTGGAAGATATTTGTGTAGATACTGGGACTAAGGTTGGTGTTGGGGCTTAGATATTGGGTAGAGGATGAATTTGTTTAGATTGCAGTACTGCTCTTACTGTAGCATATGCAGCATATTTTTATATGCCAGCATTTTGGTGTTGACAGGTTCCCCGTCGACAGATCATACCAAGCACCCCTGAGCAGTCTGCTGCTATGTAGCCCCATACACAGAAAGCTGTGATGCACTGTGTGTCCCAACACCTTTCCATCATACCCAGAATTAACTTTTTCAGCAGTATGTGCTACAGTATCTCTTCTGAGGGATTGGACCAGATAGGTTAGCCTGTGCTCTCCAAGGGCTTCAATGAGCCTGCCTTGGGCAGGCTCATGACCCTGTCGCTGGTTCGCCAATTGTCCTTCCTTGAACTACTTTTGATAAGTACTAACCACTGCATGCTGGGAACTCCACACAAGACCTGCTGTTTTGGAGATGCTCTAACCCAGTTGTCTAGCCATCACAATTTGGCCCTTGTCACTCAGATCCATTTTCATTGCTTCCAACACATCAACTTCACAAACTCACTGTTCACTTGTTGCCTAATATATTCAATCCCTTGACAGGTGCCATTGTAACATGATAATCAATGTCAGTCACTTCACTTGTCAGTGGTTTTAATGTTGCGGTTGAGCGGTGAATATTTATACGCTTTTATTAACCTTAGTCCCCACAAATACTCATTTTCATTCTGCAGTTTTTCTTTCATTTTTCAAACTGAGATTATAAAGGAACTACCAAAAAAATAGCCTTCATAGCAAATATCCAAATACTGATTAGACCAAAAATTATGACATTTCAGTCCTATAACATATAAAATATGGATATACAGACAAGGAATTTGAATTCACTGTTGACAGTACATGTAAAGAGAGCTGTCTGGAAGTCTATTATATACTGGTGGTATACAGGAAGTGTTAGTTTTCCATGACAATTAGTGAGAAGTTGATAACTTTATAAATTATAGATACTTCTTTACACCTATAACCACACTTGCCTACTCTCAGAAAATTAGGCAAGTATACCAATAATGTAAAAAAAGTTTGGTTGGGAAGCAAGAATGTTTTGTATGAAAATATAATTATAACTATTATTTAAGATATGTGAACTGGGTTAGTAAATGTTCAAAAAAAATGAAGTTAGTCTCTAAAGGGTTATTTATACAAGCTAGGAAATATTCTGGTAAAAACAGGCGATAAGAAAAATCATTCAATTAAATATATTTATATCAGGCAAAGACTAATATACAGTTATCTTTAAGTAAACAACTCAATACAAGTTTTAAGTGGAAAATATAATTACTTAATAATAAGTAAGTATAAGGTTAATGAAATGCCACATCGAGCCGGACATGACTATAATTCATAAAAATATGAATAATAAATTAATGAATAAAACATTAAGTGAGCCTTAGGGTATGTTACACTTGGTAATGAAGAAAGTAAATTCAAACAAAAAATGTATAATTTAACAATCACACAGCAAATTTTATGATTTTGCTTCCAGTAAAGTTTGCATACAGAAAATTTATTTTTTGACTATTGGTATTTTATAGCAATATTATTTCAAGATATAATCAAGGTACAACATTTGCTTTTCTCAATCAACTGCAAAGAGAAATCATGGCCACACTTATAAGGAATAATAACGTATAAGTGACAGAGTGATAGTGTCATTGAATACTGTTAGGAAGTCCTTTATGATTATTATTATTATTATCATAGATTTGTAAGGTGCCGCAGTGCTCCGCAGCACCTCACAGTAGGGAAAACAGTACATACATAAAATAGTGATATACAAGGTAGGCAAAATAAATGCAGACATGAAAACGAAGGGTATGAAGGACCCTGCTCATTAGAAAGCTTACACTATAAATGGAAGAGAGTACAGCTGAAACAAGAGGAGAAAACTTGGTTCAAAGTGGAGATTGGGACAGTTGTGAGGGTGCATTAGTGAGAATTGTGTTACCGTGGATAAGGTCACCTCTAAAAAGGAGATGGGTTTTAAAAGAGCATCTAAAGATTTGAAGGCTGTGGGAAAGACTGATTGAGTGTGGTAGGGAATTCCATAAGTGGGGAGCAGCATGGGAGAAGTCTTGTAGGCGGGAATGAGAGGTGGTTACCAGAAACGAGACAAGGTGAAGGTCAGAGGTAGAGGATAGGAGGGAGAGTATTTTTTATATGAGAATTGAGATCTATGCAGGGGTATTGTTTAGAGATGAGCGGACTCGGATTGCGCTAATCCAAGCCCACCCGAACAGTGCGGATCCGACGGCAAAAAAAACGAAACAGAGGTTCTGACGTCCAAGTCTCGTGTCGGATCTCGCGAGACTCAGATGTCATAAATTCCCCGCTTGCGGCCGCCATTTTCATTCGGGCTCAGATCAGGGAAGGTTGTAGTAGTGGTGCTCCTGTGTCCTGTCTGTGTCCTGTCACTCTGTCCTGCTAATCCAGTGGTTACTTTGTGGTGTGCTCTGTCCTGCTGATCAGTCCAGTGGTGCTTTGTCCAGTGCTCTGTCCTGCTGAGTCCAGTGGTGCTTTGTCCAGTGCTCTGTCCTGCTGAGTCCAGTGGTGCTGTGTCCTGTGCTCTGACCTGCTGAGTCCAGTGGTGGTGTGTCCTGTGCTCAGTCCTGCTAAGTCCATTGTTATTAAAAATTTATTAAAAAATTATAAAAAAATAAAATAAAAATTATACAAAAATAATTTTAAAAAAATATAAAAAAATTATAAAAAAAGTATTAAAAATTTTCTACTGCAATATATAAATACGTTCACTGTTCCTGCAGTCAAGAAATATTAGTACTGCAATATTACACTACGTTTACTGTTTCTGCAGTCAAAAATATTAGTACTGCAATATATAAATACGTTCACTGTTCCTGCAGTCAAGAAATATTAGTACTGCAATATTACACTACGTTTACTGTTCCTGCAGTCCAAAATATAAGTACTGCAATATATAAATACGTTCACTGTTCCTGCAGTCCAGAAATATTAGTACTGCAATATTTTACTATGTTCACTGTTCCTGCAGTCCAGAAATATTAGTACCAGAGATTAAACTACGTTTACTGTTCCTGATTGGTTTGTTAAAGTGCGAATGTCCTATTTCAACAACATCAGGGTGGGTGGGAGGGCCCAAAGACAATTCCATCTTGCACCTCTAGCAAACTCTTGCAAACTGCCATCCTGTCTGCCACTGCAGTGCCACTCCTAGATGGGCCACGTGTTTGTGCCGCCCACTTGTGTCGCTTAGCTTAGACATCCAGCTACCTCGGTGCAACCTTTTGGACTAAAAACAATATTGTGAGGTGTGAGGTGTTCAGAATAGACTGGAAATTAGTGGAAATGAATGTTATTGAGGTTAATAATAGTGTAGGAGTGAAAAAAAAAACAAAATATGGATTTTAGCACTTTTTATGCTTTTTTTAAAAAAAAAATCAGAACCCAAAACCCAAAATCAGAAACAAAAACCTTTAGTGGGGTGTTTTGGCAAAACCAATCAGAACCCAAAACCTCAAGCTAATCAGTACCTAAAACCCAAAACCCCAAAAGTGGCCGGTGCACACCCCTAGTATTGTTGCTGAGGGCTTTGTAGGTAAGGGTGAGTAATTTGAATTTGATTCTGGAGGACACAGGGAGTCAGTGTAGGGATTTGCAAAGTGGTGCAGCAGATGTGGAGCTGTGAGAAAAGAAAATCAGTCTTGCAGCAGCATTTAGAATTGATTGAAGTGTGGATATATGGGTGTCAGGAATGCCAGATATCAGAAGGTTGCAATAGTCAAGACAGGAGATGATGAGAGAATGGATAATATTTTTGGAATCAAGTTGAGTAAGAAAAGGGCATATTCTGGCAATGTTTTAAAGGTGGAGTCGACAGGACTGGAAGAGAGTCTGGATGTGAGGAATAAAGCAGGGGGTGGAGTCAAGTTTGACATCAAGGCAGCGGGTTTGGGAGACTGAGGAAATTGTGGTGTTATTGTCAGTGAGGGAGATTTGAGAGCAGCTGGTAACGCTGGCAGGATAGAAAATAATTAGCTCTGTTTTGGACATGTTGAGCTTTAGGTACCATTGGGACATTCATGTGGAGATAGCAGAAAGACAGTTTGTTACACGCGATAGTACAGAAGGAGAGAGGTCAGGGGAAGAGATATAGATTTGGGTGTCCTCAGCATGGAGGTGGTATTGAAGGCCGAATGAGCGAATTAGTGCCCCAAGAGAAGTGGTGCATAATAAAAAAAAGTAAAGAGCCAAGAGCAGAGCCTTGTGGAACCCCAACAAATAGTGGGAGTGGAGGGGAGGATGTGCCAGAACACTAAAGGAGCGGTTGATAGGTAAGAAGTGAACCAAGAAAGAATTGTATCACAAAGGCCAATGGAGTAAAGGGTGTGTAGGAGAAGAGGGTGATCAACAGCATCAAAAGTAGCAGAGAGGTCCAGGAGAATGAGTATGGGGAAATGACCCTTAGTCTATGCAGTAAGTAGATCATTGATCACTTTTGTAGGAGCAGTTTCGGTGCAATGTTGTGGGCAGAAGCCTGATTGCAGAGAGTTGAGAATGGAGTGAGAGGAGAGAAACTGAGACAGGCATTTCTACACTAATCGCTCAAGTAGTTTGGAGGCAATGGGGAGAAAAGAAATAGGGTGGTAGTTGGATGGAAAGGCGAGATCGAGTGTTGGTGTTACGAACCCCTCCAGCCGGCACAACACAACCCGGAATCTACTCTGCCAATCAGGTGTTCACTGGAGCCCCTGATGGTGGGGACAGACTGGGCCGCAGACTGATAGAGGGTCGTGAAGTGTGTACCGGCTGGGGAGAACCCAGGCAAGAAGAGTCAGGTCCACGCAGAGGTCAAGGGCCGGCAGCAGACAACAGTATCGGTAAACAAGCTGAGGTCAGGGGTCACAGGCGAATAGCAGAACCGGTAAACAGGCCAGAGATCGGGGTCACAGGAAACACGAGCGAAGTCCAATTAAAAGCCAAGGGTCATACACGGGGAGTCAGTAGTTGTATCACAATACAGGAACAGGAACTAGCAGGTCAGCAGACTGGAGCACAGAAGCTATAACCAGCAATGAGGTAGCAGACCTCATTGCCTTAAATAGTGAGGACAGCCAATCAGAGCCTGGCTCCAATAATACCCAGCCCCCTGCACCTAAATTCATTAGCCCGCAGGCTAGTAATATTGATGGGCGCATGCGCCCGGCTTCTCATTGCCGGGACGCAGCGCTGAAGCGTCCCTCCGTTGCCCCGGCAATGGCCGGGTCATAGGCGGAAGTGATGTCCCGGTCGCCATAGCGACGGCCGGGATGCAGGTAGGAGAGTCGCGGCGGTGCCTTGTAACAGTACCCCCCCTTGAGGAGGGGTCGAGGGACCCCGATAATCCAGGTTTTCTTGGGCATCTCTTGAAAAACTCCTTCAATTGCTTAGGGGCATGGAGTTGTCTCTGCGGAACCCAATACCGCTCTTCTAACCCGCGGTTCCTCCACTGTACCAGGAAGTGCACCTGCCCTTGCACTCTTTTGGAATCCAGGATCCTTTGGACCACATATCTCCGTGGTTCATTCGAATTTCTCCCAGGCACACTTGGAGATTGGCTCGGATACAGTACAGACTTCAACAATGAACAATGAAATGTGTTGGGGATCCTTAACGAAACCGGAATTTTTAACCTGAATGCTACGGGATTAACTTTCTTGATAATGGAGAATGGTCCAATGAACTTAGGGCCCAACTTTTTGCAGGGCTGCCTGAGCCTGATATTTTTTGTAGAGAGCCATACCTTCTGACCCACCTTGAGAGAGCAGATGGTACGGTGGCGGTCAGAATTTTTTTTTGCAGCAAATGGAGCTCATCTCAAAGATGAGTGTACCTTCGTCCAGATAAGTCTGAGGTCCCTGGCAGTGGAGCGGATCTCCTGGATACCAGCAGATTTGAGTGAGTATAAGGAGTTGGATCTGGGGTGAAAGCCATAATTGCAAAAAAACTGAGAGACTTTGGTGGATGAATGATATGAGTTATTACAAGCAAATTCCACCCAGGGTAACAAGGAGGACCAGTTATCATGGAATTCTGATGTTTAGCATCTTAAAAATTGCTCTAAGGCCTGGTTAACCCTTTCGGTTTGACCGTTTGACTGAGGGTGGTATGTGGATGACAAACTGATTTTAATTCTGAGTAGGGTACAGAAGGATTTCCAGAACTGTGCAATGAATTGTGATCCGCGACCAGAAACGATATCAGAAGGAAGTCCATGGAGACGGAAAATATGCTGTATGAAGAGAGTGGCTAGATCTCGAGAGGTAGGAAGTCGGGTTAATGAAATGAAATGTGCCATTTTGCTGAAGCGATCTACCACAACCCAAATGGTATTGTGTCCCGCAGAGGGTGGTAAATCAACGATAAAGTCCATGGACAAATGTGTCCAAGGCTTTGCAGGAGCGGCCAACGGAACCAACTGACCTACCGGGCGAGTCCTGGGAACTTTGTTCCTGGCACACCTCGCAAGTTACAGCACTTAAAGGATCTGCTGCTAATGTCTTGGTGCCAGATAACACAGGACACCTTCAGAGGTCTTGTGGAGTCCATGCCTTGAGAGGTTGACAGGTCAGAACTGTTTTGTTGTCACATGGGAGACTTACACAATATTAAGCAGGAGGTTTTAACATTGTGGCTGATAAGTGTATACATTCAGTATGGTCATTGGGGGTAAATTAAGAAGCACAAATTGGCCCCTACACTATGCAAACTCTCCCTGCACCTCATATGGTACAAGCGCTCCTAGATTTCTGCTGAGGTACATTGGTTTATAGAGCAAGATGGTAGCATTTGTAGAGGAACATAAATTTGCAGATGCATATTTAATAAGTTGTGTGGACTGAAGGTGTTTTAAGCAAAGTATGGAGCAGTACAGAAATAAGATTTCCTTTTAGATGAGAGTGCATTTTAAGAGCATAACGTGCCATGCGGAGAGAAAAATGAATATTTGCATTCTGCAAAAAAACTTGTATTTTGATTCTGCTCCAGGCTGGTAGATTTAAGGTTTCATACTATACATTCAATGGCATACATTTTCCACCTCCAAGTAGTAAATTGGCAGAGAAACACAATTTCAGGTGTGCTGCAAACAATGTGATACAATTTTCACATACAATTTCTCCCAAACTTTCATATTTAAGTCATAAACAGGCTAAAGCAAGCACAGTGCACTTCTGAAAATGTTTATCTCTCAATGTACACCTAGGTGGACTTATAGGTACCCAAGGCATTTCCAGGGGTGAAGGGTATGTATACTGAATGCACTTTGTAAATAGTCTCCAGTGAGAGGCAGTTAATATTTTATCACAGCATATATTGTATATGATCAGTTTTAAATTTCCTTTTATAGACTTTTTTGTATTTTTGTACTTTTAAAAAGGGCTCTAATATTTCCCTTAATATTTGTTATTATTACACTGTTTTTTTAATCTGATTTCTTTTTTTTACGCGCAGTATTCTTTACTGTTTTCCAGCGAACAATTACTTAATGTTGCACATATAGTGAGTCCGTCATTCTAGCTTATTTATCATTTCACATTTGATTATGGATTTGCTTTACAGTATATTGATATTTTTATTACGTGAACATTTTTTTCCAGTAGAAACAGCTACAGCTACAATTAACCCTGGACAATGCTCAAGACACAGCCCACACAACCCTGAAATATAATGCTTTAATATCCAATACAGGACATATTTTTATACATTTTTAGTAGACTACACAGGAAGCGTCTAGCTCAACTTTGTACAAAAATATACAACAGGCTTCAAATATTTGTAACAGCAGGAAAATCTCCCACAAACCTCTTTTGTCTTATGTCAAGTAATAGACAAGCTTTGAGTATGACAGAAGGACTGGGCCCATATGTCTAACTCCTCAACCCCAACCCCCCATTACTGACTTATCCAGTGACCAAATTAGTGAAAAGATAATTTCCAACAGAAACTTTAGCCATTTGATATGAAATTGCCTACTTACAATAGTCTAGTATAGGCATTTTGACATCAGATGCTCCAAATTCACAAATTTTGAGATGTGATTTCTATAGGTCTGCATTTGTATGTGATTTTATCTAAAATGCACACTACAGCAGGGCTGCTCTAAGCCATTATATTTCAAGGATTTCTATACATGCAAGTGTGCTCACATTCATTGTTCAGTGCCCTCCCCTCTAGGATTTTGAAGGCGTAAAATATTGCAGCTTGTCCAATTCCACAAAAACATTATTCTTCAGTTGTAAAATACAGACTTAATGGTACTCAAAAATCAATCCCACTACTGCAATCACAAAAGGACGATCTAACATGGTCAAAATAATGATTATGGCTGTGTCCACTAAGTACCTGTGGAGAGACATTGGTCCACTCATAGTGCACCAGGGGACAGAACGAGGCTCCCATTGGGCTTCTTTGAGGCAGATGTATTATTGACTGTTAGCACTCCTTTCTCTCTGTTGTGATTACCTCCATCATGCAACTGAAGTACAGTGCAGCACAGAAAATGTAGTTCTGTGGCACCAACGTGGAGATGGAGAACCTCTCCCTTTCTCCACTTCCCCCTCCCCCTGCCTTCTTCCTTACTTATGCCACCAGGGATATAGGACAAAGTGGACCAGGAATGTGACAATAATGGTATCAGTGTTATTGAAAAGGAAATCCAGGAGGGTAACAGTTATGGAAAAAGAATATAAGGAAGACAATACTAATGGGAAATAATTAAAAATGGGATAATAATAATAATAATAATAATAATAATAATAATAATAGGACAAGTAGGATAATGCAAGTAGGATAATAATAATGGAACAAGGAGGACTATAACAATAATAGGACAAGGAGGTTAATGAAATCAGCATTGTAATATTATGGGAACAGTAAAATTATGAGACCAGTAATATTGTTTTTCAATAAGGATTGTAAGGATTATGGATCTGTGTGAAAGGATATTAATGGATTAACATGGGAATTGTAACAAACCCTGGGATACACACACGGGTAAATAATTCCAAATAATGAAAACTTGATAATGTATTGTACCATGTATGCTAAACTTTTTTATATTATATGTGTAAGATTGTTATTGACAGTTATGGTAATGAGAATATATGTTCACTAACCCTCATGTTTTGGTTTCCAAACCAGTGTTGGTTCTAAACAAACTTCGTGTTTCGGCTTTGCTACCGGTTTTTCGAACAAATGCAAAAGGTTTTGGTTTTGGTTTTAGTTTCGGATGAGGATATAATTAAAAATTGTAAAAATTTGGTAAAATTATGTCATTTTGAGCTGTTTTTACTCCTATGTTACTATTTATATCATTAACATTAATTTCCAGTCATTTCCATTATTTTATAATGATCCTTTCACTACAGTCCCAATTTTCACCAATGTTGCCCAAAGACTGCAGTGAGCTGTCTTAATGAAGGATTTTCTAACATCATTGCGTTGATTTCTCTAATTCAATTAAAAAAATAATAAACGGAATAATAAACTGCATATTATTGATATCTCCCTTTCAGCAGGAGAGGTCTTCACCTATAGCAGCCGCCTTTCCCGTAGAGTTGGACGCACTCACAAGTACTTGGATACCCCTAGGTCTTAACTCAACGTAGTGAAAGCTTATGAGCAGGAACTGGCAGCATAGAAATAGGAGAAATGAGGCCAAGAGCATGCCCCCCACATCCATTCAGAGCACAGCAATAATTTAATTTAAAAACCAGCGCGCCCCGGCTGCCTGTTACTGGCGTCAGAAGGAGTATACCACTTCTTGGGGACCGCCTCTGCTGCAAGTCTTTTGGGGTGTGCAACTACTGCTGTATGTCACAAACAAACATCCAGTTTTTTTTCAAAATTATTTCAGTTGTCACTGCCCCACACAAGATTACTTTCACTAGAAAAACTTTCAATTTTTAAAGAAAGCAATCTGTTTTTTTGGAATTTGCTGCAAATAGTCTGAAGGCAAAAGTACACTCTGTCTGTATATACTGTCTAGTACTATTATATATATATGCAATGCATTAACAAAAAACAGTAGCCACTAGTCTGTGTAAAGTGTATTTAAGATTGAAATTAAAAGCAATTAATCAGCAAACTATTGTAGCTAGCTGACTATTCTCTACAGAACTGCTTTACAATAATGACAGGATTCTACTGCTTTTCTATGTCTCTGGTTCACCCTTAATGCTATTTTATGAGCAGAGCACCACAGCTAATCTCCTAACTACATGCTGACTGTTCAAGAATGGCACTTTGAGAGAACAAGGGTGGACTATATATACAGAAGACGTCAATCAAAAACTCGCAAGAGTTTTGCAAAGAAATGACGTTTAACCTAATTTTGAGATCCAAATTTGGCGGGAGAAACAGAGTCACAATTCAGTTTCACTCGGATCCTCAATGTCGTATTTCAATGGATATTAAGTAATCAAACCGGTCATCTCTAATGCTATGTGTATGTATCAAAGCTTATATGCTTATCTATTTGTACTGCAAAAATATATAGCAGAATCTGTATGTAAGTGGCTGGAAGGAAATGTTCTCTGTATATGATTGTAAGTCGCACATTTAGGATATCTGCATTAGTGTACCTGTGAATAGCATGTAGTGATACATACATCTAACACAAAGGAGTATATTTACTAAACTGCGGGTTTGAAAAAGTAGGGATGTTTCCTATAGCAACCAATCGGATTCATGCTTTCATTTATTGAGTACTTTCTACAAAATGGCAGCTAAAATCTGATTGGTTGCTATAGGCAACATCTCCACTTTTAAAAACCTGCAGTTTAGTAAATGTACCCCATAAAGTTAAATCAGAGCAGAACAGGAACTGTTTTTCTGAATGAACTGTAAACTGTCTTTGTAAGTGGTCAATATATATACTATATGACCTGCTGAACTGTACTTTATTAAAAACACGTTATGTAAGGAATTATATATATTTATATATATATATATATATATATATATATATATATATATATATATATATATATATGTGTTTTATATGATCTCAAAGGTGTCTGAGCTATTTTTATTATGATACCTGAGAGAAAGGATGGTTGAATTGATTTTACTTATAATACATTGCATTTAAATTGATGATGGTTCCCATCACGTTTGACACATAATGGTAGGCTACTTGACAAATTTGTAAAGAGATGTCTGATATCTGGGTGTTTTAGCCCAGTCCTAAGAGAAACTCCCAATATACAAGAAAGACAACATTAAAAAAACATTAATAAGATATATAGTATATAGTATAAAGGTAACACAAATGGTAGATAAAACAAAGCCACAATCAATATATACAAAATTGTGGAAGTGAAATAATTGGATCAAATAAACCAAATTAATTAATTTTGTTTTACCGTGCGATTGGTACGCCACGTGTTGTGATGCAATCGCACGGATTACACTTGTAAATAATACACATGTCACTCACCGGACTGTGAGTGCTTCTTCCCGGACATTTAGGAACCGTGGCCGTCCTCCATCCTGAGGGACTGCGCATGCGCAGCCCTTTCTATACCTCCAGTGTATGTTCCTTTAACTTAATTGGCAGATCAGGCAACCTCCCTATATTAAGCACCTGTGGTCAACACCACGTGGCCTGATCTTGGAGTCTCATTCCCCATGAGTCTCTGAAGGTGTTCCTGTGTTTCCTTGTTTATTCAGCCCTGCTGATTCCTGTGGTTTCCAAACCACTTCTACCTCTGTGGTTTCCAAACCACTTCTGCTACTGTGGTTCCCATACCACTTCTACCATCTACTGTATCATCGTGACTGTGAGCTGATTCCTATCCGCTGCCTCCGTGCACTACAGTCTTCTAATCACTTCAACTCTACCATGTATCATTGGGACTGTTAGCTGATGCCTATCCGCTGCCTCCGTGCATTACAGGCTTCAACCACATCCACTCACCTGTTCATGATTGTGACTGCCAGCTGATTCCTATCCTCTGCCTCCGTGCACTACAGGCTTCAACCTGCAACTCGTCTGTGTTTCATCATCGTGACTGGTTGGCTGATTCCTATCCGCTGCCTCCGTGCACTACAGTCTTCAACCTGCAACTCGTCTGTGTTTCATCATCGTGACTGCTAGCTGATTCCTACCCGCTGCCTCCGTGCACTACAGTCTTCAACCTGCAACCCGTCTGTGTTTCATCGTGACTGTTTAGCTGATTCCTATCCGCTGCCTCTGTGCGCTTCAGTCTTCAGTCCTTGTCTACTCTACCGTGTTTCCTTGAGTCTGCTGCCACTATTGCTACCCGCTACTCTCCGTGATCATCTGTTCCAGTTCAACTCTGCTCCGGTGTCCCATCGTTACTGCACCTGCTGGTTGCTATTGGTTACCTCCGTGTTCCCGCAGAGACCCGCTGCTGTTACTTCTCAGCGCTACTCATCCATCTACTGCTGATCCGCTCTCCACGCCTTCCTGTGTTCCCTGCTGGTCTACCTACCTGTGCGCTGCACCTGCTAGACCCCTGCTTCACCCATCCAGGGACTTGTATCCTGCTGGCCTCCTGCCCTTCAGGTATCTCTGCACTCCTGTCTGACTGCCTTCTCCTGAACCACGGTATGCATACTTCCCATTGACTGTGCTGTGTATTGCATACCTTGCTGGACTGTGTTGGTTCTCCTCTGGAGTGTACTATCCGCTGAGTCTATTGCCATCATTGACTGTGTTGGTTCTCCTCTGGAGTGTACTATCTGCTGACTCTACTGCCATCATTGACTGTGTTATCTCATGCCGGATTACTTCAAGAGACTTTCTATATTGGCAGTGTTGTTCAGTCATTTATACATTTATATTGTGCATATTACTGTGGATCAAAGTCAAGGTGCCCGTGTATATATTGTGTTGCAGTCTCTCCCCGTGCACCTCCTCACATATATATTCAGTAGTACAACTTGCTAGTGGCAGACCACTGACTCCTGTTTACAGTTTCACCTGTTCCAGTATCCTCTCACATAGCAGTGGTACAACTTGCTAACGCAGACCACTGACTCCCCGGATACCTCCACTTGGATTCCATTCCTTCACTCAGACAGCGGTACAACTTGCTATCCGCAGACCGCTGACTCTCATCACCTCCTCGTTTCTGTTGGACATTCCTCCTCACTATAGCAGTGGTACAACTTGCTACCGCAGACCACTGACTACCTTCACGTGTCCTTTGTCCATACAGTTCCTCGTGTATTACTACCTCCATATTGCCAGTGCTGCTAGTCATAGACTTTCCTGAGCATCTCATCATCTGCTATTTCCTGTTCCGTGATCACCCTGCTACCAGAGTACCATATTACCACCTATACTGCTCTGGTAAGCCTATCACCTGGTGATCCCTGGGTAAAGACTCCTAGTGCCCGTGACAGTAAGATCAGGCCATGACAGACCCAGATACGGAACCTACTGCTAAAGAGATGCTGCAGCATCTGGTCAGCCGTGTGGAGCAACAGGATGCTCGCCAACAGCTGTTACTTCAATGTTACCAATCGTTAACCTCCCAAGGAACATCTGGACAGACTGTTACAGCTAGTATTGAAGCTCCTGTGCTTTCCTCCGTTTCCCCAGTGCCATCCCAGGTGTCTACAGCTCCTACGCTTCACCTGCCTACTCCGTCAAAATATGACGGGGACCCCAAAACTTGTAGAGGTTTCCTTAACCAATGTTCAGTCCATTTTGAACTCCAACCTCAAAATTTTTCTACCCATCGTTCCAGAGTGGCCTATCTTATCTCATTGTTTTCTGGACAAGCCCTGGCTTGGGCCTCCCCTCTGTGGGAAAGAAACGATCCAATTCTACAAGATAGTGCCAAATTCATTTCCACGTTCCGAAGTGTGTTCGATGAACCAGGTCGTGTGACCTCCGCTGCTTCCAGCATTCTTCGTTTGCGACAAGGCTCCCATACAGTAGGACAGTATGTCATTCAATTTAGGATCTTAGCCTCTGAACTTCAGTGGAACACTGAAGCATTAGTTGCCGCCTTCTGGCAGGGGCTCTCCGATAAAATTAAAGATGCACTGACTACCCAAGAGCTTCCTTCGTCACTAGAAGATTTGATCTCTCTTTGCCATCGTGTAGACATGAGATTTCGTGAAAGAGAATCTGAGAAAACAACTTCTGCTAAAGCACCTCTTCGTTTAAACCCTCAATTTCGTCCAGTTTCACCTTCTGTGATTCCCATGGAGATAGGACGTTCCAAATTATCTTTAGAAGAGAGGAAACGAAGAGTAAAGAATAGACTCTGTATCTATTGTGCTGATTCCACACATATGCTCAGTTCTTGCCCTAAGAAATCGGGAAATGCCAGGCCCTAACTAGTTCTGGAGAGGTGAAGTTAGGGTCCCTGGAGTCCTCTCCATTGTCTATGAAATCTAAAGTCTGCGCTTTCGATGTTACGATTTCCTTTGCTACCAAATCCTTTGAGTCACAGGCATTGATTGATTCCGGAGCAGCAGGAAATTTCATTTCTAAATCACTAGTGAATCAATGGTCCCTACCAGTGATCACTTTAAAAACACCCATTACTGTGACGGCTATAGATGGATCACGTCTCATCAATGGTCTCATCACCCAGAGTACGTCTCCAGTAACCCTTCAGATTGGTGTACTACACCATGAAGAAATTTCGTTTTTAATTCTTCCTGTTACGACAAGTCCGATTGTCTTAGGCCTTCCATGGCTTCAATGTCACTCTCCCCAGATTGACTGGCGCACCCCTCAAGTTACGTCTTGGGGGCCTGAATGTCACCATCGTTGTCTCTCTCAAGTTATTCCTCTTAAAGTACAGCAATCTTCCATCTCATCTTCCTCCCCGGGACTCCCTCCTCAGTATGCTTCATTTGCCGATGTGTTTGATAAAGCTCAGTCTGAACGTCTTCCTCCTCATCGTTCTTGGGATTGTCCGATCGACCTTCTACCTGGCAAGACTCCTCCCAGGGGTCGGGTCTATCCTCTCTCGTTACCTGAAACTCAAGCCACATCTGAGTACATACAGGAGAATCTCCAGCGTGGGTTCATTCGACCTTCCACCTCTCCCGCTGGAGCTGGGTTCTTCTTCGTCAAAAAGAAGGATGGATCATTACGCCCTTGTATAGATTTTCGTGGACTCAACGCCATTACTATCAAGAATCGGTATCCCATTCCGCTGATCACTGAGCTATTTGATCGCATCAAGGGAGCTCGGATATTTACTAAGTTGGATCTTCGTGGTGCCTACAATTTAATTAGAATCCGTTCCGGTGACGAATGGAAGACCGCGTTTAACACCAGAGATGGGCATTACGAATATTTAGTAATGCCCTTCGGGCTGTGTAATGCCCCCGCGGTTTTCCAGGGTTTCATCAATGAGATCTTTCGGGACTTATTATATGTATGTGTCGTTGTCTACCTGGACGACATATTGATCTTCTCACAGGACCTTCCTTCTCGTCACCAACATGTGGCAGAGGTCCTCTCCAGACTACGGAAAAACTCATTGTTCTGTAAATTGGAAAAATGTTCATTCGAGTTACCCCAGATTCCATTCTTGGGGTATATAGTTTCCGGAGTTGGCCTGAAGATGGATCCAGACAAAGTAAATGCTGTACTACATTGGCCTCAGCCAACTACTCTTCGTGCCATCCAGCGTTTTTTAGGTTTTGCCAATTACTATAGACGCTTCATTCAAGACTTCTCATCCATTGCATCTCCCATTGTGGCCTTAACTCGGAAAGGGGCTAATACTAAGCAATGGTCATCTGAGGCTCTCCAAGCCTTTCAAATCCTCAAAGAGTCCTTCTCGTCTGCTCCCATTCTGCGACAACCTGATGTGACACTCCCCTTCTTCCTAGAAGTAGATGCCTCTAATGTGGGCTTAGGAGCTATTCTCTCCCAACGCTCGGAGCAACAAAAATTACATCCTTGTGCCTTCTACTCTCGGGGTCTTCTGCCCGCAGAGAAAAACTATACTATCGGGGACAAGGAGTTGCTGGCCATCAAAGCTGCATTAGAGGAATGGAGATACTTGTTGGAAGGAGCTCGCCATCCGGTGACGATCTTCACGGATCATAAGAACTTGTCATATTTGCAATCTGCTCAATGCCTGAACCCTCGTCAAGCAAGATGGTCTCTTTTCTTTTCCCGTTTTGAATTAATTATAACCTTCAAACCAGCTGCTAAGAACAAGAAAGCTGACGCTCTATCTCGAGCTTTTGTGACGTCCTCTGATGTAGAAGAGGTTCCCAACCATGCTATTCTAGACCCCAAATGTATTTCTCTGGCTGCTTCATCCACCAAAATGCTACCATTTGGGAAGACCCTCGTGCCTCCTACTCTGAGGAGGAAAATCCTTTCGTGGTTCCATGCCTCTCGTTTTTCTGGACACGCCGGTGAACATAAGACCTTTGAGATTCTCTCTCGTAGTTACTGGTGGCCTTCAATGAGGAGAGACGTCAAAGAGTTTATTGCTTCCTGTGATTTATGTTCTCAGTTCAAATCCTCCCGCAGAACTCCAGCAGGGTTGCTGCGACCACTACCCATTCCGTCCAAGCCTTGGACCCATATTAGTATGGATTTCGTTACTGATTTGCCACCAAGTAAGAATCACAATACTATTTGGGTAGTGGTAGACAGATTTTCGAAGATGGCTCATTTCGTCCCTCTGTCCGGTTTACCTTCCTCGTCTACTCTGGCTGAACATTTCATTAGAGAAATCTTCCGCATCCATGGATGTCCGTCTGAGATTGTGTCAGATAGAGGAGTACAATTCGTTTCCAGATTCTGGCGGGCCCTTTGTAAAACCTTGGGCATACGATTAGCACTCTCATCGTCTTACCATCCGCAATCTAACGGACAAACGGAACGAGTCAATCAAGATCTTGAGACTTTTATTAGGATGTTCTCTTCAGCCAACCAAGACAACTGGGTAGAATTGCTCCCTTGGGCTGAATTCGCCCATAACAACATGTACCATGAGTCATCATCCAAAACTCCATTCTTTGTGGTCTACGGTCACCATCCGTCTTTTCCGGAATTTCCTGCCCTCCCGCCCACCCAAGTTCCTGCTGTGGAGACTGCTTGTCAGACCTTCAAAAATATCTGGTCTCAGGTCAAAACCTGTTTAAAGAAGACATCTAACAAATATAAGTCTTTCGCAGATAAGAAGAGGCGGGCTATTCCACCACTAAAAATTGGAGATCGTGTCTGGTTATCTACCAAAAATATTCGTTTGAAGGTTCCATCTATGAAATTCGCCCCTCGTTTTATTGGTCCATATAGGATCATTCAAGTTATCAATCCAGTATGTGTTAAACTTCTTCTTCCTAAGAATCTTCGGATTTCCAATGCCTTCCATGTGTCCTTGCTCAAACCTCTCATCATTAACCGTTTCTCGACTCCTTCCTCAGCACCGCAGCCAGTTCAAGTTCATCAGGAGGAGGATTTCGAGATTACTGAGGTATTGGATGCAAAAATTTCGCGAGGAGTCCTCCGTTTCCTCGTTCATTGGAAGGGCTTTGGTCCTGAAGAGCGTTCATGGATCAAAGCTGAAGATCTTAATGCTCCTGCCCTTCTGAAGAAGTTTTATTCCAAAAATCCGGACAAGCCCGGTTCCAGGCGTTCTGTGCCCACCTTTAAAAGGGGGGGTACTGTCACTCACCGGACTGTGAGTGCTTCTTCCCGGACATTTAGGAACCGTGGCCGTCCTCCATCCTGAGGGACTGCGCATGCGCAGCCCTTTCTATACCTCCAGTGTATGTTCCTTTAACTTAATTGGCAGATCAGGCAACCTCCCTATATTAAGCACCTGTGGTCAACACCACGTGGCCTGATCTTGGAGTCTCATTCCCCATGAGTCTCTGAAGGTGTTCCTGTGTTTCCTTGTTTATTCAGCCCTGCTGATTCCTGTGGTTTCCAAACCACTTCTACCTCTGTGGTTTCCAAACCACTTCTGCTACTGTGGTTCCCATACCACTTCTACCATCTACTGTATCATCGTGACTGTGAGCTGATTCCTATCCGCTGCCTCCGTGCACTACAGTCTTCTAATCACTTCAACTCTACCATGTATCATTGGGACTGTTAGCTGATGCCTATCCGCTGCCTCCGTGCATTACAGGCTTCAACCACATCCACTCACCTGTTCATGATTGTGACTGCCAGCTGATTCCTATCCTCTGCCTCCGTGCACTACAGGCTTCAACCTGCAACTCGTCTGTGTTTCATCATCGTGACTGGTTGGCTGATTCCTATCCGCTGCCTCCGTGCACTACAGTCTTCAACCTGCAACTCGTCTGTGTTTCATCATCGTGACTGCTAGCTGATTCCTACCCGCTGCCTCCGTGCACTACAGTCTTCAACCTGCAACCCGTCTGTGTTTCATCGTGACTGTTTAGCTGATTCCTATCCGCTGCCTCTGTGCGCTTCAGTCTTCAGTCCTTGTCTACTCTACCGTGTTTCCTTGAGTCTGCTGCCACTATTGCTACCCGCTACTCTCCGTGATCATCTGTTCCAGTTCAACTCTGCTCCGGTGTCCCATCGTTACTGCACCTGCTGGTTGCTATTGGTTACCTCCGTGTTCCCGCAGAGACCCGCTGCTGTTACTTCTCAGCGCTACTCATCCATCTACTGCTGATCCGCTCTCCACGCCTTCCTGTGTTCCCTGCTGGTCTACCTACCTGTGCGCTGCACCTGCTAGACCCCTGCTTCACCCATCCAGGGACTTGTATCCTGCTGGCCTCCTGCCCTTCAGGTATCTCTGCACTCCTGTCTGACTGCCTTCTCCTGAACCACGGTATGCATACTTCCCATTGACTGTGCTGTGTATTGCATACCTTGCTGGACTGTGTTGGTTCTCCTCTGGAGTGTACTATCCGCTGAGTCTATTGCCATCATTGACTGTGTTGGTTCTCCTCTGGAGTGTACTATCTGCTGACTCTACTGCCATCATTGACTGTGTTATCTCATGCCGGATTACTTCAAGAGACTTTCTATATTGGCAGTGTTGTTCAGTCATTTATACATTTATATTGTGCATATTACTGTGGATCAAAGTCAAGGTGCCCGTGTATATATTGTGTTGCAGTCTCTCCCCGTGCACCTCCTCACATATATATTCAGTAGTACAACTTGCTAGTGGCAGACCACTGACTCCTGTTTACAGTTTCACCTGTTCCAGTATCCTCTCACATAGCAGTGGTACAACTTGCTAACGCAGACCACTGACTCCCCGGATACCTCCACTTGGATTCCATTCCTTCACTCAGACAGCGGTACAACTTGCTATCCGCAGACCGCTGACTCTCATCACCTCCTCGTTTCTGTTGGACATTCCTCCTCACTATAGCAGTGGTACAACTTGCTACCGCAGACCACTGACTACCTTCACGTGTCCTTTGTCCATACAGTTCCTCGTGTATTACTACCTCCATATTGCCAGTGCTGCTAGTCATAGACTTTCCTGAGCATCTCATCATCTGCTATTTCCTGTTCCGTGATCACCCTGCTACCAGAGTACCATATTACCACCTATACTGCTCTGGTAAGCCTATCACCTGGTGATCCCTGGGTAAAGACTCCTAGTGCCCGTGACAGTAAGATCAGGCCATGACAGACCCAGATACGGAACCTACTGCTAAAGAGATGCTGCAGCATCTGGTCAGCCGTGTGGAGCAACAGGATGCTCGCCAACAGCTGTTACTTCAATGTTACCAATCGTTAACCTCCCAAGGAACATCTGGACAGACTGTTACAGCTAGTATTGAAGCTCCTGTGCTTTCCTCCGTTTCCCCAGTGCCATCCCAGGTGTCTACAGCTCCTACGCTTCACCTGCCTACTCCGTCAAAATATGACGGGGACCCCAAAACTTGTAGAGGTTTCCTTAACCAATGTTCAGTCCATTTTGAACTCCAACCTCAAAATTTTTCTACCCATCGTTCCAGAGTGGCCTATCTTATCTCATTGTTTTCTGGACAAGCCCTGGCTTGGGCCTCCCCTCTGTGGGAAAGAAACGATCCAATTCTACAAGATAGTGCCAAATTCATTTCCACGTTCCGAAGTGTGTTCGATGAACCAGGTCGTGTGACCTCCGCTGCTTCCAGCATTCTTCGTTTGCGACAAGGCTCCCATACAGTAGGACAGTATGTCATTCAATTTAGGATCTTAGCCTCTGAACTTCAGTGGAACACTGAAGCATTAGTTGCCGCCTTCTGGCAGGGGCTCTCCGATAAAATTAAAGATGCACTGACTACCCAAGAGCTTCCTTCGTCACTAGAAGATTTGATCTCTCTTTGCCATCGTGTAGACATGAGATTTCGTGAAAGAGAATCTGAGAAAACAACTTCTGCTAAAGCACCTCTTCGTTTAAACCCTCAATTTCGTCCAGTTTCACCTTCTGTGATTCCCATGGAGATAGGACGTTCCAAATTATCTTTAGAAGAGAGGAAACGAAGAGTAAAGAATAGACTCTGTATCTATTGTGCTGATTCCACACATATGCTCAGTTCTTGCCCTAAGAAATCGGGAAATGCCAGGCCCTAACTAGTTCTGGAGAGGTGAAGTTAGGGTCCCTGGAGTCCTCTCCATTGTCTATGAAATCTAAAGTCTGCGCTTTCGATGTTACGATTTCCTTTGCTACCAAATCCTTTGAGTCACAGGCATTGATTGATTCCGGAGCAGCAGGAAATTTCATTTCTAAATCACTAGTGAATCAATGGTCCCTACCAGTGATCACTTTAAAAACACCCATTACTGTGACGGCTATAGATGGATCACGTCTCATCAATGGTCTCATCACCCAGAGTACGTCTCCAGTAACCCTTCAGATTGGTGTACTACACCATGAAGAAATTTCGTTTTTAATTCTTCCTGTTACGACAAGTCCGATTGTCTTAGGCCTTCCATGGCTTCAATGTCACTCTCCCCAGATTGACTGGCGCACCCCTCAAGTTACGTCTTGGGGGCCTGAATGTCACCATCGTTGTCTCTCTCAAGTTATTCCTCTTAAAGTACAGCAATCTTCCATCTCATCTTCCTCCCCGGGACTCCCTCCTCAGTATGCTTCATTTGCCGATGTGTTTGATAAAGCTCAGTCTGAACGTCTTCCTCCTCATCGTTCTTGGGATTGTCCGATCGACCTTCTACCTGGCAAGACTCCTCCCAGGGGTCGGGTCTATCCTCTCTCGTTACCTGAAACTCAAGCCACATCTGAGTACATACAGGAGAATCTCCAGCGTGGGTTCATTCGACCTTCCACCTCTCCCGCTGGAGCTGGGTTCTTCTTCGTCAAAAAGAAGGATGGATCATTACGCCCTTGTATAGATTTTCGTGGACTCAACGCCATTACTATCAAGAATCGGTATCCCATTCCGCTGATCACTGAGCTATTTGATCGCATCAAGGGAGCTCGGATATTTACTAAGTTGGATCTTCGTGGTGCCTACAATTTAATTAGAATCCGTTCCGGTGACGAATGGAAGACCGCGTTTAACACCAGAGATGGGCATTACGAATATTTAGTAATGCCCTTCGGGCTGTGTAATGCCCCCGCGGTTTTCCAGGGTTTCATCAATGAGATCTTTCGGGACTTATTATATGTATGTGTCGTTGTCTACCTGGACGACATATTGATCTTCTCACAGGACCTGCCTTCTCATCACCAACATGTGGCAGAGGTCCTCTCCAGACTACGGAAAAACTCATTGTTCTGTAAATTGGAAAAATGTTCATTCGAGTTACCCCAGATTCCATTCTTGGGGTATATAGTTTCCGGAGTTGGCCTGAAGATGGATCCAGACAAAGTAAATGCTGTACTACATTGGCCTCAGCCAACTACTCTTCGTGCCATCCAGCGTTTTTTAGGTTTTGCCAATTACTATAGACGCTTCATTCAAGACTTCTCATCCATTGCATCTCCCATTGTGGCCTTAACTCGGAAAGGGGCTAATACTAAGCAATGGTCATCTGAGGCTCTCCAAGCCTTTCAAATCCTCAAAGAGTCCTTCTCGTCTGCTCCCATTCTGCGACAACCTGATGTGACACTCCCCTTCTTCCTAGAAGTAGATGCCTCTAATGTGGGCTTAGGAGCTATTCTCTCCCAACGCTCGGAGCAACAAAAATTACATCCTTGTGCCTTCTACTCTCGGGGTCTTCTGCCCGCAGAGAAAAACTATACTATCGGGGACAAGGAGTTGCTGGCCATCAAAGCTGCATTAGAGGAATGGAGATACTTGTTGGAAGGAGCTCGCCATCCGGTGACGATCTTCACGGATCATAAGAACTTGTCATATTTGCAATCTGCTCAATGCCTGAACCCTCGTCAAGCAAGATGGTCTCTTTTCTTTTCCCGTTTTGAATTAATTATAACCTTCAAACCAGCTGCTAAGAACAAGAAAGCTGACGCTCTATCTCGAGCTTTTGTGACGTCCTCTGATGTAGAAGAGGTTCCCAACCATGCTATTCTAGACCCCAAATGTATTTCTCTGGCTGCTTCATCCACCAAAATGCTACCATTTGGGAAGACCCTCGTGCCTCCTACTCTGAGGAGGAAAATCCTTTCGTGGTTCCATGCCTCTCGTTTTTCTGGACACGCCGGTGAACATAAGACCTTTGAGATTCTCTCTCGTAGTTACTGGTGGCCTTCAATGAGGAGAGACGTCAAAGAGTTTATTGCTTCCTGTGATTTATGTTCTCAGTTCAAATCCTCCCGCAGAACTCCAGCAGGGTTGCTGCGGCCACTACCCATTCCGTCCAAGCCTTGGACCCATATTAGTATGGATTTCGTTACTGATTTGCCACCAAGTAAGAATCACAATACTATTTGGGTAGTGGTAGACAGATTTTCGAAGATGGCTCATTTCGTCCCTCTGTCCGGTTTACCTTCCTCGTCTACTCTGGCTGAACATTTCATTAGAGAAATCTTCCGCATCCATGGATGTCCGTCTGAGATTGTGTCAGATAGAGGAGTACAATTCGTTTCCAGATTCTGGCGGGCCCTTTGTAAAACCTTGGGCATACGATTAGCACTCTCATCGTCTTACCATCCGCAATCTAACGGACAAACGGAACGAGTCAATCAAGATCTTGAGACTTTTATTAGGATGTTCTCTTCAGCCAACCAAGACAACTGGGTAGAATTGCTCCCTTGGGCTGAATTCGCCCATAACAACATGTACCATGAGTCATCATCCAAAACTCCATTCTTTGTGGTCTACGGTCACCATCCGTCTTTTCCGGAATTTCCTGCCCTCCCGCCCACCCAAGTTCCTGCTGTGGAGACTGCTTGTCAGACCTTCAAAAATATCTGGTCTCAGGTCAAAACCTGTTTAAAGAAGACATCTAACAAATATAAGTCTTTCGCAGATAAGAAGAGGCGGGCTATTCCACCACTAAAAATTGGAGATCGTGTCTGGTTATCTACCAAAAATATTCGTTTGAAGGTTCCATCTATGAAATTCGCCCCTCGTTTTATTGGTCCATATAGGATCATTCAAGTTATCAATCCAGTATGTGTTAAACTTCTTCTTCCTAAGAATCTTCGGATTTCCAATGCCTTCCATGTGTCCTTGCTCAAACCTCTCATCATTAACCGTTTCTCGACTCCTTCCTCAGCACCGCAGCCAGTTCAAGTTCATCAGGAGGAGGATTTCGAGATTACTGAGGTATTGGATGCAAAAATTTCGCGAGGAGTCCTCCGTTTCCTCGTTCATTGGAAGGGCTTTGGTCCTGAAGAGCGTTCATGGATCAAAGCTGAAGATCTTAATGCTCCTGCCCTTCTGAAGAAGTTTTATTCCAAAAATCCGGACAAGCCCGGTTCCAGGCGTTCTGTGCCCACCTTTAAAAGGGGGGGTACTGTCACTCACCGGACTGTGAGTGCTTCTTCCCGGACATTTAGGAACCGTGGCCGTCCTCCATCCTGAGGGACTGCGCATGCGCAGCCCTTTCTATACCTCCAGTGTATGTTCCTTTAACTTAATTGGCAGATCAGGCAACCTCCCTATATTAAGCACCTGTGGTCAACACCACGTGGCCTGATCTTGGAGTCTCATTCCCCATGAGTCTCTGAAGGTGTTCCTGTGTTTCCTTGTTTATTCAGCCCTGCTGATTCCTGTGGTTTCCAAACCACTTCTACCTCTGTGGTTTCCAAACCACTTCTGCTACTGTGGTTCCCATACCACTTCTACCATCTACTGTATCATCGTGACTGTGAGCTGATTCCTATCCGCTGCCTCCGTGCACTACAGTCTTCTAATCACTTCAACTCTACCATGTATCATTGGGACTGTTAGCTGATGCCTATCCGCTGCCTCCGTGCATTACAGGCTTCAACCACATCCACTCACCTGTTCATGATTGTGACTGCCAGCTGATTCCTATCCTCTGCCTCCGTGCACTACAGGCTTCAACCTGCAACTCGTCTGTGTTTCATCATCGTGACTGGTTGGCTGATTCCTATCCGCTGCCTCCGTGCACTACAGTCTTCAACCTGCAACTCGTCTGTGTTTCATCATCGTGACTGCTAGCTGATTCCTACCCGCTGCCTCCGTGCACTACAGTCTTCAACCTGCAACCCGTCTGTGTTTCATCGTGACTGTTTAGCTGATTCCTATCCGCTGCCTCTGTGCGCTTCAGTCTTCAGTCCTTGTCTACTCTACCGTGTTTCCTTGAGTCTGCTGCCACTATTGCTACCCGCTACTCTCCGTGATCATCTGTTCCAGTTCAACTCTGCTCCGGTGTCCCATCGTTACTGCACCTGCTGGTTGCTATTGGTTACCTCCGTGTTCCCGCAGAGACCCGCTGCTGTTACTTCTCAGCGCTACTCATCCATCTACTGCTGATCCGCTCTCCACGCCTTCCTGTGTTCCCTGCTGGTCTACCTACCTGTGCGCTGCACCTGCTAGACCCCTGCTTCACCCATCCAGGGACTTGTATCCTGCTGGCCTCCTGCCCTTCAGGTATCTCTGCACTCCTGTCTGACTGCCTTCTCCTGAACCACGGTATGCATACTTCCCATTGACTGTGCTGTGTATTGCATACCTTGCTGGACTGTGTTGGTTCTCCTCTGGAGTGTACTATCCGCTGAGTCTATTGCCATCATTGACTGTGTTGGTTCTCCTCTGGAGTGTACTATCTGCTGACTCTACTGCCATCATTGACTGTGTTATCTCATGCCGGATTACTTCAAGAGACTTTCTATATTGGCAGTGTTGTTCAGTCATTTATACATTTATATTGTGCATATTACTGTGGATCAAAGTCAAGGTGCCCGTGTATATATTGTGTTGCAGTCTCTCCCCGTGCACCTCCTCACATATATATTCAGTAGTACAACTTGCTAGTGGCAGACCACTGACTCCTGTTTACAGTTTCACCTGTTCCAGTATCCTCTCACATAGCAGTGGTACAACTTGCTAACGCAGACCACTGACTCCCCGGATACCTCCACTTGGATTCCATTCCTTCACTCAGACAGCGGTACAACTTGCTATCCGCAGACCGCTGACTCTCATCACCTCCTCGTTTCTGTTGGACATTCCTCCTCACTATAGCAGTGGTACAACTTGCTACCGCAGACCACTGACTACCTTCACGTGTCCTTTGTCCATACAGTTCCTCGTGTATTACTACCTCCATATTGCCAGTGCTGCTAGTCATAGACTTTCCTGAGCATCTCATCATCTGCTATTTCCTGTTCCGTGATCACCCTGCTACCAGAGTACCATATTACCACCTATACTGCTCTGGTAAGCCTATCACCTGGTGATCCCTGGGTAAAGACTCCTAGTGCCCGTGACAACACATTTATTAAGGTTCCAATCCACATTTGATTTATTAGTAATATGTATTTTACATTCTTTTTCATATAAATTATAATGTGGGGAAAAAGCTAAATAATGTTTCTGACATCTGAATTACATCGAGTGTAGTATCAATCTGCTCACAATTTTATGACAAAGTTTCCAGTGTTACTTGTGTAGCGTTCGCACCTTGCGAACGCTAGTTATAAATAATATCACTATTTCATACCCCAAATAACCAGTACACAGGGGTCATAAAAAACAGTTTGTACAAGTCTAGAGGCAGGAGCCTGAGGTAAGGACACCTGGCAGTTTAGAGAAAAATGACCAGAAGGATTCACCAATGCCACATCGAGTACCTGAGAGTGCAAGAACCTTTGACCTATGAATGAAGACCTTAGAACTGTAACTGTATATCTCGGTGATGTAACTACTTTTACAACTGTGCAGTGTATAAATTGCTGAGCTCTGATTTTTGGACCCCAGAGCGTTCTCATAGAAGCTTGTGTCAGTGCTGGCAGGTGCATGCTTATGCTTGCCAAACTTTGCTTTTCAATATACTTTGTGAATAAAACCTATGTGAACCACAGCGATCGCAGCGAACAATATTTATTGGTAGCGAAAAGATGAACATAACAAAATGTATTAAGATAGACTGCATATAATGGTACATATAAAATTAATTATATCATATAATCAATACAAATATTACAACACAAGTACTAAAACTTAGAAATGGTGATTAAGTATTGTAAATTGAATTTATTTAAATGTCTAACAAGACTCATTGTGCCTAAATGTCAGAAAGATGCGCAGTCCTCTTTACGTAACCATTCCATTTAGTGAAATCAGTATGGAATTCTGTCTCCAAACATATAAGAGATAAAGTCGCGATAATAGAAGCAACTCTCCACCTTGTAATAATTATCCACTTGATGTGATCCTTGCTTTGAAGATCATGGTACGGTCAGCTATAAATAAAACACACTCCATCTAGGAGTCAGATATAAATGGCCACCTGTAATCACTTTCCCACTATCACTATTCAATTACTGTACTTTCACTGATCTGGATGTAGATATAAATCCGCAAAAAAGAGGATCCACGCCTTAAGAAAGTTTTATTTCTATCAAAACGCATTGGAGGCTGGTTGGGAATTCCTTCCGTCCTGTGGATCTGAACTGGCTTCTTCCTCCACAGTAAAAGTCATCTCAGGTTCCAAGGTTCTGAGCTCCTGTGTTTTTTTTGAAGTGTGATCATTCTACTTATTCTCTGGTAGGAGGCTACTTTATACAATCTAGGAAATGCTAAAAATTTATTTTTAGTATTACATTTATAGAAGTGCATTGAAATATCTTTTTATTAGTTTATTAATAAATAAAAAGATGGATCTCTCCAAATAAAAAAAAAAATGTATTACTATGTATTGCTTTTTCTTTCCCTACTATATGTGAGGTAAATCCATTTGTTAAGGAAGAATCGTGTGTGATAATAACAACAGAGAATCGTGCTGCATCCAGGGTAATCACTGTGAGCTATTCTATATGCCTAAAGCAACTTATCTTAATGTGAGTGCATAAACAGCTGGGAGTGGTGGTTTCAATGTAAGATACAAACAATGTGCACATGAACATAAGCAAGTATGTGTTCATCTGCACATCAGAGTTTGAATTTATCATCATGAAAAGAAGATTTTCCACTTGTATTGAAAATGACTTTATGAAACTCAGGGCTAGATTTACTAAACTGTGGGTTTGAGAAAGTGGAGATGTTGCCTATAGCAACCAATCAGAATGCAGCTGTCATTTTGTAGAATGAACTAAATAGACGATAACTAGCATCTGATTGGTTGCTATAGACAACATCTCCACTTTTTCAAACCCGCAGTTTACTAAATATATCCCTCAGTATTATTACACACTTATTAGAGACTTCATTTTATTATTTATTTGATATTGTATTTCATATAATATTTTTATGTATGTTAAATGGAGAAAGCACCTATTATTTATCTTTGTATTTTCACATTATGTACACATTTCGGTAATTTAGCTGCATTCTTTCGAGCACTTGATGACGTTCACTTATTGTTTACTACTTATAATACGTAGGTGCTATTGATTTAATATCAGGGCTGGTTGGGGGAAGCCTAATTGGCTCACTCACTGCAAGACTTTCCATATTTTATGTACCTATTCCTTTTTTTTCCAAATAGGGCCCCAACATTGCAGGATCCAGACAAGCAGAAAATTATATTAAGAGAACAGCAGTCGCAGGTAGTGGAAGCTGCAAGAACAGGTAGGAGAAAGCAGCACAGTCTGCCAAGTATCCTGATTCTTGTGGACCTGTCCCCATTTTGTGTGACTGTCCCACTCAGTCAGGACTTTGTCCCGACTGCAATGACAGTTGGGGTGTATGTACCGCTTCACACTCTACTGCTCGTTAAGGGCAAGCTGCATGCCCTACAGTTGAGACTAGTGAAAAAAAAATAGTTGTAAATATAATGCAGTAAAATAAAGTCTAATTAAAAAAAATGAGTTTAATGAGAAATTTAAAGTAGCTGGTGTGTGTCTTCTTGTGGCTGACATTATTGTAAAATATATGGAAATACTTGCAGTGGAAACATTAATATATCTATTTCTTCATAACTCCAATAAATAAATCTTGTTTGAGGACATTTAAAAATAACCAGAGGCTACAATTCTTCTCTTCACAGGTGTTATTCTTCAGGCTTGAAAATAAATGGAGGCTGTTAATCTAGTTAGCAGATAAAGAGGAGATTTGTCTACATTTCACTCAGTTTGAAAATGAATCATTAATTGAATAGAGATTGTCATAGTACCATGTGCTTTTAATACATTCCTAAAATACTAGCATTGAAACCAAATAGATACCTGAACAGTCAGGTACTGCAGGAAGCTTAAAATACAAAAACTACCATTAAAAGGCCATTGTACATTTAGGGTAATTTCTTCCAACAGTACAAAAAATATAAATATAAATAATGTACAAAATGAGTATTACATACCACCTATTTCTTCTTTTAAATTATTGTATATTTAAACAAACATATGCATAATGCATGCTTCGAAACAGCATCTGCAAAATGTGTGGTTTCTTAAAATTATGTCCACCCACACTTTTATTTCATAAAGCATATCCTTTGATAAAACACCCATATATGGATTTGCCCAGCACATTTGGCAGTATTAGAGCAAACTGGCAGACCATTGGACCATATGTAGGCAAGACCGGCCTTTAAAATGCCAGAGTCATGCAAATTTGTAATCATATATAGATGGTGTCTGCTAATAAATAGCAGGCTCTGTACATAGTCCCTATAACTTTGACACAGAGCTTACCTCTCTTATAGACATTACACCACTGTTGTAGATGCATACAAAAGTGGAAGTAAATTTGATCTTCATTTTTTTTAGCTGTTTTTAATATGTCCTCATTAAAATACAAAATCCTGTTTTAGGGAATCCAGCATTTAAAGTTGCATTATTACCTATGGAGGGAAGAGAGTATTATAGCTCTGCCCCTTCCCCGCAGCTCATAGAGCTGCTCCAGGTAACTATTCATCTCTCTGTCTGTTAGGGAATTTAAACTGTAAGCTCCAATGGGTCAGGGACTGATGTGAATGAGTTATCTGTATAGCGCTGTGGAATTTGTGGCGCTATATAAATATATGGGGATGATGATGATGATCCCCCATCTTTGTGGTCAGTTTCATGGGACTAATAGAAAAAGGTGCTTTGTGACATTCTGGAAGGGGGTGTGATCAGGAGGACCAATAAGAAGCTGCTATCACAGACAGTGAGGCTTCTCGTTGGTCCTCCTGCTCATACTTTCATTTTGTAGCTAATTTAAAGTTGTGAACAAAAATGTTTTTGCTTTAGGTTCTAGTACAGCTTTAATCAAATGTACAATTTCAACTATCTTCTTATTCATAAGGCATGCCCATTATGTCTACATCCGCTCATCATTCTGAGCAAACCTGAGTTCCTCTGCAAAAGATGTACTATTACCATGTAGAATCATATGCTTTACAAGTTAACCTGTGCATGATACTCATGCATTCTAGTCAAATCAAGCTACTTAAGGTGTTAAAAAGGTTCTTGTCATGCATTTGGGGCTAGGCCAGGCCTCCTCAGGGGAAGAGCATTACTTCCCGACGTAAGCGCCCTTTTTTAACGTGGTTTTGTCCACATGTCACCACCTCATCATTTTTCTCCATCACCTCATCCTTCATCTTTATCGCCACATCTATCCAGATGTCTTTCCAGACACAGGGATCTCTCTCAGCGGTCCTGAGTATCACACTCCTCTCGCTCTGTCACCCCCGGCAACCACCAACTACTCCCCACTGTCACCCCAGGCAACCACCAACCACTCCCAACTGTCACTTCTCCTTCAAGAAATATATATATATTTTTTTAAAATCTTTATAAACACTTTTAACAATTAACAAATTAAATTAACAAATTAAAAACATCTTAGTATACCAAATTCCAGCCCTTTCTGAGATTTTTTTTTCCACACACACTAAGAATTTAGTAGGTCAGTGTATAATTCCACCCAGCAGGTGGCGTTGCAGCAAATTTCAGCCCTTTCTGAGTTTTTTCCCCCACACACACTAAGAATTTAGTAGGTCAGTGTATAACTTCGCCAAGCAGGTGGCGCTGCAGCTTGGTTTTTTTTTTCCCACACACAGACACACGCCACTAGGCTTTTATATAGTAGATTATAAGAACAAATACAACAGAGATTATTTGTATGACATCACAACAGATTTGTGAGATTTTGCACTTGTGGGAGTTGTCAATTCATAAATTAGCTCCATTTAAGATGTGTTTAACTAGGGACAGAACAACTTTTTGGACAAAGTGACCAATCAGACTACTAAAATATTAACAGCAGCGCAGATTATTTAATCTCAGTAAATTTGTATGTGAGCATGTGTAACAGGTCAGAAATGGGAGAGGCTATGCCAACATGTAGGCAATATGATAATAAAAACATAAGCAGTGGTACAGTATAGTGATGTGAGGTTCCTATCAAACCTGTGTAAGGTGTAAGAAGACTGTAGTGTCAAACACACAATACAAGGAGCAAATTACCTACACCAAACTTGATCTTTCATGTTGTTAACTACAAGACCCTACCAGTGGCGCATGCAGGGGGGTTTCTGGGTCTAAGTAAAAAAGTGCCCTATATAGCGGCACTGTACTATACAGCAGCTGCGGCGTTGTCAAAGAAGCATCCGCGGCGGTGCTGTATTGTTATACAGCACCGCCGCGGACGCTTCTTTGACAGCGTCACGGCTGCTGTATAGTACAGTGCTGCCTAAACAGAGCTGCTGCGCATGCGTGGGCGCATGTGCGGCAGCTCTCTCGATTTCTTTTTATTCTGGTGGAGGGGAAACCCCCCCTTAAAAATGCTCCGTGCGCCCCTGCCTGCCACAAAACCATCTTCTCATAGTCAAGGTAATGCAGTACTATATAATATTTGCAGATTGTTTACACTGCAAAGAAAGCTTAGGAAGGAGAATATGTGGTTATTAATAAATTTAAATTAAATTATTATACACAAAAATGCTCATTACAGGTATTTAATTTTCAACATCCTGCATGAACCATATGTTGAATTGAAATTGTCATTTTAGTATTGCATAGCAAAGCAGTCCAGCTAAGGTTATTTTTCTCCTTTCCTCCCTACACTATAACTATCTTCAGTTCACCCTTGAATGGATTAAGTGGCCAGAGAGATTATTTAAAGCTTAGCAGAATGTTCATCTTTTGTCCATGACATATAATCAAAACCTAAAGTTTTCATCTGAGGAAAATGTATTGACCCATCAAGGAGAGACTGCAACTTGGGAACAGTTTGAAACTATATTGCTAAATCAACATTTTTTTTTTAATCTTCTCAACAATAACAATAAAGAGGAACAGTTATATGTAATGAATTTGTCTTGACCAAGTACATCATAGGTCTCTCTCCATTTTAACTGAAATTTACAAAATGACAGCCTAAATCTATAACACAATTTGTTTCTAAATGAAAGATCATTTTGACTTATTAACAAATATAAATATTTTCAAATGATTGCAATAGCTGACAGAATGTTAACAGCCCTATAACAAAAAAATATACCGTATTGTATAAGATGCACCTTCATTCTTTCTCCGAAATTTAAAAAAAATATATATTTGCTGTTAAAAAGTTGTGTTCCGTTCCGCTGTAGTGTGCTGAGATTGTGCAGCAGCCGGCCAGCACACTCTCCCTGCAGGTCTGTTCGGCAGAGACAGGCAGGGAAGGTGTGCTGGCCGGCTGCTCTGATTGCAATCAGTTGGTGCAGGTCACCGGAGGGAAGAGACAGAGGTTCTGCTGCTCTGCACTATGGAAAGTCGGTACCTTTATAGCCAACCCTCTGCACCGCTGGAACCATCTCTCCCTCCCCTGGTGTATTGATTGATGATTACGAGTGAGCAGCCGGCCAGCACACTCTCCCTGCAGGTCCGTTCCGCAGAGAAAGGCAGGGAGAGCGTGCTGGCCGGCTGCTCTGATTATGATCAGAGCAGCCGGACAGTACACTCTCCCTGCCTGTATCCGCCGAACGGACCTGCACATAGTGTGCAGCCGCTGGCAGCAAGCCCCTCAGCACACTTTAGCAGAACGGACCTGCCAATCGCACCCCCCCCTCCTCTGGATCCCCTGCTGCCCATGTTAAGACGCACCCCATTTTTAGACCTTATGGGGCATATTCAATTCTCGTCGGAAACGCCAAAAATCTTGCGGTCCGCGCACGATTACTGAAAAATGTTAATACAGTAATTTTCTCGCTGGATTTCAGCTCGCAGCTCCCTGAGCCGCGAGCTGAAATCCAGCTAACTATTACCGTATTAACGGTAATAGTTTTTCCGCAGCGCAGAAAAAAAAGAATTGAATATGCCCCTAAATTTTTTGAAAAAAGGTGCGTCTTATACATGGGGAAATACGGTATATAATGATATAATCTGAACATATTTGAAATATAATTTGCTTTAGAAGAAGGTTTATTTTTTATTACATTTTTTCCGTACAATGGGGGAGAGGGAAAAGTGGCGACCTGTATTGTGCTGCAATTAAATAAAGTTTGTTTTTTTATTTTATATATATATATATATATATATATATATATATATATATATATATATATATAACTGCCAGACTGCCAAATAAATCATTAGTCACTCCCTTAACAGTCTGCTCCAATCTGCCCTTATTGCCACTATATATCTATATGTATATATATATATATATATATATATATATATATATATGTCAGTGCAGTATTTTAAAATATTCTTGTTCCACAGCCATGATATATCCAATATGCATACCAGCTGGATGTAGAGAAATAGCTTGTGTCAAGCAACAGTCCAATAGGGTCCATACGGAATCCTCAACCTTGTCTAGTTATCTCAAAAGAATACAAAAACCAATAATAGTATAGTATCCTTCAACAAGGTGATTCCCAGCACACCACCACACATACCAATTGTGCTTGTGCGTTCCAGAAACAATAAAAAAGACAGCTTATCTGCGTTTCCTTTAACTGTCTCAGTAATCGTGGTGCTTCCATTGGATGCTTTCAATAGAACAGAGAAGCCACATATGTTGTAGTATTTTTATGTTAACACATATTTATTAGACACAAACAGTTTCTGCACTCACAATGTAGCAAATATAAAAAGGATTATCTGATATCCCTAGATGGTGATCAGAAACTACAGTCAGCTCTTCTAAAGCCCCAAGAATAGTTCTCCAAGTACTAAATGGATAAGGTCCACAAATGGAAATAAAGTATGCAAATTTTCTCAACGCGTTTTGTCTTTAAATGACAGACTTCATCAGGATTCATTTATATATTAATACTATAGAGTTAGTAATTTAACATGCTAGGCAAATTTAAATAGCCTTTGTAAATATATCAATACCAACCTCATGAATTAAAATTATCATTCATTTAAAAAATATTTTTAAAAATATATAAAACATATAAAAAATACATATAATATATAAAAGGTAATAAATAATGAGTAATCAGTAATAAAATTATCCCGACTGTCTTCAACTTAAACGTGGTGGTATTCATGCCTTTCTCTTTAGTGAGCATACTAGGAGCTATTGTGTTTTTTAAATTACTACTCTTTCTAAAGACCTACAGGCCTAACAGGTAAGATCTTTGTTAGGATGGGATCCATCCTTAGGATATCCCAGTGCTTAGAAAGTACTTATTGATTTCGATTTTCCTAACTATTAAACTGTGTGACGAATGCCATATCATCGACTTTTCTTTCTCTGCTGAAGTACTTCAATATATATATATATATATATATATATATATATATATATATATATATATATATATATTTATATTGATTATGCGTCTGGCACTTATAACTTGTGTTGTAAGTACACATTACACATTGATTTTTGATTCAGGAACAGACTGACCATTTCACAACTATGACAAATGTCAGGAATTATGCCATCTTGCATGCCTCCCTTCCTGTAATATTCAACACACTTATTGTTGGGACCACATTGGTAAAATATTTTACAATTTGCCAAGATCTCCTTTAACTCCTCCAGTTACTAAAAAAAAATATAGTCGACGCTACAGGGCCGTAGTCGTAGAGCATACAGGAAATTCTATTCAGTGGGAATCACATGAGCGATCACATGTGAAACAGAGAGAAAACAGGATCAATGGAAACTATATCCTTTATTTTTCCATGGTATAGAATAATACAGCTGGAAATAAACAGGGCTTAGATAAATTTGATTAAAAAGGTGGAAAAACATTACAATTTTGTTGTTGTTTTGTTTGTTGTAAAGCACTATATACATGGTGCAGGCCATATAAATAAATTAACACATATTTGCATAAATACATACATACATAAATACATACATACATAAATACATACATAGATATGTTTGGTATCACAACAGATTTAATTTATATGCAGAAAAGAGGCTGTGATCTCTCAGAGACATTTAAAATCTTACCAATAAAACAATAGTCTTTATAAAATAATGAACAACAATTATTATAATTATTATTAGTTTTTATATATGTAGTGCCAGCATATTGCATAGTGCTGTATAGGGAGTGTTCATTCATTCATATCAGTCCCTCGGCACACAAACACTAGGGCCTATTCTATCCAGAACTCAATTAACCTTCCTGTATGTCTTTGGACTATGGTAGGAAACCAAAGGGCCAGAAGAAACCCACAGGAACACAAGGAGTCTTTTCAAAGCTCCACACAGATACAAGCAGGGCCGGTGCTAGGGTCCTTGGCGCCCTAGGCACACTTTCACATCCGCGCCCCCCCCCCCCCCTTCAGGCACACTTTCCCATCCGCGCTCCTCCCCTTTAGGCACAATTTCATATCCGTGCCCCCCCTTCAGGCACACTTTCACATTCGCGCCCCCCCTCCTTCAGGCACACTTTCACATCCGCTCCCCCCCCCTCAGGCACACTTTCACATCCGCGCCCCCCCCTTCAGGCACACTTTCACATCCGCTCCCCCCCCTCAGGCACACTTTCACATCCGCGCCCCCCCTTCAGGCACACTTTCACATCCGCTCCCCCCCCCCTCAGGCACACTTTCACATCCGCGCCCCCCCTTCAGGCACACTTTCATATCCGCACCCCCCCTTCAGGCACACTTTCACATCCGCCCCCCTCCCCACGGCTTTCCTTACCTTTACTTGCCGCCATAAAGCTGCTCCTCTCTGCTCCATCTCCTCCCCTCCACTCACTGACACTGTCGGGCCGTGATGACGATGTCACGCCCGACAGTCAGTGAGTGGAGTGGAGGGGAGGAGATGGAGCAGAGAGGCGGCGGTGGTGATCCATAGCTCCTTCCCCCTCCCCGTGTATTTATCGGAAGCTGTGCGGCGGCCGTGGAAGGTATGGTCAGCGGTCGCCGCACAGTTTTAAAGGGGTGCCCTTCAGAACAAGCCTGGTAGGATTAAAGCCCAAGCCCTAGTGCTACTGTCTATTGACTAATGTGAATTTGAATCAAATTATATAAAATAAATGATAACAAAAAATTAGCAAATTTATACCTTTTATACCCTAATCATCTTTTTTAAATCAAGTTTAAACTACTTAAACCGGTAATGCAAGATTTATGAACCTGTTTTTTGTAAATGGAATTATTGCTAATCATCCCCCAAACCATGAGATATTTGCTCATCTCTACCTATGGTTAATGATTGATTGCAGGCAACTAATTGTCCACAAGCCCCATAACAATTATCATTCTCGAGTGCTCTATATTAACAAACTTTATACAACTCAGGGTCTGAGTCATTAAGGAAAGTAAGGCAAAAAAAAAAGAGTAAATGTCTCCGGGACAAACCAGGTTACAATGCAAGGGGTGCAAATTAGTTCATTATTTTACATATAAGTTTAGTCTGACTGTTTTTTCATGTACCACACATGTACTTCATAGCTTTATTTGTACACTGAAATTAAAGTTGATCTAGGACATGTTCTACTCAACATGGGGCCCAGGTGCAAAGTTACTCATTTATTATGCGTTGCTCTCCTTAATGCCTCAGGCCCCCTATGTCTAAAACTCTACATTGCTTTGTACTCTCACAAGTCCACATATAAGTGTGACATGCTTTATCTGGATTATTTCAGTGTCTTTCATTTTCAATTACTTATATTAAGCAAGATAAAATGGCATGTTGTCTAGTATTGCAAAAAAAAGCTATTTCTTAACTGCTCCGTGATACCATATGCTGCTCTGAGATGTCTGGTACCATGAGACAGCTCATTGAATATAAAGATGTGTCATCTACTTGTGAATATAATATGCACGGTGGAAATGTTTTTATTGCAGACATAGTAGAGACTTAGGGCTAGATTTACTAAGCTGCGGGTTTGAAAAAGTGGGGATGTTGCCTATAGCAACCAATCAGATTCTAGCTATCATTTATTTAGTACCTTCTACAAAATGACAGATAGAATCTGATTGGTTGCTATAGGCAACATCCCCACTTTTTCAAACCCGCAGCTTAGTAAATCTAGCCCTTAATCTTTACATAAAGATAGGGAATGTAAGAAAAGGTTACAAGATGCAGAAAAAATAAACGTTCAATATACTTTTATGTCAGTCTGTCCTGCTTTTAAAGATGCACCCTCGATCATTACATTGTTTTGTTTTTTTTATAGTTTGTCAAGGTATGTTGACCACTTCAATATGTCCTGTATGACCTATTTGTAAATTGCAATCCCTTTCTTTTACAATCTGCAGCTTCCTTTCAATGTTTACTAACTCATCATGACTTTTATGTCCCAGTGAAAACATATGTCCTTAAGCAGCATACATTTTATATTAAGCTTTGGACACAGTACTGTGCCAGTTTTTCCTATGTTATCCCTGTTAAATAATCCATTATTTCTATAGTATATCTAATATGACATGAAGAAGATATATGTTACATATTACCAGGGGTGATTTTTGGTGAGTCTTGCAGGGTTGGCTTTGCAAAGAGACATCGTTTTATTTCATGTCAGAGAATCTCACTTGCATATTATGAAAGGCAAAGGAAAACTATGAAATTCATCTTAATTCAATTAAATATGCAGGACAGTTTTAAAACACATTTTTTTGCCTAGCTTTATTCTATTACACTGAACTTGGTTAAACTATGGAGACATGAGAAACATGTTTAAAAACTGGTACAAAGTAAAAAGATACTGCAAACCATAACAACCAATGAAAAGTTTACTTTTGGTTCCTGAACTTTACTAGGAAACTTGTAGCTACAATGTGATTGGTTGGTGTGAGTTACATCCCCTTATCCTGTGTATCAATTTCCATAAACATCCCCCAATACTTTTAGTGTTGCTATACTTTATTAGCTCTTCCCCATACTTGCCTGCTTTTGGATCTCCCCTCTAGGATCTCCAAAAGTCAAGTGCAAGGGTATGATTAAATCGCATGATTAAAACTCTGCATTCCTCTGTGTAATGATGTGATCCATTTTATAGCGCTGTTGGGGGCAGGTTCATGATGATGATGTGATATGCAACATTAGGCTCCACCCACCTCTCTGAATTCAATGCAAATTATGTCTACGTATAAAAATGTAAAATTAGTATTTCACGGAAAATAATGTTGAAAAAGCACGCTTCCTCAAACCAAGAGTAAACAATTATTTTAAACAGAGCTTACCATTATTTCAATCGAACCATTGCTTTATGTCTGATGAATTTCTCTCCCTAATTCCAATAAGTACCTTATACGGTCAAAATAAACATACACTGATTATTTTTAGAGCTGTTTATATGCCCTAAAACTAAACATGTCTTATTAAAAAAAAAGTGATTAAACGTAATGTTTCAATGGTCACGGATTACATGTGGAACATTTACATTTATTAGTTAATTATAGAGTGCTTTAATACTAAAGTCCATTAATGCATTTCAAGAAGGTTTCTAAATGGAGCTTCAGAGCTTGGCGAGGATCATTATATTAGAACTAAACGGGATAGTGCTCATAGACCAATCTCACTCAGGTCATAGAACCATGCAGATCTCCAAAACTGTCTGCTTATCTTAAAAGAGGATTATTAAAGAAATACAACCAAGACATCCTGAACAAACAATTTTTTGGAGGGGGAACTATCATACAATAGATCAATTTAAAATTAATACATTTATACCTTAGTTAATAGCAGTTAATAGGCAGACAGTAATTTTATGTACTAATCCTCACTGTGAATCATAAGATTAGGTTATAAAGTATCGTTTAACTATGGCAATATAATTGACCTTACTGTTATATGCAAATATTATTACTTACGGCAAACTATTTAAGAAAATAATAAGTGGGGGTGTTCTATGCTTAATGGAACAATCTATTGCAACTGTAATAAAAAAAACCTGCTAAAAGAGAGAATAGTTATAAACAGAGTTACTATTCTCTCTTGCTTACTGCAATAAATGTCAGTAAAAGAGCTGTGTCCAATTTAAAACAGAGCTGCTTAGTTTTTTTAAAAATAAGTTTATAAGCTATTTCTAACCTAGTACATTTTCATCTGGAGATTTCAGATACCATCATAGTTTGAGGGGATAGTAGTTTGTAATTTCACATTCCAGCCATTCCAAAAACTTGGCAGGTGCCAATAGCAAAAGTTTTTTTCTACTTTGTTGTAACAAGTCTGAAAAAGAGTTAGGTTTTAGGCACCAATTTATTAATTTCCTACAATAACTCAGATTTTCTATAGCCGTTTATTGCAGTGCTAGAAAATCAGTTATCACTGCAATTTAATACTAAAATATTGCTGGCAGCGGTAAGAGAAGGATTATTGCGTTCTCTGAAAACCCACCTCTTCAGACAAGCTTATGATATTCCTCAACCACCATCTTAATCTCCCCTATTACCACCCTCTACACTGCTAACGCAGACAACAACCCTCTGACCAACATTGCTACACACACAGCCCACTCAGTACTTTTACCTTTGTATTCTAGCTGGTCCAGTGTGCAATATGATGTAGCACATGCCCTTGTGTTTCAAACTCCCATTGTCCCATAGATTGTCAGCTTGTGAGCAGGGTTCTTTTACCTCTCTGTCTGTATGTATTACCCAGTATTGTTTTATTAATGTTTGTTCCCAATTGTAAAGCGCTACGGAATTTGCTGGCGCTATATAAATAAATAAATGATGATGATGATGATGATTGCTTTGCTTGCCAGTCTTGGTGCATCTGTGCATGTATGACCCAGCTTTGCAAGTTCACACATGTGCAATAGAACTGGGACCCCTGACTTGTCTACAAATAAAAAAAATATGTAAAAAAATAAATAAATATAACAATATATAAAAAATATTAATTTAAAATAAATTATGCACAAATTCTGGTTACAGGTTTATGTAAATAAATAAATAAAGCTTTTTTCCTTAGCATGGTGAAGCTTTCGCCGGAAAACCATGGCAAATCTCTTAGGCGGTAGCTTTTGATAGTTGGGAAGAACCTCCGTTTTTGCCAAAGATTGGCCTTTTTTCTACTTCATAAATAGACCCGTTAGTTTTGCTGAGAAGATCATAGATCTAATAATATCTGTTTTTATTTCAACCACAAGCAAGCAATAAGATGAATAACTTGCAAATGCTCTCACTATGAAATATTAATAAACAAAATGATTGGATGAATGATTTAACTCAGATTTTCATATTTAAAAAAAAAGCTGTCAGAAACATATTATGGAACTGAGAATTAATGGTTAACTCATTTAAAATTGTCAGGAAATTCTTCAACTTCACCTGGCCAGACACGTCTACATTTAGTGAAGTTACATTATTTTCTAAAGGTTGATTAGGAAAGGGAGAGTTCATGAAGATAGCACATTGTGACACGTATATATCACTAGCTTCAAATCTTCAAAAATAGATTTGTCACAGCTTCAACATATATAGAATACATGTAGATTGTCTGTGGCATAATTGAAATGGCCAATTATTACTGTACTTTATAAAAGCAATACAGCATTCAGTAGCAAGCTCTGAAATGTTAATAAAAAATGAAAGAAAATGACATTTTGCTCATATCATTGTCCCATATTCTGTTAAAGTGAAGATTCTTCTTGTCGGGAACAGAAGCCGTATTTGAGATCTGTCATTTCATCTTTCTTGAGTACCATCAGTTTATCGAAACTGCAAATGAAATATGTGACATATTTGCTGTACAAAGTAAATCCCCATGTCTGGCTCAAAAAAGACTGGTGTAAAATGCAATTGGAGGAGGGGGATGATTCATTTGGGACAAACATCACAAACTCGTTTTTGCAAAAAAGTAAAATAATTTTATTTGCTACATCTTGAGACTGATAATGTGAGTAAGTGACTTTGTCAGTTAAGATAGTGTCATTTTTGGATGCACTCAAAATAGGTGATGGTCCTGGGTGGTGATTAGTAGACATGACTAGCTTTGTATTTTTCCTTTGGCAAGTGAAGTCTCTTACACTTACCGGCCTGGAGATGTCAGTAAGTCTAATCTTCGATTGGAATTGTGGCAAGTATTGCACAGAAGTGTATATAGAAATTACAAATGATTTTTTTTTTCAAGCTTCACAAATAATTAGTAAACTAGTGAAGCAAAATGTCACATCTACACAATGCTTTCTCAGGCTGTCTAATGGGTGTTAATAATTTCTGTTTCTCCTCTGATCTGTGTTTAACAGCTAAATGGAGGAGAGACAGAATCTCATATCGAGATAAATGACCTATATAGAAAGATACCATTTAGGTGCACATGGCAGTCTTCCATCCTACACAGAAGGTAGGATGGATAGTACAGCATATTCTAATTCCCGCCCATCTGTGCTCCAACATCAGCCTAGCAAAGACTGTCATATGCACTCCACCGACATTTCTCCATAGAAATCAATGAGCTATACATTAGGTTCCGTCTCTCTTTCATTTAGCTGTCGAAAATTGAATAGAGGAGAGACTGAAACTACTAATGCCTGTGTGCACATACTCTTACTCAACATTTAAAAATCACATATATACCCAAACTATTGTTTTACATTCGTTAACAGCTAAGTAATGCATTCTTTAGTGAAGGTGTACTTAATATTCATTTGTATCTTTCATACATATACATATATATATATATATATATATATATATATATATATATTGATATTATGACAACATAACAAAGTGATCATGTGATGTTTGAGCATCATAATGATTAGGACTATGAATTATAATTTGATATTGTTGTGAACATGTTCAATTGTGATGTGACATATTTAAAAAGTATGTCAAAAGTATGTTTATATCTGATTTTTAAACAGCTTGATAAATAAATGTTTGATTACATTGGTTAAAACATGCCTTAAATGCACATTGGTAATATATGTACTGTATATATGGAATTGATATATATTCAGTGGTGGAAGTGGGCCGGTATACAGTGGAATGCCAAACCGCAATTTCTCCTACTGCTTTGATTGTAAAACTATCGAATTTCATTCATTTACATTTTTCATACCGACACTTCTGAATTTCCACTTCAACCACTTAAAAACATTGTTTCATGAATTTAGAAAGCAATTTTAAAAAAATCAACAAGCAAAAATGTAATGTGGCCTAAAACTTATTCTAAATAAATCATAAAATAAGTGTTACGGAAAAGCACAATGTGAATTGAATCTGCATATAAAACATATCGTTTTATTAGACATAATACATATATACATATGTGTGAAAAAAAGCATAAGGGCAGTATAAAGGTTTTGAGGAATCATTCAATACAGAAGTGGAAATTGCTCAATCAATTTATAGGTTCATAGCAGGTGCTTGAAAGGGTGGGGTTATTCTGAAAGGAACAAATGCAGAGAAAAATCTCCCAGCACACTGCAATAAGCAGCAACGGAGCTGCTTTTTTTACTTGTACATAAAAATGCAGAAATCTCAGTTGCACACATTTGCAAATGTATGGAAAACCACCCACCATTACCTAATGGCGCCTTATTGGTATTCAGAGAAGCAAAGAACTGTTCTATAGACACAGTTAACAATTGTAACTTTTAAGCTATGTTTGATGTGTTAATTAGAAAAGATACAAATGTGGACCACAGAGAAATACTAGAGTTTGCAAGTTCAACCTTATTTAAAAAAAATCCACTTAAAGATGTGAAATACCCCAGATGACACTAAAAAAACAAAAGAAAATAATTTTCTTTATTTACTGCCTTAAAGACTCCCAGTACTGCATTTACCAGGGATCAAGACCTCGAACCAATATGAGTTATGGACCCTGTGCCATTCCAGTGTTAAGTGCTCAGCAAATATTAGTGCAGTGCGTGGGTTTTTTTTTGTAAGCCCAGGAGATGTTCATGGTCTTAGCTCAAAACTACAAAGATACCTGAATTCAATTAGGAACTCATGTAAGTCTCATGCTTTTGTAAATATAGCTTCAATTCATTTTTATTGTTAAGGAAAATGCAAATGTACAGTATCTACTTAGCCTCGTTAATTCAGTTTTCATTGTAATACCTTTTCCCAGGGGTAAAAGTTAGTTTCTAAAAAAGTGTTGACATAATTTGGGTGACCTAGATATTTTGTTTAATTATAAAGTCGGGCAGCTCCTAAATTTAAATCAAAAAGGTTGCTTAATTGTATAAGAAAGAGATAACACATTTCAAGTAGTTTTTCAGTAAATGTATGGGACATAAATTTTGTTTGTTATGAAGTTGTAAACTGAAGATTTTTACAGACTGTATTAAGAAAGTAATAATTTAATAGTATTTTTTTACAGTGAGTATTTATAATAGAGGAAGGTCATATTCAATTGGGATGTCAGGTTGAAAACTTTAATGGAACAAGTTAAAACAGGATCGGATTTTGCACTAGTAGGGGCACGCCTGTAAGTGGCACTGCATGAGAGGCGACATATTGGCTCTCATTGTACCTTTTCCCATGACAGATGCTGCAGTTGTGTTCTATTTCCTGGAACATATGCAGTTGTCTGCTGCCCCTTCTGTCCAGTAAGTCATCGAGATCATTCCTGTCAATCCGGGCCCGGAACTTACAATACAGAAACCGCAATTCGATATTGATTGGATAATTATTATTATTATTATTGTTAATATTATTGTTATTATCATTCTTTATTTATAACATGCAACATATTATGCAGCACTGTACATTATTATGTACAAAGACATGACACAGAAGGTAATGATGGACCTGACCAAAAAACTTCTAATCTAAAAGTTGTGGAGAACATTTGGTGCATTAACTCAAATATTAGTAGCTGCTGGTGAGCAAGCAAGAGTGTCTACCTTAAGCATGATATGGAGTAACAACAGTGATTATGGAGTATGGATTCCTTAGTAAACATGAGTATCAAGGATTTATTTAAAGATGTTTAAAGTTGGGCAAAGTCAGATAGGTTGGGGAAGAAAGTTTAACAGAAGGAGTGTTGTCCAGGAGAGATATCCCAGCTGTGGAGTGATTTGTAGACATGGTTTATCAGTTTGAATGTTACTCGGAAGTAAAGAAAGCCAATGAAGGGACTGAGAGAGATGGGCAGTAGACAGGGGCAGGCTGGGGGGCAGAGGGGCACCTGCCCTCTGGGCCAGTCCCATAGTGGGCTAACGTGGGCTGGGCCACTGCACCACCTGCATTTGATTTCCATTAAAATGTCAAGTCTTGCTCCCTGGGCTAAAATTTGCCAGCCCTCCCATGGCAGCAGATGAGAAATAACGAGTATAGCTGAGTCTTGTAGTAGTGTCAATGAGTGATTGTAGGGGGATATTCTTGCATTTACTTCATCATACCTTTCAACCATCCCGATTTATGTGGGACAGTCCCAAGTAGAAGGTCTGTACTGTCAACCCGATCGGGACAACTTTGTCCCGATCAGTGGGAATTTGGGAGGCATTATCTGTTCACTGATGCTGCGCATGGCAATGAAGGTTTTGGAGGGGAGGAGAGAACAGGCAGCATCCCTAATTGTTATACAAAAGTATATGAAATTTAAATAATAGAATAAATAATAAAAATAATAATAAATGGCTAGAAAGGACAGCTGCCTCTTAGGGACTCTGTAGTCTCCTATATCATTTTTAAAAGAACAGCAAAAATAGATGCGCACACCTAATCTACCAATAAAAATTAAACTTAAAATGTATAAATGACAGGATATTGATTTCAATAGTATAAAAGTTCAAAGGACTAATTTATTATAATATATACATAAAATGATGATCTATCTCAATTCTTAAAACACATATAAGAGACAGTAAGTTACATTCAACTACATAGTATAACTAAATATATACTACAGTTATGGCAAAAGGTTTTGAGAATAACAAAAATATTATTTTCCACAAAGTCTGCTGCCTTAATTTTTATGATGGCAATTTGCTTATACTCCAGAATGTCATGAAGAGTGATCAGATGAATTGCATTTAATTTCAAAGTCCCTCATTGCCATTACAATGAACTTTATCTCAAAAACAACATTTCCACTGCATTTCAGCCCTGCCACAAAAGGACAAGCCGACATCAGGTCAGTGATCCTCTTGTTAACACAGGTAAAAGTGTTGACGAGGACAAGGCTGGAGATCAATCTGTCATGCTGAGTGAGTTAAAATAACAGACTGGAAGCTTTAAAAGGAGGGTTGTGCTTGAAATCATTGTTCTTCCTCTGTTAACCATGGTTATCTGCAAGGAAACATGTGCAGTCATCATTGCTTTGCACAAAAAGGGCTTCACAGGCAAGGAAGGATATTGCTGCTAGTAAGATTGCACCTAAATCAACTATTTATCGGATGATCAAGAACTTCAAGGAGAGAAGTTCAATAACTATGAAGAAGGCTTCAGGGCATCCAAGAACGTCCAGCTAGTGCCAGGACCGTCTTCTAAAGTTGATTCAGCTGTGGAATCAGGGCACCACCCGTGCACAGCTTTTTCAGGAAAGAAAGCAGGCATATGTGAGTTAAGCTGCATGCACAGTGAGGCCAAGACTTTTGGAGGATGGTCTGGTGTCAAGAAGGCCAGCAAAGAAGCCAGTAAAAACAACAGGGACAGACTGATATTCTGCAAAAGGTGCAGGGATTGGACTGCTGAGGACTGGGGTAAAGTCATTTTCTCTGATGAATCCCCTATCAGATTTTTAGGGGCATCTGGAAAAGCGCTTGTCCGGAGAAGGAAAGGTGACCGCTACCATCAGTCCTGTGTCATGCCAACAGTAAAGCATCCTGAGACCATTCATGTGTGGGGTTACTTCTCAGACAAGGGAGTGGGCACACTCACAATCATGCAGAACACAGCCATGACCAAAACATCCTCCAAGAGCAACTTCTCCCAACCTTCCAAGAATAGTTCGGTGATGAACAATGTCTTTTTCAGCATAATGAAGCACCTTGCCTTAAGGCAAAAGTGATAACTAAGTGGCTTGGGGATCAAAACATTGGACTTTTGGGTCCATGGCCAGGAAACTCCCCAGACCTTAATCCCATTGAGAACTTGTGGTCAATCCTCAAGAGGCTGGGGGTGCAGTAACATAAAACCACAAATTCTGACAAACTCCAAGCATTGATTAGGCAAGAATGGATGGCCATCAGTCAGCATGTGGCTCAGAAGTTGATTGACAGCATGCCAGGGCTAATTGCAGAGGTCTTCAAAAAGAAGGATCAACACTACAAATATTGACTCTTTGCATAAACTTAATGTAATAACAGCTTTTGACACTTAAAAAATGCTTGTAATTTTACTTCAGTATACCATAGCAACAGCTGACAAAAAGGTCTAAAGACACTGATGCAGCAAACTTTGTGAAAACCAATACTTGTGTCATTCTCAAAACTTTTGGCCATGACTGTACATTAAAAGTTCAATGTCCTGATGCTCAGACAATCTAAAATATAATGGATCATGATAAAAAACACTGTCCAGTTCTAGCAGAGTAAAATCTGCACATGGAATGTAATAGATATAATCTTATTCAATCTTACCACCTGAAGATCAGAGAAATTTACAAGCAGTGGGGTATAGTGCACTTCCCTGCTTTTCTCTTGCTTGATTCAAAGAAGAAAATCCTTCTAGGTGATAGCATATTTTGCTGTGAGTCTTCCACTCTTCCCTTACTCATTTTGGAGGTAGGGGGCAGACAGCTTGTGGTGGATGGTTCGGCATGACCAAACACGGCTCCGCCATGAAGATTAACTTGTCTGCTCACCAGAAGAAAATCCTTCTAGATGGCAGCATATTGAACCATGAAAAGAATCTTCTACTCTTCCCTCACTCGCTTCAGAGTTGAGGGACTGCCTGACGCACCTAGTGATGGATGTTCGTGTGACCAAACACGGCATTGTTGTGATTATTAACTTGTCCACTTTAATCAGAAGAAGGTAAAAAATCGTATCATGGGCGGTTTTCATATAAAATGCTCTGTCTCTGTAATAACAATTAATTTTTCAGAAAGTTTCTCCTATAAAAAAGCACTGTCAAACTTTGTCGCAATGTTCTTTCACTTTGTTATCTCAGACAACAGCACTGACGCGTTTCCCCATATAATGTGGATTATCGGAGGTAATACAGCAGCTCAAATTCTATTTAAATGATTTTGTTTTGTTTGATCAAAACTGTATACTAGAATAATTTGGCTGGCGAAATTATCATGAATAAAATCTCTCAGACAGCGACATACCCTTATTTTAAAAAGCAGGATAAGATTTGCAGATTATTAATTGTTTTTTATTGTTTTTAAAATAATGAAATTATGATTAAAATGTCATTTTTACAGTAACCTGCATCTGTCAGTAGGATTGCTCAATTATGTCAAATGTACTAGAGCATAAGCTCTCTCATGAACCCTTTATTTTCATGTCTGCATTTATTCTGTTTACTTTGCATGTCCCTGTTTAATGTATGCCCTGGTTTTTTACAATGTCCAGAGCTGCAGAGCACTGTGAAGCCTTATAAATAATTTTTGCAATAATAATGTAAAATTACATTACAAGTTTAATCTTTCATAATGCTGTGGTTTCAAAGTAAGTAAAATCTAATATAGACCTTACATTTTGGTATTCAGCATTCAATTATGCATAAAAGTAATGTATAAAATCATAAATATTGGACACTATAATGCCAGTTGCAGATCCTATATGTAAACTGTAAACATACATACTAAACCACAGTAATAAACATTAATGATCTCTAATTAAAAACAGATAGTCCCAAAAAACTTTACGGATGATCCTTCATCTGGTGTATAGTGTTTTACTTTTCATAAGAGGTCAGTAAATTAGAGAACCCGGACAAATGCTTCTGTCACTGTGAAGAAAGCCTGACACAATAGATTTAGCTGATAGTCAAATAATTGTATGAAGTCGTTCTAAATTAATAAATGCCGATTGTAATGTTTTCCCGTGCCATCGCAATTAGTACTCGACAGTGTATTGTGGCTAATAACACAATTGCATAGGAAAACAAAGTTAATGCACTTACATTCACACCTACATTTGAAAATAGTTCACTTCTAATAAAGTTTCCAACTCACATTCTTTTAATATTAAGACTTAGGGCTAGATTTACTAAGCTGCGGGTTTGAAAAAGTGGGGATGTTGCCTATAGCAACCAATCAGATTCTAGCTATCTTTTGTAGAAGGTACTGAATAAATGAAAGCTAGAATCTGATTGGTTGCTATAGGCAACATACCCACTTTTTCAAACCTACAGCTTAGTAAATCTAGCCCTTAGAGATTATATTGCACAGAGGTAAACCTACATTAAATATATTTGTGGATCAGGTCATAAGAAATGTATTGTGTTTATTCTTATATTAGTCCACATTTTACCAGCAGGAATCCGGTATCATCGGATAAGCGATTGCACATTGCAATCACTAGTTATGATTATTATAAGATTAATACTTGAAATGTTAATGTTTTAGTTTAAACCAGATTTTGTAGATTCCCTGAGGCAAGACACATATACATCTGTTGGAGTGAGTTGCCCCCACCTTTGGAGAAGCATCGTTTGAACTGACCTATTACCTGCATTGTACTGGACTATCTTAAACCCTGATCCAATGAAGAATGATATTAATGTTAACTTTGTGTACATTGTGACATCATCACTGTTTTCTTTCATCCCAAACTGTATAAAACCAGGCCAGTGGCACAGTAACAATCACCACACAGACTTCAGGATTGATGAACTGTTACTGGATTCAGTGCACACGCGTATGTATTGGTTATATTTTGCTATTAAATGTTATATTTTGCTATTAAATCTCTTTGTGCATTGGAACTACATTGATCGCATCAGGCAATCTTTATTGGTAATGATAGGTAGAGACATAACAAATCTTATAAGCTCAGCATCATAAAGGAATAGTCTATAATCTTGAAACTCTTTCCTCTAAATACCTAACACTTTTTCTGAACACTTCCTCAGAGGTGTATACTCAGTGTAGAAAATTCCCTCTATTTAAACTTTCAGGGAATTGGGTCCAGCAATCAGCCATGGACTCTTAAAATGACAAAAATCCATTTTGATGTTAAATCGACTGCAAATATATATGGTATTCCTCTGATAAATAGCACTGATCAAAATAAAAGTATATGAGATACACTATATGGACAAAAGTATTTGGACGCATGACCATTACATCAACAGGGACTGTAATGACATTGTATTCAAATACATATACTTTAATATGGAGTTGGTCCCCTTTTGCAGTGATAACAACTTTGACTCTTCTTGGAAGACTTTCCATAAGAAGTTGGAGTGTTTCTGTGGGAATGTGTGCCCATCATTCAGTAGAGCATTAATGAGGTCAGGCACTGATATTGGGCGGCGAGGCCTGGCTCGCAATCTCCTTTCCAGTTCACCCCAATGGTCTTTGATGGGGTTGAGGTAAGGGCTCTGTGCGGGCCGGTCAAGTTCTTCCACACGGAACTCATCAAACCATGTCTTTGCTTTGTGCACTGTGGAACAGTCATGTTGGAATAGAAAAGGGCCATCCCCAAACTGTTACCACAAAATTGGAAGCATAGCATTGCCCAAAATGAGTTGGTATGCTGAAGCATTAAGATTGCCCTTGGAGATAAGGGGCCTAGCCCAAACCCTGAAACACAGCCCCATACCGTTATATTGCAGCATAATGCAGTCAGGCAGGTAACATTCCCATGGCATGTGCCAAACCCAGACTTGCCCATCTGACCAAACAGAGAAGCGTGATTCGTCACTCCACAAAACATGTTTCCACTGCTCCACAATCCTGTGTCGGTGTGCTTTACACAACTCCATCTGATGCTTGGCATTTGTCTTGCTGATGTGAGTCTTGCATGCAGCTGCTCCGCCATGGAAGCCCATTCCATTAAGCTCCCACCACACAGCTTTTGTGCTTACATTAATGCCAGTTGAAGTTCGGAACTCTTCAGCTATGGAATCAGCAGAGTGTTGGCGACTTTAACACACCATGCACCTTAGCAGCTTGTTGAACTCACTCTGTGATTTTACGTGGTCTTTCGTATCGTGACTGAGTTACTGTTGTTCCTAAATGCTTTCACTTTTTAATAATATCACTTACAGTTGACCATAGGATATCCAGCAGGGATGAAATTTCATGAACCGTCTTATTGCAAAGGTGACATTCTATTACAGTACCACGCTTGAAGTCACTGAGCTCTGACAAGTCACTTACAAAGTCCGTTCATATCTCTACAATACAACTCTACGGATTCTGCTCCACATTGAGAAGACATCGCTGCAGATAAAAAAATACTGTGATTTCCAGTGAGCTGACTCTTGGCTTCAGGTAACTGGGGGGTTTCTTGCATGCTTACTATATGGACATTACATGATTTAGTTGTCTTAAATAAACTGTTCTATATGTGTAACAAACACATGAAGAGTGAGAACAAGGGTTATAGTGGGATTTAATTGTCCCCTTCAGCTTTCCACAGCTACTCATTAAAGTTCTCACAGTCATACTGAAAACAATAAAGGGTAGATTTAGAATTGGTTGTCCACAGCAGCCAATTAGTTTATAGCTATCATTTTCCAAAATGTACTAGATAAATGACAGCTAGTATCTGATTAGTTGCTATGGACAACACCTCCACTTTTCCTTTCAGAAGGTTTTTTAAATCTATCCTATTTCTAAGTCTCAGTAAAAGTACACATCCTCATGAGCTTTAACCCATACTCGTCAATGAATGCCTTTGATCTAATAACTCCTCCTACTGTACAGTGCAAATGTTTGCCTCCACAGATGCCACCATCTTGGCAGACAAATCTACACACTTACCTGTAAAACTAGAGGGTAAATGTATCAAGCTGAGAATTTTCCGGTGGGTTTTAAAGTGGAGATGTTGCCTATAACAACCAATCAGATTCTAGCTATCATTTTGTAGAATGTACTGAATAAATGATAACTAGAATCTGATTGGTTTTTCAAACCCGCCGGAAAACTCTCAGCTTGATACATTTACCCCTAGGTCTACTTGTAGGCACAAGACATCACACAAGAGCATTTACCCTGTGGGTTTACTGTTTCAATATTTATGTTATTTTAATGCATACCAATGTTGTAAGTATATTGTTATATTGCTTACTTGCAAACACACGTTTTGAAAAATCTATCTCTCTGCTGGCATAAATATGCTGTGTTTTCCAGGGAAAGGTACAATACATGGATCTTTATGCTACATAAATTCTCAACAGGAAAATAGATGTTAGTGTAGACAGTAAATTATAACATTTTTTCAGTGTGTTTGATTTGAATTTGTTGTAAAGATTAGATAAAAAAAAAGTAGAAAGACATTGTGTAAAAAATGTTCTCTGTCTGTACAGCTGAGTGACAATGTAAAGAAACAAAGCAAACACATTTCACACATTATTATCATTGTGGCTAGCTCAAACACCATTTCCTGTTTAAACAACTGTAAGATTCCTTCAATACAAACGTTACAAAACAAAGAAAGGCTTGCACAGAATATCTGCTCTCATTTAGGGGCCTATTTGTTAAACCTAATTTTCATGTCAATTCCCCAAAAGCATAGACGCCAATTGAAGTATTTGCCTCATCTATCAACAGTGCATCACAGCAGATATCATAGATATCTGCTGCTTTGCACTTTTTTTCGGAATACATAGCAGTCCCCATAGATGTCTATGGGGATTACTATGTACCGCAATTTAACAATGCATGGAAATGCTTTTACACAAACGGTAATGTACGCCAGCTCAGGCTGCCGTACATTACAGTTTCTGCTATTGTTCAGCACTGTTCAGCTCTGCTCCGAAGAGCCAAACTTTACAGCGCATGTGTGGAGGGATCACATGATCCCTCCCTGTCACACTCCGCTCTCTGAAACAGTGAAGTGCAGGGAAGTTTTCAGACGGAGCATGCGCACAAGACTTCTGTGGATCGCACAGCAGCTTCGGGAACGAATAGACAGTGAAAAGGTAAGTTTTTAACTTCACAGGAACAGCGGTTTTTCATGACTGCTGCTCCTGTGGAGAATTTTTTTAATAAATATGAGAAGTAGGTCAATCCTTATCAATGCGATAAGGATTGAAAGCTATTTTTCATTTTATGCAGCTGTTGATAAATGTGCCCCATAATAACTTAGCATTTTAACGTATCTATTTTTATTAATTCCCTTGAGCGTTGATATTGACAAAACAGTCTGTGCAAGATTGTAAAAACTAATATTGATGTATGGTCCAAGCACCTACAGCTTAGTCCACGGTTTCCCAAACCCAGTCCTCAGGGCTCCCCAACAGTGCAGGTTTTCCGGATCACATGTGATATAATTAGGACCACCTGTGGATCTGTTACAATGTGTCAGTCAGTAATGAATACACCTGTGTTCCAGCAAGGAGATATGGAAAACCTGCACTGCTAGGGAGCCCTGAGGACTGGGTTTGGGAAACCCTGGCTTAGTCATACACCTTAGTGGACAAACTGCACATATGTGGCCATTCAGCATTTGGGACAAGCAATCGTATTACATAGTGGTGTGTTAGTTTGGTTTACAGATGACTATACACACAGCAGAGAGCAGTCACCCGCCAATCAGATTTTTGCCCATGTTTAAAAATGATCCAATCTAATTTTATTGAAGTAGTCTCAGAGAGGATAAACATTTTGAGACCCCTCACACAGCAATATCACTGATGACTGTTCCAATATCACTGTATGTGGGACCAGCATAAGAGCTCATACTTTAATAACACATTTTATTATTATTTAGCTATATCCAGTTAAGGCTATTTCCTCTGTGTTTATGAATGCACCATTTGTAAGTATAACACGTCCAATAAGGGACCAATAGAGCTTGACAGAGAGAACACTTCTATAGAATTATTTACAAGCTGCCAGACGTCTTGTGTCCTGTAAGACTGCCAGAATCACTCTTCATCTCTTTCAGGTACATTTAACCCATTCAAGAGCCTCCACATACCACCTGATTGGTTAACTTGGCATATTTAACCACCTCCCGGTGTTGCTTATGAGCATATTGTTTATGCCTTAGCAACATATTTGAATTGACATGTGCTCCAAAATGTTACAACAGTTCCATTATTTCCTCTGCTGTCTCTGCTATAATAAATATAGGGAGATGTGATCCATTTCTTATAGCCTGAGCTCTTCTCCGTTGCTGTGTGGCCTAAACCACTATAACTAAGGATCGGTCAGTAGATGTTGGCAGGGGTTAGTGCTGGATGAGCAGAGTTTAACATGGTTCAACAGACGAGAAACAACAGAACTGCAGCACATTCCCATGACCCAGATAGAGATTAAATTGACGAGGATAAATGTCATGTTATATAACCTGCTAACCTTCTGGGGACTTCATTGTGTACTCATCAACTTCAGGACCGCTGTATTTTAAATATCTTGCTTTCATGTTTTTGCTTCATTTTCTGCCCTTGGTTTTGCTTTCACATATTTTATAACACTTTTCTTATTCATTAATTTTTCACATTTTTCTTTAAATCTATGACACTGAATTTCCTGTTTTCTCTGCCACCAACTCCCCAAATCCCTCCCCACGAGGAAGAAGAAATTATTATAATAATATATTATTCATATTTGCATTTTTTTTCTCTTTTTATAATACATTAACTTTTATTATATCTATCACCTATGCCAATCCATTAATATATATTTTAAATTGTATTTGTTTTCAGTCTTTCTCTCTAGACCAGTGTTTCTGCCTGTTTAAAGGGCCACAAAGCATAAAACAAGTTGTTTAGACACTTGTAATGTTCACAAATATATGTGAACAGTTTCCTATATACAGAAAATTTCCTGCACTGAGATAGTCACTAATAAATTATGACAGCTGATTTAATATATCTAAGAATTGTTTTATTTTTTGTGACTAATGAAGCTGGTATCATTGGTGGACAGTGCTTTTTAGGTGACAGTCGGTAGTAGGTAATGCTCAACTGTGTTGTTATGTAAGTAGATGGCTTTCAATTACACTAACGTGAAGTTCACAGAGGGGGATACTATATGGAAATGTTTTCCAACATTCACATTACCCAGTGGTGTCTTCTAATCAGAGACGATGCTGTCACTTCCCTGAGGAAGTCTCATTGGATGAAACGTGTTGGGGGAGATCAGTGGCGGAACTACAACTGGTGCAGCAGGTGCAGTGAACCGGGGCCCATGGAGATAATGGGGCCTGCTGCATGGCAGATGCAGAGGGTCGGGGCCCCAGTTCCCTCATCCCCGCCTACCTGCAGCGGGCCCCACAGCTCGCTAGTTCTGCCTCTGGGGGAGATTCCACAAGACTTTTATTCTCTGAGTCTCTGAGTTCCATGCCAGGGCAGCTGCTCACTGTTTGGATCTATGTTAGTTTACGTCTCTGGTTGCAGCGGAATAAGAAGCGATTTAGCTATAGAAAGGCTGCTTAGATCTTCAGAGTTTGACGCTAAGCCTGATAAGCTGTTTTCTTCTTTAATTGATGTACATTTTTATACCACATATGTATTAATATATTTTATTTCACATATGTATTAATACATTTTGCTATAGCTTTACACTACTGCTGCATTTATGTGGCTGCTGGAATCCTTTTGCATAAGTAATCCATTGTTTGGGATCCAGTCTGGGACAAACTCCTCTTCCAGGATCTCCAGATAAGCACTTTTATGTATCTTATTGGAATGAGGCTATACATATATCTATTAGTTTACCTATGTGTTCATCTGTTTGGGTGCCTTCTACTCCTAGTCTGGTGCCAAAGTCAACATTAAATTTACAGAAAAAAGTTCAGACAGCATTCACAACATGCAAATAGAGAGGGGAACTTTATTTTTGGATGGTTGCGACCTTTCAATTTTTCAGCACCTAAATAGGAGCATATGTTTCTGTATCCAAATGCTGCAAATCGTATTAAAATGCATTTCACCAAACACAAGGCTTCTTCAGTGCGTTATGAGGTAAAAATGGGTTGGTATATGATGTTGCAGTGTATGTCAATGCCTTTTTTTGGGTGTTGTTGACTGGTACAAGCAATCACCTGTCATGGATGCATGACATTTTCTGTAATTGGCCATGCCAAATAATGGTACAGTCCGCTAACCATTGGTGGCAGCAAGCTACTACTTTTTAGTAATCTTACTAGGAGGAGGACTACAGCGTTTGTACAACACACTCCCAAAGTGCAAAGGTTAATCCCATTTCTCCATTTTGTATACTAAATCCCATACTTGAGTGTATATAAAGTGTGTGTGTATACAGTATATATAGATATACGCCTAACTCTAAAAAATGTAACTGAAAAATGTAATAAAGCATTAATAATTACTCAGCTGTACCAAAAGGAAAAAACTAAACCAGACATTGATGTTAGCATAGTGTTAAAAACACCATTAACAGGAACATAAGCAACCTGATAGTGACACTCCCAAAGGAGGTTAGAGCGGGAAAAGGAAACCATTGAGCAGTGGAATGTTAACGATGGTTCATGACCAGTAATTTTCACTCATTTGAGGTAAAGTTGCTTTTCATCCACAGCATTAGGTGGGAAATGTATAAATTAGCTGGGGACTAACCTACTTAGTAAATGGTAAATTATCTACTTTGCATCTGCCTACTGTTCAAGTTAAAAACTCTGCACGAGAGGATGCAAATTGGCCAAAGCAAATTAACTTAAATGACAAAATAATTTATCTTGACACTTCAGTGTAATCATAAGTCTAAAAAAAAATGAGTATTTTCATAGAAAGATAAAAAGTGAACTGTGGTATACTTAGGGCTCTGTCACAATGGATATGTGCTTATAAACTTGATTGATTAAACAACTTCACAACTAAAAAATAAATTAAATTAGCTTGCAACAGAGAAGCATAATTAAACATTCTTGCATACTGTGAAATTGTAATCACTTTATAAAATAATGTTTATTTTTCTCAATTAACAAAATAATTTCCCGATATAAAAGACAAGGGAACAGTATATGGGCTGAATTCACTAAAAGCTACAAAGTGTACACAACTTGTATGTGTTTTGTTGTACATATTGCTTGAGAGTATACCTTAATATTTTGTCAAATTTGTCAGCTCATAAGAATATTAATATTGGTTGTGATATGCAGTGTCCCATTGGCACTAAAATATATCATAATCATAACTATCACTTGTGCTAAAATGTCAATGCATCTGCAATTTCATAGATCAGCAAAAAAATATTACAAAAGTATACTGTACTTGAATAAATCATACTTGCCAACTTATGGCACGTATGATCCGGGAGCCTGCCGGGGAAGGTGGGCGTGCAGGGGGTGGGGCTCCGAAAATCACGTTTCCCAGTGATTCGCGGCATTTTGGACCTAATTCTGCCCACTTCACTAGGAGGTGAGCAGATCCGGGAGATTGCCACACTCTCCCGGGAGTCCGTGAGACTCATACGAAATGCGGGAGTCTCCCGGACATTCCGGGAGAGTTGGCAAGTATGGTATACATCATAACAGTACACTAAATATTTCATAAATCAACATGAACAGAGCAGATATGTTCAAGTCAAGTCACCTATACCACAAAGTAGTTGCTCATTGTAGGGATGCATCTGTAAAACAAGACACAGAACAAATTGTTGATGACCACCTTTTGGCTCCTTGAAAATTTGGACAAGATACCATGCTCTATATTTTGTCATAAGCACCAAAACTGGATTGTAAACTGATTAAACTGGTGAATGATTCACACATATGTAATAATAAATAAATCTGGTCATGCTTTGACAAATCTATGATTACCCTAAATGGCTGATGTTATTCACAATACTGGTTTAAATACACAGGTAATTAAAGCTGTCTGTATGGCTAACTATAAAATTAGCTTTCCGTTTAACATTTGGCTTTTAAGGCTCATTTTCATACAGTCATACACATTTTGGCTTGTTGAAAAAAAAAATGGTAATCTATTATTGTTGTCACCTGACACATATTTAGTTTTGAGAATCCACTTATAATGTGTGAAATGGATGTTGACTCTCTGGAGCATATTCAATTACGATTCAGGTCCGCGGGATCGTGCCGGAACGGGCCGCGAACTTAATCCATGTTACCGCAATAACGTGGATTTTCATTCGCAGCCCATAGGGTTGCGTATGAAAATCCGCGTTATTGTGGTACCGTAATACCGGCAATAACGTGCACTTTCCACAGTAACGCGTGTTACCGCAGACCGGAACCCTAATTGAATATGCCCCTCTGTTTCCACCATTCTATTTTAACACCTGTAATGTTTTTACTGTAGAAATTAAGATTTTATCAATAGTTACGGTGTATTTGAATAAAGTTTGGCATTTTTTAATTTCTATAAATGATGCAGTTTGCAGCGGTTCATCCTTTGACTATTGTAGAAGAGAAAAAAAACACCAAATACTGTAATATTCAGCATTGTATTTATTATTTATGGTCAGATAAGACTGCATCTCAATGGAGCAATTTACTTATTTGTGAAATAATTAAATAAATACAGTATTTTGAGACGAATGAATATTATGATTTCATAGGTTCACTGTTCTTTTAATACATTAATAGTTCTTTCCTTCACATACTAACAAATCATGGTAACATTGCAGGGACAAGAGTACAGGAAGGCTTGCATGCGACTAGTATTGGATGCAATCTATTATTTTGCTATCATTGCATTGGGTGCCAAAAAAACTTTGTCCCACCAAAAGTAGTTTAAACTAAATGTTTGAAATCAATATTTGCAATACGTTATAAAGTGAACTTCTGACTGTATAAAACATTTACAAAGTTATAAAGCAGTTTAAGGAGGGCCATCACGAGACACCTCTAGCTCTCAAATCCTTATGAATTACATGGTAAATGAAAGTAGTACTATAACTACTAAACTGTGTCTATGTCAAATGCAGGATTTGTAGAGGGGGTTTCCACACCACGCCGCCAGTGGGCGTGACCAGCATGCATGTGGGCGTAGCTATAATTTGAGACAGTCCTTGGCTGCTCTCCAACTCTTCCTATCCCCATAATATACATGGGCAATGCTGCGTGCACTACTGTTAGGGGCACGTAGCTCTCCCTTTTTCAAGCAGAGCCGTGTGACGCGGGGGCAGGGTCTAGCCACCTCAATTATACAGTGCCCCAGGCTTGGATGGGGGGTTTCCAGGCACTAGGAAACTCCCCTCCTCGGTTTGCCTAATTATGTGAAAGCTTCATAAATCACATAGGATTATGGAGATATTGAAAAACCTGTTTAGTGAACTATTGTGACAGATGTTCTACCATGAAAAGAAAACAAATATTTACATCTAAATTATACCATTTTAATACTGGGATCCCAATTACACATTATGGGATGATTGACAGTTAAATGTAAAGTTGTGACTTTTGCGTTTATGCAAAAATGCATCGATTCACTTATGTTTCTGTGGATGTTTCCTGTTTACGACACACAGAATGAAATTTTGTCATTATCATAAACTGTGCACCAGGCCCATTAGATATGCTTCATAAAAGGCATATTTTAAAGATACGTGAAGTCAAAAGCAGACACATTTCTAACTTGTAAAACTGAAATGCATCTCTATGCCTCTCCAGTACTAATTTTACTTAAACACCCCTGACCTGCCTCTCCAAGTAGATGCAAGTATAAGATACACTCAACTTAAAATACAGGTGAAAGTCACATTTTTATATGGCGCAAATGAACTTACTTCCAACTTTAAATCAGGCTCTGTGATTGTATATATTATGAATGGACACTACATAATATCAGACTTTTACCGTAGCCCCACCAAAATGCTGAATTCAAGCACCCAAATGTCTGGGGTTTACAACAGCCCTAGCAATATAAGAGGTAGGATAGTGACAGAGTTTGACAACAGTGACAACAGGAATTGAATTCCAGAGGTTAAGAAAAATCAAGGAAAAAGGTGTAAGTCGTGATCAATGGTGTTGTTGGTGCAGAAAGAGAGACAGATAACATCCAAGTGCTAAGTATAGATGAAATATATAGGAGAAAGAATGGAAATTTGACAAGTTCTGGTAGTCAAAGCGTTAAAGGATGGGGAATTCACAAGGATTTCAATTGAGACTTCAGATAGAAAAATATTTGGCCATGTTCCCCCTTATAAAAGAGTTTTCTATCATTTGGAGTACAAAGCCTAAAATATCCAAATTAATATTTTTTTATTTATTTTTTAAATTACGCCTAAATTTCCATTCTCATGAAATTGTTTAGTGGTGCTCCTCACTGTGACAGTAGGAAGATACAATGTGATCATATCTGCGTGCTTGACATTATTACTAAACAGTAGCAATTATTTCCTTTTCTATGTCTAGTCCTTCAGAACGTTCTACATAACATTTAGAATATCAGTATTAGGGAGATATGAGGGATTTGGCCACAGTGCTTATATGCAGTTTACAGGTGTTCCATCATCAGTTACCTAATTGTCAGATATTGGTCTAGATTTAGGTGGAAAAATCTTTTTTTGTCAAGTTGATTTTTAGATAGTAGTGGTGATAGTATATGTGAAATATTAATAGAGATAACTAAAGGTTTACTGCGGAGTGATATCGAAAAGTAAATTAAGGTGTCATCTGTTTATAGAGCTAAATGAGCCCATGAAGTTTCCATTAGGAAGAAGATTTGAGAACGCTTTCCAGGCGCACGTTATATAGAAAAATATAGACAATGTACCTTTCTATGCACAATTTGACCAATACGATAAAAATATTTAAACATCAAATATAAAGTGACACATATAATAACGACAGTCCGGGGGTAAATGTATTAAACTGCGGATTTTGCAAGTCGACGATATTCAGCTACTTTGCAGGGAAACTTTAAAAGGGCAATGTCTTTAAAGGCAAAACTTGCCTTTAAAGACATTGCCATTTGAAATTTCCCCTGCAAAGGTGCCGTGTATCAGCGACTTGCAAAATCTGCAGCTTAATACAGTTACTCCCCAATGGCCCCTCATGTTCAATTGTCCCACATGTGATATTTAAAACATAAATGGGACTAAGCTGAGTAGTATTTTAGCAGAAAAGTGGTAATAGGTAGGACTTTGAGGTCATGTTTCCACCTTTTCACCATGGTGCAGACTGATTTTCTGTGGGTAGTTCCAAAAACTAAAATGTGCATTTTCTCATATAGAAATGATTTGGGGCCCACATTATTTGCATTTCAGAAATGACATTTATTGCTTTTTTCTCCTCTGGTAGAGAATGATAACATTGTGCTGAAGGCTTTCATTAGCCTTCAAGTTGTCTCACTACTTCTTAAAATGGATCTGACTTTTGGACAGAGCCTGCCAGAATAACTATACTATCTTATATTATTTGCATTAATAAAAACAATATTTTACTCTGTATTTGAAAAACCTTAATTTCTGTGACATTCTGCCACTACATTGCTTTAACCATAGTGCCAGTTGCCAGAGACATTGAGGGTAGTATTGACCTTTATGAATATGAGTTTAACGACAACTGAATAAAACAGCAACAAAACAAGGGAAGACTATGTATGTCTTATTCTTTTGAAGAACAATCCAATATCACACAATTATTAGGCTCTATAAAAGATTAAAATGTATTAACTGACACATTTGCTTGTTTCATGTAAAACAAAAAATTATCTTCGATAGTCAGGACTGTATTAACCATAAATATGCTATAGGTGCAAATCTAGGGTCATATTGCTCAAGAAAAACATATATATATATATAGTTTTATGTTGATTTTATTAACTTTTTCATTGTGATTTTTTCCTAATTGGTCCTTAACAAGCACCTATTTTCCTTTAAAGCAATACAAGATTCAGTGTTGAATTAAAGTGACATGAGTATCATGGCTATACAACAGTAATATAGAACATATTAACTCACAATGCCTAGGACATTGTCAGCTATAAAAGCAGCCCTGCAGAAATTTACAGCATGTTTCAAAATTAAGATCTGTGTGATAAATATGGGTCATGGTCCTTTATTACAACGCACTCAATACATTACTTAAAGGCATTGAAGCAATGTCATATTTTATATATTACAAAAAACATGTCATCCCACCTTTATTTCATAGTAAAATTATTGTTTACTTATGAAAACATTTATAACTTTTTACTAACTGTTTTCTGCATACTATCATATCCTGAAAAGTACCCACTGGCATCTACACAGTAGAGGCAGAATGGCCTGAATCAACACTTATGAGAATACATGCTACCAATTCAATATTTATGGCCATTGTGAGCTTACTTTATTTTTTATTTTTTGGGGGTGCAGTACCATCTTCTAGTCTGCAGATGTCACTGTTGCCTTCCCTGTTCATAGAAAGCTTGGTCAATGACTACATTGGAACCAGAGACACAGACTGCTATATGTAATAAATACATTTATGTATATATTTTGTATGCCTTTTAAATAATATAGCAGATATCAATTGTAGTACTTTAATTTTAATCAATGGGTACAGTTCCAGAAAGTAAACATTTTTCCAATGGTGGTATATCCCCTTTAAAATATAAAAAAAAAAAACTATTCATCATCATCATCATCAGCAGCAATTTATATACCACTACTAATTCCACAGCGCGGTTCAGAGAACTCACTCACATCAGTCCCTACCACATTGGAGCTTACAGTCTAAATCTACACACACACACACACACACACACACACACACACACACACAGACATTTGTAAAAGAAAAGACACATTTCACATACTTTACATTATTTATAAATAACTATTCATAGAAATATAAAAAACTAGAAGGATCTTTTTGTATTTGTTTTGTATATAAAGTCATATTTAATGCTTTGTATGTATAGCAATACAAGTATTTTTGTTTCAAGTAACGTGATTATAAAGTAACCAATTTTCTGCTAAAGCAAAATGAGATTTTAGTCAACTTTTGTCTTAGTGATGACTTATTTCTAATACAGACATTTATATAGTCACTTAAAAACTAAAATGTACTTTATCATATAAAAAAACAATGGAAACCAAGCCTTGTTATTTTCCTGGGACATTTATTTAGCCACACAAATCATTAAAGTTAGAATATTTATCATTATACTGACTTTTTTCGTTCTTTTAATCGGACACAGATATTGAGTATATTGATTCTTTCTACTCTAATGCATATGTAATATGTAATCTGATTTGCACAATGGGATAACCGCATTATCTTATAACTGAATGTGAAGGCTTAACAAAAAGTTATATAATCTATATATTAGGTTATTGTTAGGTTATTGGAAATCAGTTTTTCTCAGTTTTTATAGAGAGCAGGGAACAAGCAGCAGCTTAGTGCCCCTGGGCCTGAATCATTAAGGAAAGTACTCATTTTTTTTGCTTAAGTTTTGTCTAGGAGAAAACCATGTTACAATGCAAGGGGTGCAAAATAGTTTATTATTTTGCACATAAGTTAAATACTGGCTTTTTCAACTTTAAATTTCAGTGTACAAGTAAACTATCAAGTATTTGTGTGTTACATGAAAACATAGCCAGTATTTAATAGAGATGAGCGGGCTCGGATTATTGCAATCCGAGCCCACCCGAACAGTGCGGATCCGACGGCGATCCGAGCACTGTTCGGGTATTTCCGGCGGGGAGAAACACTAAAAGCGAGGCTGAGCTCCAAATCCCGCCGTTGAATCTCGCAAGACTCAGATTCTATAAATTCCCTGCTTGCCGCCGCCATCTTCAGTCGGGCTCAGATTAAGGAAGAGAGAGGTTGGTTTTTTTTAGTGCTGCTGTGTCCTGTCACTCTGTCCTGCTGAGTTCATTGGTGCTTTGTCCTGTGCTCTGTCCTGCTGAGTCCAGTGGTGCTTTGTCCTGTGCTCTGTCCTGCTGAGTCCAGTGGGGCTGTGTCCTGTGCTCTGTCCTGCTGAGTCCAGTGGTGCTTTGTCCTGTGCTCTGTCCTGCTGAGTCCAGTGGTGCTTTGTCCTGTGCTCTGTCCTGCTGAGTCCAGTGGTGCTTTGTCCTGTGCTCTGTCCTGCTGAGTCCAGGGGTGCTTTGTCCAGTGCTCTGTCCTGCTGAGTCCAGTGGTGCTTTGTCCTGTGCTCTGTCCTGCTGAGTCCAGTGGTGCTTTGTCCTGTGCTCTGTCCTGCTGAGTCCAGGGGTGCTTTGTCCAGTGCTCTGTCCTGCTGAGTCCAGTGGTGCTGTGTCCTGTGCTCTGTCCTGCTGAGTCCAGTAGTGCTGTGTCCTGTGCTCTGTCCTGCTGAGTCCAGTAGTGCTGTGTCCTGTGCTTTATCCTGCTAAGTCCATTGTTATTAAAAATTTATAAAAAAATTATAAAAAAATAAAAAAAAAATTATAAAAAATTCTACAAAAATAATAAAAAATTATAAAAAAATTATAAAAAAACGATAAAAAAATTCTACTGCAATATATAAATACGTTCACTGTTCCTGCAGTCCAGAAATATTAGTACTGCAATATTAAACTACGGTCACTGTTCCTGCAGTCCAGAAATATTAGTACTGCAATATATAAATACGTTCACTGTTCCTGCAGTCCAGAAATATTAGTACCAGATCTTAAACTACATTCACTGTTTCTGCAGTCCAGAAATATTAGTACCAGAGATTAAACTACGTTCACTGTTCCTGCAGTCCAGAAATATTAGTACCAGAGATTAAACTACGTTCACTGTTCCTGCAGTCCAAAAATATTAGTACCAGAGATTAAACTACGTTCACTGTTCCTGCAGTCCAGAAATATTAGTACCAGAGATTAAACTACGTTCACTGTTCCTGCAATCCAGAAATATTAGTACCAGAGATTAAACTACGTTCACTGTTCCTGGTTTGTTAAAGTGGGAATGTCCTATTTCAACAACATCAGGGTGGGTGGGAGGGCCCAAGGACAATTCCATCTTGCACCTCTAGCAAACTCTTGTAAACTGCCCTCCTGTCTGCCACTGCAGTGCCACTCCTAGATGGGTCACGTGTTTGTGCCGCCCACTTGTGTCGCTTAGATTAGACATCCAGCTACCTCGGTGCAACCTTTTGGACTAAAAACAATATTGTGAGTTGTGAGGTGTTCAGAATAGACTGGAAATTAGTGGAAATTAATGTTATTGAGGTTAATAATAGTGTAGGAGTGAAAAAAAATAAAATATGGATTTTTGCTCTTTTTATGCTTCTTTAAAAAAAAATCAGAACCCAAAACCCAAAATCAGAACCAAAACCTTTAGTGGGGTGTTTTGGCAAAACCAATCAGAACCCAAAACCTCAAGCTAATCAGAACCCAAAACCCAAAACCCGAAAAGTGGCCGGTGCACATCCCTAGTATTTAACTTACGTGAAAAATAATAAACTAATTTGCACCCCTTGTATTGAAAACATGTTTTTTTTCCAGAAAACGTAAGTAAGAAAACTTACTTAAATTCATGCCTAAGTTCCTTATCTTTTACATTTAGAACAGTTGTATGGCATGACATTCAGGCTCGAATTGATTTTTTTTTGGCTGTCAAATGGAGTGTGTAGTTAAGTAGCAAGGTTCTAAAAAACAGAAGGGATCTATTTTGCAGAAGGTTTGGTACTTAGCGTTTTCCAGTTAAGGGTTGTATGTAATTTGGAGGTGAGGATGTCCAGAGATAGAGACAGTAAAGGAATGGTTAGATAGGTAGGAAGTGAACCAGGAATAAACTATTTATGAAGGCCAAAGGAGTAAAAGTTGTGCAGGAAAAGAGGGTGATTTATTATTTTTATTGACTTTCACTCTGGCCGCTCCTTGATCACAACCAATTTACCAACAAACACTTAGAAGATGCACTCTTCGCCCCTTATTCTAGGGCAGTCTGGCTTCACTTGCCAACGGCACTAATTCTAACCCTTATCCAGCGTAACGTTCAGTTTACTAATACTTACAAGGCATGGACGCATAACACTAAAAAGTACTGCTGTGACACTGACCATACTCTATACATTACTTTTTGGAGAAACCTAGCTTTTACCCTTAATCTGGACAACATCACTATCCTGAAGTGGAAGAAAAAGGGGATAGCTGCTATAAAATATATTTTTGATCCTGGAGGCACACTGTATACCTTTTAGCAACTCAGGGAAATGGAAATTTAGCTGAGTAAACAACCAATTTTACATGTATCTCTAAGCCAACACTACGCAATCACCATGGCCATTGCATGTTTTGCATCTAAGGGGTTCACATTTCCCCAGTGGAAGTTGCCCAGCCCAAGATTTGGCACTGTTTGTCTTCCTCTCTCTCTCTCTCTCTCTCTCTCTCTCTCTCTGTCTCTCTGGAGCCACAGCTCCAAGGGATAAAGAGTGCATGTTAAGAATTGTGAAAGCAGCAAGAAAAGATGGGGTGGTGGATGTCATTGTCCACCTTGGGACAAACGACCTGGCTAATGCCATAAAATTCATGGCCATAAAAGATGAATTTAGAAAGTTAGGGGCAGCTCTAAAACAGGTGGCAACCACTGTAACTTTTTCAACAGTATTGCCAGTAAACAGAGATGAAGACAGAACTCATTGCATCAGAAACTTCAATGAGTGGCTAAGGAATTGATGTTATGAATAAATATTTGGATAAGTAGACCATAGTCATGCCACCTGACAAGATAGGGGGTTTTACAGAAATGACAGCCTGCACCCATCTTCGAGGAGAACCAGAATACAAAATAAGCAGTTTGGAAGCTTCACCAGGAACTATTTAAACTAGCAGAGGGGGGGGGGGGGCAGTGAACTTAACAGGAATAAAGAAATCTACTCCTCCAAACAAGAGGTATTGTTTCTGCAGGCTAATGGAACAGGAAGCATATCCACAGCAACAGAAGACATATGCAGATCAAAACAAAATAAATGTAGAGAAAGAGATAATCATAGCTAGGAATAGAAGATGCACAAACAATACTTTTAAAGCTATGTGTGCAAATGCTATAAAATCCCAGAACTAATTGGGATAATGAAAAGGGATGATTTGGATATTGTGGCAATTACAGAGTCATGGTGCAATGAAAATCATGACTGTGACATAGTTATACCGGTATAAAGTTTGGGAAAAATCGGAAGTGGGGTAGTAATGTATTTGAAAAAGTGGGCCCTTTGTGTGATCATAGAAATAGGTAGAAGGCTATTCTTCATACTGTGCTGACCTATAGATCACCAGATCAGGAAGAGGAAATGGTCAGGAACCTATTGCAGGACATCAATAAAATAACATTAAAATGAGAGATAATAATCATAGGAGACTTTAACCTATCTGATGTGAACTGGGAGGGGTCTTTTGCAAGTTTCACTAGAAGTAGGGACATTCTGAATTTCTTGCGGGGAGCATCCCTCAAAAAAAATGGTCCTAACAGAACTCTCAAAACTGAAAATGGATAAATCAATGGGGCCAGATAGAATACATCCAAGGATACTAAAAGAGCTTAAAGGGGTGCTAGTAACAACATTAACATAATTATTAAACCAGTCAATAGCTACAGGAGAAATTCCAGAGGACTGGAAGAGAACGAATGTAGTCCCACTGAATAAAAGTGGTAGCAAGGAAGAGGCAAGCAACTACCGACCAGTGAGCATTACAACACTCAGACACACAATAAAGAAGACTCTGGACACCCCTGTGGGTAAACACTTCTCTGGACCAGGACACAGTATGACAGATTTAAAAGTCTTAATACTGAAAGTTTTTTTAAAAATGACAGGGAGAGAAAAATCTGGGAATTCAAGCTGATGAAAACATTCCAGTCATTGACTCAAGGACTCAATCTAACACCTGGATTTATGACCCACTACATGGACACACTTCACACTCTACAGTAGAGTGACTCCAGGGGCTAGATTTACTAACCTGCGGTTTGAAAAAGTGGGGATGTTGCCTATAGCACCCAATCAGATTCTAGCTTTTATTTTGTAGAAGGTACTAAATAAATGAAAGCTAGAATCTGATTGGATGCTATAGGCAACATCCACACTTTTTCAAACCCGCAGCTTAGTAAATCTAGCCCCAGATCTCTGAACTCCTAGGAATTTCACTTTTCCATCCGTAACAAAAACCTCAGTTTTATTACTTTAGTTAATCTTAATGATGTATTCCCACCCCCCCACCCCCTGTACAAATTGCTTGATGTAACATCTCCTAAATGTTGTGCCCTTTTCTCAGTCATTCATTTGTAAAGTTGCCTGATGAAGGGGCCTCTGTGCTTTGAAAGCTAGCAAATATAAAAATATCATTGGTTAGCCAATAAAGGTATCACTTCTATAATACATTTGTCTTTTTGACACGAAAGTATTCAACATCCCATAGATTTTTCTGGCTGACACAGTACCGCAAAACAAACATTTTTTTCCCGCTAAACACTCTTTAAAGAAAGAGTTGTAGAATATCTCAAATCCATTAACTTACAGGATCCCAAACAGCATGGATTCACTGGGGTGAGATTGTGTCAAACAATACTTATTGACTTCTTTGACTGGGTGACTAGCGTAAAAGATCAAGGTGGGGCCAAAGATTGAGCTAGATTTTAGTAAGGCTTTTGACACTGCCCATCGCAGACTGTTAAATAAACTTGAAAGCTTGCGATTGGATTCTAAGATGGTTGAATGGATAAGATTTGGGTTGCAGAAAAGAAAACAGAAAGTTACAGTAAATAGAGTGCATTCACAGGAGGGAAAGCTTACCAGTGGAATACCCTAGGGACTAGAGCTTTCTAATATATTTATTGGTGACATTGCAAATGGTATTGAAGGGAATGTATGCCTTTTGCAGATGACACAAAAATATGCAACAGGGTAGACACACCAGGAGGGGTAAAACAAATTATTGATGATCTAGGTAGACTAGAGGAATTGTCAAGAGAGTGGCAACTACAGTTTAATGCCTAAAAGTGTAAAATCATGCACTTGGATCTCAAAAACCCAAAGGCTAAATATACTATTACTGGCACTATATTGGAAACTACTGAGGAGGAAAGGGATCTAGGAGTCACTATTTCAGGTGACTTAAAAGCAGGTAAGCAATGTAACAAAGCAATGAGTAAGGCAAGTCAGATGCTTGGTTGCATAGGGAGAGGAATCAGTAGCAGAAAGAAGTAATAATGCCACTGTATAGGCTTCATCTAGAATACTGTGTTCAATTCTGGAGGTCATATCTCCAGATTTAGATATAAATACATTAGAGACTGTACAAAGAAGGGCAACTAAAATTGTGCACCTTGTATAGTTTGAAGCAGAGAAGGGAAAGGTGGCACATGATACAAACCTTCAAATACATCAAGGGTTTTAACAAGGTACAGGAGGGAAACATTCTTGAAAGGAAGAGAAATATTAGAACACGAGGACATGCACTGAAACTGTTGGTTCAGAGAAAATTTGAGGAAAATTAGTTAACAGAAAGGTTAGTGGATAAGTGGAATAGCCTTCCATCAGAGGTGGTAGAGGATAATACAGTAGAGCAATTTCAACATGCTTGGCATAGACATAAGGATATCCTTACAAAGAATGAAGGACCAAATAGGGTTTGAGGATACCGTAGGTTACAAAATGGTCAGACTAGGTGGGTCAAGCGATACTTATCTACCATCAGATTACATGTTTCTATGTTTTGACAAGGTGCAAACTTACTCCTTTTTTTGCTTTACTTTCCTTAATGAATCAAGCCCGGTGTTTTTTTAAGGAGCGTTCCTTTCTGTACGGTAGGATGCAACCATTTCTACCCTGCAAAAGGACTAAAATATTAATTCCATTTAGAGAGAAGCAAAGCAAAGAAAAGGAAATTTGCACCTTTGTAAAACCATTTTGCACTGCAAGGTGGCAAATATTTAAAGTGTGCGGACATATTTAGAGGAGGGAGGGAGCATGACCTAGCTAAACTCTAAATAAAGCTGTCCACTATTTGTGTACTACATTCAAAAGCAGCCAGTATTTTCCCTGTATGCAAAAAAAAATGCATTTGCAACACTTGCAATACCACTTAGTTTGTCCAGAAGTAAATTTACACACTTTATTGCTTGCTCCTAACTCTAAATAAAGCCATTAGAGTTGAGAGCTGGGAAAGCTTTGGTCTCATTCCTATACTTTTAATGGATGCATTGTGCATTTCTAAGTTTACCTCGTCCAATGTAAAAAAAATAAAAGCTTAAAACACACAAAAGTGCCACATGCCTATGGTCTATTGTTGTCATAAACAACAAGGAAAGCTAATGCAATTACAATTATGTGTTAATGGTAGCTGTTAATATTGTGGTTTCTAATGAAATGTGCTCTATGTTCAAGTTTATAAAACATTAATTGCTATTGACACTTTTCAACACAATTTCTCAGTAGCTTGCTTAAATTGGACCTTTCACATTGTTATAGCACTGTCTGTAACACATTTCAAATCTCATTAGCTCCCAGCCTGACCTGACATTTATTTCACCCAAACATCAACACTGAACCACTATTAGGATGAATTTCAAATGAAAATTATAACCTGACATTATTTCCATATTTTCCTTATTTCAATTAATCTATTGAATGGCTTATGTAGTGTAAGATATTAAGGGTTTCAGTAAATAATGATTACAATATGCCACTTGCTCTCAGACTACAAATATAAAGCATTTTTTAACTATAAATTAACCATATATTAAATGTATCTAATCTTTAGGGCTCTATTAATTAAGCAGGAAGTATCTGTAACACCGTCAAATATGAGTGTTTTCGACGGATATAGGGCTTCTCCCATCTATCAAAGGCTTGAGAAATTCCGGGAAAAATGCTTTATTTATTTAAATGAAACATATTTTTCGAATCGAAGTAGTGGCAAAATAATTTTTATATATACAGTTTTGTATACAATTCCCAAGACGCACAATGAATAAATGTACAAATTGCAGGGTGAGAAGCTTACCAAATGGTGCTCTTGGTTTGAATAATGAGCACACCCAGCACAAGTATAGTGCATAGACATTTAATGCAAAAAAAGGTGGAAAAATACCATCACAGTAATGGCCAACAATCACTTCATTATTCCTAACCTTCTTCCCCTTTTTTTCACCATTTTTCACCTTTTTTGTGCATTACATGTTTGTGTTTTGTACATGTGCTGGTCTTTTCATTTCTTTGAAATTAAGATTTATAATGATTTTAATGGACCCTGCATAGTTATTTTGACTTTTCCTTTTTGGTATAAATTGGATCTGACACACATCGAAGTACAGCTATTACTTTTCAACCCGCTATCTGGAATTCTCCCTCTACTCTTCCCTCCGCTCCAGGCACAGAACCCTGTGCCACAATCCTGCTCTGTGCAACAGAAGGTGAATGGCCCTTTAAGAGCAGCTCTGAGCCTGAGGTCCTGTGTTCTGACCTGTGATCCACCCTACTCATCAGCTCATCTATTTAAACCTACTCTGTGCACAGCCCTGTGCCAGAGTATAAGACCCCATAACTTTACTCCGGCATTTCTGTGCATATTGTGGCTGATTCCTGTGTATTCTGACTTTTCTTGACTTCTCTTCTGCCTGTCATTTGGTACCATTTATTTATGATTGTTGCTAACCTGGCTTCTTCTTCCGTTGTGCTGAATTGGTACCCTGCAGCCCGGTATGTACCAGTCCCTGCTACGTTGACCAGACCCTCCTTGCATCCTTTCCTTGGATTCTGTGTGTGTGTGTGTGTGTGTATATATATTTATATATATATATATATATATATATATATATATATCTCCAATGCACTATGTATGGCGCTGCAGACCCTTTGTAGTGCCGTATAAATAAAAATAAAAAAATATATATATATATATATATATATATATATATTGCATATCCTTTCTTTTTTCATTTCTTTTTTCTTTATACATACAAGTGGAACTGAAAGCCAAAGGTTTCCAGTTCCGCTGCACATGCGTTAACTGGCAAACCCGGGTCACGCATGTGCAGACTAAACCGGCAAAGCATTGAGATTACTCTTACAAGTGCCAGCCAATATCCAAAGGAAGCTGTACCACTCAGCTTCCTTGACGACAATTTCTTGGTAGGTCATGGCGATAGGAGGTTTTCTATTGCTGCAATGAGCTACATTAGAAAAAAACAGCCTTATTACCACTTTTAAATAAATTGATTCCTTAAACTTTCATTTAAATTTTTACTATTTTAAATCAACTTTTCATCAACTAATAGAATTGTAAGTATACCTCGTACATAGGATTCTTTTTAGTTAAGAAAATACTCACCCTGCAAACATCTGCATTCCCATTATCATTTAGATTCACATCATCACCAAGTTAATATGTAGATAGGTTATTATATTGCCTAACCAACTTATATCCAGCAGCCTTCTAATAAGCCATTTACAGATGAACTTCTCCAGGCCTGATCCTGGAGCATTATGGGAGAATAGGTAACACCATTGGGAAGTAGATATCAAATGTTTGGGATCCAAGATATGGAACACCTATAGCCCTACTAGATGGCGATAGGGGGTTTCAACTGAAGTACTGAAGTATTTATCAACATCAAGAACATACATTTCTGTGTCCTGTCATAAGGTAAGTCCTATACCACTGAGTTTTATACTATCTTTTTAAATACCAAAATTTTTTGTCCTAGAAAACACAGTTGCAAACTGCTACTAGCATTATACTAAAGCTAAAGTTTTAGGACCTGGACATGCCATTGTGTGAACAGCAAGCTGGTCATGGATATGGTCTTCCCTCCTCACACACTCAATAACAATATAGATTTCACCTTCAGCTGCAACGACTTCCACACTTCCACATTTCCCTTTCAAATCCTCTTTAAGTGCTGTCTCCAGTTCCTACCATTTACCCATCTGCTGTCCTAAATTAACAGCGCTACATCACCCGTGTCCTGTAGCAGGTAGCAGAGAAGTAAATTAAAAGCATTACCCTAATCTTGCCCTAGTTAAGCTCACAGTCACTTTTCATTAGCACTTTTTATAGCGACCTCTAAGCACTCCTTCCTTCTCACTCTACTTGATGTGAACAAGTAAATTAGAACAGTCAAACTTTAAACAATTTTTTAGGTTATTACTGGTAGAAAAATTAGTGACTTGCCTTATTATATTTTATACTATAGCATACTATAGTGTCCTTCCAGAATGCTGGTAGAGCAGGCCATCCTCATACATCCGGCCTACTACCTAGTAAACTGGGTGTGATGGGGAATCAATGATGTGATGCAGAAGAAAGGAACGCCCAGCAGCAGGTCACACAAATACTCTATTGTAGAGAAGGGCTCAAGTCAGAAATCTGAGTTTTACACTAGCAATGTTGTACTAGTCCTCTGTGTCAGAGGGCTATCAAAAATAGATTACGCCACAGCTGTGCATTTCACCTAGGGTTGAATGGATGGGTTAGGAGCTCAAAGATATGGTTTTGAAATGTCTAATCCCGATATCAACACCCTTGACTTATCTAAATAGAATTTAATACCAATGGTTAACAAACTACAGTTCCTTTCATTTAATAATACCTAGCTCAGTATAGTTTATGTCACATAGTAATTGTAGAATATCTCTTACACATACATCAATTTTTTTTAAATACATTTTGTTCTTATGTGTAAATTGAGAGTTTATGTACAGAGATGCATAGAAATAGATTTGAGATAATCAGACAAACAGTGCTATGTTGAACAAATATACACCGACCAGTTACAACATTAAAACCACCTGCCTAATATTGTGTAGGTCCCGTTCGTGCTACCAAAATAACTTTGACCCATCGAGGCATGGACTACACAAGACTTCTGAAGGTGCCCTGCGATATCTGGCTCCAAGACATTAGCAGCAGATCCTTCTAGTTCTGTAAGTTGTGAGGTGGAGCCTCCATGGTATGGATTTGTTTTCCAGCACATTCCACAGATTGAGATCTGAGGATTTTTGGAGCCAAGTCAACACCTTGCACACTATGTCATGCTTCTCAAACCATTCCTGCACAATTTTTGCAGTGTGGCAGTGCACATTATCCTGTTGTAAAAGGCCACAGCCATCAAGAAATACAGTTGCCTTGAATGTGTGTATTTGGGTGTATTTGGTCTGCAACAATGCTTAAGAACCTAACTAAACATACGTGTCAAAGTAACATCCACAAGAATGTCAAAACCTAAGGTTTGCCAGCAGAACATTGCTGAGAGCACTACAATGCCTCCGCCGACTTGCCTACTTCTCATAGAGCATCCTGGTGCCATATCTTCCCCAGGTAAATAACGCACATGCACCAGGTCATCCATATGATGTAAAATAAAACGTGATTCATCAGACCAAGCCAACTTATTCATTACTCCATGGTCCAGCCCATGAGTGCACATGCCCATTGTAGGTACTTTCAGCGGTGGACAAAGGTAGCATTGGCACACTGAACGGTCTGCGACTATGAAGCACCATACACAGCAAGTTGCGATGCACTGTGTGTTCTGACACCTTTCTATCATTGCCAGCATTAACTTTTTCAGCAATTTTTGCTACAGTAGCTCTTCTGTGGGATTGGACAAGACAGGCTAGCCTTTGCCCCCCACGTTTATCAATAAAATTTGGGTGCCCATGAGTTTGTCGCCATTTCACCTGTTGTCCTTCCTTGGACTCCACAAGACCTGCCGTTTTGGCGATGCTCTGACCCAATCGTCTAGCCATCACAATTTGGTCTTTTTCAAAATCACTCAGCTCTTACGCTTGCCCATTTTACTTGCTTACAAGACATCAACTTCAAGAACTGACTCATCACTTGCTGCCTAATATATCCCTCCCCTTGACATGTGCCATTGTAATGAGATAATCAATGTTATCCAGTTCACTTCTCAGTGGTTTTAATGTTGTGGCTGAGCGGTGTAAATATGTAATGCGATTATCTATGCATACTGTTAAAAACCAAAATAATTTTTTTAAAATATTTAAAAGACTTGTCCAGTTTACCAAGAAAGCACCTATAATGTATAGCTACAAAACTGATCAGTATTACACAGTCAAAATTGTGAATATACAAAGAGCAAAATGGTAGCTTCACAGTGCAAAAGCACAAAGACCTCTAGACTCGCTGTGCACATTAATTTGCATAAGGACTCCTAAGTTTTTACCAGGACAATAGAAATATGGAGCCAGATATGGACATTTGCAAAGTGGAAGCAAGGGAGTGAAGGCGCTTATAGTTTTTTATTTTAATTCTATTAGAATATAAAGTAAGAAGACTTCCCTTTGAATTATAATAGGAAAAGAAGAAAATATTGTTAATGTGGGTTTTTGGCAAGATTCTATTTCAATAAAATTTAAAAAATGTGTGGTATATTTTAAGTTCGCTATTTATATTATGTTGTAATAATGGGCAAGGGTCTTAAGAGACCTCTTACCATTATACTGGGACCACTGGGGTGACAAAGTTACCACTCCATAGGTCCTGTTCTTTTTTTAAGAAATGTAGTGGGGGAGGCAGCACACTATCCAAGATTTTATATATTTGCCAAGAGATGATTTCACCATGTGGCATAGATTTTAAACTGCTGATTTACAAAACAAACTGTATGCGGTTTTGGATTTTTTAAGCTGCCACACAAACCGCAGTTTTATACTTTCCCCGGTTGTTGAAAACTTGCATCGGTGTGCGGTGGTTTATAAAACGGCCCCACTGTGTCTTTATCCTGTTTATATGTTGGTTTGACTCCTGTTTTGACCCTTCTCTATATGGCTGCCTGCTCCAAACATTGAACCTGGTCTGTCTTGATTTTTCTCTGGTTGTCCTTCCACTGATTACTATATTAGTCTTGCTATGTCCATACTGCATAAACCCTCTCAGCATAATCTCTACACTGACCTATCCATTTATTTTAGTTGCTGCCCTTCGATCCCATTCTCCCTCAGTTACTGATCACCAATCCACTGCTGATCATGATAGTTTTTATTATTATAATTTGCCTTACAAGATGGCTTTGTATGGAAATATTCACTGTGGTGCTATAAAGACAGATGGGAAGAGACTCATCTTGGATAATCAACAATTAATTATTTTTTAAGCCTCTAAATCCTTCTTAAATGAAATATTTGAACAGAAAATGCATGGAGAGAACAATCTATCAACACTGCTCTGAAAATACCAGCTCTTGAGACAATGAAATATAGCATGAACTGCTGCTTTTAAGCTTTATTTATTAAGATTCCTATTGAGTATGCTTCCAACCGAGGTCAATTTTAGTCATTCTACTAATACAAATGTAGAGTGATGTTTCAGTTATGTAGGCTGAACATTCCGATTATACTAATTTGTGCTAGAATCTGTGATATATAATACTTAACTAATGGGTGATAATATTCACAAATCAATTTTAGTAACTGATTTATCAAAGGATAAGAGGGTACTGCAGTAAGAAAATAAAACTGTTTAAGATTATGACTACTTATACCTGCATTATTTTTCATAGGTATACTTCTCATAGGTTACCTCACCCCCCCTTCAGGTAAGAAATATTGATTTGGAATTCAGAGAATAAGAAAGGAAAAAGTAAAGTTTCTGTACCAACAGGAGAGGAAACAATTTTCTGGTGTGTTCTGAAAGATTAAGCAATTGTTACATTGAAATATTTTTATTTAGAAGAACATGATCCAACACTTTATAAAGTGAAATTAATAAACTATCTTAAAGAGCACTAACCCTGCCCATACCATAGTATTGCCAGGCTATGGGTGCTGGTGCACTTTTGGGGTGGGCACATAGTTTTAATAAAAATGAATGGTGTCCCAAGTATGCCGCCACATCAGGGTCATTTATTACAGTGCCACCAAATGTGTCTAAATTTACCTCTTCGGCCACAGACTCTCCAACATAGTCCAGATGTGGAAGGATAGATGGGGTGCACCTTGGAGGGTACTAAATACCATTAATACATTTTGAAAGTGCTCTGATGCAAACAGATATTGATTACTTAGCAAGACCACATCTAACGTTGGCCTTGTCCTCAGGTACCCCATCTCATGCTTCCACTTGATCTCCCGTGACTCCTTGCCTTGTGCAGCAGAGGAAATTAACATTTTTTATATGGTGGTTATAAGTCTTCTAGGAATACGGTGAGCAAGGTAGAATGCCTCTAATAATGTTTTGTGGCAGAGAGAAGATCCGGACATATATTGGCGCTCAAAATGCCATAATTGAATATATTGAAAAAATTTATAGTTAAAGAACTGAAAACATGAACAGACTTATGCAAGATTTGGAAAGAAGCCAAGAGAAGCAATATCTGAGGGGAAGGATAAAATAATGAATCCATGGCTCAAAGCTCTTAGGATGCATAGCTTAAGGAAAGCTAGGTTATTCCAGGGAGGAATAACTCATGGAGCCGAAAACACTGCTCAGTTTAGCTGCAAAATGTGTAGCCATTAAAAGTAAATGATGAGGACTGATCTACAACAGCTCAGAGTTGGTGCAGCATTCAAGCCTTTTGTAGAGTAAAAATGGCTGCGTGCCTTCTGCATAGCAAGAAACACACCTAAAAATGCACGATTTCCACCACATATTTCAATAACCTTGCCTGCTTTTTCACTATTGCACAAAACTAGGTGCACCAGTGCACCATACTTAGCCAGGAATGTCTTCACTCAACTGAACTCCTCCCATCAGATGTAAACCTCTACTCCTCCACAGCCATCAGCAAACTTAAGTGCTTTTGTAGAAAGCTATGCGAACCTATGCAGATTGAGATACATGGCGCCAGCAAGGCAGATTATGAGCTGCTCTCATGCATTTTGGGGCTCATTTAAAGTTTGATGCACATCTCTTTTTTGCGCTAAATATACATTTCCATACTGTGCATGCACACACAAAATTTTTTTATGTATATGTTCGTATACAGGTTTTTTTTCACATCATTGACTTGTGTCTCCTTATGCCTGGAGAAGTAGTGGGCAAGCGTACAGGAAGGGTGTGTTCACTTGACTGCGGCACAAAAGATGTAACCGTATCCACAAATACACCTTTTAGGAGACATATGTCTTGCATTTGCTGGAGGGCTAGTGCAATAATATGCATTGATGATGATGATGGTGATGATGACCATCAGCAGCACCATCCACCTGCTTCTCATTAGTTAATTGTGTATTGACTCCTCCAGCTGATAGTACTTAATTCCCTAGCATTGAAGCTATAATAGATGAAGTTGCGGCTGGCTATTTGTATTAATTGACATTTGCATTTAGACTGCTGCAGGAAAGAAGATTGCAATTTCATATTTAAAGGAGAAAACAACAGATGTTTGTGTTAAATTTAATTTAATATACATTCATATTTTGCCTTTAATGGCATTTCATAGGGAAAATATGATTTTCACATGTATCCATAACACTGTTCTCTCTTGTGTATACGGCATTTTAATGTATTATTATATTGTGTACAAATAGGGCAATGCAACTTTAACATTTACTACTAACACTGTTAAACAACATCTCTAAGCTATGCCTACACATTATCTATGCCATCTGTACGCTATCATGGGGCATAAATATACATACGTGTTACATCTGAACTATGCCTGGCTCAAATGCTACAGTCTTTGAATATATGTATGTAAATACACTTTTCTAACATGCACTTTTTCCCTACGTACATTCTAAGTGCATATGTGTCCACCTCTAAATTAGCCCCAGGGGCGCACGCAGGGGGGTTTCTGGTTCTCCAGAAACCCCTCCCCTCCGCGAACGAACGGGCACTAAACATTGCCCCTACACAGCAGCACTGTACTGTACAGCAGATGTGGCGCTGTCACAGAAGCGTCCGTGGCGGTGCTGCATACAGTACAGAATTGCCAAAATGGAACATCTGCGCATGCGCGGGCGCACTCTCTCTATATAAATTTTTTTTGGGGGGGGGGGCCTTAAAAATCCTGCGTTTGCCCCTGAGCCCCTTTTTTATATTGTAAAATAACTCCACTCTATATAGCACATTTACATTTATTCAGCTATTTATTTACTGTTACTAATCCTAAATCACAAAGAAATGGGTTAATACCAAAATAAGTCCTTTAACTCAGTCCCAAATAACAAGACATACACTGACTTCCTAAGATTAGTTCTGGACATAAATTCATTATATTTGAAAAACTGTATCACTTATGGCTGTGTACACACCATTTGAAGGAGATGACAAGTGATATTTAATGTACAAACTAGCATTAGAGAGCTTAAAGAATTATACCTTGTAAATATGCTAAAATATAAATCTGTTTAAACTTTTTTATTGAACCTTGTAGATTTAGTGATTTTGCAATGACAATTGCTCTTACTGTAAAACATGTATGATAAAACTGAATATACATCAGATGCCACAGCTGATGCCCTCGGGGATGCACTGATATAAAACTAGGACGACACAGGTTGCCAAATTAGTATGACTGTGAAAAGCTGCTGAAAGAACTAGTGTCTCCAAAGAGACAGACTACCTATAAAAACACAAGTTCACAACTCTACCCATGAGGAATATAGCTGTTAAATTGAAATAAATCATCTGATAAATGGACATGTATATATAAATGGAAAGCACTATACAAAGAATCCCTGCCCCAGTGGAGCCTACAGTTTAAATTTCCCAACGCACACTCACATACCCACACACTATGTCCCTAATTTGTCAAGATCAGATCCACCTGGGTATGCATGACATGTGATATTCAGATAGTTAATCAAGGCCAAACCACCTGGTCTGTCCAAAAGTTATAAAAATTCCAGTTCTGTCTCTACTAGAGATGGTCACTGACCCCCGTGTTTTGGTTTTGGATTCGGTTTTGGATCTGGATTACCGTCGTGTTTTGGTTTTGGTTTTGCAAAACCGCCATTGCGTGTTTTGGTTTTGGTTTTGGTTTTGTTTGGTTTTGTTTTGCTATTTTTTTGGAAAATCCATGTTTTTGGGCCTAAATTAACCCAACTTAGTGCTCCAACTGTTTTAGAGACAAGTAATCTAATTGTTGAGGTAATAAATCATCCAAAAAAACAGTTTAATTCTTCGTTGGTAGGCCTATTCTACACACAAAACAGATTGTCTTCCTCTCCATCTATGCATATTGGCAATGCAGCCATCGTCTTTGAATGTATATTACACCCTACACTTATAGTTAAATATGTAAAGAAATGGAAAAAGCCAGTTTGGTTTCTGTCTCTCAAGGCCCCCCTCCACTTGTATAAAATACCAAAAAATTCAGCCATTATAGACTGTACAATATTAATTGACATGGAGAAAGCCAGTTTGGTTTCTGTCTCTCTAGGCCCCCCTCCACTTGTATAAAATACTAAAAAATTCAGCCATTATAGACTGTACAATATTAATTGACATGGAGAAAGACAGTTTGGGGTCACTCTGTCTCTCTAGGCCCCCCTCCACTTGTATAAAATACCAAAAAATTCAGCCATTATAGACTGTACAATATTAATTGACATGGAAAAAGCCAGTTTGGTTTCTGTCTCTCTAGGCCCCCCTCCACTTGTATAAAATACCCAAAAATTCAGCCATTATAGACTGTACAATATTATGAAAAATGGACAAAGCCAGTTTAGGGTCACTCTGTCTATGACACCCTACCCTTAAGGATAAATTGCCCTAACAGCAGCCTTTCAAGATGGTATGTGATATGGAAAGTCCCTTTCCTCTTTGGGGGTAGATTGCACCCTACACTTACATAGAAAGTTTTAAAAAGATGTTATCGGCATCATCTTCAGCTTAATCCTCAACCTCATCAGTGTGTACGTCATCATCACAGACTATCAATTCATCGCCCCTTGAATCCGCCATTAGAGAACAGTCAGTGCTTGGATGTCTTGGATGGTGAAGGCCTTCCTCGTGGAAGATGTAGTTCATTTTTATAAACATCATTTTCTCCACATTTTTGGGAAGTAACCTTCTACGGCGATCACTGACTAAGTTCCCTGCTGTGCTGAACACTCGTTCAGAGTACACACTGGAGGGTGGGCAGCTTAGGTATTGCAAAGCAAGTTTGTACATGGGTTTCCAAATGGCCTGCTTTTCTTCCCAGTAAGGAAAGGGACTGTCTGACATTTCCATATCAACTACCTCTTGAAAGTAATCCTCCACCATCCTTTGCATGTTTATACTCATATTGGATGGCGTTATGGGCAAAGTGACACATTTTTTTGAAAAATCCTTCAAACCAGCCCAGATGTTAAATTGTTCTGGTCTGCCCCCTGTGTCTTCCCTGCTTCTTTTTTGGAAATTTAATTTTTTACGAGCAACAGCTTGAGAAAGTGAAGGAGGACACGTCGTCAAGCCGAGGCCCAGTTCAGCGGCCAACTTGCTGAGCAATAGCTCCTTGCAAAAGTTCACATCTCGCTCATAAGTAAAGACTCAATGTAGGTTTTAAACCTTGGATCAAGCACAGTGGCCAAAACGTACTGATCCGAGTTCAAGATCTTAATAACTCGAGGATCATTGTGAAGCGAATTAAGTACTTGATCGACAAGGCCAACATACTTTGCTGAATTGCTTGCTTTCAGCTCCTCCTTCATTTTCTCAAGCTGCTTTTCCAATAGTCTAATTAAAGGAATGACTTGGCTCAAACTAGCAGAGTCTGCACTGACCTCACATGTCACAACTTCAAATGGTTTCAGCACCTTGCACAGCACTGAAAGGATTCCCTACTGTGCAAGAGTGAAATACATCCCCCCTCCTTTCCGAATGTCATGACTTGTGCAATATGCTTGGATGGCTTTGCGCTGTTCCTCCATCCTCTGAAGCATGTACAGGGTGGAATTCCACCGAGTTACCACCTCTTGCTTAAGTTGGTGGCAGGGCAAGTTAAACTGCTCTTGGAGCTGCTGTAATCTCCTACATGCTGTGGCTGAATGCCTGAAATGGCCTGAAATTTTACGGGCCACCGAAAGCATCTCCTGCACCTCACGGTTATTTCGTAGGAAGCTCTGCACCACCAAGTTGATGGTGTGAGCAAAACAGGGAATATGTTGGAAATCACCCAGCTGTAATGCTCGCACTATATTGTTGGCGTTATCTGAAATGACATACCCTGGGGAGAGTCCGAGTGGTATAAGCCATGCATCAATCACATCTCTCAGTTTGCGTAACAAATTGTCAGCCGTATGCCTGTTAGTGAAGCCGGTGATACAAAGAGTGGCCTGCCTGTGACAAATGTTACGTAGTGGTGTACATGCTGCTGCTGTTCCTGCTGGTGAAGGTGAATGACCAACCCAGTGGGCTGTCACAGTCATATAGTCTTTGGTTTGGCCACTTCCACTTGTCCACATATCTGTGGTTAAGTGAACAGTGGGCAGAATGGCATTTTTCAGCGCAATCTCTACATTTTTACACACTTTTTGGTATAGTTGTGGAATAGCTTTACGGGAGAAATGGTGTCGCGATGGAATTCTGTAACGCGGACACAAAACCTCAATTAACTGTGAAAAACCAGCTGCGTTTATTGTGGAGATTGGAAGCAGATCTAACACTAACATTGCAGCCATGGCGTCTGTGATTCGCTTGGCGACTGGGTGACTGCTGTCATATTTGCTTCCCCTCGCAAATGATTGTTTCACAGTTAATTGCTGAAATGTAGGACTGCTCATTTTATTAACCTGCCTTTGGGATGACGATTCACCCCCAGCAGCAGCAACAGCAGCAGCAGGACTAACGCTTTCTTCAGAGGAATCAATAATAGTGCCGGAGTCATCCAGCCTTAAGTGGGATGCCGGGCTAACTCCGAGCGCTACTGAGGATATTGATGAGGATGGTGTGGTGGGTGTATTTTGTAGCCGTCGGTATGTCGGTGAGCGGAGGGTCTTAGCTGATGAGGGAGTGCTTGTATTCTTTTGGGAAGAACTTTCAGCTTTTCCCAACACTTTGCCATGAACTCTCGTTAAATGGCGTAACATAGACGAGGTTCCAAGATGGTTAAGGTCCCTCCCTCGACTGACTGTGGCTTCACATACACTACAAATGGCTATACAATTGCTGTCTGGATTTGGGTAGAAATAATTCCACACATAAGAAGTGGATTTTTTTGTTTTATGCCCAGGCATGACAATGGCCTTTTTCTTGTCACATGCCAGAACTGCTGCCACTGGTGCAGGACTTACACAAACAACCTCATCCTCATCAACATCCTCATTAGCGCCCTCGTCGCCTACACAAATCTCCCCCTCATCCTCTTCTAATTCCAAAGTGGCATCCTCAATTTGGGTATCACCGGCTACACTCGGGCTATTAAGGCACACATCAGCAGAATGCTCACGATTAGACATCCCACTGTTGGATGGACTCTCCACAGGGATTGTTGTCATTTGTGAATCAGAGCAAATATTCTCCTGTAATGCCTCACTGTTATCTTGCAGCTCGGCTTTGACGCGTAACAGTAGTTGTGCACCAATTGTAGGCTGGGTAACTTTTTGGGATCTGCCACTAATAGCCAAAGGTGAAGGCCTCATTCTCTCTTTGCCACTGCGTGTGTAGAATGGCATGCTTGCAATTTTTTTTTTTATCGTCACTTAACTTTTGCTCAGTTACACTTCTTTTTCGCTTCAATACAGTAAATTTTTTTTTGGTTTTGGTTTTTTGCACTAATTTGAAAACACTCTGTTGTTTGACATCGCCTTGGCCAGATGACGTACTGGGAACACTAACATCAGGACTGGTGACAGAACCTGGTTGCTCATTCAGATCATATGTGGACTGCTTTGAATCCATTCTGAGAGCAAACCACTGGGGAGTGCTAAAAATTATTTAGTAGATACTGCTGACAGTTATGACTTTTGACAGCCAGAAATATTAATGCACAATTAGGGAGGACACCCCAAAAGCACTGAGGAGTGCTAAAAATTATTTAGTAGATACTGCTGACAGATATGACTTTTGACAGCCAGAAATATTAATGCACAATTAGGGAGGACACCCCAAAAGCACTGAGGAGTGCTAAAAATTATTTAGTAGATACTGCTGACAGATATGACTTTTGACAGACAGAAATATTAATGCACAATTAGGGAGGACACCCCAAAAGCACTGAGGAGTGCTAAAAATTATTTAGTAGATACTGCTGACAGATATGACTTTTGACAGACAGAAATATTAATGCACAATTAGGGAGGACACCCCAAAAGCACTGAGGAGTGCTAAAAATTATTTAGTAGATACTGCTGACAGATATGACTTTTGACAGCCAGAAATATTAATGCACAATTAGGGAGGACACCCCAAAAGCACTGAGGTGTGCTAAAAATTATTTAGTAGATACTGCTGACAGAAATTACTTTTGACAGCCAGAAATATTAATGCACAATTAGGGAGGACACCCCAAAAGCACTGAGGAGTGCTAAAAATTATTTAGTAGATACTGCTGACAGATATGACTTTTGATAGCCAGAAGTATTAATGCACAATTAGGGAGGACACCCCAAAAGCACTGAGGAGTGCTAAAAATTATTTAGTAGATACTGCTGACAGATATGACTTTTGACAGCCAGAAATATTAATGCACAATTAGGGAGGACACCCCAAACGCACTGAGGAGTGCTAAAAATTATTTAGTAGATACTGCTGACAGATATGACTTTTGACAGCCAGAAATTTTAATGCACAATTAGGGAGGACACCCCAAAAGCACTGAGGAGTGCTAAAAATTATTTAGTAGATACTGCTGACAGATATGACTTTTGACAGCCAGAAATATTAATGCACAATTAGGGAGGACACCCCAAAAGCACTGAGGAGTGCTAAAAATTATTTAGTAGATACTGCTGACAGATATGACTTTTGACAGACAGAAATATTAATGCACAATTAGGGAGGACACCCCAAAAGCACTGAGGAGTGCTAAAAATTATTTAGTAGATACTGCTGACAGATATGACTTTTGACAGACAGAAATATTAATGCACAATTAGGGAGGACACCCCAAAAGCACTGAGGAGTGCTAAAAATTATTTAGTAGATACTGCTGACAGATATGACTTTTGACAGCCAGAAATATTTATGCACAATTATGGGGGACACCCCAAAAGCGCTGGGGAGTGCCAAATATGAAGAAAAAATAATAAACCTCTATCCTCCTCTCTGCACTAGCGATTTTGGTTAGAGCAATTGCAAGAACAATATTGTATTCTCTGTCCCTGCTCTAATTAGCCTATGACTACACCCTGCTCTCTCCCTCTGTCAAATGGCGATGGATTGCTGTGGAGGCGTGTATTTATAAAGTTGAAGTATCGCGAGAACCGAGCCCCGAGATCCGACGACGTCACAATGACGTTCGGCCTCGATTTGGATTCAAGATGGGCGGGAGAGTACCGAGCTGCTCAGCTCGGTACTCGGATACCCAAAGTTCGGGTGGGTTTGGTTCTCGGAGAACCGGACCCGCCCAGTTTGGTTCTCGGAGAACCGGACCCGCCCATCTCTAGTCTCTACTAAGATTCAGCTCAAGAGCTGACTGACTGAGTTCCTGACTGATTCAATGGAATCACAACCTAAATTAATTAATTACTGTAAACCAAACTACCTGCATAAAACTGAATTCGGACACATGAATTATGTAAGAACACAAAGACAGAATGTTATTGAATGGAGTTTAATATGACAAAAAGTCACAATGCTTATTGGAAAAAAATGGTGATAACAAATTGACATACAGAAATATAAATGCAAAACAGTTTTCTTAAAATAAAACAGAAAGAAACTCAAAAACAGTCATAGCAAACTCAAGGACACAATCTTTTGCACAATCTGCTACTTGGGGAAGGGTAGAAGGTATGTACAATTCACCAGTAGGAGACTGAGCCCAATATATATATATATATATATATATATATATATATATATATATATATATATATCTACCACAGTGCCTGAAATTACTAACTGTCATTACTTTGGAACTAGAGCTGTACCTTCAATTACCAACAGCATGGCGCAAGAAAGTCTATAATTAGCCAGGCAGTAGCACTGTACCTGTAATCCCCAACTGCTGGGGACTGGCTGTTTGCCTGTGGTTATCAACTGCTTGGGGCCATGAACTAACACAATAACTGTATCCACCAAGAGGCTGTAGCCAAGAATTAGCACATTGGCTGTATCCATAAACATGCATCCCACCAACACCTGCAATTGTTATTCCACTACTTTACGTATCAATCTTTCTCAACCTCAAAGATTGCAAGCTCATTTGGCAATGTTCATCTTTGCCTTCATGTTATTGTGTGCCACTTGTTTGTATCATGTTCCCCTCAATGTATGGAATTGAGTTTGTGAATTTTAAATAAATAATAATAATAATAATAATAATAATAAATAATAATATTGTTCTATAGCAAAACCCTTAAACAAATAGCTATGTTTGAAGTGTGAAAATATAATAAGCAATATAGGCGCTAGGTGACAATAAATCAAGTGATACATTGCAATTATTAATCAAGTGAACAGAGAGTAATGTAACAAACAGTAGGTAGTTTCTTGTTCTTAGTGCTTATTTGCAAGTGCAAAATCCTAAATAATAAAACAAAAAAACAGAAACTCCACACAAAGGGGGGAATTCTATTCCCATAGTAAGGGTAATAGTGCGCAGGCTGTGTTACTTTCGGCAGTAACGCGGCCTGCACACTATTGCCATTACTATGGGAATAGTGCGCATCATTACCATTAGTACAGTAATCTTTAATGCTGATTTTAGCTTGCAGCGCAGAAATACAGGTTAAAATTACTGTATTAATGGTAGTAGAGTACAGGCCGCGTTACTGCCGAAAGAAACGCGGCCTGCACTCTATTACTATTAATACAGTAATTTTATACTTATTTACTTATTTATACTTATAATTAATTTTATTGTCTGATCATTTCTCATATATTTATGGCATTTTATGTAATCAATTATTTAAGATATATGTATAGGATGGTTATTGTGATTTCCCTCTTTTTGCCCATTCAATTAATAAACTTTTTAGTGTTATATTAAATTATTAAATTATTTATTGATATATTTATATTGATATATCTATATTTTATGATATAGCTAGGTTATTTTATGTATCAGTTAGGTTTAATTATATTTTAGCTATGTATTCTGATGTTAAAATGATTTATTATGATGTAATATTCTAAATCTGTATTTTTATGAGGAAATCACTGACAATAAAGCAGTTGGTTCACTAAAATGGCGCCTTTGACACACGTTTAGTGCTTTAGTGCTTTATGGCAGTAATGTTTTATAATGTTGATTGAGGTATGTATTATTGTTATAAAAAAAATCACTGACAATATGGTGGCTGCTAGTTATTTTCTTGAAGCCTCAATAAAATGGCTCCTTTGACATCTGCTAGCGCTTTATGAGTGAATGCTAATCTATGGTAGGGATGTTTTGTATTGGTGTTGAGGTATAGCAAGTAAATTTGGTATTGCAATGTTCTTTATGTTGCAATATTTATTTATCTCATTATGCTGTTTGGTAACTGGATATCACCAGGTATTGGCGGAAATGACATAGTTCTAAGGGAGGAATTCAGTGAAACATACTAGCAGGACGCTGTGAATTTCTGACCACTTATGGGCTCTGAATTAGCTCGCTTATTTCAGGATGGGACTATTTAAACCTCCTTTGGAAAGCTGCAACACGAAACGCATCAAGGATTTCTCTGTTGGACCTCTATATATGCTTTGGGACCCTCTCTTTGGCCAGGGACTTCTTGGAGGAACACAGATAAGTTTTATGATTGTTTTTTTTAATGTACGGGCATTGGATTTTTATTATTTGCTATTAAAAAGATTTATACTTCCATTGGCAGCTATTTATTGTTGTATGTCCCAAATCAAATTTACTTCTGGTACGCTTATATTGGTTTGATTGAACATATGTTGTTTTAAGATCAAGACCTACACTATGGTACTTTTCTCTCTCTCTGAGTTCCAGCTAATTTTGAGACTTGGGACTACTATATGTGAAAATTAAGAAGACAGAATCTTCAATTATCTTCTGCAGTGCATTCATATATCAGACAGTCTTCGAAATCCTTTGCTGTTTGGTACAAGGCCATATCGCACCACCTTACTTATACCTCTGCTGGTTTATTTTGATACACTATGTGCAGTGCAAATAGTTATGTCTCTTAATTTGGTGAAAATACTACTCTTCATATTGAAGTGACTGGCTACAACTTTCTCCTATATAAAAGCATGTTTCCCATCTCAGCTTAAGAAAAACAACTACACGCTCCAGCTTACATTTTTCATCCCATATTAAGGTTTATATTTTATGCTCAAGCATTATGTTAGACGTCCTAAACACATGATCATATTGGACCTGATTCAGAGTGATAGGTACAGTTTCTTTATACCTGAAGAGGAGTGATGGGTGAGGAAAGGGTTGTTGTAATATAGGCAATGTAGAGTAAGAGCGTCTTCAAACAAATGCACACAGATTCAGACTGGATCATAGTCATAGATACGATTGAAAAAGTGGTATTATTTGTGGGTGGTCAGGGTCTGGTATAGGTAGCGGATGATGACACCCAAACTAGCAAACCGCTTGTAATTAGAGGTTTGTGAATGATTTGCAGGAGCTTATTGAGATTTTAGTAGTTGCTCCTCTACACATTAAGATTTGCTGAGCATGTTGTAGCAAAGATAAAAACATTATTTTGTTGCATGTCAAGAAGTCATTCCTGCTGTATTATCTAGGTTCATAGAAATTGCATTTGTAACATATAAAATAAAATGTTTTTGTACATGTTATCAAATTGGAGGGCAGTATCTGAGATGTGCATCTGTTGTCAAACGGACTCATATGCAATCTCATTCAGACCTGGATGCACCTTAAACTCTGAGTACGACATATATATGCGTACACTTGCATGTGACTTCTTCAGTCTCAAGTTACGCTTATGTTCCACTCTGAATCAGGTCCATTATATCAATCTCCAGATTATTTGGGGATTTGAAATGCCACACTGTTTTGCAAACCTCCCAAAGCTACAGGTGGAAAAAGCGGAACAGAATTTGGTCATGCCCACATTCAGCAATGCCCATATTTTACCAAGATCCTACCCCAAAATCACTATAGGAGGGTATGGTATTACAGCCAAAAAAAGCAAACACTTGCCAAGTTATGTATAATGGCCACAAACACTTTTTTTTTGTTTCTTTCCGATTGACTGCATTTCTGTAAAATCCCATCAATATATGCTTGATACACACATGCTGCAATCCGATTTTTTATTAACTGGATTGAAGACTGTTGGATTAGAGATCAGTTATCATCCATACTAATGCTGATTTTTAGAAATAATTTCATAAAAATTAATCAAATTGAATGATCAGTTTACAATAAGTGTGTGGCCATCTTAAGCCAAAATACACAAGATCAGCGCTGGATCAGTGACCCATTGTGACAGTCTATTAAGGAATTGAATCCACGTGATATAGGTATTCACATTTATTAAAATAACAATCAATAAAAAGCAAACAAATAACGTTATATACAAATGTATAGCAGTACACTTAATTGGTAGCCTCTACTTAGACTCAATGAACATCTGAGATAATTCTCATGGCAAATAAATATTGTGGTATCAATAGGTCCGATAATAAATAAAACTCTCCTTCCTCACAACAGAGTGATATGTTGAGATACACCAAAGCCACAAACGTTGCCAGTCCATATGATGTTCAAAATATCATAACATGAGAATAAAAACTACCATCACTGATGGCTCCTGATAACATTGCTTGCAATAGAATGGTAACCCTGTATAGTGACCATCAGATATATCAGACTTGGATACATAAACATAAACAACGGTGAGATAGCAAATGATACCGTAATGTCCTTGTTATTTTAATAAATGTGAATACCTATATCACGTGGATTCAATTCCTTAATAGACTGTCACAATGGGTCACTGATCCAGCGCTGATTTTGTTTATTATTTGTTCAATCAGGAGTCACAGGTTCTCATCAGCTGCGTTTTAGTGACCCATCTGGACACATTTCTCAAGATTATAGCGCACAGCGCCGGACCTTTTGTATATATTATTTTCAAAATACACAAGAGTATGAGAGAAGTTGCCTGTAGGGTCTTTCAGGAAGCTTACTGTCACAAAGCGTAATTTACTTAAAGAAAAATTATTCCATCATGATCGCAGGTTTATCTAAAAATTCCAAACAGCCAACACATTACTAACTCTTACTTGGGCAAATATATTTAAAAGAACCTGAACCAGAACCAACACATCGATATACAGTTTGAAACATTTTCCTAGCTGACGTATTATAAAATAATATACATCACTAAAATCACTAAAAATTAGAAACTTCTGCTAGTACTCTTTTGCATCACAAAGACTTTCATTATTATTGCATAAAACAAAATGATTGGTATCTCTCAATAATTCTTAGACATGCAATAGGGAATGTATTTATCACAAGCTTTAGGCTGAAGGTAAATATCTTGGAATAAACATTTCATTATTAAATGAAATTATTATTATTCTCCTGCGTGCCCTTGTTTAGCATTTGGGAAACGTTTGGAGATTTCTTAGTAATACTGAAAAACTATATCCATTGCTTGAAGTTAGGACTGTAGGTATAACAAAAACTGAGATACCTTTCAAAATTGAAAATACAACACAATATATATATATATATATATATATATATATATATATATATATATATATATATAAATAACAAATGACATTTATAGATATCTGTAAAGTTCTATATGGATTACAATATAACAAAAAAATCAAACAAATACTTTATGACCTCTACCTGATACACCAAGGATGTTTTTTTTAAACTTGTCATTACAGCCTCCAATGTTAAGGTTTCATATTCAGCTGGAATAGCAATAAAATGTTCTGTTGTAGCAGTTTTGTCACACGTAAGTAACTGTACTGTAGAACAGTGACTTGGTGAAAAGTGAAATGAAACAAATTCTAACAAATAAAAAAGCCAAAGTTGGTCTTTAAACAGAAATCAATGACAAAATATAGCATAGACATTGATCTTTTTGCCTGTGGTAAAACAACATAAAATTGTACTGAATAAAAATTGTTCACATACGATCACCAGACAATAACCCTCTACACTGCAGACAACATTAAGAAGCACAGGATGTGGAAAAGATTTTGTATTGCCCATCTTGGCTCCAAGAAACTTTGGGGAATCCTCATTTGAAAGTGAATAGTCCCTTTTTTTTTTTTGCTAAATGATTTCTCTCGTAGCAGTTATTGTCTGGACAATGGCACCCTACACTGCAGACACTGTTAATTAGTTCAGAGATTGGGGATATTCTAATGGGGTGGAGAGTGTTTATGCGGCTCCAATACCTTAGACCGATGTAACAATTCTGAATTCTATAAGGCCGCCAAGGAGGAAATAGAGACTTACAATATAACTGACATACAACATTCCCCATAGGCTTAATTACCATCAGATGTAAATTCTGACTTTCTAAAATGTCTCCAGCGCTAATGATATCAGTTACAATGGCCAGAGTGAGATTTCCATTTTAAAGCGGCAATCAGCAGACCCGGCGCCTGGATTATACTATTCAAATTTGTTTATGTTCTACATATATAAATATAGTTATGCCACTTTAGCGACATTACCGATCTGAGGAGACTATTTTGCTGCGCTGAGTATCAGGATATTTTGTCCCAATTTGGGCTCATTTGGGAGATATGTCTCACTGGGCGATGGCCATTCAATGCCGTGTGTACAGGTGTATGGGTTTTTTCGAGAGGGGAAGGGGGTTGAGGGTGACCCAGCATTTATGAAGAACTGGGTGCGCCATTGTGGGAAGTGACCCCCCTCCCATGTGATGTGTCAGACATTCCCAGCTTGTGTAGCATTACCAGAAAAACAAGTAGCTTTGAGACGCTTAGAGCTTGATTCAGATGTGGCTGCATGTGCTTGAGTTTGGCACGTCCTTACTTTATAATGACTATGGCAAAACGCCCCTTCCATGCCCCATTCACCCCCCCACCCGAAATCATAGGCTGAAGTAAGTGCTCTTTCAAGACGGAGCAGACAGGGCGGTGTTCACGGATGTATCTCCCGTTTCTGGACATGCAGAGAGTGATTTTACGTACGATACGCTCAAAATCTGCAGATACGTGCCTTGATGAATCGGGCCCACTGTGTCTTGAGTCCCAACCCATGAATGTCTGGAGGTATGTATAAATATTTTACAATCTCATTTGACAGGTAATATTAGTCACCAATTTGTTTTCCTTTCCTATCTAAAATCTCCAACTGGAACTGACATGCTAGTATAAAACCACATGATATGACTTCATGGTATAGATATCAAGCTTGACATGAAACAGATGACTTATAATAAACTTGAGTAAAATACAGATCTCCAGGACAGCAAGGTGTAAAGAGACTCGGTTATCTCACATGATTGTCTCACACATCATATTTAAATATGTAAAACTAATTTTCATAACACAATTCTTAGCAGCCTTTGCAAGTAGAAAAATAGCAAATTTGCAAAGGAACCCTAAAGAGCTTTTTTGTATTGTAATATTAATTGGTAAACATTTGTCATTTATTGGAAAATTATTAAAACAGTAAGCGCACCAAAATATAAGCTAATAAGAATCCACAAAACTACACCCATAAAAATAAAATTACACATTTCTTGTCAAATTTGTAAGAACCATATGTATATTGTATTTTAACCAGTAACTGTATTCTTTTTTGGAGTGTTAATTACTGCTGATAACAGCTAATGATTATACTTTAGCACCAGTTACCTAAGATTACAATAAAAGACTTCATGTAGCAGCAAATAAATATAACACCTATAAAATACGAGAGAAAGAGAAAAGATTTTTGTATTATTTCCTCATATGAAAATATATATTTAAAATATAAAGTACTACTGAAGGGGTAAACATGTATTAATTGACTCAGGGCCAAGTCTACAGTTACATTTATTGGTGATTTTCAGGGAGGCCATGTTGGGTTGACGGCCTGTCACCAGTTTACAGAAATACCCAAAAGCACTTTCGCTTTTTTAAGCTATTATTTTTTTTTAATTGACTCAATACTTTGCATAATACAAACTAACTAATTGGAACATTATTTAATTTGATGTAGAGGTAATGCAAGGTATCTAAGTAACCTCAACCTAACTAGGGGCCTGGTTCATTAAGGATCTTAACTTAAGAAACTTCTTATTTCAGTCTCCTGGACAAAACCATTTTACAATGCAAGGGGTGCAAATTAGTATTCTGTTTTGCACATAAGTTAAATACTGACTGTTTTTTCATGTAGCACACAAATATCAACTTTAAATTTCAGTGTACAAATAAGCTATCAAGTATTTGTGTGCTACATGAAAAAACAGTCAGTATTTAACCTATGTGCAAAACAGAATATTAATTTGCACCCCTTGCATTTTAACATGGTTTTGTCCAAGAGACTGAAATAAGTTTCTCAAGTTAAGATCCTTAATGAATCAGGCCCCAGATCCACTAAATTTCCCCTGCATACTTATAGGGGAATCTATCAATATAACCTATAATCAATCCATTTATAAAGGTGCTCTCCATGCAATATGGGCATTAGTGGCACATAAGATATCAACATGTGCCTGAGTTGGGTACTCAGCATATAGAAGTACTGTAGGATCACACTGTCTACGGAGAGCTTCAGCTACACATTTATACTTTGCATTAAGAACAATAACAACTTTTATGTGATGTGGTATTGTATTGCATTTAACACTTTGATTTTAAATTATACAGCTCCCTGCAATGATCCAACAAGTTCAATGTACAAATACTATGATGTAGTAATTGTAAATAATGCAGTACATTATAATGTAAAGTATATACTGTATGTATTCTACACTGGGTTCATTTCATAGACTACACTTGGGGATAAAAAAACCCTCAATATTATACCTAATTTTGCAAATAACTGTTTATAACCACAGGGCACACACAACTGTGTGACTAATGTTTTATAATATTCTTAAAACATACACTAAGCAATGGTATGTAACATATGGCAGTATTCATGTGTGTTGAATGCTAAAGCATCTTGAACAATCTGAGATTAATTGGTTCATTACATTAAGCTAATGGTAGATTTTTGTAGCAAAACCAAAATATTCAGCTAGATGTGTACATGTTAAGGCTTACTCTCATAGAGGCCAGGGATGTTCAGAATTGTCCTAGTATGATTCATCAAAGTTAATAATACTACTAATATTGTTATGCATTTAAAGGCACTGTGAGCAATACATGTCCAACACTGACAATGACTGGCCATAATTAATATACAATTTAATTTAGGCTACAGCATGCATTTATGAAATGTTCACATGTATGTATTATGTTTATTCTGGTTGTTTAACACATGCAGAAAACTCCATTTAAGAAAATGGGGATTTCAGTAGGCTTGTCCACCCACCATTCATTCCATTGTACACACTTCTGTGATGAGATGACATTTCATCTGCTACTTGTCTCCTTAAGGTGCCTTCCCTGCTGCTCCCACTCAAAAGTTTGAGATGTTCTGGGCTACCTCCAAAATGTTGTCTGAGATGCTCAGGGCTAGTGCCCCTTGCTTTCTGAAGATGTTCTGAGTTTCCACTTAATGTATGTTTTTGAAGATGTTCTGGGCTGCCACTGCTCAGCTTTTGGTACTCTGGACTACCACCAGACCTATGCATTTTAAAATGTTCAGGGCTACTACTTAATATCTGTTTTTGTAGATTTTCTGGGCTACTACAAGTATGCCTTTGTGGCTCAGGACTACTTTTACCCACACTTTTATGATGTTCTGGACTTGCACTTTTCAGATGTTTCTGATGGTCAGGGCTTGCTGAACTCCTAGGCTTTTGAAGATTTTCCGGGCTGCCGCTTCCATGTTTCTGGTGTTCAGGACTTCCTTCACCCCTGCTTTTTTGAAGGTTTTCAGGACTATTGGTAGAGTTTGGTTTATGATGATCTGGACTATCTGTGCTACCTGCACTGGATGTGCTACTTCCATCACCAACATCTCGTAGAAAAGTACTGGTTGTTGTATTCAACTGACAGAGGCTATTTTGACTGTCGATGGAACATCGACTACCCGCTCCTCCGATTTTCTCCTCATCTAACAGAAAACAAAGTTCTTTAAGTTCTAAATTTTCCTTTACCACTTCTTCTTGTCTTACTTCAAGTTCCTTCAGTTTTTGCAAATACAAAGCAACTTCTTTTTGCATTATCCCTGAAGTAAATCTTCCCAATCGTTGCCATTCTCTGGAAATCCGTTTTCCCTTTTGCCTGTCATCGTCCAAGAAACAACATAGGTCTCTAAGTTCTTGGTTGTCTTCTTGCAGCTTCTGATTTACATCCTTAAAGAATAGAATATTTTGTGTTAGTAAATGATCAAAGCAAAAGTAAAATCATACATAATGTACTCAACTCAAAATCTGCCGACAGGCTTTTGCAGTATAAAGAAACACAATTTGGCAGCTTCGATGTGATTTATTGTAACCCAGTTGCAATACATTAAAGTTATATAATACATCATAACATTAACATGATGGAGAGCAATTTTCAACATTTAAAATGTAACCTATTTAAAAACTGTCATCTACATTTATATCATCTCCAACACCTGGATATTTTTTTTTTACATTTTCTTGATAGGTTCCTTATAGAAATTCAGAAACACATTTAACTGACCTGCAGACAGCTAGTTGTATGAACCTCGACACTATTATTAAATTATGATACGTCATTGGTCTTGGGGGGATGCATTAGCTGGGGTGGGTGACTTTTTCATTAGCTTTCTAAGTGATTCACTTATAAGGTGAGTGGAAATCACATTTAAACAAGAGAGCTGAACAAGCACTGAACAGCATCTGAAGCTAAAATCTTGTTCATCTAATTCAGAAACTGAATTCAGTCTCACCACCCTGGACAACGTAACTTGCAGATTTTATCTCCAACTACTTTATATTATTTGTTTCTTCACCTTGGTCCTTTGCCATTCATTCTTAAATCCACATAATATCCCACAACATGTAGCAAACCATCTTACTTATTACCTCTCTTTAGCATTACCCTTAGATTTACAACATCTTTCATCCTCACGCCACTGCAACACACCCCTTTATCCAATATCTTCAACCTGACAGCACAAAATAATACATTTTAAATCATACAAAAATCTTTTTTACCTCCCAATCCTTTTTAAAGACACCAGTCATTTATCATCAAATTCATACCTCCTCCCATATCTCCTGTACACTTTATTCTGATTCTGCACACAACAGAAATTCAGGAAACATCAAACATATCACTTGTCTACCATCATTTTCAAGTTGTTTAAATTGTGCCCTATGGAATGTATATTCTGTAGCAAACAAACCTCAAATAACCTTAATCTTCTGTTAATAAAAGAAGCATGGCTCACCCAATCAGGCACAACATTTCCTTTCACTTGGTGGTCTCCACTTCAACCAAACCTCCAAGCCCATCCTTTCCCCATACTGAATATACAATGTTTGCTCACATGTTCCTTCAAGCATGTTGCAATATTTTTAAGTACATAATATCCTGATTTTCAGTCCTTGTCTCTGCATGTTGTTATGATCTATGACCACCCTGGATAACCCCAGAAATTGCTTGTAAATTTCTCTGCCTAGCTCCTTGAATTCTTCTACCTTTCCAATTTTTATCTTGATTGATATCAAAATCCCAAAGGATGATCCATATTCTCTTTCTGCTTCCAAACTACTCTTTTTAACGTTCTCTTTTGGCTTATCCTACACATTGTGGGGATGATTCATCAATGAGCGTATCTGCTGAATTTGTGCTTATCGTACGCACAATTAATCTGCGCATGTCCAGAATGTAACTAATTGCAGCAATGTTCAATTCATCCTACTATGCAAAGGACGTTTACTACAGCCTATGATTTCAGAGAGAGTGCAGGGCTTGGAAGGGGTGTTCGCCCGTAGTCAATGTACAGTAAGGGTGTGCCAAACTCGAGCTCAGGCAGTCACCTCTGAGTAAAGCTTTGGGAATCTCAAAGTTACTTGTTTTTCTGTCATATCTCTTGCTTCAGCTACAGAGCTAGTCTAAGTCCTGATTACAAGTGATGACAGTCTCGTATGCATGCTATAACATGTGTTTGCAATCAGGAGCAACTGTAAAAATGTATTTTATGTTCAGTAGGCATTAAGACCATCATAATAAATGTATTAAAGGGAAAAGAATATAAAGGAGACTTTTTAAAAAATAAATTTTTGGGCGTGGTCTGGACGCCATCTTGGCAAGACGCATGATCTGTGAGCTCCACTGCTCAGATTTTAAATTGCGTCATAGTTGGGGCCTCCCCCAACTCAAAAGTGACCAGACGGTTAGTTGCGGCAACCCCTGTGGCTTCTTTCATAAACACATTCAACCCAGAGACCATTTGCGGGGACTGATTTCACGGCCAGAGCTTGGTATAAAAATGACGCCCGACTCTTACCTTAGCTGTGCCCTCTGCCGCCATCTCGCCGCCTCACCTCCGAGAGCCGGTCTGACCTGCTGTCCCAGGCTGCCTTGACCATCCGCCCGGTGATTACATCTGGCATTTCTGCCATCTCCAGCTGCCTGGGCATTGTTGAGGCCGATCCTGCACCTGAAAACCGTGGACTCAATTTGGAGCCGTGGGTTAGCACCTTGCCGCCGACCCCATTCACTTCATCCGAGCCTTCCTCTGTTACCCACACAAAAGGTCGCTATACCGGCCTCCCTCCTCATTGGTGCCCTTTCGTGAATGGAAGTCTATCTGTCTTGAGATGGCAGGCTTCTTCTTGGGTCTGGAGAACTGATGGCCAGCTGCCTCCCAGACTGTTCACCCAACCTTAGCACATATCGACTAGTTTGCATCGCATCATCCACCCTGAATAGGGTAAGTGCACCTATACATGAACAGAAAATTAAGGATCAGCGGTTTTGCTGTTTAACCTTGCACTAAGAAAGTAAACCCAGTCATCAAAGGGTTAAATTCTACAATACACAACCTTCTGCTAGTCTGTCTCTCCTGCGCACCACACTACTGCCACCTAAAGTCCAGCCTCAGAATTGCAGCTGCATTTGTCATCTTAAATCCGGCAAAACAAACCTGTACCCAGCCCCACAGCATACTTAACAACTTCTGAACACTCCTTACTTACTCCTTATACACCTGAATTGCAATACCGATAACCTAGTGAGACCACTGGAGACCGAACATTGACAATCACCTCTGGCCTTATCCCCAGATACAATGTACTAATTACCCTATGTAGGGGCGTCAACTCATTATACTTAACTACTTAATTGGCTGCACGGATACAAGTGTGACATCCAGAACAAAACAGACCTCTTCGGCGGAAGCTTCCAACTTTTTTGACTGAAACAAAAGGCATACTAAACCACAAGCAACACCAATGACTCAACCACATGATGGCTGCTCACCGATTGCGGACTCATCGGGGGAAGATGAAACACCCTCTGCCATAAGGCTATTTATCAGCTCTCTGTTTCAAGACATCAAGACTACGGTTCACATAGAGCTACGCCAGGCAATTTCGGACTTTTGAAAAGATCTTAATGAACTTGGTGATCGCACTGATGCGCTGTAAAGCAAAACGGATGAAAACTGCAGATCTCTGGTGGACACCAAACAAGAGCCCAAGACCACCCAAGAGCTCACCTCGCTACGTACGTAGCATCTCTCACGGAGAAATGCAAGGACATCGAAAAAAGAGCTCGAAGGAACAATAGCTGCCTCAAAAATTTCCCAAGTCTGTAGATGCTTCAGCCTTACCCGGCTTCCTACTTGGATTCTTTAAAACTTTTCTACTGGATGCCACGGATGCTGATCTTCTTCTGGATAGAGTACACAGATCTCTTCGTCTTAAATCGGCCCATGGCCGACAGCCTAGAGATGTCATTCTCCTCATGCATTACTATCATATCAAGGAGAAAATCATGCAGGCCACAATGAAACACAATTCCATTACGTATCTTGGCAATGACATCCAACTGCTCGTGGACCTGGCTCCTCTTACCAACCAGAAACACCGGGAGCAACGGGACATTACAAAGGCTCTACACCAACACGGACACCGCTATCGGTGGTGCTTCCCCTTCCGCTCCAGAATTCACAGAATTTAGACCCCTCTTTGCCAAGACTCTCGCAGAAGGTGCACTTATACTTGGAAAACTAGGACTTCCATCCAGTGCCACATCTTCTCCGGCTACATCAGTGCCATCAGAATCCCCGAGAGGTCCTGTGGGAAACGGCTTGAGCTGACCATGGACAATATCAACTCTAAGGAAGCAGCCTACTGATTCACCACCTTGATAGTCCCCTCAGATATGGCTGTTACCTTTTACCCATCCCCGTGGAACTGTTGCACTGCTTGGAGATTGACCTGATAACACCCTCATAACTACGTAGAGAAGAGGCTTCCTGGATGATACTGGACATGTTCTTGACCCCCAGAGCCTCTCTCATTCGTGACTTTTAATATTGTGTCTCCCCCTCTCATCTTTTTGTCCTTTCTGTCTCCTCTTTTTTTACAGACGCGACGGCCATATTTCAATAAGACCAACACAAAGTGATCAGCCATGGCCTATCCTACTGCTTGGGGAAGACACCTCACCGGACTCACCATCTCCCGCCACCAAGGGGCACTACCTCTTCGGAGATAATGGATTCACCACTTTTGCCCTTCTTATATGTTACATGTTCTATGGACATTTTTGTATTACTGATGGTTCTATTTTTGTAATACTTTTCCTTGTTCACACACTAAATTTGCACTGATGCTCCACACAAAGCTGTACTATAACTCTGTACATGTTCTGATGATAATAGTGTTTTCATATCTGTTAATGTTGTATCCACAATTTCACTGTCCACTTGTTGATGCCCCTCCTTCACACCCAAACACACTACCCTAACCCACCATTAGCCAGACCCCCCTCCTCTTGCTCCCCTCCGGTGCTGCCACCTGTCACAGCATCCTTTATCCTTACCGAAGTCATGCAAGTGTCACAATCAGTAGTGTCAGAGGAGTACCCATACAGTCTGCTCACCTGGCAACCTTCATATTCAGTGCGACGGAGGATAATGCCACCTCTTTTATTGATATCACTTAACAGCCCCACACTTAGATTTAAAACTTTAAAGCAGCAATCACATGCTTCCTTTCCCCAAAAAAACATTCGGACACACTGGGTCTGATTCATTAAAGAAAGTAAGGGAAAAAAATGAGTATGTTTTCTCTTGGACAAAACCATGTCACAATGCAAGAGGTGAAAATCAGATTATTATTTTGCACATAAGTTAAATACTGCCTGTTTTTTCATGTAGCACACAAATACTTGATGGCTTTATTTTTACACTGAAATTTAAAATTAGTCTAAGACATGTCCTACCCCAACTATAAATCTGTCATCACATTTGAAATGTACATCCCCCTCCAATGCAACATGGTTTTGCCAAGGTGCAAAGTAACTCATTTATTTTGCCTTACTTTCCTTAATGAATCAGGCCCACTATAGTCAGTCTATTCTTGCAAAACAGAATGGATTATAAACAAATATCGACAAACCAAAAATTCTTCCACATATTGGACAGATTGTTCCCTGTATGACAAAAAAGGTAATTTTACATTTGCAAAAGTACAAAGCAGCAGAAATTCTACTTTGTGATGTGACACACCTACATTTGTGCACCTGCATAATGACTATATGAGTTTTAAATGAGCAGTAGGTACTGGAAAATAAAATTCTTGATAGACAGAAAAAAGGTCAGCTAAGTATTGTATCAGGAGACAGACAGGATAAGAGATAGAATAATTCGGCAACAAGTCAGACATCTAGGAACCGAGTTATAATCCAAGCAGTGGTCAGGGCAAGCTGCAATGTACAAGATCAGAGTCAGGTAATAGCCAATATAGAGGAAACAGCACTATCACAATAGCAAGTATTCTTATAACAACCTATAATATGCATTGCATAGCATGTGCCCATTTTAACTAGACACAATGTCTCTAGAAGAGACAGTCGACACACAAACACAGCATGAAATTTTTTCTATCAGATCACTTTGGACAAAAGGAGGTACAAGGTCTTCAATCAAGATTTGCTTTGCATTACAATTGATAAATAGTGAGGATGAGTACTTCAATTGTCTACACATAGAGGGCCTGATTCATTTTGGAACGCAATGTGAATGCAATTTTGCACTTTTTTAAATTGGACATAAATTGCTCGCACGTACTCCCATATTCAAGTTACGCCCCATGCCCAGCACCAATAATTTTCCCTATCCCTCACCACCTCAAGGGCAGCTAGGCACCATAAAGACATGAATTTCCTGGCCCCAATAACAGTGTGTGCACTGTATATCTATTTGTTTTTTATTAAAATACAAATGGAAGTATAATCTATTACAACAGATGTATGTAAGACACCCAATTAACTAAAGCACCATTTGAGAGAAGAAAAAAACTTTAGTAAAGGTGAACAGTATTCACATGTAAAATAATTAAATTAATTTATGCCACAGCATGCACTCTATAAATATTTTTTTTTCCTGTTAATGTTTGTAATCCTATACCAAGGACGTGTTGTAAACAGAAGAAACACCTTTGCTTCTACTCTGCAAATAATAGGAGAGTTTGAAATATGAGGCATAAACCTAAGAATACTAATTAGGGCACTACATGCTATATATGTCCTTTTAATTTCTATCTGTGACAAAGTTTGCACTTTTTCAAGACTTAATTTTGAGAAATTTCTAGGATTTCCATCCACTACAGTCTGTGATTTATAAACCTTTTCTTATAATGAACAACAATGTTCACTGGAAATTGTCCCAATTTGTATGCAATGAAGAAAATATGTGTCTGGAATAAGGCCATCACAAGTTGTACAACCAGTATATGTAAGCATCACATTCAAATCTTCTGTTGTTGTTAAAGCCAATTTAGTTTCTTGGTATATGAACTTCACAACTTTATTATTATATCTATATTGTTTCCACCTCTGTTAAATTTATTATAAGGTAGCATATTTAATGCCTTAGGTAGTGTATTGTCACTGTTGATTAAAGGTCAATATTCTCTAATGTCCAAGTGACCATGCCAGTATATGACAAAAATGTTGTTGATGTTGAAGGAATCACTTAATTTTTCAATACTTTTATCAAACTACATTATAATTTTATTGAATCATAACCTCTAATGATGAGCCTTTCATATGTTTTGTTAAGTAGTTGTATACATAGGGAATGTGCCAAGTTTTTTCCCTCAACCGACAAAAACTGGGAATAGGGAAGTCCCTCTTTTCAAGACATGGATGAAGACTGATGGCATGAATAATGATAAATATATTAGTGGTTAAAGTCCCCTTATGAGATTAGAGCACAAATAATTTATAGCTGGTACCCATCACAACATCTTTTTTCAAGATAATAATGTCCAAGAGTTGTATATTCTCTTTATTAAGCTCTTATGTAAATTTAATCAGTGTCCAATGTATTCAAATATTTAACAGAAGTCTGTAGTTGCTCTGAAGATGCTGCTGAAATGGTAATACAACTGTATATATTGACATGTAGTGATTGTTATATAGTCCTTATACATATACATTTACATATTCACAAACGTTGGCACAACGTTATAACCCATGGCGGTACTGGTCAACTGTAGACAAAATTTACTCTCAAATCAGAACAAAATCTTCTCTAGAGTGGCTCTCAACAATGCGAGGACATATTTTAAATTAGGTCCATCTAAAAAGGTAAATGCCAATATATCTGACCGCTACAGTATACAAGTGTATAGACTTTTTACATCCAATACATTGATATTCTGGATCTGGATAGCCAGGGTGATATTGTTCATAATACTAGATCATAAACTAGAGTGAGTAGATGGAGGGTGAAGGGATGGAATAGAATTAAGAAAGTGAATGGAGTAGGCAATTAAGAGGTACAAGAAAGCATAAAATGAGTAGTGGCAAATTAAATTAGAAAATGGATATGTAAGTTTTAAATAAAGTATATACATTAATAATCCAGAATAGATAATGTTACAATAGATAAATTATTACATTGGCACAGGATATAAAGATAAATTGAGATGTAGATGAAAGAGGATACAACACAAATGATTAAATAAGTGTATTCTTGAGAGACAATAAAGTGGTGTGGGAGTGTGGTGGGTAGAAGTGGGTGATGGGTATGCGACATAATATAGGCGAATGAGTGGAGTGAATGATAAGAATTGAGGCCAGTCAGTTAACTTGGCACTGTGAATTTGGGTTAGGAAATAAGGTCTAAATCTCTATATGGCACAAACAATTTGCAATCGGTACAAGCAAGAACAAAAAAGGTTATATTTGAAATAAAATTAGGGGGATATGTAAGATGTGGATAAAGGTAAAACAACAGGATAAAAATGGAATGGGACAAACAATGTGCACACTGAAAATGATCTGAAACCTTCTTTAAATGGTTTGATGGCCAGAGTCAGAGAAGACAATGATACCCACAAGCTATGGCCCTAAAACTCGCCACACTAAGTAATTGCTGACAAAGGAAGGACACTGTAACAATGGAATGGGGGGATAGCCTGACACAGACAATTAGTCAGGACAGACAGCACAGAGTCGGTATACAAGGCAAGGGTCAGGACAACCAGCAAGCAGACATAGTCAGAAACAAGCAGAAATTGCCACTAGGTAATCTGAACTAATAGTCATTGGAACAGATGCTAGTAGTGGACAAGTTCTGGGTACCTCTTTATAAGATAAAGAATAACTAAACCTACCCCTATCATAATCTGATTTACTGAAGTTGGCAAGTGTATACCTGCACATATGTCCAAAGTCATGAGAGCTCCAGGTACATTGAGAGGCCTACATGCATGTCTAAAGAGGAACATATTCAGCCAGGCATGTGTGGGCAATGGCGGTAACATCTCAGATGCTAAGACTGAAGGAAAAGTATTGAAATATATCCAGTCAAAAGATTTGGAAATAAAAAACACACATGTATTTACTGGCTTGGGGGCATATTTATACACATTTTCACATCTTTAAACTCAGGTCTCCAGTGATGCAGAGTTTCCCACCATTAAGGAGGTCTTAAAGTCATCTATAAATAACTACAAAATCTCTTTCATGACAACATCATAGAAGCCATTTATTCCTCTACATGGTTTTTAATTGCTGCCATAAAAAGAGGAGAAATTAGTTATTTGTGAACCTAGGTGTGGTACACATAGTTATACTGGTCTATTTCACACTGCCAACCACAGAGAATTTGATTTTCAAGTGCCATTAATCACCCATTTTCAACAAGTGGGATATTGTCTACTGGCTAATACCACTAATATTACTATATATGCAACACAGGAAAACATTCACTGAGCAAACATTGAATCAATATTTTAAATCTAGAGCCAGCTGGGGTGTATAACCTACAAATTGCAGAATAAATCAAACTGGTATGACAGTAGTTTAATGCTTATTAAGTACTCTGTTTCAAAGAACATTGCCTTTTGAAGTTTCAAAGTTTAACAGAGGGAATAAAAATTTTGTTTATCAATTATCTTAAATGTGTTTTTTTTACTGCCCTTTTCTAAATTTCTGCTATGTAACTAGTTTCTATTATGGTACTGTGACCTTTAGAAAATAGTAGGTGGTGTTTAGAAGGTTTAAAGGCTAGGGTAATAATGATAGCGGCCAGTTAAACATGTCTTTAAGTTACATAATTCTAAAACCCTGTCCAAAAACAGTTATTGTGGCAATTCCATAATACATTTAAATTCCGTTACTTTGAGTAAGCATTCACATAATATAGCAGAATATAGCCACAACTCTCACCTGTTTCTCCCTCAAGATTATTATAGAAAAACAAATTGTTTCCATGTAAATAGTCATTAAGTGATTTATATTAGATGATTCTGCTGCTACCAGTGTGAACATTTGGGTATAGGTTATGAATGCCCTGAATCTAATGTTTTTTTTAAGTATCATACATCACATTGTTAAACATCAGAAGCTTTTACCACTTCTCAAGAGAGCAAGCTGTCACTAACCAATGAAAACTGTTTGCCTAACTTGTCACTAATCACTGCATTAGTGAAATGTTGCAATAGAAGTTCTTTCCACTTTTGTGTGGAGTCACTTCATTAACAAATATTTTGTCAACCATAGTCTTTATTGCATGTGTTAAATCTCAGCTTATATATGACCTTTGGCTTTTAAATGGAGGTTAAAGATATACCTTACAAAACAAAACAAATACAGACCTGTCATAAACATAGGGAACTTACAGTAATTTATAAGGGATGAATCATAACTGCAGTGTAAATATGTTATATCAAATGAATCCATTGATAAGTTCAGCTTCTAAAGTGTAAAATGTGAAGACAGAAAGTCTGATGTAAATGTATTTGATGGCTTTGCACATTCTAGTGTGAGAAGATAGTAGTGTCACCTGTGGCAGCTTCAAAGAGCTCTTGCTGTGAGATATATCCTGACACAAGTTAGTTTTTGGACACCTGAATAGACTTTGTGGGGCTGATCACAGCTGGACATCCTTGCAGCCCAAGGTAGCATTTGAAGACCTATACAGGTCTATGGAAATATGACCTTCAAAGGAAAAAATCTTCATAATTCATATTTTTGGAAATCAGAGTGGCACTCCATACTGAGGAGCAGAAATCACACCACGGTTGTGAATGACAGGTACGGGTGGTGTCCAGGGAACAGCTAAAATCACATATCTTGGAAGAGGTATGTCACAGTGTCAAAATTTCATCATGTTTGGTATCAAAAGATGGACAAAGTCATAAGGGATTTATTAATAATTGGGTCTGTGTGAGGCTCCACAGAAAAGTTAGGTCACATAGTAGAATTGAGTAGTAAATCAGACAACATGCAAATAGTGATTGAAAAAGTGTCACAGACCACAACCCCGGGGATTTGGAAGAGGTGGGAAAGTGTCTTTAAAAAGCTGAAACCAGTTACAGCAAATTGTCAGACTTTGGGAAATCAATTCACATTGATAAGCTGTCCATCTTCCAAGCCAATTTCCCTTTGCCAGAATATACCACTTCGATGTAAGTTGTACTCTAAATCTAATCCTTTTTATTTTAAACTCTTTTGCTTGTGTATGTTATCTCAATCTATTAATTGTTTATTAATTATTTTTTTCTATCTGAATGCCCTGTACTTTTGTATATAAAAAACAAAAGTTCTTTGATGAATCAATGTAGATAAATATAGCATAAAAATAAGTGCACAATATATAATGCAATAAAAAAAGATCAATTGAATAGATCTTCAAGCCACAGTTAAAACACAGATGTTAATACAAATAACATATATATTATATTCATAAATACCCCTTGAGCCTAAGATGGTAAATAATATATAATGGTATCCAGCTGGTATATTAATGTTATAATATCAAAATAAATTGATATATATAACAGGGATATCTCTCATAAATATTTAGACAATCATGCATGCGTCTTTTGGATATGTAATCTACAAGATATATAGACAGTGGTCTTAGGCTCAAGGGGTATTTATGAATATAATATATATGTTATTTGTATTAACATCTGTGTTTTAACTGTGGCTTGAAGATCTATTCAATTGATTTTTTTATTTATTGCATTATATATTGTGCACTTATTTTATATGCTATATTTATCTACATTGATTCATCAAATAAATATTAGGAGATTCTGCGCAACTTTTGTTTTTTATTTGCTATATCCTTATAGAGGTTTAACACTGCCTCTTTTTTAAGTTGCTGCATTTGATACCTATTTTTATATATTCTCTAAACTTTTGTTCATTAGCGCCAGAGAAATAAGTTTTTTTTGATTGCTGAACTTTTGTATATTAAATCTATAATTTAATATGTTGCGTCCTTGATACTCTAACGAATCCATTAGCCTGTTAAGAAGAAAATTGCTCGACCAGGTTAACCCTTTGAATGCCAGTGTGTGATTTGTTAATACATTTGATTAACAAGCTTAGTGTGTGCTCGCATTTACATTTGTGTAACAGTCTGGAGGTGTGAAGAGTTAACCCTTTGTGGGTCTTGCTCTTCTGTGAGCAGCTAGAAGCCTAGGGTGCCAGCATGGGACAGTATTTTGAGGTCATATTGCCCATATACAATAGGTGGTGGCAAACCTGAAGTGTGTGAGGTGTGAGCACTGTTTGGGGGCGATTCAGTAGGTCTATAAGCCGTGTGATAGGTAAAGAGAGACTGCGGGCTGGAATCTATGACCTCATACAGCAAACACCCCCAAAGTCACGGCAGCTGGGAGCGTGTTCGTGGCAGGACCATACACTCCAAATCTTCCAACCTCCATGTCAAGAGAATCTACATGTATAATACTGATGGTATGGGCTGATAGCATTAGCCTTAGTAACCCATGCTACAGTACTATGGGGTCCCAACACCCAAAGAGAATGCCCTTATTCTGACTGCATATTGATTTATATATAGTTTAGGAACTTGTGTTTTATTGATAATTTATGTATTGAAGTAATGTATATTCAATCAGATATTCCTGATTGGATGAAGATTTAGTAATGAAGCATAGAGGGGGAGGGTTTCTCTTTAAAGATTTTCTTTAGGGCAGGCCCAGACTTGTGAATATTCCAGAGCCTATGATGGCAACGTGTCTACTCTTTTATCATCATCCTACCAGTTTTCTTTATTTTTATCTGTTTGTGAGCATAAAAAACATAAAAACTATCACTTTTAATGACTGACATTCAGTTCCTTACAAAATTCACAGATGTCACATGAGGTAATTTAGGGCAATAGTGGGTGAAATGGGGAAAAGGAGGGGGTGGGGGAGAAACTTAATGATTTCTAGTTATGTATTGCTGTTTAAACTTCCATACCTAAATTTAATTGATAAATTTATAAACTTACAATGACAATATTATTTTAATACATCTTTTTCTTTAAATAGCACATTAAAGTGTGACTAGTATTAATGGTTTATTAGGTATAGAAATGCTAAGAAAAGTTTTGCTTTGACCAGATTTACTATATACAATAAAAAACACAGTTGGAGAACATTTTATCAAAAGTGAACTAGCAGCATCGTAAAGACTTAAGGGCTTTAATAAGAATGATGGAAAACTTCCAATACAAAATGGCACACAAAAGAGAATATAAATTCATATAGAAGGAAACTGTGGAATAGGCGAGTGATTTATATTAAATGATTCAGCGAGAATAATATTTTTTTATCTTTCTTCCTGACATGGTAACAAATGAAAGCATATTTAACACTTAAAAGAAAAAAAATCTGTTTTAAAAGTTAAAATTTTAACATACGCATACCTAACAATTATTGTTCAAAACTTACTAATCACCCAGAGGGATCCAGCTAATTTATCATTTAAAATGAGTTTAATGCCTGCGGCAAAGCCTTAATGCTTTACTATGACACTTAATAGTGTTGAATATATAATCCCTAATTTGGAGCTAAATCAGTTCTATTATGTTGATTTTTTATCTATAGATGTCTTCTCTGACTCCCAAAAGTGACAGTATAAAAGCCATCAAAGCTCTCCCCCACTCCTATCTCTTGCCCAAGTACAAATTTGACTTCTCTTAATTAGTTGCCAAAGTTCTCTTTAGGCTGTACATCCTGCAAATGAGAGTGTTAACGCCCTTTTACATGCCCATTAGACCTTCCCACATGCCATCAGAAGTCAGACCAGAGGCAGAACTAGTGACCTATGGGCCACGGTGCAGGGAAACGGGGAGCAGGGAACCTGGGCCCACAGCTCACTAGTTCCCTGTGCAGCACTGTACCTGATGCATCAATGGTAGTTCCGCTGCTGTATCAAACCTACCCACATGCCCCCAAGACTCCACACATTTTCCTTACAGGTCAGCAAACCTCTCCACATGCCCCAAAGACCTCCCCACATGCATGTCAGATCTCCCAACATGCCCCACAGACCTCTCCAAACGCCCCTTACATGCCCAACAGACCTCCCATATGTTATCAGACCTCCTTACATGCTCTTTACATGACCATCATATCTCTCCACATGAGAACCCCTCAACCATTTCCACATGCAGACTCCCCAACACTGTCACTGGTGACATTTAATTAAAGACCTGGGGGCAAATGTATTAAACTGCAATATTTTCAGTGATTTCAAATATCTGCAAATCGCTAGAGATCACCGACTATTTTATGAGCAATGTCGCCATATGTTTTAACCTGTGATTTTGACATTGCAAAGTACAATCTCCGGCAGTGGTTTAGTCAAACTCACCCGAGATTCAACAGAAAGAATATCTCACCTGACATTCAACAGAAAAAAAACAACATGCTGTTAGAACCATTTGGCCATTCTTAAGATAACAGGAGACACAATACAAGTTTTAATTATGAAGGTAATCATGATTTTTTTGTTTAGAGGGGCCTAAATTATTATTAATTATCTAACAGGGGCTAAATTAATTTATGAATAAATTAGTGGGCCAAATTTCATTAATGATTATATTTATGGGAAAACATTTTTATGTTATTATATTATAGTGACATACTATTTTATTACCAGTGGGGCAATATTACTTTTTTTTTTGTGGCAACACTTAATATTTCCAGATGGGGACACCATTTAAAGTGCATACTTGTGGCACAACACATGGGCACAAGTGCATGCTGCCACTTGTGGTGCCACAAGTATGTACTTTAAATGGTGTCCCCATCTGGAAATATTAAGTATAACTGTAGCAAGTAAAGGGTCGCGTGAGTTACATTAAAAATAAAAGTATAGTGAATCTTGAGCAATCGTCACATAATAACTATAATACCGAATGACAATAATAAAAGCTCATTGAATAAGTATGTTACAATCACACTAATAAATACCTTGCAATACCATGAATAAGCTAAAAAAAAAAATAATAATAAAAGTGCAACAATACTTTGTTAATAAAAATTATAAGCATGAATAAATAAAGTAATAATGCAACAATTGATAGTCTCTAATGAGTATATTAAAGTGCACTGGTTGATAGGTGGATAGTTGTAACCCAGGCTACTAATGGGTTCTTATTGCACCTTGGGGGCCCCACTGTATCCCACTCAGCCAGGTAGGACCCTATTTTGCTCTCAGTTGTGGTTCCTAAAATTTGCACTTACTTCTGCTTTAATCCTGTGCTAGTCCTTTATCTTGAGCTCCTAGGGGTATATTTACTGATCTGCTGGTCTGAAGAAGTGGAGATGTTGCCTATAGCAACCAATCAGTTTCTAGTTGTCATTTTGTAGAATGTATTACATAAATGATAACTAGAATCTGATTGGTTACTCTAGGCAACATCTCCACTTTTCCAAATCCGCAGTTTAGAAAATATACCCGCTAGACTCCAAAGCAGAATAGCTGTCCATTTGTTTCACTTTAATCTCCCAATAGTTTTTCTTTTGTTTTCTACACTGTTAGTTTTTCAATCCTTGTCATTTTTCAATCTATTTCTCACACTCTCATCACCCCTCTCTCTCTCTCTCTTTCTCTCTTTCTCTCTCTCTTGCTGTTTTGGTCAGCTGATTCAAAAGCAACAGCACTCTGTGCCTTACCCTGCCTTCCCTCACTGACACCTCAGGCTTTCACCATCAAAAGTGATTATTTTATGAACCACAGTTTACAATAGACTGTGCAGTGACCATTGCATTTTCAAAGAATAGAGCAGCAAAGAATGCCTCAGGCTTACAACAAAAAGAGCTTGAATATATGACACACGAAACGCCTTTTTTTCAATGTGGGCAGACCTCACAAGATACCAGCCACTGTTGGTTGAAAAATAAAGAATGCAGGAAAGAGGTCAGGAAGAACAGGGGCGCGCTCAAGATTGTCAGGGGGGGGGGGGGTTTCCCCTCCTGACCAAAAAATAATAAAAAATCCAAAATACGCGAGAGAGCTGCTGCGCATGCGCCCGCACATGTGCAGCAGCTCCGTTTCGGCAGCACTGTACTATACAGCAGCCGCGGCGCTGTCAAAGAAGTGTCCGCGGCGGTGCTGTATACAATACAGCACCGCCGCTGATGCTTCTTTGACAGCGCCGCGGCTGCTGTATAGTACAGTGCCGCTATGGTGGGCACTTAGTTAGCGGAGGGTGGGGTTTCTGGAGACTCAGAAACCCCCCCTGTGTGCGCCACTGAAGAATATACAATAGGTTAATTAAACAGCTAACTCGCTGTGAATGAAATAAACCTTCACAGGTACTCATGGTGATAAAACACGAGTCAGACTCAACTGACAGTCAGGAAGCATAAAAAGATTTATCCTATCTTGAATGTTTTGGGGATCACTCCTGACCTGGCAGAAGTTAAGTAAAAAAATGGATAACAGAACCCGCCCCTTTCAGTTATCACAGCAAAAAGGTATTACAAGTTTTTTGAGGAAATTCCATTATGTAAAACTTCTGTATTGTTGAAGACAGATGATATATTGGATAAAAAGTATCTCATCTAGTAAAAATTAAAGTTGATGTGAAATACAAAGAGAAAATGAATTAATTATATTTATATGTATTACAATATGGAGGAATGGCATTGTTTGACTTTGAATGGTTAAGGAAAAGTCAAGTTGATTGGCAGTCTATTAAAACATTGAAGGTCAACATCTAAAGTATCAAATAGTTATGCTAACATTAAGAGATTAAATCAATTGTTAACTGATACACAACACATGTTTGAAAAAGGAACAGGAACGCTCAAAAATTGAAAGCGTATTAGATAAAAAAAATCTACTTCGAAATTTCATAAAGCTTGACCTGTACCATGTGCTGTTCAACCAATGGTTGAGGCAGAGCTAAAAAAACAGGAATTTTGTCATGGAGAATGGAGTGACGAGGCCACGCCAATAGTTCCAGTACTGAAGAAAAGTAAAGGGTGAAGCATTCACATATGTGGAGACTTTACAGCAACAATTGATCCAGCGCCGAACACAGTACAGTATTCGATCTTGGTAGGAGACCATTGTACAAACACAGATTTGGCACAAGAAAATTTACAAATGAATTTTGAAGATTTGTCAAAGAAATACTTGACAACCAGTAAACAAATGTCTTGTATTGAAATACTTCAACTCCTGCAAGATGTAAAAGAGCCATAGATCAAATGTTACAAGGAATAACTAATACATAGACCACTTCTCTAATGCTACCTCAATGATATTACCATTGCAGGAAAAGATGATGAAGATCATTTAAACAAAAGTAAAAGTGTACTTATGAGATTACATGAAAATGGGCTGAGAGACAGTTGAGATAAATGTAAATTATTTAAGGAAGGAATTTCTTATTGTGTACATTAATAATTAGTAATTAACAAAAGTGTCCTCTACAAGTCCAAAGACAAAACTGAAACAGTGATGTGAGCACCACAACCTCAATCTGTGGGCCTACTGAGATCTTATCTAGGTCTAGTGAATTATCCCAATTTTTACCTAAAATATCAATATTACACCTATTGAATGCTTTCTTACAGAAATAAGCCCCATAGAATTTGTCTACAAATAGTGAAAAGGCTTTTCAAGATTTCGAAGAAGATGATCACATCAGACAAGGTTTTCACACACTTTGATTCATCACTACCTATTAAGTTAGTATGTGATGTCTCATCTTATGGAATTGGGACAGAATTATCACATACTCTACCGGATGCAGTGAGTGACCAATCCTACTTACATCGATATCCTTAACAGTGGCTGAATGTAGTTATGCACAAATTGATTGTGAACCTTTAAGTCATGTATCTTGTATGTGGAGTAAAGAAATTACACTAGTATCTTTAAGGACAGAGGTTCATATTGGTCCCAGACCACCAACTCTTGTGTCTATCTTGAATCCTCAGAAGGGTGTTCCTGCAATGACAGCTGCGAGATTACAAAGATGGACTTTGCTTTTGGAAGCTGACTGGAGATTGAATTTAATGGAACTTAACTTCAAAGCAACATTGACAGACTGTCACAATACCCTCTACAACAAGCTTAGTCTATCCAAATAGAGCAAGAAGATATGTATTACTCTAGAACAGTTAGAACAATTTCCAAACCTAATTCTGTCATCAAGTGAGAAAATAGAAATGATCAAGTATTATTTAAAGTTTGTGATATTACAGTTAAAGTCTGGCAACTTACAGTTAAAACATGTAAACTCATCGAATCCAGGATTCTCAGAAAGAAGAGATCAAGTGTCTGTATGGAACGGTAAAGTGTGGGTCCAGGGTTGTAGTGTCTGCTAAGCTTCGAACAAGAATACTGGAAAACTTGTATAGTGAAAATAAAGGCCTTAATGAAAATTTATATATGGTGGCCTGGCACTGATGGGCAGATCAAATCAATATATAAGACCAGAAAGGATGTCAAAAGATTGAAAACACACCTCCACCAGCTCCTTTACACTTTTGGGAATGGACCTCCTCTATATGGCAAAGAGTTCATATTGATTTTGCAGGTACATTTATGGATCATATGTTTCTGATTGTGGTGAATGCACATTCTGAGTGACCTGAAGTCCACAAGATGAATTCTATGTTGTCTATGAAAACTATTGATGTTTTGAAAACGATATTCTCTAGAAATGGGTTACCAGAACAAATGTGTACTGATAATGGGTGTCAAGTAATTTCAGAAGAATTACAGAGATTCCTGAAAAAGTAGTGGCTTAAACCACTTCACTTCAGAACCATACCTTCGAGCCATAAATAAATTAGCTCAAAGATATGTTCAAACAATCAAGAAAGCAATCAAGGCCATGAGCCACAAGCAAATTACTCTACAACATAAAATGATAACTTCTTCATTGTTTGTCGATCTTGAAAATACAACTACAAGGCAAATGATGTTCCTCAGCCGAATCCTGAGCCTGGTTGAGACTCATTGAAACCAGGTAAAGAAGTCCATAACAAGCAATTCAAAAATATCAAAAAACATTTAAAAATGTTGAAGTTGGTCAAGAGGTGTAAGCCCAAGATTATTGAGAGGACAAATGGCAACTAGGAAAAAAACATTTCAATGTCTGTTTACAATTTTAGGTTTCTAGGCTTTTCTCCTTATAATAAATAGACCCCATAGGATTATATGACAGATGTTGGACAGTAGTATTGTGGGAACTGTGTAGTCACATGTGTAAAAATAAAACATAAGTAGTTTAGTGTTCCTGAAGGAACACTGCTATTTAAACAACAGTGAAAAGGAGGACTGGCTATATTTTTTCAGTTAGAGAGGTATTATGGTCAGAGAAAAAGAGATGATAAAAGGGGGAGGTTCTAGAATGTAAATCCGAATTTAAGAAATGTATACAAATCTAAACTTCGGATGGTTTGATTCGTTCATCTTTATTCGCAGATTCCAAGTGAATTGATAGACTAAATTCTCAGGACTATTGGTTAACACTAAAAATGGCTGCCCATGATGTCTTCAACAAAGACTTTATAACTTTTTATTTGCGATGTAGCCAATCTAGTACCACAGTTTAAGGTAAGAAAATGATCAATATGTAAATCTATTTAGTTGAAGGTTAGCTGTGAATTAATCATGTACCCCTCTATTGAAAGACAGTAGATTGTTCTATTTGTCAATGTCCCTAAGCCTCCGTTCTATGAGAGAGGTAGTGTCTGTGAAGAATCTACAGATAAAGAAACAGGATAGGAAGACTTGTACATAATTGATTAGCACACATACAGTACATACATAATAAATACATAAATGATTAATTTCTGGTTATCTTTGAAATACTAAGTTCCAGAGGTACTCTAGAATTTACTTCTATTCTCTTCTAAGCCAACATTTCTAAAAACAATAATCTCATACAAGGGTGTAACACGTAATCGCCTGGCCCCATAACAAAATTTGTAAGCTGGGGGTCGGGTTTGGGGGCATGTAATGAGAGGGGCAGAAGCTTAAATGGGACATCATGGCTCATGTGCCAGCTTCCAGGCTGGCTCAGAACAGAGAGGACAGACTAGTATCAATGGACCAATGCAGCCATAAATGTTTATCAAGCTGTAGTTACATTATAGGTCCTATGTAATTAATTTCAATACACTAACATAAACAACAGATTGTCACAACTCCCTGAGACATATCCATGTGTGCATTTCCTTTGGTGTGCACTGACAGACCACTGCATGAGAGGCACCTGAATACATCTAGGTATGCCTACTCTCATGAATCCAGACATGAGGGCTTCACATTCTGTTACATGCACTTAAGTAATTTTCTCTGTATTAAACACCACTTATACTGTGTGATATTGAGTACATCTACAGCACTACTCTGCAACTAAAGCTATATCTTGCAGAGTGCATATAAGATATAAATATAAATAAGTGTGTTCATGAGCTTCCATTTAAACTTAGAAATTTTATAATTCTATTTTCCTTTTGTGCTTCGGAGACCATAATCCCACATCTTGGATCTTGTGTATGTTATTGGTGGTTATGAGGTCTTTTTATTAAAGGGAGAAAAGCCCTGAATAGTCTTCCTCAAATTAACAAAGCCCACTGGCTGGTGAAGACTATCACTGTGTTTGCTGGAGAAGATTCCCTATGCTCTGCATTTATTTTTATTTTTTTAAATAAACTTATTGAATTGGGGGGTTTTCAACATTTTTCAATTTTCTTTTAAACATAATTTTTTTTTTTAAACAAATCTGGAACTGGAAGCTCAAGTGCAGACTTCCAGTGTCCCTTTGCGCATACACAGAGGGACCCTGCACTGGTCTAACTCCTCTCACTACTGCCAGCCAGTGTGCTCAGCTCCCTAGTGAATTTCTGTTGATAAATTGAAGTGAGACAAGATGTTCTAATGATATACATATATATATATATATATATATATATATATATATATATATATATATCAATAGATATATAACATTACTTTAACTTAATGAATAATAATGCAAAGTAAGTAACAATGAAATAACATACATTTCATGTCAACATGCCGTCATAGAAAAAAAATGATAACCGAAATGTTTAGTCAGAAACTGGAACAGTACAAAGAGCAAGTAAAACCTGCATTTGACATTAACATACAGACCATCAAAATTTGGACATCACTGAGCCTAATTAATATAATAGTTAAATTACAGGAGTGTTTTTAGCTAATTAAATATATACACAATAATCTCCTTTTTGAGGAAGATAAGTCTCCAGACTGACAGACTTGCCGACTTGATCTGCAGAAATTTGTGCAGATTAGTCAATTCTTACACAGGGACAGGACAGATGATGTTTTAACAGCTAAAATGACTTTAGTCTCGGTTTTGAGACTTGCATTGGATACCATTAGCACCTATCAAATAATTAGCCCCCACCTACACTCCACCATTAATATCCTACCCCCATTTACACTTACCTTGTTCCATCCGCACCGGGTACTTTCCCATTGTGAGAGAGGAGGCCGGAGCATGTGCCTACCCCCCTCCCCCCTCTGGTGGGTCTGTGATAAACAAAAGTTGAATAGGAAAATCTGAACTCTATAGAGACATACCAATGGAATTATGTATCAGCATTGTCTAAAGAAAAATGATCTTTTGCACTACACTGATACCGAGAAACATTGTGGGTAGACAGCATACCATATTTTATGCTATGTTTATTGCATATTTACCAACTTTTTACCGGACCTCCGGGAGTTCAGGAAACCTAACCGGAATTCGAGACTCTCCCGGACATTCCAGGGGAGTGGGCAAATATGGTTTATTGCAGTTTGCAGTTCTAATGTCTGAGTAGACACAGATCAGCCTAGTTCTGTGAACGTTCGAGTGCTGTAATTGCCTACTGATGATCTAGTGCATACTTGCCAACTCTCCCGGAATGTCCAGGAGACTCCCGAAATTCGGGACAGTCTCACGAACTCCTGGGAGAGCTGGCAAATCTCCCACATCCCGCACCTGGCACCCCAAAATGAGGCGACAAACAGGCATTTCCGCCACAGGGGCGGGGCCAATATGACACGATTGGCCGCCCCCTCCCGCCCTCCAGACACGCCCCTCTCCCGGAAAAAAGAAGTAGAAAGTAGAAAAGTATGATCTACTGTGCACATTTTTTTATTGGCTACAGGTTGCTCTTAACCCTCCGAAAGTGCCAATGTTCTAATTGAATGCAGTTTGGTTTTGCTCTGTCAACACTCACAGCACAGCAACTGCCTAGTTAGAATTCTAAAAACATGTATTGTGTGAGTGTGCTATATGGCCAAGTTCAAAATATATTATTTTACTGCAATATATAAGCAGTTTCCTTTTGCTTTGCAATAATTATCCTTTAGTAAATTAAATAAATCCCTGGTTACACCTTCAATATGTAAAAATGTTTGTTTCAGACTATTAAGGATAGAAATAAGCATTACAAAATAAAATATTAAGGAATAAAATATACAAATAAACATATGTTATAATGCATTCATAAAGTCTTTTTTTCTTTTATTAGGCATTTTCATATATTGCTGTATGTGGCTTATGTGGCTTAATAACTAAATGTGCATTTAACATTTAATCTACTCTACTTCAAACTATTTAACAGCTGGAGTTCTGGAATAAAGAGAACCATTCTTTCTCAATACAGGATTGTAACACTTTAAAATGACTTACATGGAATCAAGGATGTATTTTTTGTTATAAAAGATTCTTTTTTTAGAATGTGATGTGATGAAGAGGTAGCTGTCTGCACCACTTTCTTCAATATCTCCGTATTGTGATGCATGAGTTTTCTAGTCCTCATAAAAAAGCAGGTGCTAGCAAATGAATAAACGTGACTTACATTTGTAATATACACTATGTCAAAGCCTGGCATGTTTTATATTTAAAACACAAGTGTCTATCTATCTATCTATCTATCTATCTATCATATAGAATATCCATATAGAGAGAAAATGAAAATTATTTTATGCTGACCACAGTAGCAATGTGTACTGGTCATGGGAGTGCACTTCATAACGATCATGGTTTTTTACTGGCTATCACCATGTGGGTGCTTTTTACACTAGCATGGGGCTGCAGTGTAAATGGTAAAGCCGGGGCTACACTGTATACTGGTAGAATGTCGCTGTATTGTATCTTGTTTAGATGGGGCTGCTATATTCTTGTCTTGTCCCATATATAAATGAAACAAGCACTGTAAACATGGAGCTGCATTATAAATAGAGATACTCAGGCTCAGTTCCCCGAGAACCAAACCCACCCGAACTTAGCAGATCTGACTACCGACTCTGTACTTTTGCATGCACTCGGAATTGAAAACGAGGCAAAACGTCATCGTTACATCGTTGGATCTCGCAAATTTTGTATTCTATAAGTACCATCCTCCACGGTGATCCACACAGAGACACAGAAGGGGTAGCACGTTTCTAGGCGGTCTCTAGTGCGGTTGGGCAGCGTCATAGCTAGAAAAGAAAGAGCAGGGGTAGCAGTGTTCTTCAAAGTCTCCAGTAACATTCCACTGAGTTATAGCTGACACAGAAACAGGAGATCTCCATTGCTAATTGTCATTGGTGAAATAGACATAATAGGGCTGGCAGTCTTGTTCTAAATCTACAGTCACATTCTACTGTGTTATATAGCTTACACACAAACAGAAGAGCTCCATTCCTCCATTCCTAATTGACATTGCTGAAATAGAAATAATAGGGCTGGCCGTCTTGTTCTAAATTTGTAGTCATATTGTACTGTCTTATATAGCTAACACACAAACAGGACAGCTGCATTGCTCCATTGCTAATTGTCATTTCTGAAACAGAAATAATAGGGCTGGCAGTCTTGTTCTAAATCTGCAGTCACATTGTACTGTGTTATATAGCTAACACACAAACAGGACAGCTCCATTGCTCCATTGCTAATTGTCATTGCTGAAATAGAAATAATAGGGCTGGCAGTGTTCTTCAAAAACAGTCACATTTTACTGTGTTATCAAAATGGATTCACAGCAGTACACAGAAGACCAAGAGCACCAAGCAGCTGCTGGCACCAGTCATGATGATAACAATCCCTTTATGTCATCTGCTAAAGACTATGTTAAAGTGCATAATGTTTTTAAGTCAAGGAAAAAAAACCTATAATCCAGGCAAAGTTATCTGCGGAAAAAAAAATAATTGACAACATGCCATTCTACACACGAGTGGCAAGGAAAGAATGAGGTCTTTGCCTTTCTCTATAGGTGCTTGTTCTGTAACTGTCACTGAGGCATCTTCTTGTAAAGTCAGTCATGACCAAGCAAGACTTTGTCATTCTGACTCCAAAAGTAGTGTCCAAATACTTTTACGTGTAAAAGCCGAACTGGAAGAAAACAGTAAGGCATTAGAGGAAACTGTATGTTCTGATTCAATAATGACACAAATCCATAAGTGCTATGTTTAAGCCTGACCTTTCTGATAGTGTAATCATAAAGAAAGCCCCTTTCAGCAATTCTGCAGATATGTGCATGATCAGCCCAAGTGTAATGAGGATATTGATGAGGATGATGTTGTTTGTGTAAGTCCTGCACCAGTGGAAGCAGTTCTTGCACGTGATAAGAAGGAGGCCATTGTAATGCCTGGGCATAAAACCAAAAAATTCACCTCTTATGTGTGGAATTATTTCTACCCAAATCCTGACAACAGTTGTCTAGCCATTTGTAGCGTTTGTAAAGCCACAGTCAGTAGAGGTAGGGACCTTAACCATCTAGATACCTCATCCATGTTACGCCATTTGAAGTGAGTTCATAGCAAGCTGTTGGGAAAATCGGAAACTTATGCTAAAAACAAGGAGTCCTGCATCAGCTAGGTCCCTTCTCTCAGTTAGATCCCAACACCTGCAATCTACACCTACAACACCTTCATTATTAATATCCTCAGTAGCGATCGGAGTTAGTCCTGCATCCAACTTGCTAAGGCTAGATGACTCCTCCACTATCCTGGATTCCTCAGAAGAATGCTTGAGTGTTAGTCCCACTGCTGCTGCTGCTGCACTTGTGGGGGGTATCTTCAGCCCAGAAGCAGACCAAGAAGAAGACTATTAGTAGTTTACAACAACTGTCTGTTAAACAATCCTTTGCAAGAGGAAGCAAGTATGACAGTTGTCACCAAGTCGCAAAGAGGATAACAGACGCCATGGCAACTATGCTAGTATTAGATCTGCGTCCAGTATCCACTATTAATGCAGCTTGTTTTAGACAGTTACTTGAGGTCTTGTGTCCCCGTTACCAAATTCCATCACAACACCATTTTACTAGAAAAGCTATTCCTCACCTCTACCAGAAGGTTTGTAAAAACGTAACTATTGGGCTACAAAATGCCATTCTACCCACTGTACACTTAACCACAGATATGTGGACAAGCGGAACTGGGCACAAACTAAAGATTATATGACTGTGAAAGCCCACTAGGATGATGATTCGCCTTCACCAGCAGGAACAGCAGCAGCATGTACCCAAGAACATCACATTTTTCAGATGCAGGCTACTCTGTGAATCACTGGCTTTACTAAGAGGCATACAGCTGACAATACGTTACAAAAAGTAACGGATGTCATTGCAACATGACGTATCCCACTTGGACTCTCCTCAGGATATGTCATTTCTGATAACGCCACCAATATTGTGAGAGCATTACAGCTGGGTGAATTCCATCACATTCCCTGTTTTGATCACACAATAAACTTGGTGGTGCAGAGCTTTTTAAAAATGACAGAGCATGCAGGAGATGCTGTCTGCGGCCCATAAAATATCTGGACATTTCGGCATTCGGCAACAGCGTGTAGGAGATTGCAATAGCTACAAGAGCAATTTAATTTGCCCTGCCACAAACTGAAGCAAGAGGTGCTGACAAGGTGGAATTCCACCCTGTATATGCTTCTGAGGATAGTTGAACAGCGAGAAGCCATCCACACTTACCCCACAAGCCATGACATTGGGAAAGGAGGGGGGGGGGTGTATTTTACACAAGCGTAGTGCAGAATACTTTCTGTGTTGTGCAAGGTGCTGAAACAATTTTTCAAAGTAGTCACCTGTGAAGTGAGTTCAGACACTGCTAGCTTGAGTCAAGTGATTCCCTTAATTAGACTTTTGGAAAAGCAGCTTCAGAAACTGAAGGAGGAGATTAAACAAAGCAATTACGCTAAGTATGTTGGACTTGTAGATCAAGTACTTTATTCGCTTCGCCAGGATCCAAAAGTTATCAAAATCTTGAAATCGGATCACTACATTTTGGAAACTGTGTTTGATCCTCGAAATAAGAGCTACGTCTTGTCTTTGTTTCCAACTGACCCAGATCTGAAGAGATGCAAGAAGCTCCTGGTGAGCAAGATGGCAGCTCAAGTGTTACGTGACAGGACGGCGTCTCCTCCTTCAGTTTCTCACTCAACTGCTGCTAGGAAAAAAAAATCAGCTTTTCCAAGAGACCCAGGGATGATGCAGATGACTCAGCACAACATTTTGACATCTGGTCTGGTCTAAAAGAATTGACCAAAAAACGAGACACCTCTGCCATAACTCCACCTGATCCTACTATCAACATCTAAAGGATGGTGGAGGATTATTTTAACAACGGCATAGAAATAGACACATCAGACAGTCCCTTTACATACTAGTAGGAAAAAAATGGAATTTGGAGACCCATGTGGTACCTTGTTTTGTACTGCCTAAGCTGCCCACCCTCCTGTGTGTAGTCGGAAAGAGTTTTGTGCACAGCTGGGAACCTTGTCAACGATTGGCGTAGGAGGTTACTTCCTCAAAATGTGGAAAAGATGATGTTGATAAAAATGAACTACAATTTCCACGAGGAAAGCCTTTCCCGCCAATTACATCAAAATACAGAGACTTCTAATGGTGGATTCCAGCAGTGATGAATTAATAATGTGTGAGGATGATGTTCACACTGATGAGGGTGAGGATGAGGCTGAGGATGATGACAACAACATCTTGCCACAGTAGAGTTAATTAACAGCATTGTTACCTTAGGTGCTATAAGTCCATTGTTAACTTGTTTTTTGGGGGCCCAAACAAACCAAGTACATCAGCCACAAAAATGCCACTGCTTGTCGCTGGAGTGCTTGCTTTGTTAATTTGTAGATGTCCTTTTCAATATCTTACATAAGGGTGGGTGGGAGTTCACAAGGACAATTCCATCTTGCACCACTTTTCTTTTCTACCAGTGCTGTATGGCACTGTTTCCTAGATGTACTATTAACTGCCGTGTGTTTGTACCATTGCTCTGTAGCTTAGCAACCAGTCAGGTCCCTGCAGTCTTTGTCTGAAAGTCTATGAAAATAATATTGTGACCTGTGAGGTGTTCAAAATTTACTTCAAATGACTTGAAATTAGTGTTATTGAGGTTAATAATAATGTAGGAACAAAAACAGAGCAAAATCATGTGATTTTAGCATATTTTAGTAATTTTTCTAAAAAATACAGATCCAAAACCAAAATCAAAACCAAAACACATGAAGGCGGTTTTGCCAAAACCAAAACAGGAAGTTAATCCAGATCCAAAACCAAAACCAGAACGCAGGGGTCAGTGAACATCTCTAATTATAAACTGTTTTCTATGGAGCTGCATTACATATTGGAAAGAAGGCCATGAGACTAGACTGTATTATGGTCTTTGAAACTGAATAGTATACCGGACAGAAGAGACTTAATTTTCTACTGGTTGAATGGTCTATTACTAAATTTTGGACATGAGGCCCCATTTTAAATTGGACAAAGGGGACGTATTGCAGAAGGTAAACCGTGAAAAGAAAATGTTCAAGGACTATTAGAGGGGAATCAATTGGGCGCGTTATGAGTAAAAGTAACGCGGCCTGTGCATTATTACTGTTATTATGATAATAATGCGATTTATTACCGTTATTATGGTAGTTTCAGCAGGAAACCGGTTAAAACTACCGTAATAACAGTAATAGTTTCAACGCCGCGGAAATTCGGGGGGAATTGAATTCCTCACTTAGAGAGGTGGGTGCCTTCTACTGTTTTGGCACACTACTGTATCTCAATGTTAGGCAAATCAAATATAATAATGTATTACGTGTAATAATATCAAAAACACCTTTCATGTGTATGAATTAGGGATGTGCACCGGCGACTTTTGAGGTCTCGTGTTTTGTGTTTTGGATCCGGATTTTCGTTATTTTTGGGGTTCGGATTTGTCTCGCAAAACACTTGACGAAAGGTCTCGGTTCGGATTTAAGGTTTTGGATTCGGATTTTTTTTGAAAAAAACATAAAAAAGTTTAAAAATCAAGTTTTTGGGCTTATTTTCACTCCTAGGCTATTATTAACCTCAATAACATTCAATAACAAGCATTTCCACTAATTTACAGTGTATTCTGAACACCTCACAATATAGTTATTAGTCCAAAACGTTGCAACAAGGTATCTTTCTGGATTGCGTAGAGGAGTGGGTCACCACAATATATATTAAAAACCCTGAACTTTTATGATTCGCACCAATAAATGTACCTGGACTGCGTAGAGGAGTGGGTGACCACAATATATATTAAAAACCCTGAACTTTTATGAATCGCACCAATAAATGTACCTGGACTGCGTAGAGGAGTGGGTCACCACAATATATATAATAAGAAAACCATCAACTTGTTTGATTCGCACCAATAAATGTACCTGGACTGCGTAGAGGAGTGGGTGACCACAATATATATTAAAAACCCTGAACTTTTATGAATCGCACCAATAAATGTACCTGGACTGCGTAGAGGAGTGGGTCACCACAATATATATAATAAGAAAACCATCAACTTGTTTGATTCGCACCAATAAATGTACCTGGACTGCGTAGAGGAGTGGGTGACCACAATATATATTAAAAACCTTGAACTTTTATGAATCGCACCAATAAATGTACCTGGACTGCGTAGAGGAGTGGGTCACCACAATATATTAAAAACCCTGAACTTTTATGAATCGCACCAATAAATGTACCTGGACTGCGTAGAGGAGTGGGTCACCACAATATATATAATAAGAAAACCATCAACTTGTTTGATTCGCACCAATAAATGTACCTGGACTGCGTAGAGGAGTGGGTCACCACAATATATATTAAAAACCTTGAACTTTTATGAATCGCACCAATAAATGTACCTGGACTGCGTAGAGGAGTGGGTCACCACAATATATTAAAAACCCTGAACTTTTATGAATCGCACCAATAAATGTACCTGGACTGCGTAGAGGAGTGGGTCACCACAATATATATAATAAGAAAACCATCAACTTGTTTGATTCGCACCAATAAATGTACCTGGACTGCGTAGAGGAGTGGGTCACCACAATATATTAAAAACCCTGAACTTTTATGAATCGCACCAATAAATGTACCTGGACTGCGTAGAGGAGTGGGTCACCACAATATATATTAAAAACCCTGAACTTTTATGAATCGCACCAATAAATGTACCTGGACTGCGTAGAGGAGTGGGTCACCACAATATATATAATAAGAAAACCATCAACTTGTTTGATTCGCACCAATAAATGTACCTGGACTGCGTAGAGGAGTGGGCACTGGGCACCACAATAAAATATATAAAAAACCTTCAACAGGTCTGCATTACACTACACATACGGCTGCTCCTCCATCCTCTCCATCATATACATGTTGGAGTTTTAGCGTGTGACAACCTCTTGTTTTTGATAATGTCAGTGCATTTTGAATATTTTTCAATTTGCCCCACACCACTGAATGTACTTTATCTATGATACGCATCTATCTATCTTGACTGCGTAGTGTGGTGGCCCCGGTACACAATTTGGTACCGAGGCCACAATATAATTAAAAAACCCTCCACGTGTCAGAATTCCACCAAACAAGTATCTGGACTGCGTAGTGGGGTGGCCCCGGTACCCAATTTGATACCGGGGCCACAATAAAATAAATACACCCTCCACGTGTCAGAATTCCACCAAACAAGTATCTGGACTGCGTAGTGGGGTGGCCCCGGTACCCAATTTGATACCGGGGCCACAATACCTCCTCCAAACATGGTACAGACAATTCGTCATTGAGATCCCATCAAGTATGTTAAAGACAGACAGGGTCCAAGTGTTATTGGTTGACTTTGTAAACCAAAAAACTGTCCCTGTTGCACATAGTCGTGCAATGAAGACTGACTTTTTCATTTAAAGGCACCATCTTTCAAGTGTAGTGTTTGTAAGTCTAAGTCATATTATACTTTTGGTAAAATTGGTTTATTTTGTTCCTCTTTATGGTAACTACTAATAGAATTAAAGTATTAAATAGAAGCGGCAGTTCCTCTTTATGGTAATTAGTACTAGAATTAAAGTATTAAATAGAATTAAAGTATGAAATAGAATTAAAGTATTAAATAGAATTAAAGTATGAAATAGAATTAAAGTATTAAATAGAATTAAAGTATGAAATAGAGTGGTATAGAGTTGTAGTGTGGTATAGATAGAGTGGTCCCCACAATATAATAATAAAACCCTCAACTGGTCTGAATTCCACCAAACAAGTATCTGGACTGCGTAGTGTGGTGGCCCCGGTACACAATTTGGTACCGAGGCCACAATATAATTAAAAAATTGGGCATCAACTGTCACCGTTGTTTAATATCTGATACACCTAAATATGGACTGCACAGTGGAGTGGCCCCGGTAGTAAATTTGGTGCCGGGGCCACAATACCTCCTCCAACTTCCAAGTGTAGTGTTTATAAAGACAGACAGCGTCGAAGTGTTATTAGTTGGCTTTCTTAACCCTAAAATTGTCCCTGTTGCAAATATTCGTGCAATGGACAGTTACTTTTTTATTGAAAGACTCAAGCTTTCAAGTGTAGTGTTTATAAAATATAAACAACAATACAGTAGTTTTAGAGCACGTCAATACCTCTTGTTTTAAATTATGACACGGCATTTTACTTTTGGTTTAATTTCTTGAATTTTTTAAAATTTGGTTTTACTTTTTGAACATGGCAAACGACTGTTGATTGGTCATATAATGCCAAAAAAAAAATTCTAAGATGGAATTGTCCTTGGGCCCTCACACCCACCCTTATGTTGTTGAAATAGGACATGCACACTTTAACAAACCAATCATTTCAGCGACAGGGCCTACCAAACAACTTTGGCTGAAATGATTGGTTTGTTTGGGCCCCCACACCAAAAAAGCTATTCATCTCTCCCTGTACAGACTAAACAGGCTCTACTGAGGCAAGATGTCGTCCTCATCCTCAACCTCTGATTCCTCTCCCCCTACAGTGTGTACTTCCTCCTCATCACACATTATCAATTCGTCCCCGCTGGACTCCACAACCACAGGTCCCTCTGTAGTATCTGGAGGGCAGTGCTGTACTTCATTGAGGAATTGATTATTCATTTTTATAAACATCATTTTTTCAACGTTGTGAGGAAGCAACCTCCTTCGCCGCTCACTGACCAGGTTCCCCGCTGCACTAAAAACTCTTTCCGAGTACACACTGGAGGGGGGACAACTCAGGTAAAATAGAGCCAGTTTGTACAGGGGCTTCCAAACTGCCTTTTTTTCCTGCCAGTAACAATATGGACTGTCTGACATGTCTACTTGGATGGTGTCAGCAAAGTAATCATCCACAATTTTTTCTATTGTGACAGCATCCAATGCAGCGAGAGTAGACATGTCTGCAATGGTTGGCAGGTCCTTCAGTCCGGACCAGATGTTATCAGCATCCCCGCCAGTGCCTCTTTTGGGAAAACTGAGCTTTTTCCTCGCAGCCATAGATGTGGAAGAAAATGAGGGTGGAGCTGTTGGCATGTCACGGTCCTCTTCAGAGGACAATCTCCTGACCAGCAGGTCTTTGCACCGCTGTAGACTTGTGTCCGCCGGAAACAGAGACACAACATACACTTTAAACCGAGGATCGAGCACGGTGGCCAGAATGTATTCCTCTGACTTTAAAAGAGTGACCACCCTCGGATCCTGGCAAAGCGTACGAAGGGCTACATCCACAAGAGCTACATGCTTGGTGTAATCGCAATGGCTTACCAGCTCCTCCCTCACTTTCTCCAGCAGCTTCTGCAACAGCCTGATCAGGGGAATGACCTGACTCAAGCTGGCAGTGTCGGAACTGACTTCTCGTGTGGCAAGTTCAAATGGCTGCAGAACCTTGCACAACACGGAAATCAGTCTCCACTGCGCTTGACTGAAGCGCATCCCCACTCCTTTGCCTATGTCGTAGGTGGCTGTGTAGGCCTGAATGGCCTTTTGCTGCTCCTCCATCCTCTGCAGCATATAGAGGGTGGAGTTCCAGTGCGTCACAACCTCTTGTTTGAGGTGATGGCAGGGCAGGTTCATGCTTTTTTGATGTGCCTCTAGTCTGCGGTAGGCACTGGCTGAATGCCGAAAGTGTCCAGCAATTTTGCGCGCCACCGCAAGCATCTCCTGCACACCCCTGTCACTCTTGAGGTAATGCTGCATCACCAAATTAATGGTGTGGGCAAAACATGGGACGTGCTGGAAATTGCCCATATTTAATGCCCGCACAATGTTACTGGCATTGTCTGACACCACAAATCCCCATGAGAGTCTAAGTGGGGTAAGCCACTGGGAGATAATTTCCCTCATTTTCTCTAATATGTTGTCAGCGTTGTGCCTCTTATTAAAGCCTGTAATACACAATGTTGCCTGCCTTTGCATGAGCAGCCATTTTGTAGATGCTGCTACTGATGCAGCTGTTGCTGTTGCTGCGGAAGGGGATGCATCTACCCAGTGGGCTGTCACAGTCATATAGTCCTTCGTTTGCCCAGAACCACTTGTCCACATGTCCGTGGTTAAGTGGACAGTGGGTACAACCGCATTTTTAAGAGCACTGAGGACACTTGATCGTACTTCTCTGTACATTTTTGGTATCGCCTGCCTAGTGAAGTGGAATCTCGAGGGGATTTGGTACCGGGGACACAATACCTCCATCAACCCTCTAAATCCCACTCCACTGATGGCGGACACCGGGCGCACGTCTAACACCAACATTGCAGTTACAGCCGCAGTTATACGCTTTGCAATAGGGTGACTACTATCGTATTTTGTGGTCATGGCAAACGACTGTTGGACGGTCAATTGTTTTGTGAAAGACTTAGCGGTCTTACGACTTCCCCTCTGGGAAGATGACCGACTAACAGCAGCAACAGCAGCAGTGGCAGTAGTAGGTGTACCGCTGCAGGATTCCTCGGATGAATCCCGTATTGAGGAGGACTCAGTCTGGCTGCTGACTTGGGCTGCAGGACTGAATCTGATGGAGATTGTGGAGGAAGTTGACGAGGAGGGTGTTGCTGGTGTGTATCCAACTGGACCACGGGATTTAGGTGTCCCTGTACCGATGAGGGTCCTAGCCCCAGTTCCTGAACTAACCACTGAACTATGAAGGTTATTCAGGTGACGTATAAGGGAGGATGTTCCTAGGTGGGCAAGATCCTTACCCCTGCTTATTTGAGCTTTACATAAGCTACATATGGCCATACATTGGTTGTCTGGATTTGGATAAAAATAACTCCAGACCGAAGAGGTGCATTTTTTGGTCTTCTGACCAGGCATGACGATGGGCTTTTTCATCCCATGGACATCAGCTGTTTCCCCCCCTGGTGCCTCATTTACAATAACCACATCACCATCCTCATCATCAAGTTCCTCCACAGCGCCAGCTACATCATCAATAGCCTCCTCCCGAGCCACCTCTTCCCGAACAGTGATGGGAAGGTCAGGCTTGACAACCACCAACATCCTTGGACTCGCCTTGTGGATTTGTGATAATTTCTCTTTAGAAGGCAGAGTTGTTTGCTGTTTTGTTGCTGACAGCATAACTCTCTTCAATTTTTTGTAGGGGGGGGGAGGAGGAGGAGGGCTAAGATCCGTGGGTGAAGCTGAACCACTAGTCATGAACACGGGCCAGGGCCTAAGCCGTTCCTTGCCACTCCGTGTCGTAAATGGCATATTGGCAACTTTACGTTTCTCCTCAGATGATTTTAAGTTTCTCTTTTTGCTACTTTTTCTTAACTTGGGCTTTTTGGATTTTACATGCCCGGTACTACGAGATTGGGCATCGGGCTTGGAAGACGACGTTGATGGCATTTCATCGTCTATGTCATGACTAGTGGCAGCAGCTTCAGCATTAGGAGGAAGTGGGTCTTGATCTTTCCCTACTTTATCCTCCAAATTTTTGGTCTCCATTATATGTAGCACAAGATACTGCAGAATGTGTGAACTTGGTAATATTGCAGTACCAATGGACTTATACTGCTGGATTGGTTTTGCAAATTTGGTTATAATTATTATATATTTTTTTTTTTTTAAAAAAAAAAAATTTTATTTATTTATTTTTTATTTTTTAAAAACTTGGGAATAATGGGGAAATAACTATGCCCTTAGAAGCACAGAGCACAGGACACAGCACCACTGGACTGAACAGGACACGGCACAGGACCCAGCAGCACTACGGAACTCAGCAGGACAGAGCACAGGACACAGCACCACTGGACTGATACTGCAGAATGTGTGAACTTTGTAATATTGCAGTACCAATGGACTTATACTGCTGGATTGGTTTTGCAAATTTGGTTATAATTATTATATATATTTTTTTTTTTATTATTTTTTTTTTTTTATTATTTTTTTTTTATTTTTTAAAAACTTGGGAATAATGGGGAAATAACTATGCCCTTAGAAGCACAGAGCACAGGACACAGCACCACTGGACTGAACAGGACACGGCACAGGACCCAGCAGCACTACGGAACTCAGCAGGACAGAGCACAGGACACAGCACCACTGGACTGATACTGCAGAATGTGTGAACTTTGTAATATTGCAGTACCAATGGACTTATACTGCTGGATTGGTTTTGCAAATTTGGTTATAATTATTATATATTTTTTTTATTTTTTAAATTTTTTATTTTTTTTTACTTTTTTTTTATTTTTTAAAAACTTGGGAATAATGGGGAAATAACTATGCCCTTAGAAGCACAGAGCACAGGACACAGCACCACTGGACTGAACAGGACACGGCACAGGACCCAGCAGCACTACGGAACTCAGCAGGACAGAGCACAGGACACAGCACCACTGGACTGATACTGCAGAATGTGTAAACTTTGTAATATTGCAGTACCACTGGACTTTTACTGCTGAATGTGTGAACTTGGTAATATTGCAGTACCAATGGGCTTATACTGCAGGATTGGTTGTGCAAATTTTGTGGTAATTAAAAAAAATTAAAGTAGTTTTTGGTATTTTTTAAAAAAACTTTTTTTTATTTTTTTAAACACAGGGGAATAATGGGGAAATAACTATGCCCTTAGAAGCACAGAGCACAGGACACAGCACCACTGGACTGAACAGGACACAGCACAGGACCCAGCAGCACCACTGACCTCAGAAGGACAGAGCACAGCACACAGCACCACTGGACTGATACTGCAGAACACAGCACAGCACAGCACAGCACAGCACAGCACAGCACAGAACTAAACAGCACAGCACAGAACTAAACAGCACAGCACGAGATCTACCAGGACAGAGGACCACCTAACACACCCTCCCTCTACCCTGATCAATGCCCAAGTGAAGATGGCGGCGACTAGCGGGGAATTTATAGGATCCGAGTATCGCGAGATCCGACAACGGGATTATGAGTCAGAGCCTCAGTTTCACATTTGAATTTGGCGCCAATACCCGGATCTGTCTCGGATCCGACTCGGATCCGCAACGTTCGGGTGGGCTCGGATTTCATAAATCCGAGTGCGCTCATCCCTAGTATGAATCAGTGGTCACATTCCAAATATCCCTAAATCAATTGTGTATGGCTGCTGAGGGGCTTCTGTTTTAAGTTAGAAATGTTTGGGGTTTTTTTGTTTGCAAAAGATGAAAATATATCTAAAAAAACAAAACTTCCAATAATAAAGCAAATGAAGCGTTCCCTGAATAAACATACTGTACAGTAGCTCTATACCAGGGGTGGGCAAACCTGTCCTCAAGGGCCATATCCTGTTCATGTTTTTAGGATTTCTTTAATCATGTACAGCTGAGTTAATCTATTTGGCTGGGTCAGTAATTATCCCACCTGTTTCTACAGACAGAAATCCTAAAAACATGAACTGGATATGGCCCTTGAGGACAGGTTTGCCCACCCCTGCTCTATACTAAGACTAAACATAAAATGCCAACTAGATTGACTTATTTTTCGTTATGTTTTAAAAAATTTTGGAAAATAGGTATAAATAGTTATTTATGTATAAAAGTGGAAGCTGTTTTTTTTACTGAAAATATGCATAAAAATAAAGGGGGATTTAGTCCATACACCCATATTTGCCTATACTAACAAATCATAGGTGTTTTAAATGTTTTAAATTAGTGTAGTTTTGTCACAATTACTCTTACTACTGAACGAAAATGGTTTTCTAGGGGCAAATTTATCAAGCTGCAGGTTTGAAAAAGCGGAGATGTTGTCTAAAGCAACCAATCAGATTCTAGTTATCATTTATTTAGTGCATTCTACAAAATGACAGCTTGATTCTGATTGGTTGCTATAGGCAACATCTCCACTTTTTCAAATCCGCCGCTTGATCAATTTAGCCAGCAAAGATGCGGAATCTAAGGAGCAACCGATTTTTGCCAAGAAACGCCTCAAGTCATTGTGGACTTAGCTGTCCGGAACTCGCAGGTTGCGGTCCTCTGACCTGCCTTTTGCAGCAACACGAAAGAATGGCAGGCAGGGAACTGGTATACAGATAGATCAATAAGGTACATAATCAGAAACCAGAGATGGTCAGATAAGCAGGAACTGGTGCACGGATGAAACAAGGTAAAAAATCAGAATCACAACAAGCCATACTTTTAAAGTCTGTACTCCGGTAGATCGGAGTACAGATCAAGTGACAGAGAGTAGGAGTGGGCACGACGGCGTCATTACGGCACTTTAGCCCCGCCTCTAAAATAAAAAACAGAAATTCAAGGTATTGAAATATCAGGGGGCAGGGCTTAATAACACGATTAAGCCCCGCCCCCGCTATTCAATGCCGTGAATTTCGGCATTTTACAGGGTCCGGGAGGTTTGCCTACTCTTCTGGGAGGAAGAGTAGGCAAAGTCCGGCAGGACTCCCTGAAATTCGTGAGCCTCCTGTAAATTCCAGGAGAGTAGGCAAGTACGCAACAAGCTGAAATCAGGATCACCAGAAATAGTTCAGAGGTACGTATCAGCAATGAGCCAGAAACTAGGAGAATAAACTGTTGCTCTGCAGTGTTCAGAAGAGGTTTAAATAGATTAATGAATTTGAAAAGACCGCCTTTGGGAGCAGTCATGTGACGTTGGACATAATAGCCCAGAAGTTCCGCATGCATACTGTTTACAGCACATTTGTAGGAAGCATCGCTGGAGCCTGGATGGTAAGTCTGCAGTGTAACAAGTTTTCATCTGGGGTTCAACCAGCATTATCTATGCACTCATGTTAAAGAAATGAATAGTTAGTAGAGGTACCCATCTGAAAGAGGTCACCTTGTTGTGGTAGATGGGTATTTATAAATTGATAATAATGTGCACTAAGAAACTCTTGTTTATTTCAGATATTAGATAATATATTTATATTAAGGTGAATAATACAAAACTGTTTGCTACTGCGATATGTATTTAGTATCTAAACTGTGTTCCTGCATTCTTATCCTGTAAGAATGTTTATGTGTCCTGTAAGAAGAAAGTGATCACCAAAATAGAAAAAAATTAGATGATCAAATTTACACTAAATAGAGTAGTGTACACAACTATAAAGAGCACATTCCTTAGTCTTGCTTTTAAAGAAAATGAAAGGCTAATTCCGGCTTAAAGTGCATTGTTTAGCTGACATCCAACCTCCCTTGAGCTAGCAGAACTGTGGAGGTGCTGAAGGTATCTCATTGGAAATTACTGTAGCATACTTTTTGCACTGTAAATGGCATTTATGCTTCAGTACATGTTACTTTTGGCTTTGCCTTTTGAATCTGACTATATCAACTGCCATGGATCTCTGAGATTGCTTTGGATAACAGGGCATGTAACCAAGCATATTCCTGGCAGAAATAATGCTGCTCATCTTGCCAGTGCATGAATGAGTATATTGTATATTGAAGTACACAAATATGTATTTCCATAGAAATATTTGTTTCCAAATAACGTGTAAACAGTAAACATGGTGAAAATGTTAGCTAGAGCTAAAATATTGCTACTTTTAGTAGCTGCATACATAATTTGTAGTGTTGTTAGCTATGGTAAATATTTACTATATATATGTATATATATATATATATATATATATATATATATATATATATATATCCTCATTCCATTTTGTATTCAATGGTTAATTGATATGTTCTGTAGTTCAATATTATATATATATAATGTATATCAATTAAATAAATATACTGTCTTCACAAGACATGGTCAGAGTTTTCAGAGAATACATCACTGACAGCTTTGCTATAAGGTTTACAAGATTCCTCTTTGCACTGAGGACACTGTTAGCAAATGGACAATCTTTATGCTTTTCACATTTGATTTATTTAAACGCTATTTAGTATGCCTTTCCAAGGACCAGGGAGGAATTTAACAAACGTAGGTAAAATTACAAACGTAGGTAATTTAATGCGTCTTCTTATTTGCACATTTTTATTTAAGTGACATGAAAAAATAAGCGCAGGCATGATAGAAAGTCAAACCAAGCACAATAAAAAAAATACACATACACTTCATTAAATATATATTAGAGAGAAAATAATAATATTTAGACCCCTTTAATGTAGTTCAGACAACCGCATCAAGGCAACCAGCAATCGCTTGCCCTATTTACTATGCTAAAATTGCATTTTCCCTGGAAGCAGTATTGTATTGTAAATCTGTTCAATAATGTCCTATGATTGCATGTACTATTCCACCTGAATTCATAAAACTAGCCTATTAAGGGAAAATGACAATTTGCTCATGTTGAACTGTGTGGATGGCAGAAGGTACTTTTTGAAATTTGGCTACATTAAGCAAGCAATTTTATACACAATATTGTATTGAGAGTGAATATAATGTTATTCAAACCATCACTATGAATTATGCAACTGCATTAATGTTCTCTGACCTTCTAAATTGTTAAAAGGATTTCTCAGTACAGGTACACAATAAACAATAATAGTTCAGAATCTTTTGTTTTATTATGCAATGAAAATACTGTCTTTTATATTTTTAATGCTATTTTATATTGATAGTGCTAGTCTTCGTTTTATAGAGGACAGCCTGTTCCAAGAATGATTTTCTATCATTTCACTATTCACTACATACTACTATCGTAGCTCTTGGGACTAACAATAATTTGAGACAGGCCCAACTGATTTATTATAATCTAGGGAATGTCAGGATGACTGATTTATTAGTTGATACATTTATCAGTTTAAATGGTTGTATTTCTACCACCTGTTGGAATTGACGTACTGTAGCATGTCTTTTTTTTTGGGACTATTAGTATATTGCACAAAATATGTATACTCAATAGCGTTACAGCCATTAAAATAAAATATGATAATGTAATTGCAGCGCTATAAAGGAAACACTTTTAATGTTCACTGCTTTGTCAGTGATCTTGCTTAGAAATATCATAAATAAGTATGTAACTAGTATATACCTACCAACATTTTACTCCTTGGCATAGGGACAGGGAGCACAATGGGGTGTGCCAAAATCACTATGTGGCGCAAAGTGCTAGGCAGCCTCTTGGTTACCTCCTCCCCTCCAATTACTGCAGCATGCACCTTTACCAAGTGTACTGCACCCGTTCATGGTTGCTCTACTATACAAAGCAGCTATGAATGTAAGATGCCTCCCAATGTTCCCACCAGGAGGACAAAAATGTCCCCGTGTGGGACAAAGCCATAAAATCAGGATCGGGACAGTCTCTATGAAATCAGGAGAGTTTCTACAACATTTGGACAGTTGGGAGGTATGCTTGTATAAATATGAAGCTATAGCTGATAGGATGTTTGTATCTTGTACTATGTGCTGCACTCTAATTTCAAGTGCCATGCTGGTCTAGTATAGTGAGCTCAAATAAAAACGAAAATCACTAACTATACATCTGATCTGAAGACTAGAAATGAGTGTATCAAAGTGGATGACAGAAAAAGAAATGGATAGAGATGTCCATTATAGACTACCTGGTCCATAATGGACTGGTGAGCCTTCACCAGTGCTCCCTATCCCTGTGTTCTCTATTTTGCTTATTTTCTGCTTTGATATAAAGTAGAAAATAATACTGAACAGGAGATGCAAACTTCTGCATCATGTGAGATACTCTGCACAACACATCCAACTCAGAATGGGCCACACTGACTCCACATGGTGCAAAAAAACACCTCATATGTTTGGTTGCACTCAGGACCACATTAATATATTATTTTCTAATTTCTGATGCTTCCATTATCATGACAGGTGCATTTTACTGCAGGTGGACTTGGAAGCATTTTGTGACAAGTGGGGTTTCTGAGGACATATGGGGCTATTTTGGGGCAAGAGAGAGGCCTAAGCGGCATGTCTTAGAAGTTTAGAGCTAGTGACGGCAGTGCGGGGAGCATTTTGCGATGAGTGATGTGAGAATGTTGAGGTCATCCTTTTTTTCAGTTCTTTAAATTAAGGGTAATGTGGGTCCTTTTGAAGGTTGGAAGGCAGGGCATGTGGCCTTAGAAGTATATCAGGTTACCCATCACTGAGTTAGAGAGAAACTTCCCCCAATAAAGATAGGCTATACATATTTTAACATTAAGTGGTTTATATAATACTATGATGCAAACAGCAATAGCATGCTGCAGCCCATAGCAACAAATCAGATTGACTGCTAAAAGCTGATATCTATTACAGGTACAGTATTGTTAGTAAGTATTTACTAAGTAATTATGACCTAACTTTCTGGGTGAAATTTACCTTTAACAACCTTTGTTAAATGATGCAAATAAACATTTCTGACTGGCCAGAACTGAGGTTTCCGAGGTTTAAGATGTTACTGAACCATCTTCTCATCTAATTATTGGTAAACAGTCACAAAATTTAGGGGAATTTAATGCAGTGGAGCCAGCACACTTGGTAAATCAATTGGTACATTGTTTGTATTGAGTATAACTACATCATAAGGATACTTCAGGAGAAATTATTACATACCATTGCCAATTTATTAGTTAGAAAGCTACATAAACCCAGGAAAGCTGCAGAAACTTGAGCAAACAAATTATTTTTTATGTGACTGCAAGATGAAAATAGCTAAGAACACAGTCATTATTTATACTAGGATAATCAATATATCTCTATAAATAATGGCCACTAGGGTTTCTCCAGAAATCAGAGATGCCTGATTTAGAGTGTGAATGAAGACTGAGGAACCTGAAATTAAGAGCCATTAATGTAAAGTTGATTGCTTCACCCAATTGAACCAATCCTTTTTATTATAGAAAGGGTTTACAGAAGCAGACTAGTAGTGGATTAAGATAACCTGGGGCTCTGGGCTCTGTGTATGCCATGGGTGCCAACCCCAGATGCACGTTTCAACCACATGTCAAAAATGCATTAGGCATGCTGCACACAACTCCATTGTGGTCCTGGGTCACATTATACCCCCCACTATCCCCTTTTCAAATATGACCTCTACCTTCCCACCCCTTGAAATATATGCATGTGGAGATGGGACGGCAGCTGTGGACCCCCCTATGGTGATCATCCCATTTACCCCTATTATAATTTAACACAGAGGCAGGGAGCATATTTGAGCAATAAATTAAGGAATCCCCACAACTAACATTAAGGGGTATACTTACTAAACTGCGGGTTTGAAAAAGTGGAGATGTTGCCTATAGCAACCAATCAGATTCTAGCTGTCATCTTGCAGAATGTGCTAAATAAATGATAACTAGAATCTGATTGGTTGCTATAGGCAATATCTCCAATTTTTCAAACCCGCAGTTTAGTAAATCTAGCCCTAAGTCTAACTCTGACACATGCCTGTAAAGAGAGAAACACAAAAAAGTACTATTATTTTACACAGTTGATTTGGGGGATTTGGGGGATTTTCTGCAGAAAGAACAATGATCTCTTAGGATGAAACTGTGTGAAAGACCAAAGGTTAGAAAATAATATTTACAGCTTGATTAATGCAGTCCATCAGGTCAATTAAGGCACCTTAAAAAGTTTGATAGTGTCATCTACACATAAAAAGAATGTTTCTAAAATTCAAAAGGTACAAATTGTTTACTGTTATGGTGTGACCAATAGTCAGCTGTGGCTGTGAAAAATAGACAGTTTTGTCCATTTCCTTCATTAAACACAGTTCAAGTTATAAATAAATGGATCCTAAACAGTTAAAATTAATGTTATCTTAAAGAGACCATTTAACAAAGTCTTAGTATATTGCTTTACAATTGTTCTCCATTCTTTTGATCCTGATTAGGAATCTACACAAAGCCATTTATTCACAAATTACATCCAGAGTGTCTATTGGTGGCCCTAGCTTAACTTCTGCAGTATTTCCCATTGAAATCATTGTTAGTCCTCCTCCTTTGACCCAATTCATTCTGGTCCATTGTCTAATTGGTTTGTCTTGTAAACCTCATCATCATCATCATCATCATCACCATTTATTTATATAGCGCCACTAATTCCACAGCGCTGTACAGAGAACTCATTCACATCAGTCCCTGCCATACTGGAGCTTACATTCTAAATTTCCTAATATACACACAGACAGAGAGAGAGAGGGAGAGAGAGACTAGGGTTAATTTTGATAGCAGCCAATTAACCTACTAGTATGTTTTTGGAGTGTGGGAGGAAACCGGAGCACCCGGAGGAAACCCACGCAAACACGGGGAGAACATACAAACTCCACACAGATAAGGCCATGGTTGGGAATTGAACTCATGACCCCAGTGCTATGAGGCAAAAGTGCTAACCAATATGCCACCGTGCTGCCCCACACAACTTTTTCTCACTTGACTGCTTATTTGAACACAAGTATGTATACACTAATAGGTAATTCTCATGCATGCTGGGTGATTTTTCTGCCCATAATAATCACTGATATAAATAAAATACCATCAAAACTTTTATGCTAGAAGAGTTTAGATGTAACGACAGTTTTCTCCCTTTTTTATGAATACTTTTTATCTGCTTCATTGATATGGAATTACAGTGCTCGCGGGTCAACTGTGTTTTTAAAAACGTTGAGAGGAAAAAGCTACACCATTAACAATTGCTGTTTGTAAGGACAATAAAATAGAACAAAGGGAGACACAAATAAATCTACACAAAATAAAAAGATAACAATTACAACTTCCATTAATTCTGTGTTTAAAATTAAATATGATTATATGTTGTCACCCGTTTCTATCTAAATTGTTAATTAATGTTTTGGAACTATAACTCTGCTATGGATGGGTTCATCTAGACAGGAGAAGAAGGTTGTAAATTACTCTGATAATGGAAAGAAGTCTATTCCATGTCTCTGACATGGAACAGATGTCAGTTTACTTTCTGTGGTTTATCACAGCGCAAATGTCAGTTAATCCTTATTTGCTTCATTGGGAAAAACTGGTGGTAATTGGTAAACCAAGTGTTGCATAAATGACTACTTCAATTTGACCTGTGATAGTATCTTTGGGACTAAATCTCTACACATAGATATATTAGAATTCAATAAAGTTATTTGTGGTGTTAGATAAACAACTTTAGACCAGTCTACAGTACACCAACTGGAGTTATATTACAATATCAGCTAGAGCAAGTTGCTTGAATGAGGTCTGCACCATAGGATGACTTAATGGGGTGTTTGTTATTTCTAGATCGTAAATTTAGATCTTTAGTCATATCACTCTATTTCTTACAAGAAACTTTCTCATAATACAATGACAAAACGTCTTCTTGGGAAGGAGAAGAGAGTAATTTTGCTTCACTGCCAATCCCCATAATCTTTGCCCTATTACATAATATGTTAACACAATACTAACCCGATCTAACCCCACATTTATGTTCATACATATGCCTTCTGTTACCCTAAAGACAAAACCTGGATAGCATTATGGGCAGCACGGTGGCCTAGTGGTTAGCACTTCTGCCTCACAGCACTGGGGTCATGAGTTCAATTCCCGACCATGGCCTTATCTGTGTGGAGTTTGTATGTTCTCCCCGTGTTTGTGTGGATTTCCTCCGGGTGCTCCGGTTTCCTCCCACACTCCAAAAACATACTAGTAGGTTAATTGGCTGCTAACAATTTGACCCTACTCTGTCTGTGTGTATGTTAAAGAATTTAGACTGTAAACCCCAATGGGGCAGGGACTGATGTGAGTGAGTTCTCTGTACAGCGCTGCGGAATTAGTGGTGCTATATAAATAAATGATGATGATGATGATAGCATTGTCTAACTTGTTGTGACAAAGCTTAAAATGCACAATTCATCATGTAAACGAAGTTCACTGAAGGTAAAACCATTCGTTTTGGTGTTAGTAGCCAATGATAAATGAACCATGACCTACAGAGTATTGTAAAAAGATATTAAATCTGCCTTTTCCGCTATACTTATCTCCTTGGATTCTGCTTTTCCCTCAGAGAAGCGTGGGTGGGGAATGGCATCTTTGGGCAGAAGGGATCAAGCCATAATATGCTGAATTAATTTTCAGATGCTGTTCTTTTTCATTTGTATACAACAATCAATGTGTTACTTTTGAAAAATATACTACAGATGTGTGGTTATAATAAAAATATATTACTATTACTATTAAAATAATGACTAACAAATAACATTATTTATAACTATTATTATTATTATTATTATTATTATTATTATTATTACTATTATTCCATGAATATGTTTATTTTCAAATGTTCTATTCTGTGTTAGAAAAACTGCAAAATAAAACCTATGCAATATCTGATTAAAAATATTAACATATTGACATAAATACAATCATGTGTCTGTAACAAAAACATTTAAATACAGAGTGAAGGTTGTGACATTGAACCGGTGTTATTTAATTTTAACGAGGGCACGTTACAGAAAGCTATTTATAAGACGCTGTCTAGTGCACTATAGTACTGAAACAGTTACATTGTGACTCATTACATCACTGCAATAGCAGTTAGGAAGGAAGCTACCACTCAACCCCGGCTAATGTTACCTTCATGAAAGTAATCTGATGAAACTAATCTGATCGAACCAATATACAGTAAATCCACTTCAGAGGATAGCAATGACAACTTGGCACCTAAGGATATATATTAATTTTATAAAATGAAGAAGATAACCGAGCATTGTACTTTACATTGTGCCTTTATATAATATTATCTGATTTCCATCATTCTATTTCACCATATTCTTTGACAGCACAAAGACTTTTCAAGCCAGGACCTCCGATTTATTTCTTTGATTCAGTGAAAGACGTCATTTGGTTTCAGAAGGAAGCCCCATTATACCTTCCCTGTACTGTATGCCAATGTGCTCTTGACACATTACGTAACGATTAGACTGGGCTGGAAGGTGTGAGTGACACTGAAATGCTGTATTTTTAGCCTGCAAGTAAACCCTTTTAACTATTGATGGGATCTAGCTGTAAGAACAGAAATTGTCGTGCTTGTTTAGCTCAACTGTAGTATTAAAATAAGATGAATGCATTCATTAATACTTGCAAAAAAATCAATTTATAAGGGCATTTATATCACAGTTAGTACACAGAGCACCAGTATTTAGTTTACTTCTGCAGCACCAACATGGTCTGCAGCACTGTACACTATGAGAACATATGCAGGGATAGATAGATAGATAGATAGATAGATAGATAGATAGATAGATATGTGTGTAACATGGTACCACTGCTCCGATTCCCTCACCTTAAGCCCTCTGATCTCCCCTAGATGCAGCTGCAGTCTTCTGTTCACCTCCCGGATCAAGTTGCTGTGATCCAGCATAGCACTCATCTTATCAGCCTCTGCTCTGCGGAGTCGGACGATCAGCTCCTCCTTAGTGCACTTCATCAGCTCCTCGTCAGACACCTTAGCCAGGTCTTCCACAGAACTTTCCCCAACAACCTTCGACATATTTTCACCTTGCACTTTTTTCTCCACTTCTTAGGAAAAAATAATAGTATAATGTGACTCACTACTGAATTGCCTATTACAATTCTACTAGAACAACAGAATGTTGTTCTCAACAAGGACAAGAAAATCCCTCGGTGACTTCTATACCTTGCAAAAAATAAAACTGGAAACGAAAGATCCTCTTAAGAAAGTCGTTTTTTTTCAAAGCCATTGTATTCAGGGAATGTTTATTTGCCATCAGTTCTTCTCTTGGGGAAAGATAAATCCATTAAACAGCAGACTAAAATCCTAAATCAAAAACACCATAGTGATCAGAAAAACAGCTTGTAAGAATCAATTACTGTACTTCAAAGCATCTGCAGGTTCCTCTTATGTCCTCATGGTTATAGCTTTACTGCAGTAGAATGAATGAGACCATGCAGATACAGCTGTCGGCATGCCTATGTGGATCCTCTCCACTGGGCTGCAGTGGGAATGCTTTTGACTTGGAAAAGAGTTCCATTGCCTGCAGCAGACACAAGACACTCTGGCTGCTGCTGCTAATACAGCACGAGTGAGCTGACCCTTTCCCTTTCTTCTTCTTTACTGAAAAATTGGCAGTCTAAGCCCGGATGTAAGTTTACTTGCGCCACCTGCTGGTTATCTTGATTTATGTTTTTTTAAAACCCATTAATCTGTTATTAAACAAGGGTTATACATAGATTATTACATTGCTTAGATCATTAAAAGTATTATCAGAGCAATATATTCCAATTGTAGCAATATTATACATTCGTTCCTTAAAACTACATGCTCAATTGTACATTTATTGTAAAATGTACAAGATTTCAGAACATGAATTTCATGTTGATATCTGAAGAGTCTTTTTTCTTCATCATTAGATTGTTGGATAACAGCAACTATCTGTTTGTGTACATATATATATATATATACACCGATCAGCCACAACATTAAAACTACAAAGAAGAGAAATGAATATCATTGACTATTTCATTACAATGGCACCTGTCAAGGAATATATTAGGCAACAAGTGAACAGTCAGTTCTTGAAGTTTATGTGTTTGAAGTAGGAAAAATGTCTGAGCGAATTTGACAAGGGCCATATTGTTACTGGGTCAGAGCATCTCCAAAACGGCAGGGCTTGTGGGGTTTTCCCAGTATGCAGTGGCTAGTACCTACGAAGAGTGTTCCAAGGAAGGAAAACTGGTGACCCGGCGACAGGGTCATGGGTGCCCAAGGCTCATTCATGTGCGTGGGGAGTTTGGTTCAATCCCACAGAAGAGCTACTGTAGCACAAATTACTGAAAATGTTAATGCTTGCTATAGATAGAAATGCGTCAGTACACACAGGGCATCTCAGCAAGCTGCATATGGGGCTGCGTAGCCACAAAGCAATCAGAATGTCCATGCTGAGCCCTGTCACCAGTCGAAAGCGCCTACAATGGGCACCTGAGCACCAGAACTGGACCATGGAGCGATGGAAGAAGGTGGCCTGGTCTGATGAATCACATTTTCTTTTACATCATGTGGATGGCCGGGTGCGTGTGCGTCGGTTACCTGGGAAAGAGATGGCACCAGGATGCACTTTGGGAAGAAGGTAAGTCAGTAGAGGCAGCTTGATGATATGGGCAATGTTCTGATGGGAAACCTTGGGTCCAAGCATTCATGTGGAGGTTAATTTGACACGTACCACTTATCTAAACATTGTTTTAGACCAAGTACACTCCTTCATGGCACTGCATTCTCTGATTGCAGTTGCCTCATTCAGTAGGATAATGCACCCTGCCACATTGAAAAAATTGTTCAGGAATGGGTTGAGGGACTTGACAAAGGGTTTAAGGTGTTGACTAGGCCTCCACATTCCCCAGATCTCAATCCAATCGACCAATAGTGGCACATATGAAAATGCTATTTATTAACTTAAATTCTTTTTTACCCCAGCACAAATTGGCCTTCAACACAGGGCATTTGTTTGAAGCCCCCAATTTTCCTAGGGATTGGGGCAGTGTCCCACTATAACAGGGGGACCCCATGGTGCAGGTTTCCTTGTTATATTCCAGCCTGTCATTGTCTGGTGCATGTTGCTGGAGGGCCCCAATGCTGTTTGTTCTCTTTAATTAATAGTAACTATCCCAAGGTTATGATGCTGGTGCTTGATCACTTCTGGGGGGCACGCAAATTATAATTATTATTATTTTTTTCACTGCAAAGGTCCGTGCAGATGATAATCATCATCATCAGGTATCTTTGTTCAGGCATTTACAAGAGATACACCTGCAAACTGGTATATCTGCAGATATGGCCCCCTCCAGATGTGTCTGCATGTGTTAGGGAATTTAGACTGCAAGCTCTGATGGAGCAGGGACTGGTGTGAATGACAAATATTCTCTGTACAGCCCTGCGGAATTGGTGGTACTATATAAATAAATGATAATGATGATGATTGTAGGTGTGATTCTTCAAGGTACACAAATTAACATAATGGGCCTGAATTATTAAGGAAAGTAAAGCACAAAAAATTAGTAACTTTTCACCTGGGCAAAACCATGTTGCATTGGAGGGGATATAAATTTAAAATGTGGGGATAGATTTATAGTTGGTGTAGGACATGTCCTAGATCAACTTCAAATTTCAGTGTAAATATAAAGCTATCAAGTATTTGTGTCTTACAGGAAAAAACAGCCAGTATTTTCCTTATGTGCAAAATAATAAACTAATTTGCACCCCTTGCAATGTAACATGGTTTTGTCCAGGAGATTTTTTTTGCCTTACTTTCCTTAATGAATAAGGTCCAATGTGTGTTGTTTAAAAATGTAATTCAGGAATACGCACGTCCGTATTTAGCTAGAAGCAGATCTGAAAAAACAAACTCTTCATTATCACCTGTTAATAATATAGGGCCTGATTCATTAAAGAACTTAGGCAAGAAATTAAGTAAGTTTTCTTACTTAAGTTTTGTGGACAAAACAGCCCCAGGATTAAATTAATAGTATTTACAGTTAATAAATATACCTATTTCCCAGAACCATCACTTGCCATTAAATAATTCATATTCACATTTAATAAATAGACCTCCTTCTCCCCAAACTCACCCCCACATTCAATATTATTTCGCACATAAGGAGAATACTGTCTGTTTTTATGTGCAAAATAGAAAACTAATTTTCACCCCATGCATTGCACCATGGTTTTGTCCAGAAAACTTAAGTAAGAAAACTTGCTCAATTTCTTGCTCTCAAGTTCCTTAACAAATCAGGCCCATAGTCTTTAATGAAAAATCATAATATATTAATTTATCATTATTTTTCATGAAATACAGTTATCAGGATGTTATTAATGTGTATTGTACATAAAATGCATTTTTACAGTTGCTCTTGCTTGCAAACACATGTTCTAACATGCGCATCATCACTATCAATCTGCACTTACACCTACCTTGTAACTGGTGCAGGTGATGCGGCTGAAAATCACATACCTGAGAGATGCCCAGAACTTGAATTGAACAGATGTGCGTGCATAGTTTCGGGCTGGGACATGAAGGGCCCAGAGGGGGAATACAATGGTAGAGGCCCACCAGAGGGGGTGTGGCCAGCCACTAGAGAGGCATAGCCAAACTACTAGAGGGGGTGTGGTAAGCCCACGAAGGACAGCTAGCACCATAGTGTAGTATATAAAGAATGCAGTGTGTATATAAAGAGTACACAGTCTTTGCCTGCCCCTTATATTGGGCAGAACAGTCACCAAATATCAGAATTGTCCCACTAGAATCAGAACAGTTGGCAGATTGTCCTGCTGTTTTTTTAGTTGCAGTTTGTCTGAATCCTGGAATGTTGGAGGCCCTATTTGGAAAAATAAATGGGCACATTTAGAAAATGCCAACCAACCATAGCGTTAAATTAATAGCAACCACGATTAATAATTAGGCCTTCCTTCAGCCCCAACATTAAAATAATAGTATTCCCATTTAATAAATAGATCTATATCTCTCCAACCAAACCCAACATTAAAGTAATAGTATTCCCATTTAATAAATATACCTATTCCCCTCCCTTCAAACAGCCCCAGGAATAAATTAATAGTATTTACAGTTAATAAATATACCTATTTCCCACAGCCATCACTTGCCATTAAATAATTCATATTCACATTTAATAAATAGACCTCCTTCTCCCCAAACTAACCCCCACATTCAATTAATAGCTCCTAAGCCACCCCAATTTAACTTAATAGTCCCCGCTATTAAATTAAATTGCCCGACAATCACCACACAAATAAAAGAGCAGCCATTAATTAACAACCATCTACCAAACATACATTACATTCCACAAGCCCCCAGTACCCTCAGACAAACACCACACATTACATTGCCATAAGCTTCCTGTGCCATCACACACACTACATTGCCACAGGCCTCCTGTGCCATCACAAACACTATATTGCCACAGGCCCACTGTGCCATCACACACACACACACACACTACATTGCCACAAGCCCACTGTGCCATCACACACACACACACACACACAGTACATTTCCACAAGCCCACTGTGCCATCACACACACACACACACACACACACACACTACATTGTCTCAAGCCCCCATGCCATCAAACACACACACTACATTGCCTCAAGCCCCCTGTGCCATCACACACACTACATTGCCACAAGCCCCCTGTGCTGTAACACACACATTACTGTGCCTTCTTATGATCACACTGTGCCCCCTTATGATCACCATGCTGTGCCCCCTTATGATCACATTGCACCCTCCATGCTGCTTTTCCATCCTTTATCACTCTGTGCCATGCTACTCCCCCTCTTCACCACTCTGTGCCATGCTGCTTCCCCTTCTTCATCACCCTGCTCCATTCTGCTCCCCCCCTTCATCACTCTATGCCTTTCCCCCCACCTTCCTCATCACTCTGTACCTTTCTGCCCCTCCTTCTTTAGCACTCTGTGCCTTTCTGCCCCCACTTCTTCCTCACTCTGTGCCATTCTGCACCCCTTCTTCATCATTCTGTGTCTTTCTGCCCCCCTTCTTTATCACACTGTGCCTTTCTCCTCCCCCTCTTCATCACTCTGTGCCTTTCTGCTCTCCCTCCTCTTTAACACTATGTGCCATGCTGCTTCCCCTCCTTCATCGCTCTGTGCCATGCTGTTTCCCCCTCCATCACTCTGTGCCTTGCTGCTTCCCCTCCTTCATCACTCTGTGCCATGCTGCCCTCCCTTCATCACTCTGTACCATGCTGCTCCCCCCTTTATGACACTGTGCTTTTCTGCCCCCCCCTTCTTCATCACTCTGTGCCTTTCTGCCCCCCTTCTTCATCACTCTGTGCTTTTCTGTCTCCCCTTGTCATCACTCTTTGCCTTTTAGGCCCCCCTTCTTCATTACTCTGTGCCTTTATTCCCCCCCCTTCTTCATCACTCCGTGCCTTTCTGCATACCTTCATCATCACTCTGTGCCTTTTTGCCTCCCTTCTTCATCACTCTGTGCATTACTGCTCCCCCCCTCTTTATCACTATGTGCCATACTGCTTTCCTCCCCATGCCTCCGTTCCTTTACTTACCTTTCTACTGGCTTCTTTAATTTCTTTATTCTCTTCTTGACTTCTGTCTTCTGACTTCTTTCCTGTGTGCTGACTCTTCTCTGCTCCTCACTGACTGAATGTCGGGCGTGACATTCAGTGGGAACAGAGCACAGAGGAGAGAGAAGGGAGGAAGGACACCAAATTGAGGTAAGTATTTTTTTAAAAAAATACTGTGCTCCTCCCACCATATAAGGGGTTTGAGCTATCAGGCGTCGGGGCCCACCGGGGAATACCCTGACTCCACGGTGCGCCAGTATGACCTTGTGCATCCTCTCAATCTTAGCACGCATTTACAGAAGTCCATTGACTACGTGCATATGCGCCCTCCCTCCCCCGTTCCTCCCATTAAATAGTAGGCTGGCGGAAGTATCCTTGGCATTCGAAGATGAATTGAATGCTTTGAGTACTTGCATTCACTGGCGTATAGTACTTTTCTGGGCATGAGTAGTGCATTTTTATGCAAAATACGACACATATATGCATTTATTCCCCATTCCCTCTATTTTGTTTAAAAAATAGAGGAAAGCATCAAGGCAGAAATAAGTAACATAATGAATTATTTAATTTTTTTATCATTTTTTTTTTATTTCCTGGCTTGTAAGAGTGAATTATTTTTTATTTTAAAATTTACAGTTGTTCAGAGAAGACTATGGTTGCTTAAAGAAGGCAGAAAAAAATGACAGTCTGAAATTTTAAAATGGACAACTCAAATGAAGAAGAGTATTTAAGTTAAGTTCAACGTAAAAAACTGTTATAAAAAGTAATTTTATAATGACACTTGTAGAAACATGATGGGACTGATTCTTTAGTTGACGTATCTGTAGATTTTGTGCGTATCATGCGCAAGACCACACTGCGCATGCCCAGACTCGGGAGTTACCTGCGAATACCAGTGAGATACGGGCACATTAGCAAGCAAAGTACTTGCGAAAATGAGCGCAAGGACCACTTCCGAAGCCCTACATCTTTGGGAGGAGCTTCCGAAGCCCGACATCCAGGGCCGCCGAGAGGGGGGGGGCGGGTACTAATTACCCGGGCTCAGGCATGTCAGGGGGCCCGGCCCGGGCCCTTGTGCTGCCGATTTTTTTTTTGATTTTTTTTTTCAAAACAATTTTTTTCCTTTCTTTTTTTTTTGCGGTGGGGGGGGCTCGGTAGTAGGTGGGGGGGCAGGGTAGTTAAAAAAACAAAACAAAACATACTCACGTGATCGCGGCGCCGGCGTCCCTCCTCTCTGCTGCTCTGTGCTCCATTCAGACTGTCTGAATGCCGGGTGTGACGTCATCATGTCACGCCCAGCATTCAGTCAGTCTGGAGCAATGGAACACAGAGCAGCAGAGAAGACCATAAAGAAGAGAGAAGAAAAGATAAGTGAAGGGAGGAAAACGAGGGGGAGCAGCATGACAGGGGTTAAAAAATGAGGGGGGCACAGAGGGGTTAAAAATGAGGGGGCAGCATGACAGAGGGGTTAAAAAATGAGGGGGGCACAGAGGGGTAAAAAACGAGGGGCAGGATGACAGGGGTTAAAAAACAAGGGGGGGCACAGAGGGGTTAAAAAATGGGGGCAGCATGACAGAGGGGTTAAAAAACGAGGGGGGGCACAGAGGGGTTAAAAATGAGGCAGCATGGCACAGTGGGGTTAAAAAAACGGGTCAGCATGGCACGGTGGGGTTAAAAAATGGTGGGCAGCATGGCACAGTGGGGTTAAAAACGGGGGGTGGCATGACACAGTGGGGTTAAAAAACAGGGGGGCATGGCACAGTGGGGTTAAAAAACGGGGGACAGCATGGCACAGTGGGGTTAAAAAGGGGGGGAGGCATGGCTCATTGGGATTGAAAAAGGGGGGGGAGCAGCATAGTATAATGTGATGAAGGGGAGCCAGGTGAAGGGGGCAAAAGCAGCATGGAGGGCGCAGTGTGATCACAAGGCATGGCGATGATGAAGGGGCACATTATTGTAATATTGGAGCTGGAGGAAGGCCTAATTATTAATCGTGGATGGTATTGATTTAACGCCAGGGTTGTTTGGAATTATCTAAATGTAGCTATTTTTTTCCAAATCGGGCCCCCAGCATTCCAGGATCCAGACAAGCCGCAACTAAAGAAACATGCAGCCACAGGTGGTGAAAGTGAGAAGAACAGGTAGGAGAGAGCAGGACAGTATGTGAAATGTTGTGATTCTAGTAGGGACAATGTCAATTTTTGGTGAGTGTTGTGCCCAATGTAAGGTGCAGGCCAAGACTGAACTCTTTGGGGGGTATTCAATTGTTAGCGTTAACGGGAAAAAACGAGCGCTCAAAAAATATTACCGTTTATACAGTAATATTGCGCTCGAAAAGCGTTAATACGGTAGTTTACTCGCGGAATTTCAGCTCGCCGCTCAAGGGGCTGCGAGCTGAAATTTCGTGAGTAATTACCGTATTAACGCTAAGATTTTTTGAGCGCTCGTTTTTTCCCGTTAACGCTAACAATTGAATACCCCCCTTTGTGTACACAGTGCATTTTTTCTATACTACACTGTGGTGCTAGATGTCCTGAAAGTCAGAAGTGCTTGGACATATGTGACGCTTGGGCAAATTGAGAGCCTAGTGATTTTGATGTGTTAGCCATGCCCCAATGGTGCATTTGCCATGCCCCCAAATGCATGACCACACCTCCGAAAAATTTTGCGCCGCCATAGGCGCCGCAATTTTTTTTAGCATACTCAACTATAAGGGGGGCCCCATGAATTTGTTGTACCGGGGCCCTAAATTCCTCTTGGCAGCCCTGCCTACGTCTACGTAGAATGGGTGGACACAGCTAGGCATTTACCTCTGTATGCGTCTGACTAATACTCCGCTGAACGCTGCAATTTAAGTAATACAACACGTAACACTTGCACCAGCTCGGGGTCATGTCTAAACCCACAGTAATATTGGTAACGCTGGAAAAATACAGCTCTGTCACTCTCGGAATGTCATAAACACAGATGAACCATTATTATAAGAGATTTACTGATGCACACATTTACAATTGTCGGAAGTTTAAAGTGGTTGTTGTAAAAGATTATAGATAATAGTTAGCAAATTAATTTATTTACCTGTTTTTTCCTCTTGAGAGGAATGTCTTATGCATTTCTTTTTTAAAAAATGTCTAAATTGCTTTGATTTCTTTTGGAAAAACATTAACAATGCTTCTCTAATTTCAAATGTTGTTATGTGCCAGTTGAATAGTTTTTCACATGCTTCATTGCATTGTTTTTAATTTTATTATTTGTATTTTTTGTTCCTTGCTTTTGTATCGGTTTTCTGTAATTCTTTTTTTATTAACATTTTTGGGTAAGATGCTTGTGTATGTGCCTGTTGTAACTCCCCCCCAAAAAATTTTATGTTCTCTTTTTGGCACCCATCCATTGTTTTTTGTCAGGTATGTTTGCTCTGTGTACCTATTCGTAAGGTAATGTCACTATTTTAGGTATATTAGATAAAAAACAGAGACTTAATTTTGTGAATACTTATAAGTGTATTCATTTTTTAAACCAAATAAAACCAAAGCATCAAATATAATAATAAAAATAATAGTAATAATAATAATAATAATAATAATAATAACAATAATAAAATACAAGTTACAACACTTTATTTTTCTTTTTGCTGGCGGTTGTGTTGTTTTTTCTGCCTGGCTTCTGATCACCTGGAAGGCTCGGGAGAAGAAACAGAGGTCAGCAGGGTGTGACCAAGTGTCACGAACGCCCAGCCTGTCCTAAATACAGCAATCTGAACAGTGGGCTGTGACTGGCATCACCTTAGTCACTTAGCAATGAATACACCTTTTCTGCCACCACAAACGATTTATTATGGTGTCCTTACGTTCAACAGAACCACTTATTAATGTTTCATACTTAAATCATATACACATGTAGCATGAGCCTCCCTGGGCTTCGTAACTTCACAAAGAATCACGGCGAACACACTAGATTAAATGTATTTAATCTGATAAATGGTTCCAAGGCTTAGTTACAAAAATTAATAACAAGACATACAAAATATTTGCACAAATATGTTTCAGAAAATATAATAGTAAATAAAATCAGAGTCACTACTTACTAGTTAAGGCCTGATATGTAAGGGGAACACAACTGAGGAAAATGGGACATTTCAGTCTTGATAGACCCCCTCATGAGAATACACACATTATTGTTATAAGTCAGAAGATTTTAAACCTTTTTGCCACATAGCTCTCACCCCCTACCTTTGGGGTTTAGCTGTCAATAAGGACAGACTGATCTCCCAAATGTCACAGGGCTTTCGAAGTGAGCCTGGGATGTCTGGAACTCTGGAATATTCACAAGACCTGATTTCCCACCTTTGCTCATTCTGCTTGGCTAGATGGCTTTGGGGCTTCAAGCTCCTCAGATGCTACTCAGATCCTATCTCTCCCTGGGCTGGCTATTTTCAACAGATTAATGACACTTGCACAGGTTCAAACTCATGTCATCTAGCAAAGCACACATTGAGATTACATTACAAGGTTACATAAAATATTCACATTGTCATACATTAATTCAACAGAAAATAACAATCAGTCATTAGATATACTACATAATCATCACAACTACCCCTAAACCTAGGGCACGGAGAACTGTGACCTGTTACTGTCTCTCCTACCAATTCACCACTTCTGCCTCTTGGCGAGAGATGCCATCTGCGTTTCCATGTTTTGCACCCTTCCGGTGCTGAATGGTGAAGTTATATTGCTGCAAAATTATACTCCATCTTAAAAGATTTCCATTATCCCCAGAAACTCTATTCAGCCAGTTTAAGGGATTATGGTCTGTAATAATGGTGAAATTCTGTCCATAAATAAAGCTGTAGCTTTATGAATAATACATAAAGCTGTAGCTTTTGATGTGCCCATATGATGGCTAGGCAGTCTCGTTTAATGGCATCATAAACCACCTCTCGGGGGAGTCGTTTTCTACTTAGGAAAATGATAAGGTGCTCCACCCCCTGCGCTGTCACCTGGACAGGACAGCTCCTAGTCCATAGTAAAGACGCGTCAGTCTATACTATAAATCTCCGTTTAAAATCTGGGGCCTGTAGCACATGGGACTGGGTCAGAGCAGATTTCAGAGCTGTAAATGCATTTTCACAATCTTCTGTCCTTCTGTCCAATTAAACACCTGTGGTAATTTCTTTTTTGTTAAGTCAGTCAGAGGTTTGGCTAGGGTGCTATAATGGGGCACGAACGTTCTATAATACCCAACTGTACCTAAGAAAGACATGACCTGCTTTGTCGTGGTAGGGGTCGGCCATGCCGTGATAGCCTCTGCCATGCCTGGCTCTGGGCGGAGGGTACCTCCCCCTACACGATGCCCCAAGTACTGCACTTCACGCATGCAAAGCTTGCACTGCTCTGGCTTGATAGTCAGACCTGAATCAGTAATTTGGCCTAACACACTATTCAGATGGATCAGGTGCTCCTCCCAGGTCTGGCTGAACACCACAATGTCATCCATGTTGGCAACTGCATGTCCCTCCTGGTCCTCTAGCAGGTCATTATCAGACACTGGAAGGATGCGGGGGCATTTTTCATTCCAAAGGGCATGACCAAAAACTCAAACAGCCCAATTGGGGTGATAAATGCGGAGCACTCACGTGCCTCGGGTGACAATGGGATCTGCCAGTACCTTCTACTGAGATCCATGATAGTAATGTAGAGTGCCTGGACAAGCTGATCCAGTAGTTCTTCTATCCTAGGCATAGGATAAGCATCAAACACTGTGACATCATTCTACCTCCTATAGTCTACACAAAACTGGGTGTCCCCATATTTCTTTGGGACCAGTACCACTGGGGCAGCCAAAGACTTTTGAATTACCCCTAGCTGCAACATCTCATGTATTTCCATTTTCATTGCTTATAGTACTTCTACAGAAGTGCGATATGCTGGCTGTCTGAGGGGGGCCTGGTTGCCTGTGTTTACATGATGTGTGACCAAGTGTGTTTTTCCAGGTTTCCCTGTGAAATGGGACTGATAGGAGCATAGCATGTCAGCTACCTGCTCTAGCTGATAGCCAGACAGCACTTCACTGCAGTTGGCGTCTGCTAGGGAACCTTCCTCTTTAGCAACGGCTGCTAAATCCACCAAGGGGTCAGATTCCTGATCGCTTTCATGCAATCTCCACACAGCTAATACACAAGCTTCCTTTATCTGAAGACAGGGGGTCTGTAAAGGGACAGGTTTAGATTGCAAAACAACAAAATTTACCATATTGTCATCAGACACCTTTATCAGTGCAGGAGCTGGAGGAAGGGGGATTAGAGAGACTGCTTCAGGGTCAGTGTTGCCTTCTGGCATCCCTCTTCTTTCTCACTCAGGGGTTAATTCTGAGGACTTGGCCTGCACTGCTTGCTGGCACATGACTGCTGACACTTCAGACAGTTTAAACATTTCTGGTACACTCAGACCTCCAATTTCCCTGTCACATCCTCGCTTACACATTTCATGTACAATGGAAGCTACATTTTCCCTGTCATATCCTGGTACCTGGGTACAAGCAGGTGTACTCTCAGCAGATTCTAACACAGTTGCAAGAACATTGTCACCTGTTTTCTTGAGGTAGGGACCTCAAGAAAAGAGGTCAGATTCTACCACAGTCCCATGTGTGATATTCACACCATTACACATCTCACTATTATTAGGGGTTTCCAAATTATCCCCAGTTACATCTGGATCTTCACATAAATCCACATAATTCCAAGAGTTAACACTGGCACCTAACTGCTTCTCACCCTCACATATATCTTTCACATTACAGGATGCATAATGATCACAGAGCATTTCAGGTTCTTTACACAGAGTAACATTTTTGTCTCGGTACAAAAGGACATTTTCCCAACACATTCTATCTTCCTTACTTTCAAGATGGGACTGACAAACCCTCCCCCTTACTGTCGATAAACTGGGATCAGTGTTTTGTTCTGTTTTAAAAGTGTCACTTCCTAGCTTGTCAGTGCTGCACAGAGCATGAGGTCGTTCATTCAAATCACTGCCTGAATCTGCAGCTTCTACAGTGAGGGAGGGGGATTAGTTTCTAGTGAACATCCCTCCACTCTTTCAGGGGTTAATGCACAGCTCATCTGTGCTGCTCTTCAGGTCACTACTGTTAAGACATTGGATACATTATCACACTTTAGGTCACCTTCAGAACTGGGCACATAAATCGATCTGACTACCAAAAACATTAGCAGACATGGTATCACATTTAGGCACAATCTCACACATTTTGCCCTGATCAAATTCACAACCTAGGGGATTTAAAATGTTAGTCTCTCCAACAAGGGCATTGTCATCAAACAAATTGGCACATAAGCCAAAGATAGGCATGTCAGAAAACTTTAATAAATGTTTGTGGTATATTAAATTCCCCCCCCCCCCCTTCACCGGCCACCACAAAAATAATATATTTGCATGTGTCAGATAAACAATTCTCTGGCTACTAAAGTGTTTGGCATTATATATCCCTATGCATAAAGCTGCAAGTAACGTAACACTACACACCTCTGCAGAGGCATACAAAGTATAGCCCTAGAAGTTATATATGATGGCAAAATGGCCTTACCTTGCTAAGCTAATAGTTTATTGCTTTTTTGTGACAGCTCAGGAAGACATAGTCAGATTTAGGGCATTGTACTCACCACAATTATTTAATATAAAGAATGTTTTTTCAGGATTCCCAACTATATGCTCCTGAAGTCAGAAAATGGCAGGACTGAAGGAATACCTGAACAGTCTTTAAATAGAGCACACAGGTGCAGTTTAATGTGAATAAATGCAGGTGTGATCATTTGCGATAAACGGTGCATGATTATCATAGGGCTGGCTCCGTCCCCCGATTGTTAGGATACAATGAATGACCATTAATGATTGATAGGCAAAGCAGACATTTACATATGATATTGAAGGGATCCGCGAGTGATGTGAGCTTGCCCATACGTGTACTAAGAGCTAATCTGTAGCTAAGCTGTATCCAAAATGAGAGTAGCCACATTTGCGAGAAGGGAGCTTGTACCTGCCCAGGGACCAATACATCGCAAATAAAGATAATCTGAGAGCTTATATAGCCATCCGCCACCATATTAGGCTGTGATACAACCGGAGGTGGATGGTTGTGCAGCTCCAGCGCTGCTGGAGAGATCTACTGAGGCGGCAGCCACAACTTTTGGAAGAGCTCAGGGCTGAGATCAGAAGAAGTGAGTTCTCTAGTAATCAGATTGTTTAAATACAGTTGATAGCTTAAGTGTTAGATTAGTTTTATTCAATGCTCAAACCGGTAGTAGGCTTAATTTGATTTTTACAAGGCCTTATATAAATACTTGTGATAGGTCTGCCTCACCTGTCAATTATTCTGTCATTAACCATATCTTGTAATAATGATCTTTCTGAATCACTAATTTATTCACATAAGCCAAGTCCAACCATTGGGCAAGGCCATCTGTAAGTGGTGTTGATTTTCTAAATTTTGAAGCCACTTAATTGTCTATATGTGGAAATGCTTGTTTCACAATGTAACCTAACATTATCTGCTTATCTCTATATAAGTGTGAAATAGGGATAACATTTTGAAGTAAAGTAATGTCTTATTTATTCCAACAGACCGTGAGAGCCTGTTCCGTCGCATGACCCTGGAGCAGCAAGGAGGTGCTGTTGCCAGGGAGGAGGCTATGGAGGAATCTGGGGAGGAATCCCAGGAGGAGGACCTGCAGGAGGAGCAGGAGGAGGAGCTGGAGGAATCCTGGGAGGAGGCCCCAGAGAGGGAGCTGGAGGAGGCCCTGGAGGAGGAGCGGGACAAGGCAATTTAAGAAAGTTAGTATCTTGAAGTTAAAATTAAGGACATTTTTGTGGAGTTGGGGGGCCACTGTAGTCATGAGAAAGCCTTAATTTCACACATTGAATTTACCCTAGATCTAAGCAACATTAGACATTCCACAGTTTTCAGACAAGATGAGCCAAATAAGGGTTTTGTGGAAATCAACCTCCCCACCCGGTCCCAGTGGTCACCCCACAAATATATGTATATATATATACATATATATATTGTAACAAAAGGAGGCATTTAGCTAGCAATATGCAGAGAAAGCAGAGAAGTAGAGTAAAACATTGGCACAGTTATGTACCTAGGTGGAGATTAAACCAGGTAAAAACATATGTGTAGTTTAAAATTGGTTTACTTACATGATTTAAAAGCTGCTTCCTCTCAGCAAACAGACAGGGTGGGTCTGATAGTCTAAACAGAGCCAGGGATGGGCGTTTCCTTTTAAAGAGAAGGTGGGTGTGTCACCTGTCCATCAAGCTAGGCCTGTGGGAGAAGTGTCAGGTATAAAACCCTGCTTGTTTCATTGTTCAGGGAGATCAACGCTGGGCTAGCTGGCTGATCTGGACAGAGAGCTGGACTATGTATAGTAAGCATTGAGGGTCTCCATAATTGCTGTGCAAGTATACGGTGTCAAAACATTATTACCATCCTGACAATAAAGAACCATAAAAAGGAAGAAGTTGTACGCGTGTGCTTCTGCAGTAGCGGGCTCTTGCCACAAGTGGTGTCAGGAGTGGGATACTCCGGGAAGCAAGTTTCCGCTACCCAACCCGCGCAGACGTCAACATGGAGGAAGTACTGAGAACCCTCATGACTGTGGCCGCTGCGCAGCAACAGCAGCAAGCTCAGATGCTACAAGTCGCCGAGGCACAGGTAGAAAACACAAGGCTCTTAAGAGAAGAGTTAAGCCAGGTGAGGCATGACAGAAATGAACCACCTGGTCCTGTTCTCCAGAAAATGTCACCAGCTGATGACGTAGAAGCATATCTGGTGTCTTTCGAAGGACTTGTAAAAAGGGCAAAATGGCCTCCTAAAGATTGGGCTGAGAGACTGGCGCCATATCTGACTGGTGAAGCTCAGCGAGCTTATATGGATCTAGATGAGGAACGGGCCTCTGATTATCTGTGTCTAAAGTCTGAGATTGTTGTGTTCTTGCCCTTAGATTTGCCCTCATTCAAGATGGCCATGATTGCCTCCTGAAGTTTCCATCTTGGATCTCTGATATGAACTTGCCTTTACAATAGCCCTTATCCAAGATGGCCGTGATTGTCTCAGGAAGATTCCATCTTGGATCTTATTTCCTGTTTGGGCCTAGAAAAGGCACTTCCTGTTATGCAGCCTTTGCTCGAGTATTGTGTTTGTGTCTGAACCAGATGCTTCCACAGAACCTTGCTCCCTTGTGATTTGGAATACAATTACTTGGTACCTCTACAGGATATTTATCCTGTTGATACTTTGGACTTGCTTGCTGGACATTTAAGATTTATTTCTGTATCAAAATAAATCCTGTTTACTACAGTACTACCTGGCTATTGGGTTCCATTTGTAATACCAGAAGTGTGACAGGGTACTCGAGCCCAAAATGACCGAGCCCGCCGGGTCAGAACCATCTGCTTTACAGCGACTTTCAGATCTGAGTTTCCACATGCATTCTGATTCAAGACAACTACAGGAATTTCATGCAAAATTTCAAGAACTGGAGACCCAGTGTACAAATAATTTTCAACTGCAAAATCAACACGTAACTAAATTGCAAATAAATGTTCATGAACTCAAAGATCAAATAGCGCTACAAAATGGAGTTATTACAGAACTACAGGTGCGGCTTCAAGAAGTTAATGCTGTAGCACCTTCAGCTGCAGTACATCAGCCCACACTCCCACTACCTCCAGCTCGATTCTCAGGTGATCGTAAAAAATACAGAGGTTTTAATAATCAATGTAATATGCATTTTGATTTACATCCTACTTATTTTTTGACTGATGTACAGAAAGTACGTTGTATTCTTTTATTGTTAAAAGATGATGCCTTCGCATGGGCTTCTCCTTTGATAGAAGCAAAAAGTCCCATATTATAAGATCTTTCTAATTTTATGGATGCAATGAACCAGATATTTGATGATCTAAATCGATGTGCTACTGCTGAGTCAGTTTTATTAACGATGCGTCAGGGAAGACGTTCAGTGGCTGAATACACCTCTGATTTCCGAAGATGGATCTTTGACACAGATTGGAATTCGGCAGCTAAGCTGTCTGTTTATCGAAAGGGGTTATCTGAGTTCATTAAAGATGAATTATCTAGAGCTGATGCACCCACTGAATTTGAAGCCTTTGTTAAACATTGTATTCGTATTGATGCTCGTCAAATGGAAAGGAAACAAGATAGATGGGGTTCCATGTGGACTCGTCCTAATTATCCAGAACCAGCAATATCAAATTACTCTGGAACTCCTGCAACACAACAAATTGAGGAGTCTGAGCCAATGCAAATAGATACCATTCGCAAATAGATTTCTATTGAAAGAAGAGATCAACGACGACAAGAAAATCTCTGTGTGTATTGTGGTAAATCTGGACATTATGTATCTAATTGTTCTCAACGACCTCGCAAGACAGTTGCTACATTGATGGAACCTAAAGACTCTGACCAGGAATCTATTATTTCAAGCTGCTCACATCAACTGAATGCTATTATTCCTCAAATCTCTTCACTGTCTACATTTGAGAGAGAGAACAGAAGAATAAAGAATCATTTTTCAATACCAATACAACTTGAGATAAACTCTCAACTTATTTCAACCATGGCAATGCTGGATTCAGGAGCCAATGGTAATTTCATGCATATAGATTTTGCTAAACAAAACCATATAGTATTTCAAGAAAGAAAGACTCTTGTATTGATGGAGACAGTTGATGGGTCCCCTCTGAATTCTGGTCCCATCACACATGAGACAGAACTTATGTCCCTGATGATAGAACCCAATCATAAGGAGGAACTCACTTTTTTTCTCATCTCTTCTCCAAATTTTCCTATAATTTTGGGTCTCCCTTGGTTCACTAACAATAACCCAGCCATTAACTGGGAGTCTCAAACCCTAACGTTTCAAGATCCTATCAGTGTGGTCCCTCTTGCACAAGAAGAGAATCAGATCTCAGTGTCCCCCTCTTCTGGGGTGGAACAATTGCCTGTTCAATATCAGGATTTTGCAGATATCTGTAACAAACAAAATGCTGACAAATTACCACCCCATCGACCATATGATTGTCCCATTGATCTATTACCTGGGGCTGCTAATCCTTTTGGTCGGATTTATTCATTAGCTGATCCTGAATTAAAGATGCTAAAGACATACCTGGAGGAAAATGAAACTAAAGGTTTTATACGTCCTTCAAAATCTCTAGCAGGGGCTCCTATTTTTTTTGTAAAAAATAAAGATGGATCTTTGCGGCCATGCATTGATTATAGAGAATTAAATAAAGTTACTATAAAGAACAGACATCCACTTCCTCTCATCCCAGAATTATTGGAAAGACTGCAGACAGCAGTATTTTCACAAAGCTCGATTTAAGAGGAGCGTACAACCTAATACGCATTCGTCCAGGTGATGAATGGAAAACGGCTTTTCAAACAAAATATGGACATTATGAGTACCTCGTGATGCCGTTCGGGTTATGTAATGCCCCTGCTACTTTCCAACATTTTATAAATGATGTCTTTCGAGATTTGCTTGATCTGTTCATTGTTGTATATCTTGATGATATCCTTATCTTTTCTAATTCTTTACCAGAACAGCAAGAACATGTTCGAATTATTTTACAACAGCTACGTATAAACCAATTATACATCAAGTTGGAGAAATGCGAATTCCATCGTACTCAAATAAAAATTTTGGGTTACATTATATCCCCTCAAGGACTGTGTATGGATCCCTGTAAAGTGCATGCTGTGGTAGACTGGCCCATACCTAAAAACGTCAAAGATGTGCAACGATTTATGGTCCTTTGCTAATTTCTATCGACGTGGTCACCAGCAGCTGATAAAGCTTTTTCCATTTTGAAAACGAAGTTCACGTCAGCTCCTATATTAATTCATCCTGATCCTACACTCCCATTTGTTTTGGAAACTGATGCATCTGATTCAGCTATAGGAGCAGTAATTTCACAAAGAGTAGGAGAAAAAATGTTACTTCACCTCTGTGCTTTTTATTCAAGGCAAATGACTGCTCCTGAAAGAAACTATGATGTGGGAAATAAAGAACTTCTTGCCATTATAGCTGCTTTTTCAGAATGGAGACATCTTTTAGAAGGTGCAAAGCATCAAGTGATAGTCCTCACCGATCACCGGAATTTAGAATTCCTTAAATCAGTAAAAAGATTATCTCCCCGACAAGCTCGATGGGCTCTCTTTTTAAGCCGTTTTGATTACCTAATTTCCTATAGACCTGGATCGAAGAATGGAAAAGCTGATGCCCTCTCAAGAGCCTATGCGGAGAATCCTCAACAGGTAAAGCCTGTTCAAACAACTATTACATGACTCTAAATTAGCAGGCCATAAAGGACTTCAGAAAACTCAAGAACTGTTAAGCCGTTCATTCTGGTGGCCCAACTATAAGGAAGATGTAGCAAAATATGTATCCTCTTGTACAATGTGTGCCAGATTTAAGACTCCTCGTGCTTCTCCTTTTGGACTACTACAACCTTTGCCAATACCTACACGTCCATGGGATTCTATTTCCATGGACTTTATTGTAGAACTTCTGAGATCTAAGAATATGACCACTATCTTTGTGGTAATTGACAGACTGACAAAGATGGCTCACTTTATACCCTGCCTGGGTACTCCTACAGCAAAAGAAACAGCTGACTTACTTATAAAAGAAGTTTTTCGTTTGCATGGTGTTCCTAATGATGTGGTGTCAGACCGAGGCGTTCAATTCAGATCACGATTTTGGAAACAGTTTTGTAAATCCCTTGGCATTGTGGTGAACTTGTCCACTGCATTTCATCCACAGTCAAATGGACAAACGGAGCGAACAAACCAAACACTTGAGCAATACCTCAGATGTTAAATTTGTCACCTACAGGATGATTGGGTTAATATCCTCCCCATGGCTGAGTTAGCAAACAATAATTCTCAACATTCATCTACAAGATTTAGCCCTTTCTATGCTAATCTAGGATATCATCCAAATATTTGTCCCAATCTACCTTGTGACTCTCCAATTCCTGCTGTGGAAGATAGACTGATTATTATGCAAAGTAATCTTGAATTATTAAAAGAGACATTGAAAACTGCTCAAGAAAGATATAAACGTGATGCTGACAGATCACGAAGGGCTGCTCCAACTTTTAGTATTTGTGATGAAGCATGGTTGTCAACTAGACATTTAAGAATGAAGGTACCATCTGCTAAGTTGGGAAGTAAGTTTATTGGTCCATATAAGATCATTGCACAGATTAGTTCAGTGGCTTTTCGATTGGATCTTCCTGATTCCATGAAGGTACATCCTGTTTTTCATGTATCATTACTAAAACCTTCAGTCAAGAATCCATTTCCTGGTCGCTCTTTGCCTCCTCCTGAGCCAATTCAAGTTGATGAGCATGAGGAATTTATAGTCGAAAAGATCCTGGACTCTCGTATGTTTCGAAATCAATTACAGTATCTGCTACGTTGGCAGGGATATGGGCTAGAAGATGACTCTTGGCAAACTGCAAAGGATGTTCATGACCCACTTTTGGTAAAAGCATTTCATCAACAGCATCCTGGGAAGCCTGGTCCTAAGTCGTCCGGAGGACGTCGTTGAGAAGGGGGCATCCTGTTATGTTCTTGCCCTTAGATTTGCCCTCATTCAAGATGGCCGTGATTGCCTCATAAAGTTTCCATCTTGGATCTCTGATATGAACTTGCCTTTACAATAGCCCTTATCCAAGATGGCCGTGATTGTCTCAGGAAGATTCCATCTTGGATCTCATTTCCTGTTTGGGCCTAGAAAAGGCACTTCCTGTTATGCAGCCTTTGCTCGAGTATTGTGTTTGTGTCTGAACCAGATGCTTCCACAGAACCTTGCTCCCTTGTGATTTGGAATACAATTACTTGGTACCTCTACAGGATATTTATCCTGTTGATACTTTGGACTTGCTTGCTGGACATTTAAGATTTATTTCTGTATCAAAATAAATCCTGTTTACTACAGTACTACCTGGCTATTGGGTTCCATTTGTAATACCAGAAGTGTGACAGAGATATTGGCTCGCATTGGAGTTTCCAGGCCAGGCCGAGCCCAGCGCTATCACCAATGGCGCTATGATAAAGAAAAAACGGTCAGAACGCAAGTGGCTGAGCTTTCTAAAATTTTAAAGAAATGACTGCAGCCTGAGGAGAATTCGCCTTCTCGGATTATTGAAGTTCTGGCAATAGATCACTGCATCCGGGGACTGAACCACGATTTGCAAAGGTGGGTTCTGCAATCAGACCCACAAACTTATGAAGAGCTTGCCACCATGGTAGAAAGGTTTTGTGCGCTACAGCAAATGACTAAAGAACCTGCATTTGTGCCAAAGCCGCTGCTACGCCAAAAGCCAGGTTTGACAATCCTTGCCACAGGGCCCAATGGCAAAACTGCTACGGACAGAGGGACAGGTGCAAAGCTGTCTAATCTGAAGTGTTTTGAATGTGGTGAGCCAGGCCACTTTAAGGCAGAGTGTCCTAAACTACAGGAACCCATGGACTGTTCTGTAGCACATATTGGACCTGCATTTCCAAGCTGTTTTACCCTGAGTCCCACATCAGGAAGTACTTGTTTGTTCCGGGTGACTGTGCTAATCAACCAAAACCTTGTTCTGGCCTTGGTTGACTCGGGGAGTGAACTCTCATTGGTTTCCAGCTCTGCTTTACCCGAAACCATAACTTCTCGGTTGCCTAAAGTGAAAGTTCTTTGCGTACATGCGTATGAAAGAACAATACTACCAGTCACACTCAAAGACAAAACTGTTATGGTGGTAGCTGCCATAGCACCTAAACTCCCATATCCACTCATTTTGGGGCGAGACTTCCCACTGTTTAATGATGTCCTCGGTGAGCGGATCCGGCCGGACATGCCGGCAACTGATGCAACGGTCGGAAGCCCGTTCTTAAAGGAACCGCCTAAGAATCCACAACATCTGGACATCGATCTTTGGGAACCGCCAAACCGGAATGCCATCCTGGGAGTCACAGCAGGAGTTCCACAAAAGCATCCAACTGTGGGGAAACATGGACAGTCCAAACTAGCATCGGTCGGTGATGTCGCAGATGAGCCCACCCCGCCTGTCAGTGAGGATACGGACTGGTCCGCAATACTAATTTTGTTTCCTTTGCAGGACTTTGCTCGAGACCAACTTAATGATGCCACTTTGGAACATGCCTTTAAAAGTGTGACTGAGGTAAATGGGGTAGCGAAAGCCGCCCAGCCTGCAGAAGGTATACCATATTTTATTGTTAAAGATAATTTCCTGTATAGAGTTGTACAGGGGGAAAAAGTCAAACAATTAATGGTTCCTCAGGTCCATGTAACCCTAGTGTTAAAAGCAGCACATACACATGTCTGTGGGGGACACCTAGGGGAGGATAAAACACGGGAACGAGTTCTGCTTAGGTTTTACTGGCCCGGTGTATACATGGCGGTGAAAAAGTATTGCCGGTCCTGTCCCATTTGCCAGAGAACCTGTCCCAAACCCATGTACAGGGCACCTCTCATTTCAATAGTTCCCTTTGAACGGATAGCTATGGACCTTGTGGGGCCCTGGAAAAATCCGCACGTGGGCACCAATATATACTAGTGGTGCTTGACTATGCAACTAGGTATCAAGAGGCAATTCCCCTACGAAACATAAAGTCCAGCACCATAGCTAAAGAACTTGTTTTGATGTTTACACGCTTGGGAATACCCAAAGAAATTCTCACAGACCAGGGTACTCCAATCATGTCTAAACTGATGAAGGACATGTGCCAGTTGCTAGGGGTTATGGCGCTTCACACCTCTGTATACCATCCACAAACAGATGGCTTGGTGGAATGCTTTAACCGCACATTAAAGCACATGCTCAGGAAAGCAGTGGCTCAAGAGAAAAAAGATTGGGACACTCTTATTCCCTATTTGATGTTTGCCATCCGTGAGGTACATCAAGCTTCAACAGGGTTTAATCCCTTTGAGTTATTGTTTGGGAGACAGCCCAGGGGTATCTTGGATATGTTAAAAGAAGGGTGGGAGCAGCAAGGTCCCAGGGAGCCAAATCTGGTACAATTTGTGTCCCAAATGTATGAGAGGCTAGGAAAGATAGGGCCCATTGTGCAGCAACATGTAAAAGAGGCTCAGGAACGACAGAAGAAAAGTTATGACAAAAGTGCTGTTGTTCGATCTTTCAAGCCTGGGGACAAGGTCCTAGTCCTGGTTCCTACCCAGGAAAGCAAACTTTTCGCCCATTGGCAGGGTCCATATGAAGTTCTAGAGGCTGTCGGTCCTGTCAATTACAGAGTCCACCAGTTAGGTAGGAGAAGGGAGGAGCAAATATATCATGTGAACCTCCTTAAACCCTGGCATGATGAGGAAACCTCTCCTCAGGTAGTGAGTACTGCCATTGAAAAGTCTGAAGTGCCCATAGAGCCAGCCTTGTCCATTCAGCAGAGACAACAGACTGAAGAAATGATTCGCCGGAACAGGGATGTCTTCTCTTCCATTCCTGGGCGCACTACCTTAATCGAACACGACATTGTCACTGCGCCAGGAGTCATTGTCAAGCAGAAGCCATATCGTATTCCAGAAGCCAAACGGGTGGACGTGAGAAAGGAGGTCGATAAGATGCTCCAGTTAGATGTGATTGAAGAGTCCATTAGTGAATGGAATAGTCCCATTGTGCTTGTCCCTAAACCCAATGGGACAATTAGGTTCTGCAATGACTTTAGGCGCCTAAACAGTATGTCGCAGTTTGATGCCTATCCGATGCCACGTGTGGATGAACTAGTGGAAAATCTTGCTCGTAGCAATTATTTAACAACCCTTGATCTAACAAAGGGTTATTGGCAAGTTCCCCTGACTTCCACGGCCAAGCCAAAGACTGCATTTTCCACCCCTGATGGTCTCTATCAATATAAAGTCCTACCTTTTGGGTTGCATGGGGCACCTGCCACCTTCCAAAGGGCTATGAATAAATTGCTACGACCTCACACAGTTTATGCAGCTGCTTACTTGGATGATATAGTGATTTATACCCCAGACTGGGGATCACATTTAGCCAAAGTTGAGGCGGTCTTAGCGTCATTACGGTCCGCAGGGTTAACAGCTAACCCAGAGAAATGTGCCATAGCCATGAGAGAAGCCAAATATTTGGGGTACATTGTTGGTCGAGGGCATGTAAAACCCCAGCTAGACAAAGTGGAGGCACTCAAAAATTGGACAAGACCAGAGAAAAAGTCACAGTTAAGAACCTTTTTAGGCTTAGTAGGTTACTACAGGCGGTTTGTAAGCCACTTCGCCACTTGAGCTGCTCCACTTACGGACATGTTAAAAAAAAGTTGTCCAGATAGATTAACCTGGTCTGACTCTGCAGAAACCGCCTGGTCTGATCTTCGGTTAGCTCTTTGTTCCTCTCCAGTTCTACAAGCACCAGATTTTACCCAGAGGTTCTTCCTCCAAACTGATGCTTCTGGTGTTGGCTTAGGTGCAGTCTTGTCACAGGAGAAGAATGGAGTAGAAAATCCTGTCCTGTACCTAAGTCGTAAGTTGCTTCCAAGGGAACAAAAATATGCCACTGTGGAGAAAGAATGTCTCGCCATAAAATGGGCTACAGAAGCTCTGCACTATTATCTCCTAGGCAGAGAGTTCACCCTAATAACAGACCATGCACCATTAAGATGGATGCAGAACAACCGGGAGGTAAATGCCAAGGTAACCCACTGGTCCTTGGCACTACAACCTTTCAAGTTCTCAGTGGAACATAGGCCTAGGAATCTACACAAAAATGCAGATGCGTTGTCACGAAAATATGCGCTCCTCGCGAAGTCCGCGTCCCCCTGCTTGGAGACGCTAGGGGAGGGATATGTAACAAAAGGAGGCATTTAGCTGGCAATATGCAGAGAAAGCAGGGAAGTAGAGTAAAACATTGGCACAGTTATGTACCTAGGTGGAGATTAAACCAGGTAAAAACATATGTGTAGTTTAAAATTGGTTTACTTACATGATTTAAAAGCTGCTTCCTCTCAGCAAACAGACAGGGTGGGTCTGATAGTCTTAACAGAGCCAGGGATGGGCGTTTCCTTTTAAAGAGAAGGTGGGTGTGTCACCTGTCCATCAAGCTAGGCCTGTGGGAGGAGTGTCAGGTAGAAAACCTTGCTTGTTTCATTGTTCAGGGAGATCAATGCTGGGCTAGCTGGCTGATCTGGACAGAGAGCTGGACTATGTATAGTAAGCATTGAGGGTCTCCATAATTGCTGTGCAAGTATACGGTGTCAAAACATTATTACCATCCTGACAATAAAGAACCATAAAAAGGAAGAAGATGTACGCGTGTGCTTCTGCAGTAGCGGGCTCTTGCCACAATATATATATATATATATATATATATATATATATATATATATATATATACATATATATATATATATATACATTCAGCATAGCATGAAACTTTACAGAAAGTTCCAAGTTATGTAACACTTCATACCTCTGCTGACCCCGAGGTTTACAAAGTATATGTTGGGAAAATGTTGCAAGCTTGCTATTTGAATTTGCTGCTTTTATTTTAACAGCTCAAGCAGACAGCCATTTTGTGGCCATAAAAGATGAAGTGCTCACTTGAACTTCCCCTGGATTTTCACACCCCTGCCCTGGATTTCAGCCCTTCCTTACAATTTTTTAAAAATGAAAAATAATCTTTAAATTTATATATATATATATATATATTAACATATATATAATGTAAATAAACTCAAGCCATCTCAATATTAGGCAAGCCTATTTGAATACGGACATTTCATAGAGTTCTCTAAAGTCTGTAGTCCGTGCTGCCCTCAGTGGATAATTTTGTTGGATGCAAGTGTCTGCTACGTCACTTTTTGCATTGCATAAGCGAATTGTAGCAGAATTCATCTCAGTATGTATCTGCAAATCCGTTGCTTGATGATTTTGCACATTCGATGCTTGCGCTCATGCGCATATATTACATTAAGTAAATTGCAGTCAGAATACATCAGCTATTGAATCAGGCCCGATTTCTTTAATTTCATATGTTGTAGGACTTTTGTCACTTTCTGTTCATTTTTACCTCTAAACTTTTATAATCTGCCAAAAACATTTTATACAAACATATACAGTATAAGCAAAGCTATAGATACAAGAAAATGATATTACTTTGATGTGAAAATTAAATTGCTTCAAAGTAATTAAAAAAGTATATTGTAAATCACCTTTCATGAAAAATGCTGAACACTGTAATACCTGAGGGTGACATTAATGAAGGACAACTGGCCTTGCCAACACTTGCAGCCAAATAAATATTCAATTGTGCGAAGTAACTTGGAAAAAGGGTGATGGCAAAATACCAAAAAAATTTGCTGATAGTTGAAAATATTGACACTAAAGTTTATGTTCATAATGTAATTTAAACCAACCTTGAAAAAGATGACAGCATTCTTAAAGTTATGGCTAGAGTTGTATGTACCTTCAGAAATTCTGTTTGCCACGATTTTTATGAAAATTTGTGAATTGCGTTGAAATTTTTTCTTTTTAATAATGTTCTTGCAAATTGTAATTTGCTCTGATTTGCTGGATCCCAGCTCAGATTCACTCCACCCATTTCTTTATCAACTTGTATATCTGTAGACTTTATTAGAGCATTAGACAGAACAACACAATGAAGGAAAGCTAGGTGGATGCTTTGCTTGAAAAATAATGTCTAGGTAGATGCAAATTCGACAAACTAGAAATATGTATTTTTTTAAACTATTGTCCGCTTTTAGTGCTTTAGGATGAGCCCAGCTGTACTTTTTTTTATATTTACACACAGAATTACTATAGCGATTGACAATTGCTGGGATCTAAATACCACAAAAAAAAAAAGAAAAGAAGTGTATTTTGGGGCACTCTGTGGTGTAATGAGGTTTCAAATATTTCCAAATTTGTATTGATATTTATTAAAAATAAATCCTCCTGGTTGTATTTAAGAAAGTATTGAAATATTGGTTAAAAAACAAATAACAAAGTTGTGTGTGTGTGTGTGTGTGTGTGTGTGTGTGTGTGTGTGTGTGTGTGTGTGTGTGTAATGTATATAGAAAATAATTAAAATTGCAGTTTTACATATTCCACTATCTCATAATTATTCTATAATAAACAGACCCAATATGTTTTAATATAATTGACATATCTATTGACCATTTAAATTATTGGGGATAATATCTATAACAATAAGGTAAGTAATAACAGTAAATAAATATTAAATCAAAACCCCGAAACCTAAGGTCCTATCTTATATCTAAAGGAATCAGATTAGTCACAAGTATTATCTTCAAATGTACAATAGTCCCAGAGTGAAAAATAGAAAGGCATATATTTAAGAAAATAATAATATACACTAAATTATATTATATAATAAGAAATACAATAAATAAGTAATTGCATATTAATTCCATTTTATAATAATAATACCATGTATAGAATATTGTCTTTAATACACATAATTCAGAATTCTAATATATAAAATTAAAGGAAATATAAACAAAGTGGATATTGTGATAATGGTTAGATATAATAAGTGACACTGTACATAATAGTCTTAATAAATTCAATTAAAAGTGATAAAAATATCAAAATAAATATGGTTATAAATTCAATTGATGAAGAAGTGATAAGAACATGTGAGAAAAATATAATTAATTCAACTTGATTGAAGTAAAAGTGATAATAAGAACATTTAAGAGAAATATAAAGAGTGAAGAGAAAAAAACAAAAGAAATAATAACAAATACTACTAATGTGAAAAACCGTGAATAATTAAGATCTGAATCCATATATACAAAGTTAATAATTTACATTAATACAATAGGGACAATTTTATATCTAAATTTGGAACATAAAAATAATATCTATATTGATCTATAAGATATAATTATTCCTTTAGGTAAGTAAGGTCATTCATATGATGTAATTATCCCCAAAGGTAAGTATAATAGAGAGTATGAATAGGAATGATATTTATTTTAGTATAAGTAACCTCACAGAAAGATACAAATAAATGATATCAATCTATAGGGTCTGATTGTCTCTAAAGGTAAGTAAGATAACAATTATGATCATTAAGACCATTTGGAACAATAACCATAAGGAATATAAGTCTTGTCTCTCTTTTGAGTAATTCTTTTTGAAGGTCTCCCCCTCTAATTCCCATATATACTTTTTCCATCGCAAAGGCCTTCATAAGTTTAGGATTACTGTCATGGAACAGTAGGAAGTGTTTGGGAACTTAAGTAAGAATTATAAAATTAATTTGATCCCTCTTAGCATTTCTTATATTTCTTACATGCTCCAGCAGGCGTTTCTTAAAAGGTCGAGTGGTCATTCCAATATAATTTTTTGTAAAATGGACATGAGATACAATAAACAACACCAGAAGAGTTGCAATTCAAAAAGTCCAATATTGCCCAAGTCTTACCATACTTATCTTTATATTCTTTAGTCTTCACAGTAAACTGGCAGGCCTTACAATAATCACAAGTAAAAATAGCCCTTAGTTGTATTTTGATTATATTTCCTTTTCTGAAGGTGGCTGTGAGCTAGATGATCTTTGAGATTTTTTAATCTTCTCCAAGTAATGGAGATTCTATCATCTAGGCTTTTTCTAAGATCTCCATCTGTAAGTAGTATGAGTCAGTTTCTCTGAAAAATATAATTCAATTTTTTTCCACTCGGTACAGAAAATAACAACCATCCTGATTTTATCGTTCTTAATGGAAGGAGTCAGAAGCGGAAAGATAAGGGATTCTCTATACTTTTTAGATACAACTGTTTTTTTTTTGCATCTCTAATAGTTTTGTTCTTGTAACCCCTTTGCTGTAATCTCATTTGTCAACTCATGTGACCTTTTCTTGAAAACCTCAGGATCAGAACAATTCCATTTCATTCGTAATAATTCACCTTTGGGGAAACCCTTAATGACAGGTGGGAAGTGTGCACTCGTACACTGGAGGATACTATTAGGAGCTGTTTTTTCCGAAAATATGTCAGTATTAAGAGTACCCTCCCTGGTTTTATAAACCGTCAGATTCAAGAGATTACATTTTTCAGAACTGATTCAATTTTAGATTCAGTGTATTTGTATTGAGTATCTTAGTAAATTCAACAAAATGGAGATTGTTACCATCCCACAGAATAAAGATGTCATTGATATACCATAGCCATCTACTATATAAATGCCTAGTGGCGTGTGTGAAAAAAAAAAACAAGCTGCAGCGCCACCTGCTGGGCAGAGTTATACACTGACCTATAAATTTCTTGAAGGAGAAGTGACAGTTGGGAGTGGTTGGTGGTTGCCGGGGGTGACAGTGGGGAGTTTTTAACACCTTAAGTAGCTTGATGAAGGATGTGGCGATGAAGATGAAGGATGAGGTGATGGAGAAAAATGATGAGGTGGTGACATGTGGACAAAACCACGTTAAAAAAGGGCGCTTGCGTCGAAATGGAACGCTCTTCCCCTGAGGAGGCCTGGGCTAGGCCCAAATGCATGACAAGAACCTTTTTAACACCTTAAGTAGCTTGATTTGACTAGAATGCATGAGTATCATGCACGGGTTAACTTGTAAAATAATATGGCTGCTATTGTTCATTGGCTTCCGTGAAAACAATCTCCCGTTTCCACCAACCCAAAAATAGGTTGGCGTACGTCGGTGCACAACAACTTCCCATAGCCGTTCCCCGTATCTGAAGGAAAAAAAAATGTTTTTGATTAAGATAAATTTCAAAATTGAAATGATAAATTCATTCTGATCAACACTAGTATCCATATTAAGGAAGTATCGTACTGCCTCTAGACTGTGTGTATGTTCAATATTAGCACACAGGGATTCAACGTTGTAGGACGCAAGTTTGACATCCGAGTTGATATTAATTCCCTGGATTTTTGATAAAACATCCAGGATATCCCTTGTGTATGAAGGTAAACCTAATACATATGGTCTGAGATACTGATCTACCTATTTACTTGCGTTCTCTGTAAGTTCCCCTATGCCTGAGATTATAGGTCTCCCTGGGGGATTTTTTTAATTTTTATGTATCTTAGTCAACATATACATAGTTGGTATTTTCGGGGTTTTTTATCTGTAAGAAATCATATCTTTGTTTGATAATGATGCCCTCAAAATTGGTGAGAACTTGTAGTTTCACTTAACTATTGTGTTCAGGGACAACTTCAGTCCCAAAACGATCAACATGTACATCATCGTCATGCTCATCACCAACAGCAAGGACAACATTGCTTGATGTAAAATTAACCTATTTATTTTTATTTTTGGAATTGCTAACCCGTTTGTCAGTTCTTACATGTTTCACACAAAGGAGACTATCATGCCTTTCTATATGGTGGATCAGGGCCAAGCTTTTTTCCCTGGTGACCTCAACTGAACCTTTGTGAAAATAGTATTTGACCGTTGCAATGTTATCCATCAATCTAAAAAATGTACAAACTGACAATTTTTGGCTTATAATGATGATTCATCTTTTACAAAATAAATATATATATATATATATATATATATTTATTTTTTATTTTTTCTTGAATGGGGAATTTTTTTGGTTCTTGTTTGATGTGTGGTAGGTAATGGAAAACTAGCAGCCAGATGTTGCCTGGTCTTGTGTTTTCAGTTTCATGTTTTCTATGATAAATTACACTTTCTTTAAGAGTTTAATTTTGGTAGATGGCTTTTGCTTCTCTGGTGCAATTGGTTGATGAGGCAATTGTGAATGACAGTTGCATTTACTTGTGTGATTGTTTTCTCTTCATCATTCCCACTTGACAGAGGTATCAGTGTCTGAACATAGGTTGTTTAAAATCATTTTACTTTGTAGGGCTCTGTCACCAGAATCTGCAAATAAAGATTGTTTTGCATTGCACACAATTTACAATAGTAGCTTTTTACTTTATTGCAATTTAGTTTATATTCTCTGCGAAATAGTTAACCCGTTACCTCAGCAGAAAATCTGCTAAGGCTAAATGTTGTGTTTAAACCATTTTTCACATATTTTTGCATGAGTGAATGGGCCTTTATTTTTTAAGAGGGCACTGCCCCAACCCACAGGGTGGCAAATATGAATACACATTTAGATTTGGACTTTTACTGTGCGCCTCAAATATCCACTTTGCCGTACTGTGAAAGCTCAGTAAAATGTGAATGGCTTGTGAGTTAAACTTAAACTGCACTTGTGACCCTTTCCATATTAGGCATATTAGCGGTGGGCAGGCTCTTGAGATGTAACTTTGTTAGAGACTAGAACAGTGCCTGTGGTTGCCACCTGCCCAGAGTTGGAAACTTGTGCTGTGCTCATGGTTTTCAGCTGCCTGGAGCTGGGAATTGGCCTGGTGCCTGTGATCAATGGCTGCCTCAAGCTAGCAACTGGCACAGTGCCTGTTATCACCAACTACCCAGAACCAGGAAATAGCACAATCCCTGTGGTCATAGACTACTCCTCAATGTACGGCACTGAGTAGTATGTTGTCTTCTTGTAAATTATATTGTAAATGTATGATCTGCCAGAGACTAGCGGGAAGTGAGGTCATTGGCTATGCATGCTGGGAAGTTCCGGTTCTCGGTTCTACGTTTTAGTTATGTTGAATAAACATGTTATGTTTCACTCCTGAGAGTTGTTACTTCAGTCTGCTATACCCACATCTGAAAATAATAATAATAATAATAATAATAATAATAATAACAACAATAATAATTACAGACTATGCCAGGCTTCACAAGAAAGTACCAGACTTTGCGAAACAATCCACAGCCTGGTAAGTATGGGGCAAAATTCCATGGAGAAATCTGTCCTGCAAGAAATATATGGGCCCCGAAGGGCAAGCCCTAGCTTTTATAGCACTGGGGCTATTCCAGCATTAATATTTTTTTTTCTTATTGTATTCTGCTTTTTCATTATAGAAATACATAATTAAAATTAACATAACATGACACATTTAAATTGATAGAACATTTCTAATGCATTTACAATGGTAAAAGAAATATAAAGGATTTTTTTTAAAAAAAAATGACAACTGATGAAAAATACAGTCATTTAATTTGCTTCACATGGGAAGTTTAAAAACAAAATAAACAGATATTTCTTTAATTAATATTTTAGAATGAGTGTCTTCTATATTCTCCCTCTCTTTCTCTCTCTTTCTTCCCTTCACAGTCTAATTTTCTCTCTCTTTCACTATCTCGCTATTTTTTTCATTCCCTATATACCATGTGTCAAATGCATCTATGTAGTTACAGAATGAATCGAAAACCTGAAAATGTTGATTGGTTTAGGTAGTGAAAGGAAAATTGAGAAAACCACTTAGCATTAGTCTCTACTGGATCATTTAGAAACCCTTTCTGTCTTGCTGTATTCCCTGCAACCGCTCCTATGCACATTTTCCCACTCAGATTCTCAAATTTTATTGTCAGAGTCAAATAGTTAATTTACCTTGGATTACAATTTGAGAGACATATGCAACTTTTTAACTGCCCAAACTAACTTTTGTCATCAGCCAACAGGATGGACTGGTTCTTTATTTGTGGACTTCTTTGAGCTTCATAATATTGCAATAGCATTTTTTGTGCAGGGTCAGTCACACATCCTTTTTGGATAGCAGCTCCAATGATCTACATTGATTCTTCAATCACTAAGTCATTTCAAAGACAGTGCTTACTGCAGAATTAAGAATATGCTGCCTTTCATTTTCAGAGATAGAGGTCAGGACTCCTACAGTCATACTGCCAGAAATATTTTTTACAAAGTTTGTACAATGCATTACCCTCCATACACTCCTTATATGTAATATTTGTACTATATGAAAAAAGTTTATATATATGCATATATATATATATATATATATATATATATATATATAGATAGATAGATAGATATATAATGCGACACAGGCACACTTCTGGTGATGCAGACACGAACACCTTCTTGCTTTTACATTTCTTTTATTGTAGGGATAGCACTTCATAACATAAAGTTGCACACAAATTCTTGTAACCCTAATGCTAAAGTAACAGATACAGCTCCCTAGAATGGCCACTGTCTGGTATTGGTCACGCTGTACAAAAGAGAAAGAATGGTTAAAATGGTTCGCCCTCCTTCCACAACCCTAACTTGATGTACAGATGACACTCCCATCTTGGAGTTTTATGCAGGTGCTCTGTTTGATTGCAGACACACCATGTCAGCTGGCTGCTAGCTGTGGAAAGAGATGTTTTTAAACCAATTCAAAATATGTAAGTTATATTGACTCTTTCCTGTTATTTTGTCACACATATATCCTCCACCTGTATCTCTTTAACTTAGGTGCACTACTGTACAAATGTGTAACTCTGTTTGCAGCCTTTATCTGCCAGCTAAATACCTAACTCCTCTTTTAGAAGCCAGTGGCAAACCACTCCCATTGTCACATATCCCTCCTGTAGTGGGACGAAGTAAGGGGGTGTGCATTTTTTGTGACAGTTCATTGCATTTTTATTTAGAATCCCAGGTCTATGTTCTACAGAGAACCTGAAAGGTTGCAGTGCCTAGAACCAGTGGGTTACATTGGCATTTACCTCTCAGTTGTTCTACATTCACCACAATGGATGATCTGTTATTAATCAGAATTCTCTGACTAGGAGATAAAAGCGCAGAGCATCTGTAGCCCATTTTATAGCAAGATGTTCCTTCTCCACAGTTTCATATTTTTGTTCCCTTTTGACTCAGATACAGGATAAAATTGTATCCTCACAATGTTCTTAACTCTTTTGTTTCCGGTCTTGGACAGTTTTTGACTGCGTGCACCAGGTCTGGTTGGTGTTTTACTTGCTCTCGCCCGACAATGTATCACATTTGGCTTCTCTCTTAGCTATGACACACTATTCTGGATAAGCTGTTAATCGTCATCATAACCAACATTTATTTATATAGCGCCTCCAAATTCCGTAGCACCTTACAATTGGGGATAAACACTGTAATAAACAATACTGACAAAGAGGTGAGAAGGCCCTGCTTGCAAGCTTACAATCTATGGGTCAATGGGGTCAGATACATGAGGTTAAATCTACATATTGCATTTCATAAGGCCAGATTGCAAAGGTAAAAAGTGAATAGTAGGCTATATGGTCCAGTCACACAGCAATGTTGGTAAGCGGGTCAGAGGGTTGGCTTGTGCAAATTGTATAAAGGGTGGTAATAGGGTAATCTAGTGAGGTTAAGAGCATGGATGAGGAATATTATAAGCTTGCCTGTAGAGGTGGGGTTTCACAGAATGCTTGAAAGTTTGTAGACCAGAGGGAAGTCTTATTGTGCGAGGGAGGGAATTCCATAGAGTGGGTGCAGCTTGAAAAAAGTCCTGTCCTACAAATTTGGGCAAAGCAGAGCTACAAATCAATGTAAGCTCACTCCCAGAGTCATCCAAAGCTAGGGCAAGATTTTGGTTAATAATCACAGTCACCCAGAACAAACAAGGACTTCCTGATGTGGGACTCATAGTATAACAGCTTGGATAAACAGGCCCAACATGTGCAACAGAACAGTCCATGGGTTAAGGTAGTTTTGGACACTCTGCCCTGAAGTGACCTGGCTCAGCATATTCGAAGAACTTCGGATTAGACACCTTTGTAACCGGCCATCTGTCAGTAGCAGTTTTACCATTGGGTCCTGTAGCAAGGGTTGTAAAACCTGGATTTTGATGTGGCATCAGTTTTGGCATGATTGCAGGTGCTTTGGTCATTTGCTGTAAGGCACAAAGCTTCTCTACAACTCTGGCAAGCTCTTCATAAGTTTGTGGGTCTGATTGCAGCACCCATCTATGCAGACCTCTGTCCAGCTTTCTGATCCAGTGATCTATAGCCAAAACTTCAATAATCTGAGTAGGTAAATTCTCCTCTGGCTGCAGACAGTTTTTTAAAATTTTGAAAAGTTCAGCCAATTGTGCTCTGATCAGTTTGTCTTTGTCATAGGCCCACTCATGATAACGCTGGGCTCAGCCTGGCACAGAAACCCCAATGCGAGCCAATATCTCCAACTTTAACACCCTGTCAGCTTGGTGATAGCTGTGGAAAGATATGCTTAAAACCAATTCAAAATATGTAAGTTATATCAGACTTTTTACTATTATTTTGTCACACATATGTCCTCCACTTGTATCTCTTTTACTTAGGTGCACTATTGTACAAATGTGTAACTCTGTTTGTAGATTTCCCGCTAAATACCTAAATCCTCTTTTAGAAGCCTGGAAAACCACTCACTTTATCACACTATGTATTTGATAAATAACAAGTTTCGTAAGCAGTCTCCAAGTACTTGTTTCGCAAATAAAACATCAGTTACTCCAGCTCAATCTCCTCAGCCAGAAAAGGAGCAATTGGAAAAATGACGAAATAAACAGAGCCAGGGATCGCTCATGGTATAGTATTTCAAATCACCATATAATATGAAGATTTTTTTTAAGTTAACTGCGTACAATGTGCAAATTCAAAGGTAGCGTATCTGTACAAGTTTCTTTTTGATTCCCCTTGGAACTGCTTTATACAAAATCCAGTGGTATAGAGTTAAAGCTGACATAGAAAACAATAACAAGCCACACAGTGGTCACACGTGTAGAATTATCTAACAAACGTTTTATTGCACATAAGCTAAAAACCCTTTCATTAAGATATAGTATATGGATGCTGAAGAATGTCAGATGTAGAACATTGCTCTGAGTCCGGATTGGAAATTATGTCACCGGAAGTCCAATACTCAAACAAGCAAATGGGTCCAGTTACACAGTGTGGCAATACAACGTGTGGGAGGCCACTCTTCATGGTTTCGTTATGCAACTTCATCAAGGGTGTATAACGAGACATGTAGAGTGGGTTCCCCTACATGTCTTCAAAGTTGTTAAGTTGACATTCAAAATGTTGAGTTAAATTCATTAGAATAGCAATACATGTAAAAAAAAGTCAATAAATGTAAAAAATAAATAAAATAAAATGGTGTTTTCCCCCCCCAACAGCTTGACCAACCCTAGTCCTGTCAGCCTAGCGGATACTAGCAAAATCAAGGTACACTAGGCATTGCCATCCTGGGTTGATAGCACTATAACAAAGAAATCCGCAGTGTGGGGTCCCCATGCCGTAATGCCAAACCAACCCCTGGCTAGTCACCATGAGGCTGGATTCCCTGGGGAGATCAGTTCTACAAAAAATACTGTGGACCCCCTTTTGGTTTAGCGAGCCTCATGCTGGGTCTCTTCCCACACCCCTGGGGCGGTAGTTGTAGGGTGATAATAATGATTTCAATTATAAAATCCATGTTGTCCCTGTTACACTACAGGCCTTAACATGTCCAGGCTGCCTTTAAGTGATTGAGAATGCTGGTGCTTGTAGCACTACAAGCACCAGCATACCCATGGCTGCTAGGGCATGCTGGTACTTGGAGAACCCCAAATGCCAGCATGCCCTGGTGCCCAGGTCCCATTGGTGCCTGTTGTGCACCTAGGAAAAATGGAAGTAAATCACATAGACATAAGTGTAAAAATAATTTTATTTGAAAAATAAAACACCCCTACACTACCCTCATTCACCCTCTTTACTGCTCACCTTGATCCAGACTCTTCACCTGTAATAAATCCAGGGATCTTTGGCTGGACAAAACAAAAACAAACCCCAAACCCTCATATGTGATGCAATACTAGTTCTTAAGAGCTCCCGCCATAAATTAGCTATTGCCAGTGGTTCAGTCATATATATAACATGGGGATTTCCCTTGACATGAACTTGGCTTGAGTTCAAGCTGTGGAAATCCCCATGTTATATATATGACTGATCTGTCCCCTACCTTAGAGTAAAATGTGCTCACCTGTTGTTATTTGCCCCCATATCTTAGGCACACAGCAGAAGAGGCTTATTTCAAGACTATCCATGGCATTGGATATATAAGAGACAAGTCTCAAACTATAGTGACAGTATACATGTGGTCTGGATGAGCAGTGGTCCATAGAGTGGTCAGAGCCAAAAGCAATGGTTAAAACCATAATCAGAAGTAAGACAAACTATAGTAGGTGATTCACATGATCAGCTTGATTGCACTTGGTTAATTTTATTTAAAAAAGCAAAAAATGTAATAAGTGATACTGTATATCATGAAGGAGATTAAATTAAAATTGTGCTAACTTTCTAAAAATACATTAAAAAGAAATCATTAAATATTGTGGGTAAAAGTACATTGAAAATATGCCATTTATTTCATTAACAGAGATCTTGGGAGGCATATGCACAGCCATTGTATTAGTTAGTTGTATTAGTGAGGACATTTTTAAAAGTTCGGATGGGCAAATGCCCAAAGTCCCAAGGTGATAGGGGCTCAAAAGTTCTCTATCTAATATAATGGCTGAGTTCCTGTGGCCCACAGGCCCAAAATCCCAGATAATAATGCAAGGAAGCGAGAAGACACAGTACCCCAGAGGGCGTGGGATACAGGATAAGATTGTGCAGGGGTGTAACTAGCTAAACCAATAGCAAGCACAGGCTGGTATTTTGAGGACGGCATTGGTTGGTATACTAATGTGATGTTGGGCACAGTCTTAGATAATGATGGGCACAGACAGGTATACTTATATGCTACCCAACATATATATCTGTCTTTGCCATCACTTTATACCAGGCTGTACCCTCATTATTATATCAGCCTGTGATTCACCATTATACCAGACAGTGCCCATAATAATTTTAAGGTGTTTATGACGTTTTTCATTTTAGTTAACAATGCAACAATAAGCATGACGGACAGTAAGAAAACAATTGTAGACATTTATGCTGTGTTCTTTTCAACAACAAGCCTGGGTGATGTACTACATAAACAGAATATGGACACACTGGCAGATTGTGCTGTGGTAAGCAAATTCCCTTAAATATCTCTTGCTTTTTCCAGCCACTTACAGTTTATGTTATATTACATCCCATAAAAAGCCCTCCTGTTGCTATCCAATTATTTAAATAAAAAATAGTATTTGAAAGTTCAGTAAGTAAGCAACTTAAGGAAAATAAATGCAAACCTAACTCTATTCTCTAGACATAAAACTATATTTCCAATCTGTTATTCCTCCAAAGCACCAGGACCAGTTCTGAAAAACACATAGATCAGACTGTGATGCTCATATTTTTTAGTTTAATTTGGTCTACCTGTCACCCTGAGGGGATTATATGTACTGTATTTGCAAGGGGGAAAAAAATGCTTACAGGAAGTTTGAATGTTTCAAGATCAAATATGCAGAGTCAGAAAATAAGCTAATATAAACTTTTAGAAAAAAGTGTAAATTTAGTGTAAAAGTCTGTGGTATGTTACTACTACAATGTCTTAAAGCGATTGTCACCTATTGAGCAAACAACTATTTAGCCAGCTGATCTCTTATGTGTTTGGTGGTGGTTATACTTCATGGAAGTCCTCAATTATCTGCAATTGTCTCCTGCTCAAGACATCTAATTGTGTGCATCTCTTTCAGACCCCCTGGGCTGTACAATTTATCTAAAACAAGTAAGTTGCAAATAAAGACAATAATACCTCTTACATAAATATGTTCACTTTGAACAAAATACAAGTCTTTTATTCTAATTCAAGCACCCAATTGCAAACTAAATTTTTAAAAATATGATTATTCAACATTGCATTCTTCCACAACTCCTTGAGAGCCACAGGTTGCCTAAGCAGTGGTGTACAGAACACACACAGCCTGTTAATCTGTAATTTTTGTGAAATTGCAAGTTTCAATTTACAAGAACATGTAGTCAGTGACAGCTGTTCCAGCACACTCATACAATCCTGAGACCAGGCCTGATTCATTAAGGATCTTAAATGAAGAGGATCCTTATTTCAGTCTCCTGGACAAAATCATGTTACAATGCAAGGGGTGCAAATGAGTGTTCTGTTTTGCACATAAGTTAAAGACTGACTGTTTTTTCATGTAACACACAAATATCAACTTTAAATTTCAATGTACAAATAAGCTATCAAGTATTTGTGTGTTACATGAAAAAACAATCAGTATTTAACTTATGTGCAAAACAGAACACTCATTTGCGCCCCTTGCATTGTAACATGATTTTGTCCAGGAGACTGAAATAAGGATCCTCTTTATTTAAGATCCTTAATGAATCAGGCCCACCATCTTCAACTAATGGGGCAAGAATGTAAAGTTAAAGAAAAAAAACATTAAGAATAAAGTGCTCAATTTGTAAGGTGTCAGAATACCCCATTGTAAATATTGGTTAGAGCTGTTAATCAACTCATAGGAGAGTTAATATAAGAGTCTCTCTTAAGTCATCTTAAGTCCATGGCAATAATATCGTCTTTTCTGTATTTTTTTAATTTCATCTAATTTATTTTTTTAATTTAACTTTTTTTGTTCATTTTTTTTCCTGAGGACTGTAGCAGAGCAAGAAAGGAGAAGAGAATAGCTTTTTTTAGTGTTGGGGAGAAAGCATTTAACTTATCTATTGGACAACATCAGATCAAGACCATGCATGGAACCTTAGTGTATTATAAAGTTGTTGTTTTTTAAAGTGAGATATTTCCTTTGTGTTTTTAACTTTATTACTTTAACCTAGGTTAAATACACTTGTGGCTTTCTAGTTGTTGAGGACTAAGGCTGGATACACACTACATAATTTTCCTACCAATATGTTATCTATAATGAATTTACTAACTACTAAGCAAAAAAGTCCCAATCAGCATGCATACACACTGTACATGTTTTAAAAGATTTACACCCAGATATGTGCTCTTCAACTGTCGTAAACGTCAACTGAAAAGATTGTGACTCTGTAAACTCTATAGAGATCCTGATTGTGAGTGTATACACACTGCCGGATTGGAAGGATGTCGTTCCATAGCTGAATGAGATTCATAGTTCTGCTGAACAATCAAAGCAAACAGTGGTTGGTGCTTTGGAACGACTATTGCTCATCGTTTAATTGTACACACTAATGCAATATCAGGCTGAGCGGCTGTTTATCAGGTGATCAGCCCGATAATTGGCTGAAAACACTGTAGTGTTTATCCAGCCTAGGACTTGCATTTCCACAACAGCTGGAGAATCACAGTGACCTTACAGCTCCCCATCCTCTAATGACATTGTGAGGGAAATAGCCCTGGACATAGCATTTAATGTTATTTATTGTTGTTCTGCATAAATTTAACTTGGAATAACATTCTTAATTATTTACACAAATTAATGTTTTTGTTTTTCGGGGGGACGGGTTGCCATGGAAACCCAATATTGAAATACCATTTCTGCATTTATATGTATACAGCAGTCAGGTGCCTGGGTTCTTGTGCAAAACATAGGAAACCCAGCTCTCACTAGCAGCCTTGATACATTTTTAGTAGAGATAGGGCTCTCAAACAGCTTCCTGACCACACTTTATTTGTTTATGTTAAGCAGATGGAAAGTGATTAACTTGTATATGCTCTCCAGTAATATTGACTAAATATATTGCTTTTTCTTCACAACTGCTTTCTGTTTTCGATATGCACACTTGTTTGTCTGTTTATTTGTCATTTTGTCTTGTTCATAGAGATGCAGTAGAAGTAATATGCACAATGTGATATTGATTAGATACTGATTAGATGCTATCCCTGGTCTTTTCAATGTGCAATCCCTGATTAAGTAGTCATCGCTCCTATAAGACCCCCTCCCCCACTTATGCCACCAGATACACAATGGAGGCATCATCACACCTGGCCAACATACAGTGCATCCAAGTGTGGATGATCATGTCAGTGCACAAACATGGGTGCAAAGGATGATAACAGTGCATAAAGCCAGACAGGGTATTCCACAGGTCTCTTCTCTTGGACCCCGGATATGAGCAAGTATTACCTACTCCCCTTCTCCCACTTCACTTCCTCCCATCTTGATACTGTATTGGTACCATAAATACTGTTTTTTATTATGTATGTAAGATTGTTATTGAAGGATATGTTAATTGTGAATATAAAATATATTAAATTAAGTTCTACATCTGTGTGCAGTCTTCCCTGATAAATGTACCTGTGATGTGTTATGTGTGTCTAATTGTATATGTAACAACAATAAGAGCAAAAGAGAAGAAAACATGTTTAGATGGGGCACTCAGTGATTAGTGTAAGCTGAACTTATATTAAAACGTTATCTTTATTAATTCATTTAAAATAGTTATATGTAGAGTGTTCCCAAAATTGACCAGATTATTGCTAGTAGTGAAATATTAAAATAAAGTGGTGAAAAATATAATTAATTTTTTTAAAAATCATAAAACGGCAGCTATGCCGCCAAGCCAAGCTGCGTTTGTTATTTAGGATTTTGCCCCCACATTCATTCTCTTGCCAAATCCTGCCACATCCAGTTACACAACATTGCTCGCATTTGGCCCTTCCTCTCCCAGGACGCCACCAAATCTCTCATCCACTCCTTGATTATCTCTCGGTTGGACTACTGTAACCTTCTCCTCACTGGTCTCCCCCACTCTCATCTTGCTCCTCTTCATTCTATACTCAATGCAGCCTCTAGAATCATCTTCATTTCTTGCCGCTCCACATCTGTCTCCCCCTCTACCATGCCCTTCACTGGCTCCTTTTCCCCTACAGAATCCTTTTAAAGCTGCTCACCCTCACATACAAGGCTACAACTCCACTGCTCCCTAAATCTCCAACCTCCTTTCTATTCACACCCCTTCCTGCCCACTGTGGTCGGCCAACATTCGTCACCTCTCTTCCCCTCTGATCACCTCCTCTCACTCACGTATTCAAGATTTCGCCCGCACTGCCCCCCATCCATTGGAACTATCTCCCCTGTGCTATCAGAACCTCCCCCAATTTTAGCAGTTTCAAATGGGCATTAAAAACCCATCTCTTGGGGGCATGGCCTGACAGCCATACTGGCCAGACGGATTTCTCCTCAGTTCTCCACTAGATGAGCATTTATTGTTGGCCATCGGAGCTATTCTGCTCTCAAATTGACACCTGAATACATCCTTCAGCGGGGCTGCACCCTCCCATAAATCCAAGTTCTTCATATTTTCTCCCCGACAGCTCCACGTCACCTGGCCTGTGCGAAGGCGTAATACAATGTGGATCCACGGACTCGTGCGACCTGCGGCTTGGACACTTGCATGGACTCCTGTGTATTACCGCAGCCTGTAGTGCCCATCAGATATCAACTGCCCTCAAAGTGTGCCTGCTTCACTCTGTTACCTGGGGCTGTGAACGGGTCCAAACAGACGTACAGGCCTGCTCCATAGCCATACTGAATCTCTGCTGGCACCCCCCAGGTCCTTACCTGCCTTTCGACCACCTCGGTTTCACCACCCAGCTCCACTGCGTGCCTCACTGGGACCCTCTAGGTGCTCGCCGGTTCACCGTCTGAGCTGATCATGGACTCTCCTCCCTGGCGTTCTCCAGAGATCTTTCAGCCCTGATCTGCGTTGCAGCTCCGATTAATTATTTGGACCTTCTCATCTGTCTGACTGGTGATTGCAGTGCCTGAGTCCAAGCCTGCACCGTGCCCCTCACATGGCTTGAGACTGCCTATGTTCTCAGCACACGAGTCTCTAATTTTCAGGGTGCTGTGACATTTTCTCAGCTCTGTTCTATCATGTAGCTTACTTGCTGCTTATTTGATACTACATAACTACAGTATTCAATCCTGACTTCGTTGTATAACACTGCTGCCACCTGGTGGGTGTTTTTGAGATTGCTTTAGATCACTTTGCTGTGTTCAACCTATTGGGTAATACGCTCTTTCTTTACCCACACTACCAGCTCCATTGTAGCTGAGCACAGCATTACTCTCTGTTATAACATCGCCATCTAGTGATCATCTCTGAGAGTACACCAATTGTTATTCTGTATTGTCTGAGATATACTGTTTACGCATGGTCATCCACCTTCTGGAACCTTCCTCAGAGTCATAGGTCCTTATATGATGGCCGTTAATCTAGTACTGATTATGTGACCACCTTCTCCCAGCCCAGACCAAAGAAGACTCATCTCACATGAACCGATGTAAGTATGCACCCTTCACTACCTTTCCCACCCCAACCCTCCCTCCTCATGCCCTCCTCATCTCTTTCAACAGCTTGGATGTCTTCAGGGATTTCACTATGTCCAATAAACCAAAGAAAGTGACCTCTGGAGCCTCAGCAATTTTTTTCGGATCAAAAAATAAGGCATCTCCACCTCATCCTGCTCGCCATGAGACTTCAGGCCCCCTGCCGCCCGCTGAAGTTGAGCTGGACCCTCAGATTCAGGCAGTAATGTCTAATCTCCTGGAAGGGGTTAAAGCGGCGTTCCACCAAAAACTTTCTAAAGCCGTTATTTAATTTAAATCTGAACTGATCTCACTGGGCAACAGAACAGATGCCTTAGAGACAAAAGCAGATGACCTTTGCAGCTCTCAAACTGTGTTAGATAAAGAACTTTCCCGCCTTCATGAGCAAATTGAGGCCTTGAAGGAACAACAGGAGGACTCTGAGCACCGGTCCCGACGAAATAAAATCCGCATCCGTAACATTGCCGAAGATGTCTTTGCGACGGACCTTCAGACTTTCCTTAGGGGACTTTTTCTACACATCCTCCCTGAACTCACTGACACAGACTGACTCATGGATCGTGCCCATTGGGCACTACGAGCTCGCCCTGCTAACAGACAACCTCCTGGGACATTATTGTTTGCTTGCCCTATTTCAGCACTAGAGACCGCATCCACACAGCTACTATTGATCGCTCTGATCTCTCCTTCCGGGACATGGACATCCAGTTGTTTCAGGACCTTGCACCTTCCACAATTCAAAAATTATGGGATTTACAGCCGGTAACTAGGATCTTGAGACAACATAACATCTGGTATCGCTGGTGCTTCCCATTCCAGCTTCAGCTCTTTGCAACCAACACCTCTCATTTTGTCAAAACTCTGGACCAAGGGCAAGACTTCTTGGTTAAACTGGACATTCTGTACGGGATGTCAGCCTCACAGTCTGGGTCTCTGAATACCCAAAGCCCATCACTTCCACAACCAGACTGGTCCCGCTCCTCACGCCGCAATGCAGAGATGCTATGCAACCTTGATGCGCCCCTCGTCGCTGGTTGTCTGTTTTACATGTGCTTTGTCTTTTTTGTCTTTGCAGGTGGACCTCCTACTCTGGTGGGAGCCTTTGGCTCCTATATCTTACTCTCACCTTCTTGGTTTTGGTTTTAGTGAAAAGTAACCTTTTTTTGTTTCTTTGTTTATTTTCTTTACTTATGCTATAAGGCCATTATACTGTTTGTCTTTTCCAATGCTTACTTTGGTTTGATATTTAGCTGTATTGAGCCCTTTTGACTCCCCACGGAGGGATTACCCTCCGTTACTTTCATATTACAGTAAAAGCTTGCCTTCCCTTCTGTTCTCTAACCACCTTTGAAAATCTTGTATTGTCCTACTGTTTGTTATTTTCTCAGCAGCTACCTGCCAAATCGCAGCAGACTGGTGACAGCAGTTTCCCCCATTCCTTCAGACTATTATTAACATGGTATGGGAGAAAAAACGATGGAATACATGACTAGCATTCTTAACAAATCTTCCAAATCATTCACCACGGTTTGGGACCCATTGCTTTTCTTCTTCCAGGCTAGATCTCCTTTGTCCTGAGACTAAATAGCTATTAGTACTTCTCCTCACCTCATCATTTTCCCCCCTTCCTCAGTTCTGGACTTATCCTAATGTGGATTTTGCCTCCTTACCCTTTTCTCTCTCTCTTCTTTTCCCCCTTTTTTCTTGCTACAAAAAAAAACCTCTTGGTCATCATCACTACTCTCATTGCGATACCTTTGTATAGCATTGTTAAGAAGTTACACTGGTCGTATCACCTGGTTTCCAATTATTTAGATATATGTTAACTCTTCATACTGGTTGTATATTTTGTTTGACCTTGTATAAATAAACCTCTTCTTAAAAGCCTTCCAGTCATCTGCCTAACTACCCACCTGTTGTCTTCCTCTCCCTCTCTCCATTTATTCCCCCTTCTCGCTCCATTTCACCCTGTCCCCATTTCACTTTCCTTGTGTCTTCAGTTTGTCCGCCCCTCCCTTTAGATTATAAGCTCCTCTGAGCAGGGTCCTCTCTCCTCCTTTTTCTACCACTTTTAACTCTATTCTAAAGCTATTCTGTCCTCCTACTTCTTGAGACTTCTGCCCACTAACTCCACTCCTGCTTTACTCTGCACCTATTCGGTTGCTCTTAACCTGTTAGCTGTGCCCACTCTCTTGGGCACAGCAGGCTTCCTGCTGTGCTGACTTTCTCTCACGCTTTCTAATTAGCTCTGTTCTGAGCTACCTGAGTTATTGTGATGCTTGTTTATTGTACCGTAATGTTATACCTTGTATTGTCCTACTGTTTCTTCCTGTACGCCGCTGCAGACACTTTGTGACGCCTTACAAATAAAAATTATTATTATTATTAATAATAATAATAATAATAATAATAATAATAATAATAATAAAACCACATTCACAAAATCTTCTGGTACCTTGACCTCAAAGGATTGGACCCAGTAGAGTGGCTACATATCAAGCAGCAATTATAGCAGCATGTGATTCACATTACTCTCTTTTCTACATTATTTAGCTAGACTAATAACATACCTTTTTCATTAAAAAGTCATTACGGTAGTTGCAGTAAAGGATTCTCTGACTGCACCCACAAAACACTAATTCTGAAACACCACTTAGCACATTACAATAAACGTCACCTAACATATCATGGTATATCAAGAATCTTGTCATCAATGAATACTAATGTATCTAATTTTATGAAGCCTGATTTTTCTAACTGTTGTGCATTCCCAACAGTAGAATGCATTCTCAGTAACAGAGATTAACTTACAGAGTTGAGGCTATATACTTAAGACATGTGTGGAACCATTGGAATGGTTTTAGCTTAATCTGTTAGTGGGCTCCTGCTTTCCTTCTCCCCAGAAGATAGTTACAGTAAGCAGAAATTCAACCATGACAGCTATGTGGTCTATATCAAAGTACCTTACCTGCCAGTGCCTTTTGTTTTTATTGGTCAAGGTGAATTTTCTTGCAGGTTTTTAGAACCAACAAGGATAACTTGCCTTATTCTGCATTTACCGGCATGTGCAGTAGCAGTGTTCAGTGATCTACTGATCACTATGAGGACCACACTGGTAGATTTAAAACATCGGACAAACTTTTAATGTAGTAGATTGCATTATTAGTGCATTCACCATTCTAAGGCAATACCGTGAGTACTGACACTGCAGACATCATGATAAATACATAACTTTTGTAATGACTGGTACTGTTGTGTTCAACTGCATAAGCTAAAGTTGATTATGTAAATCCTCCATTAAATACATTTTATAACATTCATTGCTCCATTGCTTAAGTAATATAATGTCATCTATGTGTATTATTTTACTTTTATTATACCCTTATTTGAATATGTTGAAACATATGTCTCTAAAGCATTACATTTTACCATCAGCTGGCAAAAGCAATAAAAAAAAGATTTTAAGCCAATCAAACATAAAAGACAAATCTAAAGGACATGTGTAAAACAGCAAAAGTACAATACAATGTTGGCACTGAAAATAAATTAAACTGGTTGGCAAATTATAAAACAATATTTCACATTGAAAATTGCAAAGCTTAGGGAAAAATTGCATTTTTAGTAGATTCAAATGTTATTATGGTCATTTGTGTCAGTCATAATTGCATCCATTTTGCTATAAAGACAGTAATCTTTTTGTAAATACCCAGTTAATGGAACTAGTCCAAATTGCTCTTTAACTGCTACAGATTTGTTAAACTATTTGACTTGTTAAAGTGACCACTTTATGCAAAATAGTTAAATATTTTGGTGGAAGTGAAATTAGGGTACAATCAGCAAGAAATTAAAATAAATTGCAAAAAAGTAAGTAAAATAACATTTTGGTGACTTATTAAAATGCATGTTCATCTTTTTATATTCTCCAGACATGGTATCAAGGTTGAATCCCCCACCATTCTTCTAATAAGGGCTGTCTTGTGTAAACGCACCCCTACAATTTGAGCAGGGACAAGCTGCTGAAAATTAGTTAATGACCGTGCATGTATGGATCTTATTTTTACATCTAAATTATAGTGTTCAGGGTATCCTGCACAATTCACCATGGTATTCTACACATATTATTTTGCAATGATCAAGAATGATCAGATTTATATAAGATTTCACAGCCCATTTAGTTTAACTGCTTCTATTACATCATTGTGGGAATTTGCAATGGCATTAGAATAGTTGTCACTTAATGCCTTTTGCATTGCATTCACATGCTACTTAAGAAATATTAGAATATGATTTCCATAGGGAAGCAATCAGTAGTAAAATATAATCAGGAAAAATGTTTGCTGTGTTTTCAGCTTGCTAATGTAGTAAAGCGATGGACATGTTTTATTTCTTTAACAATTTAAAAATAGTCAGCCAAAATAAATCTAAAACAATCATCTGCATACTGCATACTCTCACAATGCAGATATATTCCAGATTACAAAATGTGGGTTTATTGGGAAAACAATTGAATGGTAACACTTCTACAGCAACCATTCACTGTAAAACAAACAAAAAATAGCTTTATAATATGATGGATATATGTTACTATGTTTCTAAAACTGCTTAATGATTTACAGTAATATACCTCCAAAGATTGAGACTGCTCAAAGTGGAACAGTAAACCATAAAAAGGGGCCACTATCGCATCATGTTAGAGAATGCCACATTCCCAGTGGCTGTCTATTCAAAATGCTAGGCAGCCCCCAATGACCCCCCCCTCCCACAAATACCCCTGCAACACCCACGTGCATCAGTGGCAAGTAGGCGTGGCACCTGCTCATTAAGTTGAGCGGGACACAAAGCCTCGACTGTCGGTAAGGCAAACTTTGGCATCTTAGGAGACTATCTAGGTCAGGGGTAGGCAACCCCCGGCACGCGTGCCAGATGTGGCACTTGGACCACTTGTTTATGGAACTCCAGATCTCTGCAGCTGCCTTACCAAAGCAGCCAAAGATAGCCGAAACACAACCGTTCCATTGTGATAATCTTCGGCTGTTTTAATGAAGCAGCTCCATGGTTCCCTTGTGGAATGAATGATGTGTGGATGTGCGTGCTGAGTCTCTAGAGAGGAAGTATGAGGCATAAGATAAGCTTGAGGCACAGCATAAACTGGGGGCACATCTAGGCTACATAACATGAAAAAAAATTAAAAAAAAAAAATATATATATATACATATATACACACATACACACAGATATACATACATATATACACACATATACATACATACATACATATATATACACACACACACACACACACACACACACACACACACACACACACACATATCACTGGCACTCCTGGGCTTGAAAATATTTTTTCTGGCACACTGATAGAAAAAGGTTGCCAAGCCCTGATTTAGGTTCATCTTGTGGTAGCGCTAGCCTTGGATAATGGTGACATATTTCTAGCTGGGATGTCAGCCAGCCTTAGATTGTTATTACAAGTCATCTATTGCTTCAGTGATACATGAGAGGCATTGATCATATCCACTTACTCTGACCCAAAAATATAAAAGTTAAAAGTAATTAAAAATGAAAAAGTAATAGAATTGAAAAAATTTGTGGGATTCCAAATATCTTCCATTACAAAATATATCACGTTGAAAAAGGATATAAAATAAATCATTTTCCATCCAGAAATTTAGCCATTATCGTTTCCTTGGACATCCTTCTCCTCCACTTTATTTGGCATGATACTAGACTTTGTCCAAACAGAGTGGTGAAACGAGTTTTAGACTTGGGTGCATTTGAATAATCCTAGCTTACATGGGCTAAGCTTACAGAGGCCTTTGTAATTATCATCTCTTAAGATAAATTTTAATAGCCTTTTGTGGCTCATTATTCATTCACTCTCTGGACACTGTTCACAGAGACGCATACGTTCTCCCTCCCTGGACACCTTGCACAGGAAAAGAGAAGTTTTTCATGGGCCCTTCTGGGCTTTGGTAATATTTGAACATGAGAGAATGGATAATGGTTCAATATGTTTAATATGTCCAGTAGTAAATAAATAAATAAACATTTCATTAGCTGTACATATCTCTTATTAGATCCATGTATTTCATAAAATAAAAAAGTTATACTTAAATTAATTTATTGTTGTTTGCAGATCTTCTGTTTCTTCAAACAGTTTCTCGAGTGTGATCAACAGTAAAAGGAAAAAAATACAATATTAGTGTAACACTTTTTATACTATTAGGGCCTGATTCATTAAGGAAAGGAAGGGGGGAAAAAGGAGTAAATTTTCTCCTGGACAAAGCATGTTACAATGCAAAGGGTGCAAATTAGTTTATTATTTTAAGTTAATTATTTTAAGTTTAATACTGGCAGTTTATTCATGTAGCACACAAATACTTGATAGCATTATTTTTCTACTGAAATTTAAAGTTCATCTAGGACATGCCCTACCCCAACTATAAACCCGCCCTACATTTTAAATTTACCTTCCCCTCAAATGCAATGTGTTTTTGCCAAGGTGCAAAGTTACTCCTTTTTTTGTTTTCATTTCCTTAATGAAGCAGGCCCATAATGTTCAAAATCCTTAATATTGTTTCTCTTTTGAAAAGTGCTCAATATAAATCAATCATTCAAAACGAAATAGTGCCCTAGTATTGAAAACTTACTAGGATCTTTCGTTGACTTTTGCCTGTAAGATGATAATCTCTTTAATGATGTCTTAGATGTTATTGAAGACCAGTAAGGAAATCTGTGCAAATCAAAAAGCACTCAGCCTTACACCTCTTACGCGTTTTGACCAATATACGCACAGGTCTTTTTCCTCGGTCGAAACACGTTGAGTAGGAGAGCTGAGTGCTTTTTGATATGCATAGATTTCCTTACTGGTCTTCAATATCATCTAAGATTGGAACTTATCACCCTGGATCAAATTATGTATGAGTGAGATCCTGCTGTCTCAGCTCGTATTTGCTAGACTCACCCAGAGGTGCAGAGTCTAACAGGACGGAATGTATTCACCAGGGATCCCTGCAAGGAGATTTGGGTTTAGCGGTTTCCACCCTGCAGGTCGCGGCCATCTAGAAAAGTTCCCAGTGAGACAGAACAGAGAGGTGACTTTAAGAGGCAACTTGACACTGAGGAGTAAAACCCAATGAAGGGCAGATACATGAGTCCTAGTAGAACACTGGAGAGGAGGAGATGATGAGCCCGGACAGGGCAGTCCACGGTGAGGTAGCTAGGCAAAGTTCAGCAGAGATCAGCGGTACGCAGTATATGCAGCAGACAATGAACCACAGCTATTACTACTTGGAGGGTGGACGGATCAGCGGAGGTCAGCGGTGTTTGCAGAGTAGGTAACGGGCGTTGATCACAGCAATTTACCACTAACAAGTGGAACAGGTAGGCAGAGACCAGCGGTATACAGAGTATGCAGCAAACGATGAACCACAGCTATTACCACTTGGTGGTGGAACGGATCAGCGGAAGATAGTGGTGCATGCAGAGTAAGTAGCGGGCGTTGATCACAGCATTTACCACTAACGAGTGGAACGGGAGCAGAGATCAGCGGTATACAGGGTATGCAGCAGACGATGAGCCACAGCTATTACCACTTGGAGGTGGAATGGATCAGCGGAGGTCAGCGGTGCATGCAGAGATCAGCGATTACCACTAACAAGTGGAACAGATGAGCAGAGATCAACGGTATACAGGGTATGCAGCAGATGGTGAGCCACGGCTATTACCACTTGGAGGTGGAATGGATCAGCGGAGGTCAGCTGTGCATGTAGAGTAGGTAGCAGGAGAAGATCACAACATGGAAGAGGGAACTGCTTCAGGCCAGGTGAAGACTTGAACAACCAGTACTGAAAGGTGAGTGGAGGATCCTTATAAAGGAGTACTGACCTATAGCTAGATAGGTCAGATAACACAGTTGAAGCAGGGCACAGATGCAGACTCCTCCGGACAACGTGCACAATGAGGAGAATTAAGATGAGGGCAGGTGTGGCGATGCTCGAGTGGAGATACCCGGAGAGTGGTGTGTGACACTCAGAATTAACTGCGATACACTTTGTTTATTGACTCATCTTTTACAGTAGAAATATCTGCACGTATCAAAATTTTTTTTTTATTATTATTTAATGAAATGTGACTGTTTTTATTACATTATTAAAAAACTTTTGAAATTTTTAAAACCTATACTACATCAGATGTTTCTTATTTTTTTTTACATTCTATATGATTGTTGCATGAGGAGGCACTAAGGGGGATCTAACCTTTAAGGAATGAGTCTATTAAAAAAACTGCAAATGATAAAAAGTATTACACAGAAGCTACAGTAAAAGAAAATTTCTAGTAAGTTTTTCTGTAAGAGTACTAGAACTATTACATGTACTGTGTGCAAGTTCATGTTATTGAAATGATATTATTACATTATTGCACAAGTAAAGAGTCTATTTCATAGATATATATCTGTGTTGTGAATATGAATTATAATGTGTATATATATACATATATATATATATATATATATATATATATATATATATATATATATATATATATATATTGTGAAAGAGTCATGGGTAAGGTGTATGATAACAGGTGCATTGCACCAAGATTTCTAACATACTGCTTTTAAAATACCAGGAGAATGTGTGTTTGCAGCAGCTGGGAGCTGCTGTAGTACTAAAGGCTTGTGGAAAAGCCGGATAAGGGACCTGGGGTTAATGGATGGAGAGAGTAGGGTGGACTCCATCCATTAGGCCTGTAGCCGGGTCTTTCAGGTTACCTGTTAACCTGCTGCTAATTAACAGGTGTACCTGAGCAGTGCAGGTAAAAGGCTCCTTCTAAGCACAGTCTCTCTCTCTGCCTGGGAACTGAGGCTGCTGAGTCTCTGTGAGAGGAAACCTTGATAGCTGCCTGTGAATTGAACTGTCTATGTTTTATTTTAGTTTATTAGTTAGTATTGACAAATGTTATGTTAGGGCCAGATGGCAATGTGTTTATTGTGAAGTTATCCTTTTAGTTTTCTGCTTAATAAAACTGGCTGAGCCCACTAGTACCTGGATCCCCCACATGGGCACAATATATATATATATATATATATATATATATATATAATTATATACAGAGAGAGAGAGATTCTGTGAACATAGCGTGCGCATTTAAGGCATAACCGCGAGCAGTTTTTTACACGTATATAGGCTGTTATTGATCAGCTGAGCATTCTAAACAAGGGATAACTATGCTTAGTCTACTGTCAGACTGTCAAGTATTTCTAGCACATTTAAAATCGGAAAATAAGCAAATGCAAATATATAGCATTTTGCTAGGCCAGCAGACAAAGGGTTCTTAAAGGGGTGCTAAAGCTTAACCCCTAGGTTCCCAAACTGTGCGCCGCGGCTCCCAGGGGTGCCGCGGCGCTGTCACAGGGGTGCCGTGGACAGGAAGAAGAAGAGGGAGGAAAAAGAAAAAAAAAAGAAAAAAAAACTACTTACCAATCCGGCGGTGCCCGGGACCCAGCATCCTCCTCCTTCCTCGCTTCTCACTGAATAGCAGGCAGAGCGCAGAGGCAGAGGGGGCAGAGCACAGAGGCAGATATGGCAGAGCACGGAGGCTGAGGGGGCAGAGCGCAGAGGCAGAGGGGGCAGAGCAGATGGGCAGAGCGCAGATGCTGAGGGGGCAGAGTGTGGGGGCAGAGCGCAGATGCTGAAGGGGCACAGTGTGTGTGAATGCAGGGGGCACAGTGTGTGTGGATGTAGCGGGCACTGAGTGTGTGGATGCAGGAGGTACAGTGTGTGTGAATGCAGGGGGCACAGTGTGTGTGAATGTAGCGGGCACTGAGTGTGTGGATGCAGGAGGTACAGTGTGTGTGGATGCAGGAGGTACAGTGTGTGTGGATGCAGGGGGCACAGAGTGTGTGGATGCAGGGGGCCAGTGTGTGTTAGCTGTAAGTTATTCTTTGACAGAAATATAATTGAAAAAAATATACAGAAATAAATTCTTTTCTCTTTGATTTATGTGTATTATTTTTGCATACAACTAAATAAGTATTTCTGTTCTGACCTAAATACTTATTACGTCTTTTTGACTACTTATAAAGCGGGACTGTTTGGTAATTATTTTGGAGGGGTGCCTTGAAAAAATTATGGAGACTCTAAGGGTGCCGCGAACTGCAAAAGTTTGGGAACAACTGGCTTAACCCACAGGGACAACAATTTTGCTCTTAATAGGACTAGTTTACAGGTTCAGTAATTATTGTATATCACAATTCAAAAATCCAAGAATATTAAAGTTACATATAATATATGTGCTATGGGGAGTAGAAAGTAGCTGCTCCTAATATTGGATTCATGTGTAATACTTCAATCAAGATGCAGCAAAAAAATGCATAAAAAGAAAAAGGGAGCGCAAACACTCCGCAGTCCACCTATACCAACCATCCAAATAACAATAATCAACACAAATTTAAAATATATTAATTAACATAAAAATCATACATATAAACAATTCCTCCTCTTAGGAATGAACAATCACCTGGTCAATTGTTCAGCTAAATACAAAAAGTGAAGATCCGATAGTGCACACAACTGTAGTCATTCCTATAAATCACAAAAGATTGGCATATTCTGTGGAGTTACCAAAAATAGAAGGTCAGTCAATCTTGAACTGCAAGTCAGACACATCATCCCCATCGGTGTCCTCAGAATTGGTTATATTTTCCTCAATTAAGAGGTATAAATTCAATTTATCCAGCCTGCTATGCCAGGGTCACTCAAATCTGGAGTCCAGCAAACTTTTTGACAAGCAGTATATTTTGGTCACAGCCAATGGCTTTCTTTAGCGGTCTCTCCCATAGCGGCAGATTAGATAGATATTTCAGCGTCTATTAATTTCCACTACACTTAGAAACATTTTCAGCCAACTGTTGGGTCAATGTAGCGATAAACGACCTTTCATCTTCTGGCTTGAACTCGACATCTTTCTTCTTTTGTTTATTTTCTTCTTCTGTCTGGAATTCTTCTCTGCTTGCCTCTCGCCAACAGAATGAAATCACGCCGCACAGGAATGCTATATAATAGCCGTTGCATTGGTGCAGAGTGGTGACACAGTGAGTCCTGATTGACTCACTGTAGTGCCAAACATTAAAATGGTCAGAAGTGAGCCCTGATTGACTCACTGTCCTGGCCACTGATTGGCTGGCTCCTGCCTCTCACGTAAGTCCCCCGCCGGGTGCTTCCTCTTGTTTTCAGCAAGTACACTGCAGTTTGACTAAGCAAAAACAAAATTTAATAAGTTAAGACAAACTTGTCATAATTTTTCAGCAAAATTTAAGGGGAGATGTCCTACTTCATCTCTAAAACATAGTAAAAATAAATAAAACATTACATTAGCACGTTTTGTATCACAAGATGATTTGTTGAGGTGCAAACCCTGTAGCTTGTGTTACCTTGAGAAATGTCAATAGAGTGAAAATGTCCCTTTATTGTGAACCTTTCACAATAATCATAATGCCATCTGCAGCTAAATTTCTTTGTGCAGACTTTTCAAATTGTTTTTAATGATATTTATGTTGCTCTGGCATCAGTCATAACCTGGTTAAGCAGATCACAATTTATGCTATATATATATATAGGGAATCATTTAACTAATGCAGTAAATATTAAATAATTATCATAATACAAAGGTATTATAAAGTAAAATAATTATTAAATGACTTAAAAATATATACAAATCTCACTTTTCCCATCTCTTAACTGGGACAATGAATTAACTGTCTAAACTGTGAGTAGAACAGGCTTTTGTACAACATTGTACACAATAATATTAAAGCATAAATGCAGTAAATGTGCAGAAAAAGCAACTGCAGACCTTGATGGGTTCCCATGTAAACTGTTGCCTTGGAGCCAGGTTGTGGACTCTGTTGCCGGGAAGAAAATCTTTACAAAGCCTAGGTATATACTGGCATAGTTTTGCTATAAAAAAATACAGCCTCATCTAATTGGTCAGTGCTATTCCCTTTTGCCAAAGTGAAGAAAATGCATATGTATTTCAATTATTTTAAGAACCAGTGACAGAGATGAGAATATACAGTTGTTTTTTTTCTGTCTCTTCTCCTTTCTGGCTTTAGGGATTAAATATGAGCAAATCGATTTGTCTGATTCTGAAAGTCAGATTTGCCCAAAATTTGCTGATATTCCAAATAGCAAGAATCAACAAATATAAAATGTCTAAAGCCTCATTTAGCCCTATAACAGACTCGGTGACATCATTCTTCCTGGATAGTTCTAGGTGAAAACATCTATGGATAATATTACTTATTCTTGTGACTTATGAAATGAGGTATTTAAATACCTAGGCAATAAATTCCTTAAATCTGTGTCATTTTTACAGTGCATGGACTGGTGAAAAAAAAACAACATTTTTTTCCGCATGTCATTAGTGCAATTTGCTTTTTTTTAAGTATGTAAAAACCTTGGTGTATTTTGTCACTATTCAATATATATTTTCTATTACCCAAGCAATACATTGTCAACTCCACTGATGCCTTTTTTTTCTACTGTACTGACTGGCACACAAAAAAAGAATTTTTTTCTTGCAGTTTTGTCACTATAACTAGTTGGTCCCTTTTAGCTTTTTTTGAAGCCCTTATTTTATTGGGAAGCCCCATTATCAAATTTATTATAATGATATGCAGAAAAAACGATGTTTGTGAAGACATCAGTTATACACAAGAAATTATGGAATTGTAACCGAATGTTCACCGTTCACGTGAAACTTGAATCTCTATCATCGCCTTTTAGCAAATTGTAACACAAATCTTTAATTAGTCACATCTTTTTAGGTTTTGGGGACAATATTTCAGTAGATGCAGTGCATCTGAAATTGCAATTAAGTGCCAGTGACTATGTGCAGCAGTTTGAGGATGAGCATGATGATGATGATCATCATCAGCTACATATTTAGCGCCACTAACTCCGCAGCGCTGTACAGAGAACTCACATCTGTCCGTGCTCCATTGGAGCTTACATTCTAAATTTCCTAACATACACACAAAGACAATGATTAGGGTAAATTTTTGGAAAGCAGTCACTTAACCTACTAGTATGTTTTTGGAGTGTGGGAGAAAACCGGAGCATCCGGAGGAACCCCCCGCAAACACGGGAAAAACATACAAACTTCACACAGATAGGGCCATGGTTGGGAATTGAACTCAGCGCTGGGAGGCAGAAGTGCTAACCACTAAGCCACTGAGCTGCCCATCACAATGAAATAGTAGTACTGTGATAGTTGTCCTCAGAGGGATGATGAGGATGAACATTTACTCTCATCCCATGCTCGGAGGTAGTCAGATGAGAATGAAAATGTCCTGCCAAACGATCTAGTCATGGGCAAAATAAGTACTTAGAGGACCCCTTTGTAAGAGAGATCTCTCCATCACGTCCCACCGCGATGATCTGACCATGATAACCCCAAAGAGGTTCTCCTGCAATGGCTGCCACTATACATTGTGGCTTGCAGGTGATAATATCATCTCCCAAACGTAGTTGCAAAGATTGATGGGCTTAATATGCTGGATTATTCCTCTCCCAACACACACTTGCTCTGTCTTGTCCTTATCTAGAATTAGATGTAATTTCTATCTAAAACTCAGGCATAAATTGTGTCTGTAAAAAAAGACATATTCTATGTGATATGCTGATCATCATCATTATCAGTTCATATCTTACACAAGGGATAGATCACCCGCAACAGATATGTTTCTCGATAGGCGTATCTGTTTCTGAATCTAGGTTTACATTCATCACATTTACTTGAACATGCCCTTACTGTACTTGGCTTATGCTTGCATGACCTTTGTCTAACCTGATCCTCCTCAATAGGCGTAAAGAGTCATATACCGCAGATGACTGAAGCTGCATACAGACACAAGCTTAAGTCTTTATTTTGAGCATGCCATTTGTATTTTAGGTTATGCAAATAGACTTGCATCCAACTCTACATGAGGCCCACTATCTCTCTTTCTTAACATACATGCACTCTCCTTCTTACTCACTCTCTTGCTCACTCTCATTATCTCACTCTTAACACACATGCGCTCTCTCCTAACAAACATGCTCTCTCACTATCTCTCTCAACACTCTTGCTCTCCCTCCACTATTATAGCTGCTCACTCTCCCTTGTTCACTCTTTATTTCTAAAAACATGTACACAGAGAGGAAAAACTGGTATCTGATTCATTCCCCTTATTCATGCTTCTCATACACACACACACATACATTTGTTACAAGTTTGTTAAATATAATGCAAAGCAATCTCAGTTTGCAAATTCTGGAGACTCATCCTCAGAAAATGAAGTACCGCTGGACCTATTTTTAGAAACCATTTACTAATCACTGATTTAGTGCTTACTCTTTACTAACATTAAGTTGTTTTAAATACTGGTGATGAAGAGGAAAAAAATCACGCAGTTGCAGCTACCATTCAACAGGTGTATCATAAGCGTAAAACACTGAGAAGCACTATTCCTACCAGCCAGCCCCAAAGAAAGCAAAATTATACTGTGATGGAAAATGCAATTTTTCATAGGCTAGGTGAAGCCAATAATGCACAAGCTAGTGTTAGTTCTGCATCACATATAACATTTCAAACAAGCACAAATAATGTATCCAGTTCAAGAAATAAAAAACACACTATGTAAAAAATTAGGGAGGAGGTGCCTTAAATACTTTAATGTGGGCCCTGATAGGTGAGTGTGATTTCGGCCGTCAGATGCACCTGACCACTGACTAGCCAGTGAAAGAAGTGTCCAGTTGCCTAACAATGCGACGCAAACCTACTGTGCAGCATAGCCTGAAGTATGTCCCGTTGCTAGGCAACGATACGCAGCTCAGCAAAGGAGACAGGCTTCTGTCCCCGGCACAAAGGGACAGTGCGGGGACGGTGCCTGACATGTATATTCATCACTGTTAAAATCGGGATGGTGATCTGCAAAGTGATGGCTTTTTAAAATGTTCATTCTGGCCATCTGAATGTTGGCTTGTTCGTTAGTAAATCTAGTGGCTTTAAAACCGCCAGAAAAATTAGTAGTCGAAAACTGGAGTTTTGTCAAATCTCAGTATAGTAAATCTAGCCCTTAGCTTCGGTAATCATATTTATAACATAGGAATGTCCTTCAACTTGAATTCAGGGGTTGAGTTCAGCCATTGGAGCTCTTAGGAGCTAGTATTGCATCATGTATTCAGGGTTTTTTATTTTGCCAAGCCAAGGATCCCTGGATTTATTACAAATAAAGACCCTGGATCTATGTGAGAAATAAAGAGGATGAATGAGGATTGTTTTGGGGTGCTTTTTTTTCTTTTTTAAATATTTGTTTCACTTACAGTATGTCTGTGTTTTATTTACATTATTCCTTGGTGCACTCAGACCCTGGTTCCCCAAGTGCCACTGTGCCCTGGCAACAGCATATGGGTATGCTGGTGCACATAGTACTACAATCACCAGCGTTCCCAAACACTTAAAGGCAGCCTGGGAATGATGGGAGTTGTAGTATACCAGGGACAAAATGTATTTATATATTGAATTTATCATTATTGCCCCACAACCACCACCCCAGGGGTGTGGGAAGAGCTCTAATGCTATCAGAATGGGACTGGTTCAACTTGGGGTGTCTGAATTTTTGGGGGGTGACACAGTCTTATTAGGGAATCCAGCTCCACTCTGATAGTATTATGGTTCTTTGGCATTATTTAAGGAGGAACTCACGCCTCATGTTTCACTGCTATAGTGCCACCAGACCAGGCTGGCAAAGAATAGTGCTGGTAACAGTAAAATTAGGAGACTCCACACTTTTTGTCCCTTCAGTTTCCTAGTAAAAGCTTTAGTTGGCACCACTAGGGTTGGTTAAGCTTTTTGGGGGGGGGGGGACATACTGGTTTTTTTTTCTACACTTATTCCTATTCTTTTTTTTTTTTTCCATGTATGGCCATTTTAAATCTAGTCATGTTGACATCTTGAACGTCGACTATACAACCCTGTCTACATTTAACTTGTGGATCTTTTAACTGTATAGACATTATGAACATGTACACATTCTGAGTGTCGACATTATATATCTGTGTCAATATTATGGTTGTTGAATTTATAGTAAAATCATTTTCACTGTTGACATTTTAACTGTCAACTTTTTAACTACACCACCTATAATCAGAGCCACCTTCAACGCTTTTGAGAATATTCATAATTAAACATTTGGACTGTGTCAAACCCACTTTTGTGATAGTGTCTCTCTCCCTGCTTTCCATTATGTGTAATTAGGAGGCCCACAGCAATCCTCTTTTCTTCTATGAAGCAACAAAGGACAACAGCAGGTCTCATTATCAAAATTATGTATGAGCCTGTAGTTCCACTAAGTACCATTGAGGTAGTACACACACTTACCCCATCACAGCATAGAAACACACATTTTTTGTCTGACAAAAGTGACTCGTTAGACATGCCAGATTTTATGCTGTGTATATTATAAAGATCCCCTGTATTGTCTAGCATATTCAGTGTAGCACCAGTGCCCGAGATGGGCCACGCATGCACAACTGACCGGGTCCTGGCTGTCTCCAAACTACATCTCACAGCATGCCTAGCGATGAGATCTGACATTCATAGCATGCTGCCAGTGGAAGCTAGAGACCAGTGGGATAAGTAGAAACAGATTGTCATGTTAATTATTTACATGGACTGAGTGTTGGATTACTGTTAATTAGACAGGGAACTTCTTGATTTATTTGTAAAAACCCTGTTGCAGGACTATGCTTTAGTATCAAGGGTATAGTGCAAGGAGAGATAGATTGGCTCTTTGGAACTGAGATATTAAGGAGAAAGAGTGCATAAAAACCTAAAAGCAAAGCCTTTTCAGTGGAAAGCGTTACTGGTGTGAATTGTAATACATTTTAGAAAAAGAAGACTGTGAGCTGTATCATCATAGATAAAAGAAGGCAACAGCCAGCATTTACTAGACATGTTTCTGCATCCATTTTTAAGGGATCTTATGTGAAAGAGAAGAAGTGTTATTAATAGACCTACAAGGATCAAGGATTTGAATATTTGTCCATGTTTTTAAGTTGTATTGCATGATTGATATTGCTCTACTCAAGGTTATGTTGAATGTGAAAACAGTTTATTATCAAAAGACTATTTATGTGACTAGATTATTGTTCATGCTTTGAAGAGTTTATAAATAAGTGGATAGGAAGTACCTATTAGTGCAAAAGAGTATAGAAAGTGGGGAAACATACAAATTGTGTTTAAGCATTCATAATCATTTAGCTGCTGTCTTAGAATATTGCTCTGTTAATTCTTGCCCAATGTTTAAAGTGTATTTATTGTTACATATCTACCTCTAAATTAACCTTTTTTATGGTGAAGTATATTTTTGACAGCAAAACAAAAAATCTTTAGTGGCCAACGCCCCCACAAATAAATGTGTCAGTGTTGCTTGTTTGGCGTATTGAGATTTCATTTGGGGGTCTGAGGGCGTAAGCAAGTGGGAAAAGGGTTTCTTAGTCTCCCTCTGGTATTGCTGATTCACTCATTACCCAATAAAGATACTATTGAATCCTGACTAAGGTGGAAGCACCTGACTAAGGTGGAAGCACTGTGCAAGAGATATTAAGGTGATGATTGCTATTCGGTAAATGTAAAAATGCACAGGCTTCTTCCCATAGACATACTGGGGATAGGGGGGTTACACCAGTCTCGTGGGTATCTCATTTTTGTGTCCCCACTACGTCTGAGGTCCACACAGTGTTCATGTGTAAATAGGTCAATCCCTATAGAAATATCAGTATACTCACACACACATATGCCAGACCGAAAGACCCACCCAGAACTCCTAGCCAATTAGTTATGTCCTGTCAGGATTCACTCACTGAATCATTAGCTGTAATAAAATGCGGTGTTTGTTTCTGTATGGTTTAGACTTTAGACTGGGATAGTGACTGATTTAGATGATATTCCTGTAAAATGTGATAAATATTCTTTGTAAAGCACTATGCAATATGTTGGTGCTATATAAATAAAGGTTAATTACAATTTGACTCAGTTTCTGTTGTTACACTGACCATAGCTAATTTTTTCTAACTTTCTATGATTCATCAGTGTTTAATGTGCTCCTCATTCTCTGCATCCTCTACTTTCCATCTTTGCAAAGTTTTCTGCTATCCCAGTACTTGAGTTTTAATCCTTTGTTTATTGGACTGTGATGAAGAACTAGGTAAACGTTTCTGGTGCCCATTGCATTCAAGCTATGACTTTATCCCCTGTCCATTTCATGTAGAACTTCCATTATGACCTAGACTATTTCATCCGGTACACAATGTCCATCTTCTGACCTTCTGACTAACTTATGTCCCTATTATTTTTATATGCAGTAAATAAATAATTAGTGTGGAACAACACCTTTCACATCAATTAAATAACGCAGAATATGTAGGTGCATTTGTTGCGTGAGAGTATTATGAAAATAACAATGTTTAAAGGAAGAACTGAATAATATTGACAGTGCTGCAAAATGTCAACTTTTCAACCTTGATAAAATAACAAACAAGTGGGTGTACACAAGAAGAAGTGATAAAACTATAGCCAAAATATTTAAAGTGATTGGAAATCTTATTTAGCTGTCTATAAAGGCTCTTCTCTTCTCTGAAAAATAAAGGACTATATTATACATTTTTCAAAAACATGTATAATGTATAATTATTAGAAAAATTAGAAGACAAATATTTTACATTACATGTATGAAAACTTAAATGACATGTTTTTGGCCTTATTAATCTATTTATCACTAATATATTTACTTGTTCTTGTGGCTCATTGCAGGCTTCCCTTACGTGGTTAACCCCCCCCCCCCCAGTAAATGCAAAAACCAGAATACTATGCATTCCAAAAACTGAAACATAAGCGCAACTCTAGTGTAACACCCCCTTTCCTCAGCTAGGGTGTGTGTACTAGTCTTTGTGTGCCCTGTTTGCAAATTGACTCTTTACCTTGTATTCAGTTTCATGCAGTGTCTCCACCTTGGTTTAAGTATGCTAGGCTCCTTGTGGGGTAGTGTTATGGAGATAGAAACAAAGGAGGGAGACCAAGGAACCCTCCACCCCTCCTGCATTGGACCACAGACACAAACAAAGGAAAAATGATCACAACAAATTGGTCTTTAGAAGCCACGCAGGCACATTTATTAGTGAGGTATGGATCTCTAAAGGGTTTTTAGTAGATTTTATATAAAAAATCGATTGCTTTGGTTCAAACAAATGGTCACATATAATTTGAAACTATATTTATTAGTATCTAATATATAATCTACACAGTCCTGACTAGTTTGATGTAGCTCTATAACTTCTAATAACTATCTTTCAATATCTCTCTAACAACAATAACTATCACTAACAATATACACTAAACTCTTTCACAGCTGCTTTAACTTTGTAAGCACATAGCATACAAGTACATTTGGATGTTTTGTTAACGATATTATGGGTATGCAGTCTCCATACAGTGGCAGTTTAACCACAGCTAATTTCTTCTCTTTTCCAGTTCGAACAAACATTCAGTGACAAATAGCACAGAGCAATGTCATAGCGCCCTGTATTCCTCAATTTGAATTTAGCACCGATAATCCCACACAGTGGCACTTTGCAATATTTCTCTCCTCCAATAACCAGTTACTTTGTTCTAGGCAGTTTGACAAAGTGCGCTTCCTTGTCTGTTGCTATCCCAATTCTACACGAATGCAAAACACAATGTACAACCCCATTGTGCTCTCTATTTCTTTTAGGCATAAGCCTAAAGTCACTTTAATAAAAGCTGGCTCTTCACCATGCAGTTATATGGCTTTATCACAGATAGCAGATAATGCCAAAGTTAGTGCAGTTTCTCACTGATTAAACTCAGTCTCTTTCCCCTAGCTGACTGTCCCTGCACTTCACACTTATTATTATATCTCAGTCCAGCAAAAGGGCATAATCCAATATTCTTCAGGCCTCCCTACCTGTTCCCTGTCTGACTAATAAAATGGCTCAGTCCAATCATATGAACAATATAAGAAACATTGGTATTTATCAGACTTTCTCTCTTTGCTCTCTCACAGCAGGCTAGCTTATAGTGCCTCCTGTTATGGCACTCTATCTATACAGCGCTGGTCTCACTCACCGTAGCCCTTGCTCAATTCTGTTTCCTCTCCTCTCCTCCCAGAATCTCCAGCTGCTGTTTCTTAACTGCTTCTTCACAAGCTTCTCTTCCTCACTGCATGCTGGGAAATTGCTGTTTTCTGCCTGCAGGGGAGGTATCTAAAGCGCATGTGCAGCCTGCTCCGGTCGCCAGCGCTACACTAGTTAAAGATGGCAGTGAGTATAGTGATTCTGGGAACAATAGTTTCTAATGTCAAACCTGTTTACTTGCATTTTACTAGCATTAATATTGTAGATAATATAATAATTTGTTTAATTATTGTGTTTATTCCCAATTGTAAAGACCCGCGGTGTATGTTGATGCTTTATAAAGAAATGTTAATAATAATAAGAAGAATGCATTATAGACAAAACTATCCTGTATAATATACATACTGTATGTATCATTTGTGTATAATAATTTAATTAATGTGTAACAGACATATGTATCATGTGTAAGTCAACTACACATAATGTGTTATAGATGTATATATATCATGTGCTTATGGATTGTAAGCTTACCATTGGGGTTTCCATTTGCTTTGTCTGTTTGTTAATACCCATTCTTGTTTTATTACTGTGCTTTATTCCCAATTGCAAAGTTCTGTGATTATCTCGGCGCTGTAATAATATTAATATAATAATAAAACACATGTAATAAACACCAGTGGGAATGAGCTCTATTTATGCTTATTTGAGACTTATTTTATTATGAGACAGATGTTACCACATAGAAAACAAAATAATGTAATTTAGCATTTATGTCATGTTTATATATGGTATATTACACTCCCTACTATAAATTTTAAGGACATTGGAGTGCTGTGGAGTTCTGTGGCCATATAAAAGCACACGATGAAGACAGAATGTTTTTTATACAGATTATAGAAATCTGAGGTCACTTCTAATACCTGTATTCATTTACAGTAGGGGGTGCTTTGTCACTTATAATACAAGTTATCCCGATGAACACTAAATCGATGACAATAGAAATTAATGTTTATGCGGATATTATCTACAGCTGTATAGTAACATTACTTATGTGTTGTTTGGTTTTAAAACCTAAAGTATGTTGTGCTTCCATTAACGTCTATGAATTACAGTACATGAATGATATTTGAATTCTCTAGTTGGTTGCACCTTAGGATTCTTAAATTGCTAGCTTTATCATTCCTGTAAAAACAGAGTTTGCTTCTGTTCAACGTGAAAAACTAGCAACATTGTAATTTGATGTAATCTCATTATAGAAAAGAACTCGCCACTGGAAACTTTAATTATCAAACACCTCATCATTTTTTCTAAGATGGGATTTATGATTTGACATTAGGGTCTAGGAACTTTTATGACTACAAAAATGTTGCATTTAACTACATATTTTAACTGGACACAATGGTATCACAAACTGAATATGATTTACAAAACTGAGAAGCTTTGTACCACAAGGTGGCATGCTTCCATTGGGTACATTTATTCAGTTAGGTGCAGAACGGTATTTTGATTAAATCCAATTTGATTTCTGCTATCTGTTATAAGGCAGTATAGATCATTTATATAGTCAGTAGACAATAATTTTCATAACTGTGAAAGTGATACCAGGAATAGAAATACAAATAACTTACAATAAGTACAAAAATATATGCTGAGTGTTACCTAAAATGATATGTGTCACTTCAAATGAATACCAAATTTTGTCATGAATATAATGGGATTCATCTCAGGTACGATTAGTACTGTAGATACTTGAAGTAATGTATGCAAAGTAATGTTGTTGCTTTATGTATGTTTTCTTAAAGTTATATATTTGCATATGGTTTTTTCAGCAATAAAACAAATTTGCAATTTTAAAAAAATCTTAACCACTTCTTAAAGAGAAAGTCCACCTTCAGAGAATTCTACTGTACAAACACATTGTTTTAATTTTGGTTGCCCTTAAAAAACAAAACAAAAAAAAAACAGATCTGTTGTAAAGATAGAATTGAATCCAATATACAGACCAGAGTTTATCTATTGTGGCATATATGAGGAACAAAAATAAACAAATCTGCCATACAATATAATTATATGTAAGTCTAAATTGGAGATGTTAAATACAATGGGGGGAATTCAATTCCTCCGGAAGAGAGCGCCGTAATAACTCTGTTACTGTTACTACGGTAAAATTAACCAGCTTTCTGCTCGCAGCTCATGAAGCTGCGAGCAAAAAGCCGGTGTTGAAACTACCATAATACAGTAACGTGGACAATTGAATTCCCCTCAATGGGTCTGATGCAGAGTTGGCTTTAAAATGGAAGTAAATAATTCTTAATAATAAAAGAGCACAGAAAATGATTGTATTTCCACCCATATGTAGTGCCGTACATGTCTTGAACTGCGTCTGCCCCCACATCAACGGTTTATTCACCTGGCATGATAAATCATCATCAGTCCATGTTTGAACATAACAGGCATATATGTGTGAGCTGCATTTGCATAAACGTGCCTCTCCAAGCCCTGCCCCATTGGAGTATACAGTCTAAATTCCCTAACACACACAAGCACACACACACCAGGGTCCATCTTGTCAGGAACCAATCAACCTACAAGTATGTTTTTCACTCACTTCTGATCACTGCTTATCACTGTTCATTGCAGTTTAGTAAATAACCCAATTAAAAGATCCATGATCAAGCAGAGAGTGTGAGTTTAACACACTTTGTAATAAGAGGAGATTTTAATGTCAGTTCATTAATGCAATATATGAATACCTCCCGGATAACATCTAAAACACAACTGTTGCAATCTTCACTTCGCAACCACAGTTGTGTATTGGTCTCCTACAATGGGTACAGCAAATGCAATGCTTCATGGATGCACTAAAGTGACTACCAAGTCCCCTCAATAAAGGAGGATACAGGAAGGAAGAAAGAAAGAGGATACTGAGTGTTCCGTACACAGCAGAGGACTAGATGGTCCTAATGCAGGGCATTCACCACTGCAGCATTAACTACTACATACCTCCATAGGAATTTTGAATTGTAATACCAGTATCCTGAATCAGTATTTACTGCATAGCTGTGCTACAGGTATCAGCACAAAGAAAATGTATATATACTAATATGGAAGAAATGGACCTAGTGTGATATTCTCATCTGCCAATATTGAATGCAAACAAAAATAGTTTAGTCATATAGCTTGAGAATAAAATTTCTCAGAGGTATGTAAATATACTCAACGTGATTCTAATAAACTACTGGGGCAAAAACCAGGTCATCTGACCTTCACAGAGTATAGTGTCCGCAGTAGTATAGTAGCTGAAAAAGCATTAATATAGAGGTCTGACACAGTACGTACAAGCAAGTATATGTACATACAGCGCTTCTAGCATTTTTTGTGAGAAAGCCCCTACCTCAAATTACCCTAGTGTGTGCATGTGTGTGTTTGTTTGGTAGAGAATTTATATAAACATAAATATATACGTGCAAAGGAGCTCATATACGTGGAAACATCTGTATGTCAATAGAGATCTTCTTGTATACACGATTCCTGCAATCACTGATTTTGCTCATCAAAAAGAACAAAGAGAAATCATAATATGGTGTAATATGTTGATATTCACAAAATCTTTAACCAAAAGGAGGGATCCACAAAGTTCCCCAAATGGAGTATTTCTTCTTATATGATCAAATTTACAATATTAAAAGGTGCAAGAAAATACGAATCTACCACATAGAGAAATGAAATGAGACCCCCCTTTGGTGCTATGCTTACTGGGAACTGTCTTTGTTTCTGGCATTGCTTATAGAAAGGGAATCACAGCTCCAATATGCCATTCATTCGGTTACTCCCATAATAGTGCATTATGCAAGACGAGAAGTGTATCGGAAGGACCAGATATGCAGGCTTTGAAAGGAGGTATTACAATTGATTATATTCATTCAGCCAGCCCTTGCTAGATGTAAACCTCTATACCTGGTAGGTGAGTGCATCTGATTTTAACTGCATTTTAATGGTGTTTAAAGCATATAGGTCAGTGTAGGACCTGCATATAATGAGGTGCCCTTGACGCTGGGATGCAGGCTTAAATGTTTTGATCAATATATGAACTAATGCCTCTTGTTTTCATTTTGCTAGACACACACAGATATGCAGTATAAAGGATAAGCACTGACAACTGTCTTTTTGTTTTGTATACATATATGGGCATTTATATTGCCACGCAGCCGGTACCACATACAAAATGGGATATACCGAGCACAGGCTTGTTTTTTCTCTGATTATATTCAATGTCTCCTTCTTCACGCTGATGTTACAATTTATATCGGTCCATTAGAAGTCACAAACTTTAGCCTGGTACAGAATTTAGACTGTAAGTTCCAATTGGGGGAAGGACGGATGAGTTGGAGGCGCTGCAAAATATGGCGGTGTTAAATAAATAAACTAATAAAAATAATAATAATAATTACAAAAATAATAATAATATTATTACAATGCAACACATTGCAACCTCCTTTTTTGTTATGCTGTCATCAAATGAATTTTTCTACTGAGTTCTGTTTATTATTACCTCTACTTGTCATCAGATAAATCGGTTCACTAGAGCTATAACTAGATCCACGTCTTCAGCAAGATATAGATTCTATTTTCTTCAACAAACAGGAACATTTACATTCATATTTCTCACTAGTCATCAGAAAACCTCCAAGAGTTGGTATGAGAAGAGAGTTTGTGAAGAAACATTTTTTTTAACCAAATAAAAAAAAAACTAACTTATCACCTTAGTCCTTTTTATCTGATTTACATTTATCCGTTTTAATATATATTCCTATATTCAACATAAATAAATAAATAAATAAAAAGTACTATAAAAAAATATAAAATCTATAAGAGCTGTAAAATAATGTCAAGAAGTATATTTCTTAATATAATATAGAACCTGTTGGAAGGGTGGGAGCTGCATTTACATTATTAAATGTGCCTGAGGACGCATGGAGGGATAGAGAGGCCCGGTGTGGCCAACAAAACATTAGTTTCAAATGCCCGTTTTATACTGTGATGGAGAAGGTGAATCAGTTTACAAAAACCAATATTCACAGCATTATGAACTGAGAAGAGAAGAGGGGGAGAACTCCCACTCAGGAGCACAGATTCAGCTATGTAATTGCTGCAACACTCAACTGGCATATTTTAGCCCATTGTAATTTCATCAATTATCAGTACAGAAAATAACTTACCACTAGAAACTATAGTTATCAAATATAAAGATACACCACCTCTATTTTTCTAAGATTGGATTTTTTACTTGAATTCTGTATGTAACATTGTTATCTAGAAACTATAATGACATGTCTGCATTACCCAACACATACAACAAACTGCTCTCAAGCAGAAGACACGCAATATGAAACATATAGGAAAGCAATGCAGGCAAAATATTATTCTCTCACCAGCAGAAAAAGAATGTGTAATACTCTGCAAGATGCCAATAAATGTAGCATGGTATCATGGAATCACCCAATAAATGAAAATCAAAGCACAAGACATCAGAGGTGCAGCATGTAATCCTGGCTCTGTGTGTCCCAAAATGTGAAATAGGGCATTCCACATTTTGGGACATTTCTCTGGGCATTGGGTGGCATTATGCCCTTTATAAGGCCTAGCAGGCGCAACTTAAATTGGAAGTTAACAGCAACACAGTTTAGCAGTTATACTGCTTTTTACCTGTCACTTACTGTTTTTTTCATCCTTTTGCATTTTTTAACTATTTCGCTAATTATGTGGAGTCTAAATAAAGATTGTAACTATACACATTTTTATGTGTCTCAATAATTACTAATAAAGTTACAAACCTATTCTATATACATACTGTTGAATTTACTATAATATTAACCCTTTTGAGTGCCCCATTATGCATATTTCTCTCTCCTCTCATTGCTGTTATATTGTTTCTTATGCAAGGGTGCACCTTCTACAGTGAAATACTATATATCCATCGTATAAAATCAGTCAATCCAGACTGTACAATACTTTCACTGTCTAATGTGGGTTTCACCCAGTGCGGTACACAACCTTTTAGTAAATTGGAAGTTGTGTACTAATAGGAGAAAGAGTGTATTCTGCCAGCTGACCCTCTTCACTCCTGTGTTTGCTGTTCCTGCACTAGCATAATAAAGCCACATATGGACTATGCACCTCTCTCTGAAGTCTTGACTTGACCCCTGTCCTTCATATTTTGGATAACATTTTATAAATAAAAATGAAGAGATTTATATGAACGGCCTGCTACTTTTATAGCTCATTCTTGAATGCACATAAATTGGATTTACCCTTGTCAATACATATAATCAGGTTACAGGAGAATGGTTGCAATACATTGAATTATATCTCTGCACAGCATAGCAATCCATTGATTGTAGGACAATAGATGTCTATATATTTATGTTATATTAGCTGCAAAACCTGTCTGAAATATCCTGTTTTTATGCTCACATGTCCCGAGGCATTTACCAGGCTAGACAAAAAAGGAATGCTCTGATTAAACTCCCAGTAAGAAAATCAGCAGCACTGTGTCCATTTTAGAACATAGTTATTTCTCTATGTCATATATCAAAATCATGATTTAAAATGGCCTTTAAAATAAAAAATGCTTAATTTATACTTTCGCTGTCACAGCCTCATCACATTATATTTAACTCATTATTTTGTTTTTTAGTTGTAATTCACATACTGCTAGATAGCTCATTTTAACATTTACAGTCCAGCACAGGGTTTTTAAAGCTTTTTGTGCCTTTTTGTGCCTGCTGAAAAATTGCTCATATATCCAATCACTTATAGAATGGAACTGGGGAACAGTGATCTGTTCTGTCAGTGGCTAAATAGAACATGGGAGTATAGTTCACATTTTCTATTGTGCTTGGAGGGACTGAAAGTACCATATATGAGCCTTTATAAAAATAAATGATGAGTGAAACATAAAGCTATAAAAGATCATCATACAAAGCTTTGCTCATTATTCTAAAATGCAAAATGGTGAGTAAAATATGCTTCTAATGCTTGTTCTGACAGATGAGACTAAAACTCAGCCCTGGCATTTAAAATACACAGGCCCACCTCAGTTCCAGCAGGAAAGAAATGCCGAAAATGTCATGACCATATTGGGTAGAATTGGGCGGGCTCGGTTTCCCGAGATTTGAACCCACCCGAACTTCGCCTATGCGAGTACCAAGCCGAGCAAGCTCGGTACTCTCCCGCCTGTTTGGTATTGAAATCGAGGCAAAACGTCATCGTGACGTATTCGTATTTCTGAGCTCGGTTCTCGTGAGATTTGAAAAGCATAAATACCCGCCTCCACAGCAATCCATCGCCATTTGACAGAGGGAGAGAGCAGGGTTAGGTCACAGGCTGTATTAGAGCAGGGACAGAGCAATAATTGTACACCTTATTCTTTGTATTATTCTTTCATTTCTAATCTATTCAGTTCTATTATTAATTCAAATTCTATTAGCAATTGTTAGAGCAGGAAGAGAGGAGGATAGAGGAGGCTTATTTTTCAATTTTTTTGCACTACAAGTGCTTTGGGTGTCCCATATTCCCCAGTGTTTTACACTAATTTTTCTGGCTGTCAAAAAAAAAGTCATATTTGTCAGCAGTATCTATATAATACAATTTTTTGCACTATAAGTGCTTTGGGGTGTCCCATATTCCCCAGTGTTTTACACTAATTTTTCTGGCTGTCAGAAAAAAGTCATATTTGTCAGAAGTATCTATCTAATACAATTTTTTGCACTACAAGTGTTTTGGGGTGTCCCATATTCCCCAGTGTGAAACACTAATTTTTCTGGCTGTCACAAAAAGTGATATTTATCAGCACTATCTATACAATTTTTTGCACTACAAGTGGTTTGGGCTCATTAAAATGGATTCAAAGCAGTCCACATATGAGCAGAGTCAGCAAGCAGGTTCTGACACCAGGCCTGATGGTAGTGTTCCCAGTACGTCATCTGGTAAAGCCGATGTAAAAGTACATAGTCTTTTTAAATCAGGGAAAAAAACACACACCAAAAAAGTTTTACCGTGTTGAAGCAAAAAAGAAGTGTAACTGAGGAAAAGTTAACTGCCGATAGAAAAAAAATTGCCAACATGCCATTCTACACACGCAGTGGTAAAGAAAGAAAGAGGCCTTCGCCTTTCTCTATTAGTGGCAGATCAAAAAATGTTACTGAGCCTTCTTCTTGTACAGTCAATCGTGACCAAGCAAGACCAAGTAATTTGGAGTCTAAAAGTGGTGCACAACTACTGTTGTGCGTGAAAGCCGAGCTGCAAGAAAACAGTAAAGCATTAGAGGATAATGTATGCTCTGAATCAGAAATGACAACAATCCCTGTGGAGAGTCCATCCACCAGTGGTGTCTAATCGTGAGCATTCTGTTAGGGTACCCAAAAAGAAGGGCCCTTGCAGCAGTTCTACTGATGTGTGCCTTAACAGCCCGAGTGTAACCGGTGATACACAAATTGAGGATGCCACTTTGGAATTAGAAGAGGATGAGGGGGAGATTTGTGTAGGCGACAAGGGCGCTAATGATGAGGTTGATGATTATGATGCAGACAGATACCAAATTGCCTTTCTCAATTTCTATTTATATTCTAGATTATATAACGGCTGAATAGTTTTCTATTTTACTCCTAGTGGAGAGGGGATCTGATGCAGACAGATACCAAACTGCCTTTGTCCATTTCAATTTATATTGTACAGTCTATAACGGCTGAATTTTTTAGTATTTTCTACAAGTGGAGGGGTCCTAGAGAGACAGAAACCAAACTGCCTTTGTCCATTTCTTTAGATATTTAACTATAAGTGTAGGGTGTAATATACACCCAAAGACGATGGCTGCATTGCCAATATGCATAGATGGAGAGGAAGACAATCTGGTTTGTGTGTAGAATTAATGACGGCCTGCCAGGATTTAAACCATTTTTTTCATAACTATATAGCTTTACTATTACATTACTTATCCAAGAAACAGGTGGAGCACTAAATTCGGTTATTTTATGCCCAAAAACATTGATTTTTAAACAAAATTGCAAAACAAAACAAAACAAAACCAAAACCAAAACCAAAACACGCAAGGGCGGTTTGGCAAAACCAAAACCAAAACCAAAACACGACAGTAATCCAGATCCAAAACAAAACCAAAACACGGGGGTCAGTGAGCATCTCTAGTTGTGGGTGTGGCCATTGATACATACATTATAATAAAACATTACATTTATCGCGCCCTCCCAGCCACATCACGCCATCTCCCCAGGCACATTATGACACCCCCAGCCCATTCTACTTATCTATGCTTCTGGTGCTGCTGACATCCATAAGGCTGGGAACTTCCTGTAGAGTGAGCAGGGAAGCTCTTTGTCTCACGAGATTACAAAATCTTGTGAGACGTAGAGCTCCTTGGCTTGCTCTGCAGGGTGTGTCCTGTCCGGGAACTGGGAGCAGCTATCAGTTCCCTTTCCCTAACCAGAGCTGTATTAAGGCTCAGGGGGCCCAGGGTATTTAAGAAAACAGGACCCCTATTATGTAACATGGTTATCATTTTAGACAAATACACAGGCAATACTGTGTGCACTACTGTTAGAAGCACAGAGCTCTGCCTTCACAAGCAGTACGGTGTGAAGCGGGACATACCTCCCAACTGTCTTTGCAGTCGGACCAAATCCTGACTAAGTGAAACAGTCACCCAAATTCAAGACTGCCCCACCAGATTCAGGACAGTTGGCAGACTGTCCTGCTCTCACTTACCTGTCTTGATCACTTTCACCACTTGTAGCAGCTGCTTTCTTTAGCTCAGTTCCTTCTTGACTTGATCCTGGAATATTGGATGCTCTATTTTGAAAAAAAATGGGTACACGAGATTTAGAAAACTCCAACCAACCTCGGTGTCAAAACAATAGCACTCACGTTTTATAATTATGCCTCCCTCCAGTCCCCATAATAATAATATTCACATTTAATAAGCAGACCTATTTCCCTCTAACCAGCCCCAACATTAAATTTGCAATATACCCATTTACTTAAAACATATTTCTCTCCCTCCAAACAGTCCCAGCAATAAATTAAATAGCATTAAAGTTTAATAAATATAGCCATTTTCCACATCCATTCGCGGCAATTAATAATTCATATTCACATTTAATAAATAGTCCTCCCCAAAATCAGCCCCATATTCAATTGACAACCCTAAACCACCCCATCATTAAATGAAAGGTTGCTTCACCTCATCTTAAATATTTAGCCACTGCCTACACTCCACCATTAAATAGCCACACTATATTAAGATCCTCCCTCGTCTCTCATATCATATTAAAATACTGGGCACACACACAAACTCACACTATATTAAAATACTGCGCGCGCACACGCACACTATATTAAAATACTGCGCAAACACACACACGCACACTACATTAAACTACAGCGCGCACACACACGCACACTATATGAAAATGCTGCGCGCACACACATGAATATGGCCCCACACACATATTGTATGAACATTGCCCCACACGCACACTGTATGAACATGACACAACACGCACACTGTATGAACATGGCCCCACACGCACACTGTATGAACATGGCCCCACAGACACACACTGTATGAACATGGCCCCATACACACACTGTATGAACATGGCTTCACACACGCACACTATATGAACATGGCCCCACACGCACACTGTATGAACATGGCCCCACACGCACACTGGTTGAACATGGCCCCACATGCACACTGTATGAACATGACCCCACTCGCACACTTTATGAACATGGCCCCACACGCACACTGTATGAACATGGCTCCACATGCACACTAAATGAACATATGAAATTTTAAAGGTTTGCAAATATATATAAAGCTTTATTTGATTTTCGTATCAATTCCAAGATAGTTTGTTATCTTCAAATTGATCCTCTCATTAATAGTGTCTATGAGTACAGGAGTCTACTTTTGCAACAGTTTCTGGCAGTGGTAAACTTTGTATTAATTGCATCAAAGAAAAGTAATTAAACATAGGTCTTCTTTCATCCAATTGCTTGAAACCGTCACTAGAACATTGCTTTGACAAGTGGGATGTACCACCATTACACCACACTAATAATCACTAACCCACTACTCGTTAGAATCTCACAGTGACATCCTCAATGTCAGACTCAAAACAATTCTAAAACAAAAAGCAGCAAAGGATTGCTTTATACACAGCTTAGAATTCATGGACAATTTTGCAGTTACTGTGTGATTAGTATACCAGTGAATAATCTTGAGCAGGGATTCTATCTGCTTAGCTCCCTAGTAGTAAAACTGTCTATAATTATTGACTCTTTAGATTCCCAATTTCCTAAGTTGGTAACGAATCAAAAGTTACATTGTCAAATAGTTTTACTTTACATTTTTCAAAATTAGCAGGCCTGATATTATTCTGCTACTATGGAATTCACTCCCTAGCTATCTGCTCGATTTAATCTAAATGATCTAAGCAGATATACTCTCTGTTTGAATCCCTAACAGAGTGTCTGTCACTAACAGATAGGCTGTCTTTGCTGTCTATCATGAAGCCACAATTGGTTAAATTGTTTACTTGTCAGAAGCTTCACAATCTAGTCTATTACATGGTCTATATTATTAGTGATGCTAATATCTTAGTCAATACCGTTACAATTGCATCACTAAATGATATAGACAATATCCGACCAATACACAGAGGTGCATTTCGTGTGTACTTTGAAGACTCCCAAAACCAAGCTACAGAATAGGAAGGATCACATGGACTAGATATCAAGAGAGTCTTCTGCACCTTATTTCCGTTCATAAAGTCGAGATTCATTTTGATAAAGCAGGGGTAGACTGAATGGATCTAATAGAACTCTATTCTAAGGGGTACAAATTCGTATTGGTGGTTTTAGATTATGCCATCAGAAGCCAGACAAGTGCTTAACAAAATAATACAATTTTTTCCCAGAATAGGTCTGATGAAAGTTGTCAATTTGGAAACAGTCACAAACTGTATATCTCCTATAGTTCAAGGAGTACTGAGATTAGTGAAAGTCCGTTAGGTTAGAATGGTTAGAATGTCAGTTTACAATCTGCAGACTGATGGCCTCATTAAATGGTTTCTTTGCATATAGAGACAGTGTTGAGAAGATTAGTATGAACCGAAATTTCTATGGGATAAGCACCTTCCCATTTTCCTCTTAGTTGTCCATGATATACCCTAGGCTTTAACCACCTTTTCACCAGTTAAGTTATTATATGACAGAAAGACTAAAGGTTTTCTTGACTTTTTAAGTGAATCAAGAGCCGAACCACCCTTTAGCAATGTATGTTATAAATACATGCAATGGTCTATATTTAGTTGGCCAGTTGCCTTGCAAGATAAAGTATTATAGCTGTTACCCATACAGAAGATCAAGCTTCTCTTCCATCTCAGATCTTTCCACCCTGGACCACAATGGGATATTAAAACATGGACACAGCTGAGGAGGCAAAGCACAAAACTTCCTCTGCCACCCTCATGGGACTATACCAATTTGTAACAATGCCATTTTGACTCCATTGTTTTCCTGCCTAATTACAACAGCCCAAGGATCATGTACTCCACATTCATCAAAATTGTGTGGTGGCATACCTGGACAAAATAGTTTATCTAATATCTGAATAGACTGCGTGCAGTCCTACAGTCCATTTGTATGGCCATTTGAAAAAAACATGCCCTTGGCAGTTATGAAACCAAGAACACTGTGGGAAACGTCTGTCTTAAGCTTTTAGTTAATAAGTTCCCAATGCCTCAAATGAATATGAAGGTGCAGTAGTTCTTGGGATTGGCTAGATATTATAGGAGGTGTATGCCTCATTTTCCGTCATTCCAGCTGCGCTAACAGATTATTTTTTAAAAAACTCAACCACTGATAAGATTCAGTTGACTCCAGGGTATCAGACTGTGGTTTACAATATTAAAAAAAGTATTCTGTGAAGAACCTATCCTTCAGTTCTCCAAATTGTGGCCCCTGATTTGAAGCTTAGGGCAGTCCTGTGTCAGGAATCTGAGGAACATCAAGTGTTGTATTAAAGCCTGAAGCCTTATCCCTATGACACTAAGTACTCCAGCATGGAGAAGGATTGTTCTGCCATGGAATGGAGAATTAAGGTCCTCTGTTACTATCATGAGGGTGTTCATTTTGTTGCTATCACCAACCATACAACTCTGAAGTTGTTGCTCTCCATGTGTGATGCAAATCCTCATTTGAGGAGGTTGTAGCTGGTGCTTCAGCTTTTCCTTTGAAATTTGCCTTCATCTGAGATATCTGCACCTTGATGTTGGGCTGAAGGTTTGGGTTTCCGCCAACACCATTCTCCCATGAGGGGGGTATATATCAAGGTGGATATCTGTCAGGTGTCAACTTCTCCAGATTTGATATGTGATAGCCCCACTCATTCCATGCAGTAGGTGAGCAAACTTATGTCCTTTATAAGGCCTAGCATTTCTAAAAGTTAAAACATTTGAATGTGTTACCATAATTGTGTTTTTAAAAGGCAATCTAAAAATCTAACAGTCTTCCAAAGTCTTTCGGCATACCTTTGAATTCTCAACATAATATTCATATTGCAATTTAGTACTGTTAACATTAAGATCGTTTTCCCTCTGGATGTCAATTTTTTTGCCAGATAAAATTAATTGTTATTTAATTCTAAATTTATTGAAGTAATTATACAGAAATATTCCATAACTTTTCACAGTATGCATGCAGTTATTTAAAAGTGCAATTTTCTTTTTTTAACAAATCCAATAATTAAAGTGATTTTATGATACAGTTATATAAATCCGAAGATTGAAAATGCTCATAAGAGTGCTTGCTGAATTTTATTTTGCATAGCTATGTTTTCTGTATATCTATGATAATTAATTGATAATGTATGATTTACCTATAAATAAACTGCATACTATTTTAAGTTACATTAATGACATTACAGCTGCTTTAGAAATCCTACATTTTTTGTTTTGATTTTAAACAATAGAAAACTATACAATCTCTAGATGTATAGGTTACATCTGCAAAGCATCGAAGAAACATAATAAATAAGAATGTAATACATGTTTATTTAAATAAATATATACTGTACAAGCTTTGTTAATCAAAGTCCAGACAGACGGGTCCTGTCTATTTAGTAATTTCTTTAATTACAGTAGCATTAATCAGACATAAAAAAAAACCCAGAGGAACTGGCTGGTTACAAAGGATTAGACTGCAGGGGTCCCATCTAATTTTCAGTGACTTAGCTCACAATTTTCCAGTGGTGCATTTGAAATCAACTCCAGTAAAATCCACCTCTTACAGCAGATGGTAAGGATTTATTTTACTTAGATTTTAATTTAAGATGAACGATTTTTTACTGCTATTCAGTTTCTTGTTGTTTATTTGAGGAGAGGTGTGTAAATAATTAGATTTTTATGTATATAAGAAATGTCAGTAGGACATTTCTTTTTTTATAATACAATTTTACATGCAGTAAATATTTTGTAAATATGTGAGCAATTGGGTTATGTATAAAATGAACTAAGGTGTATTTTAATTTTATTTTGTCTTGCCTAGTAAAGCTGTTATTAAATTATTTCATTCATTCAACCGTACATTTAAGAAACAGGTGTGTAATCTGTTTAAAATGTCATGACTTTTAAAAAGTTACTTTGTTGCAGTGCCTTCATCCCTTTCACTATTGTATGGGCTCTTCCTCCTTATTTGTCATTCAACTACTCTCTTTTTTTTATTACCTTTATTAGAAATGCAGACAAGCACTGCACACCTTGATTTAAACATGCATTTAGTCATTTTGAAAAAAATGTAGATTATGTATACAATCAATTACATAGAATATAAATTTATAGCAATATACCTTTGTGTAGAAGGGCATGTAAAAAATGTTGAGTAATTATCATTGTAAGAAACTAATATAAAACTTAAAAAAAAAATATATTATACTGTATATATTTTTCAACTCTATGCCCCTCAACCACATTCTCTATCTTCCCTCTGACTTCTCAGTCCCCATCTCCTCAGCATCCTCATTGCCTTCTCAATCTCGTTCCCTATCTCCACCTTCACCTCATTTCCCTCCTCATGAACGTGGTTTCCCTTCTTCATCCTCCTTCAGGACCTCCCCCACTACTGGTTTACATTCAATGCCTTTCACACACACATACACCCTCGCAAATCCTCTTCCACCATCCCCAATTCTCACTTATACCCTTAGCTGCAGATCTTCACTTATCTAATGCCCGGGATGCAGCGCGGCTCCTCTCTGCTCCTCTTGGCAGTGACTGCATTGCGGCAGCAGCAGGCACATGGTATTACTATAATACTGACAGGATGTGCTTGTTAAGGCAATTCTTGTTCTTGAAACCAACTACCTTCAGATATCATATGTGTCCTTTACTGATCGATCAGGAGTCAAGAAATCATGACATACGCAATTGAGGTCAAGATAAACTGAGCTGATGCGTCTTTAATCAAAGAGCGTTTTATAGTCAGATCACAAAGCAAAAAAGTCTGGTCATTATTGCAAAAAGCACTTATCCTATAACATGTCCATATATTAAATTGTTTATCACTTCTGTGAGGAAACACCTTCAAGTTGTGGTCAGAACAGTTAGAACATCTTATGGGTGTAACATCTTGTGATATGTCTGATCTCGCATCTTGACTGCAGGGGTAGATGTTATCACCTTTCAGGTTTGTTCCTGTAACAAAGATCTTATCACATTCTTGTCACCAAACTTGAGTTGCTTATAACTGTATTTTTTCTATTTAAGATATCTGTGCATAAATATAAGAAATCATATATCTGAATACATATATTTCAACACACACATTATTTTTATAAGGAATCGTATCACACATTATTCCCTGACAGGCTCTAGGTGGATAGTGCCAACTAAGCACTTAAACGCTGGACAATGTGCTGCCCCCTGTATACCGGCATTTGGGTGCAGCACCAAGAACCATACACAACCTGGTCTGCTTACCCCTTGTCCCCCACCTCCTTAGCATCCTCATTGCCTCCTCAATTACCTTCTCTATCTTCACCTTCACATCATTTCCCTCCTTTACCTTCCCGGGTTGTCCCTCTACAACCCCCTCCAGGGTCTCTCCCACCTCTGATTTATATTTATCTGAAGCCTGGGAGGCAGCACAGCTCCTCTCTGCTCCTCATTACAGTGACAGAGTTGCTGCAGCAACCTGCGCATGGTATTGCTATAATTCTGGCCTGAGGGTATGGTAGGCAGATAGTGCCGAATAAGCACTTAAATACGGCAATCCGTGCTGGTCCCTGTATACCCGCATTCGGGGGCAGCACCAAGAATCATATATTACCTGGTCTGGGGCGCACTCTTAATTTGGCTCTGCCTACCCTCTTTACTGTATACTCATTGTATATTTCCTCTGAAATGTCAGTGACAGAGACTGAAGTTTCCCCTCTGTCAGTCTCTACCACTGATCAGCACATCATTGACAGGGAGAGAGAAGATAAGTGAAGACATTAAGGGAAATGAGCTGTACAGTCTGGACAGACCATTGGGTGAAGGAAATAAAGATAAACAACTACAGAATATCTTTATTTCCCACACTCCATATTTGTCTGTTAAGAGCATTCTTCTCTTTTTTCACCATTGTCAGTCACAGATCATGTAGCTTTCACCCCTTAATATCTTCTGATCTGAATGGGATGACTTACTAGACAACCAGGTAGAGTCTGGGTACCTCTTAGCACTCAGATGTTCTCTGCTAAGTGACTTAACATCTACGTTATTGGACACCTAAGCGTGTGACATGCTGTGACATAATTGGCAGTAAAAGGGGTTAAGACTCTTATCCCTTTGCCCTAGGCCGCCTACACCCTGGTGTCAATTGGGTTCATTATAGTAGCTTATTAATGTTAATACAAGGCATGGAAACATCTAAAAATTGAAGACGTTGTTTCCAAAAATCCTATATCCATATGTAATGTTACTTATGTTTGTGAACTTTGCCGTAATGTTGCATTTTTCGAATGCTACCTGCTCAATTCACTTACGTTTACAACAAATGAATAAATTGTTGAGGACTAGGTAACCACCAATTACCTTGCAAGTAAAAATGCAATTATCAACCCCAAGTCAAATGTGTTTGTTTTTGATTAGCATTTTCAATAGTGTTTATTTTGCTCCTTTTAAATGCAAAACAAGATGCTAGTTGGCATGAGGCCTTACTGAGGTCTGACTGCTTCCAACTGCTGGTGGCATTCTCTGAAGCCCATCCTAGTGGTCTATTTAGTAGTGCACTGAAGTCTCTGAATTAGTGTAATAGTGTACATCTCTACTTCCGCTTTTTTCCACAACACTCTGTTTGACAGCTCAGAGCCTATTAAAGAGAATAAACTCTGAAAGACTGTTTGTGTCTTGTTCCGCTGAGAACGGTAGGATGTATTTCTTTCTTCAGTAAATATATACTATAGTTTACATCTGATGAACACTGAGGATAAGGGTTTCAATTAACAATGCATAGTTTTCACACATAGCTATACAGAATCTGAAGCTGGACAGCACTTTGCCAGGTCTCCATAGCAACCACAATTTCTTGTCATTCTTAGCTTCTCGCCATTGAATGTTGCCAGAGTTTTACTCACCTCTCACCTCTGCTCTTCACTGCTTATAGCAAGTAGGCATTTGTTTAGTGAACTACACCTACACTAAATAGAGAAAGGGGTGATATATGATAACAAATCAAACTAATTTTATTCAGACAGTAAGAGCATCTTAGTATTTATTTTAAGTAAATATACAATTGTACCTTATTATGCACTATCGGAAGTGTATATGTTCCTTATATTTAAAGCATTTCTAATGAGTTCCATAATAAAAATGTTATTTGAGCAAACCTACATTTTTAAGTAAGTAGATAACATAAATATCAAACACAGTCATGGCTATTTTTCCTGTTTATTATAACAATATCCAATTTTATTTAGATAGTATCTATTGTAACTATTATCTGTAACTATTACTGTATGGAGCTGATGAGCACTGTCGTGCCTTTCAAATCTACAATAATAATAATAATAATAATAATAATAATAATAATAATCTGTATTGTGCAACATAATGTTATGTGGACTGACATATGAAATATATCAGCACAATGCATGTAATTTATTACACTTTGTAAATTTAAGTTAAATCACGGGGAAAAAATGGGTACACTATAAACCTAACTTATTTATTGTTTAAACTTTGTTGTTAAATAATGTTCTTCATGTAGTCGGTTAAATAGACATTTTAGAGTTATGACAGGGAGTGCAGGTATTTGTAGTGCCATTTTGTAAACTTTTGATGTATCCCATTGTAAGTTAGCTCTCAGTTTCTAAATATAGAGAAGTATTCCTAGTATTTTTTACCATGTAATGCATATAATTTAATATCATCCTCATTAACGTAATATTAATATTTATATGCATTTGTTTATTATATCAGTGGTAATTGTCCAGCAGAAAAGAATTTTGCAAAGCTAGGATATTGGTTGCTAAGAAATACAGCCACCCTCTTAACCTCGCTACCTTTAGCCTGTTACACAATTTCACACAAGACAACTACCCTCTGACCAACATTGTTGTGTGACGGGATCATTTAGCTTATGAGTCACTTTTACCTTTGCAGTCTGGCTGGGCCAAAATGCAAAATGTAGACTTAACCTCATGTGTCAATCTCCCATTGTCCCATAGATTGCGAGCAGGGCCTTCTCATCTCTTTGTCTGTTTTACCCAGTTTGTTTATTAGTTTATTACGTTTGTCTCCAATTGTAAAGCGCTACAGAATATGTTGGCGCTATATAAATAAATGATGATGATGATGATGATGATGATGATGATGATAAGTTTGTTACAGGTCAAGAACAAAAGCAAAGTTTTGTACTGGTCATTAGCATTTTGTTGTTGATGCTGTGTTAGAAGGCAATATTGAGCTGTAACATTTTATATATGAAAATGTTTCTCTGCATTTTGCTTATCAGAAAAATGTCAGCTAATAATCAAAATAGTGATTATGTTATATCATAATAGGCAGACCATATGCACACAAAAAATAATTGTATGTATTATTTCTCATTTTTATTTTTGTATTTGTTATTTATTGTTATTATTTATATTTTTGCTTTTATTATTATTATTTTTAATAAATTTTATGTTTGGATTTACCTCTACAATGCTGTATGAAAGTTGTTCAATCGCTTTACGAATCTATGCATAGAGTTCATGTTTATTACTGGCTGAGCCGTTTACACTTTTGGTTTGTAATTGTGCTTTCTTGAAGAAGACTGTCAACGAGTACTTACAAGTTTCCAACTAAGCTACGAATTTGCAAGTTGATTTATGATGCAATGTCTGTAATTGCAAAGTAATTATTAGCTTTAAATAGGATTAAAGAATTTCTGCTTGATAGCCAGTGCATTTGTAATATATTTATATATGTGAACTGTATCTTTTAGCTGTATACTTATCTGATTTTGCAATATGTGGTCAGCTCTGGAATTTAAAAAAAACTAAGGTGAGTTCCGTATCCTATTGGCTGAAGCCTCACACTCCTCCAGGTGGAATTAATTTCACTTTGGCGCTGTAGAGCTTTAATAATTAAGTAAGATCATTATACAGTTGAGTTATGACAGTTTTTAATATACTGTAAGCGGTGTTGACAATAACAAACTTACTTCTTAAACCTGTTTTGTCAAGCAAGTATAATGATTCTAACATGTAATGTTTTAATTATACCATACAGTCTACTTTGATGTTAATATATAATTTTGTTAAATTTCATACTAAGATATTGATAACAAACAGACTGAGTTGTATGTAACATTGGGTGTCTGATTTGCTAATTAAGCAAACTTAATTTTCTGTCTATGATTTACATATATTTCCTTTGGATACTCTGGTTTCCACCCACACAGTACAAAAACATAAACATATACACAGAAGAAAAGCAAAGCAAGTGTATTTAGAGGTACTCTGGGATAATTAAAAGTTAAAATATAACTTTTATTGAATTATTACATATAAAAGTAGAGGACAAAATTAGGAGGTAAATATAAACATAAGCAAGTGAAAAACAAAATACAAAAAATGAATTATAAAATAAAGTGCATTGTGAAAATGTGGTTAAAATTGCAATATAGATTGCAAGGCTCCACTAATATCACCGATAGTAACTACATAAATAATGTATGTAGACCTGCTTCCATATAAAGAGAGACCATAGGTCAGGCAAACCCTTGTTAGGGAAAGAAAAAAAAAACTGTGTCAGGCTCAAATAATAGCCCAGCAGAAGAAATATCAGATCCGCTGCATAGAGTGACTAAATACCTTCCATAGCCTAGAATCAATATATAACTCTATGCTTCCATATAAGGAGATCGCGAAATGTGGTTAAAATTGCAATATAGATTGCAAGGCTCCACTAATATCACCGATAGGTAGATATAGTAAATACATAAATAATGTATGTAGACCTGCTTCCATATAAAGAGAGACCGTAAGTCAGACAAACCCTTGTTAGGGAAAAACCCGTGTCAGGCTCAAATAATAGCCCAGTAGAAGCGGCTATTATTATATATATATAATAATTCAATAAAAGTTATATTTTAACTTTTCATTATCCTGGAGTGCCTCTAAATACACTTGCTTTGCTTTTCTTCTGTGTATATACTTATTATCGAGTGTAGGGTGCACCCTTTAAGGACATCATTTTCATTTTCCTTAAATAACAATAGGGATAATATCCTATTTTTATACCTGGTGCGGTTTGTTCACCCTCCCCTTTTTCCCTGAAAAACATAAACATATCTGAAATTTAATTATAATATATTATATTATATATATCATATCCTTATTATTACATTCTGTACTTTGGATGTATTCAATTATATTGTTAATGTGTGTGATACAGATGATTGGGTATTTATCCCACACATTTATATATGATACATCTCCTATATAAACCTGCTCTAGAATGCACCAAGCCACCCCTCTTGATGAGGTCTTATAATGAAACATAGATTTTATGTTTACCTATTATAATATAATCAATAATCATATTTGGACATGAACACTGATATTTTGTATATGACTAGTTGTTGCTTTTTGAGGGTAGCACAAGATATCCGTAAAACTAACTTCTAGTTCCAAAGTGGAAGATTAAGATGGTAGAAGTAGGACTTTACTTTTAGCACTATTGGGGTTATGATTATTATCATAATAACATGCCCATGTAACCTACAGCACAGTGCATACCCCTAAATAATACTCAAACTTATGAATAACATACAAAAAAATAAACAAAAAACCTAGTCAGCCACTTTAAAACAATTCACCAAAGCAAAATCTACAATTTTAACTTGATAGGCATAGATAAAATAACTACACCAAAATGCATTTTCACAACTTGAAACCAAATATATTGTATAATAAAGTATTCTTGAAATAGTCTTGGATCAAAATTATATGAAGATTTATAAAAGGCTTATGTCTGATATTTTAACCTCTTTTACCTTCTTATTCTTAATTAACTATTACCTTAGAGTAACGACATGCAACTTGAGTGTGGCAAAAAATAAATGATTTATTTAACTATGGTAGAGGAGAATAAAGCGGTCAGTCCGAGATGTGCCAGGAACAACCCAACTGTCCTAGCATAACCATTAGGACTTTATCATCTGGGGAACAGCCAAACCCCTGGGTTCAAGTGGGGGATCAACCAATCACACCCTGGGTGCACATATCTACCTTGACGGGACACCACGTCCTGATTTAACAGAACCCGCCCATCCTCTGGGCTAGCAACCACAGGGCAACCCACAGGGGCGGTACCTGAACCGAGACTATAGCCAATTCATTCAGAGAGGCGTGTTCATTGTGCCGTAAATGTGCGCACCAAAAACCACTGGCCGTCGACTGCACTGCGTTTTCCGGCCATGCCCGGATCCGTAAGAGCCATGGCCCGCCACCATACCTAAACCTGCCCCTGCTAAAAACTCATAAATATCCTGAACAAACATAACTATGCCCTCCTTACTCAAATGCACACCGTCCCCCATATATAGCGAGGGGCTCTGAAAACGAATACGTGGGTGTTAAATCCGCAAACCACCTATGCACCATATGAAAAGTGCAACAACAGAATTAACTTTCCTCCTCACTTCGTCTGCTCTGTGTCCATCAGGAAATGAACGTCAAATCCTCCTTGGCACAATACCTGACTAGCTAATGACAAGGGAAGGCCAAGAGGCATGTACCCAAGCCAAGTCCTCCTGAATCCGTAATATCAAATCAACCGACTTGCTACAGCCTATGTCATTTCCTCCTATATGTATCACCAGAACATGGGGAACCCCTTGACTAGCCACATTACCCATCAGGAGCTTTCGAAACCCAGGCATTCTCAAACCTCTCTGACCTATCCACTGCACCACCACTGACCCCATAAAAGGAGAAATATCCCTAGCTGCCCTGTGCAAACCGGTCCAATGAATATATGATCCCAGCACCCAGATCCGCAGCGGGGTCCGATGGTCTGTAAGGTAGGAGTAAACCAAATGTTAGCGCACAAAGCACGGTAAATATGCATACCAGCAAGAAGAACGGGAACTCTGAGGAGCACCCCGAAATTGAAAATTTTTAAAAAGGAACAAAACTCAAGAGACCAGAACAGAAACATCAAAAACACCCAGCACAAACAGAAACACAAACTCGCAAGACTACACTACTCATAAGACAAGAGAAGAAACAAAGAGTTTGAGTGGAAGCACAGACGAAGGTCTAACCATAAAACCCAATTGGAAAAAAAAATGGAGAAATCCCTTTGCGCCCGACCTCTAAAAGCCCAAGCAGTCTAAAACCTGTGCCACCGCAGCAGAAAATAGAAAATTAGAAGAGATTAGGTAAGAAGTGCAGGACGTACATAACGCTTGTATACCTTGGTTTTTCACCTGCCAATTTCCTGTATGGCCTGCCCAGATGAGCCAGCCACCGCTGCAGACATGGCGGCACCGATTCTAAAGGCATGAGTACCAAACTGGGACCCGTCCAAACAAAGCTTTGCCAATGTCCACTTAAACACTACAGTAAACTGGTATCTGTGAGGGTGGTACCATCACCATCTACCAGCCACGGGATCACAGACTCAGGTCACATAGCAGCGAACTCACCAATAATTACAACCGGGCAAACTGAGAAACCCACCTTTGGCGCCAATGTAACCCAGTGTCCCCTACCTAACTGGTCAGACTTGGATCTCCTGACTTTGCAACACACTGAGGAGGGGGAAATCACTACATGCTGCACCCACATACCTGACAAGGGGAAAGATTTAGAAGAGGCAACCACCTCGCTCACTCTATGTCACTCACCGGACTGTGAGTGCTTCTTCCCGGACATTTAGGAACCGTGGCCGTCCTCCATCCTGAGGGACTGCGCATGCGCAGCCCTTTCCATACCTCCAGTGTATGTTCCTTTAACTAAATTGGCAGATCAGGCAACCTCCCTATATTAAGCACCTGTGGTCAACACCACGTGGCCTGATCTTGGAGTCTCATTCCCCATGAGTCTCTGAAGGTGTTCCTGTGTTTCCTCGTTTATTCAGCCCAGCTGATTCCTGTGGTTTCCAAACCACTTCTACCTCTGTGGTTTCCAAACCACTTCTACTACTGTGGTTCCCATACCACTTCTACCATCTACTGTATCATCGTGACTGTGAGCTGATTCCTATCCGCTGCCTCCGTGCACTACAGTCTTCTAATCACTTCAACTCTACCATGCATCATTGGGACTGTTAGCTGATGCCTATCCGCTGCCTCCGTGCACTACAGTCTTTCATTCACATCCACTCACCTGTTCATGATTGTGACTGCCAGCTGATTCCTATCCGCTGCCTCCGTGCACTACAGGCTTCAACCTGCAACTCGTCTGTGTTTCATCATCGTGACTGTTTGGCTGATTCCTATCCGCTGCCTCCGTGCACTCCAGTCTTCAACCTGCAACTCGTCTGTGTTTCATCATCGTGACTGCTAGCTGATTCCTATCCGCTACCTCCGTGCACTACAGTCTTCAACCTGCAACCCGTCTGTGTTTCATCGTGACTGTTTGGCTGATTCCTATCCGCTGCCCCTGTGCGCTTCAGTCTTCAGCCCTTGTCAACTCTCCCGTGTTTCCTTGAGTCTGCTGCCACTATTGCTACCCGCTACTCTCCGTGACCAACTGTTCCAGTTCAACTCTGCTCCGGTGTCCCATCGTTACTGCACCTACTGGTTGCTATTGGCTACCTCCGTGTTCCCGCAGATACCCGCTGCTGTTACTTCTCAGCGCTACTCATCCATCTACTACTGATCCGCTCTCCACGCCTTCCTGTGTTCCCTGCTGGTCTACCTACCTGTGCGCTGCACCTGCTAGACCACCGCTTCACCCATCCAGGGACTTTGCATCCTGCCGGCCTCCTGCCGTTCAGGTATCTCTGCACTCCTGTCTGACTGCCTTCTCCTGAACCACGGTATGCATACTTCCCATTGACTGTGCTGTGTATTGCATACCTTGCTGGACTGTGTTGGTTCTCCTCTGGAGTGTACTATCTGCTGACTCTATTGCCATCATTGACTGTGTTATCTCATGCTGGATTACTTCAAGAGACTTTCTATATTGGCAGTGTTGTTCAGTCATTTATACATTTATATTGTGCATATTACTGTGGATCAAAGTCAAGGTGCCCGTGTATATATTGTGTTGCAGTCTCTCCCCGTGCACCTCCTCACATATATATTCAGTGGTACAACTTGCTAGTGGCAGACCACTGACTCCTGTTTACAGTTTCACCCGTTCCAGTATCCTCTCACATAGCAGTGGTACAACTTGCTAACGCAGACCACTGACTCCCCGGATACCTCCACTTGGATTCCATTCCTTCACTCAGACAGCGGTACAACGTGCTATCCGCAGACCGCTGACTCTCATCACCTCCTCGTTTCTGTTGGACATTCCTCCTCACTATAGTAGTGGTACAACTTGCTACCGCAGACCACTGACTACCTTCACGTGTCCTTTGTCCATACAGTTCCTCGTGTATTACTACTTCCATATTGCCAGTGCTGCTAGTCATAGACTTTCCTGAGCATCTCATCATCTGCTATTTCCTGTTCCGTGATCACCCTGCTACCAGAGTACCATATTACCACCTATACTGCTCTGGTAAGCCTATCACCTGGTGATCCCTGGGTAAAGACTCCTAGTGCCCGTGACAGTAAGATCAGGCCATGACAGACCCAGATACGGAACCTACCGCTAAAGAGATGCTGCAGCATCTGGTCAGCCGTGTGGAGCAACAGGATGCTCGCCAACAGCTGTTACTTCAATGTTACCAATCTTTAACCTCCCAAGGAACATCTGGACAGACCGTTACAGCTAATGTTGAAGCTCCTGTGCTTTCCTCCGTTTCCCCAGTGCCATCCCAGGTGTCTACAGTTCCTACGCTACACCTGCCTACTCCGTCAAAATATGACGGGGACCCCAAAACTTGTAGAGGTTTCCTTAACCAATGTTCAGTCCATTTTGAACTTCAACCTCAAAATTTTTCTACCCATCGTTCCAGGGTGGCCTATCTTATCTCATTGTTTTCTGGACAAGCCCTGGCTTGGGCCTCCCCTCTGTGGGAGAGAAACGATCCAATTCTACAAGATAGTGCCAAATTCATTTCCACGTTCCGAAGTGTGTTCGATGAACCAGGTCGTGTGACCTCCGCTGCTTCCAGCATTCTTCGTTTGCGACAAGGCTCCCATACAGTAGGACAGTATGTCATTCAATTTAGGATCTTAGCCTCTGAACTTCAGTGGAACTCTGAAGCATTAGTTGCCGCCTTCTGGCAGGGGCTCTCCGATAAAATTAAGGATGCACTGACTACCCAAGAACTTCCTTCGTCACTAGAAGATTTGATCTCTCTTTGCCATCGTGTAGATATGAGATTTCGTGAAAGAGAGTCTGAGAAAACAACGGCTGTCAAAGCACCTCTTCGTTCTAACCCTCAATTTCGTCCAGCTCCATTCTCTGCGATTCCCATGGAGATAGGACGTTCCAAATTATCTTCAGAGGAGAGGAAACGAAGAGTAAAGAATAGACTCTGCATCTATTGTGCTGATTCCACGCATATGCTCAGCTCTTGTCCTAAGAGATCGGGAAATGCCAGGCCCTAACTAGTTCTGGAGAGGTGAAGTTAGGGTCCCTGGAGTCCTCTCCATTGTCTATGAAATCTAAAGTCTGCGCTTTCGATGTTACGATTTCCTTTGCTACCAAATCCTTTGAGTCACAGGCATTGATTGATTCCGGAGCAGCAGGAAATTTCATTTCTAAATCACTAGTGAATCAATGGTCCCTACCAGTGATCACTTTAAAAACACCCATTACTGTGACGGCTATAGATGGATCACGCCTCATCAATGGTCTCATCACCCAGAGTACGTCTCCAGTAACCCTTCAGATTGGAGTACTACACCATGAAGAAATTTCGTTTTTAATTCTTCCAGTTACGACAAGTCCGATTGTCTTAGGCCTTCCATGGCTTCAGTGTCACTCTCCCCAGATTGACTGGCGCACCCCTCAAGTTACGTCTTGGGGGTCTGAATGTCACCATCGTTGTCTCTCTCAAGTTATTCCTCTTAAAGTACAGCAATCTTCCATCTCATCTTCCTCCCCGGGACTCCCTCCTCAGTATGCTTCATTTGCCGATGTGTTTGATAAAGCTCAGTCTGAACGTCTTCCTCCTCATCGTTCTTGGGATTGTCCGATCGACCTTCTACCTGGCAAGACTCCTCCCAGGGGTCGGGTCTATCCTCTCTCGTTACCTGAGACTCAAGCCACATCTGAGTACATACAGGAGAATCTCCAGCGTGGGTTCATTCGACCTTCCACCTCTCCCGCTGGAGCTGGGTTCTTCTTCGTCAAAAAGAAGGATGGATCATTACGCCCTTGTATAGATTTTCGTGGACTCAACGCCATTACTATCAAGAATCGGTATCCCATTCCGCTGATCACTGAGCTATTTGATCGCATCAAGGGAGCTCGGATATTTACTAAGTTGGATCTTCGTGGTGCCTACAATTTAATTAGAATCCGTTCCGGTGACGAATGGAAGACCGCGTTTAACACCAGAGATGGGCATTACGAATATTTAGTAATGCCCTTCGGGCTGTGTAATGCCCCCGCTGTTTTCCAGGGTTTCATCAATGAGATCTTTCGGGATTTATTATATGTATGTGTCGTTGTCTACCTGGACGACATATTGATCTTCATACAGGACCTGCCTTCTCATCACCAACATGTGGCAGAGGTCCTATCCAGACTACGGAAAAACTCGTTCTGTAAATTGGAAAAATGTTCATTCGAGTTACCCCAGATTCCATTCTTGGGGTATATAGTTTCCGGAGTTGGCCTGAAGATGGATCCAGACAAAGTAAATGCTGTACTACATTGGCCTCAGCCAACTACTCTTCGTGCCATCCAGCGTTTTTTAGGTTTTGCCAATTACTATAGACGCTTCATTCAAGACTTTTCATCCATTGCATCTCCCATTGTGGCCCTAACTCGGAAAGGGGCTAATACTAAGCAATGGTCATCTGAGGCTCTCCAAGCCTTTCAAATCCTCAAAGAGTCCTTCTCGTCTGCTCCCATTCTGCGACAGCCTAATGTGACACTCCCCTTCTTCCTAGAAGTAGATGCCTCTAATGTGGGCTTAGGAGCTATTCTCTCCCAACGCTCGGAGCAACAAAAATTACATCCTTGTGCCTTCTACTCTCGGGGTCTTCTGCCCGCAGAGAAAAATTATACTATCGGGGACAAGGAGTTGCTGGCCATCAAAGCTGCATTAGAGGAATGGAGATACTTGTTGGAAGGAGCTCGCCACCCGGTGACGATCTTCACGGATCATAAGAACTTGTCATATTTGCAATCTGCTCAATGCTTGAACCCTCGTCAAGCAAGATGGTCTCTTTTCTTTTCCCGTTTTGAATTAATTATAACCTTCAAACCAGCCGCTAAGAACAAGAAAGCTGACGCTCTATCTCGAGCTTTTGTGACGTCCTCTGATGTAGAAGAGGTTCCCAACCATGCTATTCTAGACCCCAAATGTATTTCTCTGGCTGCTTCATCCACCAAAATGCTACCATTTGGGAAGACCCTTGTGCCTCCTACTCTGAGGAGGAAAATCCTTTCGTGGTTCCATGCCTCTCGTTTTTCTGGACACGCCGGTGAACACAAGACCTTTGAGATTCTCTCTCGTAGTTACTGGTGGCCTTCAATGAGGAGAGACGTCAAAGAGTTTATTGCTTCCTGTGATTTATGTTCTCAGTTTAAATCCTCCCGCAGAACTCCAGCAGGGTTGCTGCGACCACTACCCATTCCGTCCAAGCCTTGGACCCATATTAGTATGGATTTCGTTACTGATTTGCCACCAAGTAAGAATCACAATACTATTTGGGTAGTGGTAGACAGATTTTCGAAGATGGCCCATTTCGTCCCTCTGTCCGGTTTACCTTCCTCGTCTACTCTGGCTGAACATTTCATTAAAGAAATCTTCCGCATCCATGGATGTCCGTCTGAGATTGTGTCGGATAGAGGAGTACAATTCGTTTCCAGATTCTGGCGGGCCCTTTGTAAAACCTTGGGCATACGATTAGCACTCTCATCTTCTTACCATCCGCAATCTAACGGACAAACGGAACGAGTCAATCAAGATCTTGAGACTTTTATTAGGATGTTCTCTTCAGCCAACCAAGACAACTGGGTAGAATTGCTCCCTTGGGCTGAATTCGCCCATAACAACATGTACCATGAGTCATCATCCAAAACTCCATTCTTTGTGGTCTACGGTCACCATCCGTCTTTTCCGGAATTTCCTGCCCTCCCGCCCACCCAAGTTCCTGCTGTGGAGACTGCTTGTCAGACCTTCAAAAATATCTGGTCTCAGGTCAAAACCTGTTTAAAGAAGACATCTAACAAATATAAGTCTTTCGCAGATAAGAAGAGGCGGGCTATTCCACCACTAAAATTTGGAGATCGTGTCTGGTTATCTACCAAAAATATTCGTTTGAAGGTTCCATCTATGAAATTCGCCCCTCGTTTTATTGGTCCATATAGGATCATTCAAGTTATCAATCCAGTATGTGTTAAACTTCTTCTTCCTAAGAATCTTCGGATCTCCAATGCCTTCCATGTGTCCTTGCTCAAACCTCTCATCATCAACCGTTTCTCGACTCCTCCCTCAGCACCGCAGCCAGTTCAAGTTCATCAGGAGGAGGATTTCGAGATTACTGAGGTATTGGATGCAAAAATTTCGCGAGGAGTCCTCCGTTTCCTCGTTCATTGGAAGGGCTTTGGTCCTGAAGAGCGTTCATGGATCAAAGCTGAAGATCTTAATGCTCCTGCCCTTCTGAAGAAGTTTTATTCCAAAAATCCGGACAAGCCCGGTTCCAGGCGTTCTGTGCCCACCTTTAAAAGGGGGGGTACTGTCACTCACCGGACTGTGAGTGCTTCTTCCCGGACATTTAGGAACCGTGGCCGTCCTCCATCCTGAGGGACTGCGCATGCGCAGCCCTTTCCATACCTCCAGTGTATGTTCCTTTAACTAAATTGGCAGATCAGGCAACCTCCCTATATTAAGCACCTGTGGTCAACACCACGTGGCCTGATCTTGGAGTCTCATTCCCCATGAGTCTCTGAAGGTGTTCCTGTGTTTCCTCGTTTATTCAGCCCAGCTGATTCCTGTGGTTTCCAAACCACTTCTACCTCTGTGGTTTCCAAACCACTTCTACTACTGTGGTTCCCATACCACTTCTACCATCTACTGTATCATCGTGACTGTGAGCTGATTCCTATACGCTGCCTCCGTGCACTACAGTCTTCTAATCACTTCAACTCTACCATGCATCATTGGGACTGTTAGCTGATGCCTATCCGCTGCCTCCGTGCACTACAGTCTTTCATTCACATCCACTCACCTGTTCATGATTGTGACTGCCAGCTGATTCCTATCCGCTGCCTCCGTGCACTACAGGCTTCAACCTGCAACTCGTCTGTGTTTCATCATCGTGACTGTTTGGCTGATTCCTATCCGCTGCCTCCGTGCACTCCAGTCTTCAACCTGCAACTCGTCTGTGTTTCATCATCGTGACTGCTAGCTGATTCCTATCCGCTACCTCCGTGCACTACAGTCTTCAACCTGCAACCCGTCTGTGTTTCATCGTGACTGTTTGGCTGATTCCTATCCGCTGCCCCTGTGCGCTTCAGTCTTCAGCCCTTGTCAACTCTCCCGTGTTTCCTTGAGTCTGCTGCCACTATTGCTACCCGCTACTCTCCGTGACCAACTGTTCCAGTTCAACTCTGCTCCGGTGTCCCATCGTTACTGCACCTACTGGTTGCTATTGGCTACCTCCGTGTTCCCGCAGATACCCGCTGCTGTTACTTCTCAGCGCTACTCATCCATCTACTACTGATCCGCTCTCCACGCCTTCCTGTGTTCCCTGCTGGTCTACCTACCTGTGCGCTGCACCTGCTAGACCACCGCTTCACCCATCCAGGGACTTTGCATCCTGCCGGCCTCCTGCCGTTCAGGTATCTCTGCACTCCTGTCTGACTGCCTTCTCCTGAACCACGGTATGCATACTTCCCATTGACTGTGCTGTGTATTGCATACCTTGCTGGACTGTGTTGGTTCTCCTCTGGAGTGTACTATCTGCTGACTCTATTGCCATCATTGACTGTGTTATCTCATGCTGGATTACTTCAAGAGACTTTCTATATTGGCAGTGTTGTTCAGTCATTTATACATTTATATTGTGCATATTACTGTGGATCAAAGTCAAGGTGCCCGTGTATATATTGTGTTGCAGTCTCTCCCCGTGCACCTCCTCACATATATATTCAGTGGTACAACTTGCTAGTGGCAGACCACTGACTCCTGTTTACAGTTTCACCCGTTCCAGTATCCTCTCACATAGCAGTGGTACAACTTGCTAACGCAGACCACTGACTCCCCGGATACCTCCACTTGGATTCCATTCCTTCACTCAGACAGCGGTACAACGTGCTATCCGCAGACCGCTGACTCTCATCACCTCCTCGTTTCTGTTGGACATTCCTCCTCACTATAGTAGTGGTACAACTTGCTACCGCAGACCACTGACTACCTTCATGTGTCCTTTGTCCATACAGTTCCTCATGTATTACTACTTCCATATTGCCAGTGCTGCTAGTCATAGACTTTCCTGAGCATCTCATCATCTGCTATTTCCTGTTCCGTGATCACCCTGCTACCAGAGTACCATATTACCACCTATACTGCTCTGGTAAGCCTATCACCTGGTGATCCCTGGGTAAAGACTCCTAGTGCCCGTGACACTCTAAAAGCTCCAAAGTAGAGCATTACAAAAGCAGTGCGAAATAGGGCATTCTCAAAGGCATCACGCGCGACTACAGTAACAGCTACCAGCATTTTTGACAAAAGAGCATCGCTAATGGGCCGCCTTCTGTCAGGTACCGCTGGGCGCTCCCTCGCCCAACCCCTTAAAGCCCTAGATATCACAAAACTCTTTGTGTAATCAGCCTCTCCCTGCAATCTGGCAAAGAAAGATATCCCCGCCAGGGACCCTGCCATAGCCGCCTTGGACTTACCAGCTTTGAAACCATCACAAACTCTAGCATCAGCTTATGCCCCATGACCTCAACACCATACCCCCGGTTCCGGAAAATACACCAGTCATGCCAAGCCGCGCAGTACTTCTCCCTTGTAGCAGGGGCCAATGATGCCTCTGCTAGGCCCTAATAATTACTAATTGTACACCTTTTTCTTTGTATTATTCTTTCATTTCTAATCTATTCAGTTCTATTATTAATTCAAATTCTATTAGCAATTGTTAGAGCAGGAAGAGAGGAGGATAGAGGAGGCTTATTTTTCAATATTTTGCACTACAAGTGCTTTGGGGTGTCCCATATTCCCCAGTGTGTAACAGTATTTTTTCTGGCTGCAAAAAGTCATATTTAGCAGCAGTATTTATACAATATTTTTTACTACAAGTGCTTTGGGCTCAATAAAATGGATTCAAAGCAGTCCACATATGAGCAGGATCAGCAAGCAGGTGCTGGCACCAGTCCTGATGGTAGTCTTCCCTGTACATCATCTGGTAAAGCCTATGTAAAAGTACATAGTATTTTTAAATCTGGGAAAAAACACACCCAAAAAAAAAAATAAGTATACTTATAAGTATAAGTATAAGTGTAGGGTGCAATCTACCCCAAATAGGAAAGGGACTTGAGTCATTTCTATATCACCTACAGTCTTGAAAGGCTGCTGTTTTGTCAATTTCACAATAAGGATATGGTGTCATACACAGCCAGACACCAAACTGCCTTTGTCTATTTCTATTTATATTCTACAGTCTATAACGGCTGATTTTTTTCCTATTTAACTACTAGTGAGGAGGGGATCTGATACAGACAGAAACCAAACTGCCTTTGTCCATTTCTTTTTATATTGTTCAGTCTATGCAGGCTGCTTATTTTCTATTTAACTACAAGTGGAGGGGGGGGGGGGTCATAGACAGCCTCCAAACTACCTTTGTCCATTTCGTATTATATTGTTCAGTCTATGCAGGCTGCTTTTTTTCTATTTTACTACAAGTGGAGGGGGAGGGGGGTCATTGACAGCCACCCAGCTACCCTTGTCTATTTCGTTTTATATTGTTCAGTCTATGCAGGCTGATTTTTTTTCTATTTAACTACAAGTGGAGGGTGTAATATACACCCAAAGATGATGGCTATATTGCCAATAGTCAAAGATGGAGGGGGAAGACAACCAGGTTTGTCTGTATAGTTTGCAGGCAAGTGTTAGAATTAAGGACGGCCTACCAGGGATTAAACTGTTTTTTTCATAATTTATTAGCTGTAGAATTACCTCACTTATCCAAGAAGCTGGTGGAGCACTAAATTAGGTTATTTTAGACCAAAAAATTTTTATTTTTTTAAAAAAGTAGCAAAACAAAACCTAAACCAAAACCAAAACACGCAAGGGCGATTTTGTCAAAACCAAAACACAAAGGTAATCCAGATCCAAAACCAAAACACGGGGGTCAGTGACAATCTCTACTGGTATATAGCTTTATGCAGTAAAGTACAGAGAGGATTAAAAAGTTAGGGATGTTTATGGTTCTGGATAATTTACACAAATAAAAGAAATGGGTGTATTTCAGGTATAAGCAAATATAAAACTTCTATAACTTCATTGATATACTTTAAAATACTTTAAATCCCCACTAAAAAATAGTTAATCTAAAAGCAGCAAAATATTTAAAATTGATATTTAAAAAGAAAGTTTATCAGATAGAAAAATTTGTGAATCATTAAATGCCTATTAACAGAAATGGTTTGATATTGATTTATGATTTCATGTATTTTTTGAAAAAGTTCTAGTAGAGACTGTTTCTCTGTGTGTCTCACAGTCAATTTTAATAGTCCCGTTCAACATTCATACAGTTATAAGTTATTCAATTTAATTTAACCCATCATTTGATGTTGGGTAGCAAGATAGCAGAGATTCTTGTGAAGGCTATATGGTGGACTGTGCCTGTAGGTTCTTTCTTTCCAAAAGTATCTAAGGAGCCCATATAATATATAATATTATCTTTAATATGAATATTATAGGTTATTATTTGTATACTATCATCATCCTCATCATCATGATCATCATCATTTATATATATAGCGCCAACATATTCCGTAGCGCTTTACAATTGGGGACAAACACAATAAAGGAAAGGAAAGGATTTTATGAGGCATATTCTAGTCTGTTTAGGAGGCCCCAGAAGTTAGAGAGGGTGCTCAGATTTAGATATGTGGTCTATGTCCAGCCGGGACAGTGGGGGTGGTAAGTAGAAAGAGGTTGTGATCTCACTTAGATGTTAGATGTTAAGATGGACATTTTAACATCTGGAAAGCTCCTATCTCCACAACTTGTGTTTTTCTATAAGCCTTTGATTCCAAATAAAGTCAGAGAACTACTTTTGAATGGCAGAAAATTATGAATATGGGACCATAATTGGTAACATTTGGAAATAATAGAGGAGTTGGGGAGTACGTACATAATTAACTTAATTATGATGATCCTACCCAGCTACAAGATTATCACATACATCCATGCAAAGAGGTCTGATTTAATTTTGGAAATGAGTCCCAGAACATTTCTTTATGAAGTGATTCATAGGAATCTGTAATATATACTGTGACTGAAACACTTATAAATAATTTATGGTATAAATTTATTTAAAGGAAATAGCGCAGGGCGCTTATTTATATAATTGCAAATGTACTTATTTTTAATATTGTGGGTATATTGGTAAAAGAGGTCTTAATTTCTAAGACCAGGGGAAGAAATTTGCTTTTGTTTTACCCTTGCTTGAAGAAATGCATTATTTCTGATGTATACATCTGATACAATAACCCTTTGTTTTGGAAGTGTTTTGTGTATCCTGGTGTAAGGAAATGCCTTGTTTGGGGGTTTTACATCTTTTCTTGGGGAATTCTGTTCTTTGGAGGAAATGTGTATTCTGCAACTGTTGGAAGAAAGGACCCATGTTAATTGTACCTTTTTATGTGTGAGGGTCTAGCACCTGAAGGCATAGAAAGATTTAATTAGACTGCGGTTAAATTTCCTGTGTCCAAAAAAAGATGCAGGAAATCACAGCGAGTTTTGGGATATCACAGATAATCATAAATATTGTTAGCTTTGCATTGCATGTAAATCCTTGTTTGGATAAACAAAATGCATCCTGATTCTAAAAATAGCCTGTGAGGCTGTGTTCAAATCTGTATAAAAAGCACTGTTGTCTACTGAAAAGTATCATTCTGGTGTTCCATCTGACCTGACCACTGATACCTTTAATCAGTGGAACTGTCCTTGTCAGGACACTTGAGCAAAATAAACATCAATCTCTGCTTCAAGACCCTGCTTGACAACGTATTCAATATTGCTGTAATCTTATGACCTACAGATTAGACCCTAAATCTAATACATCCTCCGGCTGTTTCTGAGGTTTGGACCCAGCTCTACAGTACCATCGCTCTGCAGCTACCCAGCAGTTCTGGCCAGTGTGGTAGGCCAGGGGGGATCCATCCTCCGCACACTGATCCATAGTAAGCAGTCAGGGGTACCAGTCCAAGTGTACCAGCACGGGAGTACACTAGCAGCGACAGTTACTCAGAAGGAAAGTGGTTTTGGATGCCATTAGAGGAGTCCAATGGTGGCAGCAGGCTCCTCCTACTGTGGCAGGAGGGGCATATTCAGAATAACGAAAGGGGACAGTGGCAAACTAAGCCCAGCCGGTTCCCAGCAACAACAGCCAGAGTGGTATAGGCGGTCCATCCTGTCACAGATTTTTAGTGGCAAGTGGTGGGATAACTGCAGATGGCTTTTCATGAATCAATCAGGAGAGCCGAGTTATTCAGGAGAGGAATAACTGCAGCCAGGAGAACGCACAGGATGTCTGATTACACCAAAGTGTCCAGGGCGGACCTCGAGACTCTGTGCAGTGCAAAGGGCAATGACATCGGCCATTCGACAAACAGGGCGGAGATTAGAGAGGTACTGAGGGAATGGCACCGACAGCATGGTACCCAGGTGGAGGAAACTGATGACGGCAGTGGCCAAGGCGGCGCCCCATTTAATGACCGGGAGCTAGATATCCCAGATGCCCAGACAGCAGAGATCCCTGCTCAACAGCCTGCAGCGACCTTTACCCAGCAGACTACACCCGCACAACAAGCCCCTCTGTTCTATGATGAGCGCAGCGCTGCCGAGATAAAGATCCAGCTGACGTCCTTGGGGACAACGCATCTGCAGCTGAGTGTGCTGCACAGGTCATCAACGCATGGCGCCAAGAGGAAAGGGCACCAGCCATGCAGCCCAGGGGGGAGGCGCCCCCTAGAAGATCAGGACTGTCATCTCTACCTTGCCCTAAATTTGAGGACTGTGTTGGGAATATTGATGAGCACCTGCAGGTATTTGAAAGAACCTGCAAGCTACACACTGTACCCAGAGAGGAATGGGTTAAGCATCTGGTGCCCACACTGCAAGGACGTGCAGTGGAGGTCTACCGTGGGATGCCCACAGAGGACTGTGGGGACTATGATATTGTGAAAAGGGCATTCCTTAAACGGTACACTATTACCCCAGAGACCATTCGGCTGAAGTTCCGGGACCTTACCAAGAACCTCCAAGCCACACATGAGAAGTCTGCCAACCTGCTGTGGGAGTCTGCCAGGAAGTGGGTGCACTGAGCAGGTGCCCAGACCGTGGAGGTGGTAATAGACGTAATGTGCCAATAACAGTTTCACCACCGTTGCGTACCGAAGTGACAGAATGAGTGCTGGACTGGAAGCCAGGCACCCTGGAAGCAGCCATCCAGCTGGAGAATCGGTATGTGGCAATGAGGCCACACTGACAGAAGCACCAGGTTAACAGCTAACACCAAAGGACTGTACAATCAGAGGGACACCCCTCTTCTACTGACCTCCAAAAGCAAGCACCTAATCTTTTGGGTACCATTCACCAGCCACTGCCCTGTCCTGTCCCTGGGAGTTATCAGAGACCACCAGAGCCCAGGCTGGAGAAGAAGTGCTACAATTGCAAGAAAACTGGTCATTTAAGGATGGACTGTCCCACAGCCCCAGCAATCCAGACTCGTGCCTCTAATCTGAGTCCTGGGGTCCGGTTGACTTGCCTAACTGGCAAAGGTGAGCCACTAGAGACTGTTTCCACCCCTGCCAGCCCAACAGAGTGTGGTGTATCTGAAGTTGACTCAGCGGAGAGAGTCACTTGTTTGTCCAAAAGACCCCCCAAAAACATGTGGAGGGACCTGCAGCCGGTCCAAGTGGGACACCTGCAGAGTGAAGGACTTAGAGACTCAGGGGCCTCAATTACTGTTGTGAGTCCCCATCTTATTGATCCTGCTGCAGTATTGCAGGGTCGCACTGCCAAAGTTACTGTGGCAGATGGACTGGAGAAGGAAGTGCCTGTCCCAAGGGTGTATCTGAACTGGGGAGATGGCCAGAAGTTACGAGATGTTTCCATTATGGATGGCCTCCCAACTGACGAGATCTTAGGCAATGGTGTTGGGGGAGGAATTGTGTCTGCATTTCTCAACTCTATCACCCGGAGCCAAGCTGCTAAACTACAGTCTTCAGGATCTACACTTGCACAACCCAGCCCAAAGGAAAAGACCACAACTGCTAGACAACAGCCACCACCAGCAACCACAGCTTCAGCCAGCCCAGAGGAAAAGACCACATCTGCTATATCTTCAGGAAACAGCCAGCCCTTTGCCTCTGGAAAGACTACGTCCACTAGCAATGCAGAGGATGTGTCACACAATAGTGTCCTAAGTTTTTATTATGTAACTTAGTGTCCCCAGTTTCTATTATGCAACCTAAGTGTCCTCAGTTCCTATTATGCCACATAATAGTGCCCCAAGTTCCTATTATGCCACAGTAGTGCCCCAGTTTATATTGTGTCACAGAAGGGCTGCCAGTTTACATTATGCACAATAATGCCTCCACTTCAGATTATACAACACACCCACATTACCATTAAAGACATAAAGACAGACAGCTCTGTTATGTGCAAGTGGACTCACCCCAGGCCATTCACACAGGCAGTCTTCCATTCCGCAGTCAGGCATGCGCAGCTCCATTTCATGAAGCAAGGGGACGTAAATGTTGTCATGGGGAGAGAGGGGGGGACACAGAGGGGGGAAACAGATCTGTATGATCCGCTGCCAAGCGCTGTATCGTGGCTGGTCTCAGGGGAGAGACCAGCCTGCCTGTCATTTGTCCCAGTCAAGGGCCAACGGGGAGCTTCAGTACCCCTGCGTGCTGCCTGATGGGGGAAAAAATATGTGCTGCCCGGAGGTTCTGCTGCTATGGTGGGCAACCAGCCGGATCGGCCCATTTATTCATCGGTCCTTCTGGCATTTACCATAAGTGCCATATGGCCATTCCGGCACTTACATCTGCCCTATAGTTGGTGTAAATGACATGGCTGAAAAACATACTTTAGAGAAATCCAGGACGTAAATCAGTCGCATCTGCGGCGGAACTCCCTGGGCACGATCTTACTGTACATTGCCTACATTTATCAAACCCTTCACATTCCAGTTCTGCCCTTCAAGTCATAGACAGTTGTCTACGTGTCATTTGTATTCTAAAATGAATGTCAAGCAATGTTTAACTTGAATTTCACAGTGTTAGTTACCTAGTATATGAGTAAAATAAAATAAATACTTTTTCTTCCATTTCACCATTACATGATAAATCCCTTCCTTGTCTCCTGTGCTTAAAGGTGTTTGATAATATAATGAGGTATTATCAAACCTTTCAGCTTGAAACTCAGTGGTGGCAAATTCAAACAGCACAAGATAACAAGTTGTTATTTCAGCTTTTTGCAGATTATAATAGAGTAATAACTCAAGCAAATATAATTTATGTAAAGTAATATTATGACTGCAGCAACAGACATTTCTTGCTTTCTGACCTTGTGTAAAAACTCCACCAACCAGTATACCTCTAATTTCACATTATTTTTTTCTCAGGAAAGAGGGATCAAGCTTGTTCTTTATTTTGCTGTTCTACATTCAGGTTACAATTGTATATGTTGCATCAAAAAATTCCCATGTTCTAGCTGACAGACATAGTTCTTATAATAATGTAGATGACAAAGAAACTGTAACACTCATCAAAGGACTTGGTCAGCTATATGTGATCTGGACTTTGACCCAACTGGGCCATTATTCTCATATAGTAACCAGATAAGCATAGGATGGTGCTATTTACATACATGAATATTATTTTCTCTACCATGAAAATAAGTCATTATCATATCACTCCTAAAAAAGCCTTAATTTGTCCCAGAGAGCTAATGAAAAATATAGACCTATATCAACCTTTCCATTTAAGTGAAGAAAATAGAAAACGCTCTTACCAAACAACTACAAGCTTGGCTTTCAAACAGTCATCCATGATGCATTTCAACCTGTTCAGCAGTAAGAATAGTAGCAAACCAGTAGTTGAATACTTAAAAAAAATATATGATGGCTAGAGGCAAGAATAACTTGTGTCATTATAATCCTCCTTGAACTTTAGCTGCAATTAGTATAGTAGACCATGACATGTTAAAAGTTCCTACAACACTTCTGTGGTCTAGATGATAAATTGTTCAGCTTGCTTCTTGACATACAGATCACAAAAGGTTTTATATTCACCAGGGAGATATTCCTCTAGACCTCTGACACCATAGTTATTCCCACAGGGTTCTGTGTTAATCCTAAATTGATTTGCAGTATATATGCTGAGTCTTTGCTACCAGTATTATGAAGACTTCGTTATTCTTCTGTATCAGTGAGATTGAAATTGAGGATATAAATCTACAGACTATGTGAGAAAGCTGGGGTGTGGTGCTACATGGTGATTTATCACATAAACATCCCATATTCTTCTTCTACTTCGGGAATATAGCTGGAACTGAACATCTTGCAGAGAAAAGGTTGATCCTTTTACAGATGGTACAGAAACCCCTAGTGATGTTTGTAACCAACCACCCTCATTGTTGGTACATCACCACTGCTTCACTCCTCAATGGCTGCCTGTAAAACTGCAGATTTTTTTTTAAAAAAATAGTTTGCTGAGCTTCAAAGCTCCAAATAGATCTCTTGGAAATCCATTATAACATGTTCTCTTTGATGTTTAATGACAAGGATAGTAGAGATATTCCACCTAAACTTTGTGTCTTGAGACTTCTATCACACAGTTACCTATTCTTAGAATCCCAGATGTGTTGAAAACACATCTGTTTTTGTCAAGCATTTGACTGCAGTTACTGACAAAGTGCAAAAGGACAACTATGTTGTAACCACTATTCAATTAACTTTGATTGATATTGTGTAAGCAAGACAAAGAAAGCAACCATCTGTTTGTTTGCTAAACGTTTTTTGCGCATTTGCCTTTGTTTTTAAATAGCTGCCATTATGTTTTTAATTACCTATACATTGTTTATATACAGTACTCAAAGTGGAAATTTAGAAGTGTCAGTATGGATAATGTAATGGGAATGTAAGTGAATGGAATTTGACAGTATAACATTAAAAGCTGTAGGAGAAGTGGCAGTATGGCATACTATCACATACCAGTCCACTCTGACCACTGCTTTTATATATATATATATATATATATATATATATATATATATATATATATAGCTCTTCAGAAGACCCATTTTGTATCACAAACGTTTGCAAACGGAGACTGCATGAAACAGCTCAATTCAGTAATTAATAGTTGTGGCCAAATACTTTTGTCCATATAGTGTATCACCCAGAATATAATATTTATTTGTGGCTGGAGTTCCATAAGTCCAAAAGTTATACTAGAATGCATGGTCCTATTTATGGAGGGCCTGGTGTTGCACCCTGAAATATTGGGTCTTATGAAGGTTTGAATGTTCCATAGATGCACTTCTTTTCCTTCACTTCTTTCTCTTTTTAACAAATCCATTTTCAAACAGGCAACAGTATGCTGATACCTGTATTCTTATTCATGCAAACTTGTGTATTTACATGAAGTCTGTGTAAATACTGAATATTTGAAAAATGTGATGTAGCACTTGAAAAAATAAGGGTATTGTCACATAGGTGCTTTCTGCGTTCAGTGACTTAGTAGGGTCACACTGCTTGCCATTTGCTGGTATAAGGAGAGGATACATGCTGGGTCAGGTGACAGACACTATGATAAGGGTGGAATGGTGTCTATGAAAATTCTGTGCATACACCTATGATAGATCATATTGTATTACAGTATATAATTTACATCCAGTTATTTCTTCTGCTGTGTCTTGGTTAAAACTGGTTCTGGTTGTAGTAATTCTCAACAGTTGTCACAGTACTTCGACAGCCTAGGGTTGAAAAAGAACAATGTGTATTTAAACCTCTATGTAGAAATCATACCAGTTCAATCCACACCTGGCTTTATACATGATGTTCCATGGAATATTCCCTGCATTCTTCATTTAGGTGCTGAATTTTAAATATTTGTCTGGTGGAACCTGGCTATAAGTATTCTGCGCAGAATTGCTTCCTTATTATAGCACAACCACAACACAGAGCAAAATTAATTTATGCTGATGTGGAATTTACCGAAAACGGTGCAAAATGCCTATTCTGCAAAGTAAAAACGGAAATGGAAGATTGAATTGCAAGAACTTTGCATTTCTGCATAATGGCCTTGTTCATCACAAAATTCGATCAGTGTGAAATTCTGCCGCAACTACTCTCATGTTTAATGTTTGGTGTAACATCAATGCACATGTTATTTTATATGCATTGCGAATTAATTCAACCCCCATGAAAACATGTTTTGACTTTGTCTTTCCCATGAATGACATGCAAGATGTAAAGGGTTTCATGGTTTGCAAAGAATGTCTATAAATAAATATTATTTGTTGTGTGCTTGGTGAATTATAGATTCCAAATGTATATATATATATATTTTAAACTAAAATGTAAAAAAGTCAAAGCTGTCTAATCCTTGGGGTTTAAGAAATAATATATTTATATTTAATGTGATTTGTATAGATCTGAAAAAAACATTTCTTCATAGAAATTCTACTTGTGTCCTTAGTGTAAAAAAAAAAATCATAGGTTTTCCTGCAAGGGAAAAAATCAATACTTGCCATGTACCATGTAACCAATAGAATAAGGGGAATGATTTATGTATGGACGGATGCAGACTGAATCAGCTGGGGCCTCGTACAGACAGAACAAGAAGCAGCGAGGTATAGGGGGCAAGCTGGACTGCAGTGATTATTCCAGTGGTCAGATCTGTTTCTTCTATGCCAAAATCCCTCTAATGCTAACACCAGGAAATCCTTATGATCTCAGGTTATTTGGTGGGTCAGTTTTTTTTACCTTTCTTAAAATTATGTAAGCCCTGTTAAAACTAAGAAACAGTTAAGAGAAAGATGATGCATGGTCTGCGGTCATTCACTGTTCTCCATAAGCTAACTCCACCCTGATTTAAAAGGCCTGGGATATACAATGAATAGTTCATGGAAAGCCGGTTAATCAACAGGAATCAAATAAAATCCAGCATGGGATTACAAAGGAGAGAAAAAAACATGAAGATAACTACTGTATTCTGTAATCTTTGTTTGTGGAATATAGTTTAACATTGCACTACGCACAAAGGACTAAACAGGTATTTGTGAAATAATCAACTATTATGTGGGAATTATGTCATTTGATTGTCTGAAATGGAAAAAAAATAGGATCATGAAATTGCATTGGGAAGGATTTGATTTTTTTCTGTATCTCTGTCCGTTTGTGCATTTCTTATGAGTTTATTATATTTGCTATTTTAGTCTTTACTAAAAATTTGTGGGGAAAAAAAACCTAGCTTAATTCATATAATGCGCAAAATTACAGACTATAAAAGTATATTGTTATGCACAAAAAATATACTTTAGTAATTGTAAATAATATTGCTAAGCCAAATAATCTTCTCGAAAATTTATTCTCTTTGCAATCATTTTTTTTTACATTAAGGGAAATGTTTTTATTGCCTAAATTTACATTATGGGAGCTTTACTGCGTCTTATTTTATTTAAATTTGATTGAGATGTTTGTTAATGGTCTTTAATCAATTGTGTGTTCTAAACATTTATGCGTACAATATATTTGAAAAGTTCATATGGTAAATGATAAAGGTTGCTCTAGAAAACAAATTAAATTTATTGCTACACAGTAAATCTAAAGCTGCTTCAAGACAGCTATCTTAATGAAATTATGAAGCAGCACTAATACAGTTTTGTCTTAATAAGTTTTACATTAGATACCAAATAGTATTCTTTATTTCCTAAATCCAATAAGTATGGAATATTTTCAAGTCCAAAATGATTAAATGTTACGTTGATCAGGACTAGATTGTGTATTTGAAAATAAATATACATTAAAACTGATGTCATATTAATAAAAGATCATTCTGCTGCTAGGTATTATGGTAAAAATATAATAAGGGAGACATTTCCACAAAGTTTGATATATGGAAAAAAAATATATAGGAGGAGAAATTGATCTTAAGCATTAACCTGTGTATTTATATTTTAGGTGTTTTCCTTGTACTTGGCCTGAATCACAATATATAGCAACTTTATTTTTACTGTAGTGCATATTGCAAACTTGCAGGCTGATGTTTATTGTGATCAGCCAAGCTTTGACTAGCTAAAATAAAGTAACATTTCGTTCACATGTTTTATTAGAAAGTGTAATGAAACCTTGAGTTGCACTATATTATATAGATAGGAATTAGCATAAAAATGTCAGTGATTTGTATTATCATTGCACAGTTACTCTACTTTCTATGCACATGATATAGAAGCAAAGAGCAGTAGCACTATTAGGATATAGAACATATAATTCTATAGCCCAGGCCATCAGGGTTGGATTGACAAACAAGAAGGCCCTTGCCTAAAAACATCCTGTGCCCAAGAACTGCTTAGGCTGTTAGTTCAAAATAAAATCATATCATTGATTTCAAATATATCACATTATAAATGCATAAATTCTGTTTTATTATTTTGGAATTAAAGTAATAAATATCAACATTGACAATTAAAAAATTTAATTCACTTGGCCTTGCCCTAATCTATCTAACTATTCTATGATCCATAGTGTCATGACCCTGATAAGCCTTGTCCATGCCTCTGATCCATTAGTCATTCCCCTTTTTGAACTAAATGAAAATGGGACTGTGTCCAAATGGGACTGTTGAAGTGTGCTTTCCCTAACAGTTATTAGTTGAGGATCAAGGTAAAGAATTTTCTGTTAGGCTTTAAAATGATCCATATAGGTTCAGATCCTATTTAAAGGGACATTATACTGAAACATTGCTCATTTAATAAATGACATGCATGTCTGGGAAAAGCATTGCCTTAACATTGGCCATTATGTTTTAACCACAAGAGGGAGAGCTTTACTGGAGTGCATGATTTATATTTCAATCTACGTCAGTTAGCAAGAGATATGGAAACTACTGCTCATAATAACAAATGTACATATGCAAAGAAATTTAGTAATATGTTAATATATTTGCACTAAGGACCATTTTAGCTTCTTCTGTACTTGCTTGGCATGTCCCCTAAGCACAATGGCACAATAGGTAGTACGGCTGTCTCACAGTGTTGTGGTTATTAGTTCCATTGCAACCAGGACCCTCTCTGTATGAATTCTCCCTGTGTTTGCGTCGGTTTCCTCTGGGTGCACCAGTTTCCTCCCACAGTCCAAAAACATACTAGTGGGTTAATTGTATTCTGACAAAATGAATGTGTTTGTGTGTGTGTGTGTGTGTGTGTGTGTGTTTGTGTGTTTGAGTGTGTGGCAGGAAATTAGCATATAAGCTCCAATGGGGTCGGATGTCAATGGTAAATATTCTCTGTACATCGCTGTATAATATGTGGCTCATCTACTATTTTGTGCTATATTTCTTGTTGTTTGTGTTCAAACCTTTGTTAGTGAGCTCTAGCTGCAATTCATTGTCAGTCTTTCCCAGCAGACATTTGCTTTACACAATGCACTTCGTACACTGACAGTGCTGAATCCTTTAAGGCCTGGTAATGGGCTTAGGTCTTGGCTTCGATATTACCTTGCTTTGCATTTGTGCCCTTTTTCTTTGATCCGTAGATTTCTGCTCCTTTCACTGGTTGTGGCATTTCTGCTTTCTGCACTGATTATGTCTTGTATTAGTTTAAGCTTTTATCCTGAACTTAATCATGTTTTTTTCTGGTTGGCCTTGATTTCTGTCTGTGTTTTCATGTCCTTTCTATTGCCATGTTCTGCTTTTATCACTGTGTCTCTCTGTGCTTTTGTTCGGAATGGGCTTGTCCTCAGTGCTTGACTCAGATTTGTATACAAGTCACCAAATAGAGCTCAGCTTTGAATAGCATTCACCACATGTGGCCTGGTCTTGCATACTAGTCACCAGAATGAGTTGCAGTCCAGTGATTCTCCATCATAGTCACAACCTTCATGATTGTGTTAAGTACACCACTGAAGAGTAGTGAGATTCTAGATTTAGAAGAATATTGATAAGCATGTGTGTGGTGGAAAGAACATATCATCTGTAGAAATCCCTGAGTAGATAACCCACTTGAATTTCTCCATCTATTGTCTTACAAGGGCCCTGTGAATATTGGTTTCTTTCTCCTAAGGCTATGTATACTTTCATACATTTGGGATGGGAAGATGGTGTTTTCTTCTGTATTGTGAGAGTGGGGGAGTTACTATGTTCTCTAGTATCAAACAGACTGTAGTCCTATGTATTGTACACTAGTCACTGTTTCCTGCAGGGAAGGGCCTCTTGACTTCAAATGTACAGGAGGAATATCCAGAAAGAGACTTTTATCCCTCTCCATAATTTGCAGTAAAGTTGAATGATTATGAATGAGAACATATTCTAGAGAGAACTGCATAAGAAATCTGATTTTCATAGCAATCAACCATGTGGGTTTATGGTTAAAAATATTGTAGCATAGTTCATGACCCTTCATGACTGGAGGTGTTTCATATCTTACTGCCCAGATTGACCAGAGTAAAATTCCCCAACTAAAGCTGGGTACACACTACAGAAATTTCGACCAACTTTTTATGCCGAGCGATTTTACATGCTATCGATGGTCCGATCGCTCGGTCCATGGACTGCATACACACTAGCCTTGTTTAGGACGAGAAAGGGAAGAGCGGACGTCCCTTTAGGGACTTTTTACAGCCATGTTGTCGTGAACGATGATTTCAATTCCGTACACACTGCAGTGACATTTGCGGGAAAATGTACGAGATGTACGAGCATAAAGGGGCAGACCCTGCACTATAGTTAACTCCCAAAACAGCTTAAAAACAGAAGGCTACACTGTCCCTTCATTCATTCCCATTTGTAAACGTACAATGGCTACAAAACAAGAACAAGGAGCTGCACTTCTCATGCTTACTGTGGCAAGAAGACTGCTGGTACGGAACCGAAGAGAAAGAAGGAGAAAGAATTGATCTTGTTGGAGCAAAGAGTGGTTCTAGAGGAGAGACACGTTCTGCCCCTGCTACAGGAGATACGGGACAACAACCCCGATGATTTGAAGAATTTTCTTCGTATGAATGATTCAACTTTTCAGGAACTGCTCCAACTTGTAACCCCTCTCATCCAGAGAACACCCATTTAAGGAGACCCATACCGCCAGAGCATAGACTGGTGGCAACCCTACGTTTTTTGGCAACAGGGAGAACCAATGCAAACGTATGATTATTGTTTTGTCAGAAGCAAGAATTAACGGTGACAAGGCCACTGTAGATACCACTGATGTAATTACACCTGTTATAAAACGAGAAAAAATAAATGTGCCCGAGGGACCACAACACAAAGTGATCTCGAGCAGTGTGCAAGGTGAGCAAATTTCTGGTGTTGGAATAAAACTTGTATTAACTTTAGTACAGAGATAGAAGCGAAATGGTAAAACCTTTGTATTTTCTTGCTTCATAGATATCATCGTCATATCTTTCATAGTTTTGAAACTTTATTAAGGTTAAATGAGAAATGATTGCCAACATACATCCAAAGGGTAATAACCCACGTGCTTTCTACACGTGTAACGGTCTACAGCCAGACAGGTGCAATACACATCTATACAAAACACAGTGATGTGCGGATTTCACACCACGTGGGACTGTGATTGACATAAAAATTTACATACACATGCCCCCAAGGTCGAGGAAGTATCGTAGGATTGTCTTGGATCGGTTGGAAGTTTATACACACTACACAGTGGAAACGAGATTGGAACGAAAATATTAAACGGTATGACCAACCAGATGAGGCGACAATCGTCCATCTGGGCAGACTTTCGACCATCGTGTAACTGTACACACTGACCCGACTTTTGAATGAGCGGTCGTATGTCGGCTGTTTCAGCTGATTATTGGACGAAAACAGTGTAGTGTGTACCCAGCTTAAGATATTTGCTGGTTTTACTGGGCATACATTTTTATTTCATAATCTAAACTAATGACTTTTAGATTAATTTGCGGAGAATGATAGGGCTTTCATTTTGTAGTCATTATTTTCTACCCATAGTTCCTGTCATGCAAATAGTGCAATGGACAGGCACAGCCCTGGACAGCTCACCTTGCTCAAGCAGTCCTGAGGAAGTTGCTGGTGATTGGCTGCTGGGAAAACTAGCAGCAGCCTCAAATTGCAGTGTATTCTGGGAGAAAATGGCATAAATACATCTGTGAAGCTGCCATTATGCTCCTTTCTGGTGGGGCCAGCAATGTGTACAAATGCAGGCAGAATGTGAGAGCCTACTATGCTGGAGAAGCTAATGAGCAAGCCACAGCTGGCTATATACTTTACACTGCAGTAATAAGAACTGGAATCAAGCTAGTTTGGGTGTCAAAAGGGAGACTCAGTAAACTCTAAGAGGAGCAGGATCAAGCTAGAGGGTAACTCGGGGTATACTGCATCATAATGATAAACTGAAGGTTCACGAGTTGATCTTTACATCTACTACACAGAGTAACAGATAACAGCATTAGTGGCTTTTTTCACCTACCGTAATCTGGATAACCTTGGAAGACTACATAATTAATACAAGGCACATATTCCATTATGTTCTTCTATCTGGAAACATCGTGATAAAAGACTATGGGTGGGATGTGTCAAACTGTGGTATATTTTGCAGTATGGAAACTGCCACACTATCAGTGATTATCTGAAATTATGAAGAGACTGCAACTGATTGACTGGGCTCACTGAACCTAGCGTCATTTTGAGGCGTGGGCTCCTCGGGTTAAGTCTATTTGTTCCATCAATTATTTTTTTAAAGGGTTTTTGTTTTTTTATTACAGGCTTTTCATTGAGAGAAAGAAGACTTTAGGTAATATATTGGGGAATTTATTTGGAGGCCACATTTATTGGATACATTGAGGCACTTGTATGCACTTGCACTCATGTGCATGTATCAGCATGCAATAAAATTCATGGGCTGTCAGTGCCACAGTAAGTTGAGACTCTAATATAAACTTTTTTTGCCCTGGTACCCAATAGCCAGGAGGAACCCAGTGCTATTCAGCATTGGGCCAGTACTCTAATGTTTGAGATTCACCATTCACATTTATGGTTTGTGTTTGAGATTCAAAGTTCACGTTAAAATTAGTGTTTTTTAAATAGTTTTATTTTTTTTGAATACTTGAAATAATATTTTTAAACAACAAAACATTTTAAAAAATTTTAGAAATTCCCTTTGCAGGCACTGCAGCAGACATTTGCATTTAGGAAGCACTTAGGAACAGTGCATTTATTCAGTAATGGTTAATGCGGACATTTACAGAAACAGCAAATTCTAGGGACTAAATTTAAAAACCTGAGCTTTTTAGCAGCATATTTATTAGGGTAAAGGCAAAGTAGCCTATGGCCTCAGATTGGGTACAAACTTCAGTGTTTTCAGCCGATTATTGAGTCAATCGAATGATAAGCGACCGTTTGGTCCGATATTGCATTAGTGTGTACTTTGCAACGATGAACAATTGTCATTCCAAAACTCATCTAATCGTTTTATTTGATTTTAAAACTGAACTGAAAATCTCATTCATCAAAGGAGCGATGTTGTTCCAATCCTGCAGTGTGTCTGTACTCACGACCAATTGTCCGACATTCTGCCGATAGTTCCTCCAACAGCGATGCCTTTCTGGACATGTATATATAAATTTATGATGTTGTTTCTACATCTCCTGTCTCCCACATGGTGCGGTGTCAAAATATCAACCTAATGGGAATAGTTTTCTTTTAATGGAAAAGCAATAATAAACCTGTTTTACATGCTCTATATGTCTTTTATGCGTTCCTGTTTGCAAGTGTATACAGCATGCATTGTTAACACATGTGAATGTATATTTTCTCATTAAACTGTCATTTGCTTAACTGATGGAACATGTTCATCTCTTCAATTCTGTATTATTATATCAACATTAATAACAACATAACATCCTGTACATCTGTGTATTTTTTATTAAATATCTTATTAGGAATCTAATTACATATACTGGATATATTTGTGTGTGTGTGTGTGTGTGTGTTTGTGTGCGTCTCTGTGTGTGTGCTTGCATGCATATGCTTGAGGGGACATTGACCTGTTTACACACCAACACTGTGGGGACCTGAGTCATAGTGGGGACAAAAATTGAGGTTCCCATAAAGCTTCCCAAGGGCAATCAATGCAGGGGACCTTGCTGTTATACTCAGCATAAACACCTGGCATGTCCTGCAAGTCACTTTTGTCGAAACACAATATGTGTGTGTCTGATATGGAGGGGAGAGTGTGTGTGCGTGCACCACTGCTGGAGGTCATACATAAGCAGGCACATGCAATGTGCAGCATTCCCACACATTTTACACTCGATGGGGGTAAGGTCGCATCCCTCTGCTGCTGAAAGTAAAGTGGGGACAGTGGAGCATGATAGAGCCCACCGGAGAATCAGATTATAGCCTTTAGAGCAGTGGAGATGAGTATGTCCCTGAGGCTTCAGAGGGGAGTGATTCAGACATCAGTGGTGATGCCCCATTGACCACCAGTGGAGCAAAGTGCAGGTACCCAGCTTTAACACCCAATCAAACTTTCTGCACATAGTAGACACTGTGACTATGTCGCTGGCTATGACGAGGAGACAGGTACATTTAAGACACCCTCGCTGGCACTCAAGATCGGGTACGGCCTGCAAAAGATAGCGAGCATTGTGGAGGGCCGAGCCATGATGGAGGACTGCACTGCTGTGGTTTAAAACACACAAAATTTCAGGAAGCTATATGAGGCGAGATGGAACGAGTTCATCTCATCGGCTGCCTTGAAAACCCTTAAGGAGTCCAAGTGGAACATGCCTCAACTCTTACCTTTCACAAAAGATGTGAAAAAGATGCACTTGTACCACGATGAGAAGCAGCAAGCCTACCAAAGTTGGCTATCCACCGAGCCTACGGTTAACCACTGGGCACTACTTGCAAAAGTCACCCTGGCACAGGTGATCTTGTTCAATCGAAGAAGGGAAGGGAAAGTTTCAAAAATGTTGTTGACTACCTTTTCCTCAAGAGATACCTCGGATCTCCACGAAGATGTGTCCCTGGCACTTTCCAAGGTTGAGAGGAAGATCTGCTGGCACTACACTCGCATTCCCTGTCTGTTGTAGTTTGCAGCAGGAATACTTCTGAATATCTGGTAGTGCAATCTACAACCGCCAATATGAATTTGTATTCCTTAGAAGACAGGTCTAAACCGTCCCTAGTTTTATAAAAGGAACCCCAACTAATAGGATTAGGAAGGGGATTAAGATGGATGGGGGGGCTGGTGCATGGGGATTGTCACCTGAAAGGTCATAAAGCACCAAATCTAGCCACCTCACCATAAACACCGGAACCCAAAAAATGGGTTGGTATTCTATCAATGGTTTTATCTCTCCACAAGTGAACTGAAAAATTTCACATTGAGCCATGATTCAGAGTGTGTAGGAACACCAAACACAACAACAGAGGAGGGTGAAGGATGGATGTGAAGAGTCTACATACAATATGAAAGGAATGTGTACTGGCAGAGGGTAGCACAGAGTAAGTCAACATACTACAGTCCATCCACTGGGCTGGACTTGCTGGGCCTTATGGAAGACACGTTAAGAAGGGGTAGAGCCATCCTATTCTTCTGGAAAATGTAACCTTTTTTTCAAATCTGTCAAACTCACAGCATGGCACTCATTATTTGAGTATCTTGACTCACAAAAACAAATAAATGTATTACAGTTCATGTGCATATCACTGTGCATCATTACAACCAGATCCTTGTTATCACTTTTAAAATTTGAGCTTTCCACATTGGATGTGATTTTTAAGGAATCCAGGAACAGTTTCTTAAGAAGTGTAAGGCCAGTTTTAAGAGCTTCATGGGGAAAAACTATCATTTAAAAAAATTAAAAAATAAATAAAGCCTTTACTGTTTAAGAAAAACTCTGTTAAGTTAGTTTTTATGAGTTTAAAATAGAATACATTCCTAAAAGTTTAGTTAATTAAAATAACACTCTCCACTAAATTTATAGGTTTCTTCCAAACTTTTAATTTTACCCAGCAGTAATAATCAGAATAGAATGGAATGTATCTGCAAAATAATTAGCTTAATTCAAAAAGTGGGAAGTAAACAGTACATAAGCTGTTTTAGGAATAATAAATACAACATGTCCATGTTTAATTAGAGAAAAATAGGTCAGAATGATGGGGGAGTGTTTGCAAATAACAAGCTTAGTAATCACACTCTATATCACTAAGAAGTTCCCTCAACTATAGTATAATAGCTTACTTAAATTAAATTCACGTCTAGTTAGTAATGAAAACTTAATGTGTTTATCATACTTATGCATGGTAAGCAGCGCTTGTATTTAGCAAAATCAAACTGTTGGCAAAAAATTTGCATTCAAAAATTTAAAAACATATACAGTATCATGGGGCAGCAATTACTTAGACATCAACAGTATGTAGTGTTTTGAGTGCAGTATTTATAAAGTCTACCAGGTGGCAGTAAAGGGAAAATGATCATATTGCAAAACAAAGAGCATGAATGAATGACTAGGAAAAAGAAACATAGCATCTAAAAAAGTCCACATTATAACTAGAAAGTATTCTGCCTTATTAGTAATAACCAACCACATTGAAATGGCAATATTCACTTTTTTATGTATTCATTATTCACAATTTAACCCCATCACCATTTTAAAATCCAGGGAATTTGGGCCTAAAGTACATGTTTCTACTGATTGCGAGGTTTGGGAAATTTCTAAAAATACACTTGTAATAGGGACCCAGTCAGACATTGATATGGTAGCAATGATCCTCAAATAGGTTTATTCTTGGTCTTTTTAACAATGCATGACATGTGACGTGTAATAACAATAATACAATAAATGGGGAAAATTTGTCATGAGCTGATGAAATGGCAGAGGCTTTGCCTGAGAGCATAGGGATGGTAGGATCATATGTGGTTAATACAGGCAAGCTTTGGTTGTTTACATGCATGATGCATCAGTGAGTAATAGGTAGAAGGGGCTGATCAGCAGTGAAAATACACACAGAACTGACAAAAATACTTTTCTTACTGTAATAAATATACTTATTGAGCACAATGTCATAGTAAATTGCATTTTTAGTTGTACTTTCATATATATATGAAAATGCTCACATCTCAATAAACCAGTGGATAATTGTACCAAAAAATGTTCTGCAGTTTTTACAAAATATAAAGTAGATGCCCTGCAAAAGACATTCTGGACAGTAAGCAATTATTTTGATAATTCTGAGCATACTGGGCTGTACTGCATGAAGCTCATTTATGAATATGAAAAATGCATCACTTAATACCCTTTATATTGTGCAAAGTTGCCTATTTATCTGCTTTACGCATGCATGCTGTACACCAACATTGCCTGTCTTGTGTGGGGACTGTGGGTTCACCTGGAAATGCATATGATTAAACAAATACAAACCTCAGTACGTCTGCCTACTACCACTTTAATACAACCCCATTGGCTACTGCTCCCTCAACTTTTTCCTGATTTCTCTTCAGCGACCGTCGCCAAAAGACGTACCTTCCAGTCCATCACTAAAACCCTACGAGATTATCAGATTCAATATCGTTGGGGCTTTCCTGTTAAGCTCATTATCCAACGCAACAACTCTACCCACATAATTGCCTCACTTTTTCCTGATTTCTCTTCAGCGACCGTCGCCAAAAGACGTACCTTCCAGTCCAGCACTAAAACCCTACGAGATTATCAGATTAAATATCGTTGGGGCTTTCCTGTTAAGCTCATTATCCAACGCAACAACTCTACCCACATAATTGCCTCACTGGAAACTGGTACACAACTTCTGACATCCTAGGATATTCGGATAAAATTGACTGATTCAGTACCGCAATCAAGAGTGCCGTGGGAGTATTCTCGAGTCGTTGGTGACTGAAGATCGGTCCTCTTATTGCATCGCTAATATGCCCCTCCATACCCCGGTAAAACCCGGACCCTTGTTTTTAAGCTCCCTATACCTCATACCTATTCTCCTTTGAAATTGCTACCTTTTTGGAGAATGTGAGGCTTTGCTTCTTCGAGACGTTGGAGCAGAAAAAACTGTCCCAGGAGCGGGAGGTGCCTCCCGGTGGTAAGCGAAACTGTATCTCTCTCTTGTTTACATCAATGAGACTCCATTTGCTTTCGGGACTGATACTACTTTATTTAAATGTTATAATGTTGAATTCACAAATGTTGGTGACACTGTAAAGTTATTGGTATAGGTGGGAACCTTTCTGGTTAGGGCCATGTCCCCACAATTACTGATTGTGCTGTTATTTCCCCTTCTGGCAATTACTTTAACCCAAGGCTTCAGGTTATTTCTGTTGGTTTTTCTACCTGTTTACCCACCCCTCTCCTTATACCCAAATTCTTTCAGTCCCCTTCCTCCCCAGCCAAGTACACGTATGCCTCAAATCTACACAAATCTCTGTTATGGCTACCTTTACCTAATACACACGTAAATGGTTAAACATTTGTCATTAAATGTACGGTGGTTGAATTCCCTCACTAAACGCCGGTTGTCGCTTTCATGATTTTACAAACAAAGGGCAGATGTTGTAGCTATCCAAAAAAAAACACTTTCTCACCAAGGCCCACCTCTTTTTAGAAATAATTAATTCCCATTATGTTATACAGCTAACGGCCCTTTTTTTAATAAAAGGAGTCGCCCTTCTGTTCACTGCCAAAACCAACTTCATTCTCCATTCTAGTGTTCAGACAAAAACGGACACTGCTTTTCGTGACATTGACAAACATAAATGAGGCACACTTATTCTCATGGGAGATTTTAATATAGTTGCTAATCCCAAACTTGATAGATCAGCTGCCCTCACCCATCGTACATTAGATACTGCAGCAGGCCCTTCTGCCACTTTCTCTAGGCTGCTGACGGAGTACAGACTTTATGATGTATGGAGGACCCAAGCCTCCTTGGAACGGGATTATACCTATTACTCCTCGGTCAACATCTTTTATTCCCGTATTGATTTAATTCTTACAGACATATGGGCAATCCAAATCACAAAATCAATTAAAATCCTCACAATATCGTGGTCTGACCATGCCCCGGTGGTCTGGATGTGGTGATCTAACTGATTAACTACATACTTCACCACCAATTTCCCGAAGGACACCTCTTTTTCCAACGTCTGGTGTACACTTAAAGCAGACTTACGGGGCACAGTCATCCAGATGGAAGTGAGACTCAAACGAGCATACCTATATTATCAAACGAAGTTGGGGACAGAGCACTCCTCTCTTGAGTCCACTAACAAGGTATACTCCTCAGGCGACCTTAAGACATGTATAGCACAATTTAAGTCTGAACTTCAGAAACTACTTCTTACCCGTACCCAACAAGCTATGAGAAGACTTTGTCAAAAAGAATTATGTCTCAGGCAATAAAGCAGGTAAAATGCTTGCTAGGAAACTGAGAGGACAAAGGGCACAAAACCGCACTAAACACTTGGTAGATGATTCTGGGGATAGAATATTGAACCCCAAAGCTATTGCTAATGCCTTTGTGGCATACCACTCCAAACTGTATAATTTGTGTGATTGCACCAACATCCCTCAGCCAACCCAGACTCTGATAGAAGGTTTTTTAAACAAGCTCAACCTCCCATCTTTGGACCCTGATTTAAAGGAGGCCCTTAGTGCCCCATGGACCCAGTTGGAGATTTTGTCAGTAATTAAATCATTACCCAAAGACAAAGCCCATGGGCCTGATGGGTTCATTAATATTTTTATTCCACATTTCAAGTTGATCTCATCTTTTACCTGGAACAATTATATAACGAAGGCATGTGACTGGGATGCTTTCCACCAGAGATGCTTGAGTTTTGTATTGTGACAATCCCCAAACCGGGTAAAAACCAGAACCTATGCCACAATTATAGGCCAATTGCCTTACTTCAGATATAAAAATCTACACAAAATTAATTGCAAATCGCCTTAGTCCCCTAATCCCAGCTCTAATACACCCATATCAAATGGGTTTTGTTATGGCTCGTCAGGCATCTGACAATACACACAGACCTATTAACATCCTTGAACAAGTCAACAAATCCTTAGATCAGCTGTTAATTCCTTCATTAGATGCAGAAGAAGCCTTTGACAGGCTCCACTGGGGTTATATGCGTGAGGTCCTGGTCCTGTTCAGATTTAGTCATGAAATATTAAACTCAATCATGGCTCTTTATAAAGGACCATCAGCATCTGTGTATAGTAATGGCTTTACCTCTGACAAATTTTTGATTACTACCGGTACTAACAGTACTAGACAGGGGTGCTCCCTTTCCCCCCCTCATATTACTGTTAGCTATAGAACCTTTAGCTGAGAAAATCAGACGCCATCCACTCCTCCCTGGTATTTCCATGGCTGCAACCCCACATAAACTGTGTCTATTCGCTGACGATATATTGCTGAGACCTTTGGTAATACCACCCCATTAATTAATTTTTTACTTTTACACTTTCTCAATTTCCACCATCTATGAGAACATGGAAAAATGACAATTTGCAGGGAGTAAAAGGCTTTACAGTCCAACTATATACAGTTTAGCAACACTGATCAGGGGACTATTAAGAAATGGCATCCAAGATTGTGTGTGTTAAGAACTCGAGAATTCATTATAGTCTTTTGCCTTTCTTCTGTGACCCAAGTAGAAGCTTTTCTTGTTGTCATTGTTGCATATAAGGAATATGTCTCTTGCACATAAGGAAATGTGTGCATTGAAAACCTGAGTTGTAGAACAATAATCTAGGGTAAAAGAATTAGCACATAGATCTACACATCTGAATGGGGCAGCACGATGGCAGAGTGCGTTGGGGTCATGAGTTTGATTCCCGAACAGGGCATTATCTGCGTAGAGTTTGTATGTTCTGCACTAGTAGGTTAATTGGCTGCTGACAAAAGTTAACTTGTGTATGTGTTAGAGAATTTAAACTTTAAGCTCCATTGGGGCAGGAACTGGTGTGAATGACAAATATTCTCTGTACAGCCCTGTGGAGTTGGTATGTAAATAAATGGTGATGATTTTCTTTTGTTGCCAAAAAGGTAGTAGTTTTCAATAAAGGTAATTTAAATGTATTCCGTACTGATTTGGAATAATATCAATAATGTTTTTTGGTGATTAAGCTAAGTGACAATATCTTCCCTTGGACAGCTTAAAGGATAGGTCTGTTTTCGTGTACAATTTATATATAATTATTATGGATTAAAAAATCCCCACTGGATTACAGCGGATCTAGGAAGAAATAGGATTTTAGGTAAGTATTTTTTGAGCCAACATTTAATATGAGAGCAGTAAATATTAAAATATAATTAAAGCATAAATTAGCAATCTATTATGGGGGCACAGACTAATCATCTATTATGGAGGTATAAATTAATAATCTGTTATGGGGGCTTCAGATCCAAACCACTTGGCTAGATGTAAGAGCCATCCATCATGTTCAGATTGGTTCTCTTTGACATGTATGTATACCAGAGAAGCAAGTTTGAGTGCCAGATCTTAATTGTTGCATCATTGGGGGGGGGATTTTTTGGGTGTTGGTTGAGAAGCATGAGCTCTCTAGGTGTCAATGGGTAGAAAGGCTGTCCTAGGACAGATGGTGAAACAGTATGTAAAGCTGGCAAGTCAATACTGGCTAGAAGTAGTTCTGTAGATATTGTTCTTCAAGTACCAACATGCAATAACACTCATGGTATGTCAGTGTATGCTGTCACTTGTAGTACCACAATAGGTTGCACAGTATTTTGGCATCTTTAGCCTGGTATCCAATGGACAGGAGTACCAGGAGGGGCCCAGGGCTATTCAGCATTGGGCTGATATTCTCCAGGTAACAGTGTCCCATCATTTTTTGATCCCCTCTCCTAGAAGACAGAGCCCCATGCTGTGTAGGCTGGAAAGTTAGGGGATGTAAGGGACCACATTATTGTTTTACTATTCAGTGATGGCTTTCCATGCAGTTTGATGCACTTGATAAACTTTGTATCCCAATAAAGGGTATTACTAGAACCACCTAAAAGGAAAAGTGAAGGTGTTCCCCATAGCAATCAATCAGATTCTAGCTATCATATATCTTGTACATGCTAGAAAATAATATCTGAAATCTTATTGGTTGCTATGAGCAGCACCTCCACTTTTCTTGTTTATAAGTTTTAGCAAATCTACCCCAAGGTCTCCAAACCACAAATCTGGACTTATCCTGGCCTCTAACTGGACCTTAACTGTAAGCTCCTAACTGGAGATTAGCTGAGCTATCAGTCCCTCTTGAAAAATAGATATATTATGTAAACTCTTCATAATACAAATATCTAATATTACTATTACAGAAGTGACCTAGCAAAGGTCCTCCAAATCGTAATACAAATAAATTGCTACTTTTAATTTTTGTTTAGTATCATAAGATAAATGAGTGGATACTTGAATCATTTGACATTTTATAATTGCACTTAAGTGTTCATTTTCTGATTTTGGAAATAAGCAAACTGATTTGCTGAAATAATTAACACTTGAACTAAATGAAGATTAACAAGGTAGCGTATATTACCATCATACATACATATATTTTATTTCAAAATAAAACTTTTCAGACTAATCAGAATGCAATTTATTGCCAAGATCTGAAGACACCTAGGTTTAGAAATCCCCCTCCCCATCCAGCAAAATGTTAAAGTGACTAGTCCTTGTAGGGAGTTTAAGCTGAGACATTGGAATGCCTGCAGAAGAGATAACTACTGCCGTAGCCCCTGCAGTTATTTTATCTAGTGGTTAGTATTGCATTAAAGCCTTTGGTTCGGCATTTGCCCCTCCAAGTGTTGATCATGATTTAGAGCCTGACTTTGTTCTCATTGACCATAGCACTGTTTCTGGTGTTGCAGATGTAGATAAAACCCCCCTCCAAGCCTGGGGCACTGTATAATTTAGATGGCTGGACCCTGCTCCCGTTTCACACAGCTCTGCTTGAAAAGGGAGAGCTGTGTGCACCTAACAGTAGTGCACGCAGCATTGGCCATGTATATTATGGGGATAGGAAGAGTTGGAGAGAAGCCAAGCACTGTCTAAAATTATAGCCACGACCCCATGCATGCTGGTCACACCCACTGGCGGCGTGGTGTGGAAACCCCCCTCTACAAATCCTGCGTTTGCCCCTGTCTGGGTAGACTTTGAGTCTGCTGTGCTAGAGGGAGTTACAGTGTCAAGGAAGCCACAATTCTGTTCTTCCCAGACACCTAAGGCCAACGTCCTTAAAGTTAAGAAATAACCACTCCTGTTGACTTCTGATACAATCTGCCCACAATGCAATAATCTGCTTCTCTGTCCAGACCTGACTCTTGAGGCATTTGCCTCCTGGGATCAACACAATATCAGATTTATCAATGTAACATTTCTACTGTAAAGGACCAACACCACCCTGGAGTAACTGTGTCTTTTCAATTCCTTCTCAAATAAACTGATTGCCATGTTACTAATACCCCTAAATCACCTACTTGCTCAGACAAATCTTTACACAGACTCAGATGGGAACAAAAAATGTCCATGGCTCATGATTTGGGGTCTTGGGAATCAGTCAGGTAGAATTTGCGGAAATCTTACATATGCTTTAGGATTTAATCAAAAGCTTTCAAGCTCTATTTTAGATGGTACGTGCTACCCATCAGGTTCAGTATTTTCTCCTCTGCACTATGCTGGAGGAATTGCATGCAAGTAGGATCCTTCCACCATGTATTAGGTCCTGTCCCAAAATTGGGATCAAGGTCCACGTTAGCATAGTAATGGGAATTATAATCCCTAACTCCCTGCAATATTTCTTACTTTCCTTAATAGTGTCCAGTACCAGTAGTCAATTAAAAAGTTGTAAACATCCCTTATTTGCCCTGATTCCAGAACTAACTACTGATTTTCATGCTGAACAAAGGCATCTCGGACAACATTTTTAACATTTTTCTGAAACATATTATATTAAAATGCAACTGACTAATCTACACAGATAGGGCTGGTTACTTCAAAAACATAAAGTAGCAGGAAGAGAATTATCAACAAAATTCTATACTCAATGTTGAGAAAATAAGAAAAAATTAAGAAAAGGTCAAATGTTTTAAAGTTTTTGAAAACCGAGAATGAAAAATGTTTACACAATGAAATGTCTAATAATAAAATGCTATACAGGAAAATGTGACTACACTAGTGCCTGACAATGTACTTGCTAGTTGGGTAAAGGGTGATGTTAGTAATTATATGTTTGTTTTAGGATTCAGGCAGAAGGATTACTCTGTGGAGTAGATTAGTGATTCTCCTGTTGCTAGGGCCAGAGAAAGTGTTAAAGTGATAGATAGGATAGATGGGAAGCCCTTGTGATTGCCCCAATGTTGCTAATGTGAATTGTTTGCTGTACCAAATAGTTATTATTGAGGAAGATGTAGTGAAGCAATTACTTGTCCCAAAACTATATAAAATCTGTGTCAGATCTGACCCAAATGCGTTGTAAATGTAGGGGAGGATTTGTAAGGGATTGTTTCAGACAGGACCTGTTTTTATGCTTCTTTTAATAGAAGTGTGTGCTCAGCAGGCCTTGTGTCTATCATGTGGTACAGGTGTTGGTTATGTACCAGGAAAACATGTTTTCTGTGCTGTGGGAGTTTTATTTAGCTCTAAAAGTGTAGAACAGGGGCCTCTCCTGAGCATGTGCCAGTAAGACACCTCACACCTGTTCAGAAGAGGCACCTGCCTTTTTTTGAGAGCAGAGCAGATGCCTGGGGAGAACAGAGGCCTAAAGAAAGGACCAAATCTGCATTGCTGGGCCCCATCACCTTAAGGTTCCACTGCAGCTGTACCCCTAGCACCCCCTCTAGTTCTATCACTGATCTCATCCCAATCCATACCCAAAAGTTTCATTTCAACCCAATTCATGTTTTCCATTTCACTCTCGAGCTCCTAGTTCCAACATACATGTCTAAAAATGAATTCTCCCTTCTTCATTAATACATGCTGATGAACCTGAACCACACTGTTATACACTCCCAACCTCTGTTCACTTATTGCTTATCTATTGATGTGGTTATTATATAAGTTTATATTGCTTTCTTAAGGTTGTAAAATCTGTGGACCATGTGGATCATTTCACTATAAGGACCAGCTTTGGTCCAGCCTAAAATAAATCAGCGTTATTCTTTCTTTTAAGAGAAATGAGATGTGCCTCAGGTTTTACCAGCTAATGATGCCCTTACAAATGTATTCTATATCATCTGCCTTAAGCTACATTTCTACTTTTGTTGTTCATTTTATGTCTGAAATGCATAAAAAGTGGGATAAATACACAAGATGCAAACATAGCTTTACCCTTGTATAACTCACTGGACAGAACATAGCTTGAGTATGGGGCACCTGACTATGACAAAGATATAGGAGAACATTAGAGGTGATCAAAGCTGATCATGTAACGCCCCCTGCGGGGAAAGACAGGGACAGACGCAACAGAAAATAACTCACCTTGTAAACGATGGTCACCTCCAGTCCGCTTCTGATTTCCCAGCTGCGATCCGATCCCAGCAGATCCGCAGCCGCAGTCACCTCCAATCACGTCCCTCTAAGATAGAGGCAGAGATTACGGCCGTGCCTACCAGGTAAGGGCTGTCCGAGACTACGGCAAAGGACAAGGACACGGTCAGTCCAAGCTCCTTGCCGCCTCCTCACTTTGTTCTTGCCAAGACGCGGGGGACTACAGGCACTGAAGGCCAAGACTAATCCGAGGACTAATCCCGCCTCAAGTGCCTCACACACCTGCCGGTGAGGGCCTAACCGAAAGGGGGAATCGAGCGTGATACTCACCGGGACACTCCCACTTCCGATCCGGTTCTCCTGCACCTTCCCGACTCCTGCGGATGACAAGAACACACAGCCTCCCTCTACGCTCTCCGTGAAACTAAGATGGCACCCACAAACTGGACTAACTACAACGGCGACCCGACCCTAACAACGTTCTAATGGTCGGCAACGCAACTAAGTCAAACACTAGGACTAACTAAATGTGGTGCACTAACGGAACTACTAGTTACACGCTACGGGGAACACCAGCCGGTGTTCACAGCCTAAACCGGAGGGCGGTTCCTAACCCCCTCACCCAGGTCGTACCAAGAAGCTGCCTTCTTGCTATGGAGTCACACACAGGCCCTAAGTACGGGTTCTTTAAGCCCGGCTGAGGCTCAGTAAAACAGCACACTAACCCGCGGGCCGACTGCCGCACGGAACAGCCGATCGAACTGAACCGCCCGACTGCCTGTACTCGGGTATCTCACACGTGTCCCTACGTCCGGAACCACAGGTCCACCTGCACGGAACCGGCCTTGAGGACCCTTGATCAGAACCATGGCCGCCCCTGGAACTGCCTCAAGGTGTGCTGTACTGCCACCAACTCACTCAGCCACCCCCCCTCTGGGTACCAGTGTGACCCCGGGGACCTAAGGGACAGGAAAACTACGTGTGTTCTCCCCTGACTATGTGTATGCTGGTACTTACACTTGTCCCCCACAGCACGGGTTAACACAGGAAAACCACAGGAAACAAGAGCCTACCTTTAATGGGGGCCTGACGTCTTGCCCCTGGACACAGTTAGAAAGCACACCAAAATACTGTAATGTAAACTACACTCGCCACACAGACAGAATAAATAGATACAGTATACAGTACCTTGCCCGCTACTTACCCGAACACACCGCTGCTAGCTAACCAGCAGGTTGCTACAGCACCACAGGAGCCTACGCTCGACCGTACCTCCTAACCACGTGTGCTCACCTCACACAGGACCGCGCCTACTCTCACGAGGCTCCCACGCCTCTACCTCACACCACCAGGGCCTTATGCCCTACACACCATGGGTCTCTGCCCAGCTACACACAGAGCCTTCTGCTCTGTTTCATGGGCCTCAGCCCCCTCTCTACCTCAGGGCTCTGAGCCCACTCACTAGGGCCTTATGCCCTACTACCTAGGGGGTCCTAGCCCCTGCCTGAGGCCTGTGGCCTCCCTAACTAACTGAGGGCCTTGTGCCCTTAATAACCTACAGGCTACCAGCCTCTAACCAGGCCCTCTGGCCTTCCTATGGCCTCTAGGCCCCTAACTACCTAAGGGCCTTGTGCCCTTGTACACCTGGGGCTCTGAGTCCCCCTCCCTAACTAACAGGGGCTTGTCCCCTTTATATAGATACTACTGGCCTACTGGCCCACTAAACTCGTTGGGGCCTAGTGCCCAGGTCCCTGGGCCTTGTGCCCCTACTTTACAGTGCCACGGGCCTTGTGCCCGAATGTGCCCACGGGCCTAGTGCCCGAACTTAACGTTGAGTATACTTACCTGCTCTGCGCAGGATACTCAACTTGACACGCCGTCTTCTTCCTTTCTTCTCCGGGTCTTCCAGACCCTCCAGCCGGCGGCGCCTCTTCTCCGCTTCGGCGCTGGGTCTCCAGTTGCAGCTGGGGCGGGGGCGCTCTCAGCCCTGACAAGGGCTCCCCGCCGGCGATCTCCGCTCCGGCGGCTTGCTTGGAGTCTTCTGGCGGCAGGGTAGCTCACGGCCCTTACAAGGGCCCCCTGCCGCCGCTGGTCTTCTTGCTGGACGTCTTGCAGAGACGTCCTCTCTCTTCTCCGCCGACGGACTTCTGACAAAATGGCGCCACCCGGCGACTTATATAGTCGCCGGCGTGACGTCATTAGCCGGCGCGAGCGCTGATTGGCTCGCGTCGGCGCCAATCTTTTGAATGGCCGGGCGCGAGCCGCGATTGGCTCGCACATCCGGCCGCTGATTGGCCAGCGGGGAAAGATGAGCCCTGATTGGCTCATCCTTCCCCCGCGCACAGGACCTGCAAGAAAGAAGTTATACTCACCGCCGCTGGATCGATGGACGGGTAAGTTCTTCTTCTCTTCTTTCTTGTAGCTGGGCACCATCGGGGACATCTTCAGCCCCTCCAGGGGCACAGCGCTGCCGGATATCTTCGCCCTCTTCACGGGCACCGGCTCCGGCGTCTTCTGTCCCTCCACATTTCCGCCGCCTTTTTCCATTGTGGTCCCCACAATCAACGTCTTCTCCTCTACGTCCACCTCCAAGGGTCGCTTACCGGCATCCCTGACTTGCGTCCACCGGATCCTTCGCGGTAAAGCCCTCTCGCGCAGGATCCACACCATCCTGGCAACTTCCTCGCCCGAAGTCGGTATCCAGGGAGTCTCTTCCTCAGCACCTGCCGGAACCTCCCATCCGTCCGATACCTCCTCGGTTGTGCGGGAAGCTTCTTCAGAAGGTGACAACATCCACCACTCTCCAGCTGCGCTCTCTAAAGTACAGTCTTCTTCAGGCAGTACTTCTTCAGCAGCTCTCTCTTCCGGGGTACTGATGGCTTCCATCCTCTCAGGTACCACCGGGCAGACATCTTCACATGTCTCCGGACACAACGTTGCCCCGTGGAGGGTCTGCTCAGTTCTCCCTTCGTCTTCAGGGACCAACTCTTCCACAGCCACGGACAAGTCGTCTGACGTATCCGACGTCTCCAATACCCCAGCTCCAGCATCCGGCTGACGCGGGTATTCCTGTCGCGAATCTTGCTTGGACGGGACGATCACCTGCGATCCGACAGTCAGCAGGCTCTGCCGATCCTTCCCTCCAGATTCCGACTTCTCTTGAGACCATGGATGGAAGGCTTCCTCGTCCTTCCACTCGAAGACTTCTACGTCTTCCCATTCATCGGAGACTTCTTCGTCCTCCCATTCATCAAAGAGCTCCTCGGCAACTGGGCACTGGTATGCGAAGTGTCCAGGCAACCCACACTTCCAGCACAGCATTTCTTCCACCGGTTGCCGTTTAGTACCTTTGTTCTTCTTCTTCCTTGTCTCACAACGTTCCAGGATTTGCTTCGTGAACGCTGCCACTTCGTCACGAGAGATGACACAGCTGTATCCCTCGTACAGCGGAATGATCCCCCGATGAGCCATCGTTGATCCTGCCGACTACGCCAAAATGTAACGCCCCCTGCGGGGAACGACAGGGACAGACGCAACAGAAAATAACTCACCTTGTAAACGATGGTCACCTCCAGTCCGCTTCTGATTTCCCAGCTGCGATCCGATCCCAGCAGATCCGCAGCCGCAGTCACCTCCAATCACGTCCCTCTAAGATAGAGGCAGAGATTACGGCCGTGCCTACCAGGTAAGGGCTGTCCGAGACTACGGCAAAGGACAAGGACACGGTCAGTCCAAGCTCCTTGCCGCCTCCTCACTTTGTTCTTGCCAAGACGCGGGGGACTACAGGCACTGAAGGCCAAGACTAATCCGAGGACTAATCCCGCCTCAAGTGCCTCACACACCTGCCGGTGAGGGCCTAACCGAAAGGGGGAATCGAGCGTGATACTCACCGGGACACTCCCACTTCCGATCCGGTTCTCCTGCACCTTCCCGACTCCTGCGGATGACAAGAACACACAGCCTCCCTCTACGCTCTCCGTGAAACTAAGATGGCACCCACAAACTGGACTAACTACAACGGCGACCCGACCCTAACAACGTTCTAATGGTCGGCAACGCAACTAAGTCAAACACTAGGACTAACTAAATGTGGTGCACTAACGGAACTACTAGTTACACGCTACGGGGAACACCAGCCGGTGTTCACAGCCTAAACCGGAGGGCGGTTCCTAACCCCCTCACCCAGGTCGTACCAAGAAGCTGCCTTCTTGCTATGGAGTCACACACAGGCCCTAAGTACGGGTTCTTTAAGCCCGGCTGAGGCTCAGTAAAACAGCACACTAACCCGCGGGCCGACTGCCGCACGGAACAGCCGATCGAACTGAACCGCCCGACTGCCTGTACTCGGGTATCTCACACGTGTCCCTACGTCCGGAACCACAGGTCCACCTGCACGGAACCGGCCTTGAGGACCCTTGATCAGAACCACGGCCGCCCCTGGAACTGCCTCAAGGTGTGCTGTACTGCCACCAACTCACTCAGCCACCCCCCCTCTGGGTACCAGTGTGACCCCGGGGACCTAAGGGACAGGAAAACTACGTGTGTTCTCCCCTGACTATGTGTATGCTGGTACTTACACTTGTCCCCCACAGCACGGGTTAACACAGGAAAACCACAGGAAACAAGAGCCTACCTTTAATGGGGGCCTGACGTCTTGCCCCTGGACACAGTTAGAAAGCACACCAAAATACTGTAATGTAAACTACACTCGCCACACAGACAGAATAAATAGATACAGTATACAGTACCTTGCCCGCTACTTACCCGAACACACCGCTGCTAGCCAACCAGCAGGTTGCTACAGCACCACAGGAGCCTACGCTCGACCGTACCTCCTAACCACGTGTGCTCACCTCACACAGGACCGCGCCTACTCTCACGAGGCTCCCACGCCTCTACCTCACACCACCAGGGCCTTATGCCCTACACACCATGGGTCTCTGCCCAGCTACACACAGAGCCTTCTGCTCTGTTTCATGGGCCTCAGCCCCCTCTCTACCTCAGGGCTCTGAGCCCACTCACTAGGGCCTTATGCCCTACTACCTAGGGGGTCCTAGCCCCTGCCTGAGGCCTGTGGCCTCCCTAACTAACTGAGGGCCTTGTGCCCTTAATAACCTACAGGCTACCAGCCTCTAACCAGGCCCTCTGGCCTTCCTATGGCCTCTAGGCCCCTAACTACCTAAGGGCCTTGTGCCCTTGTACACCTGGGGCTCTGAGTCCCCCTCCCTAACTAACAGGGGCTTGTCCCCTTTATATAGATACTACTGGCCTACTGGCCCACTAAACTCGTTGGGGCCTAGTGCCCAGGTCCCTGGGCCTTGTGCCCCTACTTTACAGTGCCACGGGCCTTGTGCCCGAATGTGCCCACGGGCCTAGTGCCCGAACTTAACGTTGAGTATACTTACCTGCTCTGCGCAGGATACTCAACTTGACACGCCGTCTTCTTCCTTTCTTCTCCGGGTCTTCCAGACCCTCCAGCCGGCGGCGCCTCTTCTCCGCTTCGGCGCTGGGTCTCCAGTTGCAGCTGGGGCGGGGGCGCTCTCAGCCCTGACAAGGGCTCCCCGCCGGCGATCTCCGCTCCGGCGGCTTGCTTGGAGTCTTCTGGCGGCAGGGTAGCTCACGGCCCTTACAAGGGCCCCCTGCCGCCGCTGGTCTTCTTGCTGGACGTCTTGCAGAGACGTCCTCTCTCTTCTCCGCCGACGGACTTCTGACAAAATGGCGCCACCCGGCGACTTATATAGTCGCCGGCGTGACGTCATTAGCCGGCGCGAGCGCTGATTGGCTCGCGTCGGCGCCAATCTTTTGAATGGCCGGGCGCGAGCCGCGATTGGCTCGCACATCCGGCCGCTGATTGGCCAGCGGGGAAAGATGAGCCCTGATTGGCTCATCCTTCCCCCGCGCACAGGACCTGCAAGAAAGAAGTTATACTCACCGCCGCTGGATCGATGGACGGGTAAGTTCTTCTTCTCTTCTTTCTTGTAGCTGGGCACCATCGGGGACATCTTCAGCCCCTCCAGGGGCACAGCGCTGCCGGATATCTTCGCCCTCTTCACGGGCACCGGCTCCGGCGTCTTCTGTCCCTCCACATTTCCGCCGCCTTTTTCCATTGTGGTCCCCACAATCAACGTCTTCTCCTCTACGTCCACCTCCAAGGGTCGCTTACCGGCATCCCTGACTTGCGTCCACCGGATCCTTCGCGGTAAAGCCCTCTCGCGCAGGATCCACACCATCCTGGCAACTTCCTCGCCCGAAGTCGGTATCCAGGGAGTCTCTTCCTCAGCACCTGCCGGAACCTCCCATCCGTCCGATACCTCCTCGGTTGTGCGGGAAGCTTCTTCAGAAGGTGACAACATCCACCACTCTCCAGCTGCGCTCTCTAAAGTACAGTCTTCTTCAGGCAGTACTTCTTCAGCAGCTCTCTCTTCCGGGGTACTGATGGCTTCCATCCTCTCAGGTACCACCGGGCAGACATCTTCACATGTCTCCGGACACAACGTTGCCCCGTGGAGGGTCTGCTCAGTTCTCCCTTCGTCTTCAGGGACCAACTCTTCCACAGCCACGGACAAGTCGTCTGACGTATCCGACGTCTCCAATACCCCAGCTCCAGCATCCGGCTGACGCGGGTATTCCTGTCGCGAATCTTGCTTGGACGGGACGATCACCTGCGATCCGACAGTCAGCAGGCTCTGCCGATCCTTCCCTCCAGATTCCGACTTCTCTTGAGACCATGGATGGAAGGCTTCCTCGTCCTTCCACTCGAAGACTTCTACGTCTTCCCATTCATCGGAGACTTCTTCGTCCTCCCATTCATCAAAGAGCTCCTCGGCAACTGGGCACTGGTATGCGAAGTGTCCAGGCAACCCACACTTCCAGCACAGCATTTCTTCCACCGGTTGCCGTTTAGTACCTTTGTTCTTCTTCTTCCTTGTCTCACAACGTTCCAGGATTTGCTTCGTGAACGCTGCCACTTCGTCACGAGAGATGACACAGCTGTATCCCTCGTACAGCGGAATGATCCCCCGATGAGCCATCGTTGATCCTGCCGACTACGCCAAAATGTAACGCCCCCTGCGGGGAACGACAGGGACAGACGCAACAGAAAATAACTCACCTTGTAAACGATGGTCACCTCCAGTCCGCTTCTGATTTCCCAGCTGCGATCCGATCCCAGCAGATCCGCAGCCGCAGTCACCTCCAATCACGTCCCTCTAAGATAGAGGCAGAGATTACGGCCGTGCCTACCAGGTAAGGGCTGTCCGAGACTACGGCAAAGGACAAGGACACGGTCAGTCCAAGCTCCTTGCCGCCTCCTCACTTTGTTCTTGCCAAGACGCGGGGGACTACAGGCACTGAAGGCCAAGACTAATCCGAGGACTAATCCCGCCTCAAGTGCCTCACACACCTGCCGGTGAGGGCCTAACCGAAAGGGGGAATCGAGCGTGATACTCACCGGGACACTCCCACTTCCGATCCGGTTCTCCTGCACCTTCCCGACTCCTGCGGATGACAAGAACACACAGCCTCCCTCTACGCTCTCCGTGAAACTAAGATGGCACCCACAAACTGGACTAACTACAACGGCGACCCGACCCTAACAACGTTCTAATGGTCGGCAACGCAACTAAGTCAAACACTAGGACTAACTAAATGTGGTGCACTAACGGAACTACTAGTTACACGCTACGGGGAACACCAGCCGGTATTCACAGCCTAAACCGGAGGGCGGTTCCTAACCCCCTCACCCAGGTCGTACCAAGAAGCTGCCTTCTTGCTATGGAGTCACACACAGGCCCTAAGTACGGGTTCTTTAAGCCCGGCTGAGGCTCAGTAAAACAGCACACTAACCCGCGGGCCGACTGCCGCACGGAACAGCCGATCGAACTGAACCGCCCGACTGCCTGTACTCGGGTATCTCACACGTGTCCCTACGTCCGGAACCACAGGTCCACCTGCACGGAACCGGCCTTGAGGACCCTTGATCAGAACCACGGCCGCCCCTGGAACTGCCTCAAGGTGTGCTGTACTGCCACCAACTCACTCAGCCACCCCCCCTCTGGGTACCAGTGTGACCCCGGGGACCTAAGGGACAGGAAAACTACGTGTGTTCTCCCCTGACTATGTGTATGCTGGTACTTACACTTGTCCCCCACAGCACGGGTTAACACAGGAAAACCACAGGAAACAAGAGCCTACCTTTAATGGGGGCCTGACGTCTTGCCCCTGGACACAGTTAGAAAGCACACCAAAATACTGTAATGTAAACTACACTCGCCACACAGACAGAATAAATAGATACAGTATACAGTACCTTGCCCGCTACTTACCCGAACACACCGCTGCTAGCCAACCAGCAGGTTGCTACAGCACCACAGGAGCCTACGCTCGACCGTACCTCCTAACCACGTGTGCTCACCTCACACAGGACCGCGCCTACTCTCACGAGGCTCCCACGCCTCTACCTCACACCACCAGGGCCTTATGCCCTACACACCATGGGTCTCTGCCCAGCTACACACAGAGCCTTCTGCTCTGTTTCATGGGCCTCAGCCCCCTCTCTACCTCAGGGCTCTGAGCCCACTCACTAGGGCCTTATGCCCTACTACCTAGGGGGTCCTAGCCCCTGCCTGAGGCCTGTGGCCTCCCTAACTAACTGAGGGCCTTGTGCCCTTAATAACCTACAGGCTACCAGCCTCTAACCAGGCCCTCTGGCCTTCCTATGGCCTCTAGGCCCCTAACTACCTAAGGGCCTTGTGCCCTTGTACACCTGGGGCTCTGAGTCCCCCTCCCTAACTAACAGGGGCTTGTCCCCTTTATATAGATACTACTGGCCTACTGGCCCACTAAACTCGTTGGGGCCTAGTGCCCAGGTCCCTGGGCCTTGTGCCCCTACTTTACAGTGCCACGGGCCTTGTGCCCGAATGTGCCCACGGGCCTAGTGCCCGAACTTAACGTTGAGTATACTTACCTGCTCTGCGCAGGATACTCAACTTGACACGCCGTCTTCTTCCTTTCTTCTCCGGGTCTTCCAGACCCTCCAGCCGGCGGCGCCTCTTCTCCGCTTCGGCGCTGGGTCTCCAGTTGCAGCTGGGGCGGGGGCGCTCTCAGCCCTGACAAGGGCTCCCCGCCGGCGATCTCCGCTCCGGCGGCTTGCTTGGAGTCTTCTGGCGGCAGGGTAGCTCACGGCCCTTACAAGGGCCCCCTGCCGCCGCTGGTCTTCTTGCTGGACGTCTTGCAGAGACGTCCTCTCTCTTCTCCGCCGACGGACTTCTGACAAAATGGCGCCACCCGGCGACTTATATAGTCGCCGGCGTGACGTCATTAGCCGGCGCGAGCGCTGATTGGCTCGCGTCGGCGCCAATCTTTTGAATGGCCGGGCGCGAGCCGCGATTGGCTCGCGCATCCGGCCGCTGATTGGCCAGCGGGGAAAGATGAGCCCTGATTGGCTCATCCTTCCCCCGCGCACAGGACCTGCGAGAAAGAAGTTATACTCACCGCCGCTGGATCGATGGACGGGTAAGTTCTTCTTCTCTTCTTTCTTGTAGCTGGGCACCATCGGGGACCTCTTCAGCCCCTCCAGGGGCACAGCGCTGCCGGATATCTTCGCCCTCTTCACGGGCACCGGCTCCGGCGTCTTCTGTCCCTCCACAATCAAAAGGCAACCTCATCAATAAAGGCAAAGGGGAAAGTTAAATTATAAACAAAGTTTAGAAAAAATAAGGTGACCTAATTAATGTGTATTAATATGTACAAATATATCAAAATATCAATATAGACAAACTTTTGATAGACAGGACCATGCAGATGTTAACATACATCCACTGCGACTGGAGGAAAGATGGTTTCACTATCAGCATAGCTATGGTATTCCTTACCAAAAGGTGTGATAACAACAAATGTAGTAACTGAATTTAAGAAATTGTTTTATAAAACAGCATGTTTGATGCCACTATCTGCCTGCATGAGGTTTACAAGAGCATCACATCACTACTCTGTGCTATTAGGTACCCTGCACCTTATACTAGATATCTCTCAGTCTGTGGCTTTTTGCTTACCTCTATTATATTTCTCACATCTTAACACTGCCACTGTCACTATCACATGCTACCTTGCCTTTACTAACATAATCCCACCATTGGACAGGTCACTGCCTCCCACAAAATCATCACATTCACCTTTTAAAATACTCATTGCTGCTGTGAAGTTTCAGACGATCTCATTGGTTAATAAAATGGGGACATATCAGACTAGCAGGAGATGAACATAAAATACAATAAGGTGCTCTGCTCTAGTTAAATGCATTGTATAAATGAATTGGTTGCTTTTCTCACAAGAAAAATTTAGTTATGATATTGATTGCATTTCTTGAGCTATAATTACAATCAATTAATGTGAATGCTACATATGGGAGAGGAACACATTTTATTCCTGTTGGCAACTGCCTCACTTGGGGCCCTTGCTTTCTTTCGATCAACACAATAAGAGTTTATGAAAGCCTAAACTTTAATCTGATTTGTTTTACAACCTTGCTAATTATTACTATGTAATATACGCTCAACACCACGGTAACAAGCAAAACTTTACTTCTTAACCTCTATGTCCATTCTACCGTTTCCTCTCCTTCAGCACAACTAAGTATAGATTATCTAGCACTGATACCAAAACCAAGTTTTTCAGCACCACTGTGTATTTTAGGATAAAATCTTGAAGTAATGCATATTTGAATTAAAGATGGTTCTACAGTGTAAGTATAATGTATTTACTCTTTACAGACTGATTTTACAGGGAAATTCCCAAAAAAGTTGGATGTATAAACCTTACTTCATAAAAAGGTGAATTTGAGTTCAGATTCTGATGTTTTGATAGGCCACAGGTTGTTCTATGCCTGCCTATTTCAAACCTAAGGACATTCCAGATATGCAGGAGATGAAGGCTGAATTCTATAAGGTGCTCATTTTAGTCAAATACACTTTAAAAAAAATAGAATGTGTGTGTGCACCTATGTATGTCAAAGCAGGTAAATAAGAACATTGGGCCTGATTCATTAAGGATCTTAACTTAAAAAACTTCTTATTTAAGTCTCCTTGAAAAAACCATGTTACTATGCAAGGGGTGCAAATTAGTATTCTGTTTTGCACATAAGTTAAATACTGACAGTTTTTTAATGTAGCACACAAATATCAACTTTAAATTTCAGTGTACAAATAAGCTATCAAGTATTTGTGTGCTACATGAAAAAACTGTCAGTATTTAACTTATGTGCAAAACAGAATACTAATTTGCACCCCTTGCATTGTTACTGATGTTGACGACTTGCCATAAACTGGTGCTGCTGACGTGAATGTGAGCATATCTTGAGATCTACATAGCTCTGCATATGGGTGACAATATGCTAAATTTACGTACAAGCTCCTTAGTGCATAATCTGTACTTTACTTTTCAATGAACATCCTCGATCTGTCAATATCCTCCCAGCAGACAGTGCAAACTTTTGCACCCCCTAAGATTCCAACATTTTGGCCTGCAAATTTATGCACTTTGAAATACTTAGTTTAGTTATACTAACGTAGGTAAGTGATGTCCCAAAAGCACATATGCACTCTTTTAATTGTTTTCAGTGCTCTTGTTTTCAGTAAATTACTCCCATTTTTCGCTCAACTCTGCATCAGCCCCATATTAAATGCTTTTATTAAATAGGATAAGGAAATCCAATGTATTGTGTTATCCTGTTATGTTGGATCAACAAAATTTATATTTTGACTTATGACATTATTGGTACATACTATTGTAAATAGAAGTGTAACTTGATCATTGACCTAATGTGCATGTTTCTTTATCTCTATAAGTTCTTGCTTCAGCAGATGGTAAACTTCTCTCAGGTACTAAGCACATGCATAGTGTGTGTTCTAATACAGTATCCAAGGCCATTTCCTCAAAAGAAAAAAGAGTTTAACACATCTGCTGCGGTCAGATGAATGGGTTATAAGCCTAACTTACACGCAGTTGTTTTAGAAAACTACTGTATGATTAGAAGAAGTTTACTTTTTTTTAAAAAATAAATAAATAAATAAATAAAAAAATATGAATTTTACTTGAAACTCTTTTTATTTGTTGTATTTGCAAATGAGTTTAACAGGTACACAAGCAGTCATATAACTGGTAACATATACAAATAAATAAGTAACAATATATAAAGTATGTATTTAAACTTTTTTGATGCAACTTGTGTCCAAAAAGTTTTGTGAAAAAAGTTATATACATGTACGAGAATGAAAGATCTATTTCACATACTAAAATTGTATTTTGAGGAATGGTTAATAAATATGTTATCATTGTTTGTACTTTAGGCGTTAGGAGGTATTTGTCAGTGGCACACAAGTATTGTTAACTCAAAGCAGTAAGTCTAGTTTGACGCTACTTATATCGGAGACGCAGATTCTAACGTGAGGTAGGTATTCACCAGGAACACCCGCAAGGAGGTATGGTCTTTGTTGCTGTCCCCACACAAGTCATGGCCCCTCCGTACAGGTACCAGATGTGACAGTCAGGTAAGTGTAACCATGAGCAGATTTTAAATAAGTGGGAATACCAAAATTACACTGGATTGATGATGTTACCAGGAATAGACAGGATAGATGATGATATTAGGAATACACTGGATAGATGATGATACCAGGAATACACAGGATAGATGATGATGATGATACCAGGAATACACAGGATAGATGATGATACCAGGAATATGCTTTATAGATAATGATATTGACTTGTCAGTGTTAGTAAATGATAAATATCAATTACCCTATTTGTACACAATAGAATAATGTAATCAAATTTCATATATACAAGAAATAATATTGTATTGCATTATCAATAAACAGAATACCCATTTTCTAAATAAAATGTGATTCTATACAAACACCCAACATCTGTTGTTTAGCCCTTTACAAACTAAGTGGACATCTTCTTTACTGCAGTAGTCCAAATAGAAATGTAAATTAAGAAATGTAAATTGATGAGCAGACTTGATACAATATAGCTGCAATGCTAATGATCAGTTGGAGGGGTAAATACAAAATCAGCCAATCAGAGGCCGCTGGAGTCAATAGCATCATAGTGGACCATTGTACCAGCCCTCCATTATCTGCAAGAGATATGCCTCCTAAAATATCTGGCTATGTGTCCACGTCTAATTATGTCACAGTTATGTGAACGCACCCATACTGAGCTTAGCTGCCAACACCTGTCCGCACCCATTTCACCTCCCCAACTGTAAGGGGATGCAATCAACTATATGCAAAAATCTAAGCACGGACACATGATTTTTGGTGTGCATGCACAGTACAGAAATAAATATCTTACTGAAAACATTATTTTAAATGTAGTTGGAGCAACTTAGTTTTGCACAAAGATAATTTACTTTGTTACAAAATTGCAATTATAATGCAGCTGTAATAAACTGTAAACAATTTTGTCTTTACATTGTAATAGTGCCAGTCCAGATAGGAAACGTGAATCACGTCCATGATTTTTGGCATTGGTGTTTTTAAACAGGGATAATCATAGCTCTAACCCACCTGCAAAAATCAGGCCTTACGCCTTATACCCACTTGCGTAAAAACGTAACTTAATATGCGTGCCTAAAGTAAATGTGTTTGACATGTATTTGTTATTAGTGTTTCTACTAGCATTTCTGAGGTGACAGCCTACTTTTATGCATTTTCTTTTGGTAAACACAAGTGAATTGAACCAGCATTGAGAAAAACACAATACAAACACTATGAATGCTAGCAAAAATGCCAGTGGGTATGAGGTCAGTAAAAATATCGGGATCTCTTTTTAAACTGATTAAAATGCATTGTGCTACTGTTAAAAATTATGTGAAAATGTCATTTTCAGTGATTTTAATGTTCATTCATTTATTTTTATTAAAATACTGTCAACATATTTATATAGAATTATGATTGTAAGACTAAAAGAAAGTGAAAACCACAGTGCAAATGTGCTTTTGTGACATCACTCAGATGCAGTGGGCCACAAAATGGGAGTAAGTTACTGTAATAAAGAGAACACAGAAAGATAGCATATTTCCACCCAAATGCAGAGTCATACAAATCTCAAGATGCGTTCGCCTCCTCATCAGTAGCATATGAGCCTCATCATCATCATCATCAAGTATTGGCACTTACACTATAGCAGGTGCAAAAGATACGGCTTCTGCATTTTTGCATGAGCCACATTTATGTAAATATGCATTTACTGTTCTTAGGCTCCTCCCCCCCTTTCTCGCCTCTCCAGACACAAACAGCGTCAGTGCCGGAATCATGCAGGTCTACATAGGCGAATACACTTTCTGGGCGTGCACAGTGTGATTTTTCACAGGATACGCTATGTAGACTGGAATGCATCAACTCTGCATCAGCCTCAACGCACCTATTTTTGCACAAACATGCAACAGTTAGATTTTCTATTGTATGACAAGTTTATTTAGATGCAATAAAGTTGTTGAAGAGTGTGCGACTACTGGAGTGTTCACTATTTTGTAGGAGAGCACTCAGCCTTCTACTCTTCAACAAATACTATACCTTCCAGATGCATTTCTAGGCACATTTCAATCAATGTAATAAAAACTTTCAAACACACAAAAGTGGCATGTGTAAAAAAGACACTACTCTGATGATTAATGTAAGACATACCCCCCCACCCAAAAACAAAACAAAACAAAAAAAAACACGCGAGAAAGCTGCTGCGCATGCGCCCATGCATGCTCAGCAGCTCCGTTACGGCAGCACTGTACAATACAGCAGCCGCGGCGCTGTCAAAGAAGCGTCCGCGGCGCTGCTGTACACAATACAGCACCGCCGCGGATGCTTCTTTGACAGCGCCGCGGCTGCTGTATAGTACTGTATAGTACTGTGCTGCTATGTGGGGCACTTAGTTAGTGGAGGGGAGGGGTTCCTGGAGACCCAGAAACCCCCCCTGCGTGCGCCCCTGGTGATGGTTTTTGCTGTCTCCACTGTGAAAATTTTCAGGTAGATCCACAACCTGCCAGTTTGATGTTCCAGGGCAGTTCCGGTGACCGAGGCGCATCTTGAAATGTGTAGTCACTCTTCCACACATACAGTAACATTGCAGATCCACATATTTTGTGGCTATTATGATATTTACCATGTATATATACATATTTGCGATTTTCTGAAAAATGTTCCAACTGAATTATGTTCAGTTTACCGGATAATTAATTATCAATTTGTGTCTGATTTAAAGAATGAGTGGCATTTCAAGGGTAAACTTCTACATGCACTATCCTTTTCATAGAGTATATTTATGTATATTATTGCATTCAGTCATGATAAGTCACTTGCACCTGTGCAGAAGACATTCACATACACTTGTGGGCATGTGTCCAGCCAGAAACTATACAATCTGAGTTAATTTATTAAGAGGGCTAGGAGTGCTTATAAGCAAATTTAAAAGGAAACTTTGTAGTACCTGCAAGTAGTCTGCAAGCACTAAACAAATGGCAGTTCTTACAGTGCTGAGAGTAAAGTTTTATCAATAATAAATATATAATGTTCCCTAGCCTGTCACCACACCCTGCAAAACTGACTTGATGTACTTTATTTATATTTAGAAAAAGAGATTTAATTTTTTCTTTCTAATTTAGTATTTTTCAGCCAAAAAGTAAAATTAATATTATTAATTCCTTAAAATGGATTTTTGATATTTTCACACTACCCCAAGGGTAAGGGAGGACTCTTGGCGTCCGGAGGTGGCAATGATGGTGGTGGGGAACTGGAATCCTCCACCCATTCATGGGCCCATCTGACCGGGTTTTGTGTGTGTGGGGATGTGGATATGACTATGTAGACCAATAGCTCACACCTCTACTAGTCTGCAAGAGTAACATTGGATTTTGCCAAAACTGTGCATGCAGCACCAACCTTTACCAATGCTGGGGGGAGGGGGGTGCTCAAGAAGCAGCCACATAGTGAACCGAGGTTGCTCTCAGAGGCCTTTCCAATATTAACAAGTGTGGGTTTTATGAGTATTGCATATGATAATATGATGTGACAATTTCTGTGTAAATGCTCTTTTATTACTTGCTTTAGAAAACAATTTTCCTTCTTCATTACTACAAAAAAGTCTGAATCACAAGTAAATTAAGTAATGTTTGTAAGGTTAATGCAAAGTTGTTAATTGTATCTGACCCAATTTTGCCAGTTATCCATTCTATAACTTTGTAGACGTTGGTTCCTGACTCTACAATTTTCATTTGTCCATCCACTGACCTCTGCTTGTTAATTTAATTATGCGGCTGCCTATTACTAGCCAGGATGCAGCGGCAGTGTAAGAGGCGTCCCGGGTGCCCTGGCAATAGCCGGAAAGCAAAGGACCGGAAGTGACATCCAGGCTGCTAGAGCAACGGCCAGGATTCTGTTGCAATCTGGATACACTTGAGCCATCATAGCTGACATGGTGGCTTGTGACATATGATTCATCGGTGCAAAATCTGGCAGCAGAATGACTACACCCCTTCTTAGAGACCACCTCTGCTGCAAATCTCGGGCAGTTCCCTTTACCCTGACTGAATGATTCTTCAGCCCTCCCTCCCCATAAATATATATAAGTCCCCTAGTTTGATTCCGAAGGCCAGCATTATAGTACAGAGCATATAAGTAAAACAAGGTTTTGAAAGCCCTGCTCTTGGCTACTGATCAATGCTCTGGCCATCAAAAAATGTATTATGTATTGCGCATTTGAAGTTTTGTAGTATGGGTGCAGGCTACCTTCATCTATCATATCATCATTTATTTATAGAGCACAAGGTAAGGAAAACCCTGCTCTGGAAATGTATTGTGTGTATAGTCGTTGAAGTTTTTTAGTATGGGTGCAGGCTACATTCAAATATCAGCATTGTCATTTATTTATATAACGGCAAAATAAGGAAATCCCTGCTCTTGGCTTCTGAATGCTCTGGCAATGTATTGCATGCATAGCCTTTGAAGTTTTGTATTACGGGTGCAGGCCACGTTCGTTTATCAACATCATCATTTGTTTATATAGCAGCAACAAATTATGTAGCTCTTCATAATTGGGTATCTACTTGTCTAAATATCTACTGATGCCTCTGTCCAGCTAATTATATGTGATTGATACTGACTCTTCACTCTCTATGAACATGCTGTATAATGTTCCAAATTTAATGTGTGCGTAGCATTTCAACATTTTTAAATCTTGCAACTTACACTAAAAAAATGTTGTTATTTAATTTATCTAATGGGTTTGCTTCTCTTGGTGGCATGGAAGATAAACGTTTTTTGCAGCTACTACAATGTTCTACATGCAGTTGCTGATTGTAGAAAATGCTCAGGAAAAAACAACACACGCAAACACCCTTTTTTAAATATAAATTTCACTGAAAGACATTTTCAAAATTGACAAGTATTGAAAACAGAAAACATTGGAATATATAGCATGTTTTTGGGGGTGTGCACCTGCTACTGAACCTCACATGCAAACACACAATTTTTTTCAAAATTATTTTAGCTGTCACTACTGCACACAAAATTACTTTCACAAGAAAAACTTAAAATTTTAAAAGAAATAAATCTATTTGTTTTTTGGATTCTGTTACTAATAGTCATACAGGAAAAGCACAGTTTTCCTCCACTGAATATATTACTTAGTTCAGAATGATATCTGACTCAATCTGTATAATAGTACTATTATATATGCATGTCATTGACAACAACCAGTAGCCATTGGTCCATGTAAACTCTCTGAAAGATTGAAATTAAAAGCATTGGATCAGCAAGCTATTCTGGTTGACTAATCACTACAGAACTGCTTTACAATAATGACACGGTTCTATTGCTTGCTATGTCCCTCTTTCACCCTGAATGCTATTTTCAGAGCATAGCACTGCAACTAACCTCCTTTCTAAATGCTGACTTTTCTAAAATGGCACTTAAGAAAGCAAGGAAGGGCTATATATGCAGAAGATATCAATCAAAACTCGCGAGAGTTTTGCAAAAAAAAAATCCCGGAGGTGACGCTTTCCCTCGTTTTGAGATCCGAAATTGGCGCGTGAAACTATGACACATTTTCACTCGGATCCCAAACGTTGGATGTTGTAGAATTTCACCAAATCTGAACGGAAAAAAATTACCCCTCTGTCTTGTCATGTGTGCTGAAAACTGGAGGAGGGACTGGCCCACCTTGAGGAGAGAGCGGAGTGACGTGAAGAGAAAGAACAGTGAGGACGGGAGGAGTCATCTGGAGGGGAAACTGTGAGAAACAGAAGGGTAGAAGAGGGTGCGAGCAGACAGGATGTGGAAGGACAGAACACCAGGAAAGCCAGCCAGATCATCAGAAAAGAGTAGCTGAGATCAGCCTCTTGACCTGACTAACTGTGCAATCCTGTTATAGGCTGAAAGATAGGGAGCAGGGCCAGTCGGGAAAGGGGCTGATTCTCGCTTCAAGCAGTTTATTTTATGTGGTAGCTGCTGTTTCCTGGGCAGGAGCCAAGAAAGATCACAGTGACAGAACTGGCCTCTGTAAGTCCAAGTCAGCCAATCCATGGTTCCAGGTTTATTAGCCATGATATTTAAAAAAAATTAAAAATTAAGTGCAAAACAAAAACCAGGCAGCGGCAGGCCCCCAGGGCTGATAAGACCAAAACCATTGGCCCCACCATTGCACTGTTTCCCATGTGGTCACCTCATCCTCCCTCATTACAATCTGCCACTTATAGCAATCTTATCAACCTATGGATCTTCAGTTGCAGTAGCTATATAAAATGCTGGTGTTTAAATGTTCAACGAGTTGTTTTACCATAATATAAATAATGGGAGTGCACTATAATGTTTCATTTCTAGAGGGAGGATTCCAAATGTTTGATTTCAGAACAAAGCAAAAAAATAAAGTAAAACACTATCCAACATTACAAAATGCACTATATTAAACATCCCAGACCATTACTGCAAAGCTTCTAAGAATAGTTCCACTTATACACTTTTCCTAATTAAATTATAGTGGAAGTATTTGCATGAATCGTTATGCATGAATCAAACCACTAAAAAGACAAATCAGGAAAAAGCAGGTGAAATGATCACCTGAACCTACACTGTCACATTAGGAATATTTTCTCAAAATGTCAGAGGAAAATCATAATCAGTAATTTCACATTCTTCTTTTTTGTTAATAACATACAGCTCACTTTGCAAAGTCACAAGGCAGCTGTTTTGTACAATAAAAAGGGAGGGAGTGTGTGATTGCCAGCTAATCGGTAGTGAACTTTCAGTTTGACTAAGCTGGAACCTCAGGATTATTTACCTGGATATAGGATTTAAGATGTCTGTGCTCCCTCACTCACAGACTGCTATGCTGTGTCACATAGCTCGATCTGTTAACACTACTAATAATACAGCATTCATACTGCTGCCGAGGCAATATCCCGGGTATATGAACCTGGGATATTGCTGGGGGACAGAGAGGAACAGAGGCTCTCCCGGAGTCAAAATCCCAGGTCGACTTCGGTCATACTGAACACGGGTCTGCCCGGGGTCTCCATGGCAACATCACAAGAGGATCTCTGATTGGCTCCTCTTGTGATGTTTTTTCTTTAACATTAACATTGTGTCTGGTTAGACCCAGGTTGATAAACCGGGTTGCAGCATTCATAGCGCAGGCTTCCCGGGGCAGACCCGGGAACTACCCCACTAAAAAGACACGGGTCAAATTCCCAGGTCTGATGACCCGGGAATTAGACCTGGGACCATTCATACTGCACCTCGACTTGGGTCATCTGGGTTTGCCCCGGCAAAAACCCAGGTTTTTGGTGCAGTATGAATAGGGTATAACTTGCACTCTGCCAGAGTACCAGCAGATAATGTGATTATAGCTGGGAGGAGGTCTGGGAACCTCTTTTACTCTATGACAAACAACTGTAACTCTAGTAGAAACCTATCACAATGCTGCAGGATCCTGTCTACATTACAGATTTTTCAGCCCGTATAGGTTTAATCCATGTAGGGTATTGCTTTTCTGCTCAGTGTGTGAATTACCATGAAGATTACCTCATTGAGAGAGTGAATAGTGTTAAGCAGATCTTTGATATCCCCATAGTTACTATATATACAAATAAGCATCTTCCTTGCCAAAGATGTCACTTCTGAGAGCACCACTGGGTTGTCACAGCATGACATGGACAGATACTACAGCTGTTTTGGCCTTTGGGGGTCATCAGTGTAGGTTCTCAGCTCAGCATGCACTGCAGAGACAATCCCACTGAGGATTTGCCACAACCTTCAATTGAAATATGTGTTTGCTTTAAGTCACTAGTTTTTAAGTTTCACTGAACTATTTCCCTATCTCTGTTTATTTCTTGGAATTATTATATACTGTCTTGAAGTTTAATTATTTACATTTTTTACTAAACGTAATGAGCCACGTTTAGAGTTGGACTGAACATACATCGAAAAATGCTTCTGCACACTTGTATTTAGATTTGTATGTATCTTAAGATAAGGCCAATTTAGAACCTAGCCAGTCATTATAATCAACTTCTTTCCTGTACCAAGCTGTTTGGATTGATAATGATGACTGCTGTATCATTGTTCTTTGTCAATTAAAAATATATGTATATTTTAAGAACAAGAGCTGGCGATTGCCAGTGGATAAGACCTGGATCACACGGTATCCCTGTCACAATGGGAACCAGACACAGAATATTCAGCACATGGCTGGAACCTTTATGAGGAGTGGTCCCTGCACTGAAAGCAGTGGGACTATTCCTGGCACCACTAGGATCTGGGTATCAGGGTAATGGGAAAAAATGGAGAGCCAAATGGTCCCAGTATAATGAGAACAGGGTCCAAAAGACAGCTCCCTAATTTCACAAATTTAGTATTAATAAGTAAATGATACATTGACACACAAGGGTTAAAACTATTTTTTTATTGAAATAAAAGTCTCCTTAAAAATGCCTTTGTTCTCCACTTTATTATAATATTTAAGCGTATTTCTTAATTTTTCTGTCTCATCATCATCTAATGGGAATATTGTATTCCCCTGGGAATTAAGTCAAAAAAACATAAAGTATGACACAACAGTTGCGCTAGGAGCTACACTGCTGAATGACAATGAACTGAATTGACTCAGACAAGCCTTTACTACTCAGGCAATCAGTGCCAGAGCTTTGAATGGCGCAGTTGTCTTTGAGTAATAAAGGCGTATTTTATTTTATTCCCTATGGATTATCAAGGAAGAAGAATTCCCTTTGAAATATAGTGAGAAAGAAGATTTTATTTTGGTAAATGAGGGTGTGTCCGGTACCCAGGAGTCTGACCAATCGCATGCGTGCGACAGTAATCTTTAAATGCCTTCCGGCGCCAGGAAGGTTAATACCCAGCTCTAGATAGCTCAAATTACCGACAATGGGTGCCGCATGGTTAAAGTGAAGAGAGTAGAAATGTTGAAAACGTTTGAACTATATGTGTATTAAAATAAAAATGGTACTTACTTTCCCTGGTGGTCCAGCGGGGGCCTCAGGAGCAGCCCTGGAGCCTATACTGAATCTGGTTCCTTTCCCTCTGGTACTATTTTTGGCCAAAGGGGAGAGCCAGACCCCGGTACAGAGTCTCTGGAAGTATTTTAGGTGGGAGATTTAAAAGATAAATCTGCCGCCGTAAACTTTCTGGCACCTGACAGCTCATGGACAGGGGGAGGTACATTCCTCCCTGCCAGAGGCGTGAAGTCTAACGGGACAGTTTGTCTTCATCAGGAGTCCCTGTAAGGAGCTATGGGCTTTGCAGCCTCTGCCCCGCAGGTTGAGAGTGTTAGCGAGATTTATGGAGAGTAGAGGAACAGGAGAAACTCCGCATAGAGGTACAGCAGAGCAGCGAGGCAGACCTGAGAAGAAAATAGCCGTGGACGAGTATCACTGAACAGCAACCAAGCAATCACTGGAACAGCGAACTAAACACAAGGAGGTGATAGTTGTGGATGAGTGGCACTGAACATTAACCAAGGAATCACTGGAACAGTGAACTGAACATGAGGTGGTGATAGTTGTGGATGAGTGGCACCGAACAGCAACCAAGGAATCACTGGAACAGCAAGCTGAAGGTGTTAGTTGCAGAAATGGCATTGAACAGCAACAGGGGAGACACTGGAACTGAACTAGCAGGCGCAAAAGGAGCCACGTCTTAACACTGTCAGAGTTTGACACACAAAGAACAGGAAACTGACTGCAGGGTCAGGTGCCTTAAATGTGCTGCTAATGAATGGAGCACCTGTAGCAGGGAAGGAGAGGGAGAAAAAGGAGATTGGGTCTGCACATGAATAAAAGATGGCCACTGCTATCGGACAGACGTGCCACTCAGCGCCAAGAGGAACCAGGACCCGAGTGCAGGCCTGGCATGTGATATACCTGCTGTATCCTATGACCAACAGATAAGACCTTACACTCTAAGCCAGCTGTCCTGTGTTGATGCTCAACCCATTACCTAGCAGTCCTGATCCATAGTAAGCTATCAGGAGGTACCAGCCAGCCCACACAAACTATATCAACTCCCAGAAGTAAACGGTTCTAGGTGCCATTGAAGGAGCCTAGTGGTGGCAGCTGAATTCTCTTCCAACTATTGCGCAGTTGGCATTCGCAGTCAGTGAATGTCTGGTTGCAAGGTGACACCAGTAGGAAGGGTCAGTAACAGTTGGTTACAGATGGTGAGAGACAAACCCAGGTAAACTGTGCAGGAAGAACATCCCTCCATTCCTCCTTTTCCCCCTACAGGCTGGGTGGTGAAGTAAGCCCATCCAGTCACAGAGGGTTTTCAAAGTATTTAATTTAATTAAAGCTTTTTGTTAGTGTCAGTGTATTATTTACTTATTTGTACTATATTAGTAGAATGGGGGAGGAGACTTAGAGACATTGGGCCTGATTCATTAAGGATCTTAAATGAAGAGGATCCTTATTTCAGTCTCCTGGACAAAACCATGTTACAATGCAAGGGGTGCAAATGAGTGTTCTGTTTTGCACATAAGTTAAATACTGACTGTTTTTTCATGTAACACACAAATACTTGATAGCTTATTTGTACACTGAAATTTAAAGTTGATATGTGTGTGTTACATGAAAAAACAGTCAGTATTTAAAAAACAGAACACTCATTTGCACCACTTCCATTGTAACATGGTTTTGTCCAGGAGACTGATATAAGGATCCTCTTCATTTAAGATCCTTAATCAATCAGGCCCCTTGTTCCCATTATACTGAAACCGATGAATTGGCAAAGTTGTCACTCCAAGGGTCCCAACTGTTTTCCATTGCTACAAAATCCACAGATCAGTGGTGCCTGAAAGTGCTCCACTGCTTTTTATTATAGGGATGGTCATTTCTGGTGGGAAGACAATGTTTTTTGCACCCCCATTAGAAGCTCCAGACCATGCTAAGCAGTCTTGTGCCTTTTCCCACTATGCGCGGGACCCCACAATGCAGAGTATTCTGTTATAGTGTGACCTGCCCAGCCTGTCTAGCGCTATGCTATTCTATTTCTATTTTAGTAGGTGTACCCAATGCTGGTTGTCCCACTGTTTTAGTGGGAAACACTCATTCTGCTGTCTACTGTTTTTTCTGGTTAGTGATTTTAGGGGGTAGGAGCTATGTTCAGTTTTTTTAAAACAAAGAAAGGTTATTATAACAATGAATATGTAAGTCATCATCATCAACAACATATAAACTTGCACCATGCCTATGGATGTGCAAAACAATAAGACTCCTAAAAGGCTCATTTAAAGACGCATCTCTAAGGGTCGTGCTTAACTTGCATGTGCAATCCCATACTGCACTCTACTTGCATGTGATCCACCAGTCCAGGTGCAAGGGGCCGCAAGAGCAATGTGAGAACCAATCATAATACCAGCTAACATTGTCAACACTGACAGCTGCAACATTCATATAACTTTTACTGCAGACTGCACTTCTGCTAAAAGTCACTCCTACCAAGATTTGCACAAGCAATGTTTGGATTTGGATTTCCTTGTTGGTGCTTCAAAGAGTCTTGTTTTGTTTGCCTTTTCATCGACTACAGCTTCGTCCCTTATAATTCATCATCATCATCAACATTTAATTATATAGCGCCAGCAGATTCCATAGCGCTTTACAATTGAGAACAAACAGTAATAAAACAATACAGGTTAATACATACATACAGAGAGGTAAGAGGACCCTGCTCGCAAGCTTACAATCTATGGGACAATGGTTTGATACACAAAAATAGGTGCTACATCATATTAAATATTTGTCCAGCTAGAATGCAAAGGTTACATAGTATTTAGTGGGCTGTATGCTCAGTCACACAACTATGTTGGTCAGAAGGTTGTTGTCTTGTGTTAGCTGTGTCGAGGGTAGTAATTGGGTAACCTATGGAGATTAAGAGGGTGGTACAGTAATATTATAAGCTTGTCTGAAGAGGTGAATTTTCAGAGAACGCTTGAAGGTTTGAAGACTAGAGGAAAGTCTTGTGGTACGAGGGAGTGAATACCATAAAGTGGGTGCAGCCCGAGAAAAGTCCTGTAACCGAGAATGGGAGGAAGTGATAAGGGTGGAAGAGAGACGCAGAACGGAGGTGTCGAGTTGGGAGATATTTTGAGACAAGTGAGGAGATGTATGTCGGTGCAATTTTGTTGATGGCCTTGTATGTTAGTAGAAGAATTTTATATTGGATTTGTTGAAAAACAGGCAACCAGTGTAGAGACTGACAAAGTGACTCGGCAGATGAAAAATGATTTGCAAGGGAAATCAATCTAACTGCTGCATGCAAAATACATTGTAGGGGCTCAAGTCTGTTTTTGGGAAGATCAGTAAGAAGGGATTTACAATAGTCTATGCGGGAGATGATGAGTGCACGAATGAAAGATTTTGCAGTGTCTTGTGTGAGATATGTATGTATTCTGTAAATGTGTTGTTTTGATGTATGCAGCATGATGTAAATATAGAGTTGACGTGGGGAACAAAGGATAGTTGCAAGTGAAGGATTACATCTAGGCAGTGAGCTTGCGGGATGGGATTTATTGTCTTGTCAACAGAAATAGAAATGTCAGGCAGGAGGCTTCTATTGTTGGGTGGGAATATTATCAATTCTGCTTTTGAAAGATTGAGTTTCAGTTGGCAAGAGGACATCCAAGATGAAATGGCAGAAAGACAGTCAGTAACGTGAGACAACAGAGATGGTGAGAGATAAGGAGAGGATAGATAAATTTGTGTGTCATTCGCATAGAGATGATACTGAAATCCAAAAGAGCTTATTAATATTCCAAAAGAAGTGGTGCAGATAGAAAATAGCAGAGGATCTAGGACTGAGCCTTGTGGTACTCCAATTGATAAAGGAAGCGGAATGGAGGTTGTTCCAGAGAAATTAACACTGAAAGAGCAATTAGGTAGGATGAGAATCAAGATAGGACAGTGTCTTGAAGACCTATGGATTGTAGCGTCTGTATGAGGAGAGAGTAGTCAACAGTGTTGAATGCAGCAGAGAGATCCAGGAGAGTTAGAATGGAGTAATAACCTTTAGTTTTAGCTGTGATCAGATCATTGACAACCTTGGTCAGCGCAGTCTCTGTGGAGTGTTGAGAGTGAAAGCCTGATTGAAGAGGATCCAATAGGTTGTTTGCAGAAAGGAAACGTGTGAGGCAATTCTCTCAATAAGTTTGGAGGGGCATGGGAGCTGAGAGATGGGGCGGTAATTTGAGAGAGAGTTTGGGTCAGAATTTTTTTTTTTAGAAAAGGAATAATCCCTGCATGCTTGCATAGTGATGAAAAGATACCAGTAGAGAGAGGGAGATTACAGATTTTAGTAAGAGGTGGAATGAGCACAGAAGGCAAGGACCTACCAATTTTTGAGGGTATGGGATCAACAGGACAGGAGGTAGAGTAGGATGATAAGAAGAGAGTAGAAACTTCCTCTTTATTTGTGGGATAAAATAAAGAGATGGTGTCAGAGGATGCTGGTAATGAATTAAGCTGATTGCTAGTCGAGGGTGATGACATCATTTCAAGTCTGATCTTATCAATCTTGTCCTTTTAATACGAAGCAAGATCCTGGGCACTGATGGTAGTCGGAGGGTTTGAGGTGGGAGAATTGAGAAGAGATTTAAATGTGTTAAAACGGCATTTGGGGTTAGAAGCCTGATCATAGATGAGAGATTGAAAGTATGCTTGTTTCGCAGTGTCCAGAGCATTTCAATAGGAGTGATAGATAGCAGTATATGCGCTGAAATCATAAGAGGTACAAGATTTACGCCAGTGATGTTCAGCTTAGCGAGAAAGTTTTTGTAGATTTTGTGTTACTTTAGTGTGCCACGGTTGACAACGAAGTCTCCACGGAGTATGAAGAGTCGCTGGAGCCACTTGATCAAGGGCAGTAGTTAGGGTATGGTGAAAATGAGGAACTGCCATATCAGGGGAGGAGAATGTAGAAATTGGGGAGAGAAGGTATTGGAGAGAGGTGGAAAACTGTTAAAAGCAATAGAGTTAATATTCCTGCGGGTATGAAGAGGTTTGGATGAGTTTGACAGCATGAAGGTTAAAGAACTGGAAGTGAGCGAGTAACTAATAAGGTGATGATCTGAGAGGGGGAAAGGAGTGTTAAGGAAATTAGAAACTGAGCGTAGTCTAGAGAAAAGAAAATAAAGACAGTGGCCATCCTGATGAGTAGTGGATTCAATCCACTGGGAGAGGTCAAGTGAGGAGGTTAGAGAGAGCAGTTTTGAAACAGCATTGGAACGTGGATTAGAAATAAGGATGTTGAGATCACCCATGATGATGGTGGGGATGTCAGAGGATATCAAGGGAGGGAGCCATGCAGAGGAATGTTCAATAAATTGTTAGAGTGGGGTCCAGGGGGGTGATAGATCCCAGTGGTACGCATAGAGAATGGGTTAAAAATCCTAACTGTATGTACTTCAAAAGATGTGAACGTGAGTGATGGGACACTTGGTAGAACTGTGAATGTGTACTGTGGGAAGAGAAGTAGTCCAACCCCACCTCCTTGTCTGCCTCCAGGTATGGGTGTGTGGGTGAAATGAAGGACACCATGTGAAAGTGCTGCAGGTGAGGCAGTATTTGAGCCATGTTTCTGTTATTGCCATAAGGTTGAGGTTGTTTGAGAGGAAGAGGTCATGCATGAAGGTAAGTTTGTTACAAACAAAGCGTTCATTCCAAAGGGCACATTGAAAGTACTTTGGAAAAGAAGGGAGATGCGTTTGAAGTTTGCTGGATTTTAGTAGTGTTCAGATATATGTGTGTTGGAGAAGTGTGGGGGACCTGGATTAGGTGATATATCACCAGCTAATAGAAGCAGGGAGGAAGAAAGATAAGAAAGATGATTGTAAGATGTGTGTTCTTTTAGTTTCTGGCGACAGGGTGAGGCTGTTATAACTATTGAATTTAAATAGGACAACAGTTTATGCGTGTTAATTAGAGGTGAGTGAAGTAATGAAGGGGCAATATGGACTGAGGTGTGTGTTGTAGGAAGTGTGAAGGATGATATAGTCCTAAAGATAATGCCATGAAAGGAAAGCAAAAAAAATTATTTGGCAAACATTGACATTTAGAAGGAAAATAGCAACAAATGCGGGAATTGTTTAAATGTCCTGTGCAATCAGAAGTAACAGAGTAAAGATGCAGCAGCTGTAGATTATTTCTATATGTCTTCAATTGTTGTTCAGTGTTTGTTCAATTGTCTTGTTTAACTGTATTTTCTAAACACTTTGTGGGAAAAACACTTAGTCATTAAGGCACTGACCCTGCTCTCTTCCCTATCTCAGGGACGGATGCCATCTCTCCCTGGCACACCCGTCATTTAGCAGCGGGAAATGTCTTTTCATTTCCTTGGCGATGGTCAGTTGGCATTACATGGTGAAGGGTCGCTCTGTACGCCATATTGCAAATTACAGTCAGTACGCTCTGCCCCGGCTAGCTGGTGGGCACGGGCAACCAATACACTCATGTGCAGCATTGCCTACATTGGGGACTCTCCTTTTCAATCTCTTGCCACACTGCCTTCATGCAGTGACCCCCCCCCCCCCCCCCCGCTTAAGTTTGAGGGCTCTTACCAAAGGGGCTCCTACTGGTGCTGTACAGAGTAATTCCACATTTCCTGGGTCCTCCTCTCACATCTCTGCTGAAACTGCATTTAACTATTTGGGGGAACACTTTTAGAATATTTTATAGTTGTTCCACATCCCAGTTGTCAGGAATTTCTGCATCACCTCATCATAGTCACATAATCCAACCGTACTGTTACACATGGCACTTGTCCTACTGCTTGGGACACATGAATGAGTCTAACAGGGCATATGGCCAGGAACTCCCTCCCCGGGTGCTGACACTCATCGGGACTCTATCCAGGGGCTCTCTTTTTCCCCCTGCTGTCGTACAAATGTGCCTCCGTGGCAGCTGCCACTCACTCACCCCTATCCAGGGTCTCTGGCTAATAATAATTCATGCCTCTCTCTTCCAGGTACACTTCTACTGCAGCTTCTCCTCCAAAGGATCTACCTTTCTGCTCGCCATTGTAGTGGGGGACTTTCCCTCTTTTGTTCACTGTCATACCAGTGCTGCATCTCTCCATGCTCTCTCTCATTCTGCACGGGTGCCACTTCTGGGGTACCACTGAAGGTGCCAATCCCCTTTGCAGCCCTATTCATCATAATGTGGGGCTGTTGCTGTCCTTGCTGGGCTACAATCCCGGTACAGGGGATCATAGCTGTCCTCACTGGGCTAGCAAGTACGGATCATTGCCCCCCCCTACAGGCGTGCTTGATACTTTTGCTTTTACACTTGCCGGGCACCCAGGACCACCTCCTCCCTTTCTGGATTTCAAGGCAAAATTTGCCTTGAAAGCCATTGCTGTTTTAAATTTCCTCTTCAGAGTCGTTTAATATCGGCAACTTGCAGGATACGCTGCTTAATACATTTACCCCCTGGTTTGTGACTGCTTGCAATAGCTAGCAAGGTGCATTAAAAAGCCACATATCTAGATTATACAGTAACTGTGCTCTGTTGAGTAAACTAAGAGCAGCACTGAAGCAACCTCCAATGTTTCTTTTAAAAAAAAACATATTTTATAAAAAAAATGTCAATACCGGTAAGATGAGGGTACAAAGGAAATAAAAGGGGAGGGGGTGTGAATACAATCTCAAATAAACAATAAGTGTCTTTGGGTTGAGGACACATAAGCTGTTCAGCAAATAAAGGTACGTATAAAAATAGTCAGGTTCTGGGCGCTTGTAAAGGAAAGATATATCAATTTAATATGGATAGGTCCACAATACGCTCCGGCCGGAACGAGACAGCTTAGATGTGTTAAACAATTAACATGCATCAATTGACACTGCCGAAAACAATGATAATGGTAAAAAACACTACAAACTCAGTGTGATTGCAAATATGGTTAGAGTGCACTTGCAAGCTACTAAAATATGAAATGACAATTGATATGAACCGCAAAAAGAAAATGTAAGGAAATATAATGTCCAGAGTTGTAAAATAAAAATGTTGGTGATGATGAAAAATGCAAGCAAAAATGAAATTGGTAGCCGTTACTCACATGAAGCAGGGATGTCTGGCTGTCTATAATGCAGACAGGCACTTAGTAGCGGTCCCAGAGTCTGTGCTGATGAGGTTAGATATAACGTTGATTTCAATGATAAAAAGCACCCAGCAGAATGCCAATTATTAAAACAAGAATGAGGAAGAAAGTTCTTCTAGTTCCTAAAAGGAAATCCTCTCCTTCTTGTTGAAAGAAAAAATGATCCCGCTCAAATAGCGTGTGCACGCTGCGGGATATCTCCGTGTTGAGATTAAATGTATGGATATCAAAATGCCTCCAATAATGGACAGGTACCCAGCAGAATATAGGTGGTGATGATCCAAATGTAGTCCTCCTAATCCCCAACGTAGTCTCTCTCTTTCTCATAAAGTTGAGGCTAAACAGGGGAAGCGGTAGTGCAGCTGCGGATGAGCGCATACACGCTACAGGCTGGTCTCCGATGTGGAGTTTTATTCAACTTACTAGCATGCTAGCATCTTACATTACCATATACAGACATCCAAATTGTCTGATGTATCAATCTCTGCAAAACTCAGATTGTGGTAAAATTGCAGGAGTAAAGAGTCTCTGCAGACACTAAAGGGTCTATGTGTTAAGGCAATTATGGAGGAAAGAATGACACATTTCCACTCTTTCCTCCATATTGCCTCCGGAACAGCTTTTAGCGTAGCCACTCTTCGTGTGCATTTAAGAGTCCGGACAGGGCAATAGGTGCTACCTCCATCACCGATTGAAATGTAAACATTTTGCTTTTATATTTGTTTGCAAAAGCAGTTACATTATTACGGATATCTCACATTCTCTAGCATTGATCCACCCATGTCTATCAGGAGTACCCGTCATCAAATATACGCCCGTTCTGCGGTCGTCACCATTTTGACAAACAAGTACTTCCACTACTTTGTAAAAAGAAATTCAACAATGCCCTCTCCCATTTCCCACTTCTTTCGACCACCATCCTTTTACTGACAGTAAATGTAGTGAGCAAGTCACCATCCTTTTTATGTTGGAATCACACGTGATATTATTACCAAATTCACATTTAATCGTATCAAATACTAAATACTGCTGAAACAAATGTATCTTAATTCTCACTGTTTTCATGACAAATTACAGCCAAATAAACAGTTTAAGATTGTATCTAATATTAGTAAATCATTTACATAATATTTGCTCTAAACATAATTTAGTACTATTTACAAATCCCAATTACTTTATGTAATTACCTGACTGTAGATAGTAAATTTTAAATCAACTCAAATCAATAAACCTAAACCTTATTAGATGTCTGCACATATAATATACATAACGATATAGCTTACAACATAGAAGATATATAGGAGCCAGCCAGGCGTAAATATTTTAAAAGGTCAAACAAAATGTGACAACTCTTCAAGGGGCTATAATCAAAAGCAAAAGATGAATGGTTAATTACCCAGGGACAACTAGGGGACGGAAATCAATAATCAGACATTGATAAAGAATTGTAGCCTTTGAGGGTAGTGGGCGGGACCATTTGAGGATTGTTAATAACCTGCTTTCAATCTTTAGCATTAGTTTGTTCACTTCAACTGCTTGACGTAACACGCATGAGTAGTTCCATACTGAGGAAGCAGATGAATGGGAAATGAACAAGGTAAGAATTAAAACGTGCTGTATATTCTGAAATAGTGAAGATACTAGCTTCCTTCAAAGTCATACATGTACAAATACTTTTCATTTTGTGTTGCCTGAATATTTGTTTTTGCTGCTACAGTAGAGTTATTAGCTTTAAACTAGTTTTATATTATTATTTATATTGTTTTATATATTCTATTAAGAAGTTGAATCATGGTTTGTGTATCTATCTATCTATCTATCTATCTATCTATCTATCTATCTATCTATTGTATTTTATGTTTAGGTATCTTAGTTTTTGATATACCTAGAGTCCTTTAGTAGTAATTAGAAATCTCCAAACGCTTCCCAAATGCTAAACGAGGGTACACAGGAGAAAGTTTAATAATTTCATTTAATAGTGAAATGTTTATCCCAAGATATGTACCTTCAGCCTAAAGCTTGTGATAAATTAATTTTCTATTGCGTGTCTGAGAATTAATAAGAGATACCAGTCATTTTGTTTTATGCAATAATAATGAAAGTCTTTGTGATGCAAAACAGTACTAGCAGAAGTTTTAATATTTTTAAGTGATTTTAGTAAAGTATTATAATTTTAAAATACATCAACTAGGAAAATGTTTCAAACTGTATATCGATGTGTTGGTTCTGGTTCAGGTTGTTTTAAGTATCTTTGCACAAGTAAGAGTTAGTAATGTGTTGGCTGTTTGGAAATCGTGAAGCCGGGGTATAATAAATGAATGTATTAGAAAATGCATTGTTAGGCCAGGCAGCAAATATTTACAGAAAATAAATAGTAGTTGTGTCCATGAATACATTTAAGTGCTAACACATCATGTATATTCAGAACTGTTTGGCTTGCAGCCGTTATAAGTGACCTTAAAGCATTCAGTTAAATGAATGAAATTACAGTAGGAGAATATAATTAAATAATTGGTCCATTTAAACACCACTTTTAGCAGCCTCGTTAGCACTCCCTCTCCACTTACTGGTCATAAGGTCCTGTTTTTGGCAATGGTGTATACTTGTAAATTACTCCAAAACTATGATTCTAGCAAAGTATAGTATCATTACTGGTGAATTATAACATTATATTTTTAGGTCTTACCAATTAAGATACATTATACATGTAAAAGTGTAAGAAAGATACAGTGTAATGATAATGAAATAGGTAATTTTATATCAGAAAGCCAGTTAAGAAGTTAAATTAGCAAATTTAGTGTAGCAACAATGTCATCATCATCACCATTTATTTATATAGCGCCACTAATTCTGCAGCACTGTACAGAGAACTCATTCATATCAGTTCCTGCCTCATTGGGGCTTATAGTCTAAATTCCCTAATAGACACACACACACACACACACACACAGACTAGGGTCAATTTGTTAGCAGCCAATTACCCTACTAGTATGTTTTTGGAGTGTGGGAGGAAACCCACTTGAACACGAGGAGAACATACAAGCTCCTCACAGATAAGGTCATTGTTGGGAATTTAACTCATGAACACTTCCTAGCTCATCTCTAAATAACAGTGTAAAAATAAAGTTGCCCAGTATTTGTGTGCTACATGCAAAAGCAGGATACTCAATATAACAGAACAGCGCTAAAGTGCAATTGGTTTAAAAAATAAACTACTAGCTCACTATGGCAGAAAATAAAATCTAAACTTTAAATTTAAAATTTGCACATGCAAAAGCAGACACTATTTCTCTGCATGCAAAAGCAATTTTTCATTTACACCCTTTGTATTGCTATCTGGTTTACCCAGATACAAATTTACATCCTTTACCTTTGTAGCCAGGACAGAGACAAGGGATAGATGCATCTGCCTTCTGCTGATATAATGTGTTGAATGCATTAACAGGCAGATGATCTGCTTGTCACATTCATTTATGAGCACCTTTGCAGGCAGAAGGACTTAAATTTAGATGAAACACAATTTCTATGCAGCATATATGGAATTGTGCCTTGTGTATGTGTGCCGCTGCTTGTACCAAATAAAATCTGCCCCTCTGAACTAACTCATTTTGACATAAGCATTCATTTCTTTTACTTTAGCTCTGCATATTTGTACAACATAATAAGACAAATTCATACACCTCAAGTGCCATTAGCTATATACAGGAATGGGAGCTATTATAAAGAACATTTTTCTTGTATAATTTATAGCACCATGCCTTGCCATAGGGATTTCTGGATATAGTTTTTTCTCTAATTTGAGCACCCTATCTAAAATACAGTCAAATAAAATTACCTGTCTTTCCCTGTACTGATCAAGCTATATCCTTTATCAGTAAATTGTTTTGCAATGTCCATTGCGATTACTGTAGGAGGAAAAACTTGGTGATCATGTCTATTTGCTTATTTCTTCCCTGTTCTCTGCATCTTCTGGGTGGGGTCTTCTGGACAGAAGGTCCCATACTTATACCTAAAGCAGTTCTGTCGGACAATATATTTAAGTCAGACACAATAGACACCATGGTGTCAAGAACATAAATATATATTAAACCTATTCTATTTGCATTGTTCAAGGCCCAAACCGTGTCCTCATTGGCACAGACAATGTATTTACTTTTATTTTTATAATCACTCTTTGCCAATCTTACTAACAGTTGTGGATGATGACTGAAGTAGCACACAAAATAGTCTTGTCACCTCTGGATCCATTTAGGGCAATATGGCAGAATGCTGTAGTTGGAACTTAGAAAGAAGCCGTTTGTGCTCACAGTAAGAGTAAAAAAATGACATACAAGGGGTACCAGCTGCTGCTCATTTCCCACCCTCCCCTGTAAAATTCAGCAGCACTTGCAAAATAATCTGCATATACTTATTATACCTTTGGATTCTACTAATCAATACATTTGGAAAGTTTATCTCAAGTGTAGGGAATGATGAAAGCAGATGTAACTATGTGACTCCACAGCACAAGATCTGAGACCTAGGAGTCTATTTATTAACAAGCAGCGGTAAAGAGGACATTTTAATGGCTGCTTATAGCACATTCACAAACTGATTTTATTATATATATTTGAAACCCAGCAATTCGTATCGCTGGCAGGGGTTACCACTGGTGAAAACACCCATTTTCGACTGCAATAGGGCTTTTTACCCTTTGATAAATATATCCCCTTGAACAAGTAGCCACGTTTAATTGCACGACACACCCTAGCTTTCATTGCTGATGGGTATAGGTTTAGCAATGGAGCAAAAGTGGAGAAAGACTTGAGGAATGAACTATTCTTTATTCCCTGGTTGCATGTGCAGAATTTTAAACAAAATTATAGTTTCCCAGTTTGTTAATTAGTCTAAATTACTTTGCTGTAGTGTTGAGTACATTGTCCAGTACTTCATCCCTATTGATGGACTCACATTTCAATAGTTAATACTGTATGTACTGTTATGAGAAATTATATCAAAGTTATTGTGTTTGTGTATTGCAATACATTATTGTAAATATATTCTCATCTGAACTTAATGCAGCAGTCTAATCCTTAGATAACTCAAAGAGATACCATATTTGTTGAGCCGACAGGTACATTAATCACACCATTTTGAATTTCGGATGGCAAATCAGGAAAACAGATGAACAATTGCTAATCATCACTGTTCTGTCTAAGCTGTGAGATCTAGAAACTATAGTGTGAATATTTTTATCTTCTAGGAAAAATCCAGCAGATTGTGAATGGGGCCCTTCAGGAAGGAATCCTCATTATACTGACTTGTTAATTCTTTTATTGAACAGCTATGGTTGAACATTGCTATTTATCCATCTGGAGCTCAATATCCACTGTCTTAAAAGATCTGCTATAATCAAGTACTATCATTTTCAAAGTGTTAATATTAACATAACAAGTTAACCCAATTATAATTTATTTTACAAAAATTACTCAAATGCTGTCTGCCGTCCAGAAATGTGCAGAGATTACATTTGTGTAGCAATCCACCTGTAGTGGATGGAAAAGTTGGAGAAAAATTTACAGTGAAGATAGGTTTATATTTACCTAGAGAATATAATAGCATGTATAAGTTTAGTGTACTGCTTAACATTGGGTTTGATTTTGATTTAGGAGCAAAGCAAAGAAAAGGAGCAACTTTGCACCTGGACAAACCATGTTAAAATGCAAGGGGTACAAATTGACTTATTTATTTGCACAGAAGGAAAATGCTGGCTGCTTTTTCATGTAGCACACACATACTTGATAGCTTTATTGTTACACTGAAATTGAAGTTGATCTAGGACATGCCGTATCCCAAATATAAATCTGTCCTTACATTTTAAATTTACCCCCCCCCCCCCCTAATACAACATTGTCTTGCCCAGGGGCAAAGTTCTTTTCTTTTTTTTCCTTTGCTCCTAAGTCAAAATCAGGCCCATTCATTGTTGTTAAAATCATACTCTATGGGGGAATTCAATTAGCCGCGATGTTCCTCTGAAGAGGGTGAAGGGAAATCTTGGATGCCACTGTCACGGTAACACTCAGTGCCTTCGCGACCGTCCTGGAGGCACTCTGCGCATACTATATATTGTATTATGCCAGCCATCTCCCTGTAAGAATGTACCTTTTTCATGATAATATCAATGGGTTAAAGTATATTTTTAGTTTTCATCAGTGAATTTCATTCCTTTGTGTTTAACAATATATGCTGTGCAAGGAATTTTGCTAAATTATGGTAGAAAATAGTGTGTTTTATATATATATATCTCATATCTACAGTATGATTTTTAAAGGTTAAATTTCAGTTGAAAGTCATAGACTGTAAAAATATATTTTTTTTCTACTTAACAAATCCCTGACACAAATGTGTATATCAGATTAAGAACATGCGCTAAAAATAAAGCTTTTTTATCTTTATTAGAATATATTTTCAAACTGCCGTGTTGCAGTTTCTGATAATGTCTGTAAAAGACTGTACAACCCTGACATGAACCAAAGCTCTGTTAAATTCAAGGACCACTGCTGTGAAAGTGAACATCTGCAGAATTACTTAAAGCAACTGCCACACTCCCAGCTATTTTATTCCATTACAAGGCAAATAGAACTCTCGAGGGACTTATGTAACAGCAGTTACAAGCAGCCAATAGCAGGTGGAATTACAGGGAACAGGTGCCTCAGCTAACCATTTATGGTGGCAGTGTTAGCAAGGTTTACTGAGCTTAAGTAAGCACTTTGCTACATGGACAATTAGGAGCAATATACTGTTCATTAAAAAAAGAAAACATTGTTATTAGAAAATATCACGACTCTTAGAACAGCAAAAAAATGAGCTAGGAGAAACCGAGCTAACAAAATAAGGAAAACCTATATTTTTCATTTTCTGTGCATTATTATTTTTATTTTATTCACAATGTCAACAATCACAATGCCGATATTAAAAGACCAATGTCATGACATAATGGGCCTGATTCACTAAGGAACGTAAATGACGATACGTTCTGTATTTTGTGTAAACTCACATTGTACATGCCCAGAACTGAAGCATACGCCAGTGAGCGTAGCACCGTCCAATTCATCTTCAAGCGCAAAAGACCCTTACTACAGCCTACAATTTCAGGGGCGGAACAGGGAGGGCACTGGGCATATGCAAGTAGTCAATGTACAGTAAGGCCGTGCCAAGCTCGAGCGCATGTAACAGCATCCGATTCAAACTTTGGGCAACTCAAAGGTACCTGATTTTCTGTCGTATCACTTGCACCAGTTAAAGGTCTGGTGTAAGTACCGATTACTAGAGATGATGGTCATGCTAGAACATGTGTTTGCAGTCAGGAACAACTGTGAAAATGCATTGTATGTATATCTCATTCTCAAATGTATTTTATGGAGAGAAAAAAAGATTATTTTTTTTGTCATTAATGACTATATTATTAACAGGTGACATTAATTGAATAGTGTTTATTTTCTTCTGTGTATTCTTCTGTGACTTTACAATGCGTCCAATACACATATGTATTGGACATATCCTGCAGTGTCTTGTCTGTTAGAGCAGAGCGGACCTAGACTCCTATACATCAACAGACGTATCATTACATCCGCTCCTTGTTAAATATGGATGTGCGTATGCCTAATGTACGTGTTGTTTTTTTAAATAAAAAAACTCATATTATGTTTGTTTCACATTTGTTAATGAATCAGGCCCAAAATAAGGAGCAACAGATGCAAATTAAGTTTTATTTAAATTACATATTGGTCTTTAGTACGTATATAACATAAGCAATAATTTTTATGATACAGTATTCAGAAAAACATGTTAATTATTAATGGAAGTGGAAAGACAAATAGAAAGGTAAATTGTAAAGGCGTGGAAAAATAATTAGGCTTTAATTATGTTTTTAAACAACCCAGATTGGTAAACGTGCCCTTACTGTACATTGACTTCTTGCATATGCCCACTGATTCTAGTCGTTCTGTTCAAGGAGGCGACATATTTCCAATTAAATGATATTTACCTTTCCCCAATGTCAGAAAAACCAACAAAGGGGGATATTATTGACCTTGGTATTAACTAATAGAAATAATATTGTATCTATTGTACAGGTAAGTAGGTATTTAGGTAATAGTGATCCATAAATTATAATATTTTACCTGTGTTTTAAGGCGACATCTTATAAGAGGACTGTAAACCACGAATTTCAGCAGAGCTAAATTTGATCTACGTTAAAATTTTCAAACAAAAGCAAGGATGCCAAATTGGTTATTTTTTTAAAATATATTAATTATGGTTGCAGATATATACATTAATGCAGCAATTGCTCTAGAAATAAAAATAAACCAATGTGGCCAAATAAAAACCAATATACAACAGAGAACTTTTAGAGTGTTAAAAAGTATTAAACATTGCATAAAAGGGGCAACTGGGGCATTACGTAAACGCAGGTAGCAAAATCTGTAATAGTGATAAGATAATACAAAGTATACAAACTGAAGAAAGTAAGTCTAATCATAAGTACCTGACTAGCACAAAAATTATATATACTATTAGACCTCTAAAAAATAGACACGGGTTAGATTATTTGCTAGGCACTATAAAAAGCTAAATGTTGGGGCACATAAAAAGGCGGAAATTGGTTTTCATAGTGTAGGATTGGGGAGGCTTTGGACTCAGAATCACCTTTATTAAATCATTTCCTCTTGGTTGTTTTTTTTTTTTTTTTTTTAAGTACACTACCTTTATTCACAATCAAGACTGGTACAATGGCTAGTAAGAGGTAAACTTACCGAACCTTTTGAAAAGGCAAAGTGGAGTTGTTGCCCATAGCAACCATTCAGAATTATCATTTATGATTGCTTATTTAGATAATTTATCCAGTACATTCTAGGAAATGAGAGCTAGAATCTGATTGGTCTTATTTCTGAACCAGAAAAAATGCAGACCAGCAGACCAGCACTGCTTCCAAACCTACTTCTACTACATAACACTTTGGAATCACCTCTTTAGTTCACATATTTTTTTTAATTATGTTAAAAAATAACATTACAATTTAGAATTCAATCATACTACAAAATTCTTCATGCAAAATACATTCCCTTAAAAAAAAAGACTTTGACATTATATATTATAACAGCATTGTACGTAAACTATCTATATCCTTTACATAGCCTATAAATAGTATAAATAGTTCAAGATCATTAATCAAGTTCTTCAGATCTTGATTAGTTTATTTCTACTTAGACTAAGAAAATAGTTTTTAATAGCTAGAATGATATGCTATAATTCTGAAAATCAATGTTATAATGAGTCTCTCTGATCAACGAATAAAATAGAGAGCTTTGAGAATGTTTTTTTATAGCTTGTAGTATAGGTGTGGATGCAAAAAGTCTAAAGCTCTGACAGATGGTACTCAGCGTTTGACTCCTGCTGTGCTCAGCAGGGCCACAGCTTAGAATGTTAGGACTGTCAAAAAGACTCTGTCTTCCAATTGAATAGCAAAGTATAGCCTGGCAGTTTAATTCAGATATAAAACTTGAAAGATTCTTATTTTTATTTTCAGATATGTTTTATACACTATGCACCTATGATCATCCGTTTGGGTCCAGAGGAGATTGTAGACACTACCGTGAAAAGAGACGGAAGATAGGAAAAATAACAACAGGTATTGTAGGTCTTTTTTAACAATTGTATCTCAGACATGTCTAATGAAGTGATATTATGTTGAGTCTTTATATAGAGTAACATTTCAGTTCTGATTGTATAAATAGGGTGATTAGTAAATAGTTTGGCTAATAAAGTGCAACCTGATTGGTTTTGTATATATTGCATTCACCATAGCTGTTAAACAAAAGCAAATTAACCCATTTACAATATTATTCTTAAATGTATATTTGTTTAGTTATTCTTTAGGGCTCATTTATACATATACACTGGGATACTAGGCAAAACAAATTTAAAAAATGTGCTTTAGATAAGTTTTCGTGATGCATGTTTAATATGATTTCCATGCACATTTCATGCATTGTGCTTTTACCATTATCATCTATTGAACTGGTAGTGCACATTGACACATTACAATTTGGTTTTGCTGTTTTAAATATTGTATATGCACGCCCTTTATTAGCGCATTAACAGCCCTTAATGTGTTAAATTAAGATTGCTATAGTTATTAACCTGACCTATTCAAATGAATGTTTACTTTTTTGGATGACCATGTTATTTTTAAAAATAAATGTAAACATTTTTTATAACATATTTTTAAACATACTTTACAATTTATTTTTATTAGATGTATTTAATACATAGGGTTAACGGGCCTGATTCATTAAGGAAAGTTAAGCAAAAGTAAGTAAGTAAGGCAAAACCTTGTTGCATTGGAGGGGGAGGAAAATTTAAAATGTGATGGCAGATTTATAGTTGGGCATGTCCTAGATCAACTTTAAATTTCAGTGTACAAATAAGCTATAAAGTATTTGTGCGCTACATGAAAAAACAGACAGTATTTTCCTTATGTGCAAAATAATAAACTAATTTGCACACTTTGCATTGCAACATGCTTTTGTCCAGAAAACCTGAGTAAGAAAAATTACTAAATTTTTGGGTAAACTGTTCTTAATGAATCAAGCACAAGGAGTTCATTTGACTCCAAATTCCTAGCGATCTGAAAAACTTTGTAACATCTATTTTACTATATATTAAAAGTACTTTGAATTAAAGTGTTTGAATTAAAAAACACTTTTCTAAAAGCTGAACTCTATAGGGCCTATTCAATTGTTGGCGGTTTCCGCCACGGAAAAAGTATTACCGTTATTACGGTAATACTAAGCCGGATTTTAGCTCGCAGCTCCCTGAGCCGCGAGCTGAAATCCAGCGTGAAAAGTACCGTAATAAAGGAAATTTACGTGCACTATTACCATAATGACGCATTACGTTTGGCTGTAACGCCAACAATTGAATATGCCCCAATATAAGCAAAATGCTTTATTTATTTTACACAATAGAATGCATTAAATAAATATAAATAAAGTGCTTACAAAAATGCCCTAAGTAAATAAAAATATAGAATGCAACATCACATGCATTTTACAAAATTAACAAATTAAAATCATATCATATCAAAATTGTTTAATACTGGTCAGTGAGATAAAAAAAAAAATACATGTACAGTAAAATGTATTAATATGTATTAATACAAATTGATTAATTTAGATCTTGACACATTTTACACTTCAGGAGCAGACTTGAGGTATTTATTTTTATAATTATTTTTTTTTTGCAGGGGATGATTTAGCATAGCCACACCCCTCCCTCCCTCTAATTGGTAAGCCTCAGTAGGCCCCGCCTCTCTTTCTCTTTGATCGGAACTCTCGGCTGCATTCTAAGTTATGGATAGTGCTGCTAGGGGGGGCGATTGTCCCGACCCCCCCCCCCTTCCTTGGATCTGCCACTAAGAGAATCTGTTGCAAAAAACGTGTACTTACATGTGTACGTTAAGTTACCTTATCATACAACCAGAGCAAAAACAGAAGTATTTCTGCATTAGGCGCGGATCTGCTGTACAAATGCTTTCACCAGTATTTGTAAATGCCCCACAAAAGCGTGCAGATGCGGCTTGATAATGTTAGTAGTAAGTGCAAAAGTTGCGTTGCCCAACTCATACACATTATAATGTAATGCAGTGTCATATGAGCAAGAGAGAATAGTGTCATTAAAGTGGTAATAAATGCCCCATTTTAAATATAAAATAAAACAATATACAAACACCTGCTGTTTACCCATTTAAAAATCCAATGGCAATCTTCTTTTCTGCAATAGACCAAAGGGAAATGATAAATTAGTAGTGCGACTTGATATAATACAGCCCCAACGCTAATGAATTTTGGATTATCAGCTAAAGGGATCATTAAGTAAGGGTCCTATCAGAAGTGATTAGATAGTGCTGCAGGTGTCATCATCGTCAGAAATCTTTACATGTATCTTTACACCAGGCCTCTAGTTCCCACAAAAGTCATGCCTCTTAATAAGCATATCTGGGGATGTATGCAAATCTTATTAAGTTGCACCATACACTCATATGAACACTCCTATACTGTACTCAACTAATGATTGCCCCCATCTATCTCTCCAGGCATAAGGGGACGCAAGTCTAAGATACTCACAAATTACACTTTGGTGCGCACACTAAACGTATTGCAGGTAATATTGTGGTGTATGTGGCACCAAAGTTAGTGCAATGCCTAATGATGACTCCTCTGCAATTGATAGGATCTTGAATGGTTATATTGGAAAACGCTATTGGGAAATAACTACTATCTTTCAAATGCTACCTTAAAGGCCATGGTGTTTTGAGGTGCTATGTACTGCTTGTTTCAAGCTCAGTCTTAAATGTGTAACCAAACACATTTTGCTGTTACCACATACTGGAAGTAACATTACTTCTGTTTAACATTTTGAAAAGATGTTTAGATTTCTCAAAAACACCTTTTGGCCTTTTTCATAAGTTTAAAATGTGTCTTCCAGCAGTTATTAGCTGTAAAATGTGGTTAGACACCTCCATGTGTTGTTCCTGAGTCCGTGTGAAAACATGTGATGTAACTTTCATTTGTTAATATTCCCTGAACATCATTGCCCTGAGTCATTAAGGAGAGTAAGGCAAAAAAAAGTGTATGTTTTCTCCTAGACAAACCACGTTACAATGCAAGGGGTGCAAATTAGTTTATTGTTTTGCAGATAAATTAAAAACTGGCTGTTTTTTCATGTATCCCACAAATACTTGACAACTTTATTTTTACACTGAAAGTTAAAGTTGATCTAGTACATGCCCTACCCACACTATAAATCTGTCCCCGCATTTTAAATTTGTGTCTCCCTCCAATGCAACATTGTTTTGCCCAGGTGCAAAGTTGCTCCTTTTTTAATTAACTTTCCTTAATTAATCAGGCCCCATATGTCTACATTTTTACTAAGAACAACACCAGTAGATGTCTTCTTTCATCATCATCATCATTTATTTATATAGCGCCACTGATTCCGCAGCGCTGTACATAGAACTCATTCACATCAGTCCCTGCCCCATTGGAGCTTACAGTCTAAATTCCCTAACATATACACACACACAGACAGAGATAGAGAGACAGACTACGGTCAATTTGTTAGCAGCCAATTAACCTACCAGTATGTTTTTGGAGTGTGGGAGGAAACCAGAGCATCCAGAGGAAACCCAGGCAAACACGGAGAGAACATAAAAACTCCACACAGATAAGGCCATGGTCGAGAATTGAACTCATGACCCCCAGCACTGTGAGGCAGAAGTGCTAACCACTTAGCCACCGTTACATCGCACAAAATTGACAACAACACATACTGTATATCTTACTCTAAGGACATTCAAAACCACAAAAGATTTGCATATTTACCTGAGCTACTGAAGGAGATTCTAGTTGAAGCACAGAGTCACCAACTTAAGACCATCAGAAAACTTCCCAGTGCCCAATTAAAACTACCAAAACCATAACAAACATTCTAACAATAATATTAGTTTAATCTCGTACTACCCTATATTTAGTAAGAGACACTTGAATGCAATATGATATAACAGAGGAGACATCTTGCAGTCAATATAAATATTTTATAAAGAATGAAATACTTGGCACATTGGGACCTGCCTGTATTGGATACTCGGATATGCTTAAATTCACACAGTGTATGGTTCAAACCTACCTGGTGAAAATGTTATTCAAAATCTGTTTCCATAGAGGGTTTACACCTTAGGTTTCTTCGCATGCAACTTTTCTATTACAGTGTGGGGTTAATTTCCTAACAGGTCGACCACAATCCCACCTGATACCGCTAATACTGACCACTATTTGCCGCTGCTCCAACCCCACTGTGGATATCCCTTCTCCTTTTTTCTCAGCTTGGCCCACTCCCCACTAGAATGCAAAATCTAATGAGCAGGATCAGCTCCTACTCCTCTTCCTTGTATGTCCTTGTGTCATGGTTTAGGCTCCCTTACTGTCTGGTGGTGTAGAGTATTGTAGCACCCTACAAATAAACGTTTAATAATAATAACAAGCTATAAGCATGTAGGGGAATAGTACAAATACATAAGTGCAATAGAATTCAATAGTGAAAATATACATTTAAGCACTCACATATAAAAGTATACTTAAATGAATTAAAATGGTTTACATGTAATAACAAATGGACATATATACAGCCAAAGCATAAGCCGCCTAGCAGTTGATATAACTTTAACGACATCAGGTCTCTGGCAGTTGGGGAACTTTCCAGAGGCAAGAGAAAGAAACCAGGTACTTCCCTTCCTTATAAGCATTCCCTAGCTCAGCCCCTTCCTAGACCCCTATACCCATTGGCTAATAATTTATTACAAGTTTATGTAAAATTAACTTTTGCCAAGCTCAGTTCTTTTTTTTCTTCATATTTTGCAACTGATGTGTTTATGTTACTTCAGCCAATTCCTGACCTCTGTTATCCATTCACTAAAAACATAGGAAGACAGTATGACAGTATGACAATGAGACACTTGGTAATGTAACTTATATAGTGTCAAAACATCTTGTCAAGGTGTAGGGAAGGAACCTAGAAATCCCCTCTTATAACAGATAACATGCCCAGACACCATCTCCATATTAAAATTGATTAATTGCACAAGTGTATCAGTGCTAAACTTGTATCTACTAATCTAATCACAGGTTTCCATTTTGGGATAAAAGATCTTATAAATACATTCACAAAGATACAGAATATGTATACTGATAAGGAACAGTCTTAAAATGTGTAATATCTTCCAGATCTCACACAATTGTGGATGATCCTTCTATCCATTAAAAATCTGTACAAACCCTAAATATTTTTGTACTTTTTACACCTCACTAAATTCCTAGGGCCTGAGTCATTAAGGAAAGTTAGGCAAAAAAAGGAGTAAATGTTCTCCAGGACAAACTATGGGCCTGATTCATTAAGGATCTTAACTTGAGAAACTTCTTATTTCAGTCTCTTGGACAAAACCATGTTACAATGCAAGGGGTGCAAATTAGTTTATTAGTTTGCAGATAAGTTAAATACTGGCTGTTTTTACATCTAGCACACAAATACTTGAGAGCTTTATTTTTACACTGAAAGTTAAAGTTGATCTAAAACATGCCCTACCCCAACTATAAATCTGTCCCCACATTATAAATCTACCTCCCCCTCTAGTGCAACATGGTTTTGCCCAAGTGCAAAGTTACTCCTCTTTTATGCTTTGCTCTCCTTAATGACTCAGGACCCTAAAGTGTAGAAAAAGGACAGTATTTCCAGATTTCTCTTTAACATCAATCATGGACTTTATGCATTAAGGGTTAATTTGCAAGCCAATAGGACCCTAAGCAACATTATTTAAATCACATGTGCATTAAATGGGTTTAGTAAAGTCCATGATGTGTATCTTTAATCCTTGGTGACAATAATTATATTAATAGCTGTAACATAAATCTGCTTACGCCAAGCTGCTTTTAACAGGTAAAGGAATACAAGATATCCGTAAAGTATTTAATAAAGAAAGAAATACCTGGCACATTAAGATTTGACCCTTTTGGATTGCTTAAATTTATCTAGTTTGCAATTCCAACTCTTCTCGGTGTGAACATCAGTCAATATCCATTTCCCCCCACGTTCTTCACATGCAGCTTTTCTTACATTGCAGGGACCCCACCTGCACCTGTGGGTGGAACAGAAGGATAACTCCATAACAGCCATAAACAGGTTCGTGCATTAGACAAAATTAGTGCAATAGAATCCACTACAGAAAATAAGCATCAAAGCACTCCCATTAAGGCGTATTTCCTTGTTGATCCCATTAGAACGATTTCAGTAAAAACATAGCATAGTATAAACATAGTATAACCAGCATAAACTGAGTAAGATCATCTGCAGCTTTTTTACGGTGTGAGGGATTCGACACCATGAAACAGCTGCAGATTATGCTACTCGGTGTCTCATGGTTATACCGTGTTCCAACTTTTTTACTGAATTGCTTTGGCTGTATATCTCTATGCCTGTTATTACATGGAACCTGTTTTAATGGGATCAGTAAACAATAAACCTGCAAGTGCTTAGATGTTTATTTTCAACATTGGATTTGTTAAAATTGTCAAACAAACCACATGTTGTACACATAGGGTGCCTCTTCCGGTTGCTGCTAAGTGTCTTTACTAATATTATATATAGATCTAATAATACAGTCAGGCTGGAACCTTGGCAAAGGGTAGAGTATTTCCACCTCTGCAGTTTGCTGTCCCAGACCTCCAAGTTATACTCTCCCCAGGCCACATAATACTATGGAATATTGAAAAATGTGTGTTAGCCTAGATTCTCAACAACTCAGCCAAAACATTATTGCTCTGAGTGGAAATCATAGACTCAGTGGCGGAACTACCACGGGTGCAGCAGCTGCACTATGTTTATTCCTGTTAACTCACGCTTTGTTGCATGCACATCTCGATAGGGTCTATACAGAGGCGGAGCTAGCGACCAGCGGGCTCCGGCTCCCTCTCCCTGCTTCCCTGGACCGAGGCCCACAGCTCGCTAGTTCCGCAAGCTCATCATCTAAATCATACGAAGACATCCATCTCGAATTGCTGTAACGTTCCAGGACTATAGTCCATCACTATAATTGTATAACTGTCACTGAAATAAGTTATAGACTTTATAAAGCCTTCTGCCACCACAGACATGGTTTAATTTTGGTAAATTGAACTTAAAATGTATAGTAACTTGCCCCAGAGTCAAAAAGAGCCAACATTTGCTGCCCTGTACTTTAAATACTGCATTATTGACTTCTGCTATATCTGTTAATGAACATGCTTTTTTTAAGTTACTGCTTTAAAATGGTCAGGAGAGGGAGCTATTATTGCACAAAACATTTTTTTTAACACAAAACATTTAAATTTTGTATTCAGGTAAAGACATGGGTTTTTTTGCTGAGTGTTGATTATAGACTACATGGTGTTTAAGTTAAAAATAGTACATTTTTGATTTAATTACAGAAAATACCTGGCTTATAAATTATTATTTGGAAATGTAGTCATTCCAACTTTCTATAATTCTCCCTGAAAAATGTCTTTCCACTTTTCTACATAATATACAGTTAATATTACTAATGCAATAGCACCAACACGTTGTCATTCCTAGATTTGGTGTGGGCAGCACAGTGGCTTAGTGGTTAGCACTTCTGCCTCTCAACACCGGGGTTATGAGTTTGATTCCCAACCATGGCCTTATCTGTGTGGAGTTTGTATGCTCTCCCCGTGTTTGCATGGGTTTCTTCTGGGTACTCTGGTTTCCTCCCACAATCCAAAAACATACTAGTAGGTTAATTGGCTGCTAACAAATTGACCTTAATCTGTGTTTCTGTGTGTGTGTTAAGGAATTTAGACTTTAAGCTCCATTGGAGCAGGGACTGATGTGAATGAGGTCTCTGTACAGCGCTGCAGAATTAGTTGCACTATATAATTAAATGATGACAATGGTATATCTGAAATGACACCTTTTGAATTTTGTGAGCAGAGATATTTTACACAATTTTGAGTTATAGGTAGTAGCAGATTAAAACAACCAGGAAACCAAAGCTTTACTAAAGACATTTTTTCATGCCTATTCACCCTTTGAAATAAGAGCTATTAATTATATTTTTAATTAATGACACATACAGTATAAAATATACTGGTACTGTGGCTGATTGGTCAGTTAGTCAGTATGTTTCCTGTTTTTAGTTACCCACAGAGTTTGCATAATTCACATGTTCCAGCAATTTAAATAGTGAGTTAACAATCCTGCATGAGACACTTAGGGGCATATTCAATTAGCTTTCCGGTCCGCGGGTTCGCGTCGGAACAGCCGCGAAACTTAATCCACGTTACCGCAATAACGCAGATTTTCGTTCGCAACCCTATGGGCTGCGAACGAAAATCTGCGTTATTGCGGTACCGTAATACCAGCAATAACGTGCACTTTCCGCGGTAACGTGCGTTACCGCGGACCGGAACCCTCATCCGTTTGTCCCCTAACCTGTGCTCCTTCAAACGGGCACTCAAAACTCATCTCTTCCGCATTGCCTACCAGCCTTCCACCTAACCCTCTCTCCATGCCCACTCTCCTCACTTCACTCCTCCTCAGTAGAGTAGTAAGCCGCAAGCTGTCGCAAGTGTTAATTGTGTCCAAGATGCAGGCGGATATGGTGCTTGCTGCACATGCGTGATAGTGTGTTTTTGTTCAATGCGCCTAAAATGGACTTTGCGTCTGACTCTAAATGAGGTCCTATATCTGCTATGCCATCAGTGATTCAGGTCAGTACTGGATTGTCATTACAAAGTAAGTATAGTTACAGACTTGTAGTAAAATAAGTTAGAAATAGAGTAGATAAAAAAAAATGGTGAACCTCTTTTATGGACCCGCAGGCTGCTATTGACAGCTGGGAATAAGAAATTCTGTGCTCTGGAGCACAGAGCCTTCATCTTTACCAGACATCAGTATTGCACAGATGGAGCATATTTATATTAATCAAATTAAGTACCAGATGATGAAAAATAAATAAAAGGGACATACTCCATCTGTATATCACAAGTCTAGAAAATCCATGTGTTAACTTTTTTTTGCTACCAAACACTTCTGGTTGGACATCAGATTGTAATCTAAGGCAAGAATTTTCTACTGGATTATATAGTGTACGTCACAGCCAATGTAACCCAGGTGCCTGATGAAAATAGATCCTGCACTGGCATAAAGGGAGTTAATAATTCCAATTTCCATTAACATCTTAACCTTCTGTCCACTGTAGATCAAAACAGCTGTGATGACATTGTAAAACACTATACACCAAATCTTCCCATTTATGAGGACACATTTCTGAAAGGGGTTAGTGCTTCAGAAGCATAATAATGAATCTTATTTATGATCAGAAGACAAAGTGCTAGCAAAATGGGAAATATGAGTCAAATTTGATTTAGAGGGGATTATTCACTAAAATGTGTCAATGGGAGGGTCTCTAGTGCTAAAGCCAAGTCAACACTTTAATACATTACTGAATGACAAACCACTAGACACAATGTGGGTGTTGTTATACAAAAATTATGACTAAGGACAATATTGAGATGTTATGGAATTTCAAAACACTTTTCTTTATCTTTGCCTTATAAGGATTTGCAAAGATATATAGTTACATGATTAGTAACAATGGAAAAAGACACAGGTCCATCAAGTCCAGCTTTTAATAAATTTGAATTGTTTTAATCCAGAATAAGGCAAACAAAACCACAAGTGCAACAGTTGCCTATTTAGCTTCCCAGTGGGGAAATAAATTCTTCCTGACCCTGAAAATGGCAATCAGGTAAATTGCCTGGTTCAATCATCCCCTTAGGGCTAGATTTACTAAGCTGTGGGCTTGAAAAAGTGGGGATGTTGCCTATAGCAACCAATCAGATTCTAGCTGTCATTTTGTAGAAGGTACTAAATAAATGAAAGCTAGAATCTGATTGGTTGCTATAGGCAACATCCCCACTTTTTCAAACTCGCAGCTTAGAAAATCTAGCCCTTAGTGTCCTCTATGAAATATAGCTCCAGATACCATGTTTTTGCAAGAAAGACTATCACTACCTCATTTGGTAAGAAATGACACAGCTAATACACACTTACAGTAACATACCCATTCCTATGCTGATGGTAAAACCTTCCATTAGCAACTGATGACTCCTAGTTCTCTGTATGGTTTTAGGTACGAAAAGCACCTTAGTCAAATCAAACAAATTAGACACCCCCTTTATATGCAAAACACAATTTAATTTGCTTTTGCAGCCAGTGCCTGGCACTGTGTGCTGCTTTCTGTCAACTAGTATTCCTATCTTCTTTTCCATCTCAGTTTTCACTTATTGTATTCCATTTAATGTATATGTAGTAAAATTAGTACTATGGCCGAGGTTCATAACCCTACACTTATCTACATTAATTTAGATCTGTCATTTCACAGTCTGGTTTGTCTTTTTGTCTAAATCTAACTGTAGCAAGTTACTATCCTGCTCTGTGTTAATAATAGAGATGTTCACTGACCTCCATGTTCTGGTTTTGGTTTTGAATCTCGATTAACTTTGTGTTTTGGCTTTGGTTTTGGTTTTAGCAAAACCGCCCTTGCGTGATTTGGTTTTGGTTTTGGATCCCTATTTTTTCTAAAATCCCTTATTTTTTTGCTAAAATCACAAATTTATTTTTATTTTTTTCCCCCTACGTTATTATTAACCTCAATAACACTAATTTCAAGTCATTTGCATACAATTTGGACCATCTCACAGGTCCCAATATTATTTTCATACACTTTCAAACAAAGACTGCAGCGACCTGGCTGGATGCTAAGCGACAGAGCAATGACTCAAACACACGGCAGTTCCTAGCACATCTAGGAAACATTTCCACACAGCAGTGTAAAAAAAAGTGCAAGATGGAATTGTCCTTGGAACATGAAATCAATTATGGTTCATTTGGATAACTGTGGTAATTCTACAGCTAATACATGGTGACAAGCGCTGCCCCCCCCCCCATCCCCTCCTAGGGTGCGTGCTTTTATCAGGCCAAGGCCAGTCCAGGGTGCCAGACAATGCACTAATAAGAGCCATTGCAATTCACAGCAAAAAGCAAGTTCATCACTGATCTTTGACTATAATTTCACAAGAAATTATAAGATATTTAGGTAACGTGGACACAGCAGTAAAGTGAAAGGTAATACATATACAAATCTATTTAGACATCCATGCTTACAATACTTCTGCAAGCAACGTTGTTCTTTGTTAATAAAACTGTTGTCTTTATACTGTTCAAATTTTTTTTAAATAATCCTCCACCATTCTTTGGATGTTGATAGTAGGATCAGGGGGAGTTACAGCAGAAGTGTCACTAATTTTGGTCAATTATTTTACAGTAGACAAGACCAGATGTCAAAATGTTGTGCTGAGTCATGCATCATCAATGGGTGTCTAAGATTTTTGCAAAGCACTCAACAGTATATAGCACATGTAGGTAACATTGGCACACGGCGGTAGCTGAAAGGAAAAGTGGTGCAAGGTGGAATTGTCCTTGGGCCCTCCCACCCACTCTTATGTTGGATGTTAAAAAGGACATGCACCCTTTAACAAACCAAGCACTTCAGAGACAAGGAGAGCCACTTTTGATGCTGATGTGCTTGGTTTGTTTGGGCCCCCACAAAACAAGCTAACAATGGGCTTAAGACACCTAAGGTAACAGTGCTGTTAATGAACTCTACTGTGGCAAGATGTTGTTGTCATCATCCTCAGCCTCATCCTCACCCTCAACAGTTTGTACATCATCCTCACACATTATTAATTCATCACCGCTGGAATCCACCATTACAGAAGTCTCAGTATTTTGAAGGAATTGGCGGGAAAGGCCTTCCTCATGGAAATTAAGGTTCATTTTTATGAACATCACCTTTTCCACATTTTGAGAAAGTAGCCTCCTACGCCGATCGCTGACAAGGTTCCCGGCTGTGCTAAAAACTCTTTCCAAGTACACACTGGAGGTTGGGCAGCTTAGGCAGTGCAAAGCGAGTTGGTACATGGGTCTCCAAATTCCCTTTATTTCCTCTTGATGTGTCTATTTCTATGCTGTTGTGAAAATAATCCTCCACCATCCATTGGATGTTTATGGTAGGATCAGGTGGAGTTACTGCAGAGGTGTCACATTTTTTGTAAATTCTTTTAGACCAGACCAGATGTAAAAATATTGTGCTGAGACATCTGCATCATCCATGGGTCTCTTGGGAAAGCTAAGTTTTTTCCTAGCAGCAGTTGAGTGAGAAACTGAAGGAGGAGATGCTGTCCTGTCAAGTAACACTTGAGCTGTCATCTCGCCTCACGGGGGAATGGAGGCCCCCTTAGTCCATTCCCTTAATCCGACCCTGCTTTTGCCCAGGCATGACAATGGCCTTCTTCTTATCACGTGCAAGAACTGCTTCCACTGGTGCAGGACTTACACAATCAACATTATCCTCATCAACATCCTCATGAAAATTTAGAAGACCAAACCTGCCAGACCTATTATTTGTATTTCAGCCATGACAATTAGCAATGGAGCAATGGAGCTCTCCTCTTTGTATGTTACCTACATAACACAGTACAATGTGACTGCAGATTTAGAAGACCAAGCCTGCCAGACCTATTATTTCTATTTCAGCAATGGCTATTAGCAATGGAGCAATGGAGCTCTCCTGAATGTCACTGAATACTTTGAAGAACACTGCTACCCCTCCTCTTTCTTTTCTACCTATGATGCTGCCCAACTGCACTAGAGACTGCCCAAACTGTGCTACCCCTTCTGTGTCCCTCTGTGAAATGGCCTTGGATCGCCATGGAGGGCAGTACTTATAGAATCCAAAACTCGCGATATCCGAGGTCCGATGATGTAACAATGACGTTTTGCCTCATTTTCAATTCTAAAGGCGCACGATAGTACCAAGCCAACGCGGCTCGGTACTCGGATCTGCTAAGTTCGAGTGTGTTCGGTTCTCGGGGAATCAAGCCTGAGCATCTCTAGTTACTAACCCTGCATAGATTAGAATTATCAGAAAATATGGACACCTTGGGCCTTATGTAGAGTATCCGTCTAAATTGCAGATAGGAAATTGCATCCCAAAAAAATACACAGTTTACACTGGTATGTTGAGCCAGACACATCTAAGATGATGGTCATCACCCTCAGTTCATAACTTACACTAGTGCTTGAGCACTCGCAAGCTTCCTGTCTTTTCACAGAAGCATATGCATCTAAGTCTCACCTACATAAGTTGAATTTGCCCCAATATGCTGCATTCTGCCTCTTCAATTGTAAGGGGTCGCAAGCAGCCATAATCGCAAAATGCAACTTAATCTACATATGGCTGAAACTGTAACTAGTGTTTTTGTGGGTATGCTCAGAAGTAAAAAGCATATTATTCCCAGAAAATGCTATTTATATCCAACTTTACATGAGTCCCCATATGATCTAGGCCATTAAAAAAAAGATTTACTTAAGTCTAGCTGTTGTCTTCTCATCTGTTTTTCCTCTAGTACTCTTATGTACCCATGTATTTGGAAAAATATAGAACACTTTCACGACATCCAAATATATTAATTGCACTACAAATATCTACTTTAAAACTTACCTCCTCATACAAGCTAATCATATATGCTAAGTGTGAACAATCCTTCATGAAACCATGCTGCCACTGTATTATAAAATTATTTTTTACAATATATGTAAAATATATCTCAGAATCCCTTTCCTCAGAATAATTACAGTGTATTGTTTGTTAAAGCAGTTTGGACCAAGAACCATATTCATTAACAGACGTATCTTCATTTCCGCTCCCCGTTAAATACTGATATATGCGTATTCCCAATGTATTTGCCTTTTTTTAAAAACAAACACACATTACGTTTGTTTTGCGTTTCTTGATGAATGAGCCAATTTTTGTTTAGAAGACATTCAAAGATATTAACAAGTACATTTTCCCATTGTTATCTGGGTGGGCTAATATGCAATCTGTGGAATTTAATCTCTCGTACTAAACTCCTATTTTCCAATAGATTTTAAGTTTACAAGCAAGGTTAACTTAACTATTTCCTATACAGGGGACACTTTTTCTCCTTGTACTTATCTTAATGTGTTCTGTGTAAAATCATTAAACAACTAAACCTCTTTAGATTAGTTACAAGCTAAGATACAGCACCATAGGCTGGGTACACACTACAGTGTTTTCAGCTAATTATCGGGTCAATCAAACAATAAATGATCACGTTCGACCCAATATTGCATTAGTGTGTATACTGCAGTGATGAGCAATTATTGTTCCAAAGCACATCGTATAATTTCATTTGATTTTGGAACTGACCTAAAAATGTCGTTTAACAATGGAACAATGTCGTTCCAATTCTGCAGTGTGTATGCACTCACAACCGACAGTGTCCATAGATCTCTATGGTGTCAAAATCTTTTCATTCGATAGTTATGACAGATGAAGAGCACAGATCTGATGGTAAATCTTGTGAAACGTGTATAGTGTGCACACATGAATTGGCATGCTGATGAGGGCTTTTTTTTTTAAAATCGTTGGTAAAACCGTTAAGGATATCGCATCGGAAGAAATTTTGTATAGTGTGTACCCAGCCTTAGCCTAGGGACCTAGACTTTGCATCACACTGTAGGCTTTCACAATGCATTTATTTACCCAAATGTATAGATAAAACAATATGAAATTCTGACAACCAGAATGCAAACAGAAGAGTAGTGAATGCTAGTAACAGCATTAGTTAGTATGGTGACACTCGAAACAATGGCTTCTAGTCTCATACCGGTTAACATGCATTTAACTAGCGTTAAAAATACTAGCAAAATGTATGTAATTAACACCACTGGGTATGAGGCCTTAATGTTAATATAAAGGCTGCTATTTCAATCTTGTTAGGTCTTATTAGCCCAATATATAAATGACTGCTTCTGCTGGATCATGATTGGACACTCTTCAGGATAGTTATCTGAAGAGTGGTGGGGTAAATGGTAACATGAAGAACTCTACTGTACTAGTAATACGGTGGAAGCCTGAACCTTCAAGACAGCATTAACAGGGTTGTCCTAAAATACAGTAGTCAAATATCTATTTACAGCAAAGTTTAAGGGTCAGTTCCCCATACTCATCCTCCTGGTCCTCTCAGCCACTTTTTACACCATTGAGCATCTACTTCTCTGGCACAGTCTTCACTCCATTGGCCTTCATGAGACAGTTCTTTCCTGGTTCACTTTTGATCTATGCAAGGGATCCTTCAGTATCTCTACCTATGGTACATCCATTTCCATTTACACTATCTCTTGGGTTCCCACAAGTCTCTGTTCAGGCCCTCTATTCTTCTCACCGTTCACCTGTTTTGTTGGTGAACTAATCAACTTATTCAACATCAAGTACCACCTCAACACTGGAGGCACCCAAATCTACCTCCCCTCCTCTGACCTCTCCCCTTCACTTATTATTCTATAATATTTTCCACATGGATGTCCCAATGCTACCTAAAGCCCAACATGGCCAAAATAGAGGTTTTCAAATTTCCTCCTCACAGAGTCACCACATCCCCTAAAATCTCTCTCTTTAGTCTGCATACAATTTCCTCTCTGCTTTACTCCTCACATTCCGTCTCTCTCGCAGTCCGGTCACCTCCACCTTTAAAACCTTTGAAACATTGCAATAATACAACCGTTTCATACACACGGTGCAATTAAGTCTCTTATCCATTCTCTTCATCTCCCACCTCAAATATTGCAACCTCCTGTTACCTGGCATTTCCTTCTCCCCATGTCCTTAGTTCAATCCATCCTAAATACCACAGCGGGACCGATCTTTTCTTGCTGCTCCATATCCACTACTTCACTTTGCAAATCCCTATACTGGCCTCTCATATCCTCCAGAATCCAATCAAAATTATGCATCTTCACCTACAAAGCCCTCAACAACCCTTCATACATCTTAAATCTAATATCAAAACACTGTCCTCCACACTCCCTTAGATCTGCCTCAGACAGAAAATATACAGCAGAGAGATCAAGGTAGATTAGAATACAAATGTGACATTTAAATAAAACAATGTGATGCGGCCGCCTGTGCGCCCCCCCCTGGCTGAAATGTGCCAGCCCGCCCCTGATTGTAAAACATCCAAAAGGCCATAGAAAAGACTCAATTTGACTGGAAAATTTAAGTATAGCTTTTTGACCATGCCAGCTTAATTTGGTTTAAAACTGTGTGATGTATTTTTTGCTATTTCTGACGGAGAAAGGAAAATAATGATTTGCACTCTTCTTTTTAATAAACTGTAGAGTGATAAGTCAGGGTAAAAAAATAATGTGCATTGAAACATCATGAGTTGTATTACAAACATTTAGTTGTCTTTTTATTGTTGTGTTTAGTTGTCTTTTAAGTGAACTTTTATAGTTAAAGGTTTATCGTCCATTTACAGTGTTTTGAGCCACCATTATTTTAAAGTGTCTGTTGAATATCTATTGTCTTTATCCTTTGGATCATGTTCCACTGACACTAGAGAGAGGTTTCCAGCTGAACTGGATGAAGGTAAATCTAAAAACAGAGCATTTCCCTGTTTGGGGTAGATTTACCAAACCTTTTAAAAATAAAAAGTGGAGGTCTTGCTTGTAGCGACCAATCATTTTCTAGCTATCATAGAATATGCTAGAAAAATTATAGCTAGAATGGGATTGGTTGCTATGGACAACACCTCCACTTTTCCTTTATAGAAGGTTTGCTAAATCTACCCCTTTTAACTGATTTCCAGAAATTTGTTATACTTTCCCCCTATGAACTAGACCCTGCTTGCTTTGCTACAGTATGTTTCTGCTTCTTTTCTATTGATCACTAAAATTCCAAAATAAATAATGTTTTGTTAATTTTAATTAGGAAAGGTAGGATTACTTTCATGGAGGGGCTCAGAACTACACCTTCACCAGCCCAACTGTTAAATGGCTGATCCTAAATGCTGAAGTGGTTGCATGAACATTCCAGAGATTTCAACTTTTCAGATACTGGGGGAGAGGGGGGGGGTATATATACTAAACTGTACTAAATAATTGACAGCTAGAATTTGATTATTTGATTGGTTGATGTTGACAACATTTCCACTTTTCAAACATGCAGTTTAATAGATATACCCCCAGATCTCAATCCAATAAAGCATCTATGAGATTAGCCATTCATAGGGAAAATCCAGCATCATCTGTTTTGCAGAATTATGGTTAAAACCTTCAACATCTCATTATTTGCAAATAACCTTTCTCACTGTAGAATGATGGTCTTCAAATTGTTTGGAAATTGACTAATAACTCTTTCCAGACTGAGGAGCCGCAACAATTGATTCTCTGAGATGATTGCAAATATATTTTCTCCTTGGCGTGGTGTTAACACAAGCCTGAATGCTGCAGACCAACAAAGGTTTTTAAGCTATTAGCATTCCCTGATGATCAAATAAGGAAGTGCTCTTGATTTCCTTTTTAATTGATATGGAAATACTAATGGTGAGGAAAGAAAGATGCCGAGCAACAGTATACCCATCTATGAATGGGCTTTTTCAGCAAAATAATGCACAGTGTCATAAAGAGAGGGAAATCCTGAAATGATTGCATGGATATTCCAGAGAATTCAACTTTTCTGATTCCAGATCTCAATCCAATCAAGCATCTGTCAGATGAGCTAGTCATTGTAGAAATTCATATGGTTTGCAGAATTTTGGGGAAATCCTTCAACATCTAGGTACATTGGATAGATGCTATTAGGTAAATGGGATAGATAAATAGATAGATAGATAGATAGATAGATAGATAGATAGATAGATAGATAGATGTTAACACAAGACCTCCACTTTGTTTCACCTCATCCTGTTACACTAAATGTAATTCTATTTTATTTTCTTCTATTCAGATAGTTGCAAAAGATTATCTCCTTTTTCGTTCCCCCATGTGTTTGCTGACCAAGAGTAGAGTTACAAGCAGGGTACGCCCTTGATGACTAACTTCTAGAATTTGACTTGCACAAAGGATGCTGGCGGGGGGTGGATTAAGATGTTATGTTCTGTACTCACTGTAATTGAAAAAGTGTGTTGGCTAGTTGTCAATGCTTTACATGGACAAAGATCAAGATTTTAAACTGACCTTAATGAAGATGTTGATAAACACTGCTAAAACAACTAATAGATAAAGTGCTGACAAATAAGTTGCTGGGAATACCAAATCTATGTGCTTTTTCACAATAATTCCAGTAAAAGTAGTAATTTAATTTCGTGCATTTTACATTTGTCTATTATAGTAGTACAAACCAGACTATCTATGGTTCAGACAGTTTACTGCATTAATCCCTAAGAAATGACAGGCAGTATAGCCACAAAACTTATTTTTAATAGGACTTGTATAACTCATTCTGTATTTAAGATGATGTTCTCTGAAAACATGCACAAGCTAAAATGCATTTGCTCTCTTCTAAATCCACATGACTCGCACCTGCAAAGACAGTGGGGGTGGCATTGTTGAAATAATGAAGCATGTGCTAGTTAACTGTTACTAAAGAAATTGTAGCCAAGCTATGGGTGGTCTTTGCCCTCGCCATGGCTTTGTCAAAGGACACGTGGCAGATGCTATTTAAAAGGCATTGTTGACAAGCCGTCCAACACGACTGACAGTTAAATATGTTGCAAGCGAGAACTACATTTTCCTAATCACATTGACAACTCAAATTAGAGCAAGGTATGAATTATATAATTGCATGAAAAGTTTATAATAGTCCATAGAGTTTTAACTGTAGCTCTCCAGGACCTAAATTATCTAGTTGAACTAGCTTTGTGACCCATTATTCAGTCTTTCATTCATAATGTACCTTTTCAATTACATTGTTGCTATCTGCAAATTAGGTATATTATTATTAAAAAGTTAAGGAATAGAAAACTGGGAACTAAAGTACAATGTGCAAAAAGTACAATATAATAATGATAAAATATGATTAATAATAAGTATATTAAATTGACACTACACAATACAATTGTGAAGAGAATGTCATGTGGACCAACATTACATGTTGTCTTGAAACATAAGCTAAATATACCTGTAAAACTCTAAAGTGAATGAAGAATTAATTTTCTACTTAGTGATTTCAGTGTCCTATAGAGAAATCAACATGTATTCATTATTTGACACCCTGTATTGAAAATGTTGACATCTAAATAGCAGCTCTGATTGACAAACTTGCATGAAAAAAATTATGAATCATTAAATAAAAATGTTATCCTATATATGTTAAAAAAAATTATAAGAGCAATGTAACCATTTGTACTAGAGATAATAGAAACTATTAATTCACTTTCAGAATTAATTAGATTTGAGGTGATTTGGTGACCTTATACTAATTTGCAGAAAGAAGAATTGTTAGCTGCTGGAAGGTGTCCATAAAAAAATAATATTCTAGTTAACATCTTAAATATTTTAAAGGAGATCCAAATCATTATTGTTCTTTCAGCTCCTGTTTGTCAAACATGAGAGCAATGTGTTTAAATTGCAGTGAGCACTTCTGGTTATACCTATACATAGCATCAAAAATTAAATGTCTGAAAAAAGAACTGAACTTGAACCTTTTTGGACCAAAGGTGTAAGCAAAAGAAAAGCAAGCTTAGATAATTATACATCGTAAATAGAAGTACTCAGTCAATGGCTAAATTAATTTTCAAAACAAAAGTTTAATCATACCTACTTTATATGTAAATATTTTTATAGCTGTCATAAGGTTACCAATAAGCTTCTTTTCCTATACCCATCAAACCTTTAATAATGTAAATTTACTTCTGTAAATATTGATCAATATTGATATTGATATGTTTATAGATTTCTAGCAAGATGGGCTATAATGGCAAGGTTATCCAGTGGCGGATCCAGGGGGGGGGCTTGCTGCCGGCGGCTGCACACTGTGCAGGTCCGTTCAGCAGTGACAGTGTGCTGCCCGGCTGCTCTGATTGTGTTTTAAACACAATCAGAGCAGCGGGGCAGCACACTGTCACTGCCGAGCGGACCTGCACATACTGTGCAGCCGCCGGCAGCCTTAGAAATTAGAAAGGGGGCGGGGCCTAAATCGCCCCCCCCCCCCCCCCCCCCTAAAATCGCCCGGGGTATAGCAATACTCTGGATCCGCCCCTGAGGTTATCTTACATATAAACTATCACTTACTTATCTCCATTCAATACCCCAGCTGTCAGGTACTATGCTGATGCAGTCCCACATTTGTCCTGTTGAGTGAGTTGTCATGTGCGCTAAAAGCATCACGGTTAACACGCAGGCATGACCTTTTGAGTGCTTATATTTTCTCTGTCAGTGCACAGATGATCTGCTGCGGAAAGCGCAGGGTTTTTTATACCAAAGCACAAGAAGAATCGTTGGCTTGAACAGCCAACTCAACGTTGCAACAGTGCAGCCTCTATGTAGTGAGCCACAGTCTCAGTTAACAACTTGCTGCATCCTATTAATTTCATCTGTGTAGGCCTGAAACAGAAAATTACCTAATAACCTGCTTCTGGTAATGAGTTGCCTGTATCTGAAGCTTGTCATCACAGTTTCATACCTATACAGCAGCTTCCTGTGAATAGCAGTTTATTAAAACTTGTCTCTGTGAACCAGCATTCTGAATCCTGCACCTTCTCGACTGCTTTCCCATTTTTGTACCACTGTCTTTCAGTCAATTACCTCACTGGCTCTTGACCCTTGATATGCCTGATTTCTAGCTGATTCTAGTGAGTACATATCCATAAGGGGTAAAGAAGATTTGATCCACGAGGTGTTTGTTTACTTATATGCTCTCTTTGAGATTGGTTCTAATAAGTGCATACCCTGAAGGGGTTTAACACCTCCCCCTTGTTTTCACGTGGTGTTTCCATTTACAACATTCCCACACGGGTTTTAAAGGATTTTGTCTCCTTTATATATTTTTTGATATACATACAGGTTGCACTATGTTTGTTTATTCTCTTTTTTCACATGCTCATTCATCTGACCAGCGACCATAAAAGATTTGGAGCAAAAGAGAAGAATGAATACACACAGTAATTGAACTATACAGACTTTTTTGGGTGTTTATTACCATGTAAATTGGTTTTTTACTGTTATTGCTTTATGTGTTTTGGATTCCATGTGTTAGATATCATAAGATCATTTCACAGTCTATAATAGGACAGGTTTTGATCCTATTTGTTTTCTTATGTGATATCCGGTAGCGCCCATTTCTCTTAATACTTTTTTATTTAAACCATTATTGGGGATTGTGCATTTTAAGAGGAAAGGCAGCTTTGTGGATAGACCACGCAGAGAAACATCATTATATATTTTCAATTGGTTTGTCTGTTAATCTCTTGCCACTGCTGTGTTGACATATGACCTGCTGTCAATAAAATCAAGATATATATTCCCCATGGTTTTTCACATATGGATTCTTTTTACTAGCTTGTTTTGAATACATGGCCACTAAGAGGAACTTCTTGGGGCTACCATCAGCATGTGGGGAGTCCCTGGTACAATGTGAGCACCGACCAGATGGAGGAAGAGGGGGAGGAGCCTGGGCTAAGACATGGCATGATCCTGCCCACCCGCTCACACAGAACCGGCCCTGCATATACCTGCCCCCATCCCATTCTCACTGTACAACTGTGATGCCAAAAGTGGAGTGTCCACTACACAGACAGGTCCAGACCTTACAACAGCAAACTTGGGCTATTCAGAGAAACAAAAGGGGAGGGGTTGTCTTGCTATCAAGAGTTTACAATCTAAAGGGAATGTGGGAACAAGCTAAAAGGGAAATTATTTGTACAATGATTCCTTCACAAATATATGTAATTTATTTATGGACAGATATAGAGAGTTTGTCAGGTGGTGGCAAGGGGTTTCGTTTTCAAATAAACTAAGAGAAATGGACCTAAATTAGGGAATTTGACAGGCTTCCTTACATAGATGTTGTTTCAGAGAACATGTGCAAGGTTTAAGGGTAGGGATTAGACAAATAGGGTAGAGTAGCACATTACAGCACAGTACAGAAGAAGTATTGGAAATGGAAGTCTTATGTGGTAATAAGGGAGGATGATTGGAATAAGTCCATGGCATATCGGAGTGGACATTAAGTAGGTATAGAAAATAGATGTATGGTGTTGTGCCATTGGAAAAAGTTTTGCAACTGAGAACAAGAATTTTAAGTTATATTTTGAAGTAAATGTGTAAACAATATAATAACAGACAAAAAAGTGTAGCATTAGTAAAATGGTTACAAATAACTAGTGGAAAGATTCAGTCTGTAAGCCAGGTTCTAAATTGAATATTGTGATAGCAGCTTTTTAATGGAAGGCTGCCAACCAGGTTATTTTAAGGTAAAGTGCTAATGAACTGAGTCATGTCAATACTAAAATAAAGCAAAAATCATGTCTAAATTTGTACTATAAACATAATAAAATTGATACACAGTTTCATAAATAAATACAACACTGCTACTGTGCTAATCTCCATTGTATCTTTATAGTACAGATGCATGAATAGAACTTTAACTTTTTAGGTTTTACAAGAGGCATTGGCAATCACACATAAGCTAGATAAAACCGTAATTTGTCACTGTGGTTCACCGTAATTGGTGCATGTGAAAAGAGAAAAGACAGTTAAAAAATGTGTAAAGTTGTATCTGTTGTTTATATTAGATTTTACCATCAAACATTTAGGCAGCACCGGATTAACCCGAGGTCTAACTGGGCTATAACCCAGGGGCCTCGGGCATCCAGGGGGCCCTTCAAAGTACTCAGCAGCATTATTGATCGGTCCGGGGCCGGGGGCGCCCCCAGCCCGATCAATGCTGCTGAGCACTGTCACTGTAGTCCTCCGTCCCCAGCGCTCAGTAATCTGCTTACTGAGGAGATCTCGCGAGTGAACTCTCGCGAGATCTCCTCAGTAAGGAGCTTACAGCGCGCCGGGGACGGAGAACTACAGTGACAGGTAAGCGCTTGGGGGGGCCCTCACGGGGTACGGGCCTGCATTTAGGGGTATATTTACTAAACTGCGGGATTGAAAAAGTGGAGATGTTTCCTATAGCAACCAAATTCTAGCTATCATTTTCTAGGATGTACTAAATAAATGAGAACTAGAATCTGATTGGTAGCTATAGGCAACATTTTTAAGTTTAGTAAATATGCCCCTAAGATGTTTTTGTGGTCGGAGGTTTTGATTGCAAAAGAGTGTTTGTTTATCCTTGTTTCTTGCTGTGGGTATTTTGCCCAGCAGAAAAACCTAACAAAATCTAATAAAATTGTTATAAAATTCAATTTGACACCGTTCCCAAGTCATTATCATACAAGCTAAAGAAGAGTAGACTAGAGTATGAAAAAAATCATATGTGAATGTGCAATTTATCCACTCCCCATCTAGAATTTAAATACTTTCAAAGTCTGAGTATTTAAAGAGAAGTTTGTATATGTTGTAATACATAGTAGATGCAATAAATATGGTACTGGCTTGTTTCCCTTGTACGTATGAAGGGTTTTTACCCAAACATAATGAAGAAGTTTTTCAGTGCATGATACCACATTTCCACAACGAACTAAGGGAGAAGTCTTTTTTATACTATGTTCCTTGTATGTAATATTTTCATATGCTTTCTTAAAATTGAATGAGGAACATTTGTAAATAGAGTTCATTTTGTGATATCATAGGATGATATAGCTAAAATAGAGCTAAAATGCACTTTATTTATAATATTAAAACACTCTCTGTGCATAAAATTATAATGAGTAAAACAAGAGCAAAAATACTGCCATCTGCTGGCTAATGTTAAAGATGCACAGTATCCTTGAGATTTGAAAGTCAGTCATAAGCATAGCACTTTTCAAAGTAATTGTGTAATATTTATAGACTTATACATGCTTTATAGATACATAGAAATATTTCATATGTTTTCCCACCTATTGAAACTTTTAGAGTACCAGGTACTGGTTTTATAAACGTCCCCCAGTGAAATCAGAGATCTATTAAAATTATGTTATTCTCTTTACTCTCAGCATATTGTTCACAGTAACACTCATCATCATGATTGCCTTCAGTGAGCAAAGAATGACACACCGAAATTAGTGTTAAAAAAAAATGCTTACTTAAAATAAGTATTAGCTATACTTGACTACTTTGAGGGATCTCTCTCCAGGAGATCCCTGAAGAGGGGTGTAGTGAGAGGGCCGAAGGGGGCGGGGCATGTTGAATGCTCTCAAGTCTCGGGATTCTCCGGACATTCCGGGAGAGTAGACAAGTACGGTATAAGATAATTAACATATGTTAATAATTTGTTTTTCTTTTGTGTTTTAAAGATTTTCATGCAGATAACTAAATACAGCCATAAAATATCCCAGTATGTTTCTAAAATTATATTTAGAAAGCTTCTGGAGGCATTACATAATCCAAATGATATAACCAAGTATTAGAAGTGTCTATCCTATGTATTATATGTATTATATGCAGATTTCTACTCTCTATCTCCGATGCAAAGCAAATTTTAGGCCCCTCACAAGTCCTGTTTAATGAAATCAGCCTCTCCTTTGACGGGAGAGGAAGAGAGTAATGGTTCTTAATAGTTGTTTTGTTCAGGTCTCTATAGTTAATGCTTTTCCACTGAAAAGAAGTTTGTTGTAGTAGGTGGTGAACCATGGCCTGTGTCTCTGGAACAAATAAGCAAGCACTAGAAAGAATTGCACTAGGAAGTGAGCAATCATATGGTCAATGGTTGGTGGACCGGAAGATTATCAGCTGACTTTTGCTGAAAACATCTATGAAATCTGCCCTCTCCTATAGACACCACCAACTTGTTTATGAGATACAGTGAAAGACTTAACAATAAGTTTTACATGCAATTACAAAAGTACATTCCTTGCTACTCTGTACAACGAACATGCGAGATACATATTCTGTGGTGTAAGTGACAATATGAAATTTCAGTGATTTACTTTCCAGCATATTTCCACTTAACAGATTTAAATTTTGCCTTTATTTCTGGCACAAAATCAAAACCTTCAGCATATCTTAAATATTTTTACTTCACAGCAAATTTCTTTCTTATCTTCCTAACTCCGCCCAAGCTCAATTAAGCATGGAATGTGATGGGAACATCCAAGGCATGTTTATCGGCCAAATCAGCAGTGTGGAATTAAATACCTTAATACAAAATAGTCATTTTGAAAGATGAAGGTGTATAACATACACTGAATGTATACTTTCCTAATGGTTTCCAACAAGTGCAAGACTGCATCGATTTAGCTTGATCTTAATCTGACATGCGGATATTTGCCCGAAAGGAATAATGCCAAAAATGTGGTATCTCCCTACATTCCTCAGCTTTAATCCATTTTCCAACTCAGAGAATCATTAAACTGGTTACATGTTGTTCACTTAATCTTTTGGACAATTAGCTGATGGAGAAATGTTTACGTGTATAAAACAGTCTCACCGGGCATATCATCTGTGTTCAACAATCTGCACTTTTTATATCATGTTAAATCTTTTACCCTCTGGATTGGGCTTGATGTACAAACTGTTCATTTTCCCTGCTCAAGTACCTTCCGACTGCATGCGATCCATTTAAAGAGGTGTATAGTGGATAGAGTGACCACTTCGCCAATAAAATCACAAAGCATCTTTCCTACTTTGTCTCCAAACAGCTTTGAATGATGTAATTCCAAAGCAGTTACCAACTGTTCTTTAAGGGGTTACCCATACCTACCTTATATTTGGCTGATGTAATTTGCATGGGGTATTTCTAAAAACAATAGTTACACATAATGTCCGGGCAATTGCCTTTAGCAGTGTTCCTTTGCTTAGTTCAGGATTACATAGATACTTGGTACAGACTGGAAGATGAATTCTGAGATGACCCATCTTTCAGGGTTGGCACCTATTACCATTCCGTCTTGTGCTGAATTCAGGTCATGTACTGGGAATGGGCAGCAGCACTTTATGCAGAGAAACTGGACCACCCAGAATTTAACTTGCAATGGGTCACTATGAATAATCCTGCATAGCAACAGCAGAGTGTTGCCACCTTGACTGCTGCGGTATTGAAATAAGCAGCTGAAAATATGCTGAAGTCCATGACCTAAACAGTGGAGTAATTTATGAACATGCACAAATACAGCCCTGTAGGACATATGCTGTCTTGTGCTATTATGTGCCTTATATTGCAAAATGCGCCCATTTATAAGGGAAGCGCATGGTTCTGCTCATCAAACTGATGGCACCTACGGGGGGTGAAAATGTTTAGAGCTTCTGATGTGAACAGCTGGATTGGCCAGGACATTGCAAGCTAAATGTGGGTGTCACATGCCTGGTATTGTACCCACATGCAAAAACTAATTTTCATTTTGCAAGACAGGATATTTAAATGTAATTCAAGGGATAGTGAGGGAACATTTATGAAGGCTTGCCAAGGTGTGCAGGATGCCTAAGACTTTCTTTCTTACAACAAAACTGACTTTTTTTGTAGTGATCACAAGCTGTCAATAATCAAGAGTTGCCCTCTACTTTCAATGAGATGTTTTTGTATCATCAAACTATAATTGATACAGGTAAGTTTATATGCGCACAAATACAAATGTAATAAAACATTGAAACACCACAACTATGACACATGGAGTAAAGACACAGGCATGCACCCGGGTGGGGGGGGTCTTGGTGCCTGGAAACAACTCCTCAGACTGGGATGTGATATGCTCGTGGTGGCTCCCCAGGGACCAGCCACGTTACAGCTTGTGGCCATAGATCCTAAGTGTGTGTGTGTGGGGGGGTGAGGGGGGTCCTTAATGAAATGTGGATGGGGTGTGAGCTTTTAATTTCATAGTAAGACTAGATTGGGGGCTAATCATTCAATGTCTCCTCACTCTCTTGATTAAAGTATCAAGTGCCATCTCCACTGGGTATATATATATATATATATATATATATATATATATAAAATGTGTACATGTTTCCCAAAGCAGGGCACTCAAGGGACTATAGCATTTCAGCACATGAAAGAATTGGTTAAATCATACTTTCCTAATGTCATTCCTGGTATGATCTAATCAATTCTTTCATGTGCTGACATGTTGTAGTCCCATTACTTCCCTTGTTTGGGGTCTATATATAACTAAATACATTTACACACACAAGTTGGACTATGTATTCTGAACAGTATAAAGACGGTCTTGTGTACAGTACAAGCTCATTGGTTTGCAATTGTCATTTTTGCTTAAACATTATTATCAATGTGCCTGTAGGGCTTGTCTTTATTAGCTCATAAAACAGTGTTGTTCTGTGAGATAATGGAACACAATGTGCATGCACAGACGGTTGCATACAATTTCAAGCTCTTGTTCTTAGTGCAATCAATGTTTATTTCCTTCATTTTGCATAATAATTGGGGGGGACACTTTAAAACAGCATCCATGTAATTGTTTCAGCAGCCCAGAGTATTGAGATATATATATATATATATATATATATATATATATATATATATATATATGTATATATATATATATACACACACACACAAACATATTCCATAGCTCCTGACATAACCCTGCAGATATTTTATATATGAAAGTAGTAAACATAATCACAGGTACATGGGTACAGAGAAGAAGAAGAAGAAATGCATGAATGCAAGTAATAGATATAAATCACATGGAATACAGAAACTTTTCAGCATAAGACATGACATTGACATCAAGGACAACAGAGAGTGCAAAGACATTAGGATGAGGATTTGCATTCTAGAGGAAGGGGGTAGAGAGACAATATGAGAAAGGGGGACATTGAGTTTAGTTGTCCATGCAGGTAGCAGAGATGATGGAGTCTAAACAGTCGATGTGGTAAGAAGGTGGGTTAAAGTGGTGATAGCGTAGGTTGAAAGGAGTAAGGATTTTAGATAGGGGGTATAGGGAAGAAGGGGGACAGGGGAGGCATGGTAGGATAAGAGAGAGGAGAGGATAATGGGGCCTTGTGGAGAGACATTGAAAGCAGTCAGTGTAATGCAGGTTTAAGTACATGATAAAACAGATTAATAACAAAGGAACATACTGCAAGATGATATAGAACTGTAGGCACAATACAATATACGGTATTAAGCAACAATGGGTACAGTTAATAGACGGGCAGGGGATATGGATGATGCTTACCATAAAAATGCAGATGCTGGAGCATGAACAAGAACCAGGGTAGAGGGTGGGGGAACAGAGATTGAAAGACAGTCCAAAGTGAAGAGCATCAAAGGGTGAATCCAGCAGGTGCGGGAGGGTGGCATAAGCAGTGGCATAAGCAGTAAACACCGCCTAATTGGTAGGCCTCAGGGTGTAGGCCTAAAGTCAGAAGGCCGGTGAATCCAGCAGGTGCGGGAGGGTGGCATAAGCAGTAAACACCGCCTGATTGGTAGGCCTCAGGGTGTAGGCCTAAAGTCAGAAGGCCGGTGAATCCAGCAGGTGCGGGAGGGTGGCATAAGCAGTAAACACCGCCTGATTGGTAGGCCTCAGGGTGTAGGCCTAAAGTCAGAAGGCCACTGATCACAGTTCTTGGAGGAGGGCTGCCACAATCTGCACGTCAATTAAAATAGAATATATACTAATGCTTTTTTTTATATCCTAGATATGTATATTGATAGAGCTGACGAAATCCATTTGAGTTTAATTGATTTGGTCTTTTTTTTTATTTGATTTGCTTGTTTCTTAAAAGGTTAAATATAGTAAATAATCATAACTCACGATGTCATTTTGAGCTAAGTATCCTAATAACATTACTTCATAATTTATAATTTTCTGTTCCATGTTATAGAAAGCAGCCAATTTCCTTATCAGTTAAATAAAAGATAATATTTAGTTTGTTGACAATTATTCATATATTACATATAGGGACATATTAATATAAAAAGTCCCATTTGATAAACCAGTTTACTTAAATTTACACATAAATATGAAGGATTGGAATAAAATTGCTTTAGGTAGAAGTAAAGTAAAACCTAATTGCTGTTATTAATTAGTCATTTGTCTTATAAATATCAATATATTCTATGTTATAGAATTTGTGCAAAATAAGTTAAGATCTCTTTTAACATTTATTTTTTGTTTGTTTAGATACTGTTTGTTTAATATTCAGAGATATTATGGCTAATTTCTGTATATGTCAATGCATCTCAGGTTTGCCAGTCTGGTGAGTTTTGCATGTCTTAATTGGATTTTTCAGTCTGATTCATTTATAATTAAATGATGAGATTTTATAACATAGGTTTTGTGTTTTATTACATGCTTGTTTTATAAAGTGTACTTCAGACTTGTTGTAGCAAGCCATAAAACTTTCATCACAGTTTTCTAAAGAATTTAAAGTATGGTCTTAAACAATTTTATCGTTAACACAACAAGTTCTAAAACATAATTTACAAAACAACTCAGTCACCATGCATGAATTCCTTTGCTATTTAAGTAATGATTAAGATAAATTCAGTTCTACTTCAATATCAGACATGAATAAAGTTTTCAGGGTTATTTCAAGTACTCAGCTGTAAAAGAACATTGACTTTATGGGTGTATGGGTCAATGAGGTCTGTGATTTGTAGCACCGCGCCAGAAAGGGGCGTGAAGACAACCTGCAGGACCGCAATAACATGGATTTTCGTTCGCACCCCATAGGGTTGCGAACAGAAATCTGCGATGTTGCGGTACCGTATTAATATACTTACCTGTGGTGCCGCGAATCCCGGACCTAATTGAATACCCCCCTATAAATCTGTTAGCCCCAGTTTTGTACCCAAAGGGACTTCTTAAATTAATGCCTATAGTATTTAAAGTATAGTCATATTCAATATTCCAAATCCAATATTGTTTTGGTTTGAAATTAAATGATTGCATTGTAAATATCATCACACTATATATAAAATGCTTCTTATTTATAAATGTGAGATATTCCTGTAGGTATGTACCTAAAATTAATGTGCTGCAATTAATCCTCAAGTTATCGAAAATACCCTTGAACATTGAGGAGCTATCAGCAAAAACATTATTTTTCATTACCTTTTCACCATGAATTTCTGTTGAAAATATGTTTTATGTCACAACAGCTAAGCAACTTGACCCATGAATTAAGGCATTGCTTTCTCTACCCCAAAAAAATGTAAGACAACCCCATAAGATGTGCCAGAAATTTTAGGGGGCTGGAAGAGATTAGATAGTATATCAAAGTAATAAGTAACTTTCATTTGCATGCGCACGGTTTAATTTTTCTTGTACTTAGAGTAGAAAGGTTGTGGAATTGGTCCTAAACTGCCTGTCTCACAAAGTCAATGGTTCATTTATTATATTTTTAATATTATCCACAAGCATAATTTGAATATTCTATATTTATGCAAATATTTTGCTGCACATGATGATCTCCAATTGTAACAATGTACAACACCAATCATTAATGCTGTGCATATATATATAAATATATATATATATATATATATATATATATATATATTACACAATATTATTACACATATATATATATATATATATATATATATACACAATATTAATGATTGGTGTGGTACATTGTTACATTGCAGTATATAGTAGTTCATTAACAGTTGTAGCCCTACAGGTTGTGTAGGTATATCCTACACACTTTTTGTGCCACCAAAGTTGTACACTTTCATAATACAACTTTAAAATAATGCTAATTAATACTTTTCTGCTTGCTTTCCTTATATAACTCTTTGCAGTCTAAATATGAATTAATTTAGAAATCTGTGCTGTAGCAAAGTGTTTGAATCTCGATAATATCATGATTAATCTACTCTATTATTTAGAGATGGACACAAACGCACTCAGAATGCTTCTCCATGCGAAGACGCAAGTCATCAATATGCAAAAAGTTATATTTCGATATGTACGCACACGCATTTTTGGTGCACAATCGCAGTATTGAAATGCATATCCAAAAAACAGATATATGTCCAATTTATGTAGAAGCAGTGGGTCCACTGATGTTCATTTTATCTGGCTGAAACAAATATTTTACTTGCTTACATTTTCAGAAATGAGACACATAAATAATGAGGATTTAAAAGGCTTGCATATCATTTCAGTTACCAGGTGTTTTCCGTGTGTGGAATGGAGCCATCCCCAGTAAAGAAGGAATTTAGAAGAGGAACGCATCTGACAAGAACTCACTTGCAGGGCTAACCTACTGTAAATGGCTGTGACTTGGCTTAATCTCAGCTGGCAACTGTGAGCAGTTAATAAATTATCTCACAGTGGTCTCTGGGATTATGCTAAACACTGCAATTTCCTTACTTTTATGGATCAATAGGTCGAAACGGCCACCTCAATCAAAGATTGTGGAGCTGTAAAAGGCTTAATGGCATGCATATTAACAACCGTCTGTAGTAATTGATCAGGTTTATTCACCCACGCGGTTGTTTAGTAAGATTAACACATGCACATTTCTTTTATAGTCATGTTTTTGCTATAACTGAATTACGATGTAAGGTTGTTGTTTTTTAAATATACGGTCAAGAATTTCAATTTTGATGTCGTAGATACTGCATCAGGAACTGATTGGATGATAATCAATTACCATCAGTTCCTAATGCATTGCCTCCAGCATCTAATCAAGCTACACCTTGTTCGATATGTAGCAGCTTTCTCTATGTTTGAAAAATGGCTTAAAAGATGCTTGTTTTGTGTCACACAATAAATAAAAAGGTGGAAATAAGTTTGTGTAATAAGTTTGTGCAGTAAACATTGATGCTACCTGAGCAGTTTATTAAAGTAAAGCAAGGTTACAGCAATATGACAGCATACAACAAGCAACTTTAGAATTATTTTCAATAGAAACAAAGTTCTTCTGACGTTTCTGTAAAAGAGGGATCTAAAGAATTGTCTGTTGCGGTGAGGCAAGTATACAAGATACAAATACACATTCATATTAAAATATAATTCCATACATTTAAAATCAGAAAAAACTTTGAATGCCAATGTTCTAAATCAGTTTGGGTCAAGATTTCATTCTGAATATATATTACATCTGACACAAACCTCCAGAATTATATAAATGCCCAACACTAAGGGCTAGATTTACTAAGCTGCGGGTTTGAAAAATTGGGGATGTTGCCTATAGCAACCAATCAGATTCTAGGTGTCATTTTGTAGTATGTACTAAATAAATGAAAGCTAGAATCTGATTGGTTGCTATAGGCAACATCCCCACTTTTTCAAACCCGCAGCTTAGTAAATCTAACCCTAAGTATGCAACGTCACATATATAACGGCTATGATTTACAATATGCTGTAAGTTTGGATTTAAGGATTTAAGGTTGATGAAATAGTGAAGATGTTTATTGTACAGCACACATGTGACAATAAGATGGTGAACCCTTCAAGGGAGGAGGATGGACACAGCAATGATGGTGCACAACAAAAGCATGGAAGCAATTGATGGCATAGTGTCATGTTCCAGAATGCAGGTGAACATACACTTATAGGAGGAAGTAAAAACCAGTAAGGTATCTGGTATGTAGACGGTGGAAGCTGAAAACTAGGAAAATGTCCAGGCAGCAGGATATCAGGAAATACAGCAGGGGTATATCGCAGGATTGCAGGAATATAGACTGTGATAAATTTAGGCTAGGTCAATGTCCAGATAGCAGTATTGCAGGAATACAGACTGTGGTAACTATAGGCTAGGCAAATGTCCAAATAGCAGACTATGGTCAGGTAACAATGGAATGATCTCCATCTGGCAGAGTGAGATCTATTTATGTAAAATCTGAAAACAGGTGCTGCAATCGTGGTAGGGGGAGGAGATTAACTCCTTACAGGTGTAATACCCCTTTTTCCAGCTTTGGTGTGTATACAGATGTGTGTGCCTTTTCCATACCAACCTGCTCGTTTAGAAGCCACATCGGCACATTTATTATTGAAGACATGGTCTACCAAAGCTTTTGTTAGGTATACTATCATAAATATATTTCTTATATAAACTGACATTTTAGAGGTAGGGGTAGGATAAGAGTAACTCTTCAAACATTAACAAACACTGAACACAATTTGCATATTTACCACTTGGCAAACTACGTACATAGATGCTTCCTATAACATTGTAATGTTATTGCAATCAAACATATCTCAAATAACTAGCATATGTCGTACAATGGCATTTGCACAATAAACAAGTAAATTCACTTATTTAGTTCCAGAGAATAGCACAAATACAGATTTCCACTCTTTGTCCACAGGGCTGATATGCATGAATATAGCAGAATAACTTGACTTAACACACAGGATTCCAAGTAATAGCATTTCTGTTTATCTTGTCGCAACAACACAGGTAATCTCTCCTTAAGACTTTGCAAAAGATGCTTCTTTTCTTGTTTAGACTGATGGATGCCTAAGCACATGTAACACTCGCTGCTCCCTCTGCTTCTCTCTGATGAAACAACTATCAGTTTCTTTTACAATCACTGGTGTCACAGCTGTAATACACCAATCTGGTCTTTGGAAAGCACACCGGCACATTTATTAGTAAAGGCATGGTCTACTAAAGCTTTATTAGTTTTACTATCATAAATATATTTCAACCAATATTTTACAGAGAGGTAGAGGTAGGAAAAGAGTAACAATCTAAACATTAACACTGTACACAATTATCACATTTACCACCTGCTAATCTACGATGTATTTAGAGGTACCCCTCTCACCCACTTAACCTCGTTTGTACAGGCCCATCAAAATCCCTCTAGTACATGTTAATGCATGCAAACTTGTCTCAAATATCTAGCATATATTATACAATGGCTTTTGCACAGTATACATATATATATATATATATATATTCACTTATTTAGTTCCAGTTAATAGCACAGATGCAGATTTCCACTCTTTGTCCATAGGGTTGATATGCATGAATATAGCAGAATGCATAAAACAATAACACAGTCCCCTGTATCTTTTAACTTGACTTAATACACAGGATTCCAAGTAATAGCATGTCTGTTTATCCTTTATCCAAAACACAAGTAATCTCTTATTAAGACTTTATAAAATATGCTCCTTTCCTTATTTAGACTCCAATCCAATTTGGATGTTTAAGCACACGTAACACACTCTGTTCCCTCTTTTCCTCTCTGATGAAACAGCTCTCGGCTCCTTTTAACTCATACTTATAATGCTTTTCACTCAGTAAAGGATTATCTCCCAGAGTTTTGTTTGCACACTTCTTTTCTGGTTTTATCTCAGTTCCAATGTCCTATCTGCCTTTCCCTACACTATACCCTTGTCACTATGACACAGTCCTGCAAAAGGATTTTACAAATCATCTTCAGGCCTCCCAACCTGTTCCCTGACTAATTGATAGCAAATACTCGGTTCATATAAACCAACAATAAAGTAAATATGTGCTACTTATCCATCTGGTCTCCAGCTTCCATTTGCAGGATGACTTCTATCAGGTATGGAGTCTGGTAGCTGCTTCCACTACTCTACTGTAAAGTCTTCTCCACTCTTTCAGGGTGTCTCTCTCTCTCCTCAATCCCTCTGTCTCGCAGACCTCTCAGACTCCTGTTACTCTCTCTCTCTCGAACAGGCTGCAGGGGACTCCTTCAAGATGTTTGCCTCCCAGAGTACCTCCCAGATTCTCTAACTTGGGTATCTTAAGAGGGATATAAGATAGTTCCGTGCTAGTTAAATAGGAAGAGAAAAGTTCAATCTTGTTCATTATTTGAGGGAATGGGGTTATTGCTGTTACTTATATCTTGTCATGGCCATTAGCATATAGTTAGCATGTCTGCATGTCATACCCTCAAGAAAGTAGTATGGGGAGACCCAGAGGTGGAACTAGCCAGCTGTGCGTCCCAGTGCAGGAAAGCGGTAAGGAGGGAACCGGGGCCTACAGCTTGCTAGTTCCGACACTCTGCACCTGTCATGCAGAGGGCCCCATTATCTCCATGGGCCCCGATGCATCGCACCTGCCGCGCCAATGGTAATTCCACCACTGGGAAGATTTTTCAGATGTTAGGCAGCCAGAAAGTTGTAGAGGTGGAGACAGGACCATTCTCCATGCTTTTTTGTATAAGGGAGATGATTTTGCAGATTGTCCTGGAATTCCATCTTTCAAGTTTGTATCAGGTGGTCACAGTTTGGCTTTTGGTGCTTACAACAAAAGATAGAAAGTACACCACAAACTTGCACACTTAAACATCAGAGCCTTCTCCACTGATAACGCGTAAACCATGCACAGTTTTGGTCAAACGAAACCCAGAAGTTTATCAGCCTTTTCTCCACACTTGGAGAGGGTGGCAAATACATTGCACTGGGAAGACACTGGTATTTAGTTATTCACGTTATCCATAGTTCTGTCAGACACCAAACAGCAGGACCTTGCGTGGGCGAACTACTAACTGGAGCATTCTATCAGAGAACAGATCAGCCGCAATAAGCAGTGATACGAAATCTTACAAATTGCACAACCTTTTTAGATGCCTAAATCTTTAAACAATACCATTGCATCAAATAATATTTTCATTGTTATTTTTTATGTCCATTCCCCCTTTATATGACTTATATTGGGGTAACAATCCACTTAATTGCTGTTTATTTTGTGAGGACCCCACTAAAGCTTTAAACCTCAGACCAAAACACAAAAAAAAAGAGAAGTTTTTCTATGCAATGCATCAAAATATAATGTTCATTACATTAAAACGCTCATCTTTTTTTCAATTTGATTAAAATCCATTAATTTCATACTACAATGTTCAATTAAAACCAAAATATAATTAAAAATAAAGTAGTGTATAGCTAAGTAAATATGTGATTTAAAACTTCCAAGTGAATATATTATCTTTATCCTTAATTATCAAATGCACCTTGTTTTAGTGGGTCAAGGTAAGAGAGTTTTATGCACAATTCTTTGTCGTACTGTTATAATAGTCTTGAAGCCAGTGGTGGAACTACTGTGGACAAGCACTTTCCCTGAGTACTCACAGTACTCCCTTAGACACCATCTCTGCTCTGAAAAAAGCAAGTGGAGTTCCCTACTAAGCCCCCTCTCTGCTCTTTTCATAGCAGAAGCAAGGGTCTAGGGGGCTAGGCAAGTGCCTTGGGCAAGTGCCCAAGTTTAGTCATGAGGCATGGCAATGCACTGTTAGACCCCAGATTGTATCACATCTCAGAAGCTATATTGCATAGAGAAATTTCTTTGTTCTTTTGTGTTTTATTCTGTGTTCTCTACCATATAAACATGGGGAGAACACACAAACTTCATAATACCCTGTTCTTGATAGAACCCATGGCTCAGTAACTTGGAGAAAGCTATGCTTAAAACTATGTCACCACACCACCCAGCATTCAGTGGTCGAATTGGGGGTGTATGTAGTGGCATGCAATACTGCCACTTCTCCTACCGCCTTCATTGTAAAGCTATCAAATTCCATTCACTTACATTCCCATTACATTTTTCATACCGCCACTTCTAAATTTCCACTTCGACCACTACCATATTATGGATATGGTAATGTTGATACAGTATGAGAGTGTCTTGTTTTCTTTACTAATTTATCTATGTGTTTTATTTACCTATGTTCAATTTGTGTTCTTTTCTTGAAAAACTAAGGGTAGGTCTCACTACATGGAAATCAACAATTCTAGAGAAACGGGCAAAGTGTAGTTGACATCTAACTGGAATTGTGCTAGTCAAACCTAGCCTCAGTTGGCATTTCCAGCCATTAGAGTGATGCTGATAATTAAACAGTTTCCATCTTCTTTAATGTCAAGATGCTATAGAAAATTCAGGGCTGGCACACTTTAAGTTTAGTCAGTCATAAAAAAAACAAAGCAAACTAAAATGGAATCAGAATTTAGACATCCCCTGGGTGGCTTGAACTAAGTACAATTTGGTTGAGGCCCAAGTTCTGTTGCAGTGTGTTCTATTTAGATGATGGACCATAGATACAGCACACACAATTTAGCTTGGTCAACTGTCTATCATGTGTTGTATAATAATGTATAGGTTGCCCATAGAAACTACAGATTTCTAATAAATTGTGTTTATGCTACGATTTAATTGTCCCCTTACATTTTCTACAAATGCTACAGAGGGGATAGTTCATTGCAGGGAACACTAGATAACGGCTAAGAATTAAGTGGAGAATCTGTGATATTTTGTGACAGAGCTCTAATTAGTTGAGCTGTGAATATCTTGTGATATCCCAGATAATTTAAAAAAAACAACATGTGCCACATTGTGTGATTCAATGCACTAAACTCTGCTCCATCTGTATAGGGTAACCGGGTGCTTAGCTGCTAAGCAAAGCAAACACAGATAATGCATTTGGGTTTCAATACACATATGGCAGAATTTTATCTAAACTTATAGCCACAAATCTACAAACACATGTCAACTTGTTTAAATGACCTAAAACATAATGTTACTTCGTTTGGAAGTTGCTTGCTTACTCATTCTGATTTCTATCCAAAAAACGAATCATTTGGTTTCCAGGGAATTTAGCATAATGCTCTTAGTCCCCATGGCTCAAATGTGTATTATTTCATGTTATGTTGGGAAATTACCACACAGCATCAAATCCTTATTTTTTAAGATTCCAATCTGTGATAAAATTCAGCAGTCGTTTAACACAATTTACAGTTAAAAGCAAAAAAGACAGCCAGAACTATGCTTGACTGGAATATTTTACTAAAGACAAAGATAATCATGTCTTAATGCTTAAAGTGTGTATTTTGGTCAGCTTGTGAATGAAATGGGAGTAAATGTTGCATTCCAGATAGCAGAATAATACAATCCGGAGTTAGAAACAGTATTTAAACATTTTAAGGAAAACACACAGAAAGGGGTTTAATTTCTTCACATTTTAACACAACTGTATTATGAAACAGATATAGCTAATTTAGTATACTTTCCATCAACTATGGAGAACAAAGAGTATAATCTTTAAACATGTCTTCAAAAGACATTGCAATCTATATATTCATAAACGAAGGTATGGAATACCAGTTAATTAGCTCTTCATGCAGCATTCATGCTCCCATTCCACCACATCCCAAAGGTACTCTCTTGTATTGAGATCTGGTTGCTGAGGAGGCCATAAAAGTACACTAAACTCAATGACATGTTTGTTGAACAAGCTTGAGATGACGTGTGCTTTGTGACATGGTGCATTATACAGCTGGAAGTAGCCATTAGAAGATAGGTAGACTGTGGTCATAAAGGGAGGCATATAATCTGCAACAAAACCAGTGCCACTAGCCTGCACCATTTACACAAGACATGGTAGAAACATGGATTCATGTTGTTTAAGCCAAATTCTGACCCTACTATCTGCATGTCGCAGCAGAAATCAAGATTCATCTGACCAGGCAATGTTTTTCAACTGTTTTGGTGATCCTGTCTCCACTGTAGTCTCAAATTCCTGTTCTCAGTTTAGAGCAGTTTATGCTCATATATGTCAGGCTTACAAATTAATGAGTGAGATCCTGCTGTCTCAACTGGTATTGGCTAGACTTCCCTAGTCGCGCGGAGTCTAACAAGGTGGAAGGTATTCACCAGGGATTCCCGTAAGGGAATTTGGGCTTCAGCGGCCTCCACCCTGCAGGTTGCGGACCTCAAGGGAAGTTCCCAGTGAGACAGGTGGAGAACAGATCTAGGCAGTATAAGTAATACTCAATTCAGATGTCAAAAGGTGATAATAGGAATTACCACTTCATTGTGGAGCATAAATACAAGGTTCAATGAAGGTTGAGTATACTGCAGGTGATGGGTCACGGCTGTATACAAGAGAGTAGGAACCATCAGCAAAGTTCAGTAGTGCAGACAGAAAACATAATGAGTGTTGGTCCCAGCAAGTACCACTAAGGAGTGGAACATAGATACAAAGTTCAAATGAAGTGTTGAATATACTACAGCTGATGGGTCACGGCTGCATACAGGAGAGTAGGAACCATCAATCAAGTTCAGTAGTGTAGACAGAATACATAGTGAACATTGGTCACAGCAAGTACCACTAAGGAGTGGAACATAATACTAAGTTCAAATGAAGTGTACTGAAGATGAACAGATCAGTGGAATCCAGATATACAGCAACGATGAGCTACAGCTTACCACAGGAATGTGGAACGAGACAGCAGTAGTCAGCGGTCCAGCCCCGGCAGATACCGGGCATTAATCATAGCGATTACCATTGGTAAGCGGAACAGATGAGCAGAGATTAGTGGAGTCCAGATATACAGCAACGATGAGCCACAACTTACCACAGGGATGTGGAACGAGTCAGCAGTAGTCAGCGGTGCAGACAGAGTAGATAGCGGGAGTTGATCATAACGGAAGAGGCATCTGAATCAAGCCAGGTGTAGACTTGAAGACCCAGCAATGAATAGGTGAAAGGAGAGACCTTATAAAGGAGGGATGACCAATGGCAAAACTGACTAAAACACAGGTGAAGTAATCACAGGTGCAAAGCGTGGCTGACAGTCTGTACTAAGAAGAGAGATTTAAAGTGATAGTCAGTGTTTTGAGGCTCGGGTAGATATACCCGAAGAGCGGAGTGTGACAGTACCCCCCCCCCCCTTTAAAGGTGGTTACCAAACACCTAGGACCAGGCCTCTTGGGAAATTTGGTATGAAATTTCTTCAATGGAAGAGGTGCATTGACATCAGATGCTCGTACCCAAGATCTCTCCTCGGGGACCAAAACCTTTCCAGTCAACAAGGTACTCAATACCCCTCTAGAATACTTGGAATCCAATAACTGCTTGATCTCAAAATCTTCAGTTTGCTGGATCTCCGGATGAACATGAGAGGTAATGGGAGAAGAAAACCAATTTATGACCACAGGTTTTAAAAGAGAGATATGGAAGGTGTTGGTAATCTGAAGAGCTGAAGGAAGCTGAAGTTTAAAAACACACTAGAGAAATAACTCGAGAGATCCTATAGGGGCCAATATAACGAGGAGTGAACTTCATACAGGGTTTTGTGAGACACACAGACAGCATTAATGAAAAGGTGATAACCTGTATGCTGATTCTTGAGCTTAAAACTATCAATGCTTGAATAACTCACTTATACACCCTATTGTGTTTATTTTTTACTAACAAAAGGAGAGTAAAAGTATTATCTCATATGCATGCAATTATTGGAACAGAGCAAATTGTTTCTGAGGAATTGGATTAATCCCTGCTTCACGGGCTGAAGCTCAAAGAGACTGTGATTTAGAAACCAGCTCTGAGATGTTAGATCTTTCCAAAGTGCAAATGTGATTACTGTGGAATCTATTTTCATCAATTAGAGCTGCCTATATTGAGACATCATTTATCTATTGAATATTCATGTTGGCATTTGTGCTTTTACCAGTACGGTAAATATTCCTCTTGCAATACTATATGCAGTTTGGATTTCCGATGTACTGCTTGTTTTAATCTGTAATGTCAAAGGTATTCTTAAACTTATATATGTTATTTTTATTTATGTTTTTATTTGTGTTTAATAAATGTGTTAATGTTATATCAACACCCACTATCTGTTTATTTAGATATGGAAGGTGTTGGTAATCCGAAGAGCTGAAGGAAGCTGAAGTTTAAAACACACTGGAGAAATAACTCGAGAGATCCTATAGGGGCCAATATAACGAGGAGCAAACTTCATACAGGGTACCCTGAGACGAATATTCTTAGTCGACAGCCAGACTTTGTCACCAACCTTCAAAGGAGGCACAGCTCAACGTTTCTTATCTGCAAATAATTTGTACCGAGAGGAAGATTTCTTCAAAACTCTTCGAACTTGTGCCCATGTAGAGAGGAAGTCCTGTCTTAAGGAATTAACTGCTGGAACCTGGGTAGATGGTAAGGCTGAAAACCCACAAATTCAAGGATGTGTACCGTAGACTATGGAAAATGGAGTAGCAGAAGTAGATTTGTAAAAGGCATTGTTATGCATGAATTCGGCCCATGGTAACATATTGACCCAATCTTCTTGATTAGTAGATGAAAAAATCCTAAGGAAGGTTTCCAAGACTTGGCTAACCCTCTCTGTTTGGGAGGTATGAAGAAGAAAATTTTAGCCGGATGTCCAAAAGGTGACATGGAGATCTCCAAAACTTGGATACAAATTGGACCCCTCTATCCGAGACAATTTCTGAAGGGCAACCATGAAGGCGAAAAATCTCTTTCACAAAATGTTGGGCCAAAACAGCAGAAGAAGGCAAACCAACCAGAGGGACAGTCAACTATAACCCAAATGGTATTATAATTTTTTGCTAGCAGGTACATCAGTAATCCATGGTTTAGAATTCACAGGAAGAGGTTGAAGAAGACCCAACGGAAGTTTGGCACAAACTGCACAAACTACAAACTACTTAACTTCAGATTGAAATTTAGGCCACCAGTATTGTCGGAAAATTAACTCAAAGGTCTTTCGAGCTCCTAGATGTCCAGCAAAGCGTGAGGCATGAAACCAAATCAGTAGTTTCTTCCGTAAATTGAGAGAAACAAAAGTTTTCTCTGGAGGAGGAGTAGGATTCTTGGAGATATTGACGGCATTAACACATTTCGGATCCAGAAAATCCTCGGGTTTAATATTGTCAAAAGCTCAAGACAATGCGTCAGCTTTCTTTTTCTTTGGCCCAGGTTTAAATGTAACATGTAAGTTAAAATGTTAGAAGAAAAGCGACCAAAGGGCTTGACAAGGATTTAGGCATTGGGCAGATTGGAGATAAAGGAGATTTTTGTGGTCTGTAAACACTGTAACAATATGTCGGGCCCCTTCCAACAAATAGCGCCATTCGCTCAATGCTAATTTAATGGATAGTAACTCTTTATCGCTTATGGAATAATTCCTTTCTGCTGGTAGAAATTTACAGGAAAAGAATGCACAAGGATGGAGTTTCCCTTGAATGGACTTCTGTGAAAGAACGGCTCCAACAACTTCGAGAAAAAATGGGAGGGAGAGGTAAGGTTGCTTTAGAACAGGAGCAGTAGAAAATGCTACTTTGAGAAAAGAAAATGCCTCAAGTGCTTCTGGAAACCAATGTTGAGTGTCAGCACCTTTTTTGGTGAGAGCCACTAATGGAGCCACATGAATATACAAATCAGAGAAGAGGCAAATTCTGACACTTACAGTGCATCATTGCTGTGGAGGCAATCCACAAGCTGTCATTACCAAGAATCTTCTACTTGGCTAGATGAAAAAAATCCTTGTAATCCTTTTATCAAGTAACAAATTTATTCACTATGTGTCGCACACCTTGGAATGTATTGGATTGTAAATATATTCTACAGCTCTATAAAGTATATATAGAGTAAGTGTCTATAAGTCTGTCATTTCTACAAACTCGTTGCATATAGAAGACTTTTTTCTACTATTGCAGCTTACATCAATATCCTTGGCAGATATTTTTCACAATAGCTTTAAAAGGCTTTACACTGACTAAAGAAGAGACTCATATGTGCCCAGTGCAGGACCTGAATATAGCACTCACCTTGTTGTCTTTTAAGTTATGGTCTGTATGTACCACATTCAATCACACCCAGCAAATACCAGACTTAATCATGTCTATCTAATCAGTGATCTCTTAGGTAAGTAACAAATTAACAAATAAAGTAGCCTAGATATTCTTTTGCATATCATGCTGGCTTGCTGACCTAGACAATGTGGAATAAATATAAATCATAGAAACAAATGGAATACAGCCTTATGCTTCTATAGTATATATAAGGACCTTATCTTTTTTTAAATGCTATGTTTCTATGCTCATGTCACATAAACACTATATTTACTTAAGTGGCTAGCAAACATTTAGCTTGTCCTTTTCAACTTTCTTGTCATATTTTCTACACCCCCATTAACTCCTCATCTTTCTCAATGTTGATTAGCCTCCCTGGTATGCAATGACCTTCTTACATCATCGCTTCAGTGTCATTTACAGGCTCCTTGTGATTCATTGCACTTCAGTGGGTGATCTTAAGGGCTGGTTTGAATAACCTCATACCTTCATAATATTTTCCATTTTCTATTTATCAGCATTTTTAACATGATGAGTTAAATCTGTCACTGGCTGCTTTATTATAAAATAAATACATTGAGAAACAAGGCTTTTTGTCAGAATTTTATTGTTACAAATTACCAGGAAACAAGTATAATCCTATTGTATACTGACTGAATTAGCTCATCTTTGCTGAGAGAGGTAACACTATAAAAGATCTATCCTGAACTAAGCCACTATAAGATATTAGTGGTGCCCCAAATGGTATGGTATACAAGGGGTAGTTTGTAACTGAATCCAAAAACTAAACTATATCAGGTTTTCTCAACAGACAAGTATGAGACAAATAAAAATTGAAGTAAGTTGGATGTGTGAAATTTGTTTGATATAGGTGTGCCCAACAATCTTCCCATATCGATCTTCCTACATCAACTTGACAGGTGCCTCACATCATTAACTCCTTCCCCCTCACTTCATGATGCTGCCCCTGCCCTTTTTAATATATTCATTATATTTAATACAATCATTGATGTGGATAGGTCCTGACTTCCCACAAGATCCACACACTCTTCTCCGGAAACAGTTTGTGCTGCTTTGAACAATCCAATGATTTAATTGGCTACAGGTTATTCTATCAACATTCACTTTAAACACAGATGAACATGAGAAGAAGATTCATAAATGAAAAGTGTTCAGATTGCAGTCAAATGCACTTTTAACATCTATATATTCGTATACTTCTAGTATTTGGAAATGTAAGTTGGGAATTAGGATTGTTTTAGAGAATGAGCTAGGATTACTCATGACTTGGATGGGCAATTTGATACTTTTTTGGCTCCAAATTGCTCTGTGTATTGGCCTACAGCAATCAGCAATCTGATCAATGACTGGTAAGCAGATAACAGCTTTGTGCAAGTGGTATTCCACTGACTACTATATGGGTGCCGTGTAATCCAGCTACTTGGTCTGATTGGCAAGCAACCAAATATGTGTGGCACAGTCAGATTTGCCTAGATATGACTTGTGTTAAGGTTTATGATAAATAGGAACGCCATGTCCAAGCAATGTACTTTGAGGAAGAGATCAAGATCTGGAGGCTTCTATTAAGTGAGAATTGCCAGAGTGGTGTTTATTAGAAACCAGCTACACACCTAGGGGTGTATTTACTAAACTGCAGGTTTTAAAAAGTGGAGATGTTGCCTATAGCAACCAATCAGACTCTAGCTATAATTTTGTATAACATACTAAATAAATATACAACCAGAATCTGATTGTTTGCCATATGCAACATCTCCAGTTTTTCAAACTAGCAGTATGGTAAATCTTGCTTCTAGAGACTATTCAATTTGATATTTCTAGGATGCAACAGTTAATATATATATATATATATATATATATATATATATGGATAGTTCTTTTTTGGTAAGAAAAAAGGTGCCAGAACTCACATCACGTAGTAATCAATCACTGTACACACGCCCACACAAAGTTCATAGTTTCAACTTGTTTTAATCTCTAATTATTTTACTATTATACATGATAAGTAAGACAGTAATTGATAAACCTAATAAGAAACTACACAAGAAACTACACAAGGAAACAAACACAAACAAATCTTAAGAGGCTATAAATATTTGTGTCTCAAGACTTCCAAACCAGCCAAATAAATTCCAGGTTTGAAGCAATTTTCTACTTCTTTTCTAGTGTGTTCAACATGATCAAATATCATGATCTGCACATTAAAGCTAGGTAGGAATTGAAAGATGACAATGGTAATAATGGGTTACAATGTCCTAAGAGACACACAATGGGCAACAATTTTATTATATTGATAAATTTTCTTAACAAATTGTTGCAGATCCTCTTCCAGATTTTAGACGTTAATGTGTTCCCTGTGATATGTGAGGCTGTCTGCATAAATCACTATCTTTTCCTCTTTACCAGCTGCTCATATGTGCTGGTTACAGGTAATGTTTTCCAATTGTTTGACAATGTCCTACATGTCCACAGTGGTGACTGTATTAGAGTCTCTCTGAGGCTGAAATCATCACTCATACCCTTTACATTTGCCTTCATACCACCCCCTAAACTGTGCTCCTCCTCCATTGCCTCCATAAAGATTTTTTAATTGTAATACCATTAATTTATTTTCTGAATAAGCGTATTTTATGAGAGGCCAAACATTGATAAGCTATACTAATTCTGCAAGTGGTTGTGATTGTCTACCAATTGCAATTATGAACAACTGCTGATAGGTAGGAGTCCTTGTAAAGAGGCATTTGTAATTGTTTCTGTGGTGCACGAATCTCTGGTAAAGCATTCAGCAGTTTTTGTGCATTAGACCATCTGATTTTTTTATACAATATTTTTCATGCAATCATAGCTTTTCCAGGTAATACTGCCCTTACGAGTTGAGTAATGTCACCTAATTTTCAGTTTTAATAAGTGATAATGGTCTTTAATTCTTCCCTACGTTTATGAGAGCTCTCTGTAATGTCAGGGATCCTTATTCATTGGGTTAGTAGGAGTCCAGGGGACATGCATAGACTTGAGGACCATCTTTCTCTCTCAGAAACTGATGTAATTGATGCTTCTTTTTTACTTTTTAATGTGCAATGAACTAAAAGAATCAGCATTCTCTGAATGAGAGGGTTCTGATATTCCAGCGTCTCTTGGATCTACAATTGAGGCCAGACAAGAGTGGATAATCCACTTGTTGAGTTATGAGGAATTACTTGCCAGTGCCATTAATCACAGCACCAATGGGCTTTTGTAACACTGGTGAGTTTTGGTTGTAAGGAGGAGGCAGTACCAAATCTAAAAGGTCCTCATTCAGAGTATCCTTGTGGGTTGTGGAGTAGTCAAAAATAATAACACTAGGGTACAGCTGTGAAGGGGGGAATCCATGTATCTTTCTTTGCCATATGAAACGACTCTAGACTGTTTAGTTTTGACCATTTCTTTCTTCTGGTAGCTTGATGTCGCCAATCAAAATAAGCTTTCAATGGACAAACAAAAATTTGGAACCTCTTTTCCTCTGTGGCTCTTCAGATCATTTTTATATATACCCAAAAATGCACATTCCAGAGGAAACTTTAATATTGATTCTCCTTTTGTTAATTTGTTACAGTCTTCTAAATAGTTGCAAGTAACTAAACTATATTGTAAAACCCCTGTGGGAGGCTGGTGTGCCAGATAGCAAACATTTACTATTAATTGTCTTCAAATTATAAATTCTCAGTTCACACATTTGGTCAAATAAAAAATTGCAATTACTGCAATAATCACTGAAAAAAAACCTTTTACTGAAGTTAAGTTCCAGACCTGGTCAGCGCGAGCACTTCTTTCACTCAGCACGTTCAAGGACGTTTCTCAATTCACATAATGACTCATTGCCATCCATCTTCTATAACTATGTAGTACTACACTGCCATGTATTACAACAAAACCAGAATCACAATTACCAGTAAAGTACTAGAATCCATAAATTCTTATCTAAACTGGAATCTGGATAGTCAGGACAAGCAAACATTAGATATAGTTAACTCTGGCTACTAAAAAGAATTGCAGACCAGCCCATAGGTGTTAAACCACAATTACCAATTTCAACTACACCCAGAAATTGTCTAGCTCTACCAATCACTCTTTCTCCAGGCAAATATATCTTGTTCTTGACAATTTGTAATTGTGGAAGAAATCAAGATCTGAAGGCTAGTATAAAGTAAGAATCACAGCATGGAACAGTGAAAATAAAATAAAAAAATTAATACATAGTACATGTACAGAACACAAGAAAGGTCTAAAAGGTCCTCAAAGGTCTAAAAGGTCCTCACTTTTTTCTGAGAAAACAGTTTTATCAGTATACATTCCTTTCTTTCTAATTATACATGTTTCGTATTTCAGGAATCAGAAAAGGAACTTTAACATTTTAAATATTGAGCCCTGTTCTCTTTTTCTACACATGAAATCACAATTCTATTTAAGCACATTAGGCAACAACATAATTTGTTACAGAAATAGGTACTGATGTTGTCAACAGACTTGCCAAATCCTGTTTCTTATCTAAATCTATATATGTAAAAGAACAAGATTGTTTTTTGTTTGTTGGTGAATATCTTCCACAGCTCTCAAGGTAAAGGTGCCAATTTTTACATAGTTATTTAGTATAGAAAAAGTAACCTTTTAGAGTACATAGCAACAACACAACAAAGAGACAGAGTGACAAATTCTGAAAACATAATTTTTGGGTTGTAAACAATTGTTTGACTGCTGGAAGGAAACGACATAACAACAACATGACAAAGCAACAAGCCCTTTTTTTTTAAATAGCATTTTTACCAAATAATTTGCTTATATATAAAAACTGCTACTCATTACAAATCGGACCCATGCAACGGCAGGTGACCCTGTTGGTATGTAATACTTCCATTGCAAAAAACAAATGTGAATTGGAAATAGTTATAATATTATGTTTCAGATATCACTAAGTAATTAATTTTAGCTGGACAAGTCTAAAAAAAATAGTAAAGCATAAGCTGGATAAACCAACCAGAGATGGGCAAATCTTCCAAAAAGTGATTTGGGGCCTGATTCATTAAGGATCTTAACTTGAGAATCTTCTTATTTCAGTCTCCTGGACAAAACCATGTTACAATGCAAGGGGTGCAAATTAGTATCCTGTTTTGCACATAAGTTAAATACTGACTGTTTTTTCAGGTAGCACACAAATATCAACTTTTAATTTCAGTGTCCAAATAAGCTATCAAGTATTTGTGTGCTACATGAAAAAACAAGCAGTATTTAACTTATGTGCAAAACAGAATACTAATTTGCACCCCTTGCATTGTAACCTGGTTTTGTCCAGGAGACTGAAATAAGAAGTTTCTCAAGTTAAGATCCTTAATGAATCAGGCCCCTGCTCATTTTGTTCATCCTATTCGTAAATCCAAGAACCAATTAATTTATCTGTCGGGTAAAATCTTTTTTACAAGTTCTTGACCATCTAGATTCCTCCATCCTCAGGGCCATCTTTCCTTCTGTGTGGTCAGAGCAAGGTAAATGATTGAATAATTTGCTCGGGAGGGACTTTGCAAGCATTGGTTTTCAGTATCCTATTTATATTACTTCTTACACTTGCACTCCATTTGCTCTTTACAATTCACAGATTAGCTTTATTAATTGGATAACTCATTTATAAGTCAACTTGTATTATATTGATTATATTGTTTATAGCAAAAGAAATTCAACCACATCTACTGTGGTATTTAATTGAGTGAAAAATGCATTTGTAAGACAGACAATTATTGGGCGCAGTTGGTAAAAAATTGCTAAACTATATTAAAATAATTTCACCCACATCTACTGTGCCATTAATTTAAGGGGAAAACAGGTGTCTATAATACTAGTAATACTCCGTCACAAATGGAATAAATTAATGTAAAAATATTTAAAACCACACATACTGAAAAATTTGTTTTAGCAAAAAGGGGCGTTTATAAAACAGACAATTTTGTGTCGGATTTAGAATAAATTCTATTAACATAATTTAAGCACATTATGCATGATACATTGATTTATTTAGTGAAATAAATGTGTTTATAAGGTAGACAATTATCTGTCACAGTTGTTATAAGGGCTATTCCAAGTATCTGAACTACAAAAACAAAACAAAAAAAGAGCCATTTATAAAGACTATTTTATGTCTGAAATAGAATATAGTATATTAAGATAATTGAAAACCACACCTATTATAGTATTTGAGTGTAAAAGAAGCATTTATCAGAGACACGTTTTTGCTGCAATGAAAATAGGGGGCCTATAAAATAATTTGAACCACACCATCCTTGGTACTTATATTACTGAAAAAAGTGCATTTAATAGACGTGCAATTTTCTGTCTGTACAAATAAAGTATATTCCCATAATGTGAGCCACACCTACTTTAGTTTTTATTTCAGTGACAACCAAGGTAAGTTGAAAACATGGTTTTGCCCAGGTGCAAAGCTACTCCTTTGCTCTCCTTAATGACTCCGGCCCATCAAGTTACATAAAACATATCTGCAAGGTGTACAGTAGATGACAGGCAAGAGGCCCATCAGTACACAAATCTAACGGCGTCCTGATGGCAAGTTTACCCTGACCAGAGCATCACTTTCGAGGTCAGTCTTTCACAAAATGAACACTCCTCTGGTCTCTCGGCGCACCTTTTTATCCCCCAGACTGGTCCTGAGTTATTCTCTGGCAGTATAAAACATGACTCTGGCCACCTTCTTAGGTGATGGGCCAGCCCCCCTCCCCCAAAACACACACACTGATAGAATTTACATACAGGCTGTTTTGTCATGTAGCACACAAATACTTTATTGTTTATATGCTTTCTTTTTACACTGAAATATACAGTTGATCTCAGACAGACCCTACCTCAACTTTAATTCTGCCATCACATTTAAATTTACATCCCCCTCCAATGCAACGTGGTTTTGTCAAGGTGCAAAGACACACCTTTTATTTTCTTTACTTTTCTTAATGAATCAAGCCCATTATGTTTAATTGTCAAGCCACAATCAAGGACAACATCAAGAGTTTGGCAACTCAGACCCCCATACTTAAAAACAGTTGGTTGTCATTTGGCACTCATCAATTCCTAGAGCTCAGCTAGATAGCCACTGAAGTGATATTGAGTACCCGCAGTAAAGGACAGGTACAGTTGGGAACCATCCAGACCTTCACGTCTGATTATTTCACCAAATTAATGTAGCATGTATACTGTAAATAGCAATGGAGATAGGATAGAGCCCTATGGAAGGAATGTAGTTGATGGCAATAATGAAAATGTCAACAATCAGAATGTCGACATGTTCATTATGTCGCCACAGTTGAAATGCTGAGATTGTGACTGTTGACAGGCTGTAATGTCAACAGTCACAATACTGACAGAAAGTATTCAATTTAAAGTGAAAATGCTGCCGCCACCAGCATTGTCCCCGGTTGTCACTGCCTTAAAAGTAAATTAATAGAGCTGCAGTAAATAACCGCTGCGGCACAACATTAAAAATAAATAAATAGAACCCGCCGACACTATATTACCAATAAAAAAATAAATCAAACCCGCCAGCACTTCATTAAAAATAAATACTTTTTTTTAAAAAAAAAAAAAACAATGTGGCCCCTCCACAAACAGATTCAACAACACTAGTGTTGGCAGCCTAGGCAGGTACTAGCAAAATCAGAGTGTGGGGGGGGAAACATGGGGTTCCCCCGATTTTACCAGCCGGTACTTACCTTCTACTCCGGGGATATAAGCTAAACCCAAATACCAGGACTTACCAAGGAAACTGTCTCCTCACTAGGGGCACTCACACAGTACCAAGGACCGGTTGCAATTGCTGGACCAGAGCCCACTGGAGTAACGCGCCACCTGGCAAGACGCCTCCACCTAGAACCGTCAGTGGCCACTGCCGAAACTCAGACCGGGCACGCCCAACCCTGTGGTAACACCGCCTTCACTGGAACTGCAAGGCGGACCTGCCGGAACTCAGAGTCAGGCACCCAAGTGGAACCAAAAGAACCCCCGGAACTCAAATGAGCCATGCTGCACTGCCAATGGGGTACCCTATCACTGCCTTGGTAACTCTACTTGACCCAGGGAACTACAGGTCAGGAAAACACCTACCGTATGGGATGTCATTTAACTCTCTATTCCTCCAAAGGAATGTATAAACACAAGGGAGAGGACAGTAAACAAGAGCCTACCTTTAGTAGGGCCCTGACGTCTTGTACCTGGAAGAGACTTCTAAACACAATCCAAACACAATACACAATGCTATATCACCACACAAGTTCAATAACACGTTACTACTGTCTAGGATGTCTGAGCATGACAAGCACTTGCCGTGCGCCGGCTAGCTGATAAGCCTAGTGTACAACACCACAACAGGAGCCTTCTGCTAAAACTGATGTCCCAGGCCTAAGGGCTTAGTGCCTTGCCTCAACTTCTCAGCCAAGGGCTCTTATGCCCACTTTACCTATAAGGGCCTTGTGCACTGCCTCTGGCTACTGGGTCCTTGTGTCCCCTCACACTAACTATAGGGCCTTGTGCCCTTTATCTAACTATAGGGCCTTGTGCCCTTCATCTAACTATGGGCTTAAAGCCCAGCTATTTACGGGGCCTAGTGCCCAGATAATCCCTACCTATACCTAACTGCGCCAGGACCTTGTGCCCACTACCTATTGCCATGGGCCTAGAGCCCGAAGTGCCCACGGGCCTTTTGCCTGACCTAACAATCTATTTTAAACTCACCGGCTCTGCGCAGAATTCTCAACTTGCACCTACGTGTTCGTATTCGGGTCTTCCAGACGCTCCAGCCAGCGGCGCCTCTTCTTCTCTTCGGCGCACAGCTCCCTGCTGTCTTCTGGGTGGGGGCGCTCCTAGCCCCTACAAGAGCTTCCCACCATTGACTTTCAAACCATCTTTGCGTGGCAGGGTATCTCCTAGCCTTTACCAGAGTTCCCTGACACTTCTGTCAGCGTCTTTTTCTTCGTTTGCGCTGGACGCCCCACAATGTCCTCTTCCTTCTGCTCCGTCGGCATACTGACTGAAAAATGTCGACGCCCCAGAGACTTAAATAGCCGCCGGCACGTTGATGTCACTCAGCGCTGCCGTAAGCATTGATTGGCTTGCCACGGCGCCAACAATTCAAATGGCCTGAGGTGAGCCAGGATTGGCTCACCTATGTGGCCGCCGATTGGCCAGCAGAGGAAAGTGAGCCGGGGAAGAAAAGAAGTACTCACTGCTGGAATGCAGGACTGGTGAGTAAGTTCCAATCTCGTCTCTCTCTTCGCCCTCTTCACGGGCACCGCAGTCGCAGGGCAGATCTCCACATCTCCACATTAGCAACATCTCCACTTTTTCAAACCCGCAGTTTAGTAAATATACCCCATGTGTGATACAAAAATAATAGTGTGATGTGCAGAATGTGATTTATATAGGTTTTTCCTGTGCCCAGTCTTTTTTTCCCTAAGAATGTATTTTAATCCAGAGAGTATTCAACAAACCAGAGTGAGTTTGAGTGCTGTTATTGACTGAACTATTACATAAAATAATCCACAAGAAAGCAGACTAGGGGAGAGGTGTTAAAGTCCTTCCTCAGAGATGTGTAAGAGGTGTAAATCATTTGGTGGGAAATTGCTGGAGTCCTATGTTTTTAAATGTACAATATTCTTCTATCAAAGATGTTGTATATTGATTAAGATACAAGAAATGGCAGTTATTTGCTGGATAAAGAGCAGAGCTGAATGGTGTATTTAGGGATGTGTTGGATAGAACCAGACAATTTCCTTGTCACAGTATCTTGCAGACAACATGCAAATGTGGAGGAATCTTCAGTGGAGGTAGAGGTAGAATATAATTAAATTTGTGTCTAAATGCTGGAGGGCAATAAGTTAATTTTGGAAAGATGACAGCTTGAAGTAGTAAAATTCAGGAGCATGTAGAAAGTGTGGCTGCCAACTTGGCCATGCACAGTGATTGAAACAGCAATGACAGTTGAATGTTCTGGGTCCAGCAGCTGAACTGAGATGGTTTTCCAGTAGATCTTCAAAACAATCGAGTCCTTGGTGTGCTGGCACTCCTTGCCACCACTGTGTAATTTCTCAGTGCCATCACAAGTCTCCAACTGCTTTACATATGTGGAAAGTTGAGTATGTGGCAGGTTGGACAGAGAACAGATCTAAAGTTCAGCCCTCTCTAACTCCTATCTGCATGCCACCATCACTACTATCATTATCAATACAAGTTTTTCCACCAATTGCCCTCCTATTATCCCAACCTCCAGAAAAAGCCAAAGCACATTTCTCACCATTAGCACTATGCACCAATCAGTGTGCTACTGTGTATGACACTGTCATACCCAATATCTGTGCAGACACACATTTCTTGGCTACACCTGGTGACTGAGAAGAAAGCAGAGGATTGTTAGGACTCTGTGTTAAGTCTCTGCCCTTGTTTGTGTCTGGCTGCAATACTTCTATGCCACCAGAGGTGCTGCTGTTCTACCTTTGAACATATTCCCCTCACTGGCAGGAGATAATATTCTGTTCCTTGTTAATTGCCACACCTGTGTCACTGATTACTTATGCCTGCTTCCCACAAGGCACCTTGCTGGTCATTGTTTGTTTTTCCCTTGGACTACCTGCGTTGTTACATTCTGTGGAATCCTTGCTCTTGCCTGTACCTGCTATTCAGTAACCACTTACTACTCACCAGTATCCAGTCACCAGGGTGTTAACCTGATATCTGTCTTATGCCTGGACATACTGCAAATTCCAGGCTCTCGTTGTTAATCTTAGTTAAGTTAAGTTACCTGTACCTCCTATGTTGTTTTCATTAACATTTACTTGTTCTACTGCAACACCCAGATGTTTGTTTATTTACCAAGCTTTATCTGGTCTGTGTTTACCTTGCATTACCTGGACTGTGTTCGCGCTGCAATAAATAGTTTTTATGTTTTAATCATACTTCTGGCTTCATGGAAGTCATTGATTCTAGTAAACCATTTTGTGGTAATATTTTCTGAATGTATGCCAAGTTGCAAAATCTGAACTATTTTATTGAGCCTAAGATAAATCAGTATAAATTTGCAAGAGATTAGCCTAGCACAGGAAATGATTATTTACAAAAGGAAATAATGTAACCAAGGATCTTTAAATATAGTAACCTGTTCACTTTTCTTCTAAACAAACCAACACAAGTATTGAAATCATATGTGGATCTAATCACAGCAAGTGAAATGTTCCAGAAAATTACAAGTGTAAATGAACTTAAGTGTTTTACGAATAACTGAGTTCAATTAGCTAAACTTTTCAAATGTTACTTATGAACAACACATTCTAAAAAAAAAGCAACATATTGAACAAAGATTCATTATAAGCAACATTTTATAACACTACAATTTTGTGCATGAACCAACAATAAAATATTTGTGAATTGTTTCAACATAAGCAAAACTTTGTCTGAAATTAAAGATATATGTGTCATGTTTAGATAGAGAATTTGGACCCGAGTTGGGTACGATTACCCGGTACTTATAGCAACGACACTTAGTTTACCGACATAAAATGTCCGATGGTGACATGCCTGACAGTAAATAAATTTAGACTCACCTCAATAATGACAAATCAAGTATCCGACACTGTTCTGCTAAATTCCTAAGACAAGTGATCATGGTGTTTTTATGTCATTTAAAATGGCGAAGCCCATATGAGTGTTTTTAAAGTGGCAATGGCGGTTCCCGATCCCTAACCCTAAACCGATCCCTAACCCTAATCCTGACCCTAACCCGATCCCTAACCCTACACCTAACACTTAGCTTAGATAAGACCTGGCAAGCGGTAATATGACGGTCGCTATATTAAATGACGTAAAAATGGCGTGCCGTGATTACTTGTCTTCAGAATTTAGCAGAACAGAGTCGGATACTACACTTATCATTATTAAGGTCAGTATGGATTTATTTAGTGTCGGGCATGTAGCCATCGGACATTTTATGTTATTAAAGTAAGTGTTGGTGTAATAAGGACTGAGAATATGACTACCACCAATGGACCCAAGGTCCCTGAATTGTGGAGGCTGTGCAAGATTACATTACACTAAACTCAGCTCTCTCTCCACTGCAGTATAATGGCAGTGCAGCATGTTTAAAGGTGCAATTGGCATGGCATGTTAAAGGTACTCCATTACGATGTTCTGTAAAAGAATTATGCTCCATATGTATATTAGCAAATATAACAATGAATTTCCTAGTATTTCACTATATCCTGCTAATCACTTATATACGCTTGTAAAAAATGGTCATAAATATGAACTATGTGGATAATAGGCAACAAATAAGTGTATGCTTCCATGCAGAGTCTATGGGACTTGTTAATTTTTGGACATACATGAATATCTTCTCTGAAATAGCTCTATGCATGCCCATAAACAAATGACACTTATGACTGTCTACTACTTAAAGGTGGAACTGTGTAAGGAACTGCTGGACTAATGTAGGTCATGTACAGTATTGGCTTTCTGACCCAAATGCGAATAATTCAAGTCCTGTGTTTCTCACAGGTACGCCTGGTTTCACCCATATCATTTGCACACAAAACAGGGCAGGTGTCACTGCCGACTGATAGTGATAACTGACACAACATAGTCTTTGAATTAAGAAATACATTGTGGGCCTGATTCATTAAGGAACGTAAATGCCGATAAATGCGTATGCACGTAGTCAATGTACAGTAAGGGTGTGCCAAGCTGGAGCGCTCTGAGCAGCGTTAGAGTCAAGCCTTGGACATCTCTCTGGTACTTGTTTTTTAGTTGTATCTCTTGCACCAGAAACAGGGCAAGTGTAAGGGCCAAGTATTAATGATGATGAATGTATATACATGCTATAACATGTGTTTGCAATTAGGAGCAACTGTAAACATGCATTTTATGTACAGTAGACATTAATAACATAATTTAAATGTATTTAATTGTTTAAAAAAAACTTTTATTTTGTACTTTTTTTCATTAATGACTATATTATTAACAGGTGAGAATAATTATTTTTTTTATCTATGCGTTCTACTGAGACTTTCTATTCCACAGATGTATTGGATATATCCTGCAGTGTATTGTGCCTGTCAGAGCAGAGTGTACCTAAACCGGTACTAAACAAGAGACGTCTCTTCAGATCCACCTGTAGTTGAATAGGAACATGCATATGCACAGATTACGTTAGTTTTGCGTACCTTAAAGAATCAGGACCTATAGGTACAATATGCATTGAAGTAATCTTTTTTTATGTAAATAATGTATACAAATTTTTATACAGTCAAATATGAGATTTTTTTGTACTTATGCTTGTGCATATACTGCAGTCTGTTCTGTGTGTCTATGTACGGCAGGTAGTCTTTGGTGCACTTACATTTAGATTCTATTCGAAACATACCTTGAAATATGCTTGGATTTGAATGCAGTCGGAACTATGCACAAGTTTCACACTCTTTTTTTAAAGCGCAACTTACGTGCATATTGTTTTCAGACTTGAATCAAGCTCTATGTGTGTTCCGTAAAGTGCTCAACACAACTAAAACAGGCATAATATACTAAAAGAGCCCTTAATATACTTAAATACCTATTTTAAAATATTTTATAATATGTTTGGTTGCTCTAGTAATATATATGTATACATGTATAAAATAAAGCTTGGATTTTTCCATTAACACATGTGTTTTCACTAACACCACATCACATAGTTTAGACCACTAACAAGATGTGATTAGAACCAGCAATGGACACTTACAGCCCACCTTCATGCATCAAGAGACATCAGGAACACTAGGCACACCCAAGGATTAAAAGTCATGTTTGCATTACATAATAACAATGGGTTATTAATAAAATGAATATATATCTTTAATAGCTGACTAATGACTAATCTACAGTGAGCCCAATCTTCTCTGCACGCCAAAAATAACTCTATTTTGAGATGTGAATAATATGCTGTTGAAAGATCTAAAGTTTATGGTGAGATTTGTAATGGCAACAAAATAACATTAATCTTCACAGAAGAGTGTGTAGGAGGGATACAATGTTGAAGTACCTACCCATTACTGCTGCCTGCCACAAAAGAGCTATCAATAGGCCAAAATTCACATATAATATTATAACAATAAATACTGATTTTAAATGTGACACACTTATAACAGAACCAGTCATCTGAAAGATTCAGTTGGTGGGATTTAGCCTCACTTATGGGTACTTTTTATTACATAGTTTTAAAGAACCACCTAAGCAAAACACTATGTAAGTAGTAGTTAGATACATATCTTTTGTACAATCTATGTAGTATATTGAACCTGTAGACATTTGCTTTTATTCCTTAACTTAAGGTTTTAAATGTTTTCTGATAGCAAAGTGTATTTTTGGTTAATGTACTTTTGAAAGAATGAATGAATACAATGTTGCAAAAAATCCCCCAAACCTTTACAAGCTTCTACAACATCTAAATATACTTGTAATTATCATCATTATTTATTTATATAGCACCACGAATGCCGAAGCACCATACAGCGAATATATGTCATAACTGTTTTTGTACAGAGAGTAATGAATCCTGAATTTAGGCAAATTTATCTCTTGTGTTCAGGAAACATGAAATGCTTTGATGCAATCATCATCAGCTATTTATATAGCGCCACTAATTCCGCAGCGCTGTACAGAGAACTCACTCACATCAGTCCCTGCCCCATTGGAGCTTACAGTCTAAATTCCCTAACATACACACACACAGACTAGGGTCAATTTGACAGCAGCCAATTAACCTACTAGTATGTTTTTGGAGTGTGGGAGGAAACCGGAGAACCCGGGAAAAAACAGGTGCTCCGGTTTTGTGGGAGGAAACCCACACAAACACAGGAAGAACATACAAACTCCACACAGATAAGGCCACGGTCAGTGAATGCTTTGTCATTAATGACTATATTATTAGCAGGTGACAATAATTGATTATTTTTTTGTGGATTGATATTCCACATATGTATTGGACGTATCCTGCAGCTTGTCTGAATAGAGTGCACTAGACCTTTATTCAACAGACATATTCTCCTTAAAAAAAAGGCAAGGTTTACCATGGTAAGAGGTCAAATTAGTATGAAATTCTAAAGTCATATGTTCATTTACCATAGTACATTTTTGGAAATAGGTTGAAGTCGATTTACTCAATTCCCAACATCACAATTGATTACCCATTTGTACTTACATTAAGGCACAGATTTGAGGATGGGATGGCCGCAATTTGTTTGTGTAGATAATCTTTTTTTATGCTTTTTCACACCACTCATAAAATCATAAAATCCATAGCATCTTTATTGTACTCGTTTTCCTTCTAGGTAGAAGACATAACAATGAGCAGATGAATTGTAGCTCCATTTAATATTTTTTTCATAGTGTAATAAACATTTAATACCCATTTCCTGAGTAATGAAAGAATGTTTCATTTCACAATGTCAAAATTTTCATTTGTGCATCGGTGTTGAAGTCATTGGGCCTGATTCATTAAAGATCTTAACTTAAGAAACTTCTTATTTCAGTCTCCTGGACAAAACCATGTTACAATGCAAGGGGTGCAAATTAGTATTCTGTTTTGCACATAAGTTAAATACTGACTGTTTTTTCGTATAGCACACAAATACTTGATAGCTTATTTGTACACTGAAATTTAACGTTGATATTTGTGTGCTACATGAAAAAACAGGCAGTATTTAACTTATGTGCAAAACAGAATACTAATTTGCACCCCTTGCATTGTAACATGGTTGTGTCCAGGAGACTGAAATAAGCAGTTTCTTCAGTTAAGATCCTTAATGAATCAGGCCCTAAGATATTAAATACTTACATTGCACATCTAGCTAGAGGACAAAGTGTCATTTTGTGCAGGTGTTTTTGAAACATGACCAGCCTTAGCACCATGTTGAAAGTTGTTCCTGTTCTCCAAAAAAAACATTTTCTTCATAAATCTCATCCTAGTATTTAACACCCCATCTAAGTGCTATACAGTACATTGGTGGCTGGCAAGGGAGATAGTGGGATGGATCTCCTGCTGACAGAATCAGATTGTGTGACACAGCATATTAAACTTCCCTGATTGCCAGTGTTTGTTTACCAGCGCTTCCACACCTCAGACATACATGACTTATTGCTAGGCATTCCCCATCAAGCTTATTGTCTATCTACAGGGAACTGCAGCAATCATATCATGCCCTTTTAGTATTGCAATTAAAAATTGGCAATTTGTGAGACATGTATATGAATATATAAATGTGCCATTAATCTCATTCTCCCAAGACTAGAACCATTTATTTTTCAAGAGAATTGTTTAAACATCCACTATTCTACCTTCCTTATAATCAGTCACCCATATTGGCATACAAATATGTGCAAATTGGGAATAACATAATAGGAAAAAACAGTTCCTAGCATTCTGGGTTACTGTAAAACTTACGTAGAGCAGACTTGTAACATTTAAAAACTAATCAACATATTCTATCATCCTGCAGTCTGATGGTCATTACCAGGTAGGTTGTTGCATTGTATTAGTATTCAGGTATATGTTGTCATTGTTCTCTTTAACTAAGTTGTTATCATAAAGCAGGTTGTCAATGAATAGTAACCTCATATCAACCTACTGCAAAAAAACCGTATGAAGATTTATGTTCAGTAATTGGAGGCACTTCATTAAACATCAAGAACTTTAAACAAATGTTTACGATACTGGTTGATGACTCAAACACTTGTGCTTAGAGACTTGTTATTCATTTACTCATTACGGAACTGTTTCGCCTCATTGATATTTTAGGAACAACTTTTTTTTTTTAGAATAACATTTTTCTTTGGGGAAAATCATGGCTTTGAACTGGTCATTTCAAAACAGACTTATATTTTAGCTATTCTGAGGTGGGCTTATAATGTGTTTAGGATTATTGTCAATGATGATGATTGTCAAGCTGCTTGACTCAATTTTGTGTGTGTTAGCTCTTGACAACGTACAGGTTTCTACCATAGCATTGCTCTGTAGAATTCGCAAAGATTTCAGTGAGAGATTTCAAACCAGATTTAATTGTTCTACAATACTACCAGGGCCTGATCAACCACTAGGCTGACCAGGCTGCAGCCTGGGGCACTGGGTCCCGGGGGGCGCTGCACTGTGGGTATTTTTTTTTAAAAAAAATTATTTTATTTTTTTTAAAAAAATTTTATTTTTTATTTTATTTATTTATTTTTTTCTTCATTCATTCATTCATCGCCGCTGGGGATCGCCGCAGGGGGGGTGGAGGGCTCGACGATCAAAAGCATTGGTGGTCAGTGGTTAGCAACACACAGCCAATCGCCAGGCTGCCTGTTGCTGTGCAGCAGACAGGAAGCAGGACGTCTTCACTTCCTATCTGCTGATCTGAGGAGAGGAGCGACGCTGGCACAACTACAGGTAAGTGAAGGGGGAACTGCCCTGCATATCTATAGGGAGGGGGGAGAACTGCCCTGCATATCTATAGGGAGGGGGGGGAAACTGCCCTGCATATCTATAGGGAGGGGGGGGGAACTGCCCTGCATATCTATAGGGAGGGGGAACTGCCCTGCATATCTATAGGGAGGGGGGGGGAACTGCCCTGCATATCTATAGGGGGGGGAACTGCCCTGCATATCTATAGGGAGAAGGGGGGAACTGCCCTGCATATCTATAGGGAGGGGGGAACTGCCCTGCATATCTATAGGGAGGGGGGGGAACTGCCCTGCATATCTATAGGGAGGGGGGGGGAACTGCCCTGCATATCTATAGGGAGGGGGGGAACTGCCCTGCATATCTATAGGGAGGGGGGGGGGAACTGCCCTGCATATCTATAGGGAGGGGGGGGGAACTGCCCTGCATATCTATAAGGAGGGGGGGAACTGCCCTGCATATCTATAGGGAGGGGGAGAACTGCCCTGCATATCTATAGGGAGGGGGAACTGCCCTGCATATCTATAGGAAGGGGGGGGAACTACCCTGCATATCTATAGGGAGGGGGGGAACTACCCTGCATATCTATAGGGAGGGGGGGGGACTACCCTGCATATCTATAGGGAGGGAGAGGGGGGACTGTCATGCATATGTATAGGGAGGGAGAGGGGGACTGTCATACAAATCTATAGGGTGGGAGGGGGGGGCTGCCATGAAAATCTATAGGGAGGTAGAGAGGTTGATATGTATGAAGGAGGGCAGAGGAGGGGGGCTGATATATGTGACTGGGGGAGTTTTGATGTGACGGGGGGGATAGCTAGCTAGCAGAGTGGAGGTAAGGAAAATAGCTGCAAGGGGGATGGATGCAGGGTGGGAGGTAAAGAAAATGGCTGCAGCAGGGGTTAAGGAAAATGGCTGTGCGGGGGGGGTTGTGGTTAAGGAAAATGGCTGCAGGGGGTATTTAAAAAATAGAGCAGCTTTGGGGGGCAGAATCTCATGATTGTGTGGTGGTCACATGGGTGGTCTCAGCAATCACTAGAATACTAAATATTAGTGAGATGGGGCTGGTAGAGGTTTGTATTTGATTGACAACAAATCAGATATTGCTTATATATGCCTGTCCAATGGGGTACTTTTAGCTGGCCATAATGGAGTGTTTTGTTTTAACTAAAGGGCCTAATCATTCAGGGTTTGCATTATAATACATTTTTGCATTTTCAAAAAAGGACGCCAACTTTCCAGAAGCCAGCGTTAGGATAACAAAGTTCCAAGAGAGAAGAGCAAGGACAGGTAAGAGACAATGGCACAATCTGTCTAAATTTGAATGCTGGAGAATACACCTGAACATTCATATTCAGGAGTGTTCCTATACACCTATATATTCGGAGGAGGGGGGGGGGGGGGCGCTGCGGCCGTATTAGCCTAGGGCGACCAGAACCCTTAATCAGGCCCTGAATACTACTTAACCTTGATACAGGGGTGTAACAATAGCCATAGCAGGTCATGCCGCTGCTACAGGGCTCTGAGGTACAGGGGCCCGGTGAGATTCAGGCCTCTAAAGCTACCTGCATATAGATGCTTCACATGCCCTTGTATATTTGCCTATAGAACTATGCCTCTTTAGGCTGTGCTTTCCTGCACATAGCATGCAGTATAATTGCCAGGTACCTGACACACAATAAATGATTTGCTCTGTGAATGCAGCTATCAGCATTTATAGAATAAATCAATGTTAGTGTGTTAGGAACTTAGAACATATGCTGTCTACTATGTGCAAGAAAACGACATATAAGAGCAGAGTTGCCTAGGCGAATAAACGTAGGTTCGCAAAGCACCCATGTGCCATTAGCTTACTCACTGAGTGGTGTTTTGTGGGGAGGTTAACAGGATATGATGCAGCCTCAAAATGTTACCATGGGACCCCTTTATACCTAGTTCCGCTTCTGCCGAGATATCTCTATTATATCTCTGCCATACTTAAAACTTTGAAATCATTTCGTAACATCTCCTTTCATTGACTAGGGGGTGTGTACTAGTTTTTGTGTGTCCTTTCTGTCAATTCATTCTTTACCTCATATTCCGTGGCGCACAGTGCCTCCACTTTGGTCTGGGTATCACAGCATCTTCGTTGGGAAGTGTTTTGGCTGTACCAACACCACAGGGAGACAAAGGAACCCTCCGCCCCCCTACTCTGGACCACAGACACACACAAATAATATATTACCACACCAGATTGGTCTTTAGAAGCCACACCGGCACATTTACTGATGAGGCATGAGCATCTAAACGGGTTTTTCTGAACTTTATATCAAAAATAGACTTTTCTAGTTCATACAAAACACTCAAATAAAACTGTCGAACAGTACTATCTAGTGTCTATTCTATTATATATAAACAAGTCTCTCAGGTAAACAATAATACCTCTTTACCCACTAACACAGTTCTACAAAATCTATCTAGCAAAAAAAACTAACCACAACAATATGTATTCGGTTTTATCACAGTCACTTTAATGTAAGCAAACACAAGGCATAGGAAACAATTGAAGTTAAACCAACATAAGTAAAAATGTAATGGGGCAGATGGTTGGCACCCCAAAAGTAGTATAAAGAAGGATTCTACAGGCCTGCTGGTATGGTAGAGAGGCGAAGGTCCCCCCCCAGTAGTGTTGGAATGAAACAAGGAACACGGGGCTAAAACTGCATTAACTTGTGGGTTTATTCTCTTTGCTTGTGGAAAATAAGTAGCAGCAGCAGATAAGGAGCTGCAGTATAGAGAAGTAGTAGCACTATACCATCAACATGCAATGTTATTTAACATGTCACAAAATAAACATTTTAGAAATCTTGGTTCAACAGTATGCAAACATAAATTCACACAATACATAGGTCACTGAATAAATATATCCCACTTTAAACTTAGGCACTGTGCATCAATGAAATGGATTTCATTGGATAGATACTTTAGGCGACAACCGTTTGCTACAAGTTAATTAGACCATCACACTAAATGCTGCGGCAGCAGATAATATAGACCAATCAATCACAATACTTTTAGTGCGATTATACAAATCATACTTATCACACAAAAATCAGTAGAGATGCAACAAGGAGTAATCCAGCTGGTTCAGATTAGATGCTTTCTAGTTCACTTTATGATATACAGAACCCAAGGGGGTAAATTATAATCCACAGGTTTAAGTGAAGTTTCAGCTGACACATGAAGCTTATTTACTTGTGCAAAGTGAAATCAGTAGTCCACTTAGCAATCCATCTAATGGAATAAGCAACTGTCTCCCAGCAACTGTAGGGATAAGCAACTTGCAATTCTCTCATCAGCGACCATTTAAGACAGTTTCACAATAGAATCAAACTTCTGATGCACTATAGACAAACTCTTGTGATAAATTATTGCTCTCTATGTCCCAGTCAGCTTTCAGATAACTGTAAATACAGCAAATTTGGCTGGAATAAACTCTTCCTATAGCCAGTGCTATATTACCTCTCAACAGCAATATTACAGTCCCGGTCAGAGGTTTTCATAAAATAGTTTAATGTCTCACTTAAATAACTTGAACATAGCAAAGCAAAAGAAACTTATCTGTCTTCATATGAGTCCTACTGACATCCCATGAGCAGTGGCAAGTTAGGTTTTTTCCTATACTGCAAAGGTGCTTCTTTCTGGGCTGGCAGCAAACATCCATAAGGACAACAATTCAGCCATAGCATTCAGTGGCTTTTGGTGGGAAGATCCTAGATTAGCTCAGCCAGCAGTCACACATCACTTCTCTCACTAGCCAATCCATTTTGGCTCCTCCCCTTTTCACCAAGAATTACTTGAAGCTTTGTAGTACATTCTTGGGCTCTAGAGAGGGCTGTAGTTTGTAGTCTTTCCACCCAAATATGGCCAACACAATTTGCATTCAACTTCCCAGAGGCATTCTGTGGAACTAGTTTTCTGAATGAGTGCATACAGTAATATACCTGTGATTTGCAGGGTATTACAAATATTTATTTATTTTCTGCCATAAGGCAGTATCCACTCAATCCACTGCACTCCTTCCAATGTTTCCTCAATTGGATTAAACATTTACTAGCTAGTAGTACAAAGCAATGTCCTGGATTTTTCGGCTCCTCATTATGAGCATGTCGCATTCAACACTACTTTAGTATAGTATTCTCTTTAAATAACATGGGATTCATTAGGCTTTCCTTGCTCCACAATAAGGATGGCATACACATTCCCCTTTTGTTAAATCCTTTCTCCCCTTGACATAACCATGTAGTTGCTTCAATAGCAGACTCCTCTCCCAGCAGGTTCATGAACTTCTCTTACATGTGAAAAATAATAGTAAGGCAATTGGTGCAGTTTCTCACAATTAAACTGTCTCTGTCCACTAATTAACTTCCCCCTACACTTAACCCTAGTTATCATATCTCAGTTCAGCAAAAGGGTATAAAACAATATTCTTCGGGCCTCCCCACCTCTTCCTTACCTGACTAACACAATGCACAGTCCAAGTAAATCAGCAGCAAAGAAACTTATCTCCACTAAACGATCAGCATCTGTGTTCAAGATGGTTCCTCTCAGTTCAGGTATCTAACTCTCCACTGTGAAGTCTTATACAATCTCTAAGGGTGTCTCTCTCTCTCTCTTTAATCCTTCTGTCTCTCAGATCTATTAGACTCACGTTTTTTGTCTCTGACTGCAGGGGACTCTCCTAGGATGTCTGTCCCTCTGAGTGCCTCTCAGAATCCAAACTGTCATTTTTAACTGCTGTTTCACAAGCTCCTCTTCCCCACTGCATGCTGGGAAATGTAGTTCTCAGCCTGCAGGGGAGGCATCCAAAACGCATGTGCAGCCCACTTGAGTCGCCGGTGCCACAATTGTTTCTTTTACAATATGGTCTTACTTTTTCGCCAAATAGACCAGGATACATGATTAATTGTTCTGTTTTCTTCATAGATAAGATTAACTAAAGCATCACCTCTCCACAGATCATCACTTCAACAGCCTGTTGTATCATCCTGATAGTCTTTGGAAAACTAGAAACATGCAGTAGTGTTATTTCATGAGATCAGTTATTTCTTCCTTGTTATATTGTAGAGGCATACTATAACTATTGAGTCTATTTAAAAGCATGTTTTCACCGGATTTAAGATCTCTCCCTATTTAACAAAGACTCAGGGCCGGTAAAGCCTTTACCAGGGAACACAGGCAGAGCCTCCCAATGCAAGACATGGGGAAGCCTATTTAACAAGAACAGGGATGGTACTGTACTCCTCTCTTAAGATGTCAGTAGCCGGAGTCTGCAGAGGAAAAAATGCTTTAGTAGTCAATTACATTTTTTAGATTAAAGTTATTTTTCTTTTTATGCTTTACAATTTGTTAACTCAATTCCAGGCTTCCAGTTCCAGTGTTATAAGGCACCTCACAAATTGATTCTGGCAAAGCGTTTAAAGTAATCTTACTGCTGTCAGCCAGTATCATTAGGCAGCAGAGCATTGCTCAGTTGCCCCCGCAATACTTTATTCTTAAATTGGGCGAATGAAGATGCAGTGACAAGCTGCAGGAGAGAGGATGCTGGGTGCCGGCTGCCGCCAAATTGGTAAGAAGACAGGAGAAATAGAAGAAAGAAGGTCAAGTATGGTAAATAAAGAAACGGAGAGGAATGGTGATGGGAAACAGAAATGGAGGGGCAAAAGAATGAAGGAGGGGGCAGAGTGAGGATGCAGAGGGGGCACAGTGAGTGGATGCAGAGGGGCAGAGTGAGTGGATGCAGGGGCACAGAGTGTGTGGATATGAAGGAGGGCACAGAGTGCATGGATATGAAGGGGGGCACAGAGTGTGTGCAGGGCCATCTTAACAACATTATGGGCCTCCGGGCAAAGCAGTGCACTGGGGCCCCTACATATATATATATAGATATATATATAGATATAGATGTATAGAGATACAGACATAGATATAGATATATAGAGATGGAGATAGATAGATGTACTTGCTCAGTGACCCTTGAAGGTTTTTTTTTTTGCAGGTTTTTTCTTTTGCAGGGTTATTTATTCTAATTAAGAGCCCTGCATATGGGGCCCCCTTGCCCGTGGCGCCCCCGGGCACCTGCCCATCGTGCCTAATGGAAAAGATGTCCCTGAGTGTGTGGATATGAAGGAGGGTACAGAGTGTGTGAATATGAAGGAGGGCACAGAGTGTGTGGATATGAAGGAGGGCACAGAGTGTGTGGATGAAGGGAGCACAATGTGTGGATGAAGGAGCAAAGTGTGAGTTAACTGTAAATTATACTATACAACTGTTTCACCCTCTATCAAATACTTTTAAAAAAAATTGCAGTATGCCATGGAGGCCAGGCAATGCAAGTTATGCCAATTTTTACAAGGAATATTGCAGAGTAAGCATAGGAAGCATTCTTCACTCTAAGGGGTTAAGCTGTAGAATTCCTTCCACCGGGATGATAAGTCAAATTTGTTAACTACATTTAAAACTGCTTTCTTAATCAAAATGGTATCAGTAGCTATAATAATAACAGGTCAAAACAGGGATAATTGATCCAGGGAATTAATTCAATTGACATTTATATGATGAATTATTCTTTCTTTTCTTGCTAGGTTAAATTAACAACAGCTTAACTTCCGTTTACCTTCCTCTGGATCAATAGAAAAAGAGGTTATAAAATGTTGAACTTGATGGACCTGTGTCTTTTTACAACTTTCATTTTCAACCAATCGCTGTTACCTAGACCAGTGTTGGCTAACCTGTGACACTCCAGCTGTTGTGAAACTACAAGTCCCAGCATACCCTTCCAGCAATAAGCTGCTATATATTGGCAAAGCATGCTGGGGCTTGTAGTTTCACAACACCTGGAGTGTTACAGGTTAGCCAACACTGACCTAGACAGTAGGGCAAATCTAAAAAGTGATGTCACACAGATACTTTACGCAAATGCACACAGTTTTACAGGTTAGTGTATGGATGTGTAGGCTGAGATGGAAGTATCTGTGGGTATGCAAAATGTTGCATCTTCTGATGTAAATATTTGGGTGGATAAGGGGAGTTTCTTGCTAAGTGTAGATTAGGTTCCAGGATGTGACTAGTTTTTCACTTAAAGGAAAAAATGAGAGGAAGGACGTGATTATATGATTAGTTCTCCATTTAACAGGTAGACACACAACCTTTTACTCCCAATAAAAGGACATACTAGTTAGGGGTGCTGGCAGCCCAACCTTCTCCATACCTAATGGGACACATTTTGCTTCTTCCAATGGGACTTTAGCAGGAAAACACATTTAAGGTGCATTTTAGCAAATGCACCTTAATACATTTCTTAACAATTAGTATACTACCTATAGAAGACAATGTATATTACTCCAACAATAGGAATATGTTGCTGATAAAATACAATATATATGAATCAATTAATATCACCTTAACTAGACAAATAAAAAAACAGTAGCTTCCAGCATGTTTTCTTTGTAATTACTATAAAACCTGAGATATCGCTGATACTTTCAGTTACTGTATACGTCAGTTGTTTCTGTATGAAATTGTGGATCGAGTCCTCCTTTGTACGAGAGAAGTCTGTCACTTTAGGATTAAGAGCACTTAGGTAGCAGTCTGGACTGACCTGTAGTGGGACGAAGTTTGTAGAGTTGACTAGTACACTAGTCACTAGTGGTGACTAATGTACTAGAATTCTTCTGTATGTAATATTCACTTGTTGGCCTCAGTCTTTAGGCTGCATAAGACTACCTGAGTACATCAGCTGGCCAACACTTTTTTGGCATGCAGTAGTGACTGTATGTTATGTAATTTTTTTACAAAATTACTTATATATTCCTGGTTTGGGAGCCCTTGGTAGTGTCTATACAAATAAAGTCCTGGCTGGTCCTTCTTTGATGCTTGTGTGGTTCCAGGTGAGGGTCCCCACTGGGTAGATAGGCTGGCAAATGTCCCAGTTGCTCTGATTTATATCCTCTACTCTACTCTATCTCTCCACTATCTCTAGTTTTCTATAACCACTGTCCTTTAAAACACTTTCTTTACTTCTCTCTACTTCCAATGCTAATCCAAATTAACTCACTATCTGACTGAAATGTCTTTTATTTTATTTATTTTTTCATTGCTGTTGCTTGCAGCTAGTTACTTCCCCCTATACTACTTCTTGTCCCTACTTTATCCTACTCTTATTTACTTCTCCCTCTTACTCATTTTACTGCTTCATTAAAGTCTCTTCTCTGTTCTTTATCCCTCTTTCTTCACCTGAGTCCTATACCCCAGCCTCTCTTGACAGGCCCCTCAAATAATTATAACATTTCTGGATCTGCCACTAATAGCCAAAGGTGAAGGCCTCATTCTCTCTTTGCCACTGCGTGTGTAGAATGGCATGTTGGCAATTTTTTTTTTATCGGCACTTAACTTGTGCTCAGTCACACTTCTTTTTCGCTTCAACAAAGTAAATTTTTTTGGGGTTTTGGTTTTTTGGACTGATTTCGAAACACTGTGTAGTTTGACATCGCCTTGCCCAGATGACGCACTGGGAACACTAATATCAGGACTGGTGACAGAACCTGGTTGCTCATTCTGATCATATGTGGACTGCTTTAAATCCATTCTGAGCGCAAAGCACTTGTAGTGGTAAAAATTATTTGGTAAGATACTGCTGACAGATATGACTTTTGACAGCCAGAAATATTTATGCACAATTATGGGGGACACCCCAAAAGCACTGGGGAGTGCTAAAAATTAGTTGGTAGATACTGCTGACAGATAGTAATTTTGACAGCCAGAAATATTTATGCACAATTATGCGGGACACCCCAAAAGCACTGGGGAGTGCTAAAAATTATTTGGTAGATACTGCTGACAGATATGACTTTTAACAGCCAGAAATATTTATGCACAATTAAGGGGGACACCCTAAAAGCACTGAGGAGTGCTAAAAATTATTTGGTAGATACTGCTGACAGATATGACTTTTGACAGCCAGAAATATTTATGCACAATTATGGGGGACACCCCAAAAGAACTGGGGAGTGCTAAAAATTAGTTGGTAGATACTGCTGACAGATAGTAATTTTGACAGCCAGAAATATTTATGCACAATTATGCGGGACACCCCAAAAGCACTGGGGAGTGCTAAAAATTATTTGGTAGATACTGCTGACAGATATGACTTTTAACAGCCAGAAATATTTATGCACAATTAAGGGGGACACCCTAAAAGCACTGAGGAGTGCTAAAAATTATTTGGTAGATACTGCTGACAGATATGACTTTTGACAGCCAGAAATATTTATGCACAATTATGGGGGACACCCCAAAAGAACTGGGGAGTGCTAAAAATTAGTTGGTAGATACTGCTGACAGATATGACTTTTGACAGCCAAAAATATTTATGCACAATTATGGGGGACACCCCAAAAGCACTGAGTGCCAAATATTACAAAAATAAAATAAACCTCTATCCTCTTCTCTCCTCTAGCGATTTTTGTTACAGCAATTGGAATAAGAATATTGTATTCTCTGTCCCTGCTCTAATCAGCCTGTGACTACACCCTGCTCTCTCCCTCTGTCAAACGGCGATGGATTGCTGGGGAGGCAGGTATTTATAATCTTGAAGTATTGCGAGAACCGAGCCACGAGATCCGACGACGTCACGATGAAGTTCGGCCTCGATTTGGATTTGGAGCGGGCGGGAGAGTACCGAGCTACTCAGCTCGGTACTCGGATACCCAAAGTTCGGGTGGGTTCGGTTCTCGGGGAACCGGACCCGCCCATCTCTACTAAACACTGCAAGCAAGATCTATTGGTTAAAACAGCTGATTCTGTCTGAGCTTGATCAATCTTAGGCTCCAGTACTCTGCTCTTTGGCTGCTGCAGTTGGAGTGGCAGGAAACTCACTCAGGTCAGCTGATTGGCAACCCGGGTCTTAGATGCAAACACTTACTTGTTCTCCAGGAAGCTCAGTGGACTTCTTAGGTGAACCACCCCCTTGGGAGCTGCAAACACAAACTCCCAACTTCTGCTTCTTACCTCTTAGCAGATGGGAGTTCTGGATCAGAATCTTCTGCTCCTCAGGTTGGGAGTATGGCTCTGGTGAGAAATATTAGCACATCTCCAGGCTCCCAGACCATCACTGACATTGAGTAGAAGCACCCGGTTGCTTCACAATTTAAGAAGACTGCTCTCTCTCCATGCTAGTGGCCCACTGCTATGGGCCATGGCTGTTTGATAAGCTTCTAGTAGCAGACTAGTAGAAATCTTCACCTATAACAGCCACGTTTCCTGTAGAACTTGTATGTTCGGAGGTACTTGGATGCCCCCAGAACTTAGCTCTATAGTAGTAGAAACTTATCAGAATAAACCGTAATGCCAGGTAGAGATAACCTGGAATACTGGAGGTGGATACCAGAGACAGTCCAAAGGTCATAGGTCAGATGAGAGCAGGATAGCCGATGGCCAGGCAAAAGGTCAGGGCAAGTAGCAAGCACGGGTAATCCAGAAACATGTCAAGGTCAAAGGTCACAGGAGTTCAAGCAGAGTCCAGGGTCAAGCCAAATGGTCACAACAGAGAATCGATAAATGGTAGAAGAACAGGGGAGCTGGTCCGCAGTGTGTGCAGGCACAGAGAATGCTATAACCAGCAGGGAGGCTAAGCCCTCCCTGCCTTATATACTGACATGCACCAATCAAAAGGTGTGCAATTCCTGTGATCCAAATCAGCCTTAGCAGGCTATTAATAAATTAAGCACTACACCCACACACCCGGCTGTCAAGCTGGATGGGGCGTGGCAGTGAAAACAGTGCTTCCCGGCTGTTGCCATGGTAATGGCCAGGACATGAAGAAGGAAGTAACGCCCTGGCTGTTGCCATACCATACGGGACGCGAACAGAAGAAGTAAGCCACGGAACACCCATGCTCAGTGTAAGGGCACAGTGGGGACATTACAAACACTATTTGAGTAACAGTCACTCATTCATCATTTTAGGTGCCCCCTAAATATTTGCACCCTAAGCGACCACCTAATGGTAGCTCCATCAAAAGCTATATTACAGAAGATCATATTTAATCTCAATGGGACAGATTTAATTAGCTGCAATATTCCCAGGAACATCGTGCCTGTGCATTCTTAGCGTTTATTCAGTAAAAAGTAACACTCACTTTTGCTTGTGTCTCTATAGGGTGAGAGGAAAAGTGAATGGATATTTCACTAAAAAAATCACCACATAGTGTCTCACGGTCATTCTGGGACACTACATGGCAAATTATTTTTTACAATTGAATCTGTCCCAATATGTTCTATTTCTAATGCATATAATCCTTTAAACTCTTATTTATGTACAATCAAGCACTGCATTACAGAAAATCATATTAACTTTCAAACCATACTATTTTTAATCAGGGGCTACCATTATTAAATACAGGCTTAACCTGTAGTGCACTACATATGTATTTCTAGATCCCACAGACATTCCTTTCTTTCTCATCAACATTCCGTTTAAGGGGTTGGACAACCTGCCTTCATTTTAATGCCTTTGCTCCGCTGGAACTTATTGGCTGTAATTTCTGCACTAGTGAAGAGGACTGTAAGGACTCAGTCCTTCTATGATATGAAAATACAGCACAAATCAGCTTCAGTTAACAGGTGGGTCCCCACCTGTTTGGAATGGCAGGTCATAATGATGGGTTGGGGTGGGAGGAATAGTTGTACAAAAGTGGACAATAATAATTTTCTCCCCTTCCAAGTTTGTTACTGACTCAGAAAATCATAATACAGTGTAACTTCAGTATAAATATCAAACATATCAAACATAGAGCAAAATAACTTTCCTTGGGCATGTGACCTTTAAAATATAGATGATGCACAAAAACGTTCACATCCTAGCCAAAAACTGAATATTATTAATAATATTGATGAAAATATAACTTAAGTATATTAAAACTCATCATTCACATTATCTATATATTTTACTTCTTTATGAATATGGATAAAAAGAAACATATTTAAAAGTTATGCTTTCTCCTTTTCTTCTACAATTATGTCCTCTGCATTATCATTTAGTGGACCTGCACTAGCATTTGTTACTGTATATTTTATATTTTTACTGCCAATTTTGCACACATCCATATTGACACATGGCTTCTATCTTGCCCCCCCCCCCCTCCCCTAGCTTCTAGTTTAAAATCTCCTTCAGAATACTGCTCAACTTCTCCCCAGCAAAACTGCATCTGCCCCATTAAGATGCAGCCCATCACCACTGTAAAACCATAAGAGAAATCAACCCATGTCACCAAAAAGCCAAAAGCCTACATCAAACACCAACTTCCCAGCCATTTATTAATCTACTTAAGCTTTCAGATAATACAACCCTGGAGGTAATATTACCTTTAAGCTTACTGCCTAAGTTTAAGTTTACAGCCTAATTCCCTGAAGGTGTTTTTGAGGATTGTGTAACTACCTTTAACTTTGCCATAGATATTGATATGTACCATGACCACTGGGTCCTCTTCAGTCCCTAGCAATAATCTACATACCCAATCCACATATGCCAAACCCAAGCACCCAGGAGACTGCAAACTGTTGCATTCAATGTCCTGGCAACAGATTACCATGTCCTCCTCATTATTCAAGCCCCTATCACCAACAACTTTCTAGCCTTAGAAGCATTTCTGTTGCCATCTCACTGGAGCAGTCATTCCCTTAGTTGTTATGGAACTACACATTTGCAGAATTGCTACTCCTGAACTGACATGCCCATTATAAAAAATTGGCATATTTTTGGTGAGTTAGATCAGTCTTAGGGGCCTATTTATGATCCTGTATTTTCATTTAATATAAGTTTAGTCCAAGTGTATAAACAGAGCATTGCAAGTGTATAAACAGAGATATCGTTGATATCTGCTGCTTTGCATTTCTTATCGAAATCCATAACAGCAGGGCCGGATTTACCATTAGCCAAACTAGGCAATTGCCTAGGGCCCAGTGGTTCTCAGAGGGCCCTCCCAGGGCTAGTGGTGAGACCAACCTTTAAAAATGGGCCGCTACTTATGGGCCAGTGCTATATGCTTGCACCCCCGGGCTAAAGTCTTCCAGCCAGCCCCTGAATAGGGGTATATGTTATGCTAAAAAACTATAGTGCTATGGATTTTTTCAGGGAGGGGGCCCCAAACCAGTATCTTGCATAGGGCCCCATGTGGTCTAAATCCGGCTCTGCATAGCAGTCCCCATAAATGTCAATGGGGCATGCTATTTACAGCAATGTAACAAGTAATGATAAGGCATTTATACATATGGTAATGTACGCCAGCTCAGGCCGGCATACATTACCCTATGTGTGATTTTTCAGGTCTTCTGTATGGGGAGAGAATTGCAGTAGAGGGATCTCCAGATCCCTCACCACATCTCACTGCTCTCCCCTCCAGTCACTATCATAAAGGTGGTCACTTTGCCATAGTGACCATAGTAAAGATAGGAGAGGGGACTTTGCAGGAACAGCAGTTTTTCGTGACTGCTGTTCCTGTTGAAGTTTTTTAATAAATACACACGATCATTCAATCCGTGTCTTTGCGATAAGGTTTGAAAGGGGTCGTGCTAAAAATGTGGTCATTCTTAAATATGCCTCTTAACCTCTCTGACACTCTTTCCTCTACCGCTTCTTATAATTGTGGCCAAGCCAATAACCATTAAATTACTGCTATTTTCAGGTGTTGTACAGTGTGGGGAATGTTTCTTCTACACTGCTGTATGTTTATAGCTAAACTAAAATAAAGAGCTTTGGAAATAAGCTAACGTAAAAAGCTTGATATGTGGCTTATGACTAAGAGCAATAAAAATGCTACATTCTATGGCACGTGAAATGTCAAATAATAAAAATATACACATTTTCTTATAAATGTGGGTCATAATGTTTTCATTGGAAGATTTGGTTTGCATGTGAGCTGGCAGGGTCAGTTAACACATCACATATGCTTAAATAATGGGAGGATATGTGCGAGAGAGAGAAAAGAGGAGTGTCCTTGGAGCAAGGCTGAAATGAATACCTCCTTTCAACACAGTATCCACATGCCTGAAGCAGCAGAGCGTTGATCTGTTCCCTCGCTTCTCAACTCCCTGAGATTTCCTAAATAGTTGCACACCCTCCTGTGCACTGCATGCTTTTATCTCATTCCTGCTTTCATCTTCTCACCTGCAAAAGAAATCACGTTTATGACTTTCAACTGGATCATACACTGACCTATTTTAAAGTAAGAGAACTGTTTACTTTTGTTATGCACAAAGTTTATTTTTGATGTTACATGTAAAAGACTTATGGAGAAATTTACTCTTTATTGTTTTTTAGATGTGCAATATTTTTTTTTCTTAATATCAAGCTTTTTGTTGCAGAGCAGTACATTCCCAGCTGTTCATTATCATATTGTATATACTATGTTTTATTTCTGCATCAAACGGCGATTGTTTCCATAGAAATTTAGCAAAATATAATTTTGTGAGTCATTTTTATTTATTGTTGTGCCAGCAATATACCCAGGCATGCCAAGGTTGTGTTACATACTAAGTAAGGTCAAATATGGGTGACTCTGAGTTATTAGTAAGCCAAGGAGCTGGCAATCTACTAATATGTGATATCTGGGAACAACTTGTGTATTATTAATTTGTTGGTTAAAATGTTAATTATGTTCAAATATTATATATGCATTGGAGATGACTTTTAGATCATTAAATTTTTAGAAATGATTACCTATTATGCTTTAATATATTGTTTGTATAAGTACAGAAGTACTTTAAATTAATGCAACATAGTTGCTGGGAGCTATAGATCATTGTTAATTTATTGAAAGCTACTTTTTACTGAATCTATGACCAATAACATACATATATCTAAAACTTATAAACATACAAATAAAGTTAATGTAACTCTAGCAATATTAGTAACTAAATCTAATCTGAGGTCATTTCATTTAAAATATTCACTGTTTTGGTGGCTTTAATAAGGAAATGCATATAATGACAAGCATTTTATACAAAACCAAATCCATGGGGACTATCACTCCCAAACAACTACATAACTCAGTGATGTGGGAAGAAAATGGCCAATATTTTAAGGGTAAGGTATACCAATCAATCTGCACATTGCAACAGCCATAGATGCCATGCTCAAACCAAATGCCACCTGCCATTAAATCTAGTGGTCAATAAAGGTGTCACATCATATTAAAAGAGATCCCTTCAGGACCACCAAAAAGCCTCCTCCTGCAGATCCACTCCCCTTTCATAGGGTGGCTGCCTTCTATATAAATCTGTTTTCTGTCAGGTATTATATCACTTGGGAAGGTGCTATGTAGAATGTTCCCAAATAGGAGAATATGATATTAACTTAGTGTTCAACTCTTAAATAGATGTATACCCTTGTACCAATAATTAGACAGAAAAAACTTACCTGTTTTTTAATAAAAATTGTTTTATGGTTTTACACTATATATTATTAAACATCTCATGTTGTATTTTGTGGTTTCAAGGATCCATTCCTAGAGGTTTGCACTTCTTGGGAACAAGTTTGAGATTACCAGTTAAAGTGATAAATATCATCATCAGCAGCAGTTATTTATATAGCGCCATTAATTCCACAGCGCTGTACAGAGAACTTACTCACATCGGTCACTGCCCCATTGGAGCTTAAAGTCTACATCCCCTAACATACACACAGACCGAGAGAGAGTAGTGTCAATTTGATAGCAGTCAATTAACTTACTAGTATGTTTTTGCAATGTGGGAGGAAACTGGAGCACCCAATGGAAACCCACACAAACATAGGGAGAACATCCAAACTATATATATAGTTGTTCCTAGCCCTACCCAAGTACAGCTCATAACAGAAAAATCGGTAAGGTGCGAATACCTTCACATCAATGTCAATTAAGAGGAAAGGGAGCTTATATATCTCTAGCAGCAGGAAGTGACACTCCTCCCTGCACTTCACCTGCTATGTACCAACTATCTCTTAGTCATTCCCAAATTTCCTATGCTAATAATCGGAAATGACCGAAAATTCACCTGTCAGACCTGCAAGACTTTCCTAGCAGATATCCGAGGTGAAGTTCTCTACTGTAGTCATGTTGCTATAAAATACAAAATCAGTATAGAATAAACAAAGAAGAACCAACATGTTTTGGTTAGGAGGAAGCTATGATAATTATGCAACTTATTTTAGAAGCTCACCTATCAACAGTAACTATTTTGGCAGGAATGTCCCGATTCATGGATCATGGATCCCGATAAGATCATGGTGGTAATTTATTTGTTTGTGTTCTAGGAGTGGTTTTGGTGGATCTTGGGAGTTGGTTAATTTGTGTCCTGATTTTGTATTTTAGAAATATTGGGAGATATGTAGAAGATGGTAGAAAACTGATCAAAAGTGAACATCACAAATGATGTAATCAATATTTTACTTTTGCTCACATATATAATATGAATATATTTGCACATACAAAAATATTTGGTTATATAACATTTTATCATATACATTGACATGCTGATGATAACTTTCATTATATAAAGAAGTTATTGCTATAGGTAAGTTGTTTAGGATGCATTATGGTATTAATAATTATAAAGTCAGTTAGTTTATGTAAAATGTTCAACACTTTCTCAACACTGTGGATAAATAGATAACATGCTAGAGCTAGACCAAAATGGCAACAGAAAATAATCTTACTGCAATGTCAGGGGTGTGGTTCACTTAGCGGTTATCCATTAAAAATACTTTTTTTGTAATTACATATTATGTACAGTATAACCACTGACATTTTAAGTTGTTTTAAGTTTTGCCTTTACATCTCATAGAATAACGTACCACATGGAAACATTTTTGTTTTTTGGTTTTTATCTTTCAAACTTTTAATTATTAATTGAATATTTTCCCATGGGTTCATCATCATTCAGAACAGACCAGCAGTAAGTAGGTGAGATCCGTTCAGAAGTACCGCTTTGCATGATTTGATTAATAACAGGTTACTGCAATATCACATACAGTTCATTTGTGTAGTGTTACACTCACTTCTTGGCCAGGATCACAAGGTAATTAACATACTAGTAGCATTCTCTTCATCTTAAAGGGACATTGCGCAGAAAAAGCACTAATTTAAAATATAATAATAATAATAATTTGTTTTCGAATGCTTGTTGTTGACTAAAACATGGATACTTTGATCTTTCCGACACTCTAATGATGGAGACACCCCAACAACTTTTTCATGTGATATGACTTTCTAAGGGTTAATCATACAATTATTGCAACATCTGTGAGCAGCCAACGAACCAAAAGGAAATATTGTTTTTCTTAAATCAATTTTTTTTTCTGAATCATTTGAAAACATGTACCAGCATGTTTGTAATTTTCTGTAAATATCTTTCAGGGGTGAGCAAATCTGTGCATGTATATGGTAATTGTTCGTTTTTTTTCTCAGTGCAGCTGTTTACAAATTAGGAAGAAGTGGCCACATGTAGCAAATTATATCCAAATCACCATCATGTATTGACAAATATATATTTTATATGTGTATTATTATAAGTAATTGATCAATAATTTTTGAGTGTAATGTCCTTGTTACTCTTATACAGTCATATGTACAATGGTGGCTCTTTTTATAAATAGTTTGGGGTGTACTCAGCACCAGGCTATGAACCCCTTATGTATCAATTGGTATAATTGTTACCCAATATAGTTCGGGGAGGTGCTCCAGTACTGTTTAGGAACATTAATACATAGAAAAGAAAAGGAGGAATAGTACTGAGAGGAGCACTCTTTTAATCAGATAATAGAGTTTTTTATCATTTGTATATATTAAAATGAACAACCTTTATTGGTAAATTTAAAATTAATCATTAATAATTATAAGCGAAATATTAAAATACGAAATATGGTACAAATTGACCTGAATATTACATCAGTTAAAAAAGGTAGAAAACTACCACGTTGGCCTGTTGCTATGTATATCCCTCTTATTACTTAGTAGAGTGTATTCATGATATATAGTAACTCGGGGTAATTATAAGAAGGGCTGTGGTAAACCTTATTATTCTAAATCCACCAGGAGGCAGGCTTGTGTCCGCCTACTGAATAGACTTAGCTAGTCCACATATATCCTTATTACCACTCTCTAATCGTTATTATTATTATAAGGAGTGAGGTAATAACAAATCTAATGATTCATGAGTGAGGAAAGTGATCCCTATCAGGGTATCACTACTCACTGATTATGAGGGTAAAGACTGATGTACTGTATACATAGTCTAAGGAAGGTCCACTGGTTAAAATGTTCACCAGCTTATAGAGCCCCTTGGTTCTAGACTGCCTGTATAGATTGTTGTAATTCACCCTGATATCTTCTGTTTGGTGTATTATAGCGCTAAATTATCTGGCTAAGTACATCGCTACCTGTTGGCAGTGATTCTTGGACTGCTAAACCCTAAGTTTCATTTCATGAATATAAGAGATTATATTATTATAAAACACAACTACTCTTAATTATTAACTAGTGAGGACATATCACACAGGCTCAGCGTGAACGCCGACGCCTCGGTTGCCTCGTTAAAGCTCATAAGCGAAACGCGCGTCGGCGTTCACGCTGAGCCTGTGTGCTATGTCCTCACTAGTTAATAATTAAGAGTAGTTGTGTTTTATAATAATATAATCTCTTATATTCATGAAATGAAACTTAGGGTTTAGCAGTCCAAGAATCACTGCCAACAGGTAGCGATGTACTTAGCCAGATAATTTAGCGCTATAATACACCAAACAGAAGATATCAGGGTGAATTACAACAATCTATACAGGCAGTCTAGAACCAAGGGGCTCTATAAGCTGGTGAACATTTTAACCAGTGGACCTTCCTTAGACTATGTATACAGTACATCAGTCTTTACCCTCATAATCAGTGAGTAGTGATACCCTGATAGGGATCACTTTCCTCACTCATGAATCATTAGATTTGTTATTACCTCACTCCTTATAATAATAATAACGATTAGAGAGTGGTAATAAGGATATATGTGGACTAGCTAAGTCTATTCAGTAGGCAGACACAAGCCTGCCTCCTGGTGGATTTAGAATAATAAGGTTTACCACAGCCCTTCTTATAATTACCCCGAGTTACTACATATCATGAATACACTCTACTAAGTAATAAGAGGGATATACATAGCAACAGGCCAACGTGGTAGTTTTCTACCTTTTTTAACTGATGTAATATTCAGGTCAATTTGTACCATATTTCGTATTTTAATATTTCGCTTATTAATTTTAAATTTACAAATAAAGGTTGTTCATTTTAATATATACAAATGATAAAAAACTCTATTATCTGATTAAAAGAGTGCTCCTCTCAGTACTATTCCTCCTTTTCTTTTCTTTTTATAAATACTTGATAACAAAAATAATAATATTATACACAGCTTTCAATATGAATGCTCAGGGGCAATTGCAGGATATCTAGAATGGCGTTTCCGCATCACGTCACAGAGTGGAGGGTGGTGTAGCCACTATGGGGCCTAGAGGGGGAGATCAGCAATTCAGTCTCTTCACCTAGGCAGAGCAGAGCAAGGGGCCTCTTCTGAGAGGTACAGCAATTAAAGTGAATGATGATTTTGCCCAGTCCCAGAGGCTGCACGAGAAAGCCATGGTTGGGACAATTTTCATCAAACATGGTCTAATGGATGTTAGAACCCAAAAGCAGGCAGTATTCATAATCATATGCAACAGATCCACTTCACAGTCAACCCATAATGTGGCCTTGGGGAGGAGGGGGGAGCCCATTTGAATGCATTGTTAAATGTGAGCCGTCATATAGTATTTTTTGAAGTCGAAGAGGTCCGTGGCATACAAATGAAGTGTCCTCCTTCTCACCCATAGAAGTTTCCCAGCCCAAATAAATTAAGATGGCATTTTTGTGTAAGGAGGAGTGATAAGTATATAGGAGTGGTAGGGTCTGAAATAATTATAATGTGGAGGACATTCACTTTTATGGATTCTACTCTACCAAACTATGCTGTAAAGAGTGGGTACCGTCTTGATAGATCCTTTAGAATTTTCTTGAGCAGCAGAAAGTTGGTCATATTGTTTAGTCAAATATTTACCTAAATATTTTATCTAAGAGGATTGCCATTTGATTTAAATTTTGATTTTAGCATTTAATTTCCTGGTGGAGTTATGTTTATATATAGAACTTCTGTTGTAGAATAGTTTCCTTTATAGCCAAAAAGAAAGCTATATGTCAGAATATCCTTGCACAAATTTGGATGAGAGCTTTTTGTACAGGTGAGGGTGTATCATCTGCATAAAGCACAATTTTACATTAATTTCTACTGACACGAATACCCGAAATGTCCAGATTTTCTCTCATTTTTGCAGCAAGAGGTTCCAGTACAAGGACAAAGATCAAAGGTGAAAGCTGACACCTCTGTCTTGTGTCATTCGATATCTGAACGGAGTTTAACAGGAAACCATTGATAGAAAGAAATGAGGGATTTTGATTCAATGATAAGATGCCATCAAGGAAGTTGTCTCTAAATCCCATATGGGATAACGTCAATCTCATCAAGCTCCAACTAACTTTATCAAATGCTTTCTCTTCATCTAAGGTCAAATTTAAAGAGGTGGTCTTAGTAACTTGATGGTTATTTAAGCCTAGTAGTTTTCTTATGTTGTCCAAGGCCTGATGACCTGGAACAAAGTCTACCTGGTGTGGATGAACTAGAGAAGAGATAATGCTACTTAATCTGTCTGCTACAATTTTTGCAAATAATTTTAAATCAACATTAAGTAAAGAGACTGGCTGATATCTGGCACAAGAAATTAAAATAGGAGGTACGATGTCTTGTAGTAAGTAGAAGTAAAGCAACCCGGACCATGGGTAGGAGAGAGTTTGAGAGCCTTTATTGTTTCTAAGGATTTCAATTTACTAAGTATGGTTGCTTGAAAAGATGATATTTTTTTTATTCAGAAGGCCAGAGTCTAAGTAGTTCTTAATGGAATTGGCTAAAAACAATACAGTCAGAGAAGTTCAGGCGAATTGCAGAGTGTGGAGAATTCATTAGCTATCTTATCTTGGTTTGGTATATTAAGATAAGTATAAGTATGATGTGTATTTAAACACAGCTTTAACAGATTATATAACTATTATCTGTTTTGGAGAGATATTTTAGCATTCAATTTACGCAGAACTAAAGTTGCATTATTTATCATTGGAATAAATGGTCCTGCATTGTGGAGCTACATTTTTCTTTTGCTTCAATGGCTTCAGTGATCTGCAAAACACCAGTTCATGTATCTCATAAAGTTTTATATCCTGAGGGTAACACATACAGATGATTTCTCTGAACCTGCATCTCGATTCTCTGAAGTATGTTGATCCACCCCAGCCTGTGACTAGAATACAACTCAGAATAGGAAACGTTCCATCACAACAGAGGAATATGGAACCAATAGGTGAGAAGGCCGTCAACACACTCATTGAGGGAAACATAACACAGCAGGAAGTCTATAGTGGAGCTACACACAAAACTTATACCTATAAATATAACAAAAAGAAAACATACTTGAAATGTTCTTTTTGAAACATTAAATATAAAACAAAAGCCTTTTTTTAATAGCATAGAACAGTTTGTGATAAAACAAGTTCACGTCGTGTATGCTGATCATGTGGCTTTGATTGTGAATCTCTCCTGTGTTATAAATATAACAGATTCCTGAGTTATGCAATGAATATTGCCAGCGAGCAGAAACATCACATAGGGGGGAAATTAAATCAATGTGACTGTCGGTATGACCCATTTTTGATGTTTAGATGTCAGAGTGCATTTATTACTAGGGACGATTTCTTTCTTTAGTTTGGCTCATTTTACAAAACGTCATGAATACAAATATAAAGGAACGTTTGGCTTTCAAATGCTATGAAAAACTGTATTTCTATTAAAACAAAGTTATACCTTGATTTGTTCTGAGTTGCTGAAATAATAGCACCAATTTTTATCCAATTTTTTACATTAGTTCTTTCCTGACATTTTCTTATCCAAAAACATACTATGCATTTTTCTGTTACTTTGAAATATGTTTGCTGGAAACATACCATCCTAGATATTATAAAAAGAAAGGTACAGCTGTGGAACAGATTCCAACGTCTTCCATCCCATCTCCGATGCTCAGCAGCTGTAAACCTGTTTTTCAGGCTGTTTTGGAACACAAGGATTAATGCCTATTTTATCATTTGCTCAGTCTACCAATTGTTAATGAGCACTGATATAATATTGGTAAGGGATAAAAAGTGACAGAAATATAATAAATAAATAAGAAAAATGGAATGAAAAGCCAAGCTGCCAGTCAGATGAATAACTAATTGTTGTTCTCATTTGAGTGAAAATAAATCCAAAAATGTAAAGATTTATTCCACACAAAGCAAATAAAATATATTTGGGTGGGATTAACTACGGTCAAAATCATAATTCTATTGACTCCAATAATCCTCCCAATGGGTCCCCTGCACCCCCACAGTCCTCCGAACTTGGTGGGTCCCCTCACTCCCACAGTCTTCCCAACTTGGTGGGTTCCATGCACTCCCACAGTCTTCCCAACTTGGTGGGTCCCCTCACTCCCACAGTCCTCCCAACTTGGTGGGTGCTCTGCACTCCCACAGTCCTCCCAACTTTGGTGGGTCCCCTGCACTCCCACAGTCCTCCGAACTTGGTGGGTCCCCTCACTCCCACAGTCTTCCCAACTTGGTGGGTTCCATGCACTCCCACAGTCTTCCCAACTTTGGTGGGTCCCCTGCACTCCCACAGTCTTCCCAACTTGGTGGGTCCCCTGCACTCCCACAGTCCTCCCAACTTTGGTGGGTCCCCTGCACTCCCACAGTCCTCCCAACTTGGTGGGTCCCCTGCACTCCCACAGTCCTCCCAACTTGGTGGGTCCCCTGCACTCCCACAGTCCTCCCAACTTGGTGGGTCCCCTGCACTCCCACAGTCCTCCCAACTTGGTGGGTCCCCTGTACTCCCACAGTCCTCCCAACTTGGTGGGTTCCCTGCACTCCCAAAGTCCTCCCAACTTGGTGGGTTCCCTGCACTCCCAAAGTCCTCCCAACTTGGTGGGTGCCCTGCACTCCCACAGTCCTCCCAACTTGGTGGGTGCCCTGCACTTCCACAGTCCTCCCAACTTGGTGGGTCCCCTGCACTCCCAAAGTCCTCCCAACTTGGTGGGCCCCCTGCACTCCCAAAGTCCTCCCAACTTGGTGGGTCCCCATGCACTCCCACAGTCCTCCCAACTTGGTGGGTCCCCTGCACTCCCACAGTCCTCCCAACTTGGTGGGTGCCCTGTATTGCTCCAGCTAAGGAGATCCTCTTTTCATCTTGTGCAGGTCTTAAACACGCATTAGACTGCTTTATCCAAGCCCCATTCACAAAAGTGAGGCAGTCAAATCCAAGCTTAAACTAAACAGGAAGCCATCTGATTAGGCACAGACATTTCATCAGATTACATGGGGGTAAAGGATAAAATAAGACTACTTCCCTATATATTTCCCACAAGCAGCAGGTAGTTCATTTTTGTATACCTCTCAGCACCAGCACCATTGAATTTACCCCGGTGGCCACATCCAGAGGGCCTCAGGCATACTGTAGATTCTGAGTCCCTGCAGCTTTTTCCACCCATGCTCCTAATCACAGTCAGGGTCTACCGAATCGTATCCTGGGCACAAAGACATCATATCTTTGAGATTGCTTTGTCTTACACAACTGTAATCTCGCTCAGGAACTGATTAAAGTCCCGGTGATGACCTTGAGGACCAAGAGCAGCTCTCTTACAGTGGTCCAGCATTCAGATGACAGTAGCAATCACAATTTGAGTTCAGTGGGCAGCTGAAAAGATGTTGAAACAGTAATGACAGTTGACATGGTAGTCAAGTAGATCCTAAAACAACTTTGTTTTGGTATGAAGTCGGTCCTGTTATTTCCCAACAGTATTCAGAAATACCCAATGCCTTATTGAATCAAATAGGCTTATGTAGTTTTTAAATTGACAGTTTAACGGCTTAAACAAAAAAAAACAGTAAATATTTAATGCCATTAAATGAAACATTTCTTTGCAATAATAACAAAATAACGTCCTACCTATAAAAATTTCACTTGGATGAAAACTGTTTACAGAGAAAATTAGGATTTCGGTAGCGTAAAAATGTGGAAAATGGTGTGGCCATCTGAGGAGCAAAATGGACATAAATCTTTTGCATTGTTTGGGCTTAAACAAAGACAAGACAGTTTACTTACACTTTGAATTAAATTTCTGCTTTACTTTCAGTGCTACTGTCACAAGAGTTCATATGTGAAATACACACAATGCACTCTGCAAAATGCAGTATATCCCAGCGCACTTGAAGATGCATGCGCACTCTGTGCTCTTGGCAGAGTGCATTGATGTGCATTGGTGTGTCAGAAGACTTAAGAAAAAGTATAAAAATCACATCAAAGGCCAGTCTCCTGCCACTTCACTACCACCTATAGCGCAATGAAAGTCTACCTTATGTGAAGAAGGTATTCTCCAGAAGATCTGGATAGCTTTCCTCACACTGGGGGATCGTATGCTCTTTTAAAAGCCCAACAGGCCAAAATTGAATACATTGCTAAAAAGAGTGTAGTAAGTTGGCTCACTCTGATGGTGTAAATACTATATTTACTGTATATAGTTCCTTCACTCTCATTGTTCTCCTTCCTCATTTATGTTCAGGTGTTTGGTGTTTCTGCACATGGATAAAATAAGACCAATGTTGAACTGGACAAGCTTTCTCTTGAAGGGACTGTGATGAGTCCTAACAGTCAGGACTTAAGTCGATCCCACTTGTTAAATCAACTATGGAATGCAGGGGCAAAGTTGTTATTCTAGAGATAAACATACGGTCCAAGTGTGAAGCAGAGCACAATGAAGCTAAGACAATGTATATGCACTATGCACAGTGCATGAGTGGTGGTATACATATATATGGATAGATAAACATACAGTCCAAGAGTGCAGAAGAGCACAATGAAGCTAAGACAATGTATATGCACTATGCACAGTGCATGAGTGGTGGTATACATATATATGGATAGATAAACATACAGTCCAAGAGTGCAGAAGAGCACAATGAAGCTAAGACAATGTATATGCACTATACACAGTGCATGAGTGGTGGTATACATATATATGGATAGATAAACATACAGTCCAAGAGTGCAGAAGAGCACAATGAAGCTAGGACAATGTATATGCACTATACACAGTGCATGAGTGGTGGTATATATGGATTGATAAACATACTACCATTTATTTTTTCTGTGTATATCTTCATGTGCTGCTTGACCTAACTTTAGTTTGCTGTACTACATCATCTTGCTATATGTTTTTGTTATTTAGCAAAGAATGCCACTATGTTTATTGTACTCATAAGTTGCACTCATATATCTTGAATGCCTGCAAATTCCTGCCCACTATGTATTATAACTCTATGCAGAATCAGGTGGAAACAAGCGTTTTATCCATAATCCAGTTTCCCACTAGGGTATAGCATGGGCATTTATAGAATGTATTGTTGGTTTTATGTAGTGCATTTAAAATAAATATATTGGTAGGCATAGTATTCCTGCTGAATCGATATTTGATAAATGAATACTCAGCTATATTCCTTCTTTAGAAGTCAGCGAGGAAGGCTAGGGTACAAACTCTTTTGGGACTCTATAGTTCAGCAGTCATCAGGGTTGTTGCAGTCTCTGAAATAAGTTTGTTGAAAAATATAAAATACTAATTTGTTTCTCTTAAAATTTCAGCATGTTGGGCATTTTGTTTTTTGCTACGTTGATCCAGTCAATATCAACACAGGAGACTGACGAGACCATAACCTATACGGTAAGAACTTTAGTACAATACTTCTATCATTATTTGCAGAATGAGTATAATGACTTAGATCATCAGTGTCTATCTTGTGCATTAAAGCATGTATACTTCAAACTAAGGGCTAGATTTACTAAGCTGCGGGTTTGAAAAAGTGGGGATGTTGCCTATAGCAACCAATCAGATTCTAGCTTTCATTTATTTAGTACCTTCTACAAAATGACAGCTAGAATCTGATTGGTTGCTATAGGCAACATCCCCACTTTTTCAAACCCGCAGCTTAGTAAATCTAGCCCTAAGACTCTGAAATACTGCTATGTATATGATGGTAGAATGGTTAGTCTAATCTAGTTTTTTATTGACATTATAACAGCTTAAACAAAAAATATATATTTTAGCTTGAATATTAAGAAGCATAGTATATAATGAATGTAAAGTATGCTTGACTCAAAGACTTTTTTTATGTTTACTAGAGAATGGCTTAAAATTTGCTGTAATCGTTTTCATTATTTCAATGAAGCTGTCTCCATAGTATGTCTACTATTGAAAAGAAAATCTACACATTGATGCACAGAAAATAGTAGATATATTGTTTCCAAATCCAAAAAGTAGTCTCTATACCCCTGGGTTTGATATCTCACAGAATGTTTCCAGTTTGATTTGAGCAGGATGCAACTTAGATTGACGCGTTTCTCAGCTGTAAATGCTGTCTCATCAGAGGCATCTCTTTATGGATTTGGAAATCGATATATCCACTATTTTCTGTGCACTCCAGTTTCCTATTGTGAAGGACCACAAGACTCCATTGGATAAGTACCACAAGCTAACTGACACTAATTGCAATTCTCCGGTGCTGTGGAATGTTCCCACACTCTTGAGGGTTCTGTTTTATAACAGCTTATTACACCATCTGGCTGAATTAACAACTATTATTATCAATAAGGAGTCATTATACTTCGCAATCTCATTTGGAAATATTTATTGTAAGAGCACTACATCTATGACCATTGTGCTATATTGTTATTTATAGTACTGTTCAAAATTATATTCATTCTTTTGAGCATTTCTCTATACACTACTCTTTATGAACCTACTGCTGTAGATATTACGGGACATATACTCCACTACTATATGTCTAGATCCCAGATTATTTATATTTCCACTTGAGCCAATGCAACAGAATTAAAGATTTTAATTCTTTTTAAGTGCATTTTATGATAGTAAAATGTGATATTTTGTATGCCAATAGCATTAAATTGCTTTGAATTTTTACATCTGGTTCCAGCGCTTTCCTGGTTATATTCTTTTGTGTCTCAGAAACAGCCTGTATCATGACCTGAATGATTAGTGGAAATGGCATTTCTGAGATCCGGCAGGAGCACTCAAATGTCTTTGCCTCGGCCAGGGCAAGTGCAAAAGTGCCCCATAGAATTAAAAGGTCTAGGTTTTTCAAGTCCGTGTGTGGGAGAAACAGTCTCCATGGACATCCTCTAACCCAGGAACACCCCCTTAAATGCATTTCCTCGAACCCTTCAATCATCATCATCATCATCACCAGTTATTTATATAGCGCCACTAATTCCGCAGAGCTGTACAGGGAACTCATTCACATCGGTCTCTGCCTCATTGGAGCTTACAGTCTAAATTCCTTAACATACACACACAGAGAGAGAGAGACTAGAGTCAATTTTTGCTAGCAACCAATTAACCTACTAGTATGTTTTTGGAGTGTGGGAGGGAACGGAGCACCCGGAGGAAACCCACGCAAACACGGGGAGAACATATAAACGTCTCACAGATAAGGCCATGGATGGGAATTGAACTCATGACCCCAGCGCTGTGTGGCACAAGTGCTAACCACTAAGTCACTGTGCTACCTTAATATCTTGAAACACAAAGCAAAATATAGTTTCTGCATGAGGGCCCAATACAAGACACATTAGTGTTCCTAGTCTCTATTCAGCAAGGAACACCAAGCTTCTAATATCAAAACATGCAAAAAATGTTTTCAGCACAACATTCACCTCTGCCCTGAGCTGCTCGGTCATGTTCTTCCCCATATAAACAAATACAATTGAGTACAAATAAATATATGACATCGCTAAACATCAGCTGCACATTGAGACCGCATTATTTCTGCTCCATAAATTAGCTACATTTAGTAGTGTAAAAATCTATTCTCTCTACAAATAACTTTAATCCGTGAAGCTTTCATTACAAAAAAGAGCAAAACAATCTAGAAAATGAGATTCTACCCATCTATCCCCAGTAATCTCTTAAAGTGCAGAAAACAAAGCTAATACTCTATTTGATAAAGTATGATTTTGGAAACAGTACATGTGGACAGTAACATGAGTCAAACAATTTCATATCACGTACTCTTATAATATACATTAATTCCTGTGAGTGAACTGTAAAAGTTACTGTTGACTCTCTTTCTCAAAAGTAGGAAACACTGGAAATTATATTCACACTGATTCACCTTGTCAAATCATCCAAGCGTATTTGACTGTGCGCCCTTACTCAAAGCAGGGAACGCCCATAAACGTGTACACTGCCTCCCCCCTTTACCTCCTTTTAATAATCTTGCTCTGCAAAACAAAAATATAAATTTTTGCATAAGTCCACAAAACAATGTGCTCTGTGTGCCTAGTCTGCGCTTAGTAAAGAATGTCCTCGGTCCTCTCAACTCCTCCCCAATTGGTTTGTGCAAAAGTCACATTTTGCCCCATAAGCCCAGGCACTTTGACTGGACCACTAGGCACACAGTACAAAAACAAAAACATGACATTAGCAGTTTGCCCATTGTAAATGATCTCTAAAGTATTCAAGCAACATGTCTCAAGAGGGTTCTGATGAAAAATTAAACTAAGGGGACAAAAAATGGAATCTACTTTCTACTTGGTGTGTAATATCTATTTGTTCCAAATAAATGTACTGTTATCTATCGTGGTACAGTACACTTTTTAAATAGTGCACTTGTTGTTCTTGTAACTCTTGAACAGGGGTAATGAATGTAGAGGTTATTCATTATTGACTAATTTTTGGTTACAATTGCTCACTATAAAATGAGCATGAAAGTGTTTAATTGGTAAATATTTATAAATCTGGACTTTGCTCAAGTTTCTTCTGACAATATTCCAGCAGATTATAATCAGGAGGAAGTGCTATAGGGCAATTCAGGTACATGTCCACGATTTGCTGTCAATAATTAGGTGGTTCTTTATTCTCTTTTTCTTTAAAAAAAAATGTATGCATCGTTACCATTCAAATACATTTTTAAATTGTAAATTGTTAATGGTTATTTTTTTTTCCATGGAGGGAGATTTAGTGGTATTGCTGAATTTCATGTTGACATTACCACTGACATGAGATTGTTGTGAACACGCTGACGCATTTTACTCTTGATAATGCACAAGCATTGGTTCCCTTTCAACTGTGGCAAAAAAATGGTTCTTTTCCCCCAATCATTGAATTTCAAACACAAGTGTTGATATATTTATGTATCGCCCGGGAATTTGTACAGGCAGTGGCGCTAATGACAAGTACAGGAATTAGTAAAATAAAGAAAAAAAGGGTTAGTAAATCAGACAATACAACAGCATATTGCATAGCTATGTAGAAAATACATATAGTATATAGTAGTCTGGGCTACTAATAGAGTCAAAGAGAGGATGCGACAGATGTTTTCCCCTAACACAGTCTAGAAATAATGAGGGTCCTTGAACTCTCTTTAAAAGGTTGTAAACATGTGACATTTGTTGATGCTTGGCTGCAAATGTCGATGCACTGAGATTAGCTTTATTTTTCCGTGGGTGCTATTTATTCAACAAGTTTTAGGGGATCAGGATTTATACGCAAAGAATCACTGCCATATCTCTGAAATTCTAGTGAATTGTCATGGTTCAGGAAAATACAAAGCGCTACGAAATTTGTTGGCGCTATATAAATAAATGATGATGATGATGACTATCATAATTATTTCACAGTGAGATATATTACCATTTTACATGGTAAAATTGTAAAGGTACTTTACTTTCAAAAGGAACAATTTTTGATCAGTATACTCACTGTGTTAGTTATTATTGTGAAATTATTAAATGTCATGGTAGAGTATCAAATAAACTTGTAGGAGTTTTCTTGTTCACTGCTATTGTTTTACTCAGATACCTTTGAATTACACAATGATCATGAGGAAAAAGCAGAGGAAAGTTAGATAATATAGAATCGCTATGACCATAAACAGAATCCTGTGACTGGACTCATCCCTCCCAGGGGTCTTGTAGTAAGAAAACATGTTTTCATTTAGAGAGGCTAATTTAACATTCAGCTAAACTTGCCAAAACAGTCCACACATGACTTTTTCTGTGTTTTTTTCCCAAGGGCTTAATCATACTGCATTGAAAGAGTGATTCATTTTCTATAGCTTTCTTTTCGTATTATTGCAGAATAAACACGGTTTGCGAGTTCAGGGAAAATCTAAGAAAACGTAAAACATTTACACTTTGTATGCAGAGCCTAAACTTTATGTATAGTATAGTAATACTGTAGTATAGTATTACATTTCCTGTGCTACGCTGTTTATGTTGAAAAGTTCAGCCTTGTAGCGGCTGCCTCTCCTGTACCCATGGTTATTCCACCGCTGCCAAGAGGGGAAAAAAACATAATAAGTATCATTTGCTAATATTACATTTAGGTGCAAAATTTGCACTAAAACTTAGAAACTAGACATTAGTTTCCATTGCTAAACTTTCACTAGAAGGGTAACACTGTGAGCTGTACTCAATCTTGTGGTTTAATTAGCATACACAACAAGTCATCGACGTCACAACACTGACATCAGTGATGTTGCAACAAAACAATTGGTGTATGCTGTAGGGATGCGCAAATTAGGATCAGGAATCCATACTGACAAGTACGGAAGGCATTCAAAACAAATATACTGTCACTGTAGCATAATCAGTGCTGTGCCCGGAGTTATTCAATAATGTTTAACCACAGAATTAAATAGATTTTTATCCAGCTGAGCCATTAAATGCTGTTATACTTTTAAACAGATTGTTATTATAATGAAAACTGTTGAATCAATTAACAGAGTTTTAAAACACAGATTTGATTCCTGTTTTCTCTATACGATATCAAGGGCAGGGCTGGCAAATTTTGGTCAACAACACAAGCAGAATTAAGTGGTCAATGGTAAGGTAGGCTACATGTTTACATTACTAGACTTTTAAGAGAAGAACTGCAGAAGTAGCTAGCCATGTTGTTTCAAATGCTGCATCCTCTGTCAAGATAGTCATGATCATGATAAACCCTTACTTATTTACATTCATATAGTGCCAGCATGTTCAAATCATTTTACTATTGGGAGCAAACACAGTAATAAAACAAGTCAGGCAAATGCACCAATCAGTCACAGTTTGTGTATTCCCCCCCCCCCCCCCCCCGTACCACCTAAACAGCTCTGACCCGTGAGGCATGACCTCCACAAGACCTCTGAAGGTGTCCTGTGGTATCTGGCACCAAGACACTAGCAGCCAGGGCCCGATTAAGGGTCACAGCCGCCCTAGGCTACTACACTGGTTACCGCCCCCCCCCAGCAATGTGTGGGTAAAAAAATAAAAAAAATATATATATATATATATATATATATAGAGATATATGTAGACAAAATTGTAAAACATTAATTAATACATAAAACACACTTCATTATGCACTTCCTCTCTTACCTGATCTTGCAGCGTAGACTACCTGGTGTTCTCTTTTGCTTGTTCTTGGAGCGTTGTCCGTTGCCTGGCTTCTGAAAACTTGGGAGTCCTGTATTTAAAATGTGCAAAAATTGTATTATAGTGCCAAATTTTAACAAACCCTGAATGATACAAAACAACCCCCTAGTACAGACATAGACAATAAAATATATGAAATTTATTTACACTTATACATATAGTAACATTTACCAGCCCTGTCTATCTAGTATTTAGTATTCTAGTGACCGCTGAAACCACAGTCAGCATCCACATCACCGCCACACAATACAGAGATCCTCCCCCCACAAGCTATTTCATCACCTCCGCCACCAGCTAATTCATCCCCCCTATCTACCCGCAACAGACAGTGTATGACCCCCTATCCAATTCATTAACCCCCCTCTAGCCAGTTCATTACCTCCCTATTGCCATTTCATTAATCCCCTCCCCTAGCCATTTCATTAACCCGTTCCATCCAATTCATAAGCCCCTCCTATCCAATTCATAAGCACCCCCTCTAGCCAGTTCATTAATCCCCATTTGCACTTCATTAATCCCCCCTAGCCATTCCATTAATCCCCCCATCCAATTCATAAGCCCCCCCCTATCCAATTCCTAAGCACCCCCTCTAACCAGTTCATTACCTCCCCATTTTCACTCCATTAATCCCCCCTATCCAATCCATACTAGCCAGTTCATTAATCCCCCCATATCCAATTTATAAGACCCCCCTCGTTAGCCACATTAGCCAGTTCATTAGTCCCCCCAGTAATCTCCCCCCCTCCACATCCGATGTGTCTCCCCCCCTGATATTTAACAAGCTGCACTTACCTTGCTGTCTTCTGTTCCTCCTCTCACCAGCCGGCGCTTCTGTCATCTTCACACGCAGCTAACAGCCTCTGACGTTGTTAGCTGCACTGTCACTGCGGGCGCGCTCTCTGTGATTAGTGTGGTCACGTGAGATGTGAGATCTCACGTGACCACACTAAGCAATACACTGACTAACAGCCGAAGCTAACAGCTAACAGCATGAGATGCTGTTAGCTGCGTGATTGGGTATAGGAATATGCGGGACCGCCCCCTTGTGGACAGGGGCGGCCCCATCAGAGGAGAAAGAAGCCGATCGCCGGCATTTGAAGAAAAAAACAAAAAATAAAAAAAAACAGCTTGCTAGTGTGCCGCGCTGCGCCCCCCAGGACTCAGCGCCCCAGGCTGCAGCCTGGTCAGCCTAGTGGTTGATCAGGCCCTGCTAGCAGCAGATCCTTTAAGTCCTGTAAGTTGTGAGGTGGGACCTCCATGGCTCAGACTTGTATTTCCAGCCCATCCCACAGATCTTCAATCTGACTGAGATCTGGGGATTTTGGACGCTAAGTCAACACCATGAACGATTCCTGAACAATTTTTGCAGTGTGTCAGGAGCGCATTGTCCTGCTAAGAGAGGCCACTGCCATCAGGGAACACTGTTGCCATGAAGGGTTGTTCATGGTCTGCAGCAAAGTTTAGGTAGGTGGTACATGTCAAAGTAACATCCACATGAATGCCAAGACCCAAGATTTCCCAGCAGAACATTGCTCAGGGCATCACACTGCCTCTGCCAGCTTACCTTCTTCCTATATTGCATCCTGGTGCCATCTCTTTCCCAGGCAAACGAGGCACATGCACCCGGCTGTCTACATGATGTAAAAGGAAACGTGATTCTTCAGACCAGGCCACCTTCTTCCATTGCTACAGCAGCTCATCTGTGGGATTGGACCAGACTGGCAAGCCTTCATTCCTCACATGCATAAATGTACCCTCGGACACTGTTGGCAGGTACTAATCACTGCATGCCTGGAACACCCCACAAGACGTGCCATTTTGTAGATGCCCTGACCCAGTCTTCTAGCCATCAGAATTTGGCACTTGTCATAGTCGCTCAGATCCTTACGCTTGACCATTTTTCCTGCTTCCAACACATCAACTTCAACAACTGGCCCAATACAGGTGCCATTGCAATGCGATAATCAAGTTTTAATGCTGTGGCTGATCAGTGTAAGTAAGAGGGCTCTGCTTGCAAGCTTGCAATTTATAGGAAGATAGGACTTTGGTACATGAAATTAGGTGTCACATACTGCATATTGGTCCAGCCCAATTGCAATGGGAAAAGCTTTGTAAGGCTATGTGATACAGTCCCATAGCAATGTTAGTTTGAGAGTCTAAGGGGTATATTTACTAATCTGTGGGTTTGAAAAAGTGGAGATGTTGCCTATAGCAACCAATCAGATTCTAGCTATCATTTTGTAGAATACACTAAATAAATGAAACCTAGAATCTGATTGGTTGCTATAGGCAACATCTCCACTTTTTCAAACCCGCAGTTTAGTAAATCTAGCCCTAAGTGTTGTTTGAGAATAGAATGGGAGTAAATGTAAGTTTAATTGAGACTGTGTATAGGTGTGATAACTGCTTAGAATAGCCTAGGGAGGTTAGTGTGGTTGAAGGGTTTTATAAGTTTGCCTCAGAGTTGAGTTAGAAGATGTTTTTAAACATGTGAATAGATCTATATTGGTGCAGTTTTGGCCTAACTATATGTTAGTAGAATCAGAATATAATGGATTCAGTAAAATAAGGGCAACCAATGTAGGGACTAACAGAGTGGAGCAGCAGTAAAGTAATGTTTTATGATCAAACTTTGTCTAGCTGCTACATTCAAAAAAATATTGTAGGTACAATAGTCCGGTTAGGGGAAGATCATAAGTAGGGAATTGCAGTGGTCAATGCGGGAGACATTGAGTGCACTGAGTAAAGTTTTTGCAGTGTCTTATGTGAGATACATGCATATAACTGACATGTTTCTTAGGACAGTTTCCTGAGGATTTGGAGGGGCATGGGAGTTAAATGATGGGATAATAGAAGAGATTTGGGGTCATAATTATTTTTTTTCAAAATAGGGGTATTCCCTGCATGCATGAATAATGATGGAAAAATACTAGTGGAGAGATATTACAGATATTATTTAAGGACGTGCTGCACACGGGAAACAGGCACTGAATTGTTTGTGACGGTATAGGATCAAGTGGACAGTTAGTAAAGTACGAAGACAAGAAGATCACTACATGATTTCTACCTTGTATCAAACTCTCCACCTGTAGCTTACCACTTGCCTTTATTCCCATCCTAACATCTTCATACTCCCCCTGTCACATTCACTTTTCAAGTGAAATAGCCAAAAATCATCATGCTGTGCATAGCGTCCACAATGAAGGCAGTGTACAGCTCAATGGTGAACCCTTGATTGATTAAAGATGTTTTGTGATGTCAAGCTGGTGATATCGTCAGGGAGCTCCCCCATTGTAGGGAAGCCCATGCTGCTGCAAAGAAGATCTGTCTCAGATCTCTCTTGCCTGATAACACTTATAGATACAGCATAGTCTGCACCCAACTGTGACTAACATGTTTAGGTCACACTAAATACATCAACATTCACAATAGGCTAGACCCAACTAGGCTCCTTGCGTATAAATAACAATAAACTATTAAATAAACTTTAAAAGAGTTAAGCAAAAGTTTGAAATATAAAAAAATAAATGTAACTTTATTTCTAGGACCTATATCTCCATCATTATTATAATTATTGTTATTATTATTATTATTTATTTCTAAAGCGCCACAAGATTTCCGCAGCTCCGCACAGATTGCAAACAAAAAGTAGACCATACAAAGCATAACAGCACAGAACAATAAACAAGTACTGCTAGGGCTTCAAAAGCTCCAATCAAGGCCAGTACCAGTGTAACTGGAGCAGAAGAAATAAGTATTGAGACAGGAGGGAAGAGGGCCCTGCTTGTAAGAGCTTACATCCTAAAGGGAGGGAAACCAGACAACAGGCACAAGGGGGTGTCAGTGGATGGGATCAAGGGCAGGGGGAGCACCTAGGAGGGACTGGGGATGAGTAAGGGAGAGGTGAGAAAGCATAGAGCGATGGTTAGGCAGATGGTTGGTAGGTGTTTAAGAACAGGTGAGTTTTCAGCAGGGGCAGGCTGGGCTTGGGAGCAGGGGGACATCTGCCCCTCGGACCGGTCTCAAAATGGGCTACCTCGGGCTCGTTCACTGGGTCACCTGCATTTTTTTCCTTTAAAATAGGCTGCTGAGTCGAGTCTTGCCCCCCGGGCTGAAAGTTGCCAGTCCTGCCCTGGTTTTCAGTGCCTGTTTAGGTGCACAGACTAAGGGAGAGTCGGATATATGACTCGGGAGGTCATTCCAGTGCATAATATAATGTACCCATATTTGTTATCGATACACTTAGAATATAGCACTATTGCTAGTACAATACTATATTTGTAATTTGGATAATAGTATCCATAGATAAGCACTTTGTTTTGCAAATGTTCCCTGTTTTCTCTCATATAAAGCACTTAAAGTAATTAAGTTGTTTATGTCACCAAGCTTCCAAAGCAAAGCACTTTCTATCATGAATAAAACAATAGAAAGTTTACACAAAGTAGTTTAAAGTTTTGTTCTTTCACTAACACATAGCAAAACTATGAAATGTGGTCTGATCACAAAATATGAAATCCATCTGGTCACAAAGCAGTTACAGAAGCTGCTATTTATAGAGTTAATGGAGGAGAAGCTTTCTGAGTGGACAGGCGTAAGGGTCAAAGGAGAAGTCAAAGCTCCTATCAAAGATGAAAGGTAACAGACAGCAATTACATATATTATATAATGAGTCATACATAATAAGACAAACATATTAATGATGTGAACAAATGATCATAGTAATAAATTAGTATATGAGTTTGGGGTAATTAAGTAATCAATCAAAAGATAGTGGGGTGATTTCATTATCTGTTCTCAGTTTTATGCTCTAGTGTGCATCTATAAACCTATTTTAAACTGGTGTTTCCTCAGACCTCACCCATCTATCCCATAAGAGAGATGAGTAATAGCGAACAGAAATATCATTACCAGATTCTGGAGAACTCCCAAGTGATGGCAAATAGGCTGATTCAGCTGCTTTGCAGATGAACTTATAGAGTGTTCAAAAATTCTATGAACATGTATCATGCAAATCAGTCAGCTGGATGTCAGCATTTTACTTGTATGTTTAAGTCATAAGAACATAAATTCATTAATATTTAAAACAAAACATAAAAACGTTTTAAAGAGATTTGCCCACCTGCAGATCATTTTAAGATTTTCACTTGTACATGCCAGGTGGAGATCTTTATTGAATACATAACTTTTGTTCAAGCTTTCAGCTATACGTTTAGGCCATGTCTTCTAGCATATTATATTATAAGTATATTAGCTGGCAGAGTTGTTCATTTTTCTCTGGCCTATCGCATACCTCTGCTAAGGTTTCTGCATTATACACAATTGTAATCAGAAAGCATCTTTGCTTCATATCCTAGTGCAATGAAAAACATTGCTACCTGTTCATATAAACACATGGCTGAAAAGCACTGTAAGAAGCTAGAGAGAGAGAGAGAGCAATGCCTATAGTTAAATGTTACTTAAAGTTGCATGATGTCATGCACAAACCTATAAAGTAATATGATGATGGAAACCGCTCGCAACGCCTATTCTGTAAAATAACCCATGCCTGGATGAACATTGGGTACTGATGTTTTCATGGTGTAAAGAGAATGGAAACCCCCAGTTACATTGTAATATTTATTACAATTAGCCAATATAACCAGCAGCAGTTGGGTGTACGTGGCAGAAAACGGGGTCCCAGGGTATGATATGAACCTGAGCCAATTAAGTGACATATCCAATCCTGAGTTACCCTCTTTGTCCAGATATATTTAGCTGCTGCCAACTTCACGCAGCCAGTTGAGATAAATATTGCAATACGCCCGGGGTTTCCAGTCTCCTTTAGTGTAGGGATAGTACTCACAGTTCTAGGCACCTCCAGTGTGTATTTTTACTATAAGGTGAATTTAAGGAAACATCATGTGAGACTCATGGGACACAAAAATATAATGTATGCCGCAATAGTGAGTCAGCAAGTAGAGTGTGGTACTATATATATACTGTGTGTATATATATATAAATATATATATATATATATATATATATATATATATATATATCATCATCATCATTTATTTATATAGCGCCACTAATTCCGCAGCGCTGTACAGAGAACTCATTCATATCAGTCCCTGCCCCATTGGAGCTTACAGTCTAAACTCCCTAACACACACACACACACACACACACAGACACAGACACAAAGACTAGGGTCAATTTGTTAGCAGACAACTAACCTACCAGTATGTTTCTGGAGTGTGGGAGGAAATTTTATATCTAATATATAAAAGCCTAGCGGCGTGTGTTAGTGTGTGTGTGTGTGTGTGTGTGTGTGTGTGTGTGTAGAAAAAACTACCGGGTGACAGAGTGCTCAAGCTGTAGTGCCACCTGCTGGGCGGAGTTATATACTACACTGACCTACTAAATTCTTAGCATTATCTAATATATAAAAGCCTAGCGGCGTGTGTTAGTGTGTGTGTGGAAAAAACTATTTTCTCAGAAAGGGCTCATCCAATTGACCTGAAATTTGGCATACTGACATTATTTGACAAAAAAATTATAATAGTGAAGTCAGTTAACTTCCATCATCCCCCTTTTCCCCCGTGGGAGGGGTAGTAAAGGCTAAATTTACGAGTTGAGGGCTCAAACTTATTTTCGTGAGGTAATTTCACCTCATGAACACACATGCTGTGTTAGTGTGTGTGTGTGTGTGTGTGTGTGTGTGTGTGTGTGTAAAAAACTACCGGGTGACAGAGTGCTCAAGCTGCAGCGCCACCTGCTGGGCGGAGTTATATACTACACTGACCTACTAAATTCTTAGCATTATCTAATATATAAAAGCCTAGCGGCGTGTCTGTGTGGCGATGAAGATGACAAGAACCTTTTTAACACCTTAAGTAGCTTGATTTGACTAGAATGCATGAGTATCATGCACTGGTTAACTTGTATGAATATATATATATATATATATATATATATATATATATATATATATCATATAAAAGCCTAGTTAGTCTGTGTGTGGAAAAAAAAACAACAAGCTGCAGCGCCACCTGCTGGGCAGAGTAATTTTACCTCATGAACACACATGTGTAGCGGCGTGTGTTAGTGTGTGTGTGTGTGTGTGTGTGTGTGTGTGTGTGTGGAAAAAACTATTTTCTCAGAAAGGACTCATCCAATTGACCTTAAATTTGGTATACTGACATTATTTGACAAAAAAATTATAATAGTGAAGTCAGTTAACTTCCATCATCCCCCCTTCCCCCCGTGGGAGGGGTGGTAAAGGCTAAATTTACGAGTTGAAGGCTCAAACTCATTTTCGTGAGGTAATTTTACCTCATAAACACACATTAAAAAGGGCGCTTGCGTCGGGAAGTAATGCTCTTCCCCTGAGGAGGCCTGGGCTAGGCCCAAATGCATGACAAGAACCTTTTTAAGACCTTAAGTAGCTTGATTTGACTAGAATGCATGAGTATCATGCACGGGTTAACTTGTGTATATATATATATATATATATATATATATATATATATATATATATATATATATTACACACACACACACAGTGTATCCTTTACTGGATATCATCATGATGAATGATGTCCTTTTTAGATTAGGTTGACTGATACTATTGTCACTAAGGTAGTACCCTTTAGACCTATTTAATTAAAATACACACTACAGCAACTGGGCAATAGTTTTTATATTTTCATTGTCAAATGCGCATTTTGTAAATGTAGTATTTCATGGTATTTTAATGTTTTTCATTGGTTTACCAGAAAAACTATTTTGTATTTAAATAGTAAAGTGTGTGACATATGCAGCAAACATAAGATATAAGGGGCTAGATTTACTAAGCTGCGGGTTTGAAAAAGTGGAGATGTTGCCTATAGCAACCAATCAGATTCTCGCTTTCATTTATTTAGTACCTTCTACAAAATGACAGCTAGAATCTGTTTGGTTGCTATAGGCAACATCTCCACTTTTTCAAACCCGCAGCTTAGTAAATCTAGCCCAAGTTCTTTATTCGGGTTTTAACAATAGGAAACAATTATAAGACAAATCACTCAAAATATATACTTTTTCCAGCTAAAATGTGATTCAAACCGCTCAATGTGTAGAATATACAAGTGAACGTACAGTAATAAAACTGCTGATCTAGTAAACTTTGTTTTACTCCCTTAAGTGCAATGAACCTTTAAACTGATCACTGACCAACATCTGTGTGCCAGATTTGGTGGATATTACTTTTCAACAAGAAAACAATGCAGCTCTACAGAAGTATAAACTTGGACTAAAAATGTGCATGTAGTTTTGAAAATGAAAGCTTGGAAAATAGTTTTAAAAAAATGGAGCAGTAACATAAATCATTGCGCAGCAGAAATATCTACTCTAATAATACTCTAACTTCATAGTGCAGAGAAATGAATTATATTATAGGATCACTTTGATTCAAAAGATTTATATCATAAGATCTATTTTTGACAGTCAATTTTAATGGTTGAAATTGATGACTATAATGCCAGAAAATAATAACTACTTTAATGTGTTCTCATACAGCAATGCACTGACGGTTATGAGTGGGACCCGCTAAGACAGCAATGCAAAGGTAACATTTCCAGTGTTCTATCAATTTTTTGGTTGTCGCTACGATAGATACATTGCAGACATATATATATGTGTGTGTGTGTGTGTGTGTCTGTCTGTGTGTGTGTGTGTGTGTGTGTGTGTGTGTGTGTGTGTGTGTGTCTGTGTCTGTGTGTGTGTGTGTGTGTGTGTGAAAAAAATAAACAGTGAGTAGGGACATCAAAGCTTATGGTTGGTGGGCTGCAAGGGCGTTTTCAGAAATTAGTGGGCCTGAGTGCAAGATTAGTGTACACAAACCCCCCCTGGCCTGCCATCCAACCTCCTGCCTGCTCCGGTTCCCTGTCCCCCACGTAAACAAATATTATTCACAATCAATGCTGGTAGCTGGTGCTTTCCCATTTGATTGCTCCATTCCTTTCTTCCTGGCAGGACTTAATGGGCCTGATTCATTAAGGAGAGCAAAGCAAAAAAAAGAGTATATTTGATACTGGACAAATCTATGTTACAAAGCAAGGGGTGCAAATTAGTTTATTATGTTGCACATAAGGAAAATATTGGCTGTTTTTCCATGTAGCACACAAATATTCAAATATTTGATAGCTTTATTTTTACACTGAAATTTAAAGGTGATCTACCCCAACTGTAAATGTGTCCCCACATTTTAAATTTACCTCCCCCTCCAATGCAACATGGTTTTGCCAAATTCAAAGTTACTCCTTTTTTTTTTTCTTTACTTTCCTTAATGAATCAGGCCCAGTATGTCACCTTGCATATCATCTTGTGCAAATGTGGTGATTGGTTGACATATGGAGCGCCTCATCTGGGAGCAGAAAAATTAATTGTGGTTTTGCAGTACATAGCTCTGAGGGGTTGAGTACGATTTAATTATGACCACTATTCCGACAACTTTAAAGCCTACAAATAAAATCCGAAATGATGAAAAAACGATGTGAAAATAAACAAGCTGACGCTGGACATCTCCGATGAAAGCATCATGATGACAGCAGGTGATTCCGATTCAACAAGTGCTCGGCAGCGCTGGCTGACGTCAGCGCGACATCTGTCAGTAGAAATTTAAAATGGCAATGTGGGGACCCTTAAGGTTTAGTGTTTAAACACTTAAGCCGACATTGCCACTTTAAATTTCTACTGACAGATGTTGCGCTGACGTCAGCTTGCACTGCCGAGCACTAGTTGAATCAGAATCACCTGCTATCATCATGGTGCTTTCATCGGAGGAGTGCAGCGTCGGCTTGAAGGTAAGTTTGTTTATTTTCACATCATTTTTATTTGTAGGCTTTAAGGTTGTCGGAATAGTTTTAATCGTAAAAACGATTTCCACTGGCTCTGGGTGCATACTGGGCATTGCAGGGCCCCCTTCCTTCTTGCACCTGTGTACACTGCACACCCAGCACCTATTATAGATACACCACTTCAGTGTTTAGTATTAGCATTACTGCTTTAAAATAGGTCTCTGCTTTTATTAAATACTTTGCTTTTCTTTCTAGCTATCTTCTGCACCTTTTAGCCATGTCAAAGTTGGTTATTTTTGTTGCTCTGGGATACATTTGAGTTGTTAACTCAACAACTCTGCCTAATGATATAAATACAAGTCTGACAAGCACAAAGGTGCAGAAGGGCACCCATGCCATACAAGCCAATACATTAATGGGATCCAAAGGGGAAACCCCCTTTAACCCATAAATGCCCTAATTTTAATAAGAAGAGTTTCAGATTTCCACATTCTGGGTAAAAGCCTGCAGTGTTGTGCTTACATAAAGAAACAGAACTCCTTTGTGACTTCTGATACCTTCATTTACAATAAAATCACTGTTTCTTATTACAGATATTGATGAATGTGGAATAATGCAAGAACCTTGCAAAGGAGGAATGAAATGTGTTAACCATTATGGAGGATACTTATGTCTACCAAGAACAGCACAAATATTGGTAAATAATGGACAAGAAGACACCGTAGTCTCACAGCCATCTGGATCACAACAAACCAACGGCCAAAATTTGCATGTAGAAAGACCCGTTAGCGCTCCAGATTTGCCACGAAATGTACCTAGCTCAGCTCAGCTCTTGCAGTGTACCGCTGGCTATGAACTAAACGCGCAAAATTTGTGCCAAGGTAAGTAGTAGCCAAAGTAGTTGTTTACATTTTCAAAGTTAAAGTGAATGTTAGACCCCCATCAAATCATGTTGGTTTGTCAAGTTGCCCATGCATTAAAAACAATAAGGCATTTTTGCATGTCTAATTCCTGAGGTAAAAGCTACCAAGAGAGCAGCTAACTTTCTTTGTAAACTAATAAAATACATGATAACTCTTTCTCCCACTTCCTGTGTAGAATGGCCGGAGCGTTATGGAGTTCCCATGTAAGCACAAAAGGACTCACTTACAAATGCAACCACTATGTATATAATGTACAATTATTTATTTATTTTGTTATGTTTCTCCATTAATAAGTAATGTTTCATGCTCAGAGAAAGCAACATTGATTAGCTTGGTTTCTAAGTTACTGCCATCTCGCTGCATCTTGCCTCAAAACTCAATTATCTGCCTTGTTATTCCATCTACTATCAATATTTATCACGCAGTGCAGTAAACATCACACAGAAGATTGAACTGTGCAAAAACTACCTATTAATATTTGGGGTTGTTACGTTAAAACAAAGCAAAGTAGTCTGTCCTTTATATATACCGCTTAGATATTTTTAAGATGTTAAACACTTAATATATCTATAAGTATAATGTAAATAATTGTTAAAATGCATGTAAAGTTATAAGAATGCAAACAGATCTTCCTTAAACCTAATCTGTAAATATAAATGAAAGTTCTGAAACTGAAATCCCAAATGTTTAATATCATTGCATATTCATTTTGTTTCACTCATTTTAATCATTGCATATTATATTTGTTTATTTGTGTTGCTTGTTGGATACAACACAAACTGATCTATGGATACAGTGCACTTAGCTGATCAGATCTGGCCTATATCTAGAAATGAGAGAATTTGTGCAGATTGAGTTCCGCTGCTGAACAGGCCATTTCACAGAGGTGCAAAGTTCTAGTTATACAATGAGCTTTGCCATTCTTCACTGTATTTGTAATTTTGTGGAATTAGTCTATGAACTGAGCTGGGACAATGGCAGTACATTTCACTGTGCGGTTGGGGAAAGACTGCGAAGCGTCTCATTGAGGAAACGTGCAATATTTTCTTGCAATATGAGGAACGAGGATGATACTTCATGGAGCAGTGCTAAAAAGTCTCTGACCTCTAGTTATATCCTAAGGCAAGTAAGCAACCAATTGTATCAAGGCTTTGAATAACTGTTGCAGACAGGCATGTACAAACCAATGAACAACAATGACAGCGCTAGAGTAATGGAGCACTAGTAACCAATAACCGAATCCGTGAAACTGTTGCAATATTCAACACATATTTATTCAAAAACTAAAACATGTAATAAATCTTAAATCAGTGAACTGATGTATACACCACATTAAAAAGAAACTTAAAATAGATAAATTAAAAAAGTTAAAAAAATGAATACAGTTAAATTCTTCTATTGCTAAAAGTATGAATACTCATCAATAATCTCCTCCTCTTGATCGTATCTAAAATACTTTGGATAGAATCTTCAATAGAAATATCACTCAATATTCACCAATACCATAGGTATTCAATCTGATATCATCGGCAGCTTAAAAAATGGCCTTCTTATTAGAAAGTCCCATGACATCAATATTAGTAACGTATGATCTAAAATACAAAGTCTCGCTCTGATAAAAGCAACAATGTATATTAATGTGAACTTCACATTTCCTCTAATGAGATCACCTGTGAGTGAAGAAACGCGTCAAGAAGAAGATTCGGATTCGGTTATTGGTTACTAGTGCTCCATTACTCTAGCGCTGTCATTATGGTCCATTGAATATTTTTTCTTGAGTACAGCTGCAGGTATCAAGGCACCTGTTTAACTGATATTTGGGAATATAGTGTTTCAGCGCCAGGAAACGTTTTGTGGATGTACAAACCAATAACTGGAAAACGTGGAAAACCTATTTAAGGAATTACTCTAGAAGAAAGGATTTAATTTCAGTGCCAACATCAGAGTCTTGGGAAGGGAGGATCATGCGGCTATCTTTGCATTTAACAAAGTGTCATGTGATCGACAGTGTGTTTAAACTCTGCAGTTTAGTGCAATAAGTGGTACACAGTAAAGCTGGGTACACATCTATGCAATTATCGTGCATATCACCTAATTCACGACTGTTTGTTCAGATATTGCATGAATGTGTACGCTTCCACGGTCATGTTTATCCTACCACACATCGCATCTGTTGATTTGGTTTTCTAAGCTTCTTAAAAATCACGATCAACGGCGGAAAGATGTCAGGCACATGTGGAAGTGTGTCTGCACTCATGACCAGCAGTGTAAGCAGAGATCTGTAGAGTGCGTACGGAGTCTCAATCTTTTCAGCAGATGGTTATGAGAGATGTAGATCACAGATCTGAAGGTAAATTGTGTAGGGGTGTACGCATGAATAGGCCCGCTTATTAAGGCTTTCAATCATTGGTGAAATCATTACAAAAATGTCATCTGAAGTAAGATTGCATAGGTGTGTACCCAGCTTTAGTCAGACAGAATACACAAAACAATGCACAAATAACAATTAGTGAGTTACTCAGGCACAATAAGACAGAGCACGATTAAATAGCTAGGGTGTATCATCATTGGCATACTCTAGAATGTCCACTCTCATGTCACAACATGCACCTAAGTAGGGGCAACTATAAGTGAGTATCCAAGTATCACAGAGATGCTTCTAGATGAGTGCAGAAGGAGAGTTCTGCACATTTTTGCACCAATAGCAGCATAACCAGAGAGACAGGTTTGTTGCAAACACCTTGGTTTCATGATGCTGAGATAACAATGAAACCAGCTTCTAGCTTCTGCAGGTACTTTAGGTGATAGAAAATAAAACAGGCCAATTACAGGCAGGGGGTGCAACTGCTATGGGACCCACAGTTGGGAGGGGCTACCTTCTCTGCCAAAGCCCACGTCTATATGTGTTTTTTTTCACCCTTGAGTGGTTCATGGCTGCCATTATAAAATCTAATGTCTATTTATGTCACAGCCTCTTATATCAGGTGTTGGTCAGCTGGACAGTTTATTCACAAGCAACCACCCTCCTCCTGCTGCATCAGGACCATAATTTAATTATTCCTCATTCCCGACTAAAAAGTTATCTGTGAACAGGAAAAGTGCACATACCAGGGACTCATTTATATTGGTCTTGTAGCTTGTGTATACCTTCAGTATTCATGCTGAGTCTAATAGACTCAGACACAAATCATAATTATCGAACTGTACTGGAACTAAAGACTAACATTAATAAATGATCACTGTGCATTTACCATCCTCTCATCTAATGATCTGTGTATCCGGCACTTATGTTATAAACAAGGTTATGCAGAATACTGGTTGAATTAAACGTTGTATTTTAATGTGATATAGGGATGCTTGACGTACATGTGCTGGTACCACGTAGTTTAGGACACTAGCAGAGTCTTTAAAACATCAAGATTATCGTTCCACCCCATTGAAGTGTTACTGTTCCTTATTGCATTTGATAAAGGAATAAACCATGTGGGAAAATAAACAGCACGCATGCATACAGCCAGCGTCACACTTCAAGTTGATTTTATTATAGAGTTAATGAAAACATGATGTGCACCCTCATGTAATTACCCACAGATGTATGACCTTTTTCTTCCACTACAGCGGCACTAAATTATATTTTACGAGCAACGTGATGTTGTGGGACCCATTTTAAAAATAATAGTTGACTCAGGGGAGCTGTAATACTCTTAGTGACATCATGCTGAACACTGAAGGACCTTCTGTTTAGATAGGGTTGTCCACTCCCTTCCGAGCATTACACAGTTTAAATCTGATAATGTAAGCAGTACACTTTTCCTCTGATTTTTGGCACAAAATAAATGGATACTTATACATGAGTCACGCATAAAATGACTTTGAACTTTCTATTTAGGTTTTTTATTTGGAATAGAATATGTCAGTAGCTTTTTTATTGCAGACTGAGCTGAAAAAGTGTATGTTTGTTTAATGGCGTCCAGAGAAGGTCAAGAGTGAATGAACGACGTAGGCTAAAGTTAGTCAGAAAATGAATAAGTATTTCTCTTGTAACTTTAATCATGTTAGTTAAATGTGTAAGTACTGAATGCTCACTTTCTCTGCATATTCATTCTGCATATGGAATGATAGTGATAGTTATTAGCTAAATGACATAATGATTACAACAGTTTTAAGCATTCTGGCTTGTAACTGTCCTACTGCAGATTTTACTGAACGTGTGATAACCTCCTACGCTGGATACACTTTGGAGTATCCTTAATGCATTGCCGATAATGACACCTGTACAAATGAATCAGGGCTGCAACATCTGACAGCTTAAGAGCTGCTCTAGAATGTTGTGTCAGTCAGTGTGAGTAAGGTTCTAGTGAGAGGGTGGAACAGTTGGTCAGTGAGGGAAGTGACAGGTGGAGCTGTGAGGAGAGTGATGGTGGTCAGTTGAGAGGAGGCAGGAGGACAATGAGAGGTCAGTTAGATGGGGGAAGCAAGAAGATCGGTGAGAGAGACATATAACTGGTGACAAAGAAAGAGACCTTGCTCTTATGAAGAAAACAACAGCTTAGGAGGGAAGAGCTGATGAGTAATTGCTGAGGGGAATAATTGCTGATGACAAGGGAGCACATTGGTGACAGATAAGTAAATTCAGTTGCAAAGACAGGTCTTCTATATAGGAATGTGTGACATACTTACATGAAGATTTGAGGAGATAAACTTCCCCCAGGTTAGGTGGAGTCAGGAGTAGGCTGGGCTGGTGGGGCAGAGGGGATCAACCCTCTGGGCCGGTCCCATAGTGGGCTACTTTGGGCTGGGTCTCTGGGCTATCTGCATTTTTTCACCTTGAATGGACTGCAGTAAAACCAAAGAGAGGAACTTTGGAAGATAACCTTATATTTTGTTTCTCGATTTCAGACACTATGCTTGAACATATTTAACTAAGTGAAAGATTAGTGTAAGTTGGAAAGTATTCAGATATAATAGACTGTGTTGGATCGTAGGTACAGAATTGAACACAGTTCATGATAGCTGCAGACGTTTCTTTGAGAAGGATACTGTAATTTATTGACTCCTCAGTAACTACAACAGTCCACTGGGATTGAATTCTAGCAAGTGCAACAATGTGTTAAACTCACATAATATGATCCATAGAAATCATAAAAATCATAATTAATTGTTTGGCGAACATTTGATATCCATCCTCTAACAGTCACCGAAGAGGTACACAGTGGCGCGCATAGGGGCAGATTCAATTAGCTGCAATGTTCTGTTTATACGGTAAAAAGTAACGCTAATTTTTGCTCGCGTATCTTTATTGCGTGAGCAAAAGTGAACTGAAAATAATATAATTATAAATATATATTTATCGTTGGGAAAAAATGTTCTTAGACCTAAATGATAGCTACATTAGTAGATAATCAAGGAACTGAATGAACAGACTCAATGGCTGTTTTAATATTTCTAATGATCTTTAAATGTCTTGTAATATTTATATGTTAAGTAACACAGTAACCCTGAGTAAGTGTTTGATTATTTGATCGCCAGTAAATTGGAAAAAAAGGGAGAGAGCAAACTTATTACTGTATTAGCTTGTAGAAAGAAGTATCCCTACACTGGTACAAACAGAACACCCTCCTGCTCCTTCGGGTGAGCTGAGCTAATTAACAAAGAGCTGTTATTCATTATGTTAAATTCCATTTTGGTCTTCTGTTTTTACCCTGCCTGGGGAAACCTTGCTGTGGGGGAGTACTTCATTTCTGATCCAGAGAAAGAGAGGTCTCCCTTCAGACGAAATGTGATTTTAGTCTTAAGATACTTAACTGTAAGCCAAAAAATTAAGTTTCATTTTAACTTTTAATAAAAACTAATCTAAATCACCTGCATTTACATGATAATGTTTAAATCAAGGTACTCACTTCGCCTCATGGCAAAAAACCTTTCCTCTCCCTCATATGCATTTAATGCACTGTGCAGGCAATACATAGACAATATTCCTATATTACTAGAAACTGTTCTTCATTAAGTGAGCAGAGATGTTCATTGTTGAAAGCATTGACTTATATGATCCGTTTACTCAGTGTGGTGCCATGTTAGCAGCTGGAGCACAAGCTTGATCAACTATGTAGTAGGAAATATTATACATGGAATTACAAGTAATGCTCAATTAGACATTAAAGGGTCACTAAACCTAAAACACAAATTGGTTCAATTATGAAAATGTTTCTTGTAACATTTATATGTAGATGTAAGCTGAAGTGAAAGTACTGAAGATATTCAGCATTTCACGTAATGGATGGAATATGATTATTTTAGATATACACCATCTCAGTAACAGCATGTGTGACTGGTGCTCAGTCACTCCATTAAGCTAAAATAATCATGACTCATCAGTATCTTTAATGACCATTTTAGGCTCTGATTGGTTTTCTTAAATTCAAGTAATACAATTAATACATGTACATAGGGAAATTCTGCAGTATAGAAAAACGTATTTCTCTTCTGATTTCCATGATCACACTGGGTCTGATTCATTAAAAAAAGTTAAGCAAAATATTGAGTAAGTTTTCTTACTCAAGTTTTCTGGACAAAACCATATTGCAATGCAAAGGGTACAAATGAGTTTACTATTTTGCACATAAGATAAATACTGGCGTTTTTTTCATGTAGCACACAAAAACTTGATAGCTTATTTGCACACTGAAATTTAAAGTTGATTTAGGACATGCCCTACCCCAACTATAAATCTGCCATTAAATGTTAAGTTTATCTCCCCTCCAATGCAGCATGGTTTTGCCTTACTTACTTACTTTTGCTTAACTTTCCTTAATGAATCAGGCCCACTATGCTTAAGTCCATTCTTCATTTACTTATTTGTTTGCTAATCTGTGTAGGTTATGTTCAAAAATACTTTGTGAACTGATTTATACAGGGAAAAAAGTATGGAAAAGAAAGAAAGTACGAACATGTACAATGCTACCTTTGTGAGCTCAACTTTCATTAAAGGTGCACAGTCATGTCTCAGCTCTTTCTGTACTCCTTAAGCCGAGGGCTGTTAAGAGTAAGAGAACCCCAGTGCTTCTGCTTCTTTGGCCCCTCGTAGGCTGGACCCTTTTTCCAATGGTTACTACACCACTTAATATATTCCTTAGAATTTGGCATATATTTAAAATGGAATATAACAGGACTATATTCCATTGGTTGTTATTCCGTTCAACCCATATAGTATTCATATCATAGTGCTCTAGAGCTTTACATTTTTATACTCTCTTTGTTTTTTTCGATTCAGGGTAATTCAAGTCATCCATCGTATTAGCTGTCCATGTGTTAGTTTGTTGCAGGCAGAATATATGGGGCAGTTGTGTGCTAAACAGTAGATTTATTTTAATGTTCAATATGTACAATCAATACAGATATCACGGAAGCAGGACAGGAACTTAACAGGTATCAAAACAGACAATGCAATATGATATAATCTGGCACAATGATGTAGGTTACTGATAGGATATTAAACAGCGGAATGTCACTGGCACAAATAATAAATGATACGGTAGATAAATCTATGACACAGATAGTGAATGTTGTAGTATGGCAGAAAACACTTGACACAGTATGAATGACACAGTAAACTGGTATGTGAGTAAGACAGTGATCATACAGAGCCCAACCAACAGGGTCCAGTATGCACAGTATTATACAAGGTAGAAGTCACTCCTGAGATGGGCCCCAAATCCCTGAGTTTGAAGTAGGTGGATCCAGGCACCAATAGTAAGCACACGGTATAGTGAAGGTAAGAGTACTTTTGCGTGCTTCAGAAAAGGAGAAGTCTATACACAAGCCAAGTAATTTGAGCCAGAAATTGTCAATGTCCCATGTCAGTAGTCAGAGCCAGAAGTTATTGATGCCCAAAGCCAGTAGTTAAAGCCAGAAGTCACTGATATTCAAAAGCAGTAAGAAGAGCCAGAAGTCACAGGAATGAAGGAAAGCAGGTCACAGAACCAAGAAGCTAGCATAGGAAACATTATCACCGGCAATCAATGGCTGAAAAATTGTTAATGGCAATAAGGTATGTTATCCTCAACTACCAGACCAACTTCACGAGATAGTCACCTATAGCAGCCCCCTTTCCAAGGAATTAGATGTGTTCCACGATACTCAGTTGCCTCCAGAACTTATGCTCGAGTAATAGTAGCTGTTGACCACACTGTTGAAAATGGGGTGGACAGAACACGGAAGGAGGTAATAAGCAACCTAGATGGTAACAGAAGAATCAATAACAGAGAGCCAGACTCACAAGGGTTAATGCTGATTCATAAAACAAGCCAAGGTCAGGAGCAGGAGAAGACAGCAATTCAGTTTAACAAGCCAGAGGTCAGGGCAGGTATAAATAAATGCAGATCCGTTTAACAAGCTAAGTTCTGGAGTAAGAGAAGAAAGCAAATTCATTTCTGTCTCAAACACTGAGGGACAGAATCAAGTTAGGATACAAAGGCACACTAGGTCAAGGAGGAAATATCACCAACATTGGTGAACAACAAGAAGGGGTTTATAAATCCAGAGTAACTAATGAGTGTTTGCAAGATGATTACCTGCACAAGTGCAGCAAGTGAATAGAAGTAAGTAGACAGCTGACACTGCCTAGCAACTAGCTGAGAGCTGAGAAGACGCTGGTTGTTATTGACATAGCAACCTGCTGGATATTTCCGCAAGGCAAGCAGTCCAGTGTGTAGCAGTGAACATCCTGCAACCATATATGGAACCCGGCTGACAGCAGGGAGCATTCCGCTACCAGTTGACAGGGAGTGGATGCTGGCAAATGATCCAGCGTGCGGCAGTGATCGCCATATCTCTTAACACAGCAGGGAGCAATTGGCTACCGTCTGATAGGGAGAGGACACCAGCTACTGCCGATAAGCAACTGATCCGGCATGCTGTGGTAGTAACCATGAATCTTAACAACAGCTGGGACGTTTAGCGGAGAAATCACTAATCGGTAAGGAAGACAAAATATAGGGTACAGATATAAATAGTGTCTGAACTAATCCACTACAGTTCTTGCTATATGTTCTGTAACATCCAGGAAGACCTGTGTATTAGTTGCCAACAATGTGATGTCTTGACATAGTTATTTTTAAGAGTCTCTTTATTGAGCATTCATACTGACATACAGTACATATATCAACAATATGGTAGTTTCAAGAATAAATACATGCATAGTGAGAACAATCAATGGTATCATCAAATCATATTGTACATAAGAGACAGCTCAAATTAATGTATTTTTAAAGTGGAAGAGTGGTAATATTATATGGGAGGAGGATTATGGTATAGCAGGGGGATGTGAGGCCACCGCTGCCTAACTTTCAAATATGGGTAGTGAAAGCTGCATATGGTCTAAACATAATGAGCCCCCAAAAAATGAGGTTATCTGAGAAAGCCTGCCACATTTGTTTTTAAAGTATGGGGGTAGCATTATAGTGAGCACACAGGAGTCAACTTTTTGTAATGGACTTTGCTATATTGTGAAGATGACTGGTTATATTTTCCATTCTGCAATTTCAAGTTTTATTGATGACTGAGGGAAGCATAGGAGGGCAAGGCTCTCTCCCGGAGGCTACGATCTAGCATAGTTAATTTTTGCAAATAGACATTGTCAGCCTAATCTTATATGAGTTTTTTTGCAATATCATTTGGAGGGTTTATTTCTTCTATGTAATGACTCTACAATTAACATTACAATATTGTACATTGAAGGCAGTACAAATACTGCTTTTTGCAACAAAAAAATAAAATAATAGTAATAATAAAATACGCTTGCATTATTCCATAAAGCAATTACCTAGCATAGACAGAAAATGAATGTAATGGAAATTATGTCATTTCATATATATCTTGCAATAAAAAGTAGATCAATTAGGAACAATCCCAGTGACTGCATAGAATAAGGAACACAGATGCTCTAAACATTTTATTGCAACATTGACCGTGTTATTTTTAGTAGCCTTGTGTCTTAACCTGAATAAAAATGTTGTTTCTAGAGAATAGTAGCAAGTCCATTGCAATTCTGTGAGAGTGCAGAGTTTGAACTTGAATCTTAGAGTAGCAAAGCAATTTTCATATCTACCCAGTACCGGTAACTTGAATTTTCTAGCACACTAGTAGATATGTTAAGCAGTTTCATTATGTGTTTTATATCTATTGAAAGGCTGACGAGTATATAAAAGCAATCATTTGTAAATCACCCTAAATATTAATTGGGGATAAGATTTGTTTACAAGTACCTTTTAATTTTTAATTAAAGCATGGCCCTCATGTGACAATATAAATACATAAAATAAAATTGCTTGTTAATCAGAGATTGCTATTGTCTATATAGGAACATTATTTTTTCAGATATTGCTATAAAATATTTTTTTTATATCCTAAAAGATAACATCTATTTGCTGTTGTTGGCATTCAACAACCACCCCAGCAGCAAACTGCTGCCTCATTTGCATGTTAAATATTTCAATGTTCCATTATATTAGCCAAATGTTTCATCCAACTGTTTATATTTGTATTACTAAGCTGTCCACTATTATGCCAAAGAATAAGGATGGCTAAAAAACCCACAAACAATTGTAATTCTTGTCCTAAGTTATTTATATTTTTCATACAAATATAATTAATTCATTCAATACTCAACACTGCTTTATATCTATAACAAGCACAATTGCATTTAGTCTCCTTTGATCACTGCATTTAATAGAAATAATAAATACATGTCAATAACATGACATAGTGATATAATGGCATAGTGAAAACAATGTTTGTTAGCCAAGGGATGAAAAACATAATTGGAAAACACAAAGACGGTGAGGACAGACAGTCATGGGGGTATATTTACTAAACTGCAGGTTTGCAAAAATGGAGAGGTTGCCTATAGCAACCAATCAGATTCCAGTTATTATTTATTTAGTGCAGTCTACAAAATGACAGCTAGAATCTGATTGGTTGATATAGGCAACATCTCCACTTTTCAAACCCGCAGTTTAGTAAATATACCCCATGGCGTCTGGGTTTGCATATAATAAAAAACATGCACATTTCAAAGAAATATACATTTCAAGTATAGGTATAGAATATATATATACAGGGTGATTCAAAAGTCGAAGTACACCCTTTTATTTCAAAAACTCTAAAGGAATTGGGCCGATTGGCCGATTTCAAGATGGCGCCCATGTTTGGTACATACCGTAAAAGATAGACCACGTCACCCATACCTTACTGGAGTATTCAGGTTTCCCAATTTCCTGTAGAGTTTTTGAAATAAAAGGGTGTACTGCGACTTTTGAATCACCCTGTATATATATATATATATATATATATATATATATATATAATCTCCCTTTTAAAAAATTAAAAATTATAGTAATGACTAATGTATTATAAAAAAAATGCTGGGCACTTGTGCAAGCTGGGGCAAATATAGGAATGTGGGTGGTGTCAATTGTAGCAAAGGCTCCCTAGTTGGCAGTGAGCTGCTTTGTGGTTTTAGAGCTTATCTAAAGATGATATTGCTAATGAGGTGACTGAAATTTTATTTCACAAAATGTTTTTAAATCCAATCAATGGTTTTGTTCACATACAACATAGCAACTGTTACCTAGACAATATTACTATCATAGACACAAACCTGTTTACACCCTAGACACCAGCAACTGAAAAACAGGTGGGCTCAGGTGTGCCTTTACTTTGGCTGGTAGAGTAAAGTGCTTATATTTGTTAATTAGAAATATATAAACACAGCAGCAGGTGTGAAATACCCATGTACTTAAAACCTGATACAAATGTGCACAGACATGAAATAAAAAAAAAACAAGGTCAACAGGATAATGCTGAAAGAATTTTCATTTTTGGAAGTAGCTCAAGAATCTGCTTATTTATATAGGGGGTTGTAGACGATTCAGAACGTTGATGCAGCAAGTGGACAGGGTGATTCTTGCTAAGTTACAAATCATCTTTCAAAAGAAAACACATACCATCTATTTACATCTATTTATATTTTATATCAGGTCTAAATGAGACTTCTACTGTATATTTCATTTTCAGATTAATTTAGTTGCATACTAATGTGAAAGTCATATGTTAGCACCAATAATTGTATACTTCCCCTAAATAAGGGCATTACATTTAAGTTATATACTAAACATTTAAATGGTAGAAATGTACCAAGAATTCAGTTTTTTTTCCCAGTGACAAATGCTGTTTATAAAAAAGGCAATTTCTAAAAATTGCAGTGCCACCAGAATCCCTTTATTTGTACCACTGCTCATAAACATATCTGCAAGAATTCTAAACTGAAAAAGCTTAATATGTAATATTGATGGCAGACAAAAAACAATTGATTTAAGCCGTGTATTAAGTGTTTGTTCTTATTAGGGACTCATGTTTAATTTGGGCATGTATACTTTCTTTGTTGTAGATTTTTACTTACTATATTTGCTGGGAATTTGCTCTAAGCATCTTCTACTGAATCAGTAAAATATTATTACCTCTTGAGCTTTACACCCATCAAACTAAGACTTTGTCCCTTTGTATTAGAATTCAGCTTATTTTCAAAAATACTCCCCCCATAACAGTTATAGTAGCAATGGTTATTCAATCTTACTAAACTTGTCTAAATCATGCATTAAAATTCTGCCTGGTTGTGACACAAAGCACTAATGCTGTAGTCTATGGCTTCTCAATGTTATATATTATCTAAATATAAAAGCAGTCTGACATTTACACTCTTGACAGTGTATTTCCCAGGCTTGTTTCGCAGTATTGCATAACTACCTCTTTTTGCATTCCATGTCCACAAGACCGAACATGCGATTAAAATGATTTTTTTTCTTTTAGTAATTGGAATGCAGTTATTATGAATGGGTCATCTACAGGGAAGATATAAAGTGCCCTTTTTATAGAAAAATAAATAAAAACAACATAACAAATCTACCATAAACTATTACTCTCAAATCAGTCTCCATTTCAATGTTACACAGTAGAGATAACAAAATAAGTGTGGAGGGCCCAACAATAAAGTACCTATTTGATTTATAAAACAATCCCCACAATTGTAACAGTTGTTATAGAGCTTTTCTTTAATACACTTTTGTAAATTGATACAAAGATCACTAAAATACCAGATATGTGCTTAAGGCCATAGACACTGATGGCCAATTTGATCAGAGTTTGTCACTTGGATATATCTCATCATCAGGTTTGTTGTGCTCCACAAAATTAATAATATTGCAAAGAAACCTTGTGACATGTTTTATATAGAAATAATAGAAGTACATAAATGGTGTAAGACTTGTAAATAGACTATGTAGGACATAAATATATGTATACATAGTAAACATAGAAGGAAACTCACATGTCATGTCCAACTAAGAGACATGCAGCCCCCCTTGTGATTGAAGGGAGCATACCACCACACCTCCACAGCCAGACAATCAGAGAGGGCTAGTGATCTAGAAAATGAATGTAAATAATAAAGTTAGAAGGGCAGTTGAGAGAGGAGAATAGAGCAGGAAGATCAAAAGTGGAGGCAGATCCAGTGAGCCATCGGGAAGGGCTCCGACTAGATAAGCCAACCAAGAGACAGCGGGCAACAAACTCAACCATTAATTTTGGACTCGGCAGGAGCAGATGACTGCTACCACTTAATGAATCACTAAGTATATCTACAAAAAGTTGTAGCAAAGTCCTGGTCAGGTGAATGAACTCAATTTTTTTTTAACCATATTAAGCACATAGGTAACTGAGGAGAGAAAGACTAAACTACAACGGTTATAGATAAACCTAATATTGAGGGATATTACCCATTCAGGGCTATAGTGACACTAAATTTGTTTCTCCACTAAGAGCAATAGACATTTATATCCGATCCAAAATCATAATAGTTATAGACAACTTATTAACTCAAGAAGACCTATTACTTTGTATAATATTGAGTATAACATAACTAAATGTATTTATGATTTTGTAATGTAATTTATAGAGCTGATTATAGTTTATCCATATAGATATTCATTCCTTATAGATGGCAACTAAAGTAAGTTAACCATATATAAAATCAATTCCTGATACATTGTCCTGTTTCTTTGGGGTCTTATTATGGATGGGTGTTTCGCTTCTTCCTGCATCATGGTTAATGACACTCCCTCTTCTGAAATAGAAGTGGAACAATTGCCTGGCCAAAAAAAACAAACAGCGCTCCATAGGTTGTACGTGGTATTAAATCTCTTATATATCCCAGTAAATCTACCAATCTTAGTGATCAGGACCTGCATGCCCTGAATTATTTAAAAAGTAGGTGAGATATAGTGATAAAGCCCTACGATTAGTGAATCAATGTTATTATAATTACAGATAACATATTTTGTGAAGCATTGTTGAAAACTTAGTGATAAAGATATTTTAGACCATTAAGATGGGTTTTACCATCCACTATTTAACCAGGGTTCTGAGCTCAGTTATAGGATAGAGGTTTCTATGTATAAGAGAAACAGTTTGTTTCTGAAGTTAAATGTTGCCTCCTTGATTCATAAAGAGCCGGGCCTTATCCAAACACCTGGATACAAGTTTGCACTCTTAACCAATTAGGATGATCTAATACCTCCCAGACATTCCACATGTCCTTATGAATCTGGAAAATGTTGAGTGGTAGTAACAGTTAGGTATACATTAATGTGATGAATTGATATAGCAGGAATCAACATGCGGATGGGTCGTTAGCTGTAGAAATTTTAATATTGAGAGAGAACAAGGATCTGGGGTAAAATTAATTTCCTTATGTAGCGCCTACAATTTCTGCTATAAAAAAAATTGTTTTGTTTTGATGGCTACCATCATTTGCTGGGGACAGCAATAGAAACACTAGGTAACATAAGGTAACACTAATGCAAATTTGTTTCTGTCCAGGTCAAAGAAATACATTTCCAATGTTCATGAATAATTTGTTGCCAGTGTTAAAATCTTGAGCAGATTTTAATACAATATACTCCTGGTGGTATATTTACTAAACTGCGGGTTGAAAAAGTGGAGATGTTGCCTATAGCAACCAATCAGATTCTAGATTTCGTTTACTTAGTGCAATCTACAAAATGACAGCTATATTCTGATTGGTTGCTTTAGGCAACATCTCCATTTTTTCAAAACCGCGGTTTAGTAAATATACCCCCTGATGTGGCATCCAGAAGGAGTTCTGAATTATGAATTTTATAATTGTGGCTATTGTAAATAGATATTTAACTAATAATTTTAAGAAACCCAGAGTGACTTATTCATTGTCGCAGTCAAAAATGTCCCTACACCTCAAGAGCTATAGCATATGGCCAGATTGAGTAAGACCAAGCTAAGTGACTAAAAGGAACTCCTGGAAAGGAACAATTCAGTAGGTCTAGTGGATGAAGTTCTTCAGAAGGCATCTGGGAGAGAATGCTTATCCATTAGGCGTTGATAAGGAATAGAGAATAAATATTTAAACTTTAGGTTTCAATATTCCCATTTCAGAGATCACTAGACGATACTAAAATATTTAAACATTGTCATGTCTAATTTTATTTTAAAAGAGATAGATGAGGAGAAGCTGACTGTGAGATTTAGGAGGTGAAAGTAAACATTTAAGATATGATCTTGAATTATGTGATATTCTCAATGTAATGTTTCACTTATATGTTAAAATATATGACATGGTCGTTAAAAACATTTTTCAACTACTTCCTTCAATGAATGCTTACATTCTTTTGGATTATGCAACATTATTTTTTTCTAACAATGTCAAATCCATTTCCAATGAACCCAAGTATCCAGCTGCCTCTTAAATGTTTCACCCCTAGTAATATAAATGCGTCTCCCACACACATACCTGTTAAAATCAACAAGTCACAGCTGATATTATCTTCACGAGTCATCTTTAATCACATAGCCTGTGGTTGTTTTATGCTAGCAATGCATAGGCAGATAAAATAAATATATATATATATATATATATATATATATATATATATATCAGACAGATCCTTTTTACTTCGATTGGTATTAAGCAGCCTCTGACCAGTAAAAATAGATATTTAAAACAAATGCTGGATTAAACGACCATCCTTTGAACATGATGGTTCATCATTAGTCATTATTGAAATCCTCTCTGGAGGCAGTACCACCTCTGCTTCTACCTCAGATATCTAAGCACTGCATCTTGATCCATCTGCATCCACATCCACATCCATAACTGGAATTTTATTAAACTAACAAGTTCCAATTCTTTACTTCATTGATTGTTATAGAATTTTGTTTTGTTCCTAACTACCCTTTAGATTGTGATTCTGTACATTGTTGAAAAGTTGTTACTGATCATGACTTTTATATATTTACTAAACTGCGGGTTTGAAAATGTGGAGATGTTTCCTATAGCAACTAATCAGATTCTAGCTGTCATTTTGTAGAATGTAATAAATAAATGATAACTAGAATCTGATTGGTTGCTATAGACAACATCTCCACTTTTTTAAACCCGCAGTTTAGTAAATATATACTTTGGTCACTATAAATTGTCAGTATATTGTTTGGATAGTTTCTGTTTTCAGATAAAATGTGAGGAGCATGTGCAACAGCTCCATCTCAGCCATCTTATATGTATTGCGGTCTCTTGAGACTTGCAGCTGCAGATCTTCTTTTTTGCAATCAACACTGCGCCCTTTTAACGGCCCACCTGTGACCCCTCCTTCACCTGGGTGTGTGCACGTCTATTATCAAGTGAACTTTACATTATGGGTGTTGCACCAATCTTTCCAAACTGTAACTGCTAGCTGCAACTGAACTGAGTGCAATTGGATTCCCATAGTGTCAATAAGTTTACCACCACCAAGAAGAACATTAACAATGCACAGTTTGCCACAACCAAGTAGAAAACTAGCAATGCATATATATAGGATATATCATACTTGCCCACTCTCCCGTTTTTTGTGGGAAACTCTCTAATTCTGGTTGGTCTTCTGGACTCCAGGGAGAGTGGGCCATTCTTCTGCATCCTGCCCACTTCCTAGAAAATGTGGATAGGAGCCTTTGTGATGCTCTTCGCTGTAAAATGCGTCATTTTGACCCAGGCCCAGCGGCAAAACGATGATTTCACACGCTTGCATCATGGGAGTTGGGTCAAAATGATGCAATTTGCCGCGCCCCACCCCTCTCTGTCCTCATACTTCACCACCCATCCAGGAGATCTCAGAGGGCAAGAGTAAAAAGGATAGTAGTAATCTGATAGATCTTTTATAGGACAGAGTACTTAATTTGTGATATTATTCAGAAAAATCTTGGAGATGCTAATTAAGGATGTTGTGCTGAGCAATCATATATTGAAAATGTGCCCAGTACTTGGCCAATGGAATTAAAGGTGAACTCTACTTTCAGTAATTTTTATCTTCCAGGTAGTTGTTATGTTGTCTTTAGATACAGCAACAGATAAACTTAGGTCTTTTATGTACTTTGTAAGTTCTGATACATACCAAATATTTTCCCCTTTATATATAGTATGTTCATATTTACATTTGCTTGCATATGTAAAACACAATAAAAAGTTAGTAATAAAAATAAAAAATGTTAATAAAAAAAATCCACTGTATATTTCATATGTAGGCGTGACATAATTTTGAAACTGGTCAAGGGGCCACTCATGTGACCTGAGACTGATTCATTGAAAATCATTGTAAGATTTTGTAAGGGTTTCTGATACTTGGAAAAATGAAATAAGAAACTACTCCCACAAATTCTGTTGCATATTAAATAAAATAATTGTTCAGAGCTACAGATATCCATCAAGGACAGCAGTAACGTCCTGGCGTGAATGGTACATATCGGAGCCCTTTGTATATCTTGAAATTGCTAATTGATAAAGATTTCGGTGAAGGTTCATTAACGTTTATAAACATATAAATATAACAATGTGTGAACCATTTAGCTTTCTTAATATAAAGCAGCATAATCAGTTGCCTTTTGTTCTAGCCATCCACTACAAATGGCTTCTTTGTTACTCTGTAATGACAATAGCAAGCAACACTACCAATAGGAAAATGTGTCTACTGTAGACACTATTAGATTGCCATGGTCTGTAGACCTTCAGAACCTACAGCTTAAATTTTGTATTTTTCAATGTATGCCTAAAGGACAGTTTTGTAATTAGTTTATGGATTTAGATCTTTTATTTAACTTTTATCCATTTTCTTATTTTCTTTGTTGGTGTATGACCAACATGTACTTCTCTTTTATAGGCTTCTAATGGAGGTCTAGCATTTCAATGACAAAATAGCATAATAAGTATAGTTCAGGTCTATCACCTCTCTCACATATTATGGTACCAAATACTTATTTAAGTTTTGATTTATTTGGCAGACATAGATGAGTGTCTCACTGGAGCACACAATTGTAGACAAGATCAAGCGTGTGTCAATGTGAGAGGATCATTCACTTGCACGTGTCCAAGAGGATATCAGAAAAGAGGGGAACAATGTATTGGTGAGTACTACTGTTGTATTATTTCATAACTATTCCTTACTAATATACCAATATTTAGCACTGATAATGGATTTTCTAGGAAAATTAAAAGGTTTAAATTTGTGAACAGTCTGTAAGATGATTGTATGCTCTACTAAAACAGCACTAGTTACAATCCTTGTGTCATAGAAAAGTTTTAATAAAACACTTTTTGACTTGTCTAATAGGAATGTGCCTATAGGTTTCCAGTTTTTCTGAAGCAGAAAATTGGGAATCTAATGTGACATGTTTTTATCAGTCTATAAATCCCAAACACTTTTTGCTTTTAAGTACAAAGTGAAGTAAATCAGATGGATTTGTCTAATCCTGATAATGTAGTTAATCCAAATGCATTAGCAGTCTGGATTCCAACAATTCTGGGTTAAAAATGTCCAACTGTGATTGTTTTGGAAAATCATGAGAGCAGTAACCTACCACTATATACTTGTAAAACACATTTTCTGAGCCAAAATGGCCATACCCACCATATATCTCACTCTCCCAATTTACAGCTAGATTTGTTCATTTCAACTATATTTCCTTTACTAATAATCACTTTTTATACCTCAATATGCATTTTATACGTGTTCTGGTGGTGTTTTATTGAATGTATGCTTATGGAAATGTATAGAGGAATTTATCACAATTCAATGCATTGTAAACGCCCCTCCATGTACAATATCATAGTCATCATTATCAGCTATTTATTTAGCGCCACTAATTCCGCAGCGCTGTACAGAAAACTCACTCACATCAGTCCCTGCCCCTTTGGAGATTACAGTCTATATTCCCTAACATACACCCCCACACACACCCACACACACAGACTAGGGTCAATTTGATAGCAGCCAATTAACCTACCACAATGTTTCTGGAGTGTCTGGAAGTGTCATTTGCACTTGGATATGAATTGCATGCAATTGCGTTCACTGGTGTAATGTCCATTTCTGGCCATGCACAGAGCAATTTCACGCAAGATACAGCATGCAAAGGGACTTACGTCCGAAGATGAATCGGGCCCTCCATGTGCTTCTTGAATGCATGTTCATTTCTTGGTCCTTAGGATTCCAATGTGTATAGCTGTGTAATTGTGTAACTATTTCTCTTCTTTTGCCTGATGATGAATAATTTATAAAACGTCCATGCACTGTACCCACAGCTTTTGCATATCCCATCTTTCCTATTCCCATTCCATTTTACAGGTCTCTCCAGTTCCTTTCTTCTCCATCTTCTCCTCTATGTGTTTTAATGTGTTTTTATGTGTTGTAAACTCTCCTTGCCCTGACCCGCATGTCTTCGAATCCCATGCATGTTCTCTTCTCTACACCATCTCCCCGTGTTTCCCCTCCTCCCAGTTTACAGTGCACACATACATCATCTCCAGTCCACCCGAATATCAGGGGACTGTGCTGGCTTACTCATCTAAAGCACAAAGACCAAATTCTGGACTGTAATGTTTACATTTTAAAAGTCAAATGATCAATTTAAACATCTTATTTTGCCAAACCTTTTCCATGGTAATTTTATCAAAACATTATACTTTTCTCCATATTAACCTAATTAACATATACACATATATCTATCCACATCACAGTAACTCAAATATCAATCACAACCTATTTATTTAAATCACAATACCTTATTATTTCAATTATTAAACCCAAACTAGGAAACACTGTATCAATTGTTACGTATTTATGGACAGAAATGTCTCTTCTTCTTGGAAACCATATTGTTTGCACATGACAGAGATCATTCGATGTACAGCTAATGATTTTATTTTCATGCACAAATAATACTTGTATTCTCTTTACTTCTTTATCCTACAATACAGACATAGATGAATGTTCAGTATCTTCATTTTGTCACCATCACTGTGTCAATACACTGGGTTCGTACTATTGTCAATGCAATCCTGGCTTTCAGCTTGCACCAAATAACTACAGCTGTGTAGGTAAGTTTCACTATATGCTTTAGAGGGACCCTTTCATAAAAAGAAATAACGTAGATATGAATTAATAAATTGCTTCATGTATGCATATTAATTTACCCATCCCCGCAAAGCACAAAGGCTGCACATTCACTTCACTGGGCAGACTGGGGTCTCCTTACTCTAAGTTTTTGTCTAATAAACCACTTCAGTTAGTAAATTAAACGGGTTGCCCACGTTTAGTCAATATCTATGTATGTCCTACCCACGTAGCAAATAGATCCACAATGCTTCACCTGGTTACTTGCACCTGGAAAGAGACCTTGTTGTGTATGTGAGGACAGCCATTATACAAGGGAATTCAATCTTCCCTGTATCATTCAGCAGAGCAGAATATACATGTTCTATTCAGCTGTATTGGATAGAACTGGATAAATTGAGACCTCCTATGCAGAGGTTGCCTTCACATCCATAGCACAGTCCGGATCCCAACAGCATGAAACAGGGTCCCAGTGAAAGGGACTCCCTTATTTACATGGGTGCCAGGTTATACAGTAGAGGTAGAGGGTAACCGTATAGTGGAATCCCCTTTAATGCATCTCTTTTTAAGTTATCAGTAGCAAGTTTCCAATAGTATAGGAATGATGGCATATATTCTAAAATGTATTTGTTTACATTTGAAAGTGTCTATGGTAAAGAATTTCATTCTCATATATATATATATATATATATATATATATATATATATATATATATATGTGTGTGTGTGTGTGTTATTTTTAGAAATACTCATAAAATGTTTGTTTGACTGCAGATATTGACGAATGTAATACCAACAGTCCTTGTGCACAAGAATGCTACAATATGATTGGTTCATATGTCTGTCAGTGTAATCCAGGGTATGAACTGAGCAGGGACAGAATCAATTGTGAAGGTAAATAAATTCACATAAACACTTTATTTTTGTTTTTACTATAAACACGTGTTTTATTTTTTTCATTACATTCATTTTAAGTACAAAAAAACTCCATAAAATGAACATTTCTATTTATATATGTACAAAAAAATAAACAAAACTCATGTTTACCAGATGCTTTTTAAAACTCTGAAACATTTAATAAACAATCTCTCACTAGTTGTATGACTACAATCATGCATGAATATGTTCATTCTGTTTAATGATTTACATATATTAGCGTAAAAGTTGAGGCTGGTAGTTTCTTTATCTCTAGACTAGATATGTGCTAAGTTGCAATGGAGTTCTTCCTGAATCCAGTTTCGAAGTTCTTGTGATACAATGGAGTTACACCTTTGGTTTACCATTCTGCTCAAAGGCAATTCCACAATCTATGTGTAAATTCCTCATTCTACATTTTGCTGAGTTTATAGTCTATAAAAAGATCTGGGTTGACGGTGTTGACAATTCATTCTGCTCTGTGGTGTGGTTAGGGTATAATATGAGAGAAGTCCAAAAGGAACAAAAATGATAGAGGGAATTTCACACAGGATACTTACTTCCAATATCTGGTGGAGAAACGCGTGAAACTCCACTCCCAGATTCAGAATGAGAATTTTTATGTAATTTTTTGTTTTGATAATTTTGTTCATCTCTCCTCTTGAGAATCAACTACAGCTTTTTTATGTTCTTGTAATAGTTTCCCTACCCAAGCTTTTCTTAGTATGTAGTCCAACATGCATGTTCTACTTGAAATTAGCCTTCATACATTTGAACAATACAGTAAAGAGTTAAACTTTCCCTTACGAAAAAATACTGTTGAATTGCTATGATGAAAAATAAATTAGCCTGAAACTACATGGTAATATCATGCCATTTTATCATTAGGGTTTCCTCCAAGTCGCATATGACCCACACATGATCAGAAGAGCAAAATGGCTGCCCCTTCTGAATTTGCACAGGTCAGAGCCAAGGCCTAAAAGGGTAGAGTGGCATTGATATCTGGCCTGGAGATGCCGTGTTTTGCCCATGGATGTAACGGACACAATTATAACAGTATTAGATCTGATACCAAGACAAAAGCTCCTTATACACTTAAATTTACTGCCACTAAAATTGTGCTGTCTCAGGCTGCCTTATAATAGGATCAACCCTATCCGGTGTCCAAACCCCAAATTATGGCCTCCACCCACACTTTCAAAGCTAATTTGCAAAGGTAGAGGTTCCATGCTTTAGAAAACAAGTCAAAATTGATAAATGCATTTATAACTGATATTTTATTTCTCAAAATATGACTATAGACGCTCCATCTTAAACATCTTTAAATATGAAATTTAAAAGCTTTAATATGGGTATTGGAAGACGCAGAGATGTAGAAGCTTATCATCTGTTGAAGGTCTGCCAGTTACTATGATGTTGCAATAAAATATTCTTTTTATAAGCATAAAACACAGTCAATTGGCAAGCTCAAAATCATTTTCTTGATGTGTAAATATTTCCACATTTAAAACAAACTGTGTTGAATCATGCTCATCAAATGTTGAACTGCCGAGGCGTTTCAGCTAATGTTGCATCTGTTTAGGGAATAAACAAAAAATTATTTAGAGATAAACAAATTTGTATTCCCAGTTTATTTTATTTCAACAGATAACACATGTGGCATTTAAAAAACATGCATAGTGACAATAAAAGAAAATAATAATTTCTCTGGAATAAATGTCAGGTTTTGGGAAACATTTTTACAGTGAACTTCATGTCAGGCATATTCACAGGTAGGGATGTTATAATTTATGAATATTTTCAGAAAATTTGGAGCTGTTTCTAGCCCACACCAAGTATGTCCTGAATGTGGGAGTGGGGAGTTTTATTTGTGGCAGACATTGTCTCCGTAGAAGTAGCTCTTTCTGGGTGTAATTACATTTGGACCTCTCCTTTCTCAGTTCTTTGCTGGCTTCCCAACCTACGTGCTCTCTATGGTTTATGTCATGTGCCCTAGGTGGGAACCAGTTTTGCAAAAAATAAAAAAAAAACAATACATGGTTAATTAAAGAGAAGAGAGCTTCTGCTCTGCCTAGTTCTCCAAGGGCTCCCTTGCCAAAGTAGAGGATATCAATAGCCTGTCTGAAGGGGAACCAAATAGTGTCTGGGGCCTTCAAGCAAGACATATAACTATACCATGGACTTCAAACTGGGGGCTAGGGTGGTGCGGTCAGAGTGAACTTTGCCCAGGGCTTACCAGTAGTGGAAACTCTGTTACCCAGTACAGTAGGTCATGGGGTACCACCTGTGCTATGAAGATCCTTGGCTGTTGGTCCCTCTTTGCGTCAGTAAAGACAATAAGTATCATTGATTGAGTCACTTCCTTGCTAGGTAACTTTGGGCAGCACAGTGGCCTAGTGGTTAGCACTTCTGCCTCACAGCACTGGGGTGAGTTCAATTCCCGACCATTGCCTTATTTGTGTGGAGCTTGTATGTTGTTCCCGTGTTTGCTTGGGTTTCCTCCGGGTGCTCCGGTTTCCTCCCACACTCCAAAAACATACTGGTAGGTTAATTGGCTGCTATAAAAATTGACCCTAGTGTCTGTCTGTGTGTGAGTGTGTGTCTATATTAGTAAATTTAGACTCTAAGCTCCAATGGGGCAGGGACTGATGTGAATGAGTTCTCTGTACAGCGCTGCGGAATTAGCGGCGCTATATAAATAAGTGATGATGATGATGGTATGAAATCAAATGAAACAGTTCTGCAACAGATTTGTTATGTGAACATCCTTCCTTCTATCTGCTCAAAAAATAATATATATTGACCCCTACTAGGGCGGCAACCATGGCCTTATTGAGTCCCAGTGTCTAGCACATTAATGCCAGAAGGTGACATTTGCAGGCCCTTGGAGATGCCAATGCTGCAAAAGTATGATCTACCTTATACAGAAGCAAATGATTCAACTAAAATTTTGTGGCATTCAAGAGTCATGAACTTACGGATTTTTTTAGATCCCATGCAATTCTGATATTTTCATTCATGGCACACAGAAAGCATGAATAATTCTCCTTATATTACAAGTTCAACCCATGAGAATTATCCCATTTTTCTGAAAACTCCCCATGGAATTGCAATATTTATTGCAAATGTCTGATGACTCTGCAGCAGAGGAGCGAACATGGGCAAAGAGGGCGTCCCAGGATAGGACATGCTTAAGCCAATTCTTATAAAAATGGCAACACACCATGTCACATTTTCAGTTTACTTTAAGAAACTACCTATCCAGGTCAATGGAATGAGACCACATAACACCTGCAAATTACCTAATAAACATTTTAACATGCTTTTGGTACAAAATGAACACGTAAGAAGTGTGCATATCAGAGTGCACTAGTACCCCTAAAATGGTCTCAGACTAATTGAAAATTGAATATATATATATATATATATATATATATATATATATATATATATATATATATATATAAACAGTGAATAGACCAAATGCCGCTTAGTGAAACAAAGTGTCAAAAAACATGCATAATATAAAATAAACATAAGATAAACATCACATACAGTAAGCAGCTTCAAGTCTTATAGCACCTATTTGCAGATGCAAAACCTAAGAACAAAAACAAAAGACAAAAGTGCCAAACATAGTGTGAATCAATAAACAACCAATGTAAATAAAGATGGTGAGTGAATAGCCGCGTACCGAAGTACAATAAATGTAGAGCTTATCTGGTGTGGAAGGGGATAAATGTCACCGTCTTCCTCAACACTGATCCATCATAGGATATGACCGTACATCAAATAAGAAACAGCTTATATGGAAACAAAGTCTCATAGACTGTAGAATTCCAAAGTGAAGTTTACTGGCCACGGAAGAAGTCTCCACCTCCAGCTAGTAAGAACAAGGATTCCAGTCCCCATGACAAGGATTCCTATCTGAAATCCTTGTCAATGTGTCAATGGGACTATCTGGAATTTCCTTACTAGTTTGAGGTGGAGACTACTTTCCTGGCTCCGTACTCACGTACCTAACATCTGAATGGAGAAAATAATCAGATTGGAATGCTGCTCCTTCAATGATTACTATGGATCAAAAAAAAAGTAGACTAATATACTTTAACGAAGAAGCGTATAAAGTCCCATTATATTTTCCACCTCATACTGATCCAAATACCACCAAGATCATTTATATAAAATCCTTATGATTTATTTTATTCACCATTAAAATATTGCATAGCATACATTCCACATAAAAAGCCTATACAGTCTTATAGAAAAAAACACAGCGAATTACTGATATAATATCACATGTATACATAGTAATAATAACTTTTTTTTACTTGAGCAAAGGAAGGACTATATAATCAGTCAGGCAGTCAAGGATCACAATCTTAAGGGACAATATCTTTATCAAACACAGACCCTCTAAATAGCAGTATCCTATCTCAAACTATGATCTGATCTTATACTCAGAGGTTCATTTCTCGAGGAGTTAGTGGCATATTCATGAAGAAGCTCTACTGCCACTGGACATATTCCTTCCTGGCACCCCCTTATATGGACTCTTTGTAAGCCATATGCTTCATTAATGAAGGCTGACACAGATTACCTTCCAGTTGACATCTGCACAAATGCTCTTCCTCAATATCAAGAGAAAGAAAAAGCCGTTGGATTTATATTGGTGCACTCAAAGTCTCCACATTATTCCACAGGTTTTCTCAGAGATCCAAGAAATAGGATTTAAAACATAACTTTTATTATAGATTTGAGTTAAAAATATCAATTTGTTTATATTTTGTTTTTTGTTTTTTTTTTATTATAAATATAAAAAAATATTTGTGAATATGTGCAATAAAAAAGTGATTATTAAAAGAAACGCTGTGTGTGATTAATCTCTCTGAGTAGTATATATGAGTTTGGTTTACCAGTGGCTATATGGGGATATTATTATATATTGTTATATCCTTATAAATCAGTATTCCCCCAATGTCTATATATAAGGCATAACCTTCCTAAAAACTGAATATTCAATCCTCCTTTTGTTGCTGCTGCAGCTACAATCGTTACAAATATTGACCCTAAAGAGAGTACTATGTCATTAATTCTTATTGGGGTATGTATATGTCGTAAATGCTTTGATTCCATATGCTAATAGTATCGGATATTCTAATTATAGTGCTTTAACTATAGCGACTGATCGTAAGCTCAAAGCTTACAAGCTGATTTTATTATTCACTAAACGTGTTATTTGCCAGTTCTATAGAAATATATCTTGAATCATGTTGCTTAGGTTATCTATATTTCCAATAATATTCAGCTTGGCTCTAAGCAGTGTAACGTACATCTGCCCCGCTGTATCGATCGGTTCTCTGTTGATGTCGTATCAAAATAGGTGACGGGAGTGTATTGCTCTCTTCCTATTATAAATCTAACTCGGACTTGGGTCAATATGAGGATTGGTATTACAGGTTATTTATAAATGAACAGACTGAATCACATACAGTATGAACACCGACCACGTTTCGCTGTAAAGGCTTTTTCTGTGGAATAATCTGGAGACTTTGGGCTAGATTTACTAAGCTGCGGGTTTGAAAAAGTGGGGATGTTGCCTATAGCAACCAATCAGATTCTAGCTTTCATTTATTTAGTACATTCTACAAAATGACAGCTAGAATCTGATTGGTTGCTATAGGCAACATCCCCACTTTTTCAAACCCGCAGCTTAGTAAATCTAGCCCTTTGAGTGCAGCAGTATAAATCCAGCGTCCTTTTTCTTGTTCTTGTATTGGTTGCAATAGACGACATCTTCACTTTTCAAACTCGTCCGGAAACTCGCAGCTTGATACATTTACCCTCTGGAATAATGAGCATAAGATCGGACTATTTTATGGAGTAGGATACCTACAAGTAGAGGGAGTGTGTTTGTTATGGATTCTATCAGCCAGGAGGTTGTGTTTTAAGATTGTGAGCTTTGACTAATTGACTGATTATATAATCCTTCCTTTGTTAAAGTTCAAAATAAAAAAACAGAAAAGTTATTATTACCATATATTCATGTGATATTATATCAGTGATTTCCTGCATTTTGTTCTACAGTATAAGACTGTATAAGTTTATTATGTGGATTGTATGCTGTGCAATATTTTGATGGCAAATTAAATAAATCATAAGGTTTTTCTTTAAACTATCCTGGTGGTATTTGAATCAGTACGAGGTGGAAATTTTTATGGAAATGTATGCATTTCTTCTTTATAGTGTATTACTCCAAATTCTTATAAGTAGCAAGCCCTGCTAAAGCTACTTTAATTAGTAGGGATACATAGTGGCTGGTTGGGGATTATCAATTCATGGGATTTTGCTGACATTGGTCCTTCCTACTGGTGCCACTTTGCCAAACTAGCCACTCACTGGCTGAAAGTGTGCTCTGTGCACCGATATGATGCCCCCAGTTGTAGGAGGATATAATTGCCACCACCTGTCTCTTTCACCGGTACTTGGAAATGCTGGACTCTGGGTAGTCTGTAAAACTACCGGAGCACATCTGGTTACTTTGGATAATTGTTCAGGACTGCTGGATAGCAGGCAAAATGCTGAGGAATGATGTCAGTCTCAATGCAGAGCAGCTGGGAGATGATGATGTTGGTCACATGAGCACAGCAAGATCTTTGCAGTGAATACATATTTATTGCTCAAATAGCTCTTACAGGAGCTGTTACACACACACTGAAAGGTAGTGATGATATACACTTTACAAGGCTTCTAGCCCCTTTATATATAATTTCTACACACATGCTAAAGGGTACATCAGCCACCCCTGTCCCTTTCAATGAACCAAGGTGATCCTTTTATATATTGCAAAAGATCAGCCTGGAATATGATTTTTCTTTTTACATTAAACTCTATTGTGAGGGATGTTCTTCTCCTGGTTCACACTCTGCCAGAGCCAGGGACGCTCAGACCCTCTCAGTCTTTGTGCCATTATTTCTGGGCTGGAAGATTAAATCTTTAAATCTACTGCCCAAAATAACTTCAGGGCTTCTGCCCCGGGGTCTTGTGCCACCTCCAATTCAGCTCCAAAGTCTAGTTACCAGATCCCATGACAAATCTCTGTGAGCTCCAGTCTCCGCTTTGTCTCCTGAGACGCCAAAATCAAATGAATTCCTCCAGTGCTACTGGAATATGGGACTGCAGCAAGGCAGCCAACAACTACTGAGCACACCCCAGGCCACATCCGTGGCACCTGTTCTAGAACGGGATTCCAGAGGCATGGCGCTATACTGCCAGCTTCCCCAGCCCCATCTAGACAACTTGGGTAAGTGCAAATTAAAAGAAATACATTTAAAGCATTTTAAAACACATTTTTACATATTAAACACTGATATATCTAGGTGATATACATAGAAAGAAAACATTTCCCCCATTATGTGTGGGAAGGTGGGTGACAAAACCTAGCTTTGCTGTCCCAAAAATAAATGTGGATGCAACTGCAAATGCCCACCTTTAAGTATGCAAAGAGGGGGTTGCAAATTGAAAATGCAAAATAATCATGGATTTTCTTTGCCATTAGTATCCCATAACCAGGAATAACACTCCCATAGGACTTCATCAACCTTGTCATCAAAGAAACGACAAGTTTATTTCAGCTGTGTTTGACTGTGATGTTCCTCTGATGAACATGATATTTCTGTTATCGGCAGCATCATTGAAAATTATTTTTCATAATGCTATGTCATTAATCTTAATCTCAGCAATATTTCTAAACCACTAGCAGCACTGTTAGTGAGGAAGGGGTTTCAGTGCAAAATAGCAGCAATACCCCTGTTGACACTTTAATAAGAGAACATTGTTATCTAAGATAAAGTATTAAGATGCTGAATGTAAAATTTTACTAAATATTGGCATTGTACAAAATCCTTGCATCATTTGTTATTACTAAAAGTCTGTGAATATGCTTAAGTACTTTGCCAATTTTTGTTACTTACCTGTGAAAAACAAACATACAAAGGCAAATTTATTGTCAATGTTCATATTGTAAATGTCTTGTTTAACAGATATTGATGAATGCAGAACATCCAGTTATTTGTGCCAATACCAATGTGTTAATGAGCCAGGAAGATTCTCCTGTGTATGCCCAGAAGGATATCAACTTGTAGGAACCCGGTCATGTCAAGGTTTGTACGATTATTAAATGACTTCTCATTCAAAACACAGACTATACTCCATAAATTGACATAATGAAGCAAATTGTAAAATCTGCATATAGCGTGCATTGTTCAGTATTCATTTAAAAACCTATTTTCAAAGAGCGGATAAAATGCGTCATATCTAATACATATAGGGCCTGATTCACTATGGAAAGTAAAGCAAAAAAGGAGTAACTTTACACCTGACAAAACCATGTTGCAAAGGTAAAATAAAAAAGTGGGGACAGATTAATAGTAGGGGTAGGGCATATCCTAGATCAACTTTAAATTTTATTGTAAAAATAAAGCTTAAAAGTATTTGTGTGCAGCATGAAAAAACAACCAGTATTTACCTTATATTCAAAATAATAAACTAATTTACACCCCTTGCATTGTAACATGGTTTGTCCAGGACAAAAAGTATTCATTTTTTTGCCTTACTTTTTCTTAATGAATCAGGTGTTTATATCTATATAAAGTGTAAATCTGATGTATTCTTACAAAATATAGAGGGGAATTTTGGTTTCTCCAAATTAGAAAAAGTATTTCTTTTTGTAGTTTAAAGTCTGAGGTGCAGTGATTAATTGTTCCATGTGCTCAAAGCCAGAATGTGTAGTGGTCATCAGAATCGGAACAGTGCATTGCCAGGCCCAGTAGTAAAATTAGCCATACCATCTTCCCAAGGCCCCCCTCTCTGCTCTCAATAGAGAGCACCAGCTGTGGTGTCATGGAGGAGCGGGAGGCGCCATGGTGGAGGGTGACCCAGCATTGTCAGGCTCCCCTCTCATCCGGGCCCCATAGCCGCTACACCCTGGTGCTCATGGAGTCACCAGTCTCTGTTTCTTCTACAAAATAAGGAAGGCCCTTTGACTCCCAACCTCTAGAGCCATAAAGCACCCTAGGTGGCTGATTTTTTCAGGTCCACTTTTGCTACGAGGCTGGGACAGGTGCTTTTATCCTTGATTCAACCAAAGCTTCCCCAGGGATCTGGTACTCTTCTGCTTTCCCCTACGAGTAGCTTTAGAAATTTTCTGGGACATTAACCTCTACAAAAGGAAAATGCACTTCTGAATAGACCAAATTACATAGCAGCCTTTTAAATCACTGCATTAGATTTCTAGAGTCTTTAAAATATAATATAGGTTTGTTCTAACACAGAACAATCACATACAGTCAGCTCTGTTCCAGACTACTTTGACCTCATCAGTATGAGATAAATTGTTTTCTTTGGAGTGTGCAAAGCTGTAAATTTACCATTTCTTTTGGAGAGGATATGTGAATATTGTTCCTTAAAAAAATATGCATACCGGTAGTTGTTTTTGATAATTAAAATAATTAGATGCAAAAAAAAATTATCAGGCTGTATTATGTAGTTTATTTTGAATTATTTATTCCATGGATATATCACCCTTTCTTGAGTCAATGACAGATATTTAAGTTAAAAAGCCTAACAGAGATCCCAGATCATAGGCATGGAGAGTGGCCATGGCTTTAAATGTTTGGTGGCACTATGATTAGGTTTAGTAGTCCTGTATTGCAATGATCACAGCCGTGAGTTACCAACCTCAAGGATGAGCTTAATATCAAGAACCCCAGGTGTAGCCGGACGGTCAAAGGAGTGTAACCTATCATATACTCAGTTACCCCTGAGAACCACTTGGATTTGCAGGAGGACCCACATCAGGTTAGGAGTGAATAAGGAAGAAAAAATGTACCATATTTTTGGCGCTATTAATTTAAAAGGACTTATGTGAAGTTGCTGCTGGCCCAGTGTTCTGAGATTCCCTCAATTAAATACACAGTAATGAAATTCAAATTGGTCAGCGCTGCATATTCACAACCTTATTCACCAAAAGTTATTAAATTAATTTATTCATCAGATGAGTCAGTCTAAAATCAACATTATTTATTATGCAAATAATGAACCTTCATAAAATTCTATAAAAATGTGTTTCAAAAGAATACAAGTCTCAATATAACCTGCACTAAAAACTGCAGATCATCTGAATGAGACCTTAGTATATCTATCCGTGGAGTCACCACTTTATAGTAGCATAGAGTCAGTACATAAAACGGTATCAATTAAACGTTTCATGTAATAATCCAGCACATAAAGGATCCAGTTATATTATGTCCCACATAGTATCACTTGAGCCTTCTTTTTATGAAATTATTTTCCTCCTCATTTAGGAATACAAATCCCCGATATCCAGGGGTCAATTAGAAACAAAGATGTAGCTCACCAGTGTAGGGGCTTGTCAGCCCATCTGTAGTGGAGATCCGGTCCAATCATGTAATGATATAGTCCAGGGTTTCCCAAACCCAGTCCTCAGGGCTCCCCAACAGTGCAGGTTTTCTGGATCACATGTGACATAATTAGGACCACCTGTGGATCTGTTACAATGTGTCAGTCAGTAATGAATACACCTGTGCTCCAGCAAGGAGATATGGAAAACCTGCACTGTTGGGGAGCCCTGAGGACTGGGTTTGGGAAACCCTGTTATAGTCTAATGATCTTATTAATGGCTTATTATTATTATTGTTTTATTATTGTCTTATTATTGCTTTCTGTTTGCAGAAAAATAGTTGGAAATCTCTATATGTGTAATCTCACATTTCTGTATAGTTATGTATTTATTATTTAAATGACACTATTCAACACAGATGAGTCAGTTCGATATGTTCACATATACCTTGAATAATAAACGGCAATAGTACACCTTGTGCCTTATTAACTAATGACAGATACTGATTGGTAGGAAGCTGTTAAAAAAGCAAGAACTTTGGACCGTGAATATGCCTCTTCCAATGAAATCGCTATATGCCTTGAAACGCGTCAACACAAAGACTTTTTTCCTGCACTGTATGAAACACACTAAATAACGGCGACCTTTAATTGTATACTTGTGTACCACAACAAGATAGTCTGTAGACTTGGATCCTTTATGTCTTGATTATTAAATGAAATAACCAAAACATGTAATTGATTTTGTTTTATGTACTGACTCTATGCTGCTATAAAGTCGTGAAGGATAGATATATTAAGGTCCCCTCTGAAGCTTTTGTAGTTTGCAGTGCATGTTATATTAAAACTTTTATTCTTCTGAAACACTTTTTAATAGAATTTTATGAAGGTTCCTTATTCGCATAATAAACAATATTTATTTTTTGACTGACTCATCTGATGCATGAATTAATTTAACAACTGGTGAATAAGGTTGTGAACCTACACTGCTGATCACTTTGATATTGTTTAAGAGTAATTAAGGTTGATGAGACCCAAGGCTGAGACACATCCAGGTCAGACAAAATTCAGGTTGGTGAAAGTGCACTTAAGATATTAGAGAGCAGGGATGAGTGCGGCTATCGTTGGTTCTTCTACCAGGAAGTTCCCAGGATGACTATTCAAAATGTGCAGCCACTCTGGATAATCATTAAGCTCAGATCTTGGGGTCACCTGATCCAGTAAGCAACAAGAGCTGGGGAATGTGTATAGCAGCTGGACTGGCTGTGCTTGGAGGCACTAGAGGAGGTATCCTACATGAATCTGGGGTTGGAAAAGAGCCTGCAATCAGAAGGTACACTGGGTTGTGGATTCCCTGGTGTGGGTGTTTATAGTGCCCTGCAGGGTCTGAAAGCACACAGATCTGTGTGGGGGAAATAGGCTGCAATTCGTCATACCAATTAGGTTCAATAAAAAGTTCATGCAGCAGATGGCGTCAGCATGTCGTCATGGGTCTCTTTTGTTATACTTATAATAGATTAGGCGCAGTGGATCTCAAACTTTTTAAGCTCAAGGCACCCTTAGGGTCTCCATAATTTTTTCAATGCACCCCTAAGCCAAAATAATTACCAAGTATTCCCCTGCCTTCCTTACCACTGGCCCTGGCCGAGGCACCTCTGTGAGATCGCTGAGGCACCCCAGGGAGCCTAGGCGCACAGTTTGGGAACCACTGGATAAGGGTGAATATAATGCCCTATGGATGGGGTTTTAGACATTGTCAATGACAAATATTGTGGTCAGTTATTGAAATTGTTACCATAATGATATTGAATGTATGAAGCAAACTTAGCATCCCGTTAGCACAAATATTGTTTTTTTCATTTAAAACATTTCCAGACATAAATGAATGTGAAAGCAACACTCATGACTGTGGAGAAGAGGGCATGTGTTGGAATTATTTTGGTGGATTCCGATGTTACCCAGCAAACCCCTGCCAAGACCCTTATGTTCGTATGTCAGATAAGTAAGTACATTGCATATAAAATGTTCTGCTTCTAATGTCTTCACAATACTGACCCTAAAACACTTGCTGCTTTATGATTTCGGTGCTCATCAAATTATACCTATATGTATAGGAAAAAAAACCTGCTCTTTTTCCTCACTGCATAGTTTGTTTATTATTTCGCTTCATTTTCATTATATGGAGAGTACCTATAATGACCCTCTTGACTCGTTAGACCGGCGGGCATACTAGATTGGAAGTCTTTGTGTAGAAGACTTTTATACAAAAATGACCCATTTTGACATTCTATCCACGTGGCCACCTACATGCATCTTAAGTGCAATAGACAGAATAAACATTGAGCAAACACGGAGTGCAAAATATATGAATCCCTTATTACATCAATCACCCTCAGTCACTGTATTTGTCAACATATGTGTCTCCAAAGCCTTTAGTAAATAATGAAAAGCAATATGTGTATGTGCCATGTGACCATGATTAGAGAGGATCAAACAGATGTGTTACTTATTCAGGTTCTGCTGATTCAAGCTGATTTAAACACCATGAACCAGTTTACAAATTCTTTGGTTTAGCCTATAAATTCTTCTTAAAGAAGCAGTGGAAAATGCCATGTAAAATAATAATGTAATCTGGGGAACTGGGGGTTGTCGGTCGTCACTGAGCACAAAGGACAAATCCTTTGAGCAGACACACTTTGGGTTTGTAGGTTTGGAATAAAAAGCATTCTGCCTTTGTGTGTGTGTGTGTGTGTGTGTGTGTGTGTGTGTGTGTGTGTGTGTGTGTGTGTGTGTGTGTGTATATGTGTGTGTGTGTGTGTGTTAGAAAATACTGTATGTGGCATAATTTTGGTGGGCTGGGAAGGGATTTGGGGGAGTTGAAGACCATATTTAATTCTATTTTTTATTTCCCCTTTTTTACTTTGGCAATGTATTTTGGAGCAAGGAGGACCTTATCCATGCTCTACACCCATGAAGTAACTTTATTTGTTTTGTTGTTAAATTGACTGCACATTTTCGATCATGACAACAAATAATAGCCCTGTTATAAGGATGCCATTTTCACATATGAAAAGGAATATCTGTAATCCCTACTTGTCTGCTCCATTTTCTCTATAGAACAGATGAAGTCATTATATAGTCACAATTTCTTCTGGAGGGATCATCTGGAAACGTGGCTTCAGTATAAAGATCAGTCTTACCCACGCTGTAAACTAGACACATATTTGAATAAAATAAAGAAAACAGTGAACACATTGCTATAAATAATAAATAATGTATAATGTATAAGCTTAACACAGAGCACGTAACTCATTTTGATGCACAAAGTCTTCAGAGTCAATAGACAATAGACTGGGGCTGGGGAAAGGGCACAGGGCCAGGATAGTATGGGCAAGGCAGACATAGTCCAGGAGCTACATCTAGGCAAGACTGTGGTGGAGGACAATAGGCACTCAGTATACTCAGGATGTGGATAATAACTTGAAGAAGGAGTAGGCAATGCAAGGCCCTGAAGTTCCAGAAGGAAGGGAATATATAGTCAAGAAAACAGATGCCAGGAATGAAAGAGCGATTCGCGTTATCTGGCCAGTATGTTTCCACCTACTGGTCAGCAAGTAGGCGACAGGATCTGTTTGTCAAAGTGCAGCCTAGAGATAGCTACGGAAATAAGGCAGTCTGAGACATATGCAGTATGAGCAAATTACACTTACTTAAGGTTAATTATGGTGGCAAGAATAAAAATTTCAGATTGTGCTTGTACTTGTCATTTATACATCAACAAAACCATATTCTGCTGTTTTTCAGTCGCTGTATCTGCCATGTTACGAATCCACTTTGTCGGGACCAACCATACAGCATTGTCCACAAATACATGAGCATCCGATCAAATCGAGCTGTGCCTTCTGATATCTTTCAGATTCAGGCCACTTTGATCTACTCTAATACAATAAACACGTTTAGGATTAAATCTGGAAATGAAAATGGAGATTTCTACTTACGGGTGAGTTGTTTTTTTTTAAATTGTAAAGCTTTATTGATTGGTTTAAGCCAAGGTTTCTCAAATCCACTTAACTACTGCACCTCCAGAGGGTGTGTTTCCTTAAAATGTATCTGTCATGCATATGTTAAAATTTACTTTGTCACAAAACAACCTAATAGTAGCATAATGCTATACTCTTTGGGCCCCTTGAAATCTAGTGCTTGCTACCAAAGTGCCAGCGTTCGTTAGAGTTATATTGCTTTTTTTGGTGACTGACTGAAGTGAAGGGAGAATGTTCCTTCCTTGTTATATGGGAACCAATATGCTCTAAAGGCACAGCATGCAATATTTTCTGAACGTAATCACTCCTATGCTGCTTTTATAAACCAACACACAAAAGCATCCTATTACAATATAATATAATTTTTGATAATAGGGTGCATTTGTTTATAGGTTTATAGTTAACATTGTTTTATTAAATAAATTTATATTATCTTGTGCAACCCAGGTGTTTGAGAGTTCAATTCTGCCATATTTTGTAATACCTTTCTATAATTGATATTTATATTTAATTTTGGCGCCCCTGATTGTTTATTTAAAGTTTGTCTCTTTATCAGGGGAGGTGGCATATCCCCCCTATTGGGGAGCGGCAACAAATGAACAAATGTAATAATATATAAATATAAAAATAAAAGAGAGATACATTTTAGATTTATTAGAATCCCAGTGCGTTGAGCGCCTAGAAGTATATAGTGTATTTTAAATTTGACTGATGTGAGTGAGTTCTCTGTATGATGATGATGATTATTACATCTCAAAGCTAGTAGAGATTGACACATTGTGGGGCGTATTCAATTGTTCGTCCGGACCTCAGAAAAACTCGCGCTCTAAAACTATTACCGTTAATACGGTAATTACTCGCTGAATTTCAGCTCGCAGCTCCCTGAGCTGCGAGCTGAAATTTAGCGAGTAAATTACCGTATGAACGGTATTCACGCGCAATATTACCGTATTAACGGTAATAGTTTTAGAGCGCGAGTTTTTCTGAGGTCCGGACGAACAATTGAATACCCCCCTTTATGTTTCTATGGGGCATGTGAGAAAAATTGTGAAATAATACAAAAACAATAATACAATAATTCATTGGTTTTATGAATATGGGGTCTATTTATGACTAAGCTTAATGTTAAATTAAATGTCTTATCACAATGATAAGAAATTAATGAATTAACGTGCCAATTTTTTAAAATTGATTAGCTGAGACATCGACTTCGATAGGAGCCTGTCCCAGCGAATAATTTATAGTAAAGTGATTGCAATTGTGATCACTTTAGGTTTCTATGGCATGGCTGAATCTGCGATGGGGAGAGCATGAAGCTTGCAGGGGAAGGAGATCCCTTTCCTGCGATGCTCTCCCCATAGGATATAAGGTTAACACCATTTTCATATGGCGTTAGCTACTTGGATCAAGCTCCTAATTTTGGAGCTTGATAATTAGGGTAAAAATCGCAGTTCCCAAAGACACCTATGGGAACTGGATTTACGACTGAAGAGGCTCCGTAAATAAATAGCCTTATTACTCTTTTTATGCTTTAAGCCCCAGACAACTACAGTTTCTAGGTTGATAAATAGGCACCTAAATATGTACAAAATATGAAAATATCATCATTATTGAACAGTTGATGTAAATACAGAAAAGAGCAATCATTATTTGTCCTGTCTTCCAGCATACAAGTCCAGTAAGTGCAATGCTTGTCATGATCAAACCATTACCTGGACCAAGAGAATACATTGTTGACCTGGAAATGGTGACTGTTAACAGCTTAATGAACTACCGTTCAAGTTCCGTTTTACGACTAACAGTAATAGTTGGGCCATATGCATTTTAGTGCCTTGGCCAAAAATTCATCACTGGAAACAAAACAGTATACTCTACAGTACATAACGCTCTATTTATAGATGATTTTGTTTGGATCACATTTTAAGCATAGCCCATGCACACCTTCTTGTTGTTACATTACAAATACATACTATTTCTTTGTCAAAATATGCTTACATCCTAACATCAGTGGAGACGGCTATTTTATTGGTGAAGCCAATATTCATGAGAATTCCACCTTTCATTTCAACAAAAACGAGTCACATCATTCCATGCATCATGTCTCAGTGATATCACTAGACTCCAGTGAATTTGTAGATTGCAGTTTCATAAATATTGGTCTTGCCAAAATATTGCTGTCTTTTAGCAATACAGGATATGTTTTAAAACACTACAACTAAGACAGTTTTGTTTATATCATGTAAATATCTTGCCAGTAGTTATATGTTAAAAGTATTTCTTTCCTGAAATTGTGTTACTGTTTGCATTTGCCTTAAATACATAACATGTGTTAACAACATTGTTTATTGTATCACATACAGAAACTGAATGAGTTTAGCTAGTAAACTCACAGGATTGTTAGATATGATATTTTATGTTGTACTATCTTTTTTTTCATATAGTGCCTTCAATTACATTCAGTTGAACTTAGCAATCTGTTTGATTAGGAAACGTGCATAGTTCTTGCAGTTATTGTGGTGTTATTACGTGTCTGTTTTGTATTAAAAGTTGCCTTATTTTAACCTGTCCATGACTTACCATCTTCATAGACTGCAATATTAACATCAAAGACCTGTAGACTGTGAAACAAAATAACCAAAATTATTGAGGAGGCAGAACATCAAGACATGCATTTAAGAATCAAACATTTTACTAAATTCAATTTGATGGAAAATAAACTATACTATGAAATAGGTGGTGTGTTAAAAAAATTCCTCATGAGCAAAAACTGCATATTGTTATTTCCATATTAAGACCACTTAGTTGGGTACACACCATGGGCACACACTTTGGGTCTCATTTACAAAGTGCCTTAAATATGCACCGCCAAACATCATGGTTTTGCATTGGCATCCCTGGGTGGTCCAACCAACGCACATTAGGGTGCCTGCTTCCTCCATTCTCAGGAGGCGACTCTGCAAACTTTTTGCACACTGTGCAAACGTTACATAAAAGTCCAAACTTCTACCACGTTAGAACCACAACTTTCATTTACTAAAACATTTCCATTATGCTCCTAAAATACTGTTCTATTTAGCCTCGTTTATGGCTTATATAAACCATGAAAGTCAGGGACAGTTTTTTTTTATGTCACTGTTAAGTGTGAAATGCGCTTATCTGCTGAAGTGCAACAGGGAGGCTTGCATATTACTCTGTAGACTAATGAGCTTGGCAGACATCTAGGCACGCTTGCACAAATCAATGTGCACTGTGAGACTACATATTGGATCTTTTGTATGTTGTAAATGGCCAGTTTAGACAGTACTTTTATGAGATGGACAAATGTTCATGGAAATTCAGTCTTTCAATTTGCTGGAAACGAATGAGATAATTGAGAAACAAAGTTCTTGGTAATTCGAACCCCTGTATTCTCGTGAACATTGGTCCAGCCCAGAAAAGGACAACCTCCAACGTATGTAGGCCATGAGTATAACAGCAAATACTCAATCATTTGAACACATACACTTGTTTAAATGATAATATGCTATGATAATATTTTTGGTAATATTAGCAACAATTATGCACATATGATTATAAGTCAAAATAAATCATAGAAATATAATATATACAAGTGATAAAATGCTAAATCAAATAAGCTTGCCTTAAACAATTTACATTGATACTTTGTTGTTTCATCTCAGATGTCCTAAACATTTTATGTGCCTATCAAATATACTTTCATATATGTGTATTATATCTCTGGTGACTCTTATGATTCCACAATTATTTCATTAGTTGGTATTCATGTATTGTAAGGGCATTGATTAAACTGTTTTTACTATAATGTACAAAGTTTTTAATAAAATAAATATTAAACTAACAAAGTGTTTGTCATCTATAAATTGTATTCCTAAAAAATAATCTTCATCAGAGCTGCTACTATAAACAGTTGGATGGAACTGATGTAATACAATGAGCAGCAGTAGTGCCTATTTTTTAATTTGTTCCTCATTTTTGTCTCATGTAAATACTAAAGGGCCTGTTACTTTCAAGGATTTTTTTTTACATAGTGGACAACTGGAGAGTGTTCAACATCAAGCAAGGAATTACACAGGGGGTAAACACATTCAAATAAAATTCAAATTTGAAAGCATGGATTATATTATTGTCCGATATGTACCTATATGTCCATCAAGTGCACATACATGTTCTACTTTACGAAGTGCTTAAGTGCAGGTACACAAAGTGACAATTTACTATTTATTTAGATTGTAGTTTATCATAGGATTGCATATGTCTGCAACAGTAAGAAAAGTCAGAGAACATGAAAGAAAGACTATATAAAAGGTCTGTGCACTGTCAACAAACCAGGAGCACCAGGGCCTGATCAGCCAATAGGCTGACCAGGCTGCATCCTGGGGCGCTGGAGTCAGGGGGGCACAGCGTCGCTGAGATGTTTTTTTTGTTTGTTTTTGTTTCTAAATGTGGCAGCCGGAGTTATCGGGACCGCCCCTGGTCTAAAGGAGCGGTCCCGACTGTCACTATCACATGACAGGCAGTCTGGCAGCAATCGATGATAGCTGCCTGTTGGTGTGGCCGCGGGCGCTTCTTACTCTGGTCACATGAGATCAGGACTTCCACATCTCACGTGACCAGAGTAAGAAGTGCCCGCAGCCACACTGACAGGCGATCGCTGCCAGACTGCCTGTCATACACAGCGCTGAAGAGAGGTCTCCACAGCAGGTAAGTCCGTTCTAATGTCACATGGGGAGGGGTGGCAGATGGCAGGTGAGGTGGCTAAAGGGGGCAGATGAGGTGGGTAAAGGGGGTAGGCTGAAGGGGGCAAGTGAGCAGGATGAAGGAGGCAGGTGAAGTGGCTGAAGGGGGCAGGTGAGCAGGCTGAAGGGGGCAGGTGAGGTGGCTGAGGGGGGCAAGTGAGCAGGCTGAAGGGGGCAGGTGCAGAGGTTGAAGGGGGCAGGTGAGGTGGCTTGACAAGGTGGGGGGGGGGCTCTACAGCTGAAATAGCCTAGGGCGGCCAGAACTCTTAATCAGGCCCTGAGGAGCACATCGTAGCAGCTAACCCTCATTCATTGAGAGACAACCCAATCTGACCAGCATCTCAGCAGGAGATCCATGAGCTATGGGTGTGCCATAACAAAGAAAAAAAAAATGATAGTTCATGTACTCTGCCACCTTTCCAACCCATTCAGAAACTAAGCTCTTAGTTATGAACTTGGCTTTCCATCTACCCTGTAATATGGTTTACATTTGTCTTTGCTGGCTGTCTTAACAGCCCACAATAAATAAATGTTACATGTAGAGTGAGAGTGGTTCCTTGTTTCTGTCACTAACCTTATACAAAGGGTTATACTTACAACACAAATAATGTCAACATGCATCAAACACTGATATATAAATAGAAACCACCCAACAACCATCCATCTCATGCCAAGACCTCCCAGGAAGGAATTATACAATATTCACTAAGCTGAAGAAAATATGGGGCTAAAATAACCTGATGTCCTGAGATCCTAAGTATATGTACTGCAGGAAAAATATTTGAACATGCTAACATATAAGGTAATTATGTTTTATATAGTTCAGCATAATTTCACAAAACAGCAACATAATGAAGATATTAAATGAGCTAAAAATGACCCAATGAGGAAAAAAAAGATTGCTCTCAGATGCAAAGGATTTTCCAATCTACTATCTTGGATATAGGCCATGAAAGTGTTTGTGTTCTCTGGCTTTATTCATTTGGAACCAAACTTTCACTTTTATTCCTCAGTTTGCTCTCCAATATTGGAAGAAAGTTGACTCAGCATTTAAGCAGATCTGAGGGGATTCAATTGCTATTAATATCTTGTAATGTTCCAGTAACAAATCCATCAAATGGCAACAGAAATCATGGGAAAAATAGGTAATTATACTTTCTTTCACTGATAGTCTTATAAAGATAGCAACAATACAACCTATCCAAAATAGAGCAACACATGTCCTTAGAGGCAGCTATAAAGCAAACTTTTTGGTGATTTGTATAGGTGTGTTCACATAATGCTCTGATTTAAAAGATGTGTTTTAAGTGTATTAGGCTGGGTACCAGGGCCGGTGCTAGGGTCCGTGGCGCCCTAGGCACATTTACAAAATCGGCGCCCCCCCGCCCAGCACATATTCAAAATGGGCGCCCCCACCCTGCACACTTACAAAATAGTGTGTAAGTGTGCAGGGTGGGGGCGCCCATTTTGAAAATGTGCGTCTTTTCTTACCTGCTTCTAACTTGCCTCCTCTCTGCTCCGTCTGCTCCCCTCCACTCACTGACACTGTCGGGCCGTGATGATGATGTCACGCCCGACAGTCAGTCAGTGAGTGGAGGGGAGGAGACAGAGCAGAGAGGTGGCGGTGGTGGTGAGCAATAGTCCCTCCCCCCCTCCCTGTGGATGTATGTGAAGCTGTGCGGCGGCCGTGAAAGGTATGGTCAGCGGTCGCCGCACAGTTTTAAAGAAATTTTTAATTTGTGGCGCCCTCCAGAGCCCGGCGCCCTAGGCAAGTGCCTAACCTTGCCTAATGGGAGCACCGGGCCTGCTGGGTACACACTGGAGGATTTTCCATCCAATAATTGGGCCAATCAGCTGACATACAAGTGTTCTTTCAGATGTCGCGTTAGTGTGTATCCTGACATGATAGTTGAAAATTGCCACAAAGTGCCAATTGTTGGCTCATTAGGTTGGTCATACTGTTTAATAAACTCATTCCAATCACCTTCCGATCATGTAGTGTGTATGTACTCACAATCCCGATCTCCATAGAGTTTACAGAACATGTCCCGGTGAAGAAATGTAGAAAGTGGTGTAGATGGAATAAATAGTTTGTTCATTCTGAGGCTGAATATTTCAATTCAGAGTCACAGAAGCTAACAAAATTTGTTATGACATGTGGATAGCTATAACAAGGCGGTTTTAATCAGTGTGACAGGAAGGAATGAGTGAATGAATATTGTGCTGTCATTCTGTAAATGACTAGAGGACCAGGTGAAGAGCACAGATCTGAAGGTAAATCATGCGTATGCATGAATTGTCCGACTGATCGGACCTTCAGTTGCAGATACAATCGTTGTAGATAACACGTTGGTCGGAAAATTCAGTGTATACCTAGCTTAAAATAATACATGTAGTTGTGGAGAACTAATGAGCACTAGTTGTGGAGCAGTTGGTAATACCTCAGCTAAATGGAGAGGTGAAGTGGCCCACAGACATGTAAAATCACGCCATCATGCAATGGATAATACCAAAATTAAAGTTGGGGTACATCAAGAAGTATTGGGAGTTAGGTTAGAAGTGCTAAACATTCCCCTATACTATAGCCCATGAGTGTCCTTCCCATCACTGAAGTACAGTTTGAAAGAATTACAAACAGAAGAGATTCAGTAGGAAGCCGGATACTCTACTCCCCACCTATAAAAGTGTGCACTGCACTAATTAAATCTGTTCGAGTACTGTATCACCCAATGTGCTACATAGAAGGAAAATTAGCAATATCTGAATACATTCAGCCAAATACAAAAAGAAAACAGAAAATATAGCATTAGAGTCCCTTTCAGAAATATATAGCACAGGTTTAAGAGGCCAAAAGTCGAATTTACAGTCTGGTTGCAAGAAAGACAACATTGATAGTCTTGTTACCTGTTCCCATAGTATAAAGTAAGAGTTTAAGTTTGTAGCAGGGGCAATATGAAATCCTTGAAAATGTTTGAGAGGCTAAGTTCTTCAGCCTGAAAGTAGAAAGGCAGTCCAAATATATAATGTTAACTTGTTTAAAAGCCCTGGAAGGATCACAAGGCCTCAGGTCATTTTGGTACTGTTAGTTCCACAGCAAACGTAGAAACACATGTTGCCTGAGCCTGTTCTATAGAATACATTAGAATCATTTAGAAACCCTATACTGCATAAAAATGTGATTATGTAACTGCAAACACTTGAAGTGACATGTTTGTGATTATTTAAACATGTTTAATCTGATCTTTTGGGAGAATCCACCTACAGAATACAACCATATGAAACTATTTACTGATGTTATAAATTCTATTTTAAATGACAGGAAAATGGTGTGAATCTGGCATGGAGGTCATTTTCATGGGAGACTGAGCGTCTCTTAAGACTGTGTATTCTATTTACTCTGAAAAAGGATTTCAAGAAGTAAACAAAATATCTGTCCAAGTTTGATAAGCTACAAGGATATTGTGTGTCGCTGAGGAATAATTTACTGAGTGAGGGTTCAGAAATAAAAGGATGTTATTCAATTCTGTTTCTTATAACAACAATATGCACTTTTCATTAGTGGTGAATGTTTATTACTCTAAAACAATCATAAAAATATAGAACAGCTGTTGGATTGATGACACAATGCTCTTACTCAGTACACATGGGATAAAATCCTCTGTTAGCACTAGGACTTATTTTTACAACCGTACATTCCTGACTCTCAGCAATATCACTGCTGAATGGTAACTATCCACGAACATTTACAGGTCATACACCTGCCTTAAAGAAAAAAACTCCAATGAATAATAATGAAGGCAACTACTTTTTATTTGTTTATGATCGCATTTTATTAGAAAAACAAAAGAGCAACTAAAGCCTGTTACTGAGATGGATTATGCACGTGTCACTAAAGTCCATCCAACAACCATTTTAGGACCAATTTCAATTGTTCGGCTTTTCTCTTAAAATATAAGCAGAGTCTCACGAAAGCATATATTGATGAACTTGGTTTCATCACTGCATGTCACGCCCTTATTTTAGCTTAGTTTATGTCTTAAATTCAGCATAAGGGTTAGGGGACATGTGGACTTTAATTCACTTCAGAAATGCACTTTCCTGTTTAAAGTTTGTCTCAAAGGTGCAAAAGAAATCCCTTCGAATGTATAGTTGGAGGCCTGACTTCCACCCCTCCAAAGACATATACAGGTCAAGTCATTTTACAGGAAGAAATAAATGCTCTGAGTTACCCACTAAACGGGTAACGCCCCTTTCTCCTATAGGCTACATATAGTGACATTTAGATTGTGTGGTTTAACAATTGCTGCAGAGCTCCAAGTTGAAAACTACACTACATCCTGTTTGTGTCCAATGAAAATATTACAACAGTAATTTATTGTTTTTTGGTGGCATACGCACATTTAAAAAAATGGTAAACTGATGAAAACAAGGAACAGATTGTCCACCCTGCAATTCTACTGCACAACACCAGAGCCCAGAGTCCATAGCCATAACTATTACAGTGCAATAAGTGCCGCTGCACAAGCTGCAAAGATGAGAAGGGCACGGGTGTTGCCATGGGCATCGATATATGGGGGCACCGTTGTTTTACCTCCTAGCTTTCTTAAGTGTCATAGATGTGACAGCCTGGGTCTAAGGTAAAATGAGAACTATAGAAAAGAGGAGGATAAGCGAGAATGGGAAGGTGGTAAGAGATTAGAAATAACCATGGGGCTGGAGGCACTGACTGTAAACCAGGGAGGGGGGACACCCAGGAATAAGGGCAGAAATAGAAAACTCAGGGGTGATGGTGGGGGGTGTCTGCTGATGAGAAGAGAAATTATATGGTGAGAGAGAAGGGGATTGAGGGTTGAATGAGGATGCTAAGGAAGAGGGGAATGAAGAGAGAGAGAGATAGGCAGAATCGAGAATATTCTTGAGAGGGGAAAGAGTAAGATAAAGAAAGAGATTGAGGAAAGGGAAGTAGGGATAAACAGGGATTACTCCAGACATTCCAACACCCAGATTTCTAGTTAGGAAATATTATTGGCATGTATACGGCACTTGGAAATGGCTGCACTTTAGAATATATCTGTTCCTTACCTCCCACATAATTATATGTCCACAAATAAAAACCATAAAATTTTTTGTGAAGGCCGTGAGATAGTATTGACATGGTGCCAAGTCTTGTCATCACACCAAGGTGAAGGCTGTTTAGAAGATCTATTGGAAGACCATCTCCCTTCGGCTCCTGGACCCAATGAGTTCAACTGACATTGCTGTTGCCAGCTCAATTCCTATATGGTGAGCTCCGCTGCTTCCATAGTTTTGGACCATGTTGACTCAAGCACAGATTGATACACATGTTCCCTCTGCTCTCCCTCCCAGTCACAATGTATCCCTAATCTAGAATATAACATCTGAGGGAAAGCATGGTTAGTTTCTAACACGGCAGAATCAATAACATTATCATCAGAGGCATGTTAAGAAAACATTATACCTAAATCAGTACCCAGTAAAATATTTAAAGGAATATTATCCGCTACCCCCACTTCTCACAGCCCTTTCCTAGCATTCCAATTTAGGTATACCCAGGCCATAGGCAGTGCATGGTGGATCCCTCCCACCCTCTTTCACACAAATGGTCTTACCAAGAATAAGGTTCTCTGATCTCACAAACTCTGAATGTACAAGGATAACATCAAACCCCTTTGTCTCATAACCCCAGTTACCTTGTCACCCACAGTGACCAATTGCAGGTTGTTCTTCTGGCTCTCTTGGACTCCATCAACACACAGAACAGTGGGGGGTGCACTTAGGGAAGGTATCCCCGCAATGCAAGGAATAGGCTTTTTCTTCTCCGAACAGGTGCTACTGATGTTCATACTTTGGTGCAAAGAAAACAGAGGAAGGTGTCTCCCAAAACTGGCTTTTCACCTACCATCCCAGAAAAAGAAGAAACATCAAGTGGATTTGCAAGGGGGGGTGGGGGTGCTTGTCCAGGTAGCTCTCCTTTCCATGTAGACTGCCCTGACACATAATTTCCTCTGTTAGATGCTAGTAACCAAGTAAAGGTGTATTCATCAGCCACCCTGCCAGCCACCTCAGATGACGCATGTTCATGATTCATTACCCATTCTTTCACATCTGCTGGGCACAACGTGAGAAACTGTTTCTGGATCATCACATATTTCAGAACTCAAGGTGTCAGAGTCAGTAAATTTTTAAAAATTTTAAGTTTTGTTGATGTTAAAATAACTCAGCAGAACACTTTTGATAGCCTCATAATCCTATTCAGGTGAAATAAATGTAAATGCTTCCACAGCTTTCAAAAAAACACAAACAATATAATAAGCGCAGCCAGCTACTGCGGACGTTTGGATACCTACCATAAATCACACTTTGTAACAATTTCTAATAATGCACATTTATTATATCAATAACAACACAATAATAAAGCACATACAAACCTCCAACTGTTAATAGAACTGATAATGTTTGGAGGTACTCAGATGCCCCCAGGACTTCACTCTAAAGTAGTAAAAGTTTATCTGTGATTACCATAGCGCAACGGTGGAGGGAAACCGGAATACAGGAGGCATATATCAGAGTCAGTCCAAAGGTCGAGGGTCAGTAGCGAACCAGAAAACCAGGAAAACAGGCCAGAGGTCAGGGCAGGTTGCAAAAACAAGTAATCAAAACACAGGCAGAAGTCAGGGGCAATCAGCATTCAAGTAGGGTCCAATAACAAGCCAAAGGTCACATCAAGAATCAGGCCAGAAATACAGAGATTTCACAGGAACAAAGCTGGTCAGCAAAATGTGCAGCATACATGACGCTATAACCGGTAGGGAGGCTAAGCAGTTCATTTCAGCAGATGTACATAATTTACATCCAAGTTTTGGCAAGCTCCATGCAAAATATGGATATTAAGCTCACCTTTAGAACAATGGGCGTAAACCAAAATCTTGAGAAATATCTGAGGCTGTAGGTCTCTGCTCATCAAGATAACTTGGTAGAGTTGTTGCCATTGAGGATACACAACTCCTTTTATGTTTTATTTTTTAATTCACAAACTATTTTTTTTTAAGATTTTACACTTTAAGTCAATTTACATTAACATTTCTAACTAAACTCACACAGGGGCATTGGCAGTATCATGCAATTCATCACAAACAGGTTAAGAATAACGGGCCTGATTCATTAAGGATCTTAACTTAAGAAACTTCTTATTTCAGTCTCCTGGACAAAACCATGTTACAATGCAAAGGGTGCAAATTAGTGTTCTGTTTTGCACATGAGTTAAATACTGTCTGTTTTTCATGTAGCACACAAATATCAACTTTAAATTTCAATGTACAAATAAGCTATCAAGTATTTGTGTTCTAAATGAAAAAAATGGGGGTGCATGTCACAGTGGAGTTAAAAAACAAGGGGGCAGCATGGCACGGAGGGGTTAAAAAATGGGGGAGCAATGGCACAGTGGGGTTAAAAAACAGGGGGGCAGCATGGCACAGTGGGGTTAAAAAACGGGGCAGTATGGAACAGTGGGGTTAAAAACAGGGGGGAGCATGTCACAGTGGGTTTAAAAAACAGGGGGGCAGCATGGCACAGTGGGGTTAAAAAACAGGGGGGCAGCATGGCACAGTGGGGTTAAAAAACAGGGGGGCAGCATGGCACAGCGGAGTTAAAAAACTGGGGGCAGCATGGCACAATGGGGTTAAAAAGGGGGAGGCATGGCACAGTGGGATTGAAAAAGGGGGGGAGCAGCATAGTATAGTGTGATGAAGGAAAGTCAGGTGAAGGGGGCAAAAGCATAATGGAGGGCGCAGTGTGATCATAAGGCATGGCGATGATGAAGGGGCACATTATTGTAATGTTGGAGCTGGAGGAAGGCATAATTATTAATCGAGGGTGGTATTGATTTAACGCCAGGGTTGTTTGGAATTATCTAAATGTAGCCATTTTTTTCCAAATAGGGCACCCAGCATTCCAGGATCCAGACAAGCCGCAACTATAGAAACCTGCAGCCACAGGTGGTGAAAGTGAGAAGAACAGGTAGGAGAGAGCAGGACAGTATGTGAAATGTTGTGATTCTAGTTGGGACAATGCCAATTTTTGGTGAGTGTTCTGCCCAATGTAAGGTGCAGGCCAAGACTGAACTCTTTGTGTACACACTGCATTCTTTCTATACTACACTGTGTAGATGTCCTGAAAGTCAGGAGTGCTTGGACATATGTAACGCTACAGCGAATTCAGAGCCTAGGGATTTTGATGTGTTAGCCACGCCCCAATGGCGCATTTGCCACGCCCCCAGATGCATGACCACACTCCCGAAAAATTTTGCGGCACAAATTTTTTTACCATACTCGACTATAAGGGGGGCCCCATGAATTTGTTGTACCAGGGCCCTGAATTCCTCTTGGCAGCCCTGGTCACCACTCACATCTAGAGTGAAGGACTTTGCGGCCCGGGTACTGCCTAGAAGGACTAGAGAAGCATTGCCAGGGTGCCCGTCCAGGACAGTCAATCACAGTGGATCCACCTCCCGCAACCCCTCCATGACAAAGGGAGAAGTCCTCCACCTATACCATATATACCTCCTATACCATATCTTCTCATACTTGTCAACCAGATTGACCATGGATGAATCAACTTAGATAAAATCCATCAATATCCAGCATTAAAGCACACTATATTAGGCTTAATCAACTCTTATGAGTCTGTTTTATCTCAGACTGACTAACTTACATTTGCTATATAGGGTGCTTTAATGCTGGATATTGATGGATTTTATTCTAAGTTGATTCATCCATGGTCATACAACTAGGAATATATGTGACATACTTAATTCAGGCTTTTTGGAATGTCCTATTTCAAGAACTGTTAATAGAGTGTATGGGTTAATAAAGTGTATGGGTTATTATTTACCATAGCATTACTGGCTCTATATGGTAATTTATATCTCAGACCCTGGTCATTGCTGACATGACCCATACTATATAAACCAATTAGCTAACAGAATCAAGTCTTTAGGCACACCTGATCTTGGCAATAAACTATCAATTCCCATATGCGGTCAGATATGAACTACACAATAGGGGCATCATAGACAGTGGCGCAGATAAGCAGTTATCTGCTATTTTAATCACTCACCTTTATTTTCCTTGGGTTTATTATTTATTTTTTCCTTTTCACTTTAGTTAACTTTTAATATTTTGCTAATGAGATAGAACCTTATTAAGGGCAGATTAAACGATACAATAAAAGTTTCCTTTTTCTTTTAAATAAGATTAATAAAGTTATAATTTTTATAATATCCATGAGAGTCCTGTGAGTGTCTCGTAGCACAGGTTCACTCTTCCTTTCCTTTGTGCTACTTATTATAAATCCTGTGTGAGTGCACCGCCTTTGGTGGCAATGAATAAGCACTTATAATTATATATGACCACTGTTACATAAAACGTGTCACTAATATTTCAGGACTTACCCAGTGCGATTCACATTTGTCTAATATTGCTAGCAGCACAGAGATTCCATAATTTCACTCAATTAGTAACAGTTACTCAGACCTTGGACCCTGCTGAAATTCTGCTGTCTGCTCTAGCTATTCAATATCTCTCTGAATGAGTATGTAACAGTCTAGAGTCTGAATTGGAGTCCAGTGAATGAGAAGGAAGGAAGACCGATAGAGGCTTGCTAGAATCAACAATGGTAAGTTTTGTACACAGTAGAACAGATAATGTAAAAAGATTCAGGCAGAGGTGAAGTCAAGGACAAGCTGGTGTCGGAACACAAGTTGAAGATGTGAAATGGCAGAAACTTAGACACTGAACAAAGACATGGCACTGTCCAACAGTCACAATAGCTTGGCAAACAGAGCAGTAAGGCTGGAGTCCTGAATTCAAATCCTGACAGAGTGGAAACATAGAAAGTCAGGTAAGAATACATCACTCAGTTACTCCAAGATATGCCTATTCATCTCAAGTGCTAAATCAGTTCCTGCATTTGCACTGCCTTTGTTTAATCTGTACATTACTTTGTTGTCTGATTACTAAAGTTATCCACAGGGGGCCTCCTAAAACAGTGTAACATCCAATTTGAGCCGAGTCTGAGCTTATATAAGCCTGGTCTTCACCTTCAAGGGAAAGGAATTTATCTATATTATACAATGCTTCTGCCTTCATTGATGCTTTTGGGAAAGTTGTTCATGAGACTGGCTATGTTTTGTTTGATATGTCTTCGTTAGGGTAATATAACTGTGGGCCCATATGCTATCAAAATTGGAAGCTTCCCATGTAGTGAACGCATATGCTGAGCGTCCATCAGTCAAAAGATTCCTTCGGTGGCTTCTTTTTTTAACCTATCCAGTTCCCTGTTGATTTCATACACCGATGTTGTATTCTGCAGAGATGCAGGCTACTTTACTGATAGTAGAATGGAAATGTAGCAATGGTTTTGTAATTAAAATTTATTAACTAACGTGTTTCGTCTGTAAAACTAGTCAGGCTTCCTCAGGATTAAGTTGAACTCACTGTCTTGGCTGCCTTTTATAGCCTTAAGACCACTTCTTAATAAGTTTAATTGACAGGTGAAAGTAGCATTGTCTATTATGGTGGTAGAAATAGATAAAATAACTTCACCAATTTATTATATTATTAAAAGTCAGTTCATTATTACTTGTGATAATTCTTAAAAACAGAATGTGGGCCGTGCCATATCTCTTCCTCTCATTCATAAACACCTCTTTGTAACTTAGAAACTAGTGTTACCTAATATTAGCATGCTTTGATCTGTAGTCAGTTTAAATGAATACAAAAAGTAATCACATTCCTTATGAACTCAGAACATGCAAAATGACAGGGTGAGTATGCTGATTAAAAGAATTATATGTGTCCCAACCAGTTCTTTTTCGACAGCCAGGTTTAGAAGTGTCCAAATGCTAGATAGGCAGGTATATAACCAAACTCAATGTCAGACTTAATATCTCTACATTCCTGATTCTGACTAAGTGGGTAAAAAGTTCAGAATCAGATATATAGATCCAGAATTAAACATGCAGAACAGATTTCATTTTAGAAGATATTGTCAATTTAAAAGGGAAGTTTTCTAGCTGCAGGGGTGTTGAACAGGGTAAACTTAATAGAGTAATGATGCTCAAGATACAATTGTTGTGGAACTTGGATAGGTGCTTCTGGTTCCTACAATGTTTTGGGAGTCACATGGGTTTAGAAGTTCAACAATGTGCCAAAGTCATAATCTAATTTTAGGGGATGAAGTGTTAAAATTGAAAATCCAGCGAGCCTGTTCTCTGGATATGGAAGTGCTTTAACCACCACCTCTTCAGGTGCTTTCTTGAGGGTACTTTCATCGAGAGTGTAAGTGTCATGAGTCACGGCGGTGCCCGTGCCGCTGTGGCTCATTTTCAGTCTGAACTCATCCCGATTGTCATAGCGACAGGCCAGGATTCGCCCAAACATCCCCCTTCTTTGTCCCAGCCGTCAACAGGGCAATGGCCGGGACACCTTTTTAATCAGCGCCTCTGAGCACCTGGCACCTGACAGCCGGATGCTTGCGTATTCAATGCACTTTAATAGCCTCCTAAGGAGGTAATTAGGCTAGGCTCCTTGCCGGTTATAGCATCCGTTCACTCACTTGCAGCTCTGCTTCATATCCCTTTAGATACTCTGACTGTAATCTGTCTGATACCTGTTGTGACCTCAGCTTGTTCTGCGCCCTGCTGTTTGCTAATTGCCCCTGACCGCTGCCTGTTTATTGGATTCTCCTTGCCTGCAACCTGCCCGGCCTTTGCCCTGTCCCTGCTAATTCTGATTGCTTCGGACCCACATCCCTTGGACTGTCCCTGGTTAGGCTTGTGTATTCTGGTTACTCCTCCTGTCTACTGCACTACAGTTTCTGTACATAAGCTACCACTATGCTGAGTTTAAGACCTGGGGCATCAGAGTACCTGTGAGCATTATGAACTTTACGAGAAAGACAGCTGCTAAATGCGTAGACCTCTACCATCTGATTTAACTTTATTCTGAACTTTTACCATAGAAATGTTGTTAGGAAGAACAGCCACACAGCTAGAACCTAGCTAACTCCTTTCTCATACATAACTTGCTTAAAATGCATTGCTTCTTACATACGATCTATACCTCTACCTTGTTGTTATTACTACTACAGCTTCAGAACATTTGTATCCCCATATAATCTCCTGAGTCTGAGGAAAGATTTATCATTGGTATTAAGACTTTTGGAGGGTCGGAAGTTTCCTTCCAGCTTCCTGAAGGCTGCATTTATTGACAACACAACTAATATACACAATAGGGAGCACAGATAAGGCATTATTTGTCTTTGTTATGCTCCACTTCTGCCTGCACTAACCTTGGCTTCCTGGTCCTTCCCCTATAGCATCTGGACTCTCTTATATCAGATGTATTGCAGAATAATTGGACCATATATCAAGAATTGTGAATCGATCCATCCACTTCTCTAGCATCTCAGAGAACTCATATATCTCTCCCTCCAATGAAACCAAATCAATTACCAGGGATTCGTAAACCAGTACCGGTTCTGGGATATTGGGAGAGCAACAAGAGGATATATTACATGGTCTCTTATACCTCCATACAGGGGTGCCGATGGGGGGAGGGGGATTTCAAAGGGCCTGCCTGGGTGGTCCTGGGTTCCACGGGGAAGCAAGCAGCCAGGTAATTCTTATTTATTTCTTTTTATTCAAATTACATTTCTTTCTAGCAGGTGGTGCATGTATCATCATCGGCAGCAGCAGCTATTTATATAGCGCTACTAATTTTGCAGCGCTGTACAGAGAACTCACTCACATCAGTCCCTGCCCCATTGGAGCATAAAGTCTATATTCCCTATCATACACACACAGACGGACTAGGGTCAATTTGATAGCAGCCAATTAACCTACCAGTATATTTTTGGAGTATGGGAGGCAATCCACGCAAACACAGGGAGAACAAACAAACTCCAGACAGCTAAGGCCATAGTCGGGAATCAAACTCATGAACTCTGTGCTGTGAGGCAGAAATGCTAACCACTACGCCACCGTGCTGCCCCATGTATACGTGCACTTGCACAGGGAGGGGGAGAATATTGGGGGGAGGGATGGAGTTGACAGCTGCTCCCAGTACCTGGACAGTGTGTAACATCACAGTGTCCGACAGCCTGCAGAGCAAGCCGTGGAGCTCTAAATCTCTGGATATTTGGTAAATCGCATGAGACTAAGAGCTTCCCTGCTCACTCTGCAGGATCTTTCCACTCTGTCAGCAGCGCAAGCACAGCATAGGCAAGTACAGTGAGCTGGAGGTGTCATATTGTGTCTGGGGGGTGTTGTGATGTGGCTGGAGGTGTCATTTTGTGGCTGTGGGGTGGCGTGATGTGGCTGGGGGTTTTGTGATATTTCATGATGTGGCTGGGAAAGTGGCATGATGTGGCTGGCGTAAAGTGTCTCTGGGGAGTGTCATAATGTGTTTGGGGTTGAATGTCATAATGTGGCTGGGGTAATGTCATAGTGTGTCTGGGTGGTGTGGTGATGTGGCTGGGGGGTTTCGTGATGTGACTGGGAGGGTAAGTGATTTGGCGTAATGTGTCTGGGTAGTGTGGTGATGTGGCTGGGGGGTTTCGTGATGTGACTGGGAGGGTAAGTGATTTGGCGTGATGTGTCTGGGTGGTGTGGTGTTGTGGCTGGGGGGTTTCGTGATGTGACTGGGAGAGTAAGTGATTTGGCGTGATGTGTCTGGGTGGTGTGGTGATGTGGCTGGGGGGTTTTGTGAAGTGACTGGGAGGGGAAGTGATTTGGCATGATGTGTCTGGGATGTGTCTGGGTGGTGTGGTGATGTGGCTGGGGGGTTTCATGATGTGACTGGGAGTGGAAGTGATTTGGCGTGATGTGTCTGGGTGGTGTGGTGTTGTGGCTGGGGGGTTTCGTGATGTGACTGGGAGGGTAAGTGATTTGGCGTGATGTGTCTGGGTGGTGTGGTGATGTGGCTGGGGGGTTTCGTGATTTGACTGGGAGAGTAAGTGATTTGGCGTAATGTGTCTGGGTGGTGTGGTGATGTGGCTGAGAGGTTTCGTGATGTGACTGGGAGGGGAAGTGATTTGGCATGATGTGTCTGGGTGGTGTGGTGATGTGGCTGGGGGGTTTCGTGATGTGACTGGGAGAGTAAGTGATTTGGCGTAATGTGTCTGGGTGGTGTGGTGATGTGGCTGGGGGGTTTCGTGATGTGACTGGGAGGGGAAGTGATTTGGCGTGATGTAGCTGGGGGTGGTGTGATGTCTTGTAATGTGGCTGGGGTGGTGGCATGATGTGGCTGGGGGTGACGTGATGTGGCTGGGGTTGTGGCGTGATGTGGCTGGGGGGTGGCGTGATGTGGCTGGAAGTAGTATGATTTCTTGTGATGTGGCTGGGGTGGTGGCGTGATGTGGCTGGGGTGGTGGCGTGATGTGGCTGGGGTGGTGGCGTGATGTGGCTGGGGTGGTGGCATGATGTGGCTGGGGTGGTGGCGTGATGTGGCTGGGGTGGTGGCATGATGTAGCTGTGAGTGGCGTGATGTGGCTGGGGAGGGTGTGAAAAATGTAATATTTTAATATAATGTATTATATTCTGCGTGATCTGTGTTATGTACTGTGTTAACTTATTGCTCAGTTTTCCATATTTCATGTACCTATACATTTTCCAAATAGGTTCCAAGATTTCAGGATCCATACAAGAATCCAGTACCAGGTTGAGAAAACAGCAATAACAGGTAGGTGAGAGCAACAGATTTAATACAGAATATGTCATGTGTACACCCCATGTTGACCACACCCCCAACATTATGTGACCATGCCCCTTCTGCTGCAGAACTCTACCCTTTTCCTGCTCATCTGTGGAGGGGGGGGGGGGGCTGCAAAGTTGCTGTCCCCGGGGCTCCAAATTCATCTTGGCGGCCCTACCTCCATATGCTATATGCAGCAATTTTAGTTATCTGGAATTTAAAAGGGACATTTGACATCTTATTTATAAGGTACTTTTATTGCATACCATGCACATTAAATACTAACTTTTTGCCATATATCATTTGTATTCATGTCTGTTCTGCAATATATTTGTAATATATTATACTGTTTTTGCTGTTTTCACATGCTGATGTAAAATTTCAGCAGCCCACTTTGCATGCCATACTACTGTACAGAATTACATGTACTATGTGCAGTTCACTATATATCATTTTTGCCTCTGATGGTGCAAACGTGTTCCTAACATTCTCGCTGTAGGAAAAATGTTCATGTTAACAAGTCTGTATTACATTGCTGTGAACTTACTTACAGCTGTCTTACAATGTATCCTGTTTTATTTCAAAGATGAAAGCAGTGATATAAAAAAAAAAATTAAATTCCCAATACTTGCTGGTAAAAATAGAAATTCACAGATGTGGATTTTGGGTCATCTGTGCGATTTCAAAACAAAGTAAAAGAGACACTTTATTAACTGCTGTGATTGCCGCAGGAAGACATAGTAGTATTGGACGTGACATTTAAGAAGAGAAATAGTTGTGCAATTAATCAGGTTGCAAACAAAAAGTTGAACATCTGATTAATAATTTCCACTACCACTGCCAATTAATCATTTGCTGGAAAATATTTTTTTTTTACAGCTGGGAATTAGTTGACTTTCTGAAAACATTGAGAAAGAATAAATGTTTCTAGAAATGTTATTGTGAAGAATATAGAGGAGGTGTTTATCACATATTAACACTAATATACGTTAAAAACTGTCTGTATAAAGAGTGAGCTCTGATGTCAGTAACCCAGTCTTCATTTGAAAAACGTGTATTATAAGGAATAATGCACCCCCTATTGTTTTTTATACAGATATTAGAAGCAGCCTCGGATTTCTGTGTTTAAAAGCCTACAGTTTCATTTTTTGTGACCGCTGATATCCATATTGTTTACAGTATGTACTGCATTATCACATATATTTCAATTATTGCAAACAATGTAAAAGTTAGAGGTGCAAAATGTCATAGTACAGCGATTCTATTTTTTTTTTAACTGGAATCAAGCAATTTTTAATTCTTATGTGCTTGTACTAAATAGTACTAAAAAAAAATCATACAACATGTGATTAGTCGTGTATTTTCCAGCACAACTATAAAGCAATCAGCTCTAACATTTAAATTGAATTTGAAAAAAAAAATCCATAATCAGTTAAACCATTAATTACAAGCAATGTTTACACTTTATAACTGTGATATTGTGCAACCAGGAAGGTTAATGCCACAGTGGCTCCAGCTGGCCACTGAGCGAGGATTATGTGTTTATAATGCTAAATTTGCAATTCATGTCTGTCACTGTGACCATGTGTGAGATCTCGAAAATCCCCCAAAAGCTGGAGACATTTTAATCACAGATTTTGCAACTATCTGATGCCAAATAAGAAATTAGTGACAAAGTGAATGAAACATGTTATGGACTCTGCAGACTAATGATGAGTCTAAAGATAAACTAATGCTATTATGAGGACACTGAAGAGAGGAGGCGTTGGCCTTGTGTGACCCGGTATCTCAGCGACTCAGAAGTCATGGCATAAAAGGTACACATTATTGCCAGAAATATTTTTAATGCCAATGTAATTTAACATTTGCAAAAAAATTGAGCTACTATAATCAGAATTCACAAATGTTTTAATTTAATATATTATTAGGGAAGCTAGAAAGTGTTTATTACATAGTGCTTTCTATGCCTCAGGTTTGTGCTATAATTTAAGTCTTATTTGGCAGAAAAAAACATTTTACTCCCAGGGTCAGACTGGCCCAATGGGGTACCAGGGAAATCTCAGTGCTCCACCCCTAACCGATCCCTGCTCCTGGCACCTGTTACAGAGCAGGTGGGGTGGTACGTGCACTGTCTGCACTGCCCCTGCACTCAGTAACTACGGGTGCTGAGCTCCTCTAAATGGGGTTCAGCAATTGGAGGAGTGCAGCACACACAGTAAAGTTTAGTTGAACTGTCCTAGCAGCACTGTGATTCAGAAAGAAAGAGGAGGCTGAAGGAGGGCTGTATGTGACAGAGGAGGAAGATGAAGGGCTGTATGTGACAGAGGAGGATTGAGTAGAACAAAAAAGATGAAAGTGAAACAGGATAAAGGAGGAGGATAATGACGCAATAGGAAGAAATAGGAGGAAAATGGAAGAGGGTGGGCGGAGGACTATGAACGAGGAGGAATAAGAGGACTGATTAAGAGTGGGGATGACAGAGGAGGGGGGAAACTGGGCCTTGGGAAGTGCTTTGCATGGTGCACATGGTGGGACCTACAAACTGATTCATTGTAGTGGAGAGAAGAGTGAGGCAATGGTTGTGGTTGAAGCAGAGAGAAAAGGCAGCTGGATTTAGGTACCTTGGACAGGTAAGCAGATATGTTAATAGATAAACTACTCTCGGGTGTTTATTGTGTGTATCCCTTTCATGCCGGAGTGGGTGGAGGAAACCTGTGTAAAGTGCAGCCTGAACATAGGCTGCAGAGCAGAGGTTGCGTATGTGACTGTGTACTAATCTCTGGATTATATGGCCGGTCACTTTGATGCTCTTTGCATTATATTTTGTCAATTGTATGCCCTCTGCATTGTGTGTCGGTCACTAGAACTATCTCTCTATTGCACATAAGTCACTAGAATGCTCTGCATTGTACGGCTTTCACTAGGATGCTCTATGTATTGTATATTGCTCAATAGAATGCTTTTTGGACTGTATGGTGGTCACTGGGATGTTATCTCTATTGTATAACAGTCAGGAGGATGCTATATATTTATATATACACCAGGTGCTTTTATATATATATATATATATATATATATATATATATATATATATATATATATATAAAAGCACCTGCTTTGTCTTCCTTGCATTCCATCTGTTATTTCTCCTTGAGGGTTGCAATGTGCAGTCTCCTGACATCATATACTCCTCACTAATTTGATTGATACTATTATTATATGCAGTCTCCTGTGAATTTTGTTTGCTAACAATATTCATGGTTTCTTAGCAGTTTTTAATAATAAACAGTTCTGCAGCAAAATCAATCAAGAGTCAATGCTGCAGATATATATATAATTTATATATATTTATCTGCAGCGCTGATTCCTTCCAGGGCCTCCTTATGGTTGTTAGCCATGTTAGCCATGTTAGTATATATACACACTTCTCCTCCCTGCTGCCAGTCACCCCATGCTGCTGCTGGCCCCACTTACACCTTTTCCTCCTTTCTGTCAGATATACCCTGCTGCTGCACCTCACCTGTTACCATTTTTCGCTTCCAACTCAAGGTTGATCTCCCTGCACCACTATCATAGCTGCAATGGAGACAACAAAAGAGAGAATAATTTGTCTTGAATGGTCGGTCTCCCAGGGTCAAGTTGGCTCTCCTAAAGAGGCCCACTAAGTGTGGTGGTAGGGTTCCCAGATTTGAAGATTTACTATTGGGCTGCTCACTTGAGCCAGATTGTAGCCTCCTTTGCTCCTCCAGTGGCTCTGTCGTGGGTTGACATTGAATCCACCTACCTTAAAGTTATGTTCCTTGCCTGCATATGGGGCCTCCTAAAACAATCTAGATCGCCCCTTATGGGCCGTTGCTCCACCCTGTCGTTTTCAGCTATGACCACCCAGACCCACATCAACATCCCGCCTTCCTTCCCTCCTAACCTGCCCCTCTGGGGAAATCCTGACTTCCCTCCTGGGCTCTCCTCGACTTTCTCTGGTACCTGGTTGTCTTCTGGTGTCCAATTTGTTGGAGATCTCCTATATCAAGGTGCCTTTATGTCCTGGGATGATCTGCAATCTAAGTATCCAGACCTCCACTCTAAGTTCTACGAGTATTTCCAACTGGGGCACTTTTCAGGGCTCTCTCCTCAGGGGTGCTCCACCCCACACCCCTAATTCACCCTTTGAAACCTTATGTCTCTCCTAACCCTTAAGTAGAGGTATGATTTTCTTATATCTACAGCTTAACTCTTGATGCCCTTTTGCTCCTGGCGGGAGACACGAGAGGGAGAGGGATCCCCACAAGGAGGATTATTAGAAGATTATAAGAGAACAGGTTGCCACCAGCTCCATCTTGGTCAAATAAAACGCATATAATGTATACTATCGATGGTACTTCACCCCTGACAAGCTCGTTAAAATATTTCCCTCTAGCTCTTCATTATGCTGGCCAGATGGGCTCTTTCCTACATATATGGCAGTCCCGCCTTAAAATATCCGCCTTTTGGGACCAAGTTAGGGTCTTCCTTTTCTCCCTCCTTCCGTGTTTGGAAAGGCCTGTGGTCCTTTCTCCTCTGCTATCCCCCGATTATGACAGACAATCCACAAAATTAGCTTCTCACATCCTTGCTGCAGCACAGTGCTTGGTGGTCAAGTCATGGAAACAGACTGAGCCCCCCACTATATTGGCCCTATGCTCCTATATCTAGTTTATTGCCCAGATAGAACATTTCACACACCATTTACACGATAAGGACGATAAATTCCACCAGATTTGGGCTCCCTTGCTTTACTTGTAACACCTTCACCAGCCCCCTCAATTTAAACATGCCCCCATTGTGAGCGGCTCTTTTGTAGTCTGACACTCGGATTTGTTCCCCTCTCTTAAACAATCTGAAGTACATCCCTCTGCACTCTATTCTCCTCTGCCCCACCCCCCTCTCATATTCTTGGAAAATGTTCTACAGTTTGAGCAATTTGTGCAACAATTGTTTTTCTTTGTTTCACCTGTGACAATAGGATTTTTTCTGCTCAAATGTTTCTCAATGCATTGTTATGTACATATGCCTGTTTTTGCAATGTACTAATTGTTGATCCCTGTCTGTATATCAGTACTATTTCTCAAAAAAAGAGGGAATAATTAACAAGTGCCAAAAGAAAAACATAAACTTTATCCTGTGGGATGACCATGCCCCCTGTAGTAGCTGGCTTTGAATCTCTGGTGGCTGGCCACACCTCCTCTGGAGAATGACCATGTCCCTTCCTATTACATGGGCTTCTACCATTTAATTTTTCCAATGGACCTGTCATGCCACTCCACTGGCTTTTTGCTGCGTTTTAATTGCGTGCAGTGTGTTCCTGTGGTCTTGCAGCTGTTCCTGTTTTTGTAAGCTGGATGGAGTCAGTAACAGCTCCTCTTTGTGAATCACAATTCCCTAGTTGTAGGCTAGTTGGAACAGGAGGAAGGTCCCTTATTCCCCAGCGGTGAGCTGTAGACCTGGTGGAATGGCAAAATAATAATATACCCCTTTGTATTCATTCCTATCTAGTTCAGGCAAAGCTGTGTTAAAGTTATGTTGCTGACAACAAGGACATAGCTTTGCATATATTTCAACAACTCTTCAGACTCTGAGCTTTCATATTACATGCGTGTCAAAAAAGAGATTTTCAACTGGTTTTTTGATACAAATAACCCTTACTAAAAGAACACTATCATGCTTGCTTTAAAACAGTTTTTGGAAAGTCACCCTGCTGTTCAGAAATTGGCAGGATGAACTATTAACCCCTAAACAGCTCACAACAGCCATCTGCTGATTGTGAGTCAGCAATTCACTGCACTCCAAGATGTTTGTAATGCTTTTAAAAGCACAGCATTCGGAGTGAGGACATTTACCATCCGGTTAGCGAAATTAACAGGAAGTCATTGTCCACTAAGACTTAGTAAACTCGTTGCAAGTTAACTATAAGATGTGCTTATGATTATAATGTAAACATAGTGAGACACACTTCTTTCAAACCACCAAACTGTAGTATCAGAGGGTCAAAAAAGCTACACTGACCTTTGGGGTAACCCGCAGCCTCCCAGCCCTAATTATATTTGGAAATGACTGGCAGAGAACCCTACCACATACAATAATAGACAAGGAATCCAAAGCTCTGAAACTAGGAAGGGAGCTGTTAGACTTTAATGAGCAGAACCAGACTAAGAAAGTGGATATAAACAAGTCTGTTGAAAAGGTGGTTGAGTCCACTAAGGAATCCAGTTTCTCATACCTCTAACTCTGTTAATCTAGATGCTAAGGTCAAGCAGAAGACTGCATCAGAATCCAAGGTAGAATTTCAAAGGTGAAATAGGTCCAGATGATAGGGCACAAACCCCTGAACTCTCTGTGACCCTATATATACACCAACTTCAGTTCAGGGGAAAGTCTTTTCCAAGAAAGTAGCCTAGCATTAAAAAAACCACATGATGTTAGTGATCCAAAGGTTCCCTCAAGTACTGTGGATCAATCTCTGAAAGGGGGTAGGAGTTTACCTACCACAATCCTTAAAAGTTCACTGTAGTGTGGTTGCCACACATTTCAGTGTTGTTGTTACAGATTCATCTATGTCCCAGCTAGCACATCACCCATTTGACCTCAAAGGTACTGCTACTATGCTGCTACTAATGTCATACTGAAACACCATTAATTTATATTTTGGAAATAAACGAACCCAATTTTTGTCATACAAGTTCCTACTGAATCCAAATTGGATAAGGAGCGCCTCTGAATCATTTTCTATTAGCTTAAAATCAAGAACAGGTGTCTGCAGAATCTAATAAAGAGATACTTGAATCCAATTGTGACGAAATATAGTATATCTAACTGATTGTATTTTCTGTTGAATTTATGTATAACACTCTGAATATTTCATGTAACCTTTCAAAGTGTATTTTGTTAACTGACCCAAGTCTGACCTAGGCAAGTGCTAATGGTCTTGTGAAATAGCCACACCAGGGAGAGATATGATATTGGAGGAGTTTGAAGCCCCAAGTTGTAAACTACTTAAGCAGCAGAGAAGAGGTGAGAATTCAAGGTTCTGTGAAAATTTTAGGTCTCATGACATCCATGATTTACTTCGAAGCCCTGTGGCATTTTGGGCATCGATCTAACTTAGGTGAAAAATGAAATTCCTAAGGTGGGAGTGAAGAGCCTGTAAGAAGGGTTTAAAATATTCTGCCTTAAACAATAATTTTGTTCATTTCTTAGAGGAGGTCTACCACTTCCTGAACTTGTAAGTAAGGACTCTGGTTTTAATTCATATTTTATTTTCTGAAACTCCTTTGTGCAATTTATTGTATGTCTTTTTAATCTAGCATATTCTCCGTGATTCTTTGGGAATTTATATAGATATGTGATTTAAGTGTGAAACATTAATAAGTGGCTCTGGTGAACGTAAGGACAACATAATAAATCCTTTGTGGTGGCAGAAAAGGTGTATTCATTGCTAAGTGCTAAGGTGACACCAGTTACGGCCAACTGTTCAGATTGCTGTATCTGGGACAGGCTGGGTGTTCGTGACACCAGTCATATGCCCTCTGCCTCAGAGCAAGAATAAGCCATGCTAGAAACTGCTTTTAAATCCAGGGGAATCAATTTGGTGTCCATTAACTTTTCTTACCATTCAGACTTATTCTATATTGCAGAATAAGGTAAAACTGCAAAATGCAGCAGTGATGACACAGTGGTTCCCACCACAGAGAGGCCAACATTCAAGATGCATTCTCTATCTGTCTTTAGCTCTGTCTATGCAACATCTCTACATTTTCAAACCCGCGGTTTAGCAAATATACCCTAAGGAGTAAGATCGATGGAGGTGCAGAAGTATCACTAAAATTCCTCTGGACGGCCTTATTCAATAATAATGGTTGTTCCTCCAAACAGTTCAGTTGGTACCATAATTCTCAGCTAGACCAGTCACCTGCATCTCCTCACCACCATAATATTAAGCCCCTCAGGTCCCCATGTGGTTGTGTGCCGAGTACCCGAGTACCTGGCTAAAGGCCGTTAGTAACCGTTATCTTATGTGTCCTAAGACTATAGGTCCTGCCTTCTGTCCTTCCTGCCTCCCTGCTGATGCTTGCTCCCTGAAATTGAGATAAGGAATGCACATAATAGTCAATATCCTGGTTAAAACCTGTTCATTTCTTTTGTGGATATTCAGGGCTCCTGACAGATGGCCCTGGCTTTTAGAAAAGGCGTGACAATTTATGAAACTATGACTGTACATCAAAAACTCCACAAAGCAACATTTAATAGAAGGGACGTGTCATGGACATTGTTCAGGGCGAAATAGTATTCCAGGCAATCTTAAACAGTCAATCAAATGAGGTCTGTTATCCCATTCTGGAGACACTGTGAAATTATGTGGGTACTGTAGCTCTTATAGTATCAACTCTAAGGGGCATATTCAATTCTCTACGTTTTCCGCAGCGTTAAAACTATTACCGTAATTAAGCTGGATTTCAGCTCGCGGCTCAGGGAGCTGCGAGCTGAAATCCAGCGAGAAAACTACCGTAATAATGGTATTTACGGGCACTATTACCGTAATAACAGTAATAGTGCACGGAGTGCGAGATTTTTGGCGTTTCCACCAACAATTGAATATGCCCCTATAAGTATCAATTCACCAATATTTTCTGTCTAATTATGTATCTACCTTGATAAAGCCAGCCAGAGGCACAACAGGGGTAAGTGCAGGATTTAGTGTTCGTTTTAAACAAGAACAGTATATTGTGTTGTACACTTTTTTAATGTTTTGTACAAAAACTGAAACATTTTCGTCTATAAATAGTTGTTTCTTGATCTCTTCAATTTGTATTCCTATGCATCTACCACAAGCCCATTTCAGCTTGAAATATGCAGAATATTTGAGCACAAAAATGGAGAGAAAAAGTACCTTTTACATGTACAAACAACTATATTAGTGCACTGATATTAACGTTTGTAGGCATACAATTTCTATTATTTTGAATAAATTCCATTAAAAACAGAAAAACACATGTTAACTGTATTATGCTGTTGTCAACATAATACATGGAAGATTCCTCAATACTTTTAGTCTGTCCTTACCTTTCCTGAGAAAACCTAATATCTGAAAAATGTAACAATTATAAAATCCTACATTTTAATAATCACTGCAAGAAACTGTCCAAAGATCAGAATATATAGCATGTTCAGAGACCATTGCAAATTGTGTTTACATATGTGTTCTGACATGTAAATTGGCCAATAACTAGTTGTGTATAAAGAAACTGCAGTGGTCTATGGACAATACTTCTTAATCAGATAACTAGTGCCATCTAAAGGCAGCAACATTGAATGAGCTATACCTATTTATATTCAGTATCTTACTGTTTGGCAAATGTAACTAGTGATGGCTGCTAAAGATTTTTGCCAGGAGACCGCACATGAAAGAAACTGTATAACAGGGGCACATTGCACTCAATACACAACAATTGCTCTTTAAACGAGCAAGATTACCTCTAGATAAAGTTTTTTTCACATAATGCAACACAGAGCTGATACCGCAGCAAACCCTACACTCCTATGCAGTGGTCTTTAATTGCACCCTTTATTATGCTCTGACAAACTCAGCATTTCACCAGAACACAATACAATATCTAATGGAATGTGCCTGTCTGCACTTAGCACCACTGCTTCTCAGCAAGAAGTGAGGAATAGCAATACAGGGAACAGATTAAGCCGAGGAGAGCAGGTTGGTACCGGAGTGCTGGAACCAGAACGGACCCAAAATGGAGAATGGAACTGGAATGCTGGAACCCGAACAGAACCAGAATGCTGCAACTGGAATGCTTGGACCGGAATGGGGCAGGAAGAGCGGAACCAGAATGATGGAACCAGAATTAGATAGCTGTGATATAACAGCTCCATATATTGTAAGTGTGTCTATGACCCCGATGTGCGACAATAAGACAAGACCTAAGGGAAGCTGTCACGGGCACTAGGAGGCTTTACCCAGTATCACCCGCTGATGGTCTAATCAGAGCAGTAGAGTTGGTATATGATACTCTGATGGCAGGGTGATAATGGAACTGGAAACAGCAGATGGTTAGAGAATGCTCAGAAAGTCTATGACTAGCAGCACTGGTAAACAATGGGTAACTGAACACGAGGATCTGGATGGACAAGGCACGTGAGGGTAGTCAGTGGTCTGCGCACGGCAAGTTGTACCACTGCTATAGTGAGAAGAATGTCAAGGAGTAATAAGGAGGTGGAAGTCAGCGGTCTGCGTATAGCAAGTTGTACCGCTGTCTGTAGTGAAGGAATGGAATCCAGGTGAAGGTCACGGGGAAGTCAGTGGTCTGCGAGTAGCAAGTTGTACCACTGCTTATGTGAGAGGATATATGCAACTGGTGACACAGGGAAACAGGAATCAGTGGTCTGCCTCTAGCAAGTTGTACCACTGAATATATATGTGAGGAAGGACACGAGGAGATAAATGCTATGCAGAGTCTACACGGGTACACTGAACTAGATCCCACGTTGAACTGCACACAATGATAATAATGAATGAACAGCACTGCACAGATAAACAAAGTCACTCAAATAGTCCAGCAAAAGGAAACACAGTCAATAATAGCAATAGTCTCAGAGGATGGAAACTCCGGAGGAGGACAACTCAGTCCAGATGGATATGCAATACACCAGCACAGTCAATGAGAAGTATGCATACCGTGGTTCAGATGAGCAGGCTGTTAGGGATAGCTGCAGGGATACCTGAGCGGCCGGGATCAGACGAGATGCGAAGTCCTTGCAGAATGGAAGCGGCAGGTAGGTGCAGCGCACTGTAGGTAGGACAGCAAAGATGACAAATACTCAGGAAGCAGTAGTATATTGAATAGAACAGCAGGAGACCACGGAAGAGTTGAAGCGATGTAGCAAAGCTGGAAGCCGAGGAGCGTAGACTCGAAGCAACAGGCGAGTTGACACAAATGGACACACTGTAGAAGCAGTAGGCAGCGGGTCAGCTGACGGCAGGTAGAATGCAGACTGGAGCGCTGAGACGAGCAGACTCTGTAGACACGCTGAAGTAGCGAACAGGAATCAGCTGGAACAGTAGCGATGTAACTGAGGAGAGTTTGCAGTAATCTGTAGCTGTAGATACACGGAGGCAGCGGATAGGAATCAGCTGCTGGAGTCACGATGAAACACAGGAGAGTTTGCAGTAATCTGTAGCTGTAGATACACGGAGGCAGCGGATAGGAATCAGCTGCTGGAGTCACGAAGAAACACAGGAGAGTTTGCAGTAATCTGTAACTGTAGATACACGGAGGCAGCGGATAGGAATCAGCTGCTGAAGTCACTAGGAAACACAAGGAATAGAAGTGGTCTGGAAACCACAAACGGCAAACAGGAATCAGCATTAGCTGAACACACGAGGAGGCACTGGAACACCTTCAGAGACTCATGAGGAATGAGACTCCATGAGACTCCAAGATCAGGCAACGTGGTATTGACCACAGGTGCTTAATATAGGGAGTGTTGCCTGATCAGTCAATTAAGTTAAAGGAACAGAACTGAAGGTTAAAAGGGGCTGCACATGCGCAGTACCTCATAATAATGGACGGACACGGTTCCTAGCTGCCTTAGAAGTAGCACTCACAGTCCGGTGAGTGACAGAAGCTAATTGTGGCTCTTGCCTAGGGGCACTGCAAGGTGCATTTAGCTCTAAAAATGTATTAGGATTCTACTCCTTCTCGCCTGTTTTACTACTGATATTTTAAATAAATGATTGCACAGAGTGTCTTAAGTTGGACTTAAACGGGTTAACGAATGTATGTGTATAATTATGCAAGACAGTAAGGGTAACTTAAAAAGTTGAGGATCAGCAGCACAAATAGTTTTATGTCTATTCTGTTTTGCACTATTATATCCATTTATTGTGCATGACTGAATGATTTGCAAATGTTTGCTCCATCCAATGGTCCCACATACAGCAAACAAATTTTGAGCTTATGGGCAAAATATAAATTACTTTGCCAGTCTACACTTTTCAATGCGATGCCTTTAGGCAGTGTCCAGGTGTGTTTTATGTGTAAACATGCATTTCTTTAAAGAATAAAAACATTAAAAACTACAATCAAGAAACATGAAATGAGCACAGTACCACTGGACATAAACACAGCAGTCCATGCGATTGCTATGAGGTCCTGCAATATAGCGGGCCTTGTCCCAGAGGATAAAAGTGCCTTAAAGTATAAACTTAATATGGTTTCATAATAATTTTATTCAGGCAGTTATAAAATTTAGAAAATAAGGAGAATAAAATTTAATTCTGCCCTCGGCCCTATTGGATACTGCTTGGAGTGAAGCAGACATTGGGGTGTGTGTGACTTTATGATGGTAAGTAGGGGGGTCGCACCACAATTTTGCAACACACCCCTGCATAATGCCATGATTCATTTAAAATATGAATGATGCTTGGAAATATCCAACCAATTGTTGAATGGTCCAAAAGTAGTAGGAAGCATTCACAAGCCACAATCCTAGAAATGGTTATGAAAAGCATTTACACAAGACACTTTCCAAAGCAAAATTGGGCATGGTCCTACATCGGCTGCCAATAGGCAATTTGTTCAAAAAATAAAATGTACTACACATCCATATATATGAACCTTAGTAAATGCTCCCTACAATGGGCCTCATTTGCGAAGTGCAAAACACCAAGGGCTAGATTTACTAAAGGGGGGTTTGCTCAAACCGCCGATTTTCGGCTATTTTTCTGCCGGATTTACTAAAGCCCAAACCGCCGTTCAAACAGCGAGAATTGACATTTTTCAAAACCACAATTTTACAACTCTCCATCCCTATTTTAAGAATGATGAACATACAAACAGCCGGATTTACTCAGCTGGGGTTTGCCAAACCGCCGCAAAGCTGCCATTCAAATGGCAAAAACTAAAGAGGTAGTGAATGGCGAGATTGGTGAAACAGCATACTGTTTTAGCTATTTTGCCATTCAGAACACAAGAGAAAGCACCATTGAATGTTAAATGTTTGGTCCAATATGTTTTCAGATAATAAATGGCCCAAATAAAGTTTGATTCAATGTTTGGGCACATTTTAAGTGTTCATTATATTATGTTGTATTATTTTTTTACAGTTAATTGTTAAGATAATTTGTAATACTATATATATATATATAATATAAATGCCTAGTGGCATGTGTTAGTCTGTCTGTGTGTGGAAAAAAATAAAACCAAGCTGCAGCGCCACCTGCTCGGCGGAGTTATACACTGACCTACTAAATTCTTAGTGTGTGTGGGGGGAAAAAACTCAGAAAGGGCTGAAATTTGGTATACTAAGATGTTTTTAATTTGTTAATTTAATTTGTTAATTGTTAAAAGTGTTTATAAAGATTTTAAAAAATATATATATATATTTCTTGAAGGAGAAGTGACAGTTGGGAGTGGTTGGTGGTTGCCGGGGGTGACAGTGGTGAGTGGTTGGTGGTTGCCGTGGGTGACAGAGCGAGAGGAGTGTGATACTCAGGACCGCTGAGAGAGATCCCTGTGTCTGGATAGACATCTGGATAGATGTGGCGATGAAATGAAGGATGAGGTGATGGAGAAGAATGATGAGGTGGTGACATGTGGACAAAACCACGTTAAAAAAGGGCGCTTGCGTCGGAAAGTAACGCTCTTCCCCTGAGGAGGCCTGGGCTAGGCCCAAATGCATGACAAGAACCTTTTTAACACCTTAAGTAGCTTGATTTGACTAGAATGCATGAGTATCATGCACGGGTTAACTTGTATATATATATATATATATATATTGTGGCAAGAGCCCGCTACTGCAGAAGCACACGCAAATAACTTCTTCCTTTTTATGTAGGTTTATTGTCAGGATGGTAAATGTTTTGACACCGTATACTTCCACAGCAGTTATGGAGACCCTAAACGCTAGCTATACATAGACAAGCTCTCTCTCAGGACCAGCCAGCTTCCCCAGCGTTGGTCTCTGTGAACAAATGACACAAATAAGCTTTTATACATGATACTCCTCCCCCAGCCTTAGCTTGATGGACAGGTGACACACCCACCTTCTCTTTAAGAGAAAACGCCCATCACTGGCTCTGCTTGAACTAACAGACACACCCTGTCTGTTTGCTGAGAGGAAGCAGCTTTCAAATCATGTAAGTTAACCAACTTTAAACTACACATAAGTCTTTACTTGGTCTAACCTGAATCTAGGTGCATAACTGCGCCAATGTGTTACTCTGCTTGTATGTTTTCTTTGCATCTTGTCAGATAAATGCCTCCCTTTGTTACAATTTATATATATATATATATATATATATTGTGAAAAAGTACACCATTCGCAGGAATTGGACACGGGTATGCTGAACCATTTAGCTGTTTATTAGCAGTTGTCTTCCTGCCTGTTCTCATAGGGAAACTGTGGCAAATATATATATATATATATATATATATATATATATATATATATATATATATATATATATGTGTGTGTGTGTGTCTATAATTACAATAAATATTTGATACTATTTGAATGTTGAACAATAATATTTACACTATATAGTAAATCAGTTTGACATGCTGCACTGTTTATCTTTTGTATTATGTTGTCCCTGTTCAATGTATCAACATATTTTGTACTACCTTGTATATGACAATAGTTCCTTCTATAAATACTCTCTTCACCCACCACATTTAAGGCGACAATTTAGGATTTTCATGACACATTTCCTGTTCCAAGACTGCTTGAAATACTTTACTTTGTGTCTATAACAGACTTACCAGAATCTTCTCACCGCGCCCTCTAGCGGCTGCACAAGCGCATCGCCAGCAGACGATGACGTCACAAGTCGCTCTGTGTAACCTCTACAGACTCCTCCCACAAACCTCTGAATCGAAACCGGCTTTTCGCGCAGCGGCTGTAGTGACGAATGTGGCGGCAGCAGCCAATCAGCGCCCAGGTTCTTTGGAGGGTGGTAGACAGCTGTCATGGCCGCCTCCTTGAGAAGTCGGTCTGAAGTGATGAGCGGGTTACTGTATAAGACGTGGGGCTCAGCGCGGTGTCGGATTAGACGCTTTCCCCTGCCCTGGTCTCGTGTAGCACTGACTGGCAGCTGCAGAGCAGCCAGCGGCTCTGTGTGTGTAGAGCTGTGTGGCAGGTAATTCATTGCAGGAGGATCTGGGGACACACGTGTGACCCAAGGAGTGGGGCTGTTAACCCTTAGCTCTGTCCTACTGACATTTCTGTACTGACCTATGTTATTAACACTTTACTACAGTAGTGTAATAATAGTAGTACCACTAGCAGCACCCAAAACAGTCATTATAGATAGGCTAAGGTTTACAAAACATAGGTTCCAGTATTACTGGCGTAGTGTATTGTTGGGAGGATATCCGATTTTATGCTCTTCTATTTTAGTTTGTATATGGTTATATATATTTATTTTTTTAATCGAGACTTAAAATCATTAATACAATATTCCTGTGTGTATTGTGGTGCTATAAAGGTGTCTGATTTTCCTGACATCTAAATTATTATTTTTTTTCTTCTTGCTGGTGGGTAACAATTGCAGTATTTTCCCCAGAAAATTTTGCCAGACAATTTTGCCAGCCGGGTGGCGATAAGAAGAAGCTGGGTGGGGGCAGTGTAATAGTTCACAATAATAATAAAAGGAAACAAATGTTGGATGTTATTGCCAACAGCTATTATTTATATAGACTCTGGAGATTGTTGTCCCCTTGCTGGCTGGACACACTCTTTTATTTATAAAAAAAAAATTTGTGCCTGGTAGCCAAACCTCTGACTGCCTGGACTGGTGGTCAGTGGTCTAACACACACTGCTGGCTACAGTGCTCACACAGTGCTTATTGTAATAGGATAAACAATGGTTTACTCTATTATGATAGGATTCCTTCAGAGTCAAAGAGCCAGGTGGCAAGTAAATACAGCTGAGTGGAGCGTTGGTGCACTGCGCAGACATGTTCCCACGAACTGTGTGTGCATGGGATGCTGGGATTAAGGAAGCAAATGATGACAGAAATGCAATAATCTAAAGGAATATCGGAGGCATGTCCTAGTATGTGATTACAGAAAGTCTGGCACTCCTTGAGTTGATATACACATGTTAACTTTCTTTTGTTAATAGAAAGTTGGAAATTGCTTCAGGGAAACTTGCCCGATTTGCTGATGGGTGTGCCGTAGTGAAGGTAAGAAAGAAAATGGGTTGACTTCAAGATATAATATAAATTAATAAAAACCTTGTATAAAAGCTAACAAAAAACATGTCTATCAAGTTCATTCATGGACCACATATATGGAATTCTGCAGAAAACTTTTGCTTTGCCTCTTTTTCTATTATTTAGATATCTTTGCTGTAAATGAATGTCTAACACTTTTTTATTTTATTTTTGAAAAGCATGTTTATGTTGTGTATATGTTATGTAAAATATGTAAATAATTTAATTTCTGTTTTATGAACGTCAGGTTGAATAGTTGTTTGACAGGATGATTTTTTTTTATCAAGTTAGGTGATACATCAGTGATGGTAACTGCTGTGAGTAAAACAAAGCCTTCTCCATCTCAGTTCATGCCGTTAGTGGTAAGTGAGATTTACACCTTCCAGTTTTACATATTTCAGTGTACTTCAGCTATTGCCACTATTAAAGCTAGTTGTCAGCATAAATTCTCCATTGTTGTATCCATCTTGACCAATTATCCTCTGGAAGGCAGAGGATACCAGCATTTTCTCAGTCAGGATACATGGGAGGAATTCAATGGGCCACATTACTCGTGAAAGTAATGTGGCCCGTGTAGTATTTGTGTTACTACGGTAATAGTGTGCATTATTACTGTTAGTACGGTAATTTCAACGCTGATTTTTGCTTGCAGTTATGTGAGCCGCAAGCAGAAATCTGCGTTAAAATTACTGCACTGTCGGTAATAGTGCGCGGGCCACTATACTTCCACGAGTAACATGGCCTGTTGAATTCCCCCGTTGCTGTAAAAAGTAACGCGGGCCGCGCACTGTTACTGTTGTTACAGTAATAGTGTGCTTAAATACCATTATTACGGTAGTTTCAACGCTGGCTTTTTGCTCGCAGCTCCTATAGCTTGCCTACCTTAGTGATAAGGATTTCATGAAAGCTGCTTTATTTATGCTGTGGTAGTGTTTTGAATGATCATATTCTAAAATATTGAAAATTCTAATGCTGTTCCTTGATTTATCAGTAATTTTACAAATTGCCAATATCTCAATCTGTTTTTCTAGGTAGATTATAGACAAAAAGCTGCTGCTGCAGGAAGAATACCTACAAATCATCTAAGAAGAGAACTTGGGCCTACTCCCCATGAAATTCTTACCAGCAGAATAATAGGTGATTTACAAATAAGCTACTTCTGCAATTCATCAGAAGTGTCAATATTATTAAAGTAAACATTGCACAGTAGTTTCAACAGTTAAGGATGTGGAGCACCTGTTTTTTACAGATTTTTCTTGGGGTCCCTCTTACTAGTCTTGCACTCATCAACTGTACGTGCCCCACCAGTTCACCACTGTGCTACCCCCAGTTTTATTGAAATTGCTCTAACCACCCCCCCCCCTCACGCACACACCCACACCCACAGTCCAATATATCCAAGTGACAGTTTTGATAAACTATTTTGATAGTTTCACCATCATGTCCTTAGACTATATCCCCTCCAGCTATTCCTCAAGTCTCACTCTAGTTTGTAAAAGAGACAGATCACTGCTTTACTGTCATGTACATTCCCCACTGTTTTCAGGCGTTGCAGTGTCGACCGCCGATAGGTCTAAAAATTCAATTAATGTAGAATTACAGAGGGTGCTCCCTAGGGTAAGTTTATTTGACCGTGGCTGGATTACAAAGTTTAAGGGGCGTGGCCCATTGTCAGGCGAATTCCCTGGAATATAGTGTTTTGTTTCCCATCCGCATGTTTCTCCACTTACCTGATTTTGTGGTGGTTTGGTATTTCTATCTGCATTTCTTGTGACATCTGATAAGAAGCTCCCTACAGCGTGTCCATGTACCTGTTTGTAATTATTTATATCCTATGTCTGTCTCTTTACCCATTTGTATAGTGCTGCATAATGTGTGACAATTTTACAGTACAGATGGGATTTTTCAGTACTTTCTATAGGTGACTAACAGTACATAATGACTAACCTAAAATATTTTTGTGTTTACAGATCGGTCTCTCCGGCCCTTGTTTCCCTCTGGATACTTTTATGATACACAAGTGAGTGTTGAATGTGTGTTATAAAGTTAGTGCTAAAACTAATGCCTACCTAAGTGAATGTTCAATAGAACATTTTATATGTTTGCATTCATAATTGTTCATCTGGATATATGTGTCAATTAATACATTTGCAATATTTTCTTTTCTTTCTTCCCATTTTTAGATCCTCTGTAATTTACTAGCAGTGGATGGAGTTAATGAGCCTGATGTGTTGGCCATAAATGGAGGTACTACTGATTACCCTACTGTTCTAAATACTTCATGCTGATATTGGAGTGTGGTTTTTACCCCACTGGTGACCTGCCAATCCCATATTGTTGATCTGCATGTAAAATACATAGGAGAAAAGGGGGGAAGCAAAGATATTGTTGCTGAAAGTAATGGCTTAAATTGTTACTCTGCACAGTGTAGCATTTCATTCCCACCAGTGTTAACATTAGCATAGGATGGATGAATGCAGCTTTAAGCTCTACTTCTATTACTGAACTGCTCCTCCATTGCTTGAATGAAGATTGGCTGGATTGCATAACGGTTGATATATTTGGCCAAGTTGCATCATCTTGTATTGGTGGTTGTTATTGCATTCATGCTCTCTTAATAAGCTTATACTGTCTACTTTTTATGCAATATACGCAAATTGTCTTTTGCCTGTTGCTTCCATATTTGAACTACATTTTTTTATACATTATTTGAATGTTCTATTTCTTGTTTTAGCCTCTGCTGCACTTGCAGTGTCAGACATACCATGGAATGGACCGGTTGGTAAGTAAAGGTTATAATGAACATGACTAATTGAATAACTTGTCTAGAACTAGTAAAAATAAATCATTGAATTACTTACAATACAATACTAGAGCATGCTTAGAAAAGAAAGAGGCTGGGTTGTCCGAAGTAGGTTAGCATCTTTTAACTTAAATACTACCACTTTTTATTCCTTTATTCTTTCTGTGTGATGAGAGGAGGATGTCAGAACTTTGAAACTAGGGTAACTGTGTATATCCAATACAATACAAGCAATGGTAAAGAATATAACCTGTTATAAGATGTACTTTTACATATTCTTAAGTGCTGCCAAGTAGGGGGTCACAGATATAAAGGTACCCCTATTATTGGTACCAAGGGGATGGTTCAGCATTGTAACTGCAAAAACTATATTGGAATTTGTCAGTGAGCCTGAACACAGAGAAGCTCATGGCAATATCCCATAGATTGTACGTTTGCGAGCAGGGCCTTCTCGCCACTTTGTCTGTTTACCCAGTTTGTTTATTACTGTGTTTGTCCCCAATTGTAAAGCGCTATGGAATTGCTGGCGCTTTATAAGTAAATGTTGATGATGAGTTAGTCTTTTTTTTTTTCCCGGCTAAACGCAACGAAGGATGTTATCTGGATCACCACTTTCCAAAGGGGGAGGGCGCTCCACTGTGAGCCTGTCTTGGTGTGCAGTTAGATATCTCTTATGGAATTCCCCAGTGTTAATGTACTGTGTTGAAATTGATTTGAATCTTAATATTTAACAGCAGGAGGTAGTTCTAACCTTGGGAGCAATGCTTTGTCTCATATTAAGTGTGTCATGACTTTTTTTACATGTTCATGTGTCTTGAACAAGAGAGAGCATTTTCCTCTGAATTCCAGGGAAGAAATGAGCTACACATGATCACCTTCGATGTGTTCATTGGCCCAGTCATATCCCATTCTGATTGGCTAGCTCTAGCATGCTACCCCTCTAAGACATTTGGCTACTCAAACACCCATCAGGGTTGGTGCAGATTTCAAATACTATATAAATGATTTTATGGTAGGGGTGGGACAGGCTAAGGTTTATCCAAAAGTTGATTTCAGCTGCAGTGTTCCCCCTGGAAATGTCGCCAGCCGAGTGGCATTAAGAAGTAGCCGGGTGGGGGCAGTTGTAATACTTTGCAATAATATTGAAACATTTTGGAGATTGCCCACACCTGCTAGCACTGGTTAGGCTGGTGGTCAGTGATCAAACACACCCTGCTGGCTGTAGTGCTCACATAGTGCCTGTTATAATAGGAGAAGCAATGATTTATTCTATATAATAGGTCTCTGTTGGGCTCCAAGAGCCGAGTGGCAAGTAAACACAGCTGGGTGGAGCCACCGGAAAATAAGTGCTGGGAAGAACACTGAGCTGGAAGACATTGAGCTTAGTCCCTACCACGTAGGGTAGAGGAGTGAAGAGGGTCCTGAATTGTAATAACTGGAAAAGAAAGGATGCTGGAGAAATATAAGAGGTTGTTTTCTTGCAGTGTGGTCAACTCCCTGGTATTGTTGCGTATTTGCTATTATTTTGTGGTATGTACACACACCGTATCACCCATAAGTTTGGACACCCCTGACTGAATGCTTGTTTCTTGTAATCTTAAAGACATTTTGATCCTCTCTCATGTGGATCATCGTAGGAAAGACAGTCCAAGCGTTACCTGTGCTGCACAGAGGCGCAGGGACAGGTCTCCCCTTTACCTCTTGTGGTACATCTTGTTTGGCTCCGGAGACTTACTGTATAAAATATGTAGTCTTATCAAATATATTCTTCCATTTTCTTCTTCTTCTAGTATGTGTTTTTTTGCAATATTTCTCTACAGCAGAGGTTCTCATGTTGGATAGTTTGGAGTATGTTTCCACTTCTATTGCATCACATGTATTTGCCCTGTACAATATGGTAGAAAGTGACCATTTGATTTGTTTTATGGTTAATTAATAAAAACAAACAATAACATTGTTGGAGTTCAGTCTCTAGAGCCATATAAATATATTTAGTCTACAAATGAAGTGATCTCAAACACCAGTCAACTGTCATCATGGCTATTGACCAAATATCTATCATTTCCGCCCTTGCATGTTTTGGCACATTCACTCTCGGGTGCGATCGAGAATTAAAATACACATTTTAAATTTCACTTGTTTGGGGTTTTACATGTGGTTTGTGCATTTTGTTTATTTAGCTGCCAGGTTACTATTGGCGTACACTAAGTTAATGGGTGGGTCTTGGTGACCTTTATTGGAAATGAGAATGTGATGTGGCTTGAGAGAAAGATATTTATTTTAGCTACAAAATGTTGCATGTGCCACGTTTGGATCGAGCACACCAACAATACTGCTCAGGTTCCAGAGTAACGCGCGTTACCGTGGACCGGAAACCTAATTGAATATGCCCCCAGATGTTACAAGCCTCTATACAGAGAGACGATTGAAGCATTAGATTCATTATTGCAGAAAGTGGAAGGTCTTTTGGACATTCTAAAACTCCTGCCATTTAACTATTTTATATTTGAAAGGGATCACTTTCTACATCTTTCTGGTTCGTCGGTAGCTTCATATTCTGCCAATTGTTATATGTTTAATTGTAAACTAGTTTTTGAGAAGACAGACATCAAAGCTTATGGTTTTTTTTCTTTACAGATGGTATATCGATGATAGATATATAGTTTTGTTGATGTTGATTTTTTTTTTTTGGGACCAGGTAGGAAAAAACAAAAATGGTATTACAATTGAGAGCGTTATGCTTTGTGTAGAAGCCTACAATGTCAATGGAGGGGCTATCCCTGTACCCCACAGAGCAACACGTATTGGTGAAACAATTATTTACTTCAATGGGCGCTACACATTATCAACATAATAGGCGCCGAGGACCCATGAAATTATCAAGTGAATTCATATATCGGTGCATGCATTTTCATCCAGACGGATACCTCAGAACATGTGAAAAAATGGTGCATATATATATATATATATATATATATATATATATATATATATATATATATATATTTTATTATTATTATTATTATTATTATTATTATTATTATTAATATTTATTTATAAGGCGCTACAAGGCATCCGCAGCGCCGTACAGAGACAAACAAAATCACAATACAATGGGAGACAGCACAGTACAGTAAACACAGCAACTCAGTACGCTCAATGCACAGCTAGAGAGGGCGGGGAAGGGGGAGGGAGGATCCGAAAATGACGGGGCCCAAGAAGGGGGGCGTGGAAGACAGGGAGACCCCCAGGGGGGAGGAGGGAGCGAAAGTGGATGTGGGGTGGAGGACCTTTGAGGAGGAGGGCTAAGTAGCTGGAGAGCAGAGTTAGAAGTGGTGGAAACAGGAGGAGAGATGGCCCTGCTCAGAGGAGCGTACAATCTAAGGGGAGGGGTGGACAGACAGAGAGACGCAGGGGAGAGAGGGAGAGTAGGGGGACAGAGGCAGAAGATAAGGTAGGAAGTTAAGTGGGAGACAGAAAGGCTTTAAGAAAAAGGTGGGTTTTTAGGGCCCGTTTGAAGCTGGATAGATTAGGGGAAGTTCTGATGGAGGGAGGGAGCTTGTTCCAGTGGAGGGGGGCAGCGCGGGCGAAGTCTTGGATACGCGCGTGGGAGGAGGTTATAAGGGGGGAAGAGAGGCGACGGTCAGAGGCAGAACGGAGAGGGCGGGATGGAGCATGAATAGAGAGGAGGGTGGAGATGTAGGGCGCAGTGGAGTTGGCGAGGAGCTTAAAGAGGATTCTGAAGGGGAATGGGAGCCAGTGAAGGGCTAGGTAGAGGGGGGAGACAAAAGAGGAGCGGCGATATAATATATATTATATATATTATATATATATATAATATAAATATCAAACATATAATTAAAATTAAGTGAATATAAATAACAATTCTTATTGATCACCATTCATAGGAGAAGACTAACCTAAAGAAGATAAGAAATACATAAGCCTACAGGCAAAAGTGGTCATAATACATTCATTATAAGTAACCCAAGATAATAATCATGTGACCAAAATGAATCAATCACAGGCCATCCTTGCAGAATGTGAGCAGCAGATATGCAGGAATCGGATGTTGTGGTCACATGACCTAAATCTTCTAATTAATATTCCTCCTGTTAAGCTTGTAAAGTTAAATAAAGAGGGCATGTAAAAAGATAATACTATACATAAATTATATTAGGTGGTACAAAGCCCCGTCACGGTTCACAAAATGAACATATTACCGGTAGATAGTTTGACAATTATAGAAAAAAAGAAGTGCTGAGACTAAGTCCTCTATAAACAACAAAGGGTTGCTAGGCAACTACAAACCAATAGGGATTCCTGTCCCGAGGATGGCAAAAAATAAACAATACACAAAATTCAAAATGCATTTGAAATCCAGACTGTGAATTTGGGTTCAAAAAACAATATGCACAAAAAATGAAATATCCATAAACAAAATTATATAATGAAATAAACACTGGAAAGCAGAACTCCTGGAAAAGGAAAGAGCGATGTGCTATAAAAACCATTTGAGCTCAGAATTTAAACCATTAGGGACCAGGGCGTTAAGTCTAAAAATCCATTCCATCTTTGACTTGGATAACCAAGTGGCAATATCCCTACTTCTCCATTGCGACTTTATTTTCTCAATACCACAAAAGAAGATTAGAGATTTAGAGAAAGAAGATGAGTCGTAAGACTTTTTTAAAGTTCTAAGGTGCTCGGACATACGAATTTTTAAATGTCTGGAGATACATCCAACATAGCATTTTTCCACCGGTACATTACAAGATACACAACGTTCTTGGAGTGGCAAGTAATGAACTGAATGATTTTGTATTAATGATTCTGGATATCAAACTTCACTACTTCTTTTTTCTTAACCTTATTAGAGAGAGTAGTTTTGCACAAATGACAAGAACCACATTTGTGGAAACCTTTGGTGCCAATTACACCACCTTTTCGTTTATCAGGTAAGGCACCTTTCACAACCTTATCTTTTAGAATTCTTAACTTTCTAAAAATAAATCTAGGTGTGTCTAGGAGATGTGGCCCTAAAACATTCTTTCTTTAAGATGTTCCAATATTTGGAGCTACATCTTGTAATGAATGCCCATTGAAAGATATCTGACCTTATTTCATTATTTTTACTTTTCTTTATTCTTCCCATTAAGAATTAATAATCTATCCATTTTTGCTACCTGATCCCTAGCTTTACTTATTACCATCACTAAATATCTCTTCTTTCTGAATTGCAGAGACATGTTATTAATCTGTGTAGACAAGATAGTCTTCTGTACAGTTCCTTCTCAAGCAAACAAATTGACCCAAAGGTATATTATTGAGCCAATTAGAATGATGTTTACTAGTCGCAGGCATGAATGTTAGAATCAGTAGGTTTGCAAAAAGTTTTAATTTGAATCTTACTGTCTTGCATATAAATGGTCAAATCAAGAAAGTTGACATTAACGGGACAAATATCAAACGATAAGTCTATATTGTAAGTATTCTGATTTTAAATAAATGCAAAATGACCTCTCCATATAAACTTAATATCAACACTAACACATTATCAGCAAACCAGGTTTGCCCCAAATGAGTTATTCTCCCAAACTCCTTGTTCTTCCCAATATGCCATAAACAAGTTGGCATAACTTGAGGCGAGCCTGGATCCCATTGCTGTACCCATTATCTGTAAGAAGAACTGATTATCAAAACAAAAATAATTATTAGTCAGAATAAATAAAATGTCCCCCGATTAAGAAATCTCTCAGATCCTTCTTTACATCTTCTTTCTCCAAAAAATATTAACTTGCGTTAAGCCCAAATCATGTTTAATGATGGTATACAAAGGCTGAACCTCAGCTGTAACGAAAATACAACTCTGCTCCCATGTGAGACATTGCAATTTAGTCAGGATATCTGATGTATCTTTCAAATAAGACCTCCTATTGATGACCAATGATTGTAAATGGAGATCAATAAAATTAGAGAGATTGGACATAATAGAATTACTTCCGGCTCCAATCAGTATGGCGGGAGGATTATTAACATACTTATGTATTTTAGGTCATAGGTATAGGGTAGGGTTGAAGACTTTTAAATATTCAAAAACTCAGCCTCTACTTCAGCTATAACTCTGAGTTCTCTATATTTGTCAATAAAGACTTCCATTTTCCACTGAATAGTATCTAGGGTGTCTGGTTTAATTTCTTTGTTGGTATTAACATCTTTCAGCAATCAATACACTTCTTCCTGACTCACTACACTATATATATTGTATCTTTTTTTTTTTTTTCTTTTAACATGTTGTGAGGTCTCTGGATGAAATTACATAGAATATACATGGATTGATATATGAATTCTTTTGAAAGTTCAATAAGTTTGTGTGTCCTCAATGGCTATTGTATTGATATTGTATTGCGCCCCTCGAGGTGATTGTTTCAGTTATACAGGTAGGAAGAAACTACTTTTGATTGCAGACAATAACAATTCGCACCCTCCTGTCAAGCTTACAGTGCGCAACAGTGCCAAAGAAATACATTTTCTTGACTTTTTTTTTTATTATATCTGTGAATAATGGCACGTTGTACACTGATTTATATTCAAAACTGACTGATGTCAACAATTTTTTGCACTTTTCAAGTTTTCACCTAGCTCCTCTCAAAAGTCCCGTCGTGATCACTGTTCATTAGAGCTTGCAGACTTTAAATTGATGGAAGATTTGCAAGATGTGGGTTCCAAATTTATTACAAAGCGCTACGGCGAAAATTTTGGACGTGATTAATGAGAGAGCTCAAATTCTTAGAGCCTTGCAGCTTACACTGTAAGATCCAAAAAATAAGAATGTACAAAGTGGTTTTTTGGAGTATTCCTTCCTATACAGAAAGATCCAAGACTATTTCCAGATTAATAAAAAAGAATGGCCTCTTCTACTCTAAAGTCTTTGAATTCATGTAGAGCCATGCTGTGTTACAAAAGAGTGAGAAATTCAAGGACATGGTAGTCCATCCATTAGCTGACATGACATGGGCAGCACGATGGCTCAATGGTTAGCACTCCTGCCTCACAACTCTGGGGTTATGAGTTTGATTCCCAACCAGGGCCTTATCTGTCTGGAGTTTGTATGTTCTCGCCGTGTTTGTGTGGGTTTTCTCCGGGTGCTTCAGTTTCCTCCCACACTCCAATCACATACTAGTGCGTTGGCTGCAGTGCTTCGGAATTTGTGGCGCTATATAAATAAATGATGATGATTATGTCTGAGGGCACTTTCCTAATTGAGGGACCAAACATTAAGTGAAGAGGATATTTTTAATGTATCCAATGTACCACCTGCACATTTTGGCTTGTTAGGTATATTATTATGCATCTGTTGTCTCACAAAAAATATATATATTGTAACAAAGGGAGGCATTTATCTGACAAGATGCAGAGAAAACATACAAGCAGAATAAAACATTGGCGCAGTTATGCACCTAGATTGAGGTTAAACCAGGTCAAGACTTATGTATAGTTTAAAGTTTGGTTTACTTACATGATTTGAAAGCTGCTTCCTCTCAGCAAACAGACAGGGTGGGTCTGTTAGTGCAAACAGAGCCAGTGATGGGCGTTTCCTCTTACAGAGAAGGTGGGTGTGTCACCTGTCCATCAAGCTAAGGCTGGGGGAGGAATATCATGTATAAAAGCTTGTTTGTATCATTTGTTCAGGAAGACCAACGCTGGTGGAGCTGGCTGGTCTATGTCTAGCTAGTGTTTAGGGTCTCCATAGTTGCTGTGAAATTCATACGGTGTCAAATACATTTTAACCATCCTGACAATAAAGCTGCATAAAAAGAAGTTGTTCGCGGGCTCTTGCCACAATATTTTAAGCATTATTTATCTTTACCACCAAGTTGTTTATGTCATACTTTTCCCATGTGGCAAAATTTATGTAGACCAGACCGTAAGGAATCTTACGGCCCTATATCATTCTGCAATTGAAAAAGCTTTTCGTTTGGGACTAAGGGATTTGCCAGTTGCTCATCACTTTGTCTAGGAGATGCACAAGGACAATTCTGTCAGATTCATAGTTATTGACCAAATTCCATTGCTCCTTTAGAGGAGGGGATACAAAAAATTCAGAGATGTGTGTCAAATGGATGCATGAACTTGAGTTGTTGCTGCTTAGGGGTCTCAGTGGTCCTTTATTACATTTGTTTTATTTAAATTACATTGTCTTCCATCTCTATGGCATTGGTTTTAGCATTTCTTTTGTATGTCATGACCTTTTTGATTATGCCAACATGTTTATTTAGTCATTAAGCATTTAAGTGGGTACGTTTTCTAGGTTGCCTAGGTCTCTCTGTCTCTATTAGACGTACTATTTTTTGTTCTCTATTAAAGAAATAATTTGCTTTAATCGAGATGTGTCCCTGGTCGTAGTGAGGGGAGGTGATATGATGCTGGGTTTTTGCCCAGGGACAGCACTGCAGTTGAAAGACAGGCACCCACGACATAAATGCTTCTCGTACACTCTAATGTAAGAATACGCCCCTCTTGATTACATCATCACGGTGAGTGGGGGGGATAGGAGTGCATCTGCCCATTTGCAGTGTTTCATCGGTTTAATACATAAACAAGGTGGATCTGTGAACTTTGTGATACATTTTACACCGTTGCTTTTCTGCATCGATTTATAGGACCCTTCATTTACTACACTTTGATTTTCATTTTGCTGACTATGCTGTTTTCTCAGTCTATGACGTCCTGTCACCTCTTTGCAACCTGACACTGACCCTGTCACCTGCAGCCCTGCTCTTGACACAAGTGAACAGGTCACTGTCTCCCATAAGATCAGCATCAGGGGCGGGCTGGACAGGGGGTTCAGAATCACGGCTGTTAGGGCCGGCCGCCCCCCGGAAGTAATATAAATGTGATGCGGCCGCTTGTGCCCCCCGGGCTGACGTCCGTCAGCCTGCGACTGATCATCATATTCATTTCCTGCTGCTGTGAGCTTTCTGATTAAGTACAGGGTGTTTCCCTTATTATAGGAGAGATAAAATGCCAAGAAAATATATACACATACACAGTCTAATATAATACATATGTGTTTCTTGCCTTGGTAATCTTGGGTATATGTAATGTACATGTACCCTATGTAAGCTCTTGCACTTGGGTGATATACAGCTACATTATTTAAATACGTAATTCGTGTTTTTTTTTCTGTGAGAACAATTGTGGTGGTTAATGTTTTATATTTGTTTGTTCTCCCTCCTTCAGCTGCTGTTAGAATTGGTCTGGTTGATGGAGAATTTATTGTTAATCCCACCAGAAAAGAGATGTTAACGAGTTCACTAAACTTGGTAGTCACTGGAAAGCCCCAAAGCCAAGTAGGTAAGTAGAGGCTTGTTTTCTATGAACGTATAGCTTACTAGAATGTTTATTACTTATTTTTGCATAGATTTAGTTTCTAATCAGTACATTTTGGTGTTTATTGGTTTTTACTGTGTAAAGCCAGACTCCACTATGTCAGCTGTACATCATTTATATCATATATGGAATATTTTTCTTCAACACATCTGCTTCTCTTTTCCCTTTACTTTCCTTGTACACTCGTTTTAGGTTCCTAATAAGCCCAGTTGGTGGTCTAATTGGATCCTCATAGGATCATTCTTGTCTTCTTATTTAAATCCTTGAGTAGCTTTAACCATGGTTGGCACCTGGTCCCGTACTTTGATAGACTCTGCCTCTCATTCATTTTGTCTTGTGAAGACTATACTTTTGTCACACAGAAATCATCTTGGCCTCATTTTTTTTTATCTTTATACATTTGGTATAACCTATATCTTTGCTTGTTGTGGTGTGTTCATTTAACATTTTTATTTAACATATAAGTTTCTATATATTTTTTAAAATTGTGACACACACACGAATCTCTCTCTCCCAGAGGACAGAGCTTTAATATGCTGTTTAAAACATTAGTGGTATTGAAGTGTTTTTTTTTTTTTTGTTTTTGTTTTTTTTAATTATTTGTAGATTGAGGGAGTGCCTGCTCTGTGAGCTATGTTAACAAATAGTGTTTTTCCCCTTATTAAGTGCCTAAAAACTTTTTGTTGCATAACACATTTCATGTAGAATTTTTCATCAGCATTTGACCCAAGCATCAAATGAAAAGTCAGCAACATTTTAAGTAACTGTATAAAACTTTAAAGTGAATATACAACATGATTGTACATAGTATGTCTCTTAACTTAATTGTGATATTAATGTATTTGCCAACCTAACTATATAATTGTGCACAGAGTTAAAATGATTCAGTTGAGTCTGTAATACATATGCTGCAAGAGGAAAGTGTCAAACTGTGTCTTCATTCTGAAGACAAAAGTTGCCTTTCGTGCTTGGTCTAGTGAATGTTTCCACTCTCACAAATCAGAGCATAGCTTTGTTTTACTGTAGTCTAGCATCTGCCGCAACATGGAAGTGCAGTTAATAGGAGCATATAAATACAGGTAAATGTGCCTATTTGATTTTTTTGCACCTTTGTAATGTTTACATTGGCAGCCACAGGATTATATGTATGTGTGTCACAGACGATTGGATGGCTGTTACCGGCATCCAAATGTCTTGTATGAAAGAAGAGTGAATGGTTACCATGTACTGGGGGAGCAACTACACTTTCCTAAACAAAAGCTCTGGTGTTCTGCTAGTTGGGGGAATTGAGGTCTTACTTGCAGAATGTATTTGTGGCTTTAGGTCTTCTTAAATCGAATTAAGTGCCTAGAAAGTATCCGTTATTCAGCAACACTAGTTTATTCTCCTACCTGTACAGTGATTGCTCCTCTATTCTCTTGCAGTCATGCTTGAAGGTGCAGCAGAAAATGTGTTACAACAGGATATTTGTCACGCTGTTAAACTGGCAGTGAAGCAAACAAATCAGATAATTCAGGTTATAGAGGAACTAGCAAGAAAGCACGGGAAAGAAAAACGAGTTGTGGAGAAAATCTTTTCGCCTCCTTGTGAGATTGTAGAGGTTTCAAAAAGGTGAGTAGCAAGCAATCCTAATTGTACCCAAGAGATATTACCTACACCTATTACCTATAGAGTTTTGAAAAAAAATAGAATGTTAAATCTGCACTCCACAAAGTAATAGAACTTTTTTTCAAGAGATTGTAGCTTGTGATTGGTCCTTCTGGCCCTTCTCCCAAAACTCCACCATTTAAAGCCCTAGGAAAAGTGAGTGCCTGTACCAGCCCCCGCGGCTACGGGTAGGGACAATTTATACCTAGGTAGTAGTGCAGCTTTAATATTATAGCCTGAGTAAAAGCCTTATTACAATGTGTCTTATTAACACACACACATGCACATTGAGAGAAAGCCGCTATAAACCCGTACTCCTCAATCTCTTCATAAATGCTTTATGCAAAATAGCTGGTGTGATCAGAAGTTCTAACCCCATTTTAGCATTCAGAGCCAAAGTACTAAAGGCTGCCAGTCTAAGGTGACACAATTGTTCTCAGGAGCACACAACTCGCACTCCTGCCCATACATAGATAGTTCACACTCGTTGGATTATTCTATGGGCAATTAACATATAATTTGCATTATATATAAAATTATATGTTCTATTATACTATATTAATTATACATAAGTTCACTACATGCGTATACTGCCCTTGAATTAATAAGGAGATGAAAATAGAGATTACATTCCCATTGTTTTAAAAATTGTTTTATTAGAGGTATATGAGATGTATATACACTTATTTACGCCTTTTCTGATCTAATTAACTATAAGAAGTGGCATATCATATTAGTTAGCTAACCTTAAGTTTAATTTCTAAATATCAGTCTTGTCTTGCACTCCTATTTTTCCAATTCACACTCGTTAATACTCGTGAATATTCATAGCTGCTTTGAAGATTGCTAACAGGCATGTAAAAAGGAGAAGAAACTATACAGCTGACCAGACAGTAAATGTAAACATATGTTTAGGTCTTCTCAGATATGTTAAGTGTGCAGTTGTGTGTTGGTGACAGGAGTGATTTAAAGTTAACAAATACGTTTTATATAAAGGACTAGGCACACTTTATGCATGTTTTGTTGTGTAAAAACGTTGCTCTGGTCTTGACCTCAACATATACATCAGATACAGTTTGTACAGGATGAATTAATAGAAAGCACCATTGACATTGGAATAATACAGCAATAAGTCCATTGTAGTTGAAGTCACCAGTAAATAGGTTAACATTGATGTTTTGGCTTCAAAGCAAACCCTTTATTCCTTTATCCATATTATCCTTTTAAGTAAGCTTCTTTAAAATATAGGTCTACAAGCCTCTTAAATGTAATGATTTGTGCATGTCTTTCTGAACTACAGCATATGATTCTCCACTAGGTGGTGCTCAGTATTTACAGAGTAAATAATTGTGATACTGTTCTAATTACAAAACCATGTTTGCATTGTTAATGTAAGGTATGGGTCAACTTTGCTTAAACAATGGACTGCTTTGTTAGCAATTTGGTGCATAGGTTGTTTTTTGCTTGTTTGGGGTTTTTTTGGGGGGGGGGGGCTGTTTTTTTTTTATCTCCCCATTATGTATGATCACTGTATATAACCTGTAGCTCAACCGAAAAGAACCTACATCACCATCTAATCTACAAAGGTTTGTGTTTCTTTAAAATGTAAATAAATGTAAAACTCTTGAGTTATTTTTTTGCTTTTTGTTTTCTCCTTCCCCCTACTGGGCAGTCTTGCATCTGAGAAGATATATGCAGTCTTTTCTGATTTCACCCATGACAAAGTAAGTTTCTGGTAAAATTCTCCAAATTTAAATCGATAAGTCATTTTATCGTAAGAACTCTTAACTGGTTTCATTTTATTTTTCATGTAGTCTAATAACTAAATACAATACTTTTTGTTTGCCTTGCCCCCAAACACACTCCCTATTCTTAAATAAATAATAATAAAAAAAAGCACAATAAAATGTCAACCACTTTTTGATCTGTGTTGCACAATGTGCACCTAATGGGAAGTGGCCGGCATTGCGTCTGCTATACCATAGTCCTGCAGTGGTTATTATAGTCGGAATGTTCGATGTATGGCAGTATTTTAATATGTTTAAGTATGATTCACGTACTCTACTTGAGCAACTATTTCACAAGATATTTTGTTATGATACATTGTACGTTGATCAAATGACACAGATTTGTGTCATGGAATACTTATTTTTCCTCATGCCCTCAGACCTGCCCCTTTCATTGCCACAAATCATTTACGCTAAACTCGCTTTAAATTTCCCCATGTGCCTTCACTCACTGAGAGTACCTGTGACCTGCTAGTACCCTAACTAATTGGTCACTAATTAAATTATGTACATTTTATTTATAGCAGCATAAAAATAGCTTGCATTTCTCAATCATAACTCTAGGTCCTGTAACTGATCCTTCCTCCAGTATAGTATCTATGAATCCTTGTAGTATATTGTGTGCTCTGAATGGCTGTGTGTGGACAAGCGTTTACAGTCTACAGCGCCCCTAGTTTAAATTCAATCAAAATCTGATTATTTACAAACTATGATTGTGTAGAATGACTTATCTTTACCATATATATATATTTTCTAGATCTCTAGAGATGAAGCTATAAACAAGATTAGGCTTCAAACAGAGGAAGTATTAAGAGGTAATATTGCAATGTTTGTTTTTCACCCCAATTTGATCAACGTATACAAAGTGTTTTGGGTTGATTTTTGTTAGTGTCACTGCTAGTAGACGGAAATCATACTTTGAGATTCATGCGCATATTCTGCTAGAGTATTTTTAATTTTTTCTTAGTCGTCATATTCCATATTTGAATCCTGTAAGCAATTTGATCTTTTGATTCTTGCTTGTATTTTTGTGTAGTGCTAATAAATTGATACTGATTTTTGCTGCCTAGAGTTTGATCTGATTTACATGCTAACCCCTGAATCAAGGTCAGAAGTATCTATAATTGGGGTTTTAATGTTTAGCCTTGTCACTGTTTGCCCTTTTATAGGGACCAGACATTCCCGTATAAGAAAAAAATGGTCAGCACAACCAATACATAGGAGGAAGGTTAATTAAAAGGCAACTATTCTTTAAGAGAAATACAATAAAATATAGGAAATGTTTTGGTACTGTTTTATTTACTGTGCTAGTCACCTTCACACAGCAAGGACAGCTATCTTGTGGGCTTAACCATTATTCATGTCTGTGCATCCTATCCATTCATTAAGAACTAGTGACATCACTAGATAGTTTATAGCTGAATATTCCTTAGACATTGGTTCAGAGTTCGTTGGTAAGCTGCATGAACATTAGTCCATCATAATGGATTCTGCCCAAACCCTTTCTACTACACTCAAAATCCATTTGAACATATAGATGTTCTAAGAATTGGTTGCTCATAGTAAATCGACAAACTTCACTTCTACCAAACTCTCTAGTAATTTATGCAATTTGTTGTTGAACAGCCACTCACACTGTGCAATCCTATCATCCTGTTCTCTTTCAGAAAAATTCCCCAATGCAGATCAATTTGAAATAATCGAGTCTTTCAATGCTGTCTCAAAAGAAGTTTTTAGGAACATAATTTTGAATGAACATAGAAGGTAATGTATCTGCATTTATTGTCAGTCTTGTAACAAAAAATATAGTGTTTTCTTAAAAAATAAAAAATAAATATTTTTAATTTGGTCTTTTTACTGAAGGTGTGATGGTAGAGACTTAACATCTCTCCGAAATATCAATTGTGAAGTTGACCTTTTAAAACCTCTCCATGGATCTGCTTTATTTCAAAGAGGCCAAACACAGGTAACCTTTTAATGTACTTCATACATGACCTCTCTCCCTCCACCCTTTTAGTTTTTTGTGTGTGTCAATACTACAAGTTTTGGTACGTTTCTGCAAAAGATGGATTGATTATATTTTAAGTTTAAAGTATCTCTTGTGAATGTGAATTATACCCCTTTAAACAGTTGCCAGGGTTAGAATCCTAACTAAAATATGTTGATTTCATCTTTGGTTAGGTTCTTTGTACTGTTACGTTTGACTCCATTGAATCAAGTTTGAAAGCTGATCACATTACAACAGCGTTAAGGTATGTGTTTTCAGTGACCACCTCCCCCCCCCATTCCACCTCGTGTTGCTATGTAAAAAGTGTCATTTAATATGTTTATAGGTTTAAAAGATAATTTCACCCAAAACAAAAATGTAGTTTTGCGTGCCATTATGTGGTACAAATTAAAGAGGAAAATCCCACTTTCCCTTATTCTCAGATTAAGCAGGACACTTGCTTGCTGCTTTAGCTGTTCCGAGGAGGAGTTCCTCTCTGTTGATTGGGCAAGTTTTTTTTTTTCAATTCACCAGAATAAGATACTCTTGGGGGAGTGACTTACAAATGCTAGCAGTTTGGAAGAGCCAATCTGAACAGAATAAAATTACTTGGTCGGGACTGTTGAGCTTCACAGGATCCACCACATCGGCCAGTCAGGGGGACCCCATGATCTTATTTTAGAAGATGGGACCTAATTTTACAAACTTACAAAACTACTTTTTTTTTTTTTTTTAATTGGGTCGAATTATCCTTTTAGGATTCAAATTCATATTGTACTTAATGTAAAACTAAAACAACCTACATTATCACCTTTGTCTGCACATAATGTATCCATGCAGGATACAAAGTAGACACTTGGATGCTGACAAATGCTTACTGCCCAAATTTAACAACAACTCCACTATTAACTTTCGTCCTTATTAAACTTACAAGTTATAGTACATATCTGCTCTTTCCACCATGTAAATAAAAATGTTCAAATGTATGTCTTCATGATATACCAGATTCCATCAGTGTTGATGTTAGGTGTACATGTGCAGCATAGAAATCTCTGAAGGCTGCAGACATGCAGAGCTTTCAATAATGTACAAGTAGTGGATAACAGATGGGGAAACACCAAGCGTATTGAAAGCAAGAGCTTCCACACAGGTGTGGCTAATTGGTAACATCCCAACATGTTCAGGGTCATGTACAGAATTTATTGGACTTCCTTTGATGCCTATAATTGTGGATCATATGGCTTCAAAAGGAGACCTCAGTGACTTTGAAAGTGGGGTGATTGTTGGAGCGTGTTTGGCAGGTGCTTCAGTGACAAAGATGGCTCAACTTGCTAATGTCTTAGAAGAAATGGTGTCTAAGGTAATTTCATGATTAAACTCCCAGGATGGGATATATCCATGCATTAATTTGAAGTGCAAGGACAAACGCATTAGCAATTTCAAATGTCAAACTGCAGTTTTAAGCCGTAAAACTGGTCTGGCAACAACTCACTGGCATTGTTCGTTTGCCAGTTCAGTGTTGCAAAGACAAGGGACTACCGAGCAGCGGAGTTAGGTGATATGCCTTCACCATGTTATCAACAAACAGATGAGTTCATGCATGACGCCAAGTTAAAGAACTCTATAGCTTTTGAGTGGTTGTTCCCACCAGTGAATGATTCTCTTGGTTCAGTAATTTTGGGGATCACATTTTCCTGGCATGGTTTAAGTGCAGTCATTCCCAGGTGATTGCTGATTGCATCTTAATGGTTCTAAGTGATCGTCTTCACTCCCTGTTGCAGAATTTTTGTCCTGCTGGGGGTGTTTTCTGGAATTATGTGTGGTAGCCCAATGGTTTCATGAGCAAGACACTGATGTTATACATATGTCATAGCCTTCTCAGCAACCATATCTGAACCAGATCATTTATGGGATTTAGGGAGACGATGCCTGAGACCGTATTTTCACCACAGTCAGTTGAGTGCACAAAAAGAATGTTGCTGAACCCTCATGTACAATTCTAGACATTGGTAAACTCAATGCCACAGTGAATGCAGACAGTAATGGATGGATATAGTGGTCCAAAGCTGTAATAAGTGACTTTACATTGATGTTTATACTTCTTTTTGTCTACTACCTGTACATAACCATATGCTGAATTCACTGAATTGCATGATATTTTATGATTGGAGCTTGGTACCATATGATTTCTATTTTAAAATATACATAACATTTTGTTTTTAGAGTGAAGTATTGTACTTGAATCTCTGCACCACCAAAAATAAACAAATGGCTTTTACACCACACAAAAAAATTCCCTGTACCCAGTAGTTTTGTGTGTTAACTGCATACATTTCTTGGAAGAGCTGATCTATGCTAGAAAGTGGTTGCTGGTAACGAGATGTGCGTAGATGGTGACAAATCACTATGAGCGAGTCACACATTTGACATTTATATTGCCCTGCTACTGTTATTTTTAAAGTGATGAATGTGAGATAGTTTTGTAATTGCTGCAAATGGAGTGAGTGGGTGCTTTCAAGCTGTGCAAGATGTGCGTGTGTCACATTTCCTTTTAAAGAAAAAACACATTTGCTCCCAATATGCCTGGAACCTATGCCCTCATAAACTGTGCACAGATTTCTCTAAAAGTATGCTTTGCCCTACCATCACCCTGAAACATATTAGAAATCTCACTGAGACTTAGTAGTCCTGTTAGCTTTTCTGTGTTTAAGATCTTCTAGTTAAAATACATATTGAAGACTGCTACTGCTTTCATTAATCTGAATCCGGTTATCCCAGTTATCCCCATAAGCCTTCCTCTTGCATCAGTCCATAACATACTTCTCTATTGTACACAGTTTCATCCTCCCTTGCTTACCTAATCCTTATATACCTACAGCATCTCATTTCCTTTCCTCTTAGTATTACCCCAGTATCAGACCTCCCCTTTTCCTTACTGGTTACCAAGCTGTCCTGACACATCTCCCCGTGATCCACCTGGGTTCCTTTTAATCTATGTGCATCATTTTGTTTATAGCATTCACTTCAACTAACCTCCTCCTTGGTCTGTATTGCCTTTATTGTACAGAAATGCTAAACCTTTTATGTCTTATTCTGTATAAATGCTAATGACTTTCTGTTATGCTTCTACCGAGTGTCTTACCTGGACACGCTCACTGACAGCACCTGCAGTGTTTCAGTGCTGACAGGCGGCTTCATGAAGCCGCTGTCACACTGACAGCCTCCGGAAATACCAGTGTTGCCTTGACAGGCATAGAGCTCCAGTATTGGGAGCGATGGCAGCCGCCATCTTGCTGGGTCATACCAAGCCTCCCTCCCACTTAGAGAGAGGAGGGGGGAATCTTGTTAAGCTGCAAAAACTTCGGTCAGGAGAACGGAGGATACACAATGCGGTGGCCTGTTTAAAATAGAAAACAGCCACTGATTCCAGGAACAGGGGCAGGAAACTCGGGGGGGCGGAGCTGAGGTGTATAGAGCTCCCCCACCTCTACTTGCGTACTTGGACTCTCCCAATATGCACGCCAAAAGATTGCCCGGGAATACAGCAGACTCTCCTCAGCCTGACATTGGGAACACTGCTGACTGACTCTTCTGCATATCTGGCTTAGCTGGAAGGCTGAGTGATAATATTATATACCTTTGTATTGTTTATAGGGATATATTGTTAATGTGTTGCAAGCGATTAAAAAAATATTGTATTTTACTTAGCCAACTTTCATCTTTTTATATTGCTTGTTACAAATTACAACTTTGACTATTTGTAACTATTTGAAGCCTATATCTTTTGTGACAGAATTCCTATTTCATTGTGTTTTCCCTTTAAAAATGTCTGCTAAGGGGAAAGCATCACTTACAAAATATTTCACTTGTTCAAAATGTAAAATTAAGTTGCCAATTGGAGAAAAGGACATGGTTGCACTTTGTGCTGATTGGGATGTGGGGACACACACTACCCAGGCCCAGATTAATGTACTTCCACTACCGGAGAAACTGGCATGGGCATCTTCTCTGGCGCAGTATGTTACTACACTGGTCCAACTGCTTACTAAGCCTTTCGGGGCTAACAGCGGTTTCTGCTGTTCTCCCCGCAGCTTCAGTCGAAACTGTCCTCCCTGCGACAGTAGGGATGCCAGTGACTGCCGGGACATCTGAAGTGGCTCTGGCGGGTCCATCATCCTCTCTCACTAATCCAGGCCTTCCTCTGGACAACCAGCTTGGTCTTCATCCTAGGTCAGAGGGCTAGATTGATTAAACCATTTTCTAGAAGCACCTATACTTTCTAGAAATAAGAGGCTTCGGTCTACAAATCTTCTCCTATCCCTTTGTGATTCTGAGAGATCATCAGAAGAGGAGGGTGAGCCTATTATTGAGATTCTGCACAGGTCACGGACCTGGAAGAATCCCCTAGATATCAGGGCATTGACAATCTGGTCTTGGGAGTCAGACAAGCCCTGGACCTTATGGATTTTCTTCGGATCAGGGTCTTTTAAAAAAATATAAAAAATAAAAAATGAGAAGACGCGCATTCCGTTTTCCACTGTCAGTGGAATTAACAGACATCGCAGAAGCAGCTTGGAAACAACCGGACCGGAAGTTTACTATTACAAGGAGATTCCTTACCCTGTACCCGTTACAGGAAGATGATCTGGCCCACTGGGAACAGATCCCAAAAGTTGACAATCCGGTTGCTCGCTTAGCTCCTCACACTATACTTCCGGTGCTGGGAACAGCGACCCTGCAGGATGCCACTGACCGCAAGTTTGAGGGTCATTTAAAATCAATCTATGTAATGGCAGGCACCTCTTTGAGACCCATGTTTTCATCAGTGTGGGTTGCTAGAGCGATGAAAGCCTGGGCAGAACAGTTAGCCGAGGAACTGCAGAATTCAGAATTGCTTCCCCTTGCCCTGCATCTAAAGGAGGCGTCTGGATACTTATATGCGGCGGGCCAAAATGCGGCCTCTATTTCGTTCTCCATAACGGCTTCGGCGGTGGCTACTAGAAGGACCCTATGGCTGTGGTCCTGGGACGCAGATACAGAATCTGGTAGCAGGGGACACGCTTACTAGGTCCTCCCTCCCTACAAGACGCCCATCTGCCAAAGTTCTGTAAAAAAATGGCATCCTGACTGTCTTACACCCCTTCTTGCGACAGCAGGAGTGGGAGGGTGATTGAGTCTGTTCAGGAAACAGCGGATTGCGTCCTTCCAGACGTTTTTATTCGTGGGATGATGACAAGAGGGTACATGATGGACCTGTCAGGTCCAGCCCCTCGTCGCTTCATTGCAACATCTTTACCCCGCGATCCAGAAAGAAGACAAGCGATGCGACTCTGTGTTGCTTCTCTTCTTTCTGCAGGAGTCATTTTCATGGTACCAGATAACCAGAAAAGACAAGGGCTCTATTCAAACCTATGTCTGGTCCCAAAGCCGGCTGGATCATTCTGACCCGTTTTAAATTTAAAAATGTTAAATCTACACCTACAGGTGGACAGATTTCACATGGAGTCCCTCCGATCAGTAATCAATGGATTGGAGACAGACAAATTTTTAGCATCAATAGATATAAAGGATGCTTACCTTCACGTCCCCATTTGGGAGGGACATCAGTCACTTCTCAGATTTACGGTAAGATTGGCCCACTACCAATTCCGGGCACTCCCCAATGACCTTTCCACAGCGCCCAGAGTGTTCACAAGAATCATGTCCGTAATGGTGCCGTGTCTGCTTCCCAGAGGAGTCAAAATATTACCTTATTTAGGCAATCTCCTCATCAAGGCCACATCAGCGAATCTGTTACAACAGCACTTGACTATTACCATCAGGATTCTGGAGCACCATGGATGGTTAATAAACCTAAAAAAATCACAGTTGGTTCCCTGGTAGCAGATGACCTTCCTGGGGCTCATCATGGACACCAGAGAACAAAAGGTGTTTCTCCCGGAGGACAAGGCCAGGTCGTGACGGGAAGGAACTACACAGGTCTTGGCAACTCCCAGTCCAACCATTCACTTATGCATGCGTCTCCTAGGGAAGATGGTGTCGACCTTTGAGACAGTTCCTTACTGTCGGTTCCATTTCCAGTGGCATCTCTTAACGAAGTGTTCAGGCTCCCATCTGCAGTTAGAATGCCAGAGGGATCCGCTTGTGTTCTAAAGCGAGGTGTGTCTTCAGTGGTGGTTGGGCCAGGATCACCTGGGGGTTGGCAGGTCCTTTGTCCCATGGTCCTGGATAATACTGACCACAGACGAAAGCTTGAGGGGGTGGGGGGCTGTGGCCCTTCACTTACGACTTCAAGACTTTTGGTCGACTCAGAATTCTTCCCTGTCTATCAACATTCTTGTGTTGAAGGCCATGCTAATTGCTCTTCGGGGTGCCCAGACCATGTTTCAGGAATTACCTTTCAGGTTCCAATCCGACAATGCCACAGCAGTGGCTTATGTCAGCAGACAGGGCAAAACCAGAAGTGCAGGAGCAATGGCAATGACAGAACAGATCTTCGCCTGGGCAGTGTTCATCCCAGGCATCCAGAACTGATTATCTAAGCCGTCATCCGGTGATGCCGGGGGACTGGTCACTCCATCCGGAGGTCTTCTAGTCGCTGATCCTGAGATGGGGTCACCTGGACCTGGACCTGGACCTAATGGCGTCGAGGCACAACAGGAAGGTCCCAAGATTCTGCGCAAGGGCAAGGGACCACCTGGCGGTAGCCCTCGACATCATGACAATGCCCTGGGACTTCCGGTTGGGATATCTATCCCCCCACCCTATTCACAAGATTCACCGCTTCCTCAGACGAGCAAGGCAAGGGGGACTCCCATTGATACTGGTGCCTCCTGCCTGGCTGCGGAGAGTATGGTATGTTGACATTATCTCAATGGCAGTAGGTCAAGGAGTGTGTCTACCACTGCTAGACGACCCCTTTCTCCAGCATCTAATCCGACATCAGGACTTGTCTCAGCTGACTTTAAAGGCATGACTGTTGAAGCCAGCCTTTGGCGGTCTAGAGGATTCTCTCTTAGAGTCGTGAACACGCTCTTGCGAGCTCACAAGCCAGTTTTGGCTCGTATCTACCACCACATCTGGTGTACTTATATCAGGTGGTGTGAGAATCGACCCTGCCATACGTCGTCCTTTCATCCTCCCCCGTTTCCTGGCATTCCTCCAGGTTGGCCTGGATGCAGGTCTCCGTTTGGGCTCTTTAAAAGTACAAATATCAGCCCTTTCGGTTTTCTTTCACCTTCGATTGGCGGACATACCGAATATTCGGACGTTTCTGCAGGGAGTCTTACATATCTGACCGCCTTATGTCCCACCTATGGCACCATGGGACCTCAACCTTGTACTTGATATGCTGAAGGTGCCTCCTTTTGAACCATTACATTCAGCAGATCTAAGGTTCTTAACGTGAAAAGTAGCGTTCCTTCTGGCGATTGCATCAGCTCGCAGAGTGTTGGAATTAGGAGCCCTTTCTTGTCATCAGCCATATTTGGTTTTTCACGAGGACAGAGCAGTTCTACGGACAATTCCTTTGTTTGTACCGAAGGTGGTTTGGGCATTTCACATGAACCAAGAGATTGTGGTTCCAGTGTTTTAGGCGGGGGCATCGTCTTTCGGACAAAATTTGATGAAGTGTTTAGATGTGGTCAGGGCTCTCCGAATTTATGTGAGGAGGACCTCCCACATTCGACGCACAGATTCTTTATGCTTTTTGATTCACATAAACAAGGATAGCTAGCCTCAAAGCAGTCCATCGCTAGATGGATTACTGCAACCATTAGGCAGGCTTATGTCAGTGTTGACCGAACTGTGCCAGGTCGACTTACTGCCCATTTCACCCGTTTGGTGGGGGCGTCTTGGGCAGTGAGAAATAGGGCCTCAGTGGACCAGCTCTGCAGAGCAACCACCTGGTCCTAGGTCCATACTTTTACAAAATTCTGTCCATTCCATGTTTTTGCGTCTACAGATGCCAATTTTGGCCGTGGTGCTTTAGGTGCTGGCCTGTCTGAGCGGTCCTACTCTTAGAGGGGCTACTTTAGAACATCCCCATGGTAGCGGTGTCCCCCAGATGGAATCAGAGTAACGGATTTATCATAACTATAAAAATCCTCTTTTATTTGTATATACTAGTATTGTGCAATGACAGAATGCATGTCCACCTTGAATACCATAGAGCAAGCTCATTTACAACTGGATCACTAAGGAATTTAATAGTTGACTTGAATCATACATGTGTTGGAAAATGTCTTGCATTGAATGGAGATAACATGTAAATGATGTGATTGTTCATTCGGTCTCACACATATTCTATTTTTACTTTCTCTAGTGGTGTGAAAGATAAGAACTTCATGCTGCATTATGAGGTGAGACTGGAAGAAGACCTGACATTTACTGAACCTATCCCTAACACCATAACCAAGTTATTTCAACATAGAATTTGTGTCATCCTCTCTCTACACCTCAAACAATTAGAATATGGTGCCAATCTGCCGCTACTTTCTGGATACTCTTGGAAATTTGGTCCATTTTCTTTGATATTAAAGATACCACAAAGGAATAATAAGTATAGGTTAATCTATTGGAAATATTAAGGGATGGATGTATAAAAATACAGGTACAGCCTCTATTATAGAAGCATGCTTTTTTATTTTTTATAATTTGGAACACAGTGTCTAATATGTACTAAAATGTATTTGTTACCCTGGTTTTTCCCTCCTGATTAAACGGTTTAGCAGAACTCCTCATAATATCTATAGGAAGAAACACTTGTGATCATGTCTATATGTATAAAATTAAAAAATATATAAAAAATCACTGAGCACAAGCCATAATTTAACTTGTGGTGTGATAATCCATTCCGAATACAACAGTTTAAGAGTGTGATCTAAGGCATATTTGTGACAACAATGTTGTGTAGCCAGGGCTAGTAAAGTCTGAAAATAGGACAGAACAGGAAAATAAGTGAAAGACACAGGTCCTTAAGTTTGTTAGTAGCCTGCGCAGAGGAATAATATAAAGATATCTCTAGCAACTAAACAAAATTGAGCACAGAAAATGTTTGTCCATTTTATTGATTTCTGTAAGCATCAGCAGTGGCTGAAATTTTGTCATAGGAAAGTCTCTACAAATGTAGACAAGCCCATAACTAGGGTGTTGTACAGTGACAGGACAGTCATCTAGAGAGTCATTTAGATTCCAGCCTGCATGGGGAAGGTTTGGAAAAATTCAGTGCTTACAGCATTCATTGGGGGGTAGTGCAGTATAGGTCAGCCAGCCATTGATGGCTGTTAACTCTCTTCCCCAAGAAGCTTAATATATGAAAACCCGCTCTGCTCCGAAAACAGATTATCACGTTAGTATGTTAGCGGATGTTTTATTGTAATGCAATCAAATGTGCTTAATGGTCCTTTTAACATCTCTAGTTAATGCACTGGCAGCGGATTCGATTGTTTTGATTATATTAGCTTTGGATACAATTGAAAGACAATTTAAAGCACTAATATCTCTTATTTGATTGTGCCTATTACATGGGAATGTAGAAGTAAGATATAGTAAAATGTGAGCATGTCACCAGGGGCAACATATTGGGATTTATTTAAAAGGTTAGGCTTTAGTGAGGCATGTTCTGATAAGTTTACTCTGCATCTATTTACCAAGCTGCCACATTGTAATGTACCCAGTATGCTACACATGCTCTAACCGGTTTGTCAGGGCTATTGACCACTGGTAGGGCTGATATAGATGAGGGAGTCTGGTAACTCATTCAACTCCCCTGAGTTAACCTTCCCGGGTTTCTTACTGGTTTCGAGCAATGAGAAACACAATGAGGACTGGCGGAGGGTAGACTCTGCAAGCAGACTATGTACCACCCTTTTAAAGAAATTAGTGAATGTTCTGCAACGTAAATATTATTATTCAATTATATAGTAATGTAGATTAGAAAAATATAAGGGGATATAAAAGTATGCACAAAAAGATGCAGGTATTTGCTTCATTCTGTCATACTGTGTTTTGTCACTTTCAGTTTCCCCCATATGCAACAAATGAGATTGGCAAGGTTGTGGGAATGAACAGGAGAGAACTTGGTCATGGTAAGTAACGCTAGATACAAAACTTTGTTTATACTGATGTCTGTTGAAGGGGTCAGATGTACTAATATATGCTAAAGGCGAGTAGTCAAGGCTCCGTGTGTATGTGGTATCCAGTTTCTACCTAATTGTAGCCTAACGCGACTCATTATGCACATGGGCATCTGCAGCACATTAATGTGGTCATGTATCGGTAAGATGTAATTCTTGCATTTCTGTGTAGTCCATTAATAATAATGAGGTTTATATGGTTGTTTATAGGTGCTCTAGCAGAAAAAGCTTTAAAAGCTGTAATACCTAAAGATTTTCCCTTCACAATAAGAGTGACTGCAGAAGTATTAGAGTCTAATGGTAAGTTACATTGCAATAATAAATTAACTATTTAAACTTTGTTGTTTTTATACAGTTTGCAAAGCTTAATGTGGCTACATACTGCTGTCAGTACTAGGGAAATGGCCTGATATTGCGCCATGTGGCATGCACATGATCCCCTGTAGCTGGATCTCCTTCACACTACATACAGGTGTAAAATGGATAAGATATGTTTTAATGAATTTAAAAATAGGAACACTCTCATTTGGGTTTGGGAGTCAGAGCATAGCGGTGCCGGAGATCCCCGCTTCTGATGGTGTTTGGTCGCCATATTTTGAGCCTGCACTTACCTCCAGTGGCACCAGACAGGTTCTGTTGCAACTGGTAGGCACCCGGCCCCATGTGATTCCCGGGGGGCAAAGTGCCGCAATGGAGCTTAGAGAGCTCCGACTGCCAACACTTCAGGACTGCGCCAGAGGACCTGAAAGTTTGTCTGGATGAGAGATCTAAAGGGAGCTCTGGCTGTAAAGTGAATATAAGTAAAAATGAAATTACCATCTCATATTTGTAGATATACATACCCTTCTAAAGAAGCTGAAATTGTAATCAGCATTTTAAAGTTTCCCTCCCACCCATTTTCTGATAAATGTGAAAAATGTGTTTGATAAAATGGGAACCATTAACTAATTTATTTGTCTCTTATACATTTCTGTCTGTATAGGGTTTCATTATTTATATCGTATTGTTTATATATTAGGTTCCTCGTCCATGGCGTCTGCTTGTGGTGGCTCTTTGTCATTAATGGATGCAGGTAATATGTGTAATAATTTAATTAGCAACATTTCAGAGGCTTGTATACTAAATTAAGGCTCAAATGGAGATATAGATATTATATTTATATATATATATATATATATATATATATATATATATATATATATATATATATATATATATATAATCTATAATATAAATGTCTAGTGGCGTGTGTTAGTCTGTCTGTGTGTGTGTGTGTAAAAAATAAAACGAAGCTGCAGCGCCACCTGCTGGGCGGAGTTATACACTGACCTACTAAATTCTTAGTGTGTGTGTGGGAAAAAAAATTCAGAAAGGGCTGAAATTTGGTATACTAAGATGTTTTTAATTTGTTACTTGTTAAAAGTGTTTATAAAGATTTTTTAAAAAATATATATATATTTCTTGAAGGAGAAGTGACAGTTGGGAGTGGTTGGTGGTTGCCGGGGGTGACAGTGGGAAGTGGTTGGTGGTTGCCGGGGGTGACAGTGGGAAGTGGTTGGTGGTTGCCGGGGGTGACAGAGTAAGAGGAGTGTGATACTCAGGTCCGCTGAGAGAGATCCCTGTGTCTGGATAGACATCTGGATAGATGTGGCAATGAAAATGAAGGATGAGGTGATGGAGAAGAATGATGAGGTGGTGACATGTGGACAAAACCACGTTAAAAAAGGGCGCTTACGTCGGGAAGTAACGCTCTTCCCCTGAGGAGGCCTGGGCTATGGCCCAAATGCATGACAAGAACCTTTTTAACACCTTAAGTAGCTTGATTTGACTAGAATGCATGAGTATCATGCACGGGTTAACTTGTATGTGTGTATATATATGTATGTGTGTATGTATATATGTGTATATATATGTATATGTGTGTATATGTATATCTATATATATATATAATTTATTTATTTATGGCTATGGTGACAGCACCAGGGACCCTGAGCCCCGCATCCTCACTCTCCAGCTTCTGTAAGAACTATGCAGAGACAGGAGGTGCCGTGTGTACTTATTGTAAGTTTTATATTTTGTGTGATAACTTTTCATACCGCTAAAACCTTTTAATATGGTGACACAGAAAATTGATTAAGGGCTCTCTGCAAAAGTATAATTTCCAAGACAAATAAATGGAGAATGACTATCTGGACAAATGTAATTAAAATGGGTAGTTAGATTTCAAAAACTGTGTGTTAGGGGTAACAGATTTATTTTCATTATGATTTTATTATTTCTCGAATTGCTAGGAGTACCTATTTCTGCTCCTGTCGCTGGTGTTGCAATTGGATTAGTGACAAAATACAACTCTTCAAAGAGAGATGAAATTGAGGATTACTGCATACTTACTGATATATTAGTAAGTGTGATATTTTTTTTCCCGTAGCTCGTATTTAGTGAAAGCAAATGTTTGAATATTTCCTTTGTACAAAATATTTTTTCATGATTGTGTCAGGATGGGCTTACTCTGCAACCTGTCTGGTGAAAGGGTTTTACTGCTTTGTCTTAGGGGTCCTCTTACCTATCTGTACCGCTGGGATACTGTTCACATGGTGCCTTTTTAATACACAGGTTGGCAGGGAATAATCCATTAACCTGTCTTTCTCCTTCATCCTATCTGGGGGACACTGCTCCCATGGGGTTGTATGAGGGATCAGGGAGTAGGCACTCAAATAGTTAACTAATTTAACTTCCTGCTGACAGGCTATATCCCCTCTGTAACCCCCTGCAAACCTCAGTGTCTTTTGAGTGCCAGAGGAGTAGAACCTCTGGTGTACTCTTCTTGCAAAGATAGGCTTTTTGTTTAGCTGATAGTTTATTTGTTTTTAATAGCGGTGCTGGAACAAGCACGCTACTCACATTTTTCAGCTGAGTAGTAGCAGTCATACTCTCCCCTACAGATGCTGTCGGTTAAAAAAAGGTATTTATCGGAAGTATAAAAATTCTCTTTTTTTTAACCAGTCCAGGTTGATTTACTTGTCAGTGGCAATGGATGTGTTTTTTAGTTTTGTTTTTTTCCTTATCTGTCCACACACTGACGGGGAGAGGAGGGGCCCAGCATGGAAATCTATCATTAAATCTCTGATACAAAGTATCTTTCAGGAGAATTGCTCCCCAAGTTTAGAGCTCCCTCCAAGCTGAAGTCTGTTCCAGATGGATGGTAGCCAGATCTCAGGGCTGCAGTCTCCCTGTTGCTGCTACTGAAGTCCGCCAGGCTCCATTGTGGCCCTTTGTCTTCATTTTAATACAGGAGGTGCCATAACAAGCCACTCTAGTGCCACTGTTCTGCTGACAAATTTAACTATAAAAGTCCTGTAGCACATTTGGGATTGGGGAGAGCTAAACCATTATCTACAACCTGTAAGAAAATGTTTAACTTGCTAAGCCTCATACATTATATGAATTTGCCCAAGACATGCAGTTACAGGCATGAACTCTACAGGCTTGTACTATGTTCTGTTTTGTTTAAAGACATCCTGCTCTGTTTACATAACACTTCCTTCTGTTTCCTCCCACGGCTTCTGGCTCGATATTTGTGCTGACATTTCCACTACAGAATGTGTTTATCTCTAGATGCCATTTGTATTTCTGTGTGCTTTAATTCAAATTTTATCTTCTGGTGTACTTGTCTTCTTCTGAGGCAGCAAAATGATGTACTTTTACATATTGATGTGAGATCTATATTCTATTATACATTGAGTAGCCACAACTTCTATACCATCTGTCTAATACTGTTTAAATCCCCTTTGTGCTGCCAAAACAGCTGTGACCCATCGAGGCATGGACTCCACAAGACCTTTGAAGGTGCCCTGTGGTTTCTGGCACCAAGACGTTAGCAGCAGATCCTTTAAACCCTGTAAGTTGCGAGGTGGGACCTCCATGGTTCCGACTTGTTTTTCCAGCACAACCCATAGATACTTGTTTCGACTGAGACCCGGGGAATTTGGAGGCCAAGTCAACACCTTAAACTCTTTGTCATTGTCCTCCAACCACTCCAAAACAATTTTTGCAGTGTGGCAGGGTGCTTTATCCTGCTGAAAGAAGACACTGCAATCGGGAAGTACCGTTGCCCTGAAGTGGTGTACTTGGTCCTCAACAATGTTTAGGTAGGTGGTACATGTCAAAGTAACATCCACATGAATGCCCGGACCCAAGGTTTCTCAGCAGAAAATTGTCCAGAGCATCACACTGCCTCTGTCGGCTTGCCTTCTTCCCATTGTACACCCTGGTGCCATCTCTTCCCAAGGTAATTGACACACATGCCTGGGAGTCCACCTGATGTAAAAGAGAATGTGATTCATCAGACCAGGCCACCTTCTTCCATTGCTCCATGGTCCAGTTCTAGCGCTCACGTGCCCATTGTAGGCACTTTCGGCAATGGACAGGATTCAGTATGGCCACTCTAACCAATCTACCGCTATGCAGGCTCATGCACAGCAAGCTGTGATGCACTGTGTGATCTGACACCTTTTCTATCATAGCCAGCTTTAACTTTTTCAGTAATTTGTGATACAGTAGCTCTTCTGTGGGATTGGACTGGGCAAACAAGCCTTCACTCCCTGCGTGCATCAGTGAGCCTTGGGCGTGTATGACCTTTACACCGTTTCACCCAGTGTCCCTCCTTGGACCACTTTTAGTAGGTACTAACCACTATATACCAGGAACACCCCACAAGACCTGCCATTTTGGAAATATTTTGACCCAGTCATCTAACCATCACAATTTGGCCCTTGTCAAAGTCGCTCAGATTCTTTTGCTTTCTCATTTATTTTTCCTGCATCAAACACATTAAGTTCAAGAACTGACTGTTCACTTGCTGCCTAATATATTCCACCAATGACAGGTGTCATTGTGACGAGATAATCAATGTTGTTCATTAAACTTGTTTTAATTTTGTGGCTGATTTGTGTATACTGTTCTGCTTGCTATATTGCATTCAACACCTGTCTTATGGCCCGTAGATTCAAATGTCATCTTCTATGTTGCCTTCACGAATGATGTCTACTTGAACCACAAGTAGTGAAAACCATTTATTGCTTTATACAAGCTATGTACAGCATGGTGGCTAAGTGGTTAGCACTTCTGCCTCACAGCGCTGGGGTCCTGAGTTCGATTCCTGACCATGACCTTATCTGTGTGGAGTTTGTATGTTCTCCCCGTGTTTGCGTGGGTTTCCTCCGGGTGCTCCGGTTTCCTCCCACACTCTAAAAACATACTGGTAGGTTAATTGGCTGCTATCAAAATTGACCCTAGTCTCTCCCTCTCTGTGTCTGTGTGTCTATATTAGGCAATTTAGACTGTAAGCTCCAATGGTGCAGGGACTGATGTGAATGCGTTCTCTGTACAGCGCTGCGGAATTAGTGGCGCTATATAAATGATGATGATGTACAAACTTTAATAAGGGTGCACAACCCCTTTTTTAAATTCCAGTGGCAGCTTCTGGCAGCAGTTGATATATACGTGTGTAAGAGGTGGTCAGTGCCGTAGTGCTGGGACATCAGGTTAGTTGTGAAGACTTTAGAACCAGTTATATATTCTTCTCTGTACGGCACTGAATGCCCACTTCCCATTTCAGACATTCCCTAATGACCAGTCAAAGTTGATGATTTAAAGCAGGGAAGTGCACAAAGCACAGACCGTTAAAGAGATTAATGGAACAAATTTTCACCACCCTAAGCACCCAGATGTGCTGAGCTTTAATATCCAGCGGTACATCGACTAAATTGTTAAATGAAAACCCGCTGTTTGGCACATTATTTTGAAAAAAATTAAATTATTACTCACTCTACTGGTCTAGGGAATCAGCCGGTGTTGACCTACCTTCCTGAGCCCACACATTAGCTCCATGCAGGGTTTGCTTGAAACTTGCAAGAGGGAATCTTGACAGAAGTGACCTGGCTTTACTTGATCTGCCGCAGCCTGGTTCCCCCGTGTAGGGCTGGAGAACAGCAGCGCCAGATACCTTTCTCGCATAGCCGGTGTGATGGCCTCTGGAGATCAAAGTAACACAGCCAAGCTCAGAGCTCAAGTTGCAGCCACAATTGGACTGCTGCTCCAGTGTCTGGGTTCTATGCTTTTGGAGCCATAACCAGCTTGGACAGGTTAAACAGACCTTGGGGGGTCAAGTCCTTAATGTAGTTTGGGTGGGGTATTTAAAGTTAAACTCTTCCCAGAAGAAAGTAGTTTCATGTGCTAGTGAAGTATGGCGGCAGCGATTATTCACCTACAACTGGTGGCACTACGACAGTTTGCATTTGACACTTGCAGTCAGTGAGCATCTGTTGGCTAAGTTGCACTAATAGGGGAGACCATTAATGACAAGTTACTCACAGAGGAACCCAAGAACAAATTCGTCGTCCTGCCTCCCCTGAGAGTGTGGCAGAGTAAGCTCATCCTGTCACAAGGTCCTTTGTGCATTGTTTTTTGTCTTATTCCAACAGAAATAACAAACCAGCATAACTTCCATGGCCTTACCATTATCCTTTTCAGCTCCCTTATAGGCAGCGTTGACTGTATTAGTACAGTTGCCAAATATATTACTCTCTGTCCATCTTATAGCACTTGTCGTCATGTTTAATGTACAAAGTAAATTTAAACTCTGTAATGACTGCTGATAAATGTAAATTGGGGGCACAATGGTTAGCTTTGAATCACAATGCTGGGGTCATGGGTTCAATTCCAAACATGGATTTGACACTGTGGAGTTTGTATGTTTCCCTGTGTTTGCATGAGTTTGCTCTGGGTGCTCTGGTTTCCTCCCACACTCCAAAGACATACTGATACGTCAATTGACTACTGCTGAAATTAACCCTAGTGTATGTTTGGGAATATAAATTGCAAGCTCCATTGGGGCAGGGACTGATGTAAATAAATAAACATTCTCTACAAAAGCGCTTTGTAATATGTAGACGTAATATAAAGAACTGTTAACAAATAAAGTCTTCTGATAGATGATATGTATCTGACATGAAATATATTGATTCTTTGGTATTTTGTAACTTTCAGGGCATTGAAGATTACAATGGTGATATGGATTTTAAAATGGCTGGTACCAGCAAAGGTATTACTGCTTTACAGGTAAATTTATAATTTCTTGTTTTACTTTTAACTTGGCTTTATCAAAATTTTGCAATAAGATTTATTATTCTCTCGCTTTATAGGCAGATGTTAAAATCCCAGGGTTACCACTAAAAGTTGTTATGGAAGCTATCCAGCAGGGGAGTGGTAAGCATGTCCATAAGTTTTTAAATTTGTGACGTATGTTATACAACAGTAACGTGTACATGTGGTTTAAATATTTAGATTAAAGTAATATTCAGAATAATACATAGTTTAAATATTTAGATTAAAGTAATATTCAGAATAATACATAACATACGGTAAAGGAGCGCTCTTCCTAAATGCCACCCACCATAGAGAGCACCAGACAGCCATACATTACTTTATATAACCATGGTCCATGGATTACTGCTGGGGACTCTGCTCCCAGGTACTGGTTTACTATCTGCTACGCAGCTCCTCTTTCATATATAACCAATTACAATTTTATACTATGATAGTATCATAGTATTCTCTCATAAGAGAAATATGGCTGGTTAAAAAAAAGGTGCTCTACAGAAAGGGGTGATGGGTGTGAATGGGTAAATATTTGGAAAATCCCTTTAGCTTTAAAAGATTATATAGATCTTTTTTCACGGCTTTTCTCAAAACCTGTTGTCATTTATCTCCATTAGTGGCAAAAAAAGAAATTCTGCAAATCATGAATAAAACCATTACAAAGCCAAGAGAAATAAGGAAAGGAAACAGCCCAGTCATAGGTAATGTAATACAGTAGTGATCTTTATAAATACTTAAACCCCTGTAAATATTATCTGTACAAACAATATGTTCTCACTTCGGAGTTCATTAGAAAAAACTCTTGTATTACAAAGAATAATGCATCCCCTACTGTAAATTGTAATGGGTATTCAGTAACCTTGGATTTCTGTGATATGGTATGAAAGCAGTCAGTGATTTCTAATATCCGTATAAGGCTGAGTACACACTACAGAATTTTACGACGCATGTGTTATCTACAACGATTGTACCAACAAGTCCTGATCAGCATTCATGTGTACACACTATAGTTGTTCTACAAGATTTACCTTCACATCTGTGCTCTTCAACTGTCATGACCGGCGGATGAAAAGATCATGACTCTGTAAACTCTATGGATATCGTGAGTGCAAGATTGGAAGGATGTCGTTCCATAGCTGAACGAGATTTATAGTTCTGCTGAACAATCAAATCAAATGATCGTGCATCCTCTGTACACACTAATGCGATATCGGGTTGAATAGTCGTTTATTGGGTAATTGGCCTGATAATCGGCTGAAAAACCTGTAGTGTGTACCTAGCCTAGGGGTGTGTGATATCTATCTCATGTAAAAGGTATCTATTGATACACATGGTAATAGTAAAGGAGTATTTTAAAATGCCTTAAATGGGAAAAAGTTCACAGTCCTATCCTGTATGGCAGATACAATTGTGTTATAACGTGCTTTGAATTGTTTTCTTTTTAGTTTAGTTTTTTTAAATGGAAGAAACAATTTCTGCTGTAGTGCACATTGCTGTTTACTGGGTGGTTTTTGTTTTGCACCTCTTTAAGAGTACTTCAAACTTAGCTACATTGGGGGTTTCTTTTTCCTCCATACATATAGTAGGTAATAATAATGTTATTATTAACATTGGCTCATTTGTGGGTTTTTGTTTATCACAAAAAGATTTTGCGGTACAGGGCAACCTAAATAGCGCATGAGAGCACACGGCCACCCCAATACATGATATGAGGCACAAGTATAACCAATGTGTATGCATCAGTAATCCAGATGTATTTGAAAGAAAAGTCCCATGTCTTTTAGATTCTTTTTTTTTTTTTGTTGGGGGGGGAAGGGGGGGTTATATGTATAAAATAGACCCATATCTATATATTTGCTAGAGAGTGTATATTAGCTTTCCTGCCACCTCTCCATATTCTGGGGGCTAGATATTTTTAAATTCCCTGTCTACACTACTCTCCACTGTTGTGTCACAAACATAGCGTGATCTGGTTTACACTTAGTAGAACAAATAGTTTCTTGCGTTATGGCTAAACCCACTGACATCAGTCAGATGACATGGAGCTAGAGACCCAGTGTAGACAGAGGACTCTATAAACCTGTCCCTCAGATGGAGTCTGCAGCAAATTAGAACTAAATCCATCTCGCAGATTGTTGAGTTTTGCAGCCCCCTCCCGCCCAAATAAAAACTCCACTGTATAAATTATTCTTTTATTTTAGTATAGGTTAAATAATGTAGTTTATTCATTGTTATCTTTTGCTTGCACATGTGCGCGCGTGTGTGTGGTGAACGACATACCTTATAGAAAAGCACTGTGGACTCTGGGAAATGTTTTGTTGAAGAGTTACTGATTGTCCTGGTAGATATTTAGTACGGATGCTGTGTTTGTATATAACACATTAATAAGTTAGTTAATGTGTTTTGTTTTTTTTAATGACTTTAAGAAAGCATCAAAGTGCCTTTATCCAAGAGAGCAAGATTTGTTGGCCCAGGAGGATACAATTTGAAAAAACTTCAAGCTGAAACAGGTTAGTGTTAAGTTTTTTATAGGTGAATCTAAAGTATGCTTTACATATAATCTTCCTTCTATATAAATACCTTGGCCATGGTTTTAAGTGAATTGCTCACTGACCAACTGATTGTGGCTCACTTAACAAGGCCCTTCCATACATCACCATTCCATGGCCGCACCTTTCCTTTGCGGCCAGGCCACACCCGCACCTTTCCTTTGCGGCCAGGCCACACCCGCACCTTTCCTTTGCGGCCAGGCCACACCCGCACCTTTCCTTTGCGGCCAGGCCACACCCGCACCTTTCCTTTGCGGCCAGGCCACACCCGCACCTTTCCTTTGCGGCCAGGACACACCCTCACCTTTCCTTTGCGGCCAGGCCACACCCGCACCTTTCCTTTGCGGCCAGGACACACCCTCACCTTTCCTTTGCGGCCAGGCCACACCCGCACCTTTCCTTTGCGTTCCAACCTAACCTGCTGATAACAAATTAACAAGACCAAGAAACAGACTTAAATATTACTTTATACTTTTCAAATGCCCTTTGTTAATGGCCCATATTTATAATTCTCAAGCAACCAAAAATAATTCTCTAACTCGATCTATAACTAAAAACTGCCCAGAATTTGTCTTGCCCTTCTTACAAAAAAAAAAACACACAAAACGTGGAGATCGGGGGATTCCCAGATGTTAGCATATTTTTTTTGTTGAGCAGCTCATCTCAATCAGATTACAGCCACCTTCTCCTTGCCATTCCAACTTTCTTGGCTGGACTTGGAGACCACCAGGTACCTGAACCTACCCTCCTTTATTAACCTCTGGGGCCTTCCTAGACAGAATAGAATAAACCTTATACAATCCTTTCCCACCCTGCAATTTTCAGCAAGAATATCCAGGTGGCATCACAGTCTGCATATTCTCACATTGTTCCTCTATGAAAGAATCCTGAATCCCCTATTATTGTGGAGTGGAAATGTCTAGGAGCAACAACAGCTCAGCTGTGAGATGGTGGACCACACAAGGTCACAGAATGGAACTGCTGAAGCATGTAGCACGTAAAAATAGTCTTTAACTAGGTAGTGAGTATTGAAACTGAGGACAAACAGCCTCTGGAAACAACATCAGGACAATAACTGGTCGTTGGGAGCATCATGAATTGGTTGAGCAGGCATGTACAAATATCAGATCACCATGTGCAATGTCAGCTTCCACCTGGAATGGGGAAAGTACATTGGATTCTGGAGCAGTGGAAATGCGCTCTGGAGTGACGCATAATGCTTCCCCATCTGGTTATTTTCACGGAAAAGTCTGTGCTTGATGGATTCCAGGAGAACACTTCCTACCCGAATGCGTACTGCCAAATGTAAAGTTTGGAGAATGAGGAATAGTGGTCTGGGGCTGTTTTTCATGATTTGGCCTGGGCATCTTAGTTACAGTGAAGGGAAGCATTAATAATACAGCATATAATGATATTCTAGAGAATTGCATTCTTCCAACTTTGTGGCAACAGTTTGGGGAAAGACCTTTCCTGTTTCAGCATGACAATGCCCCCATGTACAAAGCAAGTGATCATTTTAAAGTAATACTTTCTATGGATAAATCAGACTTCTCATTGAGATTTAATAATGTACATAATTGGGGATTTCTTTTGGGGGGGGGTATAGTAGAATGCTTTAATTTCAAGTATTATTTACATGGGGATTTTTTTTTTCTGCAGGAGTAACAGTTAGTCCGATAGATGAAGAAGCATTTTCTATTTTCGCCCCAACGCCCAGTGCAATGCAAGAAGCTAGGGAGTTCCTTAATGAAATGTGCAAGGATGATGTAAGTTATATCTTCTTGTTTGTGCTGCAACTGTTGCTTGTCTTGTGCTTTATGCTTTCTCCATGCTAATGCATTTTATGTTCTGCAGCAAGAGTTTAATTTGGAATTTGGAGCGATTTATACAGCCACCATAACGGAAATCAGGTAAAGTGGAACTTTTATCGTGTGTTCGTTTTTTATTCTAAGTACTTAATTGCAGTTGTCTATAAAGCTAAGTTATAAATTACATTGGTCTCCCTCTCCAACTCGGTTTGTTATAAAAATGCTTTTTTTATTTTCTTTATCTCTTTCAATTCCTTGAAACATCTACTTGTATTATTGCTCCATATGTTAATCTATTGAAGCCAAGCAGACTATAGCTTTCTGTTATTATCTGTATGCATCCCAAATAGACATTGAATATTTCTTGCATTTTTACCCTAAGATAGCTGTGAATAGTTGTGACAAAACCACTTGTTAACTAAAGTGGTTTAATGCATTTGGAAATACTGGTATAATGTTAACTTTCGTACATTTGTTTTTATTTTCCAGAGAGATTGGAGTAATGGTGAAACTGTACCAAAACATGACACCTGTTTTGCTTCATAATTCACAACTTGACCATCGAAAAGTAACTATATTTTATGTTTTTAGTGCTAGAATTCATCAAGATTTATGTCTGATTCTATTGCGCAATATGATTTGAAATATATGGGTTGATGATATTGTATCAAATTCGTATGACTCTCACAAAGTGTTTCCAATGAAAGCAGTTTGGCTAAAATGGACCTCCTGCTTTTGTCTCACTGCTGGAGGTTATAGTAAAATATATGTGTGGCAGTGCGGGGTGTGAACATGTCCACTACTGTCAGGTTATATTAACACACATACATTGTAACAGGATGGACTATTCCTTCTGGAGGAGGGTTTTCACAGATTCGCCCTGACATTCCTCTTACTGTCGCTAACCTGCCATTACTAACTACTCCACTTGGTGTTACTCAGCCACCAGACACTTGCCGATTGTAAGTGTCAACTGTATGTCACCGTTGTGCTGCCACTTTTAGGAGAGTAGTCTCTGCCACCACTAGGCTCCTTCTGCTGCACCTGGAACAGCTTAGTACTGGATGGTGTGTGTGTAGTTGCTGGTGACTGTGGCTGGTTCCTCCTGACAGTGGTAGCTCTTATCTGTAGGTAATAGAATCTCAGCAGATAATAAACCTCTTTCTGGAATAGAGCAGCATCTTTAGGAAGATTAGTGTTTATTGTTCAATTATACTTCTAAAAGAGCTGTTGCCAGTAGGAATGATACATGCAAGGTAGCAATGATACACACATATACAGCCAGATACAGGTGGAATCTTCTTTACATGTTGCCCATTTTTATGCAGTACAAACGACTGTCCCATTCATACTGCATGAAAAGCCGGGGAAACACATCACAAGAGGAGCCAATCGGAGCTGGGCAGACCTGTGTTCAGTATGAACAGGGTCTACCCGGGAATTTCTCTCCGTGGGAGCCTCTGTCCCCCGACAATATTCTGGGTTCATATACCCGGGATATTGCCAGGGCTGCAGTATGAAAGCGGTATTAACCAGTCCAGGTTTATTCACTTTTCTTGAACGTGACCTGGACTGTATTCACACCTGTTATATTGCAGAAAGAGGTGGGGGGGGTCCCTTCTGTCCACACACTGCCAATATCGAGGGAGCTTTGCCCCTCTACACACTGGTGCCATAAAGCCTGGGAGATTTTTTTTAAGTCTACCGCGCAAAGTATCCAGGAAACCTGCCCTGTTGCCTAGTGCCTCCACCAAGCCAAAATCTGGTCCAGAAAGATAGCAGCTAGAACCCAGGGCAGCAGTGACCCTGTTTCTGCAGAACTCATAGAGTGGGCCTCCATGGGGCAGTGCACCAGCAGTTATTAGAATCCTGCCAGCTCTGCAAGATAGGGGTCCAGCACTGCAGATATACAGTCCCCACATGGATAACCAGGTTGCAACGGTCCAAAACTCTTCCGGATCCCTACTCTCACGTTGGCTCCTGCAGCATTCAAGCAAATTCTGCAGAGAGCTGTTATGGGGACTCCTAGCACTGCCTTTCCCCAGTACCAGCATACAAGAGTGGGAAGGGGAAGCCCAACCCTACCAGTCCTGTTGGAACACTAGAGTGGAGCCGCAACCTAATGCTGCATTTTGCCCCCACTAAACCACAAGGGTGAGTTTTAAATCCTATTTCTAAATACATTTTTATTAAACATTTTAACTTTACTTTAACTTGTAATGTGCTGTAGCATTGGAACTTAACCATCACATGTCCAGCAGCATGTGCAGGGTTTGGTACCATTAGCCTTAAAGTTCACTTGCAATTTTTATAGACGTTAAAATCTTTAGTGAGTTGTGTTATTTTGAATTACATTTTTTATCATAACACTTTCAGAATCAAAAGTATGATCTGAGGTTTCTGAAATGTAACAGTATCAGTATTTTTAAATGTTTTGCAAAGTAAACTTATTTAATAAGAAGTGGTAGTTTATTTTTTTATTTTGTTCTTTTCCTCTATGAATTGATTGTATTTATGTAACTATTCTTCCTGTACCTTTACAAACTTAACTGTAAATATTCTTTCAGATACAACATCCAAGTGCATTGGGCTTAGAAGTTGGCAATGAAATCCAGGTAAAAGGTTTTATTTTTTCCAGATGAAAATGTAATTGTCACAATGCCAGCCAGCTGTAAAACCAAGATTCACTTTCATTTTGTGCAGCTTATGCCAAGATAAATCCAATGTTTTTGTGTAAATATATATGTATTATAGTATCTGTGACCACCTAATGAAATATAATTGAGATCCAGAAATCACTGGTCATCTACAGTCCACTTTCAACGCTTTTAAATTTGTATAAAGGTATGGGATTAAGAATGCATCCAAAAACCTATTTGTGCTTCCCCTGTGCTGCTGACTTATTTAAAGCGGAATAGATGGAATAACAATGTATCAGAAATAGAACATTAGCACGCAATGGTTTGCACTACAGCATTGATGATAACATGCATTTAAGTGTTTTTAATGCACTTTTTAAGCGGTAAGTTATAAAGCCGTTACTCAAAATAAAGACATATTGGAACTACTTACACAGTAGTTTAGAGGACCTGTCTGTGTGTGAAAAGTATGTTTAAGTTTGAAGAGCGCATAATATATAGGCACTTGCTATATACGTCACAAATGCAGATGAACAGTAGGAAGATGCCAACTCCTGTAAGCCTGAAAGACAGCCTTTACAATTGCTAAATCCAGTGTTACTTTAAAAAAAAAAAAAGCAAACTTTTTCCTATAGCAGTCATTTCGTGAGAATGGAAAAAGCAGTTTTAGCAGGTGTTGGAGCATCTGAGTCTTTGCACACTCCTGCCAGTCTCTCTCTTAGCTTCAAATGACTGACATCTTGCACTTGGCTGCATAACAAATGTAAATTTAGTGTAAAATATCACAGGTTCTGTGAGGGTATTCTTTACATAGCTGCTTCATGTAAGTAACCTGTCTTAGTTTACGTGGTCCTGTTAAGATGTTACAAACTGTGCCTAATATTATCTACTTGATTGGAAAAATGTATTTTGTTTTCAGCCACTGTATATACCAAATAGGTTGCTGCAATGTCTTTCAGTAAACTTAGTGAAGTTGACTGACTGGGAGATTTAGCAAATCTGCATACCAGGACTGTCTGGGCAATCAATGACAATAAACAATGCCTGCATCCATTGTTTGCTGACCTTCTATAGGATCCGAACACTGGAAGTGGGAGGACTAATTATTTCCTGAGATGGGATCCCTCTAAAGGGCAGTGTTGAAACTGAAGCCTAGAAATGATATGGAGGTCAGCGATGATTTGGACATGTTATAATCCAGCTTAGTGGATAGTGAATTGGAGATGGTGAATATCCTGCATGCCTTCAACAGGATATCTTCCAGATACTGATCATTCATGCCGCCTCTTTGCCACCTTCAGCACTCTCTTGGCCCCCTCCCCTCCCCCCACCCCCTCCTCCCTGACTGCCTCTGATTTCGCCTCCTTCTTCTCCTCTAAAATCGAGGCCATCCGACTTGAAATCTCCTCCTCCACTCTCTCTTCCACCCCTCCCACTCTTCTGTCCTCCCCCCCCCCCCCCCCAACCACCTTCCCCTCCACTCCTTCTGTCCCACCACCGGCGAGGAAGTCCACTCTCTCATTTTTTCCTGCCCCCTGGATCCCATCCCCTCCCACCTTCTTCGCTCCCTTTCCCCCACCACCTGCTCCCACCTCGCTCACCTCTTTAATCTCTCCCTCTCCACTGGCATCTTCCCCTCCTCCTTCAAACATGCTCTCGTATCCCCCATTCTTAAGAAACCTAATCTCGACCCCACTTCTCTCTCGAACTATCGCCCCATATCTCTTCTACCCTTTGCCTCCAAAATTCTCGAGAGGCTCGTCTGCAGCCGTCTCACCTCCTACCTTTCTGAATACTCCCTCCTTGATCCTCTCCAGTCTGGTTTCCGCCCCCTCCACTCCACTGAAACTGCCCTGGCTAAAGTCACCAATGACCTCCTCTCTGCAAAAGCCAGGGGCCACTTCTCCCTTCTCATCCTCCTTGACCTCTCTGCAGCCTTTGACACCGTTGACCACCCCCTCCTCCTTCACACCCTCCAGTCTTTCGGCCTCTCCGGCCCAGTCCTGTCCTGGTTCACCTCTTACCTTACTCACCGTTCCTTCTCTGTCACCACCTCTGGGTCTCTCTTCCCCCCTTCCACCCTTCCAGTCGGGGGTCCCTCAGGGCTCTGTTCTGGGACCCTTACTCTTCTCTCTATACACCTCCTCCCTGGGTGAACTCATCAGCTCCTTCGGTTTCAGCTACCACCTTTACGCTGACGACACTCAACTATACCTCTCCTCTCCTAAACTCTCTCCCTCCCTCCTCTCTAGGGTGTCCGCCTGCCTCTCTGCCATCTCCTCCTGGATGTCCTCTCGATTCCTCAAACTTAACCTTGCCAAAACTGAGCTCATAGTTTTTCCTCCCTCTCATACCCCATCCCCTTCTGACCTCTCCATCACTGTCGACAACACCTCTATCTCCCCTGTCCCCCAACTTCGCTGCCTTGGTGTCATCCTCGACTCCTCTCTCTCCTTTGGCCCCCACATCCTCTCTCTTGCTAAATCCTGCCGCTTCCAGCTGCGCAACATCGCTCGCATCCGGCCCTTCCTCTCCCAAGATGCCACCAAATGCCTTATCCACTCTCTGATCATCTCCCGCCTGGACTACTGCAACCTCCTCCTCACTGGCCTCCCCCACTCTCACCTCGATCCCCTTCAATCCGTCCTTAACGCTGCAGCTAGGCTTATTTTCCTCTCGCCGCTCTTCTTTTGTCTCCCCCCTCTACCTAGCCCTTCACTGGCTCCCATTCCCCTTCAGAATCCTCTTTAAGCTCCTCACACTCACCTACAAGGCCCTCGCCAACTCCACTGCGCCCTACATCTCCACCCTCCTCTCTATTCATGCTCCATCCCGCCCTCTCCGTTCTGCCTCTGACCGTCGCCTCTCTTCCCCCCTTATAACCTCCTCCCACGCGCGTATCCAAAACTTCGCCCGCGCTGCCCCCCTCCACTGGAACAAGCTCCCTCCCTCCATCAGAACTTCCCCTAATCTGTCCAGCTTCAAACGGGCCCTAAAAACCCACCTTTTTCTTAAAGCCTTTCTGTCTCCCACCTAACTTCCTACCTTATCTTCTGCCTCTGTCCCCCTACTCTCCCTCTCTCCCCTGCGTCTCTCTGTCTGTCCACCCCTCCCCTTAGATTGTACGCTCCTCTGAGCAGGGCCATCTCTCCTCCTGTTTCCACCACTTCTAACTCTGCTCTCCAGCTACTTAGCCCTCCTCCTCGAGGGTCCTCCACCCCACGTCCACTCTCGCTCCCTCCTCCCCCCTGGGGGTCTCCCTGTCTTCCGCGCCCTCCTTCTTGGGCCCCGTCGTTTGCGGATCCTCCCTCCCCCTTCCCCGCCCTCTCTAGCTGTGCATTGAGCGTACTGAGTTGCTGTGTTTACTGTACTGTGCTGTCTCCCATTGTATTGTGATTTTGTTTGTCTCTGTACGGCGCTGCGGATGCCTTGTGGCGCCTTATAAATAAATAATAATAATAATAATAATAATAATTCATGACCCATTTACAACGTGGAAGCACCATCATACAGGCCTACAGACCACGGTGAAAATCCCTGGAGCTGACGACTAATTAGAAGGGAGCACCTGAAATGGAAGGGGGTTACCAAGTAAATAAAGTGGAGGAAGTGCTGGTGGTTCTTCCATATTGGTATATGAAGTTTGGCACCTTTGATATCCTCGGACACTCAAAATCCCCCTTCCCTCACTGCTTAAATCTCTGAATGAATTGGCTTCCGTTTAATTCACTCACACAAAAGGAATTTGTTGAATGCCTACATATCACACACACACTGGTCGAAAGGAGCCATCCCGCTTGGCACTAGAAAGAGTTTAGAATACCCCAACCTTCTTATGAGCTGGGACAGGATAATTTACTGTAGCATTCAGCAGCCATTAAATGGTCAAGTGTAAAGTATTTCTGTGCTCAGAGTATTTAGAAACCAAGTAAATGATAAAGAAAATTTTTGCAGGAAGCTTAGAAAAGGATATTCAAAATGAAAGATGATGGTAAGTACCAATTGGTTAGAGACAGAGTTTGTCTTGGGGTCACCATAGAGGAGGAAGGTCACATTGGAGGAAGGTTACAGTGATCATAGGTTCCTAGTTTGTAGTTGGGAGGAATTTCATCTATCGCCAGCTTTGCAGATTTCCTGTTTTACAAGTCCTGATGGCTTCTGTTTGGCCTGTGCTGCCCCATCCGTGGGCCTTGAAGGATGGTCCTATGACTGTTTTGCTCCTGTTATGAGCTTTTTCAGTTGATGTTAAGGTGTTTGAGTTTTTTCTGTGGAAGTAAGGAACTCTCTTCTCCCATAGCGTCCTTGATTATTTTCTCAAGGTCTGGTTCAAAGAGGGCCTAGCATGAAAAACGCAGGTACCTTTTGACAATATTGTCCACTGACCAAGATTTGAGCTACCTCACTACACTCAATTGGCTGAGGTTCTGGCCACTAGTCTGTCAGAATCAACCTCCAAAATATTAGAGACCAGCTGGACAGCTTAATTTGGGGAGTCTGTCTTGTTACCCCTCTCACTTCTTCTGTTTAAGTGAATGTATCTTTTGCCATACAGATTGCTGCAAATGCTGGCCTAAGCACTGATTTTGAGGTGAAATGTAGGCCATTTAGCAGACAGTCCAACCTGAGAATCCTTCAATGTCCCTTTTTGAAGGATGCAGTATCAAGAAGAAAAATCACGGGTTCTCCTTTTGTTGTGAAACTGGAGTGTCAACAGCTGGAGAGGATTTTCACAACCTCAAGCCCAAAACCTCCCTGGGTAAACACCAGCTTCAAACTGCTCTAGGACATAACAACTGCTTCCTCTTGTTTTGACCCAGTATTTATCAGTTGCCAGGGAAGCACCCACCTCCATATCTTGATCATTTTCTCAATCTAGGGGACGACTTTGGAGATGAATCCTATTGGTAGTCTGTTCGATTTGAGATATATATATATATATATATATGTATGTAATGTATATATAGATTTATTATATTGCTCGTTCTGTCCTGAACCTCTAACTATTGAGATTTGCCAGTGTGAGTCCAAGCAGTGCGCTACACATATTAAGTAATTTGGGATTTATCCATTTGGCCCCTTATTTTGGACACATTGAAGCATATTTTGATTCTAAACAGTATACAATCAGGTTTACATCTCTATAACAGTCTTGAAAATTTTACATAATATGAACTGCCAGTCTCTTCCCTCTACAGAAATGTGCAATCAGATAAAGAAGTAATCACAGGATAAGAAAGATTTTGGGATTAGTTCCCGCTATCTGCCATCCTCTTTATACTGGAATACTTCATTCAAAAAGTTCACCTTTTGAGACAATTCTGTCTTGTGAGAGCAAGATATATATTTGTGGCTGCTTTGTTCAATTTAAGAGGATTTATCCCATCCCAAATCATAGATTCACTACTAATAACAGTGCAATTTAATTTTATGTGATGCTATCTGTTTGCTCATTGGATTTTGGTGTCCATATAAGATTTCATACATCAGTGTGTTTGTACGCTCAACATATGGTACCAGAATTGATTGTGTATTAACTGAGAAAACATACACGTGATATATATTCTTGGATATTTCTGTATTATACATGTGATTGATAAAGATATATTATAATATAAAGTTTTACATTGAGTAATATTATTATATATGTTTATTATTATTACCCATTTATTTCCGTAAAAATGTAGATGATTTAAGGTTACTCAAGCACTTAATGAAATTTTTTATTACTGCAAGGTAGATGAAGCAACTTATTTGAATTCTACATTTCTGGTCTGCAAAAAATAACTGCTATATTTTTCT